>NC_132866.1:5201799-6401799 GCF_048164855.1 Canis lupus baileyi
TAGAGAAATCAACCCAAAGTCCAAGAAGCTCTGAAAATCCAATATAGGATAAGTAGAAACCAAAGCATTCCTACACAATCCATAGTAAAACCGCTCCTAACCAAAGAAACAGCAAATTGTAAAAGCACCTAGAGGAAAAACAAGCAAAAAAACACACTATCACCTTCAAAGATGTAACAAGAAGTCTGAAAGCCAACTTCTCACAAGAAATTGAGGGAAAACAAGAGAAGAAAATAGTATCTGGAAGAAGAACTGTCAAACTAGAATTCTATTATTAAATAAAAATATCCTTTAAAAACAAGGAGAAAATAAAGGATATTCATATAAACAAAACCTGTAGCTGACTTTTATTAAAAGAAATTATACAAGGAGTTTTTTGGGGGGCAGAAGGAAACTTAAGCCATAAAGAAACAAGGAATTGAAAGAAAAATGAAAAAAAAACAAGAATAAATATAAAACATATTGAATGAATACTAACTATACAAGATACCAACAGTTGTGTCTTACAAGGCATAAAATACAAGTATATTGAAATGTATAACAATAACAATAAAAAAAGAGATTTCATGTGGAGATGGAGTGTTCTATTCTAGTCACATCTGGTATTATGTGAAGGGTGGCAAAAGTAATAATTTCAATTATTCTGTAAGAATTCAAACACATGGGCAGCCCAGGTGGCTCAGCAGTTTAGCATCACCTTCAGCCCAGATCCTGATCCTGGGGACCCGTGATCAATTCCCGCGTTTGACCCAGGATCAAATCCCAAGTCAGGCTCCCTGCACGGAGCCTGCTTCTCCCCTGCCTGTGTCTCTGCCTCATTCTCTCTCTATGACACTCATGAATAAATAAATAAAATCTTTAAAAAAAAAAAGAATTCAAACACACGTGTTGTCATGTGTAAGATAATCATTAAAAGAATAGTAGAAGAATGTGTCACTAACATGTTAAAAGAGGAGAAAAATGAGACAATAAAAAGAAAATCGTGCTTGGTACAAAAGAACACAAAGAAGGACAGCGTAATATAGATGGGTAAAAGAGAAAATGAACAGAAGGGACAATAGGTGTAAACCCATCACATACAAATAAACTATAACTTCAGTTAAAAGGAGTTTTAGACCGGATAAAATAAAAGATACAGCTATGTTTTTGTGTGCAAGAGACAGACCTTAAATATAAGGACAAAGAAAGCTTAAAAGGAAAAGAGAAGAGATATTCCATGCAAATATTAACCAAAAGATAAAGGGAAAGTTTTCATATAGATAAAGGGGTACAAGCATCCCTGGGAGACACTGCAGGTTTGGTCTCCAGACCATCACAATTAAATGAGTGTGGCAATAGAGTCAAATTAATTTTCTGGTTTCCCAGTACATATGAAAAATATATTTACACTGTAGTGCAGTCTATTAAATGTGTGACAGCATTTTATATATATATATATATTAAAAAGGGGGGGGCGGCCCAGGTGGCTCGGCAGTTTAGTGCCACCTTCGGCTCAGGGCGTGATCCCGGGTACCCATGATCAAGTCCCGTGTTGGGCTCCCTGCATGGAGCCTGCTTCTACCTCTGCCTGTGTCTCTGCCTCTCTCTCTCTCTCTCTCTCTCATTCTCTCTGTGTCTCTCATAAATAAATAAATAAAAATCTTAAAAAAAAAAAAAAAAGAGTACATCCCTTCATTTACAAAAATGCTTTATTGCTAAAAAATGTTAAAAATCACCTGGGGTTTCAGCCACTGATAATTGCTAATCACAGAGCATCATAAAAAATACAATAATAAACAAAGTTTGAAATATTGCAAGAATTACCAAAGCACAACACAGACAGGAAGTGACCAAATGCTTTTGGAAAAATGGTGCCAACAGACTTGCATAATGCAGGATTGCCACAAACCTTCCACTTATAAAAACCACAGTATCTGCAAAGTGCAATAAAGCAAAGAGCAATAAAGTGAGCTGTGCCTGTAAATCCACAAGAGAGAGATCACAATCCTAAATCCATATGCCTCCAATAACACAGTTTCAAAATCTGTAAGGTGTGAGGCATGAGTCTTCATTATATCGAAATTTCTACCAAGAATCCCTCAAAGATGAAAATTTAATGATTAGTTTCTCTGCTGCCAATCAACATGCTTAAAACACAGAAATGGTTGGTATTTTACAGCACTCCCACTGATGCACCTTTCTGTAATGAAAGGGACGCCTCTAGAGTCTCACCTCTTGGTTTTATCACATACACCAAGAACAGTCACTTGTTTGACCCACCTTGAGGTGAAGGAAGGGGTGAGGAAAGAACTCAGAGGGATATCAGTAAATAGATAGATGAGTAAGACCTAGTTATCATTCCTTGCTCTATTTACACATGGTAAGTTTTCATTATCAGGGAATGACAAGATTGTTGTCTATTAACTACATTCTATTTTTGTGACCCAGGAAATGATGGCAGAATGACAGATCTGCAACAACTTATTCATGATCAATAACTAATTATGCACAAAGCTAACACCAGATGACAGGCAAAGCCTCCAGAAAGCACCGGAAGACAGAAGAAGAACACAGCAATAACTAGCTTCAGTAATTTACTTCAGAAGGTCTGATGCAGGATGTGTCTGTTTTCTGGCTTTCCAGTTAATGTGATCCACCCACACAGAAAACACAGACAAACAACAAAAACCAGCGGAGAAGTGCCCCTGGCTGTCAGGAATCTTTCTGTGGGTTCTGAACCAATGTCTTTGGGCCAGAGTTTTAAAATTGCTGTTCTCACTTCAAAACAAAACGAGCCTTCTAAACAAAACAGAAAGTATGGATTTGCATAGTGAGAAAGATAGTGGGATAAGCTTCCATATCTTCATCTCCAACATTTCACCTCTTTGTTCTTTGGAAGAATAATGACTGTCAATTATCTGGGAATTTTACAAAGCTACTACATCACCTGAAAACACAGCACACCATTTTGAAAAGAGAAGGAAAATAAAGAACTCTAACGTTTATTCCAACTGCAAAGAGAAAAACAACTCTTGTCAACTCCAGCTGTGAGCACAATTGTCTTTCTCCCAAGCTAATAAATGTGGTGCAGGTAAGAATATGGGAGCCCTTGCTTGCTTTTTCCCCCAGCTCTGCAAACACCACACAGGAGAGCTGCTCAGAACTTGTTAAGGAGCAAACACTCCCGACACCCATGTAGGACACAGGACCGCTCTCTCTTTAAGCAGCCTCTACGAAACAGGAATATTATTTCATCTAAAATTCATCCCTCTGGTATCACAGCTGAAGAGCTACTGAAACATACAGTGGGACAACAGGGAGTGGGGGTGAGCAGAATAAAACCCTTCTTAAGTCTTTAGTCCTGTAGTCCATGAGTTGAAGGCTATGATTTTTCCCCCCTCAGAATCTGGGTTCTCAGCAGTTTTAGACTACGGATTTAAATTTAAGAAATATTCTCTTATCTACATAATGTGGCTGCAACTGTGTTCTAAATTTTAAAGGAAACATATGTTCCTCTCTGCCCTCAGGAATCATAGAAGGCAGCCAAGATACACATTTAGGAAGCAATTAGGAAAAAAATAAGGTCAATAAACTATTAAAGTCTGGGATACAGTCAGGACTCCAAAGCTCATTAAGTACTTATGGAAAGGAGAAGTAAGGGACAAGGGAGGAAGGGGGGAGGGAGGGGACCTCATCATCAAAATCTCTGTGTTCCCTACAGTATTCAGATGAGGTCTGAAATGCCCAGACACGGGCCCTGGAAGCCTTAGGAAGCCTCACTGCCCTTTGGCAACTGCTGCTACTTGCCTTATGACCTCTTTGCACTTTTGTCCTGGACAGTGTCAGCTCTTGACAAATAAGTTATCCCAGCAAAGGACTCCTTTGGCCATCAGGCCATGGCTCCTGCAGGGGCCACTCCAGAACAAAGGCAGGCAAGCAGGACCACGGTCTGTGCCAACACCATGCTGCCAAGTGCCAAAGCAAAGGCATTCCTAAGGACATCAAACATAAACGCTTCCCTGGGTCGCAGGCAACGATCAATTGAGCATTTCACTCCACTTCTGCGTAGCACAGTAAGACCGAACCACATCTTTGGGTCACATAGGGCTCCAGTGATTTAAAGCCAAAGAGACTCTAGTGACAGGAGTCTCAGAAATTGACCCCCAAACTAACAGGGAGAGAAGCTCTCAGTGGCCTAATTAAGTAGGACTTTGGAACCCAGAGTAAGCGAGGGGCGTTCTGAGCTGTCAGGTAACAGAAACTCAGGCTAAAAGCATGAGAAGAGAATGTTAATCACCTATCCAATAGGTATTTCTCCCTTACTCCTTTACTAAAAGAACTTTGATTTTGTTGAAAGCATCACTAAGCCCATCTAAAACTCCTTACCAACCTCCTTGCATCTAGAGTGGTCATATGACATAGTTCTGAGATGAGAGCATATGACACTTCATAGGGACTGAGAAAGTTCTTTAAGAGGGGAGTAACTGGAAGGCTGTTTCCACCAGACATTCCCCTCTATGCTGCTTGGAATGCGGTCCTTGAAACCATAAGACACAGACACAGACCCTAAGGGTGGTGGAACAGAAGGGAAAAAGGAACCAAGGACATGGGGAAACCAGGGATCAAGTGCATGAACTCCAGGATCTTCCTCTGGACCCCATGTTATGTATGCTGGTGGGGAGAAGTGAAGCTCATCTGGTTAAGCCATGTTAAGCTAGGTTTTTCTGTAACAGCAGGCAATCCTAGTCCTAACCTCTCTAAGAGTGATCAAATTCAACAACATTTATGGACCATGGGTCTAAGGTATGTCATTTGTAGCTGGAGACTGAAAGAGATCAAGAATAAGATATAACGTTGCCACTGGTCCATTTGGGTGACACCAGTCTTCTCTAGCTGCATGATTTTGTACAAGATTACAGCGTTTACTACAATAATAAGAACACAGATTATCAATGCATAATTTCTTTTGAAATTTCTTTTGATTTCTTTTGATTCCTAGTCTCCGAATGAGAAGGAAAGTCAGCCAGTGTGCTCAAGACGGAAATGACCATCATCAAACCCCAGACTCAATGTCACACTGATTATAAATTGTACAAGATTAAGATTCTTCCAACAAAACATGAAAAATCTATCCATATCCCCTAACTATTCTGTTCTTTCAAGTTCATGCTCTCACCTCACTGTAGGTTTTGGTTTAGAGTAATTAATGATTTAAAGTTAGTGGGGAAATACACAAAAGCAAGATAGAGGGTGTTGGGGTGCCTGGGTGCCTCAGTGGCTGAGCGTCCACCTTTGGCTCAGGGCATGATCCTGGGGTCCTGGGATCGAGTCCTGCAATGGGCTCCCTGCAGGGAGCCTGCTTCTCCCTCTGCTTGTGTCTCTGCCTCTCTCTCTCTGTCTCTCATGAATAAATAAATAAAATCTTTAAAAAAAAAAAAAAAGAGGGTGTCAAGAAGTGCATTTTCATAGAATTAATTTTATTGGAAGAAAAATTAAATCCAGGAAAACAAACCTACTTTACTTGGTCAGCTTTCACAACTGACAGTGGAAAAATCATTAATGGCTTTGACCTTAAGAAAAGAGAAAGCTCAGAAGCACCTGGGTGGCTCAGTCAGTTAAGCGGCTTCAACTCAGGTCATGGTCTTGAGGTTGGGATTGAGCCCTGTGCACGTCAGGCTCCCAGCTCAGCGGGGAGTGGGCTTTTCCCTCTCCCACTGCTTCCCCCCAACTGCTTATGCTCTCTCTCTTTGTGAAATAAACAAAATCTTTTAAAAAAGAAAGCAAAGGGATCCCTGGGTGGCGCAGCGGTTTGGCGCCTGCCTTTGGCCCAGGGCGCGATCCTGGAGACCCGGGATCGAATCCCACGTCGGGCTCCCGGTGCATGGAGCCTGCTTCTCCTTCTGCCTATGTCTCTGCCTCTCTCTCTCTCTCTGTGTGACTATCATAAATAAATAAAAATTTTAAAAAAAAATAAAAAATAAATAAAAAAAAATAAAAAAGAAAAAAGAAAAAAGAAAGCAAAGAGAAAGCTCGGTCTACAGCCAGATTCATGCCTACCCAGAATTAGCAAAATAGAAGAGCATGCCTTGGATGCCTGAGTCAAGGATGACAGCATGTGACCTCAAACCATTGTGTCTTCACACAATGTGTGAATGTGTAGAGATTGTTGTCTACATCATGTCAACTTCAGAGAGAACACAAGGACAATAAGCCTTAACCAATAACATAGAGGCTGTAACCACTGATCACCACTGTAATCAACATGGGTCCTACCCTGTGTATGACTTTTCCAGATCTACACATAGTCAATAACTTGCTCCTCTGGCTTTATTTGCACCACGGTGTACACAAGATTGGATTCTGAATACCCTCCCTTCCTTCTGAGAGCTTCTGGAAAAGGCAAGCTCAGGGCAACAATGATAAAGAGGAATAATGAGGGGCTAATTTGGGTCTAGACACTGGTTCAATGACCAGTTCTCACTCAGACATTTCAAGAGCATCGTGCTTTTAAAAAGATGATGTGTGCTGTCTAAATGAGAGGGACGTCGGTTTGTATAACTCCATCTCTGTGTGTAGACCTCACGACAAGAACATCAACCTTGAATAATCAACGTGCACCAGCATCACTCACAGTAGGTCACCCAATGCAGCTAGCTGTCCTCCCACAGAAAAAAAGCAGAGTCCACTTCAACACTCAACACTCAATCTCTCCCGTTTCCACATCTCTTCATTCATACAATTACATATTGTGGGCCACCAGGAAGCTCTGGTTTTAGCACAGCTCTTAATCACAGATACCTGGAAACATATTAATGTTCTCTATAAAATAACAAAGTTATCAACACCCCAAGCCACTTTCAGGTTCAAAAACAATTCCTAAATTCATCCAGATAGGATGAAAAAGAAGTCACTGAGCTAATCAACTAAGTGTCCATTCACCTGGCAATTCCACACATGAGACCGTCTCTCTAGAAACAAAATATTATTCTGGTTGAAGGAAGGAAAGAGAGGAAGCCCCCCAGTCTTCCCGAGTGAGGCAATTTAACTTGGTTTTGGCCTCTTGTTGAACTTTTTTTTTTTTTTTAATTTATGATAGTCACACAGAGAGAGAGAGAGAGAGAGAGGCAGAGACACAGGCAGAGGGAGAAGCAGGCTCCATGCACCGGGAGCCCGACGTGGGATTCGATCCCGGGTCTCCAGGATCGCGCCCTGGGCCAAAGGCAGGCGCTAAACCGCTGCGCCACCCAGGGATCCCTGGCCTCTTGTTGATGCTTATTTTAATTGTTTGCATTTTCAAGGCTTTTCTCTGGAGGAAGATATACTGAAACGAACTTCAGAGCCCTCGGTATACACCCTGCACTACCTCTGGTGAATATGGAATACCTCCCAGTGGTCAGTGATTTACTCACATGCACACATTTCAGGCTCAGGAACAGGGCTTGCTACTCAAACCTGTGCTTACGTTTCACGGCACGGGGAGTAGTGACACTACAAGTGGGCAACCCCAACATGGAACAGCTATCTATTATTGTTCTGCCACTCTGGAAAGCAAGGCAAGGGAGGAAAAAGAAGAGAGGAAGGGAAGGAGGGAGGGGAAGAGAGAACGAAAAGGAAGGAAGGAAAAGATGTCCTAAGATCCTCTCAGAGGCCCGGCATGGGCAACACTTACTGGTTGAACAGGATCCTGGAGCGCACGATGAATTTGAAGATATACTCCAAAGCCTTCATAGCTTTGTACAGCTGCTCGTTTATTCCCGGCTTCTCGGCATTGTCCACATAGTTCCTTAAAACTTTGGTCAGCTTCCTATTCACAATGGGATCACAAATTAATTAATATGTTCAGAAGATTACGGTATCTCAAGTTCTTCACTGGGGCAGAAATACACAAGTGGATTATTGTTATTTTGCTTCACACTTGTCAGTAGATGAATATTTATAAAACATATTGGAAACGGATTAAAAGGGAGCCATGAGGTAACACTCAGAGGAGCGAGATCTGAACAGAGAAAAAGTGTTTTTCTAAGTTTTAGTTGCTGTTCTAAGCATTTAAATGTAATTTAAGTTACATTTAAATCTAACCTTCACAACAACACAACAATTTTACTTTAGAATATAACAATAATAATTGGGTATAAGAGCAGGTATATTATCCCTAATTTACAAGTGATGAAGCCCAGGCTTAGACAGATAAACAGCTACATAAAATTGAAGAGGTTCTCTTCATAGCCATACCCGTTTTGTGATGTTTTTTTTTTTTTTTGACATCAAGCATGTATTATTTTCCAATGACAGAGGCAGTGATGACAATAAATGACTTTTAATTCTGCAGAAACTTCTACATTTTCTACTATTACTGGCCCATAAACTAATAATCGTTGTCTATTATTTATAAGGCTGACCCTCAAGCAATGCTTCTAAATCATATAATAACAGCTAAATGAACTATAATACAGTTTCTGGTTTTAGGGTACTGGGCTGCACTATTATTCTCCAAAAACTAGCCCCCTATGTGCAGTCTATATGACAACAACCAACAAGATTACCCCTTTAAGCAAACTTCTCTGATCCCCAACTTTTCAAGGCATCAACAAGAACTCACTGTGGCTTTTTAAATATTCATTATGCTCATAAAAATAACCTGGTAGGGCAATGCCAGCATTTCCAGCTAAGTCGTGAGCCCGTATACACCAGACTGTTAGTTGAAACTACTGTTAAGATACCTGTTAAGAGCTACTGTAACTGGCATTAGGGATGACCCCACAACAGTCCTGAGCATGACCACTGTCCTGATAAATCACAACAATAAGCTTTCTGGGTGACCAAGGGGACATGAAGTCATTTCTAAGACTCATCACATTGCAGAACCCTAGCAAAGAAATCTGACACTTCCAGAAGAGCCTCCCTGCAAGGTGGTTGGGAAGAAGCCCGGCCAGAAGGGCACTCTCCCCTGAGGCTCCCCTGGCTCCCCTGTTGGGAAGGGCAGCTCACCACACAGGTCTTCTGGTGGTTCTCAAGGCACAGTAGAGCATCCGAAGCCCTCCCATAAAAGCTGTTTCACCTGATTTAACTTATTTTCTCATACTTACTGAGCAGACACAATTTCTTATTAAACCCATGGATATCCCAATAAATATATACTCCATAGAACACGTCTTAGGTATTTTCCCAACAGATTAATCAAAAATACATAAATAGATGATAGAGAGAGAGACAGATAATAGAATTCAGAAGGAATGATCTGCAAAGACAATGACCCAGGCCCAGGAAATTAATGAGGAAGTCCAAAGACCCAGATCCGCATGAGCCAGGCCGTCTGTAATGGCAGAAAGATCGAGCCTCCCCCTGGCACTAACTGAGAGGAACAGACAGAATGGAGCATCACTTAAGTGGAGGCAAGCCCTAAACCAGCTCTAGGAAAACAAGCTCTGTGGACAGAAAGGAGCCCGTTCCGGCTGGTCTTTTGAAAGAAGGGTCCCCAAAGCTAATGCCTCCCTCCCTTCTCGCCTGGCTGGGCGCTGGTCCCTCCGCTGGGGCTCCAGCACCTGGGCCACCCATGCAGGGAGCCAGAGAACAGAACCGGGAGGTCGCGGCTGCGGCCCAGGCATCTTTTAGTTCTTCTCCTAGAGTCCTCTGTGAAGAAAGGCTGATGATCTCAACAGCATCAGAGGAAAGAGATAAACTATGTGGGAGAGAGTCAAGCCTAGGTCCATGCCTGCCGAGGCTTCTACGGGGCAGTGGCTGGGAGGCCCTCCATGAGGAGAGTCCCCGGCCCAGAGACCACCGTGAGCACTCCATCAGCGCAGAGGATCTTCCACAATTAGGCTAGTGCTGCATGAATCACAGTTACCTCCTTTGGCATGCCATGGCTTAACTATCAGACTCACATGCCCAGGAACCGCTTGGGGCTGGCGACTTTATCAAAACATGGTAAAAACAGTTATTTTCCAAAACGAATCTCCTTTTCTGCAGATTACAGTGGCCGGATGGGAGGATACGGATTCTCAACCCAGTCTCATCCTATCTGAAAGATACACAGCACTTTTTTGTTTCTTCCGTTCAGGAACTTGCCAAAGAGTCCCCAACCTTCCCTTCGCCCCATGTGACAAAGGCACAGAAAGAGCAGTGCCAACCGAAGGTCTGGAAAACAGCAGGGCAAGCTTACTTACTGTGCTTATTTTCTGAATTTCAAATACAAGAGATAATCTGAGAAGAGCTGTTTGGCCACATTTCAACAAAGACGCAGAAATGTGAACATGACTCGGCTGGCGATTGCGCCTCATTAGGAGCAGCTCACAGGCCACTCCAGGAAACCCCGCTTGGTTGCCAAAGCAAGAGGACGCCATGTGGTCCGCCCTCCCTGGGGTCTCAAAGGACCTGTCCCAAGTGCAAACTGGACGTCTCCACTAAAAGAACAAATCTTTTTAAACAAACATTTATTAGCAAGCACAAAGCTCTCTGCCCACTTGGGGCTCTACCCACCGACTTGCATAGATGTGCACCAGAGGCAGGCATGGAAAGAGCCCCAGGACAGGATGACAGACATCACACACATAGCAGGCATCATCAGACCTCTGACCCTGAGCCTCGTGGCTGGATACAGGCAAGGAAACAGATTCTGACTTGAATATGGTCAAGACACACCATTTCCAGTGATTCTAAGGGAGGATGTTCTTAAGGAAATTATTTAAATCTTTTTTCAAAAAATAAAAATAAAAAATAAATAAATAAATCTTTTTTCATTGCAACTCTCACATCTCAAAGTTGGAATAAACGCCAATAAATCCCACTGTGAGAGAGGCACAAGGGAACTCATCCTAATCGTTCTAATAATAATGAAACCTAACAATTGCTTCGTGCTTTCTAAGTGCCAAGATTTACTCCAAACACTTAACATGTAATAACTCATTAAAATTCTCAAGAAAGGGGAGGCTTGGCTGGCTCAGTCAGTGAAGCGTCTGCCTTTGGTTCAGGTCATGATCCCAGGGTCCTGGGATTGAGCCCCGCATTGGGCTCTCTGCTCAGCAGGGAGTCTGCTTCTCCTTCTTCCTCTGCTATTTCCCCAACTCATGCTCTCTCTCACTCTCTCGCAAATAAATAAAATCTTTAAGAACAAATTTTTTTTTTTAATAAGGAAAATTCTCAACAAACCCTAAGACCATGCCCATCTTACTGATAAGAAGGCTGAGGCCGAGAGAGGTTAAGAAACTTAAACTTTTAAGTGACAGAGCTGTAGGGGAAGCTGGTTCCTAGACTGTGCTGGTCAACAACAGGCAAGCCACTTCTCAGTCCCGGAAATCCCACACTTGCTCCGGCTGCTAATAGACACCCGGGGACAGGAATGGGGCTACGGGCACAGGTCAAGAACACCTGGGTGGGCAGTTAGAATCCAAGTGAGTTGCAGCGGAAGCATCTAGAACAAAAAGGAAGGACCTCTTTAAAGAGCAAAAAGATACACTGAGAAGTACAGAACTGAATTTTATTCACACTAAACAACCAATAATCTCAAATCAGGAACATATCCATTTACTCATTTGCCAAAAGCTGGTTGGGAAGCTGCAGTGAGGCCTACATCAGTTTCATGGAACAAAAACTGAAAATTTCAAAGACAAATGGAAGGTATAGAGGAGGACAAGAATTTATTTCAGAGTGTTAGGATAATCTATCACATACCACCTTTCAGCAAGATTTTCAGATCTGTTAACAGGGAAACAATAATAAAAATTATCCCAGTAAATTCAGAGTTGGGGGACTGGGGGCGGGGGGGGGGGGGGGGAGGGCGGAGTGGCGGGGCGAATATACAACCAGAGACAAAAGTATATGAAAAAGGCACTTCGGGATGCCTGAGTGGCTCAGGGACTGAGCGTCTGCCTTTGATTTAGGGCATGATCCCAGAGTCCTGGGATGGAGTTCCACATTGGGCTACCTACAGGGAGCCTGCCTCTCCCTCTGCCTGTGTCTCTGCCTCTCTCTCTGTGTCTCTCATGAATAAATAAATAAAATCTTAAAAAAGAAAAGAAAAAGGCACTTAATAACAAACACAGAAAATGAAGTATTGGTTTTAAAACAACAAAAATGAACTTACGTGTAGGCTAATGTTGCACTGAAGTGTTTCTTAATGTAGGTTTCCAGAACAGGATTAAAATGCTGAAATTTCCTGTCAGCAATTAGTCCAATGATAAACACCTGTTCAATTAATCAATATTTTCATTAGTAAAATACTGCAAGCCTCCTCTGAATCATCTGCACTGGAAGTGTGGAAAACACTTCCAAGGTGACTGGGAGGGATCCTCTCCCCTGGCTTCAAAGGCTGCATCATGAAAAGCACCTCAACATCTGAGCAGAAAAAAAGTAGAGGCCTCTTACCAGAGCATCAAACACCAGTGTATCAAACGTCTCGCTCTCGGAGTTCTCCATCATGATGTTGAAGAGGGCATCCAAGGTGTCCTGGAGGAACTGCAGACACACCAAATGTCAGCAGACAAAGTAAACTCACCTCACTGTCCCCCAACCTAGAATAACTATCACACGTGGGGTGTGGCCATACCCCAGGCACCCACCTTTCCCAAATGTCACCAATGAAGCTGTGCACTTTAGAGACTGTTCCCAGCCATTAGACACACAGGATGAAAACTGAGATGAGTGAACTCAGAACCAAAGACACGGCACCCTGAGCCGAGCAGAGGAGGACTTGTAACAGGGACATGCCCTATGGTCCCTTCCCCATAAGACTCCTCCAACCATTTCTCTGGTCTTCACCAGTCTGGTGACAAACAGCTCAATAACAGCTCTAGGAAGACTGGCCTTGTCTCCTCCCGAATGCTGAGTCTAGGACCTGAGCTCAGGAGGGGACAGAAGCCACACAGGGACAAACCTCCAGCTGAGGATAATAAAGGACCTTCCACAGACCCAGATGCCCATAGATGGAGGAGGTGTGGGACTCTGAAACTGGGGCACCCAGCAGGACACCAGGAAGCACATGGCATTCAAGAGTAATTTAGAAATTCCCTGTATAGCCTACGATAACTCACCAAATAAATATGAGAATACAGAATGACAAACCATCAGGAATTAATTAAGGAAAGAAAAAATTAGGAGACTCCAAAGGTATGTCACACCCAGAAATCAGCTTCCAAGTTTTTCACCTCCACCTTCCCCTGAAAGAAGCGAAAGACCAAGAAAGACTATCTTGGAGGGAATGAGTTCCCCGTTGGTGGAGGAGTTCAAGAATACACAGAATGCCCCGTGACAGAACAATGGCCCCAAAAGAGAATAAACTATACATAAATCATTAGTCATTAGGGATCTGCAAATCGAAACCACAGTGAGGTAGCACTTCACACCCACTGAGCAGCTATCATCAAGATGCAAGTAGCACAGAAGGTGTGGGCAAGGATGGGGGGGGGGGGGGACCAGAGCCCTTCCATGTCACCGGTGAAAATGTAAAACAGTGCAATGGTGTCGGAAAACACTGTGACAATTCCTCAAAGGGTTAAATGTACATTTGCCCCGTGAGCAATCATGCGAAGGCATGTAGCCAAATGAATGGAAAACCTGTGTCCACACAAAACCTTGTACACAAATATTCATGGCAGCTTTACTCATAAACATCAAAATGTGGGAAACATTTTGTGGGACCCAAATGTCCACGGAAGAACAAACTGGCGTATCCATACACTGGAATATTTATTACTCTGCCATAGAAAGGAATGAAGTTCTGATACATGCCACGTCATGCTCTGAAATCCAAGCATTGTACTAACTGGAAGAAGGCAGTCACAAAAGGCTATATATTGTATAATTTGATTGATATAAAATAACCAAAAATAGTAAAAACCATAGAAACAGAAAGTAAATTATGGTTGCAGGGACAGTAGGGAGTAACTGATGACAGGTTACAGGGTTATTTTTTCTTGTGACGGAAATGTTCTGGAATCAGACAGTGAAGATGGTTGCACAGCTCTAGAATATACTACCACCATGGACCTGAGCGAATTAAGAGTGCATTTTATGAAGTCACAGGCTCCTCGGACTGGGCCAGCCAGGCTCCCCAAACCCTCATCTGTGCCACCCACCACCCACCACCTACTTTATCCAGGAAGTGTCATCATCACAGTCAAGCAGCGGGGAAATGAAACCACCTCATCCAGCAGGTGCTCTGGTCTAAACATCAAGGGCTTTACCAAGCCCTCAATCATTGGGGCCCATACCAGCTCATCACTTTTGTATTATCTCCCATCATGTACAGTTTGTAAAATCTTTGCAAAGGTCAAAACTTTACGCCATCTGCTAATTGCCCAACATTACTACCAATGGACTCACCAGGTGCCAACCCCTGGCTCATTTCGCTTCACACAGAGCCCCTGCAGTAGGTCTCCCCATCCCAGCCAGACCAATGACATCATCAGGAGCACAGAAACATGGTGGCAGAGAGCTGGAGCCTCCCCGACCTGGCTCTCAAGCCTCAGAGGCACAGGGACACCACATCCTGAAGGAGGCCCCTCACACAGAGCCATAAACGCGTTTCTTCGGACACCCGCCCGCTCTCTAAGACTAGCCAATGGAGGCCCCAAATCATCATTTTCATTTTCCATCAAAATGGGCAACTGTATCTTTTACTAATTAAGCAAATACTGTTCATCACCAATCAATGTCATCTCTCTACTATCAGTCAAAAATATATACAGGGGAGGGGGTTTGAATGAATGGAATAAGCTCAGTCTACAGCACCCTCAAAGAGTAAAAAGGAGCCCCATGCAGGCTAGGAATCCCTCCAGCACTGGCTCCCAGTAGCAGCCGTGCGGCCTTAGGCAAGTCCCTTCTTTCTAGACCTACTGGGTACACAAGATGCGCCAGTGATGGACAGACCAGCCATCCAGACCTGGGGTACGAGTGCACTGGAAGGAGGCAGGTTGGTGAAAAACATTTCCAGGGCTGAACAACAGGATCTGGTAACAGATGAGGTAAGGGGAGTGAAGGACAACCAGAAGACAAGATGGTTCTGGGTCCTCTCCTTTCGTGTAACAACAGGCCAACAGAAATACAGCTAATTCCTGATGTGATACAGGGATTTAAAAATGAAAAAGGACAAAACTCTCATTAACTGTGTATCTTCTAAAGTTACATTAACTTATTCACTCAGTTTCCATCCGGATCAGGGAAGTTCCAGAACCTAGGGAAGTTTAAAATGCAATTAACATTGTCCGAGCCAGAGGTAGCAGACAAGAACCTCAAAAGATGATTAAAATTAGAAGATTAGCAAGGATATGTTTGAATGGTTATACAATGAATTTCAGAAAGTGGTGCAACCAAATTAATTTATACTGAAGTTAACCACATTGCTGCTTAATTAAGGCCATTTTAAGTAATTAATTTTTACAGAGATAAGGCAGTATCCTTCTGCAAGCATCTCTCATGGAGAGCAAAGGACTGAGCCAGGGACAGACAGACCGGGCTGTAGACACCTCGTTCACAGAACACCACCAGTGGGGACCAGCTTATCGTCTGCAGGCCAAATGGGACATGCTAAATTTGGAAACAGGTTTCCTTACATGAAAGATAAAGGACACATGGGTGGCCCAGTCGCTTGAGGCTCTTGGTTTCAGCTCAGGTCAGGATCTCAGGGTCTTGGGATCGAGCTCCCGACTCAGTGAATAATCGGCTTGATATTCTCTCCCCCTCTCCTTCTGCCCCTCCTGCTCCTGCATCTCTCTCTCTCAAATAAATAAGTAAATCTTAAAAACTAAATAAATAAAAGGAAAAGTCCTTGGAGCCAATGAGAGACAAGAACGGTCTAATATGAGAAGCAACGTTTCCCTAATGAAGAATTACAGAACTGGAGTGCTCCAAGGGATCGCAGATCACCCCGGTGGTCTGACTGTCCTATCAGGCAGATAAGGAATCAAGAGGGTACCTGACATTTCTGCAGAGCCTGCTCTGTGTGAGGCTATGCGTCCCAGATCACATGGGGGAAAGAAACGGCCAAGACAAGACTCTCAAGGCTGTGACCTTCCTGACACACCACCCATCTCTCCAGGTCAACTGCAGAAGTTCTGGGTGAATCATGAGCCTGGGCTGATACTGGGAATGGGTAACGACACTGGTAAGATGGTAACAAGAGAACTGAACACTGCCTGAGCGCCCCCTGTGTACCAGATCCAGGCTACGTGTCTCACTAACCTCCAAACGACCCTATGAGCAGGTATTACTGCTGTCTCCATTATACAGCAAGAGAAAGTAAGCCTGGATGAGGTGATCTCACCTTCCTCCGTCCCATACTGAGGACCCACTAGAAGAGGAGCCAGAACCCAAGACTGGGTTGATCCCAGAGCCCATTTCCTTCACTGTGAAGCCAGTCAGCCCCCTCAACTGGAATCCAAGCCAGAGTCTGTCCATTTACAGGTGTGGGTTAACATCCATTGGAGGGATTATAACCAGAACCCCATGCTACCATGGAGGGAGTGCCCAGATCTGTTAACACGTGGAAGAAAAACATAACAAGCAACCCCTGGTCTGTGTTACCTTCACCACTTCACCGCCATCCACCTTCATCAGCTGTCTCAAGTTCTGCTGCAGCAAGCTGGTGTTGGAACGCCACTTCAAGAGCCCCAGCAGGTCCACTGAAAACACAGAACAAGTTTTAGCAAAGAGCTTCAGCTCCCTTAGTCACCTATCAGGGGAGGGTCTCGACACAATTTTGAAACAGAAAAAAATCAGCCCTATTTGGAAACATTTGCTCACTTAAGACTTCATAACCTTCTAGAACATGCTTGACACCTGGTATGGCTGAATTCATTATTTGAAACTGCATTTCCCGTGAAATTATTTCCACAGTGATGCTTAAAAATGCATCTGGTGGGGCACCTGGGTGACTCAGGCGGTTGGGTAGTGACTCTTGATTTCGGCTCAGATCAGGATCTCAGGGTGTGAGGATCAAGCCCCAGGTCAGTCTCCTCGCTCAGTGGGGAGTCTGCTTGAGATGCTCTCTCTCAACCCCTCTGCTCCTCCTCTCACTCACAAGTGCTCACAATGATTCTCTCTCGCTCCCTCTCTCGCAAATAAATAAATCTTTTTTTTTTTTTTTAAATGCACTGGGGAGGGATACCTGGGTGGGGTGGCTCAGTGGTTAAGCATCTGCCTTTGGCTCAGGGCATGATCCTGGGTCCGGGGATCAAGTCCCAAGTCAGGTTCCCTGTGAGGAGCTGGCTTCTCCCTCTGTCTCTGCCTCTCTCTATGTGTCTCTCATGAATAAATAAAATCTTTCAAAAAAATAAAAAACAAAAATACATTGGGGAGCTTAAGAAAAAAGGGCTGGCCTTTCCAATCTGCAAGAAGGTAAACTCTGCCCAGCAGAGAGTCTGGAAGAAGGCTGCTCACGCATAAAGTCCTGCCCTGAAATCCTCTACCAAGTGGATTTTTCCTACTTGAGAACATGGCTTTTTTTTTCTTTTAATTAAATAACATACAATAAGAAATGTGCATTCAGGTACAGAAACTGTAAGGTGACAGGAAGCCTGAACTGCAGGGCAACTGCTGCCCTCACCCTGGCCTGGCCTTCCATGGCTGTTTGTTTCTGATGGTTGAATTTTTGTTGTTTTCTAATAGAAAAAAACACGGGCTGAATAGATGGATTTTTATAGACTAAATGTGGAAGACAATGTCCAGAAATGATTTTGTTTAAGGCAGCAAGACGTTCTTAAGGCATAAAGACAGAAGCCAAAGCATCTCTAGGAAAGAACATGTGCCCACACAATCTTCACTTGAACTTATATTAATATCCCATTATGTGAAGAAAATAACACAATTAGCAAGTGTATCCAATTTACCTTTTATACTCAATGGGAACAAACTTTAGCTACACAGAGTGTCTCCATAAATACAAAGCAAAACAAAACAAAAAAAACCCTGATTAATACTGAGGAGAAACACACAATTTTGGCAATAGGTAGGATTTCCGGGAACACAAAATACTTATTTGAGGGCTGAACCACACAAAAGGCATTATTCACATGATGAGCACCAAACATTTGTTTTCATTTATTTGCCCTCACCCCCAAGTACAGCTGACAAGGGGACCCGTGGACATGAAGAGAGGACAGAACTTGAAGCACCGTGCCATGTGTAAGTAGAATTCAAATGCCCACCAGGCAACGCTACCACTCCCTGACCTTGGGCATGCAACCTTACCTCAGTTTACCTATCTGAACGACGGGGTACAATGTTGCCAAATTGCAGGACTGGTGCCAGAATTAAATGGTGTCGTGTAGCGAACATGCTCAGCAAGAGGCCCAGCATGAAGACAGACAACACCGGTCGGTCAACAAGAGGATCTGGATGTGAAGATTTTAGCCACCCATGGTAAAAGTTAACGTGTTCTCATTTCTAAATGAAAGGTAACGAGTCATCGTCCTTTCTAAAGGATGGTGAAGTGATGACAAAGGCCACATCCTGCCTGGACATGCTCTTGGTCCCAGGGTTAAGGGAGATTTCCATGTCAGAAGAGTTTCCTTTCATGGAAAGTAGATAATAATCTGGATTCCATTCATGCAAAGTTTAGTGGTGCCTTAGGTAGGAGGAAGGCGGAGGCTGACCTCTGTACTATAAATCTGAGAAAAGGAACAACTGGGAAGTGAACAGTGGAAGAAGGCCTCTGAGGAGGGGGAGCACATTTTAAGAAAACAGAGGTGAGTGGTGGCCCCAGTACCCGGGTCAGCCCGGCACACCTCCTCGTCCCAGCCCTTGTTCCCCCAAAGCCACCCATAGTTTGGCCCATGGTCATCTTGTGTTTCGTGACTTCTAATTACATAGGAAGCCAATTGAGAAGAGGAATCCCATCCTATACTTCTCTTTTTATCCCCGAAAGCATCCGGTAGTGCTGAGAACAGAGATGTTTAATATAAACCTCGATGAATAATTCAGCCACCGCTTTCCCCCAAGTGATGGAACTCCCATGGAACAAATCATGGTCACAGAAAAAATGACTCCCGGAATGAGAATCTGGGACTCAGTGCTCAGATGCCAAGCGGGGCAGCTCCATCTTGTGTACCACCTGCCACACCACCATCCCGAAAAGAGGGATCATTGGCTGGTGTGCGATGAAAGCCAAAAGATGTCCCCTTCGCTCTCGATGAGCAGGATCACCCCGGAATCTCCTTGTTGCCCAGCAACAGCTGCTGCCAAGAGCTGGGCACTCGCTCCCTCGGTTCCAGGGAGGAAACCACCCTGTCACTGGTGACAGCCAAGGAGCCAGGAGGTGCGAGGAGGGTCGACATCACACTCCTGGGAGATTTCTGGTTCACTGTCCCCTTCTCTAGCAATATATGGCTTGAGACTTCCGTGGGTGGGCCTCCCAACCTAACTGTTCTTTGGAACATTGTTTTGATGGGAAAATATGTTCAAGCCCCAAATAACAACTTCCAAACATACTTCTGGAGCATGACCGATGCATAAGATGGGTGGCTTCCTACCCATCCTGTGTATTGCCTGTAGAGACAATGGCAATACACAGCCGCTCTCATTTGTCTTGGCACATAACGAAAAGCTGAAGCGCCACATATACAGGGCAGCGACTCACCAGAGAGGATGCCATTACCCTGAGTTTAGTGAGGCCCTGGATCGTGTAGCTGTCAGGCTAGCAAACTAGTAGAGCCATATCCAGAGAATAACGTTTGACCTGTGGAGTCCCCCTTTTTTCCATACCAGCACCTGCCTTGCTGACCACGTGCTCCCTGGGCATTCTGCAGCCCTCTCCCTGCTTGCACAGAACCCGATGCTGAGGGAAGGGTTCGAGTCTGTTTATGGAGATTACTGCACACCACCAGCTAAGGGTAACTCATAATGCTTCGGGCAAACCATGATGATGAAGTAGCATCAGAGAGATGTGTCCAAATGGTCTTCATGCGTTTGAGAGACACGTTCCTCCCCACAGCTGACTCACAAGACAAGCAGTGAGGACGCACAGTTTGTACAGCAAAGGGGAGAAGGCAGACACGGAAAACGTGAACAGGCCCTGCGCACCGAGCACCAGGCCTGCTCTCCACTCCAAAGCCATGGCTTCCCGATGATGAGGTTACTCTGTGCTGCATTTATCCTGTTACAGTGCAAACAATGACCGTTCCTCAGGCAAATCCAAGACTACCACCAAGATTTACGGACAATCCCCAGGGACACAATTCAAGATACCAACAAACATTAATAATCGAAATCCATATTGGGTTGCTAAGAGGAAAACAATTGGATTTTCAAGCTGAGTTTCGAGAGAGCATAAAGTAAGTCACTCTGCACAGCCGTGATATGGTCACATTTGGGGGATGCAATTTTTAAACGTAGGAAGTGTGCAGAGGAGCCTCTGTTGCGTCCAGACAGTGTGCTGTGAATGAGAAGTGCCCCTGGCCACACAGTCACGTTGCTGGGGAGTCTGCAAGCAGTGCTAACAAGTCAAGGCAGCCTGGCTGGCCGAGCACAGGCCGAGCAGGCACCACCTGACACTGAGCTTCGGTGTGATTCCATCAGCCAGGTGCCTTATCTCACGGCCAGGGGAACCAGAAATAGCATTAAAACCAACCTTTAAAAGTAAAGATAAGTGGTAATTATGTCAGTGAATAGCTGGGAGATGGGAAGACGTACACAGAGTGGGCGCCTCAGATCATACAGTTTGCCTAACGCTCACATCCTCACGGAGCCGTCTGAGGCACACATTACACCTACATGGGTGCAGAGATGAGGGAAATGAGGTTCAAACAGTTTCACAGGGCCTCGGTTCAAGGTCACTTCCAGGGTTACATTTTCAAGGGCTCAATACCCGGTCCTCAGTCTGGCTCCAAATCCCGTGTGTCTTCCCTTATACCATGCCACCTTCCTGTGGCCAAAAACCTTTCTTTTACAGCAACCCCACTGGTTTACCTCGCTTTAAGTTTAATCATTAGACCAAAATTGTAGTGTTTTTTGTTTTTGTTTTTGTTTTTTACTTATTTATTCATGAGAGATACAGAGAGTGAGAGAGGCAGAGACACAGGCAGAGGGAGAAGCAGGCTCCTTGCAGGGAGCCTGATGTGGGACTCGATTGTAGCGAATTTTAAAGTGCAGTGGATGCCAGGCCCCCTTCTGGTCCGTGGACACCCACACGGGCCAGCACCCACTCCACCACCTGCAGGACTTCCACTCCTTGACAGGGAGCATGGAAAGGACGGGGCTGAAGAAGGAAAGCTGCGGGTGAACAAGGCTCCGTCCCCACACTCACCATTCTGAGTCAGCTTGGTGGAGCACACAAGCGTGGAAATCTGGAAAGAGTCTTTGCTGATGGTGCAGCTCCCAAGACTCTGCATGCTCCTGCCCGTGGCCGAGTGCGCCTTTTCCTCTAACTCTGCCTTGGTGGAGGGCAGGCTCAAGTACGTGGCGGCGTCCTCCAGCTTCTTGGCCTCCGCCTGTGGGTTTGATGACACGCACGTCGAAAGCAAGTCACAAAATCAACGCCGCCTGATGCTTTCCTCTCTCCCTTGCTATCCTTTATCCTTTTAACCATCATGATGTTTGCTCTTTATCATTTGCTAAACTGTTTATTTTAACGATTTCCCTTAGTCGTGTAGATTCACTCAGGTTAACATTTATTGCACACTATCCTCTCTCATCAGATCAGCAAAAAGGCTGGTCATCTGAAACGGGCATTTGCATAACCGACTGCAGCTAAAGAGATGCTTTCTCTCAAAGACGGGCAACAGTCAGCTGAGGCCAGGAAGCCCAGAGAGGAGCGAAGCAGTCCATACCAGCAATATTGCTCCAAGCAAGCGGTGTGTACCTTATAGACGATGAGATCATGCTCCCCGTCCCTCAGCGTGGTCCCATCGTATCTCATCAGCTTTACAAAGGCTAGTGCAAATATTTTCTCAGACTTATCCTTGGCTGCAAGAGAAATCAATCATCTTTAACTGCCGTCATGGCAATATCACATTAAAAGGCTACCTTTGTGAAAACATGACAAAACCGCATTGAATCAAAGGAAATATAAGGAAATGGAAAAATGGACAGTGTTCACCAGAAGAAAGACTCCTCCCAAAGGGACCACCGGTGCTCCAACTGATCTGCAAATTCCAAGGAATTCCAATCAAAATCTCATGGAAGAATTTTGTCATGAACACAACAGATTCCCACGGTCAAGAGCAGCAGGATGATGCTGAAGGAGAGCCCAGGCGGGGGATAGGTTGCAACCCTAGAAACCAGCAGTGACTGGAAATGACCACAAAGACCACAGTGCAGCTTAACAATGGGACACGCAGAGAAGAGGGAGCCACAGGGTCTGGAAACACACGACGAAGGACAGGCCAGTTGGGACAGATGATTCCCTAAGAAAACTGGCTCTCGGTATGAAAAAACAGATTCCTCGTGGCATCCACGAATATAAATCCAAGTGGAGTGAACACACGGATGTGAAATTTCGTTCTCTGTCAAGAACGCTCCTCCCCGGATACCTGCATGTGAGACTCATTCCCTCCCTCACTCAAAGTCTCGGCTGACGGATCACCTGCTCCTTGGTGACCAGCCCATCTAACACAGTAAATTATAACCTGGTCACACTCTCTCCCTTCCCCTGATGCCCTGATGCGTTTTTCTTCCTAAGTGCTATGGACTGAATGGTGTCCCCTGCAGTCTGGTGCTGGAGCCCCAAATCCTGCCCCCATGTGACCACAGTGGCCATGAAGCCTGTAGGAAGGGGCTTAAGGTTAGTGAGGTCATAAGAGGGGAGTGCTGAGCCTATGGAACCAGTGCCCTTCAAAAACAAAGAAAGAGGGGATCCCTGGGTGGCTCAGCGGTTTAGCGCCTGCCTTTGGCCCAGGGCGTGATCCTGGAGTCCCGGGATCGAGTCCCACATCGGGCTCCCGGCATGGAGCCTGCTTCTCCCTCTGCCTGTGTCTCTGGCCTTTCTCTCTCTCTATGTCTATCATGAATAAATAAATAAATTAAAAAAAAAAAAAAGAGACAGCAGAGCTCTCCTCGTTGTGTGAGTTCACAACCTAGAAGAGCATCCCCACCAGACCCCAGGGTGCTGTAGCCCTGGTACTCTCTGAGACTTAAGCCCCCAGACCTGTGAGGAAACACATTTATGTTGTTTCAAGCCCCCTGGACTATTCTGTTAGGGTGGCCGGAGGAAACCAAGACGACAGTCCTTATCCCCGCCAGGTTCACGTGTGTGTGTGTGTGTTTGTGTGTGTGTGTGTGTGTGAGAGAGAGAGAGAGAGAGAGAGAGAGAGAGAGAGAGAGAGAGAGAAACCGCTGCTTTTCGTTAAGTTTCATCTGCAGGCCTCTGGAAGGAAAGGGACACTGCACACTTGTCACCGCTATTTCCCCAGTGCCTGCCATCTATTAGGCACTCTGTAAACATCTGTCCTAGTTGGGGACATGCCAACCAACTGGTTCTCTCACTTGCTGCCAGTGACGTGTGAAAGGGGAATGATGGGAACAGGGATGAGTGGCTGGATGGGCGGGCACAGTCTCTGAGAAGACGGACAACACGGGAGCCAGTGTGCAAACCTTCCGGGGACAGTCATGGCCAAATGCAGAGTCCCTAAGTGGACCCAGGCTTGGCCTGTCGGAGGGTAGAGGGCCAATTGGCTGGGAAGTAGCGGGGCAGGGGCCAGCGTAGGAGGGACGGATAAGGAGTCTCCACTGAAGAAGGAGATTCGGCATGGATTCCGCAAGATGTAACTGAGTACGGCATGGAAACGAGTTTCAGAGCTGTAATCTTTAAAATTATACATCCCACATTCTCTTTTTAGATGAAAAGACAGAGGAGCGCCTGGGCGGCTCAGTCACTTGAGTCTCTGACTTCGGCTCAGGTCATGACCTCAGGGTGGGTCCTGGGATCCAGCCCCATGTCAGGCTCCCCGCTCAGCACAGAGTCTGCTTCTCCCTCTGCCTCTCCCCTTCCCCCTCCTTGTGCTCGCTTACTCGCTCATGCTCTCTCATTTCTCTCAAATGAAATCTTTAAAAAAGAGAGAGATGAAAAGACAGAGGTCAATGTAGAAAGGAGCACATCCACCCACCTTGAGTCAGGGGCTCAAAATATCTTCCCTGAGTCACCACCACTGCACAAGGTAACGTATCTCGTTAACCTCTGCAGTCCTGGTGTCCAGCAGTGCCTGGCACACAGTAGGTGCTCAAGAAATGAGAGCTCATTAGATAAATGAAGGAATGATTGAACAATCAAAATAAAGAGAAGGATGAAGGCAAAAAAAAACATGTATCCTAGGAATTGGGGAAAAAAATAACTTTGCAAAAGGGCCTCACAAAACGTAAACTATCTCCATGTTCAGGTGACAAAGAACAGATCCTTCTAGGTTTGAGCTCATGTGGAAAACACATAAACGTGTCTTCGTGAAAGCAGCCATGGTTCAAGAGGACACATGAGCATCCCCGTTAGCACCCGGCTTCCCCTGATCCTACTATTAAGTAGTACAACAGCAAGCACCTTTATTAACATCCTACCGTTTACATCAAGGCCACGGACTCACTTATTACATGCTCATTAGCAGCCACTGTGAGCAGATAGTAAGTTTACAGGATGCCCAGGGCATGGGGGACAGGGCTGCCAGACCCAGGCAGGCCCCCTATGACCAAGGGAAACCCAGGCCCTGGCCGGCTGGACCCGGAGCCGCACAGATTCTCGAGTCCGGGTAAAATAGGAGCAGATGCATCTGGAATGACCAATGACATTCTGGACTGTGTGTCACATCAGCACCAAACTTCACACCCCAAGGGATGGATCCCAGCCTGAGAAAGCCCAGGATTTGGGCCCTATGCTCACCTCCCTCCAGGGGAAAAACAGCTCATCTGGCCTGGGGGACATGGGGGCCTGCACAGGAGACATGTCCTATCTCCGGACCCTGCGTGTCCACATTCCGGGAGCCTGCGGAGGTCCCAGTGGCTGCTGTCACTCCCGCAGCAGACAGCTCAGGACTGCATCAGCCTCACACTCTTGATGCTCAACATGGTTCCAAGACCACACAAGCCATGGCCACGGAGCTTCATTAATTATGCAAATGTGTGGTGGTTTGTCGGGTGACAGCATCTTGTCTATGATGAGTACTTAAAACTAACTAGAAAAACAAGGATTTTGAAAATTAAAATGCTACAGAAGATATCCCTCTGCATTAATGCAATTTATTAACCAGAGAGAAGAAGCCTTCTGGAGACGGGGAACGTGCCTTTGATACAGTCCTCTGTTGACCCCAGAACTCTGTCCTTGCCCCTCCAGTGCTCCCACCTCCCCCGCTGCGGCCCATTCCCACCCCAACTGTTCCACGCTCCCCACATGCCCCCTGACGGAGGACAGACCTGCCCTGAGTGTCTCCAACAACACACCCTGCTCCATCCTCTCCATGATACTCTGAGACTGACCTCACACCTCAACTCAAACTGAAGTTCCGAGAACCTTCTAGGTGAGGTGTAGACAGCAGGTGCTAAACTAAGAGCAGATAGGTGTAGACAGAGGTGGCCTCGCCGTGCCTACAAGGCATGGGAGTGGGACACTTGGGCACGTAGACTAGGCTGGAACCAGAGCCCTCCCACTGACGAACTGGGTGACTCTGGGCCACTGAGGTGGGGTCTGTGAGCCTCAGGCTCCTCCACAGTAAAGTGTAGAGGGATGACCACGGTGATGGCATAGGGGACTGTCATGAACACTCATCCAGATGGCATGGTAAAACTGCTCGTGCCAGGAGCACGGTAAGAGCGTGTGAATGGTAGCTAATACATGAGATGCTCTAACCCCAAAGTTCTGGCCATCAAGGGGTGCCATGCACACCTAGTAGACCTCCATCTGCCACCGGGTGGGCTGGCTTTGGTCCTCAGGCAAGCATGCAGTGGCCAGGTACCACTTTCCATGCTGCCTAGCCCTGGAACCCCAACCCGTTGTTAGCTAGATCACTGCTATGCTTCAACAGTGGGACAGGAGTGAAAGTGGAATGATGCCCCTGGGCCATCTAGATCCCTTGGTTCAACCTCTTCAGTGGCCTCAGCCCACCCTTTGTGCACATCTTCGGGCTGATACACGTTCTCCACACCAGCCCTACAAACTGCATGAACATGCCTCCCCAACGCTTCTGAAGACCAGCAGGGTCCACCTGCCTCCTCACCAGACCCACAGAGGAGTCTACATTCACCCAGCATCAGGCCGTTGCACAGGTACTCGCTCTCCGGCACCCCTACCACTGCAGGTGCCACATCTGAGAAAAGGGCCCAGGTAGGCAGGCCCCTGGGCAGAAAGAGTACGAAGGATAGACACGTAACCACACTGCAGTGGCTTCTAAGGAGCCCCTGCCCTACACCGGGCATCGTGCCACAGGTTCAGCAGCCTCCATACTACTTGGTCAAGACCCTTAGGGACTCTTATCCTCCAGAGAGAGTATTGCGGACACAGAGAGCCAGGGCTGAGGATCCCCACCCAAGCAGCCCCAACCTCCATGGGGCTATCTGTGACAAATATGGGCCCCCAGACCACCCCTTCCCTCAAAGCTACAGCACACACAATGCAGCCAATCTTCTCCTTATTTCCCCAAATCTCAGCTCCCTCCCCAGTGGATACAGACCACCAAGGGCAAGGATATAGCTGCCTGTCATGATGTCTTAGCGTCTAGCACAGGGCTACGTCCTTATAGACAATAACAAGGGTGACAAGACAAACTCCAGTCACCAATAAAGAACTCTTTTGAAAGGGGAGGGATTCGAACCCCAGTCCCTTCCTCCCAGCTTCTCAGCATCACTCAGCACTATAGTAAGATCTCCTTTGAGAGAAGCGTGGCCTGAAGCCAGACATCAGGGGCTGCCCACCAAGACAAAATGGATCTCGAGGTTTTCCATTCCAACACAAAGGGCAGTAAGGGCCAATTTCTGAAACCTACTCGTGTCTCAGTGACTTTTCTGATGGACAGAACAGCGTTACAAGTCACACGGAAGAGAGGAAACAGAAAGGAAGAACAGGAAGCAGCAGCAGGAAAAATTCAAGAAGAAAATGAAGATCTCCTGTAATCAGTTCCATGAGAGTCAATAACATTTTCCGGAAACAGGTCAATGCAGGAATGAGCTAAAGGACTAAGACCGCACTGTGTTAGGATAACCGAGTTCTAGAACGATCCAGAACAACTGAGAACAATCCAGAGCAAGTGGCAAGAGCAGCCTGCTGAGCTTTCCCCCAGTTTTCCCTCGCAAATGACATGGGCCAAAATGAAGGGATTACTCACAATCCTGGGACGACCGATGGCGGAAGGTAAATCGAAGGTGACTGCGGTTGACGTCCTCAATGGGAATGGCCACCTGCACAGTTGAAAGAGGAAGTTTCAGCACGGGTACCCAGTACTCACGTTAATGGTTCGTTTACCTGGAGATGCTGTGCAACTGTACACCCTTCCTCCCTGCAGGGATGAAAACACGTAGGCCTAACCCCCTGTAGGACTTTCCCAAAGGCAGAAATGCTTTTGGAAAATTTAAATAAGACAATGTTGCAAGGGACGTCAAACCGACTCGGCAAGCCCACAGAAGTTTTCGTAGACGTTTCACATCCTCGCTCTTAAGAGCCTATTTTCACAAGTTGCCATTTTCAGGCTAGCCCTTGGCGGCGGTATCCATGGTCCCGCCGCAGCCGCGGGGACCTGCCCTCGGCAACAGGAACTAAGCTTTCCAGGTGTGACATTCAGTCAAAGAAGATACCCCCCGCCCCATGCTGCCGTTAAGCTAAGATGGCCCCAAATTCTCCTATCTCACATCTGTAGTCTAAGGCCAACCCCAAGATGGGTTCTCCAACATTCAAGCCCTTGCTGGCTCAGGGATTGGGGTGTGTGTGCCACAGTGGGCTGCCGGGGTGACATCCACCTGACGCACCAGGAGAGCAGAGTGCCACACCATGGCCCGGGACCTGTCTCCCCAGCAATGTCCTCCATATATTGTCACCTCTATTTTTTCCCATTTGGTGTAAAGACAGCATGCCACACATAAAACAGACCCAAGAAGAGAAAGATAATAGCTATCTTTAAAGGACTCTGTCATTTGTCTCCATGAAAGTCCTATTTTTATGTCCAAAAGGAGATGAGAGTAAATGTATTCCACGGAATGCCGGCATGGTTCCTTAGCAACCTTGAACGACTTTGTTGGGAGAGCTCCTCTGCCTGCCTAGGGTGCCCGCTGGCGAGCAGCCCCCGGTCGGGTGGGAGCTGGGGACTTCCTTGGGATACAAATGAGCATTTCATAATCAACCCTGTGGGATAAAATGACCATGTAAATGATACCTTAACGGTCTCAAACCAACGTGGCTGTTTTACTTGGTAGTAAATCACAGACTTGTACTCTGAAATCGCTTCGTCACCAGCACCCGGGAAAATCACATGCTTTAAAAGAAGGCATAAAGGGTTCGCATCAGACCTCATAGAGCTTGACACTGCATCCATCTCCCCACTTCCCGCCCCCAGTAGATGAGCTAAGCAGAGCACTACAGGAATGCCAATAAACCCCATCACAAATGGAATATGCTCCCAGCAATGGAAGGACGGATTCATCTGGAGAAAGCGCGGCCAGCGTACAATCTTGCTCGCAGACATTTAAGCATCTTGATGGTTATCAGTAGAGGGATGCTTCTGTCCATCCTTCGTGCCCTCACCCCGAACAGCTTTAACATTAAGAGCTGCGGGAAGAATGCCTGATCCACTCAGTAGGTCCAGAATAAAGAGCTACAGGCTAAGGAGGGGGTGGCGGGACTCCTTCCCATTCCACCAGCCACAAACACTGACCGCTCGACTCCAGCGGAAGCAATGCTGGTAAAGCCCAAGTGGTGAGGGCAGCACTGCGGGGCAAGGACTCTACACACGGGCCACCCATACAGCTGAGCCTAGGTGCACACATAGGGCACCACTCTCAGATTTGTGGGCTCAGGGGAGCCCAGCCTGTCACCCATGGTCCAGAGTGGTAGCTGCCAGGGATACCTGCTCTTGGCTTGGCCACCATCCCCGAGCACTGCCAGGCTGCTGTGGCCATGCAGGGGGAGGTCTTGGTAACCCCCACCACCCAGCAGAGCATGAGGTTAGATGCCCAGATTCAAACCCTAGTTCCACTTCCCACTAGCTCTCTGACCCTGTACAAGACTTCCCTGGGCCTCAGTTTCCCCATCTCACAGACAGCGATAATAATGACGTCTGAACTTCTTGTGTGACCATCAGACCTCTGAGCCCTGGGTCTATGCTGGCAAAGGAGGCCCTGTGACAGGGCCGGGAAACAGAGGGGGTTCTCAGAAACAGGATCGCGCAGCCCCAGCTATAGGCTTCCCTATCCTGCAGCAGAGTCAAGGACACACTTGGAAAATAAAGTTTCAACACCACAGATTAAGCTTTGCAACCATAAATACCTCCAGCCGTTTCCCGTCTTCATCGTAAACAGACACTGTAACCTCCACGTTCTTTGCTGTGGTTTTGCTTCCTTTATCGAAATCTCCTTGAACTAATGTTACGTAGATATCATTTCGAACATCACCTGGGGGAAAAAAAATTATACCTTTAAAACCAATCCATTATTCATAATGTAACGGGGAATTCTCCAACACTGTCTAAACTGGTACCTCTCCGAGCAGAGGATTACAAATACGGTACAGATGATTACAATATATTTTCTACGAAACAGTCGCAGCCTTTAAAGACATGACAAAAGCAGTTTTCAGCATTATAACCATTAAGAGTACGACAAGGAGGAAAAACTTCAAGGCCTTTAGTTATGTGCACGGTCTTCTCCCCAGTGGGTAGCCCACGCCCACGGGGACTTGAATGCTGTCGATGGATCTGCAGTGACCATCTCCTCTCCAGTGTCCACGGCCCATCGGGACTCACATCACTGTCTCACGGCGGACCATGGGCTGTGTTCTCGGAGTCTGAGTAGCCGAAGAACATCACAACATGAAATGGCATACCTAGGGTAACAACTGGCAATATTGGCTTCCTCTACATTTTTCTAAGGAGTTGAACAAAAAGCTGATTTGAGAATTAGAACCACAGGCAATGTTCCGAGGTGATGTCCGGGATCAGGGACTAGGAGTGAGTCAAGAGAGAAGCCTTCTGCATGGATCTCCTCTCCTCCTGGTGAGCAGCTGTCACAATCACAACAGACCCATTCCGTTCTGTTCTGTTCGGAGCAACAGACCCATGCATTTCAAAGTGAGACAGGCCATAAGTTGGGAGAAACCAAAACCAAAACAAAACCCATACACAACAAATAAACTCAAGACGCTCCTTCCTGCTGAGAGCATGTGAGGCCCCTGGTAATGGTCCGACTGGGAAAACTTAGCAAGCTTCATTAGCAGCATGATTTAGAGCAAGCATCACTACCCAGTGACTGCTCCTCTGCTGTCTGTCTGGTCACGTCCCACGTCTGACCCCCCCTGCTCTCCCACAGGGGATGTGAGAAACCGGTCCATCAAGAGCAGTGAAAGGTCCACGTGGGTCAAGAACAAGTCCCCTTGCTTTCTTGCTTTTTCTTTCCTTCATTCTTTCTTTCTTTCTTTTAACTGCTCTACTCTGGCTTTTAATGTATCCAACTATTAAATTAAGGTTTCATTTAAAAGTCATTATTGTAATAATCCCAGGGGGTTGCTACCACAGCCACAGTCGCTCCTGGGAGAGGAAGCACGGCTGCAGTCAGTAATACCGACCGTGCAAGAAGCTAAGAGTGATAGAGCCCAGGGCCGGGGCGGGAGGCACAGCTGCCAGGCCAGCACCTGCCACCAATCCCTGTGTGACCGCAGACAAGTCACTTAACCTCCCACGCCACCCACAGCTAAACAGCCTCATCGATAAGGCAGGGTAGTGTGTATGAGCCCTCAGCCTGCACATTCCGCCAAAGCACAAAAGCAATAATCAAAACAGGGCTGCAAGAGCGTCACAAAGGCCTCACGAGCCAGATGCCATCCCACGCTGGGGGCAGGGAGGTAGAGAACCCCATGGTCTTACTCTCCTACTGGCCTAGACATCCATACTCAGGGCCATCCCAGATGTAAGACCTTACTTGCAGTAGATAGACCCCACAGACGCACACTCACAAGAGTGCCCTCCGTGGATGCCTGCAGGGCTACAGGGTCCTCATTCTGGGGAGAGAAGAACTAGAAGCAGACATGGATGGACTCACACAAGCCTCCAGCCTCCTTCAGCTCAGAGGAAAACTCTGCTTCCCCACCAGGATCCTTCAGAAAAACTGCAGGATTTCCAGCAGCTCACAGAAAGGTAGAAAAGCCGCTGGCACAGGTGACACAGCGGGCTCTCCCACTGCGCAAAAGAGGTGCACGTCTCTGGAAAAAGCATCTCCATAAGATGAGACAAGATGGAACAATGCACAGTTCTACCAAACTGAAGGCCATGAGATCTGAGTGAAAACACCCCAGGCTGTCTCATCTCCATCCCCACCCCCACCCCAGAGGGTGTAAAGCGGCGCCCACAGCCTGTTAGTGATCCCCCGGCCAGAGAGAACAAGGTGACTCAACTATAGCTGGAATCCCATGCTACAGGAACCCTGACCCCCAACTTTAGCACACAGAACCTGCGGGAACAACGGTCAGCTGTATGGCTTCCCCGGGAATCCATTAGGAGGTTATTTTAGAGGTCTAGCCTTACCTTTTAAGTTGACCAATTAAAGAAGGAAACACGACCAGTACAAGCTAGATTTCTGGGTCTCCCTTTGAACATGAGGCCATCCTAAGGCTACCCAAGATGAATGCACAATGTCATCCTAATCTATAAATTTCATCTCAAGCTCACGTGCAAGCAATATACCCACGAAGAGCTCCAAATTAGTTTGCTGCACACAGACTTGACTCCTGCCCATAGAAGACATCCCAAGGTTGTGCAGCGCGCTGGAGATCATGCTTTCTTCCCCTACGGGTGAGCCACTATGACCCAGCCTAACCAATCTGCGATGTCTTTCCCATTAATTCACCAGTGAGAATATACAGTGACCCACAACAGCCCTGAAAGATAGAGGTAGCAGAAAGAACATTCCCCACCTGCCCTAAAATAAACAAAGCAGTAATTCTGACAACACACACAATGAGCAGATACCTCTTCCTGCGAGTGTACCGTGGAGCCCGATAAAGGGACGCCACGGGGAATCTCACCCACGCCAAGGGGAGGGTGGTTTGGCCCCATTTCTACTGCTCATTAGCTGTGTAACTTCAGGTTGTGGCTTAATTTTGATCACAATTAGTTCAACACCAATGTGTGGGCTTCCGAGATCCTCAGATGGATCAAGCCACATTATTAATGTGAGCATTATCTGCAAACCAGAAAGTATCCCACAGATATAAAGGATAAATATTAACGTGCTTGCCCAAGATCTCGTGAGGATCAAATCAGATTATTAATAAGAACGTTATTTGGAAACTGAAAAGTATTATGTAAACATGAGATTAATCGTAACATGGAATTCCATTATTGGTTTAATAAGCTTAAAATCCATTATCAGGCCGGAGCGATACTAAGTAATATGAACCGTGCAGGTACCAGGTGTAAACATTCACTTTCTGCCCTTCCTTCCTTGTTTTGAGCAGATGTCTATCCAAACATTTGTCAGGTGTCCACATCTCCCTCATACCACCCTTGCACTAGGAGGGAAGAGCTGACGTCTAGGTGGCTAATGTGCAACGTTGCACCACCCAGCCCTTCACTGTCCGGGGGCCGCAGGGCAGCGGACTGAGCAGGTCGGTCTGGACGATGCTCAGGCTCCTTGCTGGGAAACACTGGGTCAAAAGCAAGCCATCTTCTTCAGGACACTGACGTCTGGGAAGAAGACGGGAGACATCAAAGGGCCTTACCTAGGGGATGAAGTCAATATGCACAGGAGACAACCCAGCAGAGGTCACTGTGCAAAAACAGAGCAGGTTCCCCGGGGAACTCAGAAGCTTGCTGTCTCTGCCGCTCGGGTGCCTGAGCTGATGGGTATCCTCAGGGTTCGGCCATTTGGCCATTCGAGCGAGTGGGGCTTGCATTCTCCATCACTTTACCCCCTACAGCATCCCAGCTCTAACCCGCCCCACAGGTAGAGATTATCACCACTCATTCTTCAGAGCAGCAGACCACAGCCAAGCGAGGTCACAGAGGAGCTGTGGCGCAACTCCAAACACAGGACAGATTCGGGGTCCCATGTTCTCACTTCTAGGGCTGAAGGCTGGGCTTCCAGGCTGGGGACCACTGTGGTGAAGAGACAACCCACCCTAAGGGCCATTTTTTTTAAGCCTGGAACATAGTAGGGTCCATTTACCTAAATCATGCCCCCTTAACTTTGAACACATTCTGGATGATTCCAGAGCTGTTAATGGATCTTCATTGTGAACCTATGTTACCATCATAAAAGAGCTGCCTTCATCCTAGAGGGAACCAACCATGACTGAGCCGTTGATCAGAACCAAAAGTGAATCCCACATGGCCCTTGAAACAGCCCCACGCTCCACAGCCCTTAATCACATTATGCCCCACGCTCCACAGCCCTTAATCACATTATACGTATTACCCCACGCAGCAAACACAGTCCGTGTGGCCAGGGTTGGTGGAATGTCTAAGTCCCGTTCTTCCTTTCCACCACATGATGTGGGGCAGAGACAAAGTGCAAGGCTTCTAGATTAAGGGTGACAATGGAATACAGGAGGGGCACCTGGGGGGCTCAGTTAAGCATCTGCCTTCGGCTCAGGTCATGATCCTGAGGTCCTGGGATCCAGCCCCAAGTCAAGCTCCCTGCTCAGCGGGGAGCCTGCTTCTCCCTCTCCCTCTGCCTGATGCTCCCCCTGCCTATGCTCTCTTTTTCTGTCAAATAAATAAATAAAATATTTTTTAAAAAATAGAACATGTGACAGTAAAGGGTTTGCTTACAATGAAGAGGACGTTGTTCACTCAAGCCGTTGTTCACTCAAGCCGGGGTGGAAACCCATCTCAAGCCCTTAGGGCTGGGTTTCTGGAAATGCTTGTTTCACCGGCTTGTCCTTATTACCATGCTGCCAGAAGCCACTCCCACCAGCAGGTTATTACAACCAAGAGAAGCCACCTCCCCGCAGCCTGAACCTAGGTGGTCAGCTCTCACTCTGGCCACAGCTCCTGCCTACACGGATGATCCGTAACCACGCTGGGGTTTACACACCACCTACCACAAGCTCCACCCTCTGCTGGCCAGAGTTCCTACAGGCTACTGTCCCCGCACTGCTCATGGTGGCCGGCGAGCCAAATGCCCCAAACGCTGGCCACATCCACACCACACTCGGAAGTGTGGACGGACAATTCTTACCAGGCATGATTATCTCCGGAAACCCCGTTTTCCGAGCCACCGCTGTGGTCCTGTCCACTAAATGAGGAAATTCTTTTCTAATCTGATGGATATCTCCAGGAAGTAATTTCAGGGTTACCCACAAACCTAGGAAAACAATGGATACATGAGTCATGTTTTAGCTTCATTTCTGAAAGATAATTTCAGGAAACCAACCTCAACGAAGGAGCAACTGTTAATTGACAAACCAACAACTTAAGAGAAAATGTGGGTGTGTGAGAAAGAGAGAGGCCCAGAAAAGTACCTGGCACAGGTGAGTCACCTGTGTCTGACTAGCTGGGATACAAACCCTGCCCCGGAGGTGCCTAATGCCCAGGTGAATGCACATTAGCAGAGCTGTGCAGAACCAATGACTCCTCTGATAGGCATTTAAGATAAATCAGGAAGAAGCATTTTTCTAGGAGTGATTGAGAAAGCTATCCTTTTCCATTCTTCCCAGAAGGATGACCACACCAGAGGGCTCGGGAGGTAAATTCACAGCTCCTCTGACCCAGGAAGCTTCTCAAGTGGGCAGCACAGCGCCAGGCCAGTCCGCACAGCCAGGGCAGCCTGGTCCCTATGTTTCACGACGTCACAGCAAAGGAGAAATAAATGCTCTGGCCATCACTTGGCTCTTGCCTCCAAAGGGGGAGAAAGCGAAGACCCTGAAACCCTCTGAGCAAGACGGAAGGGCTTCCATGGACAAAACATGGGAAACTTTCTAGCACCTGAGAGCTGAGCGTGTGTACCATCCTCTCGCTCCACAAAGCTGATGGACAGTTGCATTTTGTGTAAAATACTCTTGGGCAGCAAGCAAACAGGAAATAAAAATAAAAGACACTTTGTAATGAAACCAAAGGCGGGAGATAAATGAGTTGCCTGGCACTCGTGGCCACTCTGAAAACAGGACCTTTCTCCCAGGGAAGGGAAGTTGTCACTGTCAGCTGACACGTCCGGGTCTCTGTCCCTGGGACCCTGGGGGCCTGGCTGGCTTGCTCCCTGGTCACTCAGCCCTGCAGGACCCCAAGTGCCCATCAGAATATAAAAATATTTGCTCTAACACTACTAGTGTGTGTCTGTCCAGCCATTCCTCCCCCAGGACACAGGGACCATTCACCACTGCTTAGCTCAGCCTTCAGTAGAAGGCAGATGGGTAAACCACAGACATTGTCCACAAACGTGCACTCCCAGCAGAACTGGGACACCCCCGACGCTCCCACACGGAGGGCCACCCACGTGGCTCCTGCCCAGAGCCACCCTGCTTGATGAAACCCCACACCTCACACCTTTTTCCTCGAGCTTCCCATCTCCTCTCAGCTGGCCTAGAAACATCTGTCCTCTGCAAAGAAAATGTTAATAAACAGAGACAGATGTATTATCTAAGGTAGATTGTTTTATGCATAGTACTTTCCTTTTTCTTTACTTTGATATTTTTTTCCTTTCTCTTTCTTTTCAAGATATAAAACTCCAAATCATGAGAGGGAGAGTCTGAAGAAGGAGGAGAGAAGCATAACCAGTAACAAGAGGTCCCTAAAGAGATGTCAGCAGGTGACACCCAACCGGGGGCATGTGTATCATTGCTCAGAATGCGCACTGCACAAAGCCCTGGCAAAGAAAGGCAAGTGAGAGCCAAACCCAGCTCACACTCTGCTCACCGAGCCGTGTGCCCAGGCCCTGCCTGCATGTCCTCACTCACCCAGAGGATGGGCACCCTTTCTCTAAGTAACACAAAGGCACCACAGGCTGGTGTTGCTCTGGACCTGCAGGCAAGGTCCCTTGAAGGGCCAGGCACCTAACCCATGGCTGTGGCCTCCAGTAGAGCAGACCAAGTAAGAGAGACGCCTGCAGAAGTGCAAGGGGAGATTATCACTGCAGGTGACACAAACAGACGTGGTCCCTCCTGGGGATACCCAGGCACCGCTGATGGGCTCTCAATTCTCACTCAGGTCCCCAAAACCTGCCAAAGGAATGACTGTCCCCAGAAGGAATGTGACTCCAAGACATTTTTCAAGGACCTGCAAGACGTGGTGATCATGTACAGAGGTCAGAGGCAGAAAAACGTTTAACACCATTCTAAAACCCTGCCGCCTTCCCAACACCTTTCCTTTCTCACAAATACCAGCTCACTCAACGATCTTAGTTCATAAACAAGTAACTTAATGACACAATTCAATTTGTTAGAAAGCGATTTAAACACGGAGATTAAGCTTTCCTGATTACACCGGGTTTAAAACACTTTCCTCAAAAGAGAAAATGAGGCCCATTTCCAAAGAAAAAGGGTATTTTAGGTTGACTTTTGCTTAACCAGAGTAGCTAAAAACAAAAGAGATTAGCACACATTCTATCTCAAACAATAGAGAACAGATGTCCGGGGGTGTCTGGGGCTTCACTGTCCGCATACAACACCCAGCACCTCTGGGTTCAGGGTGCAGAATAATTTGGGCTAAATACAAAAAATGTCAACTGGGACAAGTAAACATGTGGACATTAAACCCCAAACAGGCCAGCGCCTAGAGAGGAGCTCAGAACAGATGAGCACAGGAAACACCCTGGTCCGGAGTGAAGACTTCCCAGGCTTCCACGTCCCTCCCACCAGCCCGTACTCTTCACCATGGCTTGACAGGCAAGCAGACATCACCGGGGTGAGCCTGGGTCACCACCTGGGGAAACACAGAGCTCCACTGGGCCAACCCACAGGCCTTGCAGGCAACTGATGCAATGAGGCCCAGAGAAATGTTCACTTCAGAAATGCTCCTTCGGGGAGGAAAAAAAAAAAAACCCAGCTAGTGACATTGCTTGGGGGCACCGCAGTTCAGGAAGGCACCTGTGGTCCCCTTGAGAAAAGATGCTCTAGTCTCTCAGTTCTCACTGTGACCTAAAACACCCCATCCGTCTCCTGGAGACCAAGGACCTGGGCCCCCTGGTATGAGTCCCATGGCCTCTGGTGACACACATTTGCGCCCCAACACCAGGGAGCCTGACAGAGGCAGGCTGTGGGTCCTCCTGCTGGCCTGACACCAATCTCCACTTCTCCTGTGTGACTCCGTGATAGAAGTTTATCAAAATCCAATGGCTCTGCCAGAGAGACTCCATCCAACAGGAGCCTGGGGTCTGGGGACTGGCACTCCCAGTCTAAGAGTGGCTCCAATCAAAACAGCTTTAATTGGATCTCCCTGTGGTTTTCAATTAAGTGTAAATCAGAGAGCTGGTAATTGATGAGAAGGTGGGTCCTGGGTCAGCTTAAACTGCTCTGTCTACAGAGGCCACGGTTCATTAACGCTTTGGGTCGGGGTTTTTGTTTTGTTGTTGTTTGCCAGGGACAGAGCTGGCTAGTTCACAACGCAGAACACCAAAAGCTACTCACTCCTCCCGAACATTCTTCAAACTCAATTCACACTGCCCTTTATAACAATGGAAAATGAGTCAAGAGAATTGTGTCTTAAAAGGATAGTGACATAAGGTAACTAGACAATGAGAGAAGTCGCTCCACTTAAGCTCTACCGACTTTATGATAAGTCGCCATCTAATCAGGGGCTGAAAAGTGGGTTCTCCCACTGGCGCAAAAAACAGCCTTAGGTGGGAGACGTTGTGAAGGTGACTTCCCCTCGAGCTGGAGGCCTCCGTAAGCAGCTGTGTTCTGGCAGCGGTCCTGGCCAGCCCGAGTGCCAACTGTCACCAGCCTGGGGTGACTGATTCATTGCCTCTGCCAACAGAAGGTCAGCTGCTGGGAAACCTGTCAGCGGGGGATTAAAAATGAGGAGTGCAAGACGTGGAGTCAGGAGGAGAAATCCCTTCCATTACAAAACTGAAGAGAGATCCATCTGCAAAACGAAGCCACTTCCTCAAAGAGAGGAAGGGGAGCCCCAGCAAACCGTGCCAGCATTGAGTGTGCGACACGGACAAGGAAGAGAGTAAGGAACACAGGGAGCCAGGCTGTGCCGAATGTCTCCGCAATTCTCTGAGCAGCAAAAGTGAAGTAACAGCCAGTGGACAGTGACCGTATTCTCTTGTAAAGTCCTTCAAGTGCTTTCAAAAATGGCTAGGAGAAGAAGGGAGGGCTGCAGAAGACTCAGGAAAGCAAACAAATGAGTTGCTTCTAGTCTCAACACTGGGCTCTTTGCAAACATTTCATTGTGTCCCACACAGCCTCCCCTACTCATCCAGGGGCTTGGGGCTCAGCAATGCTGACAAGGGAGATCAACAAGAAACCCTTTATATACTGTACATACACCGTACATGTAGATTGTGATCCAACACTGCCAGCATCACCATCACCATCAGCAGCATCACCATCTCCACCATCATCATACTCATTCTCGTCATCACCATCAGCATCATCACCATCCTCATCACCAACATCACCACCACTACCACCACCATCATCATCAGTAGCATCACCATCATCACCATTATCATCACCATCAACATCATCACCACCACCATTATCATCATCATCAAACTAAAATGCAAACCATACAGCATTGTCTCAAGTTCATGTAATAACTGAACATGTGTAGAAATAAAACAAAAGAATACATACCCTGGCCCTTGTGGTTGACTTCTTTGGCAGCAATGACTTTGTTTATAACAGTCTGAAGGAAGTCATTCTCCCCTGCCACCCTGGGTGAAAAACGGGATGACATGTTCAGCGGCTTGTGTCGAATGGCGTCGTCCAACGCGAGCCTGGAGGGCACGGGACGACCAAGACCACAGGAGACAAAGGGGCACAGAGACCCAGAGGTCACGGTAACAAGGGAACACAAGAGATCATCGTCACCGAATGCGAGAGAGTCATCATGAGTCAACGCACGACAAAGGACAGGATAGATGACAAGAGAGACAGGGAAGAGCATTGATCAGGAAAATGCTGAACCACACAAGAGAAGTAAAGCAAACGAGGTTGACCCAATCCCCAGGAAATAAACATGCACCAAGCCTCCACTCCATTTCTATCAGATAATAAAAAAAGGACACTTATCTGAAAACAATGTGTTTGGACAGCATTTAATCACAAGGAATGTTTATGTCCATTTCTTCAATTTTAATAATTCCTGACCATAGCATAGGTCAAGAGGCAGGTGGTGTGAAGGGAAAAGCAAAATCAAGACCAAAAAGGGATCCCTAGAACCTAACTGCTTGGGGAACTTGGGTGGTGACCACTCTACTCCATCAGATTATATATTCAGTGTAGCCTCAGATAATTAAGTACGAGAAGAATGGCAAAGTCTTTGGAGAACATACTACTATGTCTGAGAAGTGAGACTGTGACAACACAATTATGAATGTAAATCATCAATATTTGAGGGTCCCATGGATCATGAGTTTTTTTCATAAAAGCTATACTAAGACCAAGAGTACAAACAGGCAACATGTGCAAAGAGAAATACCACATAGCAAAACAAAGCACAATATGCAATAAGCGAGAAAATGTACGTCATGTACATAATGTTTAAAATCATTTCCAGAACCAAGGCCAAGTATTATTCATCACTTGAGCCCACATTACTCAAGAGAGCTGAGGACTACTTTAATTTACTTCACCAAGTTAAAAAAGACAGAAAGAAAAAGATGTACACTGTGTTAGCTTCCCTAAAACTTATCCTGCGATATAATAAATCAGTTTTAATGGAGCAAAAAACGGTTTCATTAGCATGGCATTTCCCAAAGAACTGCTTTCATTGCTTATTTTGCTATTAAAATCATGCTGCTCTTTTGTTACAAACACTCGAAATATTAATCTGAGTATTAGCCTTCTTTTAATGGAGCAAGGAATCACAAATTATAATAAGAGTCAAACACGTAATAATATTTTTTAAAACGGGTGTTTTGCGATAAGACAGAAAAAGATGGTGACAATATGCTATCTCAGGCAGCTCCTAACACAACCCAGTGAAATTTAGACTAGTGAATCTAAAACTAATAACTCCCCTAACTTTTCAAAACAATAACCCACAGGTTTGTTTTGTTTTGTTTTTTCTCCTTGACTTTTCCCAGAAGATACTAACAGGCAACAGGTAATTTCAAGTCAGTAGTACATTAGGGCATCAAAGAAACTCTGAGGTCTAATATATAAAACAGCATTCAAAACAGCACTGGGCTACATTATTTCTCACGGGCAAAAGAAGCAACTTAGTATTATCATTTTATAAGGGTATATTTTATTCATTACCTCAATATCTACCCATGTTCAAAGATGATGTTTCCCTTGTTTACTGAGGAAACTTCCAGATTCTGCAGAACTGTGCTTCCTTTGTAACTATCTTCACCAGGTGTGATTCCGAGACAGCACTAACCAACGGGACGTTCTGCATTGGTGGGAATGTTCTAGATCCTCACTGACCTCACTGACCTGAGGTACTGAACACACTTTAAATGCGATCGAAGAACTAAGTATTTAATTTTATTTAATCTTCCCTAATTTAAATAGCCACGTGTAGCTCATGGTTACCACATTGGACAGAGGCTACCATATTGGACAGAAGAGCAACCCTACCAAAATGAAGCCACAGAAGACCTGTTAGCCTCCGGTTTTGTGTGGTGAGATACCCATTTCAAGCTGGTTAATGCAGGGTTTTCTGTTATTCTCACACACGGGGAGGATTAGAAAAATTTCCACTGAGCCACGCTTTAGGATGCTATCTGACTAGATCACCCGCCTGCAAAGAAAACCACTCTGATCACTCTGACCCCATCCTGACCAAGTGGCTCTCAAGCCTGGGGCTGAGTGAGGAGATCCCCCATGCAAGAATGGGTGATGCAAAGGGAAGCCAAGCTCACAGCTCCTGCCCACCGTGCCCCAGAGACTCCTTCAGCCACCTCCTGAGTAACCCCAGCCTCCAAACCTCCACGACTGACACCTGAAGACAATGTAAAATTCCTAAAATAAAATTCGTTTCAAGCCTGGAACCACTTAAGTAAAAACAGAAATGAGAAGAGGCAGAAGGCAGAGCACTGTGACAGGTCATTCTAACACACCTTATGGTCTTCTCCTCTAAGATTTCACACCCCCAGGAGGAAACTATCTCTTCTGATTACCTAAACCACTCCAACCCCTTTCTGTCTCTCCACGGCTGCCTGAGATGGAGAAGTGCCTGGTGAAGTGGCCAGAGATGTTATGTAGGTACTCTCTCGCTTTAATCCCCAAGGAAGTAACGCCAATTCTTCCGACCTTTTCCACGGGATCTGCTTTCCAATCAGAGGATCAATTTGACAAATCTTCTCCAAATGTTTTCCAAGCTTCCCACACCTCTCCATACACCTGGCTTCAGAACTACATAAACCCGAAGAATGGGGAGCACAGACCCAGTCCACTCTGAGCAACCAGAGGCAGAAAGTCAGCAGCATGATTATTTGCTTCAAGCCTTACTTCTCGCTTTACAAAAGAAGGCCTCATTATTTTGTTTGGTTTTCTATTTTAAAAAGAGCAACCTCCCGTGATGAATTTCAAAGTGCTGTATTTTGAATATGTGAATAGCTACTAGAATAAATCAATTATGCAAAGAAATATGCATGCTCAGAGTGGAATGGTACTTCTGCGTGTCCTATATGATAAGGTGATTCCCCTGAATCACATGGAAAATCTTCTACGTCTAAGACCATAAAGCAACTTTAACCTCAGATTCATGCGGCTACAAAAATGCAGTGACTACACAGATTTGTCATTATTATAAAAGAACCAAACTCTGTGCTGAATTCATAAACTTAATTTTGTAGAGAATTATTACACACGTTTTCCATAGTCTATCTAGTTAAGTGCTCTGATTGCTCCATACTTACGGCTGAAAGGGGATGAAATGCTGCTTATCCTCATCGTCTACTTTTCCATTTATTATATCCGTTACATCCATCACTAGGGACAAGAAAAAAACAGACATTGTTTAAGTGCTATAATCAGAGAAAACAAACAAACAGAGGAACACCAGATTGTCTTCTAACAAAACAACAGCATAAACTGCACGGTGGCATTTTTTTTTTAATATCCAAGTTTAAAGCATTTTCATGTTCAAAAGAAAAATGAAATTATCTGAAAATGCTGGCCCAAATTGGAGTGGGGTTCAAATGGTAGAGTTCTACTTCATAAATCCCTTTGCCTGGGGGCACCTGCATGGCTGAGTCAGTTAAGTGTCTGCCTTCAGCTCAGGTCGTGATGCCAAGATCCCAGAGTCCTGGGATCGAGCCCCAGGTCGGGCTGCCACCTCAGTGGGGAATCTGCTTCTCCCTCTCCGTCTGCCCCTCCCCTCTGCTCGCTCTCCCTCTCTCGCTCTCTCTCTCAAAATCTTTTTTAATTTTTTTTTTAAAGTAAATTCTTTTGCTTAGGATGCCACGGACAGTTTAGACCTGCACTCCCCAATAGAACATCGTTTGATGATGTAATGTTCTGGAACCACAAGCACCTGGACCGTGGTGGTGGAACTGAATTTTTCCTTTGATTGCATTCATTTACATAATAGCCACATGTGGCCAGGGCCGACTGCACTGGTTGGCACTGTTCGGCACTGCTCTGGGTCATCTGTAAGTTCCTGCCACATTCCTCCAAGTGACATCACAATAATCAAGTCGCTGCCGCCACCTACCTGCCCCGTGCCGGTATCTGGAGACAAACACTCTCTCAAGGGATACCAGACAGCTAATCCTCACAATCACCTTCTGCACAACTGAGGAAATTCAGGCTCAAGGACACAATCGAATGACCTTGCCCCAAGTCAGCCAGAAAGTCTCTGATGCTCAAGCTTTGACCAACACAGTCAGAAACCCCAAGAACAGCCCTGGACACTTACTCGGTCTCTGCTCAATTGCCACCCTTAACCCAAGAGAGGTGAGCAACGTGCCTGATTCTCTCTTCCTCGATGACTATGGTCATATACTAAAAATGTGGGCAATTTCCATTTCTACCACCTGCCCCCACAAAAGGGGGAGGGCTCCGTAGGACCAGGATAAGCAATGCCACCTCCTGGTTGGTTGCAGAGATCCCACGCAGCCTCCTGAGTGTGTCCTGAGGGAGTATGCCCCCAACACACACTCTGCGGAACCAGCGCTCCCCACAGAGCAAAGAGCCCATGCATGTGTTTAGACATGCAGGTCAAAGAATCACAAGTGAACCTGAACATGAGGTTGTGGGTGCTCTGAAACGCATGGCCTGGACTGCAGTCTCCACCTACTAGAGGATGCTTCCAGCTTTAAGTATCCTTAGGGGCACCTGATGAGCACGAGACGTGCCTATTAAGGTGCACCTATGCCCAAGACCACACGTCCACCACCAGTTCAGAACCATGTGGCTCTGGGCCACGGCAAGGTGAGTCTGAGCCTCAGACAACACCTGTCACCCACAGGCCACAACAGACAGCCTGCCTGTGTGTCTGCACAGCTGTCTCCTCTGTCGTGGGGCTCACCCCACCAGTGGAGTGTCTCTCCCTGGTCGTACAACCCCAGTACTTGGCCCCGGGAACCCATCAGGAGCCCAGCAGAGTCTCGCAGGAAGGCAGCAAGGGAGCAGGTAATGCAAGTCGCATCCAAGCACCAGTTGGGAGAAGGCAGCCTTAATCCTCTAAGATCCTGGAAGCAACAGCCCTCCCAGGGCCACCACCACCCGGATCCTGGGAGGTGAAGGCTGCAACAATGCGGACAGCTTTTGCAGGGAAACTCCCTCTAGGGCTGCTCGGCGGCACAGCAGCCCGTGCCAAGGAAGTTCTTGCTCCGGTTGGGGCTCTGGCACGAGCCCGGCTACACAAAATTATGAATGACGTATGTGTTAATTACGCTGGTTTTTTCATAGTTTTTATATCCCCGCTGTTACAGTCTATTAAAAAAGAAACGTGACATAATATTTTCCATAGGAAGCTGAGAAATGTAAGCTTAAAAGTCCATGAACACATTGTTCATCTGAGCTCTGTCGACACAAACATGCAGAAGTTATTCTGGACAAAACCTCAAAATTAAGTTCAGATGTGGGAACTGCAATTGCACCAGAAGGGGCAGAAGCTGATTACCAAAAGAGGGGGATCAACCTTCTGAGGTGGAGAGGTAGGTATCCTTTCTGACCAGAAAGAGAAGAGCAGGTCAGAGGAGGTCCTGAGAAGATTAGAGGCGCACACTAAGCAACACAGTCCCATGGGCCTGCTCGGTGCCACGAGCAGGAGGAACACGAGGAGGAAGGCAGTCTGACGGCAGCGTCCCGCCAGGCGCCACGTGGCCCACAGTGGCTCACAGGTGATGTTGGTGAAAGAAGCAATTCTAATTTAATTGGCAGGCTGTGGGAGCTAGGCAAGAATATATGTTTTAATACTTCCCCAACCGTTCTCATCTACAGTTAGGCGCGAGAATCACTATGATAAAACATTTACCTTTTGCATCAAAAACATAGAACCACCTTCACCTCCCCCAGCAGACAAGGGGGGACGCCCTCACCTTCCCCAGCAGACCGGGGGGACGCCCTCACCTTCCCCGGCAGAACAAGGGGGATGCCCTCACCTCCCCAGCATACTGAGGGGGGACGCCCTTACCTTCCCCAACAGACCAGGGGGGAATGCCTTCATCTTTCCCAGCAGACTGACGCCCTCACCTTCCCCCAGCAGACCAGGAGGGGACAACCTCACCTTCCCCAGCAGACTGAGGGGGGATGCCCTCACCTTCCCCTGGCAGACCAGGGGGGATACCCTCACCTCCCCCAGCAGATTGAGGGGGGACGCCCTCACCTTCCCCCGGCAGACCAGGGGAGACACCCTCACCTTCCCCCAGCAGACCAGGGGGGATACCCTCACCTTCCCCAGCAGACTGAGGGGGGACGCCCTCACCTTCCCTGGCGATGTGACTAATCTCTCCCTTTTCTTGGGCTGTCACCAAAATAGCAGAACACAAATATGGAGGACAAATGCCACCTATTTCAAGATAACCGTGTCCTCCTCATGGTCCGTTCTCCTTCTACCTCTTCATCACTTTGACTCTTTAGGGCAAATTTACTCCTAAATCAATGAATCACCAAGTCCAGAAACACTGAAAACTTCCAATGACTGGCTTTCTTCCAGGCTGAGAATGTGGGTCAGGGTCTCCCTCAGGAGATGTGATCTGCTTTAAAACCAAATGTATGATTTACATCTGAAACCTGCAGGCTGAAGCATCCTGAGCTGCACGTCCACAGGAACCACACAGAAAAGAACTAAGAGATTTTTTTTTTTCCTAACAGAAGAGCTTATAAATCAAAGCAGCCCACTGTCCAATATTCAGCAGCAGCTCGAATTCAGAGTGAATGTGATGATCTTGAAACTCCCAGGAAAAGGAGAGAAATGGATTACCGGCCACTCCAAAAGGCCGCCGCAAGCCCGAGGTCAGCTTCCTGGTGTTGTTGTCTCTCAGCTCCATGCGACCCACTCGAACGATCTGACAAACAAAACTGATTTTGTCCCTTTTCAGGTCTTTGCTTCCGAGGTCCTGGAAATATTAATTTCCATAAATTATTTCGGAGAACCATTACTCAACGCAGGTTCAATTGAAATAGATAGTAAAAAGATGGATTGAGACTCTTCTCTGACCAGTTTTTAGCATTTTAATAAGTCATTCACATAACAAAAAGGAACCCGGTAACAATAGTCAATTAACAATAAGCAAACTTCAGATAGGAGTTTAAGAGAGTGCCAGGTAAATCTCCTTCAGGGGGATGCAGAGGGAAGTGAGAGACCCAGAACAGTTCTGGGAAGGCGTTTTATTATTACTGAATTCACATGGATTACAGGCATCCCAAGGATCCATGCTCTAGTAGGGAGAAAAGACAGACGGAGGTCATTAAAAATAATCATTAGAATGGTGAATGATTCAAATGAACATCTTTGGGTGTACTTACAGTAAAGACAGCCCGCAAATTATGCAATCGGTCTATATCTTTAGGCAATCCTGAACTTGACCAGCGAACCAGGTAGTTTTCACTTGAAAACAAAAGAAATAAAAGCAGATTCATTTTCCAAATACAGCGGGGTACTAAACAGACACCCACACTGATTTATGATGACCACCACGAAGGTCCAGGACGCAGGAACTATACGAGCTCAGAAATGTCAGCCAAGCCACACAGAGCTGCTCTTCCATTAAAACGTAAGTCATCTCCACACAAGGTAACAGTAGAGAACGGTCAGTACAAAACCCTTGAGAGGTTGTAATTTTGGATGTCTAGGGTTACAACTGCAGTGGAATCATTTGCAAATGTCATTTCAAGGTTTATTATTTTAAAAGCATTGTTTTATTTAGATTGACTATAATCTAAAATTCACCATTCATTCCTGTATAGTATAAAAGAAACACTGCACATCTATTTCAGAGCCTAGAACAAGCAAACATGTCAAATACACAAAATGAATCCTAAGAAGTTAAGTCCATATCAGAAGTGAGGATGAAATTCATCCATTTGTTCTGTTTTCTGTCACATATTAACTTACATATTAACTTTTAAAATTTTGGATGATATAGGGGCACCTGGGGGGCTCAATCGGTTAGGTGTCTCTCTTTTTTTTTTTTTTTTTTTTTAAAGTGTCTGACTCTTGATTTCAGCTCAGGTCAAGACCTCAAGCTCATGAGATTGAGCCCCACTCCAGACTATGCACTGAGCGTGGAATCTGCTTAAGATTCTCTCTGGGGCACCTGGATGGCTCAGTAGTTGAGCATCTACCTTTGGCTCAGGTCGTCATTCCAGGGTCCCGGGATCAAGTCCCACATGGGGCTCCCCACAGGGGGCCTGCTTCTCCCTCTATGTCCCTGTCTTTCTCCGTGTGTCTCTCATGAATAAATAAATAAAATCTTTAAAAAAAAAAAAAAAAGATTCTCTCTCTGCCCTTCCCCACCCTCGCAAGCACATGCCTCTCTCAATCTCGGTTAAAAAAATTTTTTGAATAATAAAATGAAGATATTTCAGTTTTAAACAAGCACACACATACATACACACACTTCACACAAAATCTAACCATAATTTTTCCATCTGGATAAATAGAAAGTTCTACTGAGAGACAAAAGCAAGAACTAAGAAAGAAGCCACATTAGAAATGACAGAAATGGCAGAGACAAGATTTATAATATTTTATTCAACAAATAAAGTGAGAGCCTTTATGTAGCAGGCACTGGTCCAGATGCCACTTTCCAGCCAGTCATGTTGCAGAAATAACAACAGGCCAAACCTGCAAATATGACATTGACAAAAAACAGAAGTTTGAAAAAGCAAGATTAAGACAAGAGTGATAATATTTAGGGGGGTGGGAGTCTGGAAACATAAAACTCTATGAAGACATCATAGGAAACAATCACTTCAATCTTTAGTTGCCAGGTCCTTGAAATGTTACCAGACAAAAAACCCTACATTCAAATACCTGTGTGCATGTGGAAAAGCAGACCCTGGCCCAGAGCCCAAGCCCTGCCATCACACCGTCCCAAAACAGTACGGGGGTCAGCTGCTGGGGGAAGCCTGGCCAGCTGATCACCTCTCTGCTCTCTGTGAGAGCAAGATCTGCGGTGACTCCAGTACCATTTTCCTGACATTAACCAGAGAGGAAAGGCAGCAACAGGGAAACGTCACTGACCTGATAAATTTGGACTCCACAGGGTCATAGAGAGACATGAGCACTTCAGCATCTTCTCCGATTTTACAAACCACATTTTTGAGGTTGACAAACAAGGCCAGAGAAGGGGTGGCAGCAAACTTAGCTTGTCTGTTAATATCTATGTTCTGCTTTTGGGACTGTAAGTAGAAATAAAACAGAAAGTTGACATGAGCAATACTCCCCACTAACCCTCACTTTCTTTGTTCTCAACAGAATAGGAAACCCTGCAACCAGTTGGCATAACACAGCAATGCCACAAGTCACTTACTTCCCTGTCCCACTCGGGAGTTCTCAGCACATGCATGCACCCAGCTGAAAGTAACTACACCCAGGGCAAAGGTCGCAATCCCGAAAGAGTTTGTACTGAGTACTGACTTCAGATACTCAAGTGTCTAATCAATCAATCACAATAGTGTTTACATGCATAGCTGCTTAATTTTTGTTTCTCCATTAGGCTAAATCCTCCGAGGATATTTCTGTCTTATTCATCGTTATGTCCTCAGTCTGTGGCACACAGCAGGTGCTCAATAAAGACCTGCTGAATGAATGGCTGACTCAATCAATCGATTTCTGAGTATCTGTTCTACAGAAGATCCCATTAAAGACCAGGGAAGATAAAAAAGATCAATAAGACATTTGTTCCCTGCCCTCATCAAGCTTAGAATATGTTGCTCCCTGGGCTCCTATCAAAGAGGAAATGCAGAATCAAGTACTGTTTCCCAGGAGATGAGAACACAAAGTCAATGTCATTAAGATCTTGCCTCCTAGGACAAAGCAGAGTGCCATACAACCCTCCCCCATCAAGGAATGAAATCCATTCTGGCCCTCAGCAGCATGTTTTGATGCCGGGCTCCTTTCCATTCATCACTGTATGAAATATATGGTTTAGTTGTGCCTTTTGGGGGGGTTTCTAGTGCAAATTCTGGGCTTCACTGGTGTTTTATTAATGTTGAAAACAGTTTCTGAGCAAAGATACTCCAAAAGTCAATGGCACGTTACAGAAAAAACAGAACTTACTTTTTCTTCTTGCAATCTTTCCTCCACTTGTTTAGAAGCTATTTCATGAGCTCTAAAGAGACTAATCGTGCTAGTTAGTTCTGGATCCAAAATGTTCCCATCTTCATCTCTCACCACCAAGTCCAGATCGAGAATTCTAGAACAAGAATTCAGAACTTCATAGGCTTTGAATTCCTTGATTCCTTGACACAATTTTGGTCCCAGCAACTGAGCACAGTTGAAAACATCATAGAAAGTCAGGATCACCAGAGATATTATGCACCACTTACTTTAACTTAAAAACATATTCCAATGGAATTAAAAAAAAAGAAAAATCACTTGGGCTCCTGGCAGGCTCAGCCAGTAGAGCATGTGACTCTCGATCTCAGGGTTGTGTGAGCCCCACATTGGGTGTAGAAATTACTTAAAAATAGAATCTTAAAAAAAAAAATTACTCAATTTTTACTTCTTTTGCAGTAATGACTTTGTCTTCAAGTTAGAACTTTCACAGATGTACACAACCCAAAGAAATGTATGTTACTATTATGTGAACAGCATGGACAGTTTAAAGCATACACATGCTATACATATTTGGGGGAGGGGTGTGTATGTGTGTGTGTGTGTGTGTATATGTATAGCATATATAGATTGAATATACATACACACATATATGTATATATACACACACATACATATATATATGTATGACATACATATATACAAACATACATACATACAAACACATACAAACATACAAACACATGTGCCCAAATACTTAAAATTGGTGGTTGTGACATCATCACTGAGCTGGGGAGAAGAGGAAGGGGGTTAGAGCTGGAGCATGGGCATCCCCACCCTTCCGTTCTGGTAAATTCTATCACATAGCTTTTCTTCTACCTGCAGTCAGTTCTAATCCTAAAATTAGTCCATCAGAAGTTCTTCAATAAAGACATTTTATTGTGTTTCGACACCAAACATGTGGATGTTATCCACAATAACATTAAGCAACTTTCTGGCCAGATGGCTAGATGTAGTAGCCAACTTAAAACACGAGCAGCATCTGTCTAATAAATCTGTCCATCTAAATCTGGAAATGTTTTTTTAGCAACATTCTCTGTTTCCCCAAATCCAACAAAATCGTTAAGTGATTTTTAGCACAATTTTTATTTAAAGAATAAACAAAGACCATTATGTAAAGAAAGAAACCAGGAGCTGTGCTATCTGATGTGTTATGGTTTTCTTTTTAATAAGATATGAGGATCTTAACCACCGATGGCTTATACTTTGCCTTTGGGATTTTCTTCCTGCAATTAACAAGTCTATAGAAGCAGGAAACTTTCAGTTTTTTTTTTTTTTAACCATTCGGCAACGTAAAGAGTCTGCTGAAAGAAAGATAAATTTCAATTAAATAATGCCTTTAGCGGTTACAATTTTAAGAAAGTTGACTTGGTAATAAAGACTCCAACCAGACAAACTCGTCCCTGACTTCTCTTCCCTGAAGGTCACACACCTTAACACTGGATAGGAGTCTGATGCCCTGTCACACAGGATTCATTCTGAGAGATATGCTGGGCCACTGCACCATTTGCAAAGCAGTCACAAAGACCTTGTTTTTTCCCTGTGAATATCTATTGAACAAATCCACTGATGGCGAGGCAGAGCCAACTGGGCCTGTCAGCAACATGAGGGTAAACAGGCTTTTAAACAAATAGTCAGAGGCTTTTCGCTCTGCATGAAAACAGCTCAGTAGTTGCAATGATTGTGGGGTGCCGCAAGAGCAAAAGAAAGACATTTTTTTAAAGCCTTTTAGGCTCTCATCAGTTGTTTCTGTAACATATTTCTCTAATAAGGTAAAGCCCCCTCCCAAATTTTATTGCTCATAGAAGCCCTGAACCTGTCCCTGGGGAGGAGTCAGTGCTGGTATGGGCGGGGTCAATGCTAATGAGGCAGGGAGGAAGCCTCCCCTGTGTGGGCAGGGCCCTGCTGTGTGGGTGGGGCCCTGCCGGGTGTGGGCGTGGCCAATGCTAATGAGGCAGGGAGGAAGCCTCCCTTGTGTGGGCAGGTGGTTTCTGAACATAAGTTCAAAATACAATAGTCCAATAGAAAACAGAATCAAAAGCTCTAAAAATCTGGTATTTTAATAAGCAGGTGCTCATGAAATGGGTTTCCCTGCAACATATCTAATAACCTACACCCAGAAGTCTCTAAATTTCGAGGTGGGGGGAGGGGGACACCTATAGCCTTTTTAATTCAAATACTACATCTAACTAATGTTGTTTCTAGAGACTTTCCATATTAGAAAGGATGAAGTACTAAAAAGTAAAATTATATTGTAACTCTGATTGTACAGAAAGGTTCTCTAGTTTACCCAGGGCATCCTTCAGCTGAATGGCTAGGAGCAAACCTCTCCCATTCTCTGCATACCATCCTAACATGTAAAATGAGAGGTTTGGACTAACCCAGAAGTTTCCCCAATCTGCTGTCCAGCATGGTCCAACCCTATTTTTAAAAACTGAGATTTCCTGCCAGCATTCCCCATATTAGAAATCAGAATCATAAGGAGTGGGTCCCACAGATCTATTATTTTGAAAGCTCTCCAAGTGATTTTGATATAGACCAGCATCTGGGAATCATGTGACCAGGATAATTTTTAAGGCTTCTTGCAGCTCTGACGTTACATGAATAACCAAATCGTTATCCCGTGGGAAAGGGCGTGGCTTCACTCCGGTTACAGACTTGGCATAATCAGAATGAAGCAGTTCACCCCTGCTCGGCCTGAGGAAGGCTTCCGAACACTGGAACTCATGGTGCTGTGGGGAAGGGAGTGCACCACTGCCGAGGGCAGTCAAGCAGAGCTCAGTGGAGGCTCGCTGTAGATGGGAACTTTTGCAAAAAGACATCCTTACACAAGGCACATTATGTGTTATTTGTCTGAGATTCAGATTTAGCCGGCTGGATTTTGGTGTGCCACACCTGGCACCCCTGCCCTGGTGGCTAAGTTTCAAGGTGACCTCTGATGTCCCTTCCAATTCTTAGAACTTACGATTCCACAGAGAAACCTGGTGCTTGTTATTGCACAAAGTACCACCACGACTGGACTCGAAGACAAGTACTGTGAGCAGAAAATAAAAATCCCTTGTCGGGGGAGAGGGAAAGGGGAGTCACGGCACTGTCACCAACGGAAGAGTGAAAATGACAGACTGCCCCAGCTCCTTGGAGACAAGAACAAGTTTCAACAATGACTCTGAAAACTGATTTTTAGAATCCAATAGAAAATAACCTATCCTTTTAAAAATGAAAACTATGCCCTTATTTTGATGTTAGACATTTTTTTATGATAAAATATGATTTTAGCCTCCTCGAGGCTTACAGTAATGTTATTATATTGGATAACTTAAGCATGAAATCATCTTTCACATAAACAAACCTGTTTCCATAATCAATTTTGGCAGTGACCTTCTTCTTCAGCTCTTTGAGCTCATCCTGCGGCAGAGTTCCAGATAGAATCTGTGATCGCCATTCGATAAGGTCGTAGATCATGTGCCGCACACTTCGAAACATCTCCCTGTTGTCTTGCTACACAGAGGGCAGAAATGCCAAGTATAAAGCTTTTGGTATAAAAAAAGCACTGTAGACTGTTTTTCAAATACACATGTAGTATATACTTTATATGATGGGATTCAATCAATATCAGAAGATGTTTTTAGCATGGAACGGGAACACATGATATGGAGTCTGATTCCTATCAGGCACTAAAAGATCAGAAATATAAGAAGTAATGCACAATCTTCAATACTCCATCTGACATTCCAGAGTATGTGCCACTGAATCAAGAAGTTAACCAGAGCAGGGTCTGGATGTGGAGCTGCAAACACAGCCCATGAGCTTCTAGTAGGTAGCCCGTGGATAGGCAACTCTGAAACTCCCACAGAATCAGCGTGAGCCTACAGATCTTGCCATGGAGTCTTCACTACTGAAGACTGTGCCCTGTGCCATCCTTCGCATACCAGGCAACTGGGTGTATTGTCAGCTGAGCTGTAGGGAACAGCATCACACTGGGCCCCCACACACACTGTGCTTTTTTCAGTGCACACACAGCAGTTCTGCTAGGAGTAAAATCTCAATCTACAAGCTCTCCGTGCATTTACCTCAAAAGGAAAACATGAAAAATTCACATTTTTATCACTCTCTATATATTTTAAGGGAGCTGATGGTATAAAAAAAAAACAACAAAAAACAAAAAGCAACAGTTTTGCAACAGCTGAGAGTACAATTCATCAAGGGAATTAGGGATTACCCCTTAACTCCTAAAAGAAGCCAGTGGTTCCCTCTATAAAAAGAAATCTAGGGGACACTTAATTGACAAAATTCTAAACATGGCCGCTACAAATATTAAAATGTGGCCATTGCTGCTTTTTAAAATAACTTCTGCTTGGGGTGCCTGTGTGGCTCAGTTGGTTAAGCATCTGCATTTGGCTCAGGTCATGATCTCAGGGTCCTGGGATCGGCCCCAAGTTGGGCACCCAAGTCAGCAGGGAATCTGTTTCTCCCCCTCCTCCCTGTTGTGCTCTCTCTCTTGCTATCTGTCTCTCTCTCAAATAAATAAAATCTTTAAAAAATAACTTCTGCTGTACATATATGTGAACCTTTCATCCCACTATTTCTAGCATGTGACCTTTTTTCTAGCAATTTCTAAGATCCCTACCACCAACCTGTCATAGAACACCCAAAAGACTCTTCTGCACCCCACAAGCTCCTCTTTATAGCATCATCCTCATGTTAATTTCTTAAGTAACAAGCAAATAGCCAAACGTAATGGTTTATTTCACAACTAGGTTTGTTTCCTCTTACTAATTCATTTTTCTAAAGCCTATCAAATATCTAAGCTCCGTAATATTTTGCTAACTTGTCTACAATCACAGAGCATAGCAAAAAAACAATTCACAGAAAGATACCGTAAGGGGTTTCTTCTTCTAGCTTTGTGCAAATCCAACAATGCAAATCCACAAGAGGCAAACCTACATTTCTAAAAAGGAAACCAAGGTGACCGCCGGCCGGGCATGCCTATCCCAAGCGGAAAGGCTAGCACCATGCCCACTAACGGATCAGTCAGCATCAGTCCTGTTTGTTTTGCTGCCATATTTTTGTTTAAAAATTGCTAAGTTGAACATGAAAGACCGACTACAAAATTGCTCAGATTTACACAAAACATTCATGGCTAACTTTACGCTTTTCGGTTTTTGAGAACATTTGATGACCAATTACTGCAACTGCTTATTACTGTGCATTTACAAGAAACCACTGTATAATCAAAAACAACAAGCCTGCCCAGAGAGCAGCTGTGGGACTTTTGCAAGTTTTCTGTGTTCCCAAGAAATCGATGCAGTGACTTCCCTCCAGAGCCCTTGCTTTGTGCTGACAACATTAGCATATGAGAAATCAACACTCTGAATAGAAATACGGGCTTAACAAAAGGTAATCTTCTGCAAATATGAATTTATGTGCAAAGAAATGCCCAGAGGGAATAGAAAATGGAAGATGTCAGAGTCTCAACCTCCCTGCGTTAATAAGGCTTCTTCTATGATTGGGAGAACCGGACAGTTGCACAACGGAGCCAAGATGTAAATGCCTTCCCTACCTCTGTAACAGGCACACTTAGGTCTAGAAGACTATGTGGTTTTACTCCAACAATAAGAGACAGACAATGCAAAAAAAAAAAAAAAAAAAGTAAACAGCAATTGCTCTCTACTGCATCCATAAATGAGCACTCCTTACAGCTTAAAAGCAGATTTTAGTTTTCATGATCAAAATGTAAACGCTGGGGGTTATATCAGTGCAGACTCCCTAATCCTGTCTTCCAAAGCACTCAAGCAGCCCTTCTCCTGTTTTAGCACAAGGAGGGTGAAATTCTTGGCCCTTCCTTTTACCAGTCACTGCTTTGTCACAGTGAGCATGGCTGTACCCCAACACAAAGCAGGTCCAAGAGTACAATGCCCCCCACCCAGGGTGGCCAGAATAATGGGCCATGCTGCTTTCTTTGCCTTGATTATGACTCAGTCCGAGGTGTTCTGCTTTTGAGGTTCCCAGGGAAAGGGGAAAAAAATATGCCATCGGTACAGCAAGGTCCAAAAAGACCATTCGCTATTTTTGAGCTTGGATGCAACATCCCGTTTGCTCACCACGTAGAGCTGTCTCCAGATGGTGGACCACTCTCGGAGTGTCGTGGTGACTTCCTGTATGAGTGGGAGGTCGCCTGGGATGACCGTTTCATGTTGCCTAAGGAGAAGGAGGAAAGGACAGCCAAGTTCATGGTTTCAATGGAGTCTGCAAGTTGTACCTTGTAAATTCCAAATCTAGTCCACAGAATTAAATATTTAAGCCAATGGAGAGAAAATATACAAGGAAGACTGTGTCCACACATAGGAATACACACACCTCTAAGAACGACAGGTAATATTTGTACAGAACCTGAGTGTGTTCATGTATTATCCTACAAGTAAAGGCGTCTACCTCATGTGTCAAGGTAAGATGAAGGAGGCAAATAATATCCCACTGAAAGTCTTCAAAACGTCAAGGTCTGAGAGTACATTCGTAATATGTGTACCCATCTATCTTATAGATGCCATAAATTATAACCAATCTGTGTGGCATTAAAACGCAGGTTTGAGTTAAGATGATTTTTACATTTCCATCATGCATAAAACTCATTATATGGTAATACATGAAGCAGTTATCCTTGGTGAAATACAAATGAGGCGACAGCTCTCAAATGCTCTCAAATGTCCAGAGATACTTTATCTGATCCCAACACTTTATCTGATCCCAACACTTGGATTATCCTTTCCCTTTTCTCTGCACCTGGAAAGGTGAACCCTTGACTTATTCTTAACTTGCTATCTATTTATGCTTTTTTTTTTAATCATATCAGCCATTGTTTTCTGGTCACATGCTCTGCATCAGGCCCGATGATGAAGAAGACTCAGAATCCTTGAGACCAAGTAAGAGATTGAAAGGTGGGTTGTAAAATTAGGCCACCTGGCCCCAGAGGTCCCAAACAGATAGGACTCCAACCAGCATGGAATGTCCTGGGATTCCGAGACAGGTTCTACCTACATATCTTGATTTGGCTGGAGCTGAGATCAGTGGGTAGGACTCTTGGTTTGGCTCACATTGGGGTTTAGGCCTGCAATAGCCCACTGATGGTGGGGACTCTCAAAGGAAGAAACCGTGAAGTCCTTGAGAGAAAATCAGTCTCTGTGGACAGGGCTGGCCACATGTAGCACCTGGAGCAACAGGAATCAGATGTCTGAGGCAGGGGTGCATATGAGACCCCCCACACACACCCTTTTAGGAATTTCCCTCTCATGGGACATTATCAGTGTCTATTACAGAATGTGGTCATTACAGCAGCCCTGCCAAGCCTGTCACCAAGGTTCCCAGTAAGGATCCTGATGAAAATGTGGTTCATTACACTCTGCAATACCATCCTTAGAAAGCCTCTGGGAGGATTTCTCTTCTCTCACAGGGTGAGCATATGTGTCAGCAACTGCGATGCTTCTGTCCTCCAGATCCTGTTTCATGCTGAGTCCACTGGGCTCTTACACTGGCTTGCAGAAGCTTGGAGCTCAACGAGATGGCCCTGCTTGCACTATGACTAGAGGGCCTCAATGCTCATCCCGTGTCCTGGTCTCAGTTCTGGATCCTTCTCACTTCCTCCCTCTTTGCAGGCCTGATCTGTCCCTGGAACTAACATGCCAACCGGCTCTAATGTATCTGATCTGGCTGTGTTATATTATCATCTCTGTAACCACCTCACTACCTGCAAGCAGTCAGCAATGTACAAACCCAACAACAGCTGTCTCAGTAAGACCTACGGAGAGAACATCATACAGGGCACATGGAAGAAAGGCCAGGACACAGCAGACACTCGGCCAATGGTGGTGGCTCCTTAGTTACTTGGCTCTAAATGATCAAGGGGGGAACAAGTCAGGGCTGGAGGCCCTGATCTGAGCATCACCCACAGAGAGGAAACACAACAACATAGGCACCCTCAAACGGAAGGGCAACAGAAGGCTAGGACACAGGCAAGGAGAGCCCCCTGGGAGCAGTGGGCAGGGGGGACATAGGTTATAATGGCAGCAACAGAAATAGACAAGGAGCTTCAGTGAAGGGGACAGCCATGTGTCCAAGACTGTAGGTAAGAGCCAGAAGAGCAGCCCTGACACTGGAAGCTTGGAAATCAGGAGGCACTTGCAGCCATGGGAGCGTGGGAGAGGGGACAAATGGGAACTGCCTTGGCTAGAGGGAGAAAAGGAATCACTGGCAGCTGGCACACAGCAATGATGTGGGATGTCTGAAAGCGAAGGGAGCACAGAAAGAAGAAACCCTGCAAAAGAGTTGGAGTAATAACCCTGGAGAGCAAGGAGGCAGGTGGGGTGAGATGACAGAGTGGCCTGCCCCATAGAGGAGGAAGGACCCAGGGGAGGGGAAGAGAGGGAAGGGGAGGGGAGCGGAGAGCAGGGGAGGGGAAGGTCCACAGATCTCCAGAGGAAAGGAGGAGCAGTGAGACCACCTGTCAAGTCTGAAGGCAGGAGGGTCTTTACAAGGAGGGAGGCAGAGGGCAGCTGGCATGGGCGGGAGCAGCAGCAGAGCAAACACAGGGAGCCCCAAAGCATCAGCAGGAATGCGTTTTTGAAGTGCTCATGTCCCCAGTACACCATTCACTCGCTCACCCCAGGGCATCTCCAGGAGCCCCAGTAATGGGAACCAGTGTCTGTCTGTCTGTCTGTCTGCCTGCATGGGAGTGACTCCACTCATTGAGAATCAAAATAACCTCCCGTCCACATTAGTATGATGCTTCACAATTAGATTCTCCATATATTCTTTTGTATACTCAGGGTGCTTTCTAACAAACATTAATCACAGTCTGACTTCTATATCGATTCTGATATGGAGAAATGTAAAATACAATCAATGCATACTTTATTTCATTATTTCCACAAGAGTCAAAACTCTCCTTTTTTCTTTCCTTCCCTTTAAAACTCTGCACACAAAACATCTAATCTATATAAAAATATATATATACTGTATTACAGGTCATCACCATCTAGGCCTCTAAATTATTTTCTTCATTTTATTTTTTTTCTTCATTTTAATTATGCATCATGCAACTACAGAACCTGAGCTAGTCCTTTTCATATGTTAAAAGTACAGTGCTTGGGAAGGCAATTTTGTAATCAGCCAAAGAGATGTCATTATGCAGTAATCATATGATTAGTAATTTTATAATTTACATATTTAACTGAGGGTGAAGATGTAGAAGAGACAAAAAAGGAAAACATTTTAATGCTCCTTCTTCCAAGTTCACACCTGGCTATTCATTTGCCATTCCTGCCTAATGGGTTCTCGTTCTATAAAAGTCCTTTTAATGATCTTATACATCAGTTTTATGACCTCTAAGAAACATACATCACAATTAGACAAAATGTAAATTCACACACGTCCCAATTTACCACCTGTTGCTTCACCCTAAACTCCATTTGTGTCACAGCCTGCAAAGTTTTCCAGAAAAACGGACTCGGAGTTGGGGGCTGGAGGCTCTACCGGGTGGGACTGCTCATGGAGAAGCAGAGAGCACTGGACCAACGCTACCCAAAATCGACATTGGGTATAAAGAGCACGACTGCAGGTACAGTGCTGACTTCAGACTTTTCAAAGGTTGAAGGCCATTTTGTACATACGTCTCCATTCCAAGTCCCCTTTTTCACCCCAGAACTCCTGTCCCATCACGGTCACTCACGCCCGCATCCAACCCTGACAGGCCCTGCCATACAGACGAGCAGCAAAGCCAAATACAATCATCACGTTTCTTTACTTAAACATTAAGACCAGACTCACCCTTTTCCTTCAACTATGGCTTCTTTAAGATGAATATATGAAGCAGGAAATATACCCTTTGGAGGAAAAAAAACAATAGTTTTATTATCAACTTGAATCCCAACCAAAAATCAAAAACCACCCCGAAAACATGTGGATAGGGATGGGTGGACCACTATTAATTCAGCGAGTCTTACAGTAAAGTCTCATATACAACATAGTGGGGAAAACATTCCTGTTTTTGTTTAAACTCAGCCTGTTTTTGTTTCATGGAGACTACAGACATCTCAAAAGGAAGAAAACAGAAGCAATCTGTGTGCAAGGAAAGAAGCGCACAGGGCTTTGTCTTCTCCATAGGACGCACCTTGTATCCAGGGCTGCCCTTGACATGGGCAAATCAAAAACCAGCGGATGCCTAAAACAATCTCTGATGATGGTCTTTGACAGTTCTTTCTTTCAAAAAATCTAAAATGGCCATCAAAAGTTGACTTCCACCATCATTTATCGTCACGTATGCATGTAAGACTACTTACCTGACCCACAGATTTCTCATCAATCTCCCAACAGAGGGACCATCTGAGAAAACACAGAAAGTGGGCAAATTTTGCCCAAATTCGCAAGACGTGGGTCTCAACAGAGGGACCATCTGAGAAAATGCAGAAAGTGGGCAAATTTTGCCCAAATTCGCAAGACTACTAGACACCAGCTTCCGTTAACACAGAGCTCTGCACTGCCCAAGTGCAGCTCACTTGGGGCCTAGCAGCATGGTGTGCCAGGCAGTTTCTCAAGGGCAAGTTCAGTGTCAGGCACGGTCCGTAAAGTGCTAGCAGCTTTACCAAGACTTTCTGTCCTGCTTCCTGAGCAAGCAAAACAGCTCCCTTTGTGACATGAGGCAGAAATGAGCATCTGAAAGCGGGCAGTGGGGCAGGAGGTGCTGGGACCCTGGACAGCACAGCACAGCCAGCCAGAGTTTCCTGTATGGGATTTAGTGCATGCAGCAGAAATCTACTCAGTGGCATTGGTGGTTTCCAGGCACCTGTTGTGTGAACAGGAACTTCTGATTGCGTTTCCCTGGCATCTGGCCCCAAAGGATTTACACAGGTGGACCAGAAACCACAACTACTAACCATGTTCAGGAGGGGCATGGGTACCACGGATTCATGTTCCTCCTGCCTACTAGGAAAGCCTGAATTTCACATAAAGAAGAATTATCACAGAGATGGCAACAGTTGTACAGAAAGACAGTGGCCACTGTCTATGAGCAACAAAAGGGGCCAAAGGGTCCCAAAGCTGGGAGCTTCACCAGGTCCCAGTTGTTTCGGACACCTCCAAATCCCCAGGATGCCTCCAGGAGCAGCACATGTGATGTCAACATCTGCACTCGGATGGAGGGGGGAAGAAAACAAATATGCCAGCCTCGTCCATGTCCAGAAGCAAAGATACCCCTCCATCTCAGTAAACCTGCTCTGGGGCAGCACAAAGCCAGGGAAGGAAAAGTAGAAGGCAGAGCGAGGACACACGTGGAGGCTTGAAATGAGCAATCTCTCCAGCTGGGGCAGTTTAAAACTGGTCCAGATGAACGACATCTGTGTGAATAGCTATACAGGGGATGGTTCCAGAACAGTTGGGAGCCTGGATTACTGGGGGCCAAGTCCCTTCTCTGCATTGCCTGGACAGAGCCCACTACAAAAATCATACTATGGGGACAACTGGGTGGCTCAGCGGTTGGGTGGCTGCCTTCAGCTGAGATCGTGATCCCGGGATCTGGGATCCAGTCCCGCATTAGGCTCCTTAAGAGAGCCTGCTTCTCCCTCTGCCTGTGTCTCTGCCATTCTCTCTCTCTCTCTCTCTCTCTCTCTGTGTCTCTCATGAAAAAATAAATAAAAATCCTTTTTAAAAAATCATACTATCTTTAAGGGCTTCACAACTGCCTCATCTTCCAATGAGGATTTTAGAAGAAGAAATGAATACAGCCCCACCCAGCTGTACTGCACCAATGAGTTGTAAAGCCGGGGAACCCCAGTGAAGGGCAGGAAGGACAGCAGTTCAGGGAGGCATGGCAGGGACACGATGACGATGGTAGAAAGGATCCCAAGCTGAGGAAGGTGGTACCAAACACCAAATAAGCATCAAAGGAAAGTGAACAGTTTGCCTGGGGCGAGCCCAGCACGTGGAGCTCCAGCTATGCTGTGTGGCTATGGAGGGAGACAGTGTCAAGAACCTCCTCTCTTTATAATAAAATCCTCAACTGTGGCTTTCTCATATAAAAGTAGAGTTTCATCTGCAGGAAAACATTCTTTAGGATGCCCGGGTGGTTCAGTGGTTGAGCACCTGCCTTCAGCTCAGGTCGTGATCCCAGGGTCCCAGGATCAAGTCTCGCATCGGGCTCCCTGCTGGGAGCCTGCTTCTCCCTCTGCCTGTGTCTCTGCCTCTCTGTGTGTCTCTCATGAATAAATAAATAAAATCTTAAAAAAGGGGGGGGGGAATATATTCATTACAGGAGAGGAGATCGGTGTGAAAATAGAACTTTCCCTGGAGAAATCTATCCCACCACCCACGTGGTTCGAATCCACCTTGTTCAAACCTCAGGTCTCTAGGTCATTGGATGTGTAAGACCCACAGCCCAGTCTGAGGCCGGCAGGGCAGGGTAGGAGGTCCTTGCTCCAATGTGTGAATCTGCCTTGCCAATACTCCTAACTGCGTCTCTCCTATAAGAACACCACAGCACTATGCCAGAGGAGGGCTGCCCTGCAGCGCAACCTGGGCCCTTCCTAAACGACTTGCCCAGCAGGGCCTGGCTGCAGGGTTTCTGGGGGAAGCAGGGCAGGCAGGTCCCATGCTTGAGCCACTTAGACTTTGGAAGCCTTAAGTTCCAGGCCCAGGACCACATGAGGAGTCCAGCCCAGTAAGGAGACCATGAGAGGCAACGTTAAGAAATAGAAGTAAAATGAACCATCTTGTCAAGCCTAAGTAGATATTAAAGTGTGTAAGTTAACGTGGACAGAGCCTAATCACAGCTTTCGACTGGACATTATTTCAAAACCATGGAATAAAACAGAAGGGCCATAATTAGGCTATGTGAAGCTAAGAACGGAGAAGCCACCACAGAACTGTGTGTGGGAGTGTCCACCACAAGGATCGAGGTGTAATTGCAGGTCCTGGCTTCAGGAGTTCAAACCACCACGCACGCACGCACGCATACTGCCCTGGAAAGCAGAACCTTTCTTTTGCAGGTGACTTAGTTTGAAAATAGTCATACCCAAGAGGAAAACCAGCATGCGTGAGCTTTGCAAACCTGTTGTCATCAAGGATAATACTAAGACTGAAAATCATGAGTATTTTTTTTTTCTGAAGTCATAATACCAGGTCATTCTCTCCTGCCTCCCACACTTAAAGAGGACCTGATGTTGTACCAGGAAAAGAAGATTGCACCATTCGTGATGACAGGTCAGCAATGCACCGCAGCCCAGCGGCTCCATCCTGGGTACATGTATTGTTCAAACAAAAAACAATTCGGGGTAGCCCACATGTCAGCCCACAAGCGTTTTAGGTTCAGAGAAGGAGATATATAAGGAAACCCCGTAGACACAAATGAGATGGGAATGATCTCCTTTCACAGTGTGGAGAATGAATAGAAAGGCACTGGGGTTCAGCAAAAGGACTTACCTTTTTAGACTTTTTTCGTAAGGTGTAACCTCTGTACCACCCTAAACAAACACAAAGTTGCAACAGTTAGAGAAGGAGGAGACATCACAGGGCCCCCACAATACCTTCCTGTCCTGCAGAATTCACTGCCTTGCAGATCCAGGGAGATCACTTTGTCACCAGTATTCAGTAACCCTAACACTGTGGAAATAGACTGGGAGGTTCCAGAATGGGTCTCGAAACCGCCAGGCTAGTGGCCTTCCCAAACACACCGCCAGCTCTCTCATCTCCGTCGGCTGCTAGAGATCCCGAAGCGGTCAATCTGAAGTTAAGCAGCACAGTCCCAGGAGGGAACATCGTCCTAGGGACCACTCATCCCGGAGTGGGCTCCTTGGGGATACACTGCCCTATCTCTCCCTCTAAGTGATAAGGAGAGGGGTCCCTGCCAAGTGCACATACCAGCATCCCCAGATCATCAAGTGCCCCACAACAGAGCATCTATTGAGCGCTAACTTCCTCCCTCCTCAACCCAGAGACGCTGTGTCCCGGAGCAGCCTGTGATCTCACAGAGAGCTTCTGTGGCAAAGACTAAGCCCTCCGCAGGAAGCACCAGGCCCAGAAACATGAACCCACCTAGCCCCTGGGATCTGGCCTAGACTCAAGTTCTCACTGCCTCCATGTGGGGAGGAAGCTAAAGCCAGGCTTTCTATAATAGCTAGCACGATATAAATGCTAACCGGAAGGGACCATTTGACGGCAGAGCAGCTCCCTTGGCACCTCCCATCAAGTCAAGGGCAGAAACTGTCCCTGCAGGAGCTCTGGGGGTGCAGGGCCAGTGACCAGCCTCCCAATAGCCCCATCTCACGTGACGTCGTGGCTGCTTCCTTACACTCCCAAGTCACCCTGGCCACCTTGCTCAGAAAAGTCAATCCAAAGCTCAGACACATTCTAACTCTGCCCACAGGAACACAAGGACCCGGTCTGAGAATTTCAGGAGCACCCCAAAAGTGCAAGTTGGGTAAATTCCCAGAGAATAACCAAATATTAGAGTCTTACACAGTATCAGAAACTCAAAGCTCAGAAGCTAGCGATGTCTGAGTGAGCTCAGAAGATTGCCCCACTAGAGAGCAAATCATGTTACCAACCCGGGGCAGGGAGGGTGATCACAGACCAGAAAGTGATGCAGTGGAAATGAGCAAAGTCCTCAAGGGATTATTAACAGATGCTTTCTAAGCATTCAGAACAGGAGATGGACATTCCCAGGATCCTTGCAAAGACCTAATGGTGACCGCTTGGCTTTCTTGACAATGGGACTCAGAGATCGACTGGGAGCCCTGCAGATGCTAAGTGTCTAGATCTCTGCTGCACATGTGGAGATGATCTCTGAGAGCCATGCTGTCTAAACCTCGCTGGCTCCTGCGTGCCGGCCCAGAACCTGCGTTCATCTAGGGCGGCGTTCACAGACATTGCAACAGAGAAAGAGGGGAAGTCGATGCAGTCACCAGCCCACATCTAGAGCCAAACCAAAGCTATAGTTACTCGGTTTTAAGGACGGTCTTCCATCCCGTCATTATAGCCTTCCCACATCTTCATTATGATCGTGCCCTTTCTTTTCTGAAACTGACAAGGGATGGATGTTCTAGAACGTATATGGAAAGACTGCACAGAAACAAGAAAAAGACAGAAGCCAAGTAAAAAAGAGTCATACTTATCAACAGTGTACAAAAGGAGTCCAAGGGCTTACCACGTATGAAGAGACGGCTCCAACCTAATAATAATCAAATACAATTTTACTGCACAAATTTTAGTGGTAAAAATGGTAATGATGTAGGATATAGGCACAGCCCTGGGCGCTGGGGGAGAGTGGAGCCAACAGCAACCGAAAGGCAGCAGCCATCCCTACCTATCAGAACTATCCGTCCACACAGCTTGCAACCAGCACCCCCAACCTGGGAATGCATCCCTGGGGAAGACATGCGCACACCCATCTGTGCACGGCGGGATGGATGCACAAGGCTCACGGCAGCAGGACGCAGAGGGTTGCAAGTGGAGGAAATCCAAGTGCCCAGAACTGAGAAGGCTGTGGGTAAAACACAGGGGGCGCACACACAGTAGTGGGAGCTGTGACCTAAACATATACTAAAAATACACAGGGGTGCATCTTAGAATATAGCTCAGAATAACAAAGTAACAAACACACATAGAGCTACACCCACATCTATATGCATGAAAAGTACACAGGCATGCCACACAGTACAACACAGGCAAACAAAAAAATCCACTTAAAACACAAGTTAAACGGTTTTCTGTGGGAAGAGGGAGGAGAGAGAGATGAGCCACGGGAATAAAAGGTAGGAAGTCCTTTTGGTTTTTTAATGTTTTAATAATAGAGGGAGTTTCTTTTTTAATTGCCTTCCTAGGCAAAATGAAAATCTATCCTGTTCCTCCCCAAGATTATTTGCATTACATTCTTCCTTCAACCAACTGAGCCCACACACTGTGTGCCAGAGACTGCACTGGACAGAGCAAACTAGAGAAAGAGATGGGACCCAGTCTCTGCCCTCCGTGAGCTCACAAATGGGAAGACCCCCTAAGACAAGCAGGGGCCAAACCACGTTGCAGGGCAGAGATGTCAGCATGAAGGAGAGAGGACATCCCTGCCCTGGTCTCTCACAGGGGAGGGAGGGGATCTAAGAGAACATAGTCCTGGCTGCTCTAAGGGGAATGAGCAAGAGGGGGTGAGGCTAGGAGCAGGAGGGTCCACGGTCAGTCAGTAGCAGTACTTCTCCCAGGCAGGGCTCACAGATGGTCTCTATGGAGTCAACTGGCATGCTCCCAGCAAGAGTCCCGCACCTCAGAGACAGGTAAGGATGGGCAAGACACAGCCCTGAAACTCAGGGGGCACAGAATCCACCACAGGAAAATGGAAACCAAGTCAGCGAGCCCCATACAGCGTTCTCAGCAGAACAACAGGAGGAACACACGCACATCCATGTCCAGGGGTGGTGCCAGGAGGGGACAGACCAGGCCGAGCGAGGGAGGCCGGAGGCAGGCAGCAAGGAGCTGTCACCCAGACAGGTGAGCTTGGACTGGGTCTTCAAGGAGGACTTGTGGTCAGTCAGATGGAGGAGGGTGGAGTCACGCCAGGCACAGCAGCGTGTGGACAGGTGCATTCACTGCGCCCTGAGAAACCAGGCAGCAAACCCAGACATGCACGAGGAAGCAGCTGGACTTTCTTCAAGGATGGACAGGTGAGGACCACATCACCGGGTCCTGGGATCTGCCCAGTTCACAAGTAGCTGCCTGAAGATGGACAGGACGTTCATTTGTGTCAGGTGTACGGTGTCCTGTGCCCTGTGCCCTAAGTACTGAACGGCAAGAGAGCCAACTCCAGAGGCGACCAAATCCTGTCCTGAAGGACAGCATCCACGTGCACGGTGGGCATTCTGGAGAAAGAACCAACAGGTGTCCTGCATGTAACATTTTGCAGGCACCACAGGGGCAGACCCAGCCCCACAGCTGGAGGCTCTGGAAGCAACATGACCACACTCAGGTAGACAGTAACCACAGCTACGGGGCCCTTCCATTGGGCCAGGGCCAGGTGGCCAGTCAGCTGCGACCAGTCACAGGGATGCTTGCTGAGTGGAGGCCGGGCTGGAGGGCTCACAGGTCCTCAAAGAAATGTGAACCTTATCAATTTGACTGCCTCTTCCAATCTGTCATGGGTTAAACTGTGTCCCTCAAAATAGATGTCGACGTCCTCACTGTATCTGCGAACATGAACTTATTTGGAAATAAGGTCTCTGCAGACGATCAGGTTAAAATGAATTCATTACAGCAGGCCACAAACCAAAATGACCGGTGTCCACGTACACAGGGAAAGCAGAGACACAGGGAGACTGCCACAGAAATGAGAGTGCTGTATCTACAATCTAAATGCCACCAGAAAAAATAAAATAAATAAAATAATAAATAAAATAAAATAAAATAAAATAAAATAAAATAAAATAAAATAAAAGCCACCAGAGACTGTTGGCAAGCTGCCAGAAGCTGGGGAGACGTAAGGAACAGCACCTCCCTCAAAGCCCTTCAGGAAAAGCAACCCTGGGCAGCCCCGGTGGCCCAGCAGTTTATCACCGCCTTCGGCCTGGGGTATGACCCTGGAGTCCCAGGATCGAGTCCCATGTCAGGCTCCCTGCATGGAACCTGCTTCTCCCTCTGCCTGTGTCTCTGCCTCTCTCTCTCTCTATCTCTGTCTGTCATGAATAAATAAATAAAATCTTAAAAAAAAAAAAAAAAAAAAGGAGAAGCAACCCTGCAGATGCCATGATTGCAGATGACTGGCCTCTAGAACCCGGAGAGACCACGCCTCTGCCGTTGAGGCTGCCCAGTGTGGTCCTTTGTTATAGATGCCCCAGGAAACTCACGCTATCTCACAAGACCTTCAGTTAACAGATGCTGAGACACAAAAAGGAAGTGAGGTACGGGGCACCTGGGTGGCTCAGTGGTTGAGCATCTCCATTTGGCTTAGGGAGTGATCCTGGGGGGTCCTGGGATCAAGTCCCACATCGGGCTCCCCGTAGGGAGCCTGCTTCTCTGTCTGCCAGTGTCTCTGCCTCTTTCTGTGTGTCTCTCATGAATAAATAAAAAATAAATAAAAATACAATCTTTAAAAAAAAAAAAAGAAGTGAGGTGCGTTTTGTAAGAAAACACATCATTACCCCCCTTAAAAAATACAGATATTTTCAGTTCCAGTGTAGTGGCTGAATCAAAAGATTAACTTCCTAATCTTTGCACATTGCCTGCAAGATCCCTGACGTATGGCATCTAGCACCCAGCGTGGAAACAAGCAGGTGGCAGGATCGGCACATGCCCTCGGCCACTCAAGAGTCACTTTATAAACACGGGATCTTGGCTCACCTCTCCTGTCTGGTTGAGCCAGGACACTGCTTAATGGCAGGGACGTGCCCTCAGTGACCCCTCCATGCTCCTTCCACCCCCACAGTGACCTGGACACTGCTTCTTCTTTGTCCTCTGCTCCAGGCCTTCATGAGCCTGCGAGAGGGAAATTAACCATAACTTAAAGGTAAATTTGTTCTTTGAACCTTACTATAAAGAGTGATCATCTAGAATTTATATTCTCTGCAGAAAGCCAAGTAATATCCTGAAAAGGATCACACAGAAAAGGAAAATTAAGTTTGACAAACAGAAATACATTTTCTTAGAGGAAACGTAGGAGGGGAGAGGAGAAAAAAAAAAAAAAGGCCAAACTCAGATATGAGCCGTGAAACTAAAATAGAACAAAAGGAAAGAGCAGAAAAACAATTATTCCACTTTTATTTGATGAATAAAGACACCAAGTCTCCCAAAGTCAAAACTACTTTCCCACAGGCCTTTCTCTGATCAGATTCTGATTAAAACCAAAATGACAGTTGTCAAAGAAAAGGAATTTGTTTTGCGTTAGAAGGTCTCTACAAAGACTGGAATAGTTTAATCAGAATCTGGAAGACTGACTAGCCCGGAAACTAAATGCTCAATGAGGAAGCCTCTACCGTGATGCTCCCTATGCAATTTTTTTTTAAGTCAAATGTATGCAAGGATCACTGGCTCATCCTAGGATCCCACTGCTTAAAGAGTACATTCTCCTTAGGAAGCAAAGAACAAGAGATGACAGTCCCCACATACCCAGGCCAACCGGAAATTGCTATCTATTCGGGAATGACGTCATTGCCCAGTGTTTATTAACCAGGATTTCAACTTCAACTGAGAGAGGGCAAACATAAAAAAGATGTAAGAGCATTTTTCCCTTCAGATCAGTAAAGCGTCTGAGATGAGAGGTCTGATCCTTAACCTCTACTTAATTTCTCTGTTTCCTCTCAAACATTGGCAATATATACTGAGAGCAGATAAGGCAATCCAACTGTCAGCTATAAAAATTGAAAACAAGCAGAAGGCACCCATCACAACTACTCATTCACTTAAGGACAGGGTCTGTTTTTGCAGAGTTACATCTGCTTCCAGGCATACGCCACTAAAGCTGATTTTTTTTTCCCCAGTAGGAAGATTTTAGGGTTGAAGATGCAAATGGACTGGAATTCTAAGTCTGAACACAACACAAGGGGAAGTAAGGGACATGGCCATGGGTGTTTTAATAGGTTTGTGCTTCCCGGAGGTGTCTGGGAGGAGTACCAGAGGAACAAGCTGCAGCCTGCCTAGTGCACGGAGGCTCACGGCTGCTTCACTCGTGCGCAAAGTAGATTCTGCAGACTGAGTGTGAAGTCCAGTTTGCCAATCACTGTGGGATGGCTGCACTCTCCTCTCCTAGCCCCACCTCCTACTGGAAGGGTTTAGCTAAATTACCACCCTCAAAGCAATTTTTCTATTGAAACGATCCATTTTAATCAGTTCTTTTCATTCATCTGCTATATGGGAGTCACCCTTTCCAGCAGGAAATAAAGCCACCAACGCTAATTACACAATTTTACAAAACTTCCAGATCCGCGGAGTCTCAGAAATCAAGCCCATCATTGCTTCCCTTCTGTATGTGCCACAATAACCACAGGGTAAAAAGGAAGGGTGGGCCGTTCTAATGCTATCCAAAACACTAAAGATAAAAACTGATTGCATGGAGTGCCTGGGTGGCTCAGTCGATTAAGCAGCTGTCTTGGGCTCAGGTCATGATCTCAGGGTCCTGGGATCGAGTCTTGCATCAGATACCCTGCTCAGCGGGGAGTCTGCTTCTCCCTCTCCCTCTGCCCCCACCCCAGTCTCATGCGCGCTCTCTCGCTCTCTCTCTCCTTCTCAAATAAAGCCTTTAAAAAAAACAATTTGAAAAAAAAGTTGTGTGAAAATCCAAAGACACTGAGAAACTACCATCACAATAGTGTACTTACTAGATTTCTAACCTATTGGACAATGATTGCTTCGCTGGCCCACATCCCACACAGTTGTCACAATGTCTGTTCACCCCTAAGAAAATGGGGTCAAAGAAAAAAAGAAACAGTTTTGGTTCCTCTGTTAACAAATCTAAGTGAGAAAGTAAGAAGTCTCACCACCTGCATTAAACACATCAAAACAGTAACTTAAACACGAAAATGTCTTAAATGTATTTTTTTCATAGTTTTCCAAGTGGTCAGTTACAATCAAGATCCACATACGTTTGCAACAAAGGAACCAAAGTGTTGTTGTTTTTTAATGAAAACAGCTATTTCCACAGAAAACTTTAGAGGTGAAAAATTAGAATTTTTAGCTTTAATTTCATCTTGAGTATATTATTCGAACAATGAAGAGACCTCGCCACAGCCCTCCCCAGAAATGGCATCCCTCACACAGGAAGACGGATCACAGGCACAAGAGTCACGAGGACACCTATTTCTGAAACACCTGAAAACGTGCAAACTGCCCAAAATGGTAAGACACCAAAGTTATACGCACCTTCGTATGTTTCCAAGATGTGCACAGTGTCTCCTATTTGCAAAGAAAGCTCATCCGCTCCCCTGGCATCGTAGTTATAAAATGCTGCGAAGGAGAAACAGAGGTAAGAAGACATTAGTAGAGGTCGAAGTGACTTTGCTGGCTTGTGTCTGCTTGTTTTTCATGCTGAAACACATTCACTCTGCCTAGATCAGCCTCTCTGATAACCTATAGTAGCCTTTTCTTTCAAGACACAAATATTTCTTCAAGTAGACGAAGTTCGGAACACCATGCAACTGGGATTTGTTTGTTTGTTTTTTAAGTGTGGCCCTGAAGCACTCTAGTGGATCAACACAGTGTGGTGGTGGCACAGAAACAGACACAGACCAAGAGAACACGGCGCAGAGCCTGGAAATAAACCCACACTGACATGGTCAATAGAGATGATGGGAAATCTGCCGTTTTAAGTAGCTTTAAGTGTCCAGCGCGGCGGCAGCAGCATTGAGAACGTTGTACAACCATCACCACTGTCACCTTCCACACCTTCTTCATCCCTCCAAAGAGCAACTTCACACCCACGGAGCAAGGACCCCCGTCCCTTCCCCGCAGCCCGAGGACGACCTCTATCCATTTTGTGTCCCTAGGAACAGGTCTGCTCTACCTGCTTCATAGGAACACCATCAAACTATAGTGTCCTTTTTCCTATCTGGTTTCCTTGACCTAATACTTGAAGGTTTGGGCATGCTACACCATGTATCAGAACTTTGTTCCTTTTTATAGCTGAATAATGTTTATAATAGAAAGAAAAGTGATACTGTTAACATTTTAATTATCACTTCATACACTGTATTTTCCATTAATGCACTTCCTGAGGGGTACCGGGGTTGCACAGTGGTTGAGCATCTCCCTTTGGCTCAGGGAGTGATCCCGGAGTCCTAGGATCAAGTCCTGCATCGGGCGCCCCACAGGGAGCCTGCTTCTCCCTCTGCCTGTGTCTCTACCTCTCTCTGTGTGTCTCTCATGAATAAATAAATAAAATCTTAAAAGAAAAATACATTTCATGAAATACTTTCTAACTATGAATCAATTACACGTGGGCTGAATAACTTTAGAAACCAACCTGATTTTTTAAATTATCATATAACAAAAAAATAAATAAATTTTACAAGAAAAATAAAATAATCGTATAACCAATGCTGATACTAAGCCAAAAAGCTTACATTACAATCAAATAGGCAAAAATATGTCCAACATTGTAAGAAATTCTTTAAACTGGCAATAACTCAACAAATCTCTGAAATCACCAATGCGTATCCTGACATAAAGCAGTTCCTATTCCTTTCAGATAAGCACCTAAAAAAGTAATACCATTAAATGGAGACCACACTTTTGCTCAAGCATGATGAGATAAAGGTAACTATCACAGTGGAAAAAGGACATTAGGAAGTGTTTAAGATGCTAAAATACTCAAGTAGTCTACTCTCTTAAAAAAAAAAAAAAAAGTAAGAAAAGAAAGAAAATACTGGAGAAAGAATAACAAAGCTGTAGTCATCAAACCAGTATGGTGCTGGCACACAGACACATAGGTCAGTGGAAAAGTATGGAGAGCCTAGAAATAAATCCATGCTTATATGGTCAATTAGCCAACAACAAAGAAGGAAAGAATATGCAACGGGAGAAAAAACAGTCTTTTCAACAAATGGTGCTGGGAAAACTGGACCACTTTCTGGAACCACAGACAAAAATAAACTCAAATAGATAAAGGACCTACATGTGAAACTTAAAACCATAAAACTCCCGGAAGAGAGCACAGGCAGTAATTTCTCTGACATCGGCCATAAAAACACATTTCTAGATATGTCTCTTGAGGCATGAGAAACAAAAGCAAAAATCAACTACTGAGACTAAAAAAAAAACTTCTGCACGGTGAAGGAAATTATCAACAAAACAGAAAGACAAACTACTGAATAGGAGAAGATATTTGCCAATGACACATCTGGTTAAGAGGATGGTATCCAAAATATACTATAAACTTATACATCTCAATACAAAAAAAAAAAAAATCCAAAGAAAAAATGGGCAGAGAACTTATATTTTTTTTTTCCCAAAGAGGACATACAGATGCCCAACGAATACATGAAAAGATGCTGAACAACCCTCATCATCAGGGAAATGCAAATCAGAACCACAATAAAATATCACCTTATACCAATCAGAACAGCTAGAATCAAAGAGACAAGACGTAACACATGCTGGGAAGATGTAGAGGAAAAGGAACTTTTGTGCAGTGTTGGTTGTGATGTAAATTGCATCCACTGTGGAAAATAATATGGAGGGTTCTCAAAAAACTTAAAATATAAACATCATGGGGCGGCTAGATGGCTCAGTGGTCGAGCATCTGCCTTTGGCTCAAGGCATGATCCCGGGGTCCTGGGACCGAATCCCTCATGAGGCTCCCTGTGAGGAGCCTGCTTCCCCCTCTGCCTGTGTCTCTGCCTCTCTTTCTATGTCTCTCATGAATAAATAAATAGAATCTTAAAAAAAAAAAAAATCATATCCAGCAATTCCACTACTGGGTATTACCCAAAGAAAATGAAAGCACTAATTCAAAAGAATATATGCACCCCTGTGTTTATTAGAAAAATAAACAGCATTATTTACAACAGCCAAGATACAGAAGCAGCCCAAGTTTTCATCAATACGTGAATGGATAAAGAAGATGCACTATATATACACAATGGAATATTGCTCATCCATAAAAAAGAATGAGATCCCTTCCATTTGCAACAACATGGATGGACCTAGAGGGTATTATGCTAAGTGAAATAAGCCAGACAAAGACAAATACCACAAGATTTCACTTCTATGTTGAATCTAAAAGACGAAACAAATGAACAAAGAAACTAAAAAACAGATGCATAAATACAGAGGTTGCCAGAGAGGAGCTGGATGCAGGATGGTTGAAACAGGTACAATTAATGGGCACCAGTGTGGTTCAGTGGTTGAGCGTCTGCCTATGGCTCAGGTCATGATCCCAGGGTCCTGGGATCGAGTCCCACATCGGGCTCCCCGCAGGGAACCTACTTCTCTCTCTGCCTATGTCTCTGCCTCTCTCTCTGTGTCTCTGATGAATGAATAAATGAAATATTTAAAAAAGAAAAAGAGGGATCCCTGGGTGGCGCAGCGGTTTGGCGCCTGCCTTTGGCCCAGGGCGCGATCCTGGAGACCCGGGATCGAATCCCACATCAGGCTCCCGGTGCATGGAGCCTGCTTCTCCCTCTGCCTATGTCTCTGCCTCTCTCTCTCTCTCTCTGTGACTATCATAAATAAATAAAAATTTAAAAAAATTTTTTAAAAAAAAAGAAAAAGAAAAAGAAAGAAAGAAAGAAGAAAGAGGTACAACTAAGAGGTACAAACTTCCAGTCATTAAAACAAAAAGAAACAAAGAAAGAAAAATACAGTGATACAGTGATGCTCCTCCTTTCCAATGGATCTTACTTAAAAAGAAAGCAGACCAAATGTAAAACTCATCTTCAAAATTCTGATCGTCTCATCCATCCATCTTGAACACCCTACCAGATGAAGTTATTCTCACTGTGTCCATCTCTAAAATTCTCCTTGATCATAGCATGTGCAAACTCCTCCAGCAAGCATGGTGTGCCTTCCACCAACCACACAGTATGGGCCTTAGGAGGGTCCCTGTCCCTGCTTCTTCTCCCTGAACGACAGTAACCAGCCTGTCCCACACCTGTATGGGCCAACTTACCCCCCACCACCACCATCGACCGGTCTTCCAACCAGGTGCACCTGTTCAGAAAGCCAGGCTCACTATGTTTCTCTCATCAACCCCTTCTCCAAACGTCTCCACCACAGCACACCTGCTGCTGTCTGCCCCATACCTGAGCTACCCGTGGCTAGGAAGGCAGTGTAGGCCTAGGTACCTTCCCTGGTTCCCATGTCCACCCGGCAGACAAAATACACAGGTAACGTTTCTATGCCTGAAGATCCGAGGGACCTCCAGCAAATGACCTATCCTCTCCATATTCACCTTTCCCCATGAAATAAGCCTCTTGATATCTACACCTTGCATGACCATGTGCATTTTGTGTCTTAAAGACAATGATGCCACTGGCAGATTTGGTGATTGGAACACTGGGTGTCCTGCAGTGAACACTTAGTAAATAATAAAGACTCTAATTGTGGTTGGGAGCATTTTGCTGTTACTGCAATAAAGACTTCTAACACTATCAGAATCCTTTTTAAAAAGCCAAAGCGAGGAGATAAACACACGATCAGGAAAATCCTAAAACATCAAAAAACATGCATGTAGAAAATTCTATTTTCATAGGTATTTTCCTCTATTTCCACCAAAATTCATAAAATTTAAATGTCCTCAACTGACATAAATGGCTATTAGTAGTTATTAAGTTTATTTAGCATTTTATGGTGAAGTTTAACGAGAAATAACTGCATTAGGTAAAGGAAGCTCGGAGCATATGCCAGCCTTTCCTGGTTCAGCATAACTATATTCCTAAGCCTTTAGGAGTCATAAATGCGTTTCTCACAGTTCTTAACAGCATCCCTGCCAGCATGCCTATTCTGTTAGAGATGTGCAAAAAATAAACACATCAAAAATAATAAAAATAAAGCAAAATGAACACGTCCACTATAAACACATCCAGGCTCATGTGAATTTGTAAGGCACATACATAAAAATCTCTAAGTACCTGCCCTCTTCCTCTCTGAAAAAGGCAGACAAAACCAGTTGTGGGAAGAGGAACTTCAAATTTAACTATGAAATGAGCCTTAAAGACCCGATTTTATAGATGAAAGGGGAAAAGGCCTCTGAAGGTTCATGCCTGGGGCCCCAAAAGACACAGAAGAGCTAAGACCACTATAGTGGCTGCGCAGCCTCTGGCCCTTTGCTCTTACTATCACAGCCTTAAAAATCTTTCAAAGGCAAACTGAAACACTTTACTACGTAAGATTATTGGCCAAAGGAGTGGGAGGGAGGGAGAAGTGTGGTAGATAGAATGATGTCCCCCCAAAAGACATCCACATCTGAATCCCTGGAACCTGTGAGGTGTTACCTTACATTGGCAAAGGGGGCCCTTGCAGGATTGTCCAGGGTAAGTATTTCAAGTGGGGATGCTAATCCTGGATTATCCAGGTGGGACCAGTACAATCAGAGGGGTCCGTGTGAGGGAGGCAGGAGAGCCTGAGTCAGAAGATATGATGCAGCAAAGGTTACAGTGGTCAAGGAAGGAGCCACAAACCCCCCGGAACACAGGTGAACCCTGGCAGCCAGGAAAGGCAAGGAAGTGGAATCCCCCAGGACCCTCCAGAAGAAACACAGCCCACACCTTGATTTTAGGACTTCTGACCTCCAGAGCTGCAATATCATAAATACATATTGTTTTAAGCTCCTGGGTGTGTGGTAATTGGTTACAACAGCCATGCGAAACACAGAGGGAGGTATGTGCAGGACAATGTAAAAGGAGTGTTTTGTGGCTAATTTATTCACTGCCGAAGGCAGCTGGGGCAGAGGTCCCAGCTGCAAGCATCTGAACCTGACCAGCCCGTGGCTACGGTTCCCCAATTCTTGGGTGATGGAAAAATGAATACAATGCAGTGAATTTTTCTTAAACCCAGAAGTATTCAAGACAAGAGACTATTCCGAATTCTGGTTCTTTGACCTTTAAAGCGGTCCCTCTTTGAGGGGTAGAGCAGGCTGAGAAAGAGGAGGAACGTCTTCTCCTTTATTAGTATGACAATGACGGAAGACATCTGGGTTTTAAAATGTCTTTACTTGATAGAAGCACAAAGGCAACCTCTTTGCAAGTTGCCCATTTGTCTTATTTTTCGGATCTGTTAAGATCTGGGAATGATTCCACAAGAGAATGTGGTCATCCCGCGTCCACTCATATCTTTGCATCCACCCTCATCTGGCTGGTGGGCCGTGTACTTAATATATTCCTCCTCCTCAAACCCATTTGCCTTTTTTAATAGCCTGGCTAAAGCCGGCTGTCACTGGGTATACGCGCACGTTCAGCAGAATTTCTCAATCCTGGACTGTGGAGCCCAGTGCAACGGCTTGCTACGCTGCTCATGTGAAATGAGAAAGATGCAGAGATGAACCCAGCATGAAGGTTCTTCCCCAGAATGGCGGGGTTTTTTCTTTTTCTGGAAGAGTCAGCAGCAGCCCAGAGTGAGTAACCATATGGGTCTTTTTTCCCAAAATTAAAAATTAGCACACTGGTCTGTGCCTCACTTAGTTTGAATGGATCAGAGAGACACGAAAAGGCAAAGTCATCACCTCTGCTCAATCTCCTAATCACCCTAAAAATGGCTGCTTGGGGATAGAAGGAAGGAAATGTAGCTCATAAATGACAGAAGGCTTCCACCTACACCCATATCACTCCTAATGCTAACAGCAATGATGCTGTGGATGAAGCTGCTGCTGCTGCTGATGGTACAACACTGGGATACCTTGAATCATGATCATGATCATGGCAACGGTGGTGACGATGGTGACGACGGTGCTGGTGGTGATGCTTGTGATGATAGTGATGAAGGTGGTGATGAGGACGATGGTGATGCTGGTGGGGATAGTGGTGATCATGGTGATATTGGTGATCATGGTGACAGTGATGGTGGTGGTGGTGATGGTGGCAGTGGTGGTGCTAATGGTAGTGCCGGTGGTGTTAGTGACAATGGTGATGACAATAATGGTGGTGGTGGTGGTGGTGGTGGTGACAGTGGTGACAGTGGTATTGATGGTGACAATGCTGCTGCTGATTCTGGCTGACATTAACTGATTATATTCTATGAGCTAGACAATAGACAAGGAGCTTCACATGTTCAGACTCATTTCACCCTCACAACAGTCCTATGAGGGGGAAATAGAATTTTTCTATTTCTTTCATCAGAGCTTACAGCAGCTTGGAGTCTGCTATGTCTGAGCAGCCCCTGGAGGGGCTGTACAGGGCCAAGGCCAGCCTGAATGAAGGACCTCCGTGCCAACACCTGCACAGACTCTTCCTCAATCCCTGGCCAGTGTCAACCACAGCCCTCCCTGGGCCTCAGATTGCCCTCCTGGTAGCTCCCCTGCAAATCACAACATCCAGCCTGCAGTTCCCAGACAGGCAAACATGCCTGCGCATTTCTGAGGTCCACCAATGTCCAAAGCATCCTGCTAATGGACTTCTAATTCCTTACAAAGAAGAACTCAAGTTGAGGTAATTCCAGTAATGCAAGGTTGGTGTAATATCCAAAAACCGATCAAGGTAATTCATCACATTAACAGAGTGAAGGATGAACAGTCACAGGACCACCCCAATTGGTACAGAAAAAGCAGCTGAGGAAATGTAATTCCTATTCAGGGAAAAACAAAAAACCAACTTGACTAATCTGGCATTAGGGAAAAAAACTACTACATCCATCAACCAATTTAACAGATAAAAACACAGAACCCTACAGAGAAGTTCTGACTTGCTCCAGGTGACGCAGGGATTGATGACAGCCCTGAGACCCTATGGTGTCCCTTCCAGACTGTCTCCAGCTGGAAGGCTGGAAGGCTGACCCAAGCCTTCTCCACCTCTCCCCACAATGAAAAATAATATTTTAGCTGATCTCCTTATATAAGCTCTCATTTCTTCTATCACCAGTTACCTTCCTGAAATCTTACTCCAAAACACTGTACTGTTTCCCTTGGCTTTGTGAATAATGGGTAAAGTCTCCATCATCCAAAGCCTGAGGGATGGGATTTGAACTTACCTTTCCAATCTCATCTCCCCACTCACACTCCTCCAGCTCCCCACCCCCCACCCCATGTCACCCCCTGGGGCCTTCTGAAAGCTGCTCTGCCTCTGGAAATGCCTTCCTCCCTCCCTCTATGTCTGAAGGCTCCTTGTCTACAAGGCCCGTGTTTCATTTCATATCCTTCTCCAGATCCTTCCTGAATTCTGACTTTCTCCGTTGACCAAAAAAAGGTATGTGCATACCTCAATTAATTGCTTGTTCCACAACTTTTTCCTACAAGCTCTCTGACATCCCATGGCCTTGCAGGAATGCTTATCTGTATCTGTCTCTCCCTCCAGACCAGATTTCCTTGAGGAAAGTAAACATTTATTAATCACTGGATTTCCCACAGTGGTTAATACCATGCCTTGCAGGTAACTCAATAAAAAATTCACAGAATTAAACCAGATCACCATGTATTCCTTCTTGTATGGTCTGCCATAGAGTGAGAGCAAAAACCCTGCCCTCTACAGAAAGATCTAGGAGCCCAAAACTTATTCAATCACTAAGAAAGAGAGACACAGCGTTAGCTTTCCTGTTTTTGCTTTGGGTCTCTTTGCATCTAATGAGAGAACTCACCATCAGTGCTCAGATGCAAAGCCTCCTTAAAGCATCCAAGGTATGGGCCTGACCACACATTACTTCTAAAATCTGCTCAGCTCTTTCTATCCTACAGGGTCTCCTTGAAATATGACTTCAAGATTTCAAGTAGCAATTTAAAAGTTAATTAATTCTTTTAAAAAGTCAATTTGTGAAAATTAATTGCTCTGTTTTTGATCTCATTCCCTTTGTCTTGCCTTCAGTTGGAAAAATAAATGTTCACTGGCATGCTTCTCAGAGCTGGGGGAAATGCAAACCATATCCTTAAGGAGACAGGGGCAAGGGGCCCGTCTGCCTGCTACAGGGCTTCATTCTAAAGGGCCATCCATCCGCTGTCTAGTCCATGCCAAACATATACACTTGGTATTTCCCAAGACGCTAGAGGACTCCTGCTCTGGTCTAGCACCGAGAGCATGGTCTCAAACCATGCTGGGGTTTGAGAGATATGCTAGGCCCATTTAGAATATCTAGTGCATAAAGAACCAGAACATCATTGTATATATTTCCTTTGAATTTCACTCTGGACAGAGACCAGCCCTGTATCCAAAGTCTGTATTGGAACTGGGGACTAGGTTTCCTAAATTACTTCTTCAAAAAGACACTGGCAGCCACACCATTACTAGTTTCTATGGCCATTAAGCCAGTCCCCACCCCGGCCCCCCACTCCGATTTGGAAGCATATCATTCAGGCAAGGTTAGAGTTTTCCAGAGCCCTGAAACATACTGAATCAGAACACTGCTTTTGCCAATAGTCTTCATTTTCCCAAGCAGCTAAAAGTACCTGGCAACAGCAGGACCTTTAAAATGGATGGATGGATGGATGGATGGATGGAAGGAAGGAAGGAAGGAAGGAAGGAAGGAAGGAAGGGAGGGAGGGAGGGAGGAAGTAGGGAGGGAAGATGAAAATAGATGAAAGACCTAAACATAAAAGCTACAACAATAAAACTCTTAGAAGAAAACACAGGAGAGAAACTTCATGGCCTTGGATTTCACCATGGTTTCTTGGATAGGACACCAAAAACAGAGGCAACAAAAGACAAAATAGATGTTGAACTTCATCAAAATCTTAAATGTTGGTGCACCAAAGGAAATTATCAACAGAGTGAAAAGATACCCACAGAATAGGAGAAAATATGTGCAAATCCTATATCTGAAAAGGAACTGATCATCAAGATATTTAAGGAGTTCTCACAATTCAACAACTACAACAAAAAACAAACAACACAATTAAAAAATGGGCAAAGCACCTGAATAGACCTTTCTCCAAAGAAAATATACCAATGGCCAACAGGCACACGTTAGGATGCTCCACATCACCCACCAGTCAAGTCAATAAGGTAGCACGTCACACTCGCTGGATGACTGGTATTAAAAAACAAGAAAACAACAAGTGTTGATAAAGTTGTAGAGAAATGGGAAATCCTGTGCATTGTTTGTCGAGCTGTACGTTGGTACAGCCATTGTGAAAAACAGTCTAGTTGTTTCTCAAAAAATTAAACTTAGAATTACCATATGGCCCAGCAATTACACTTCCAGGTATATAGCCAAAAGACCTGAAAGCAGAAACTTGAAGAGATAATATGTACAGCCACGTTCACAGCAGCCCTACTCAGAATAGCTAAAGTGTGGGAGCAACCCAAGTGTCCACCCAGGGACGAATGGATAGGCAAAATGTGCTCTGTCCATATAACAATATTATTCAGTCTTAAAACGGACAGAAGTTCTGACACCAGCTGTCACAGGGATGAACCTTGAGACATGATGCTAAGAGAAATAAGCCAGATACAAGAGGACAAATGGGGCATAATTGCACCTACATAAGGGACTGGCGGGGGGAGGGGGTGCGATGTTGGTGTTTAAGGAGGAGAGAGTTTCAGCTGGGGAAGACGGGAAAGTTCTGGGGATGGATGGATGGGTGGTGATGGTGGTGGTGGTTGCACCACAATGCAAATGTACTTCATGCCACAGAACTGCACACCTGAAAGTGGTTAAAATGGTATATTTATGTTACATATAGTTTACCATTATAATTTTTAAAGGATGTAAAGAATAAAAGGAAAGGCTGCTAGAGAGAATGAGAAGGTTCCTAGTGGATTTAGCATCTCCCATTACTGGGAGCTGTGAAATATTCAGTGGGTCCAGTGGCTGCACCTACAAGGTCCCTGAGGGTGTAGCGGCTTCCCTCCCTTACCTGTTCCACACATGAGGTTCAACCGGAAGGAGAAGCAAGGAGAAATTAGGGGTGATGGGCTCAAGATCAAAGAACACCTCCAGGTGTGTGTGTATGTGAGAGGAGAGAGAGAGGGAGAGAGAGAGAGAGCACTACATTTCTAAAAAGGATACCACTTTCAAAGTTTCAAAGTCACAGAGTTACTTCTTTTGGGTTCCTTTCTTTCCTTCTTAGGAACAGAGATTGTTTCTCAGCCAAGAAAATCCCCCATGGCAGGATTTCCTGCAACGTTTGAATAACAGAATCAAGGAATTCATCTAAATAATTACAAGACAGAGCAGGGGCACAGCAAGATAAAGGACCTGTTGTTTGCTATTCAGGATTTCTTCTTGCCTTCTGGATGGAAACAGGTGGGAGGGATGGTGAAGATAAGAGTGCGAGAAGAAACGTACAAAAGAGTCCTTTCTCAAATTCTAATGGAACTGACAGACACAATTCAGAGATATTTTAATGTCTTTCTCAGAATGAAATGTCACCGTGCGCCTGGCCCACAGCGAGCCAGCGACCGCCTGGCTTCTCTCCGGCCCAGGAGGTCACAGTGTCCACAATACACGGGTTTCTGAGGAAAGACACTGGCGTGTGGAGGGGTGTTGGCTTTACTGTTTTGTCCTGACAGGAAAAATCAAGAGTCCACTTTTCAATCCTTTTGTCTCTCATAAACTCGGTGCCAGGAGAGAAAAACCACTGACATCATTACGGGGCAGTCTTTGCAAATCTACCCACAAATAAGCAAAGACGGGCTGACCTGAAAACTATCTATTTTTGCATTTCACTCTGCTCAGCAGCAAAGAGGGATAGAGACAAGATGGGGGAAAGATTCCATCTCTTTAATCATCCTTCTCCAAGACAGAAAGGTTACTGCTGCCTAGGAAAATATATGCTAGAGACCTAAGAGCCCAGCTGTTACCCCTGACCATAGGGGCTTGACAAGGACCTCACCCAACCCTACGGGGCTGGGCAAACCCCAGTGGACTCCACAACCAGGGACTGGTCCCAGAGAGCTTCCTGATGGGACCATGTGCCGCCAGGACCTCTCCAGTGTCTGACTGGACACAGGGCTCAGCTTCAGTGCTGCAGACCTGGCCAGACATGCCCCCCTGCCCACCCCCCACTGCCATCCCTGACTGGTCCAACAGGTTCCACCTAAAAAGGGCGCCCTGAAAACACGCCCAGGCCCAAGGGCATCAGGGGCAGAGGCAATGAGGGGGAGAGGAAGGAAGAGAAAAAAATGGGCCAGGATCCATTTTTCTGTGATACTAAAGGATAACGACACTTTGTCACATCCCCAAATTCCTCTTACTGGGCTTCAGTGGAAAGTCTCAGGTGATTTCTTCTGTAGAATAAGGCCACTTCTCCTGTTTTCACAACACTCTAATATTAGTAGTGACAAAGAAAGAAAGGGAAGGACATACAGAACATTCCTTGTTAATTTGTTTATCTCAAAAAACAATTTTGTTCTTCTCAAAAAAAATATGTGCATGTGTGTAAATGTATATTTCATATGTATTTATAAACATATATAGAAATACACACATTTACATATTATTCATATTATATATGAAAGTCACAAATAAAGGTAGCAATCAAGTTGGAAGAAGCCTTTGTCATTCTGTGAATGTAAGCAGGTGTTCCCAAGGAACTGAACCCCAGGCGCCCCATACCTACCCCAGGTCTCTGTCTAAAAGCTTACTTCCGTCTGGAATGCCCTTTCTCCCCCTCCTGTGGGGCTGGGCCCTGCAGCTCACCTATACCTAGGGGAAAAGCTTTCCTGTCACCTCCACGCACCCAGGAAGTTCAGGGGGCATGCACGGCGCTCCACGGCACCCCTGCCCACCCTGACCAAACGCCAGAAGAGAACTGCCCACTTGCTACTCATGCTGATGCGCCCATCACATCACCGGTGCCCGACGTGGGTCAAACGGAGCCGTGAAGAGGGCCTCCCTCCTCTAGCTTCCCATCCTGCAAGCAGTCCTTCTGAAACACCGGAGACCGGTTCACCCCCACAGCTCTGCTACCCATCTCCTCTCACACCTGCCCTGCATCTTCTCCACCTTTGCTTCCAGGTTTTGCAGCGCCCGGCACCCAGAGTGACACAAGCGTTGACTGAGTGAATCGCTTAACAAATCAACATAGGAAGAATCCAAGGCGGCCAAACTATTACTTGAATCTTAAATCCACTGGAAAACACTGCAGTTGTGTTTTCACTTGTGTCACATTAAAAAATCGAAGACCAGACCAGGGTCTCCGCAGAGCCAGCTCCCTGCACCTCCGTTTTGACAGCCAAACCTGGGAGGCACGTCATGGGGTCCAGCCATCTGCCCAGAAATAAAGCACAGTTTCACTTGGACAAGTGGTGCCAAGATCCCACCCGGGCACCTGCACACGCTCAGCCTCGCTGGCAAACCACACAACCATGAGGGGCTCCAAGGGGGGCAGAGACGGAGTGGAGTCCACTCCGAGCGGGCTTCTGCTGGGAGAGATGCTGCCCTGCACCCCCACTGATGGTCTCCCTTGCCCTGACCACTCCCTGGTGACCCTCCACAAGGAGAGCTGGGTGGGGAAGACCTGCAGGAGCTGAGCTGCACCAACCTGACAAGGAAAAACCACTAAAATCAGGATGAAGTCACCGGCGTTGAGTGGCAAATATTCCAGGGCACAAATACGCTGGTCCCCAAATTACTCCAGACTTCTTGAGAACTAACCACCTGCTTTTTCTAACAGGGCCCTGCACCTCCAACATCATCTGCATACTCTCCATCTTCCTGTCTCCTAAGTCAAGGCATCCTCATCACCCCATGATGGGCTTCTGCAGAGACATGGAAAAACCTACTGCGCCAAGTGTCGAACGACAAAGCCCCACGGGTGGTCCCCACAAGCCACTCCCTCCTTTCAACCTGTCCTTCGGAAGCCACAGGGGGCTTAAAGCCACGTGTAAAAGAAGCAATATCCCTGGGCACTGCATGAACACAGTGGCATCCGGAATCTCTAAACACACAACAAAATGAGTGCAGGGAGCCCCACAGCAAATGAGAATACGCTCACCTATCTGCAGAGGGGCCCTCACCGCATCTACATTTTAAGGAACGTGAGAGACTGCACAATCCCAGGTCATCAGCTCAGTGAGTGTAAGATCTTTCTATACAGAAATCCAACATAAGAGCTCCAGAAAGTACTCCCGTGCCTGCCTCTAGGCAATTTTCCTCCCACAACACCACTTTCTCAGATTTGTCTCACCATAGACCAATTCTGACAACTCTTGGATTTAATGGAATCTAAAAGCACCAATGAATGTGGTCGGTTCTTGGCTGTAAGGGCAATTATATTACACGTACTCCCTTATGCCAGCAGCCCTCTATGGCTCAACATTTTCAGATTGATCCACAGTGCCCTCTCAGAAGTGGGTTGTTTTTTTTTTAATGGTATATAGTCTTCCATGGTATCAACATGTCCCAATGTATTGATCCATTCTCCTGAAGATGGACATTTGGGTTATTTATTTCCCATTTGCAGGTATTTATTTTTTAAAAAAGGCTGCACTGAACCTTCCCTCATGAATCTTTTAGTGGCCGTGTTTTCTACCAATGGGAATTTCAGGCTTGATTAGAGGTGCCCCTGCTCTCTGAAAAGCATCCAGCACCTGCGAGCAGCCCCCCAGGCCCAGCAGGTGCCGGCAGGCATGGAGGGCGGGCACCCACCTCGGTGCTGGAACTCCCAGGGAAGGCGCACTTAGCACCAAGGAAACATTTGGCTCCTTTGTAGTTTGTTGCACTTTTTCCTCCTGAGTGCTACATTACTTAGCTTTGATAAAATATAAATTTGAAGATTAAAAAACAATCAAGCACTCTTCGAGGAAAAAACAATAAAGCTGAGCACACATGGGGTGTTTATGAAGGAACTGCAGCAGGCACTGCTAGAGGGGAGCCCCCTGCAGCCCTGCATTTCCAGACATGTGCTCCAGGGAACAGCCACCATCCCCTCCCACATAGGAGGGTCTCAGGTGACAAAGCACTAGGCCTCCGCTGTGCTCTGACCTGCCCCTCCCACAGGACAGACAGCACAGCCAGTCCTGCGCTACGACCCCATTTCACAGATACGTGTAAGGAGACAGACCTGTATGATGTACCTGAGAAGTAAAGGGCCCCCCACCCAACACCTCCCAACCCAGGACCCCAACCCTAGGGCAGCTCACGCCCCCTGTCCTGTTGCACAGGCCCGTCTTCAAGGCTGGCTGACCCCTCAGTGCATCAGGTCACACTCTCTTGACCTCTGCAGACCAGCCAGCCATTTCCTCTGAGCAGGGCACTCAGACCCCAGCATCGAAACTGGGGCTCAACTCCAAACCCCAGCTCCAACCCTTGAGCAAGTAACACAAATTCTATGAGGCTCCATTTCTCTCTCTGTGAAAGGGGCCAATGACAGAGAAGGAAGAGGAGGGCAGGGAGCGGGAAGGGGCGGATGGCTTGGATGCCTCCTGGAAGATGGCCAGAGAGCGCTCATTTTGCTCCCCACATGCACTGCAGCTGGAGGAAAGCAGATTGTCACTTTGCACTTGAACCCTTTCAAAAGCGAGGCTGACGCTTACAGTACACGTGTTAGGGGCTAGCCTCAGCTGGGTGGCTCCCCCCTGTGTATCTCACGCACACCTATGTGGTGCTACCTTCTCTGTTTCACAAGGCGTGTGGACAAGTGTGACCCAGAAGCCTCCTCCAGCATCCTGTCTGAACCACCTGGCATGCCCTGCAAGTTCCCAGAGGACACAAGGCAAAGCCCTCCTCAGTGAAGCACTGGATAGATCTGCCTTCCACAGGCAATGCCCAAAGATGGGAGAAGACAGTGTGGGTTAATGGAGAGGGGTGCTGGCAGATGGGCTGCCCTTTACAGAGCAGGCCACGGGCTCTGCTCACAAACATTATGGACCGTGGACACCCAGGCCTGAATACAGACCTAAGTCGAGACGTTAAGCAACCCAACAGATGCCAGCAGTCTTGTTTTGCCTGCCTCTCCATGTCTCAAAATGCTACTCCGCCCAGACCCAGGCCAGCCAGGAATAGGCTTGAACAGCATGAGCCTCTGTCCTCTGCACTGGGTTGCTAAACCCATGCGTGGCTAGACCTTAACACTCTTAAATGTGGCTGCAGCGAGCGCAAGGCAACAGCAGTCCCCAGTAGGACTGGCTACATGATTTTCAGGGCCCCAGTGCAAGTGAAAGTGCAAAATCCTTTGCTCAAAAGTTATTTAAAAATTCAAGATAATTAGAATGGCCACTATTCGAGAAAAAATAAGAACAAAATAACAAGTGTTGATAAGGATGTGGAAAAACTGGCCCCCCCTGTGCTCTGCTGATGGGAATGTGAAGTGGTCTAGTGGCCACAGAAAACACTTTGGTGGTCCCTTAAAAAAAAAATTAAATATGATACACAACCCAGCAACTCCTCTTCTGGGTAGATATCTAGAAGAATAGATAACAGGAACTCGAACAGATATTTGTACAGCCAGGTTCACAACAGCAGCCCTCACAAGAGGCAGAAGATGGAAGCAACCCAAGTGCCCGTGGACAGACGAATGGATAAACAAAATAAGAGCCATCCTTACAACAGAATATTATTCAGCCTTGAAAAGGAAGGAAATTTTGACTCCTGCTACAACATGGATCAACCCTGAAGGCCTTATGTTCGGTGAGATAAGCCAATCACAAGAAGACAAATACTAGATGATTCCACTTACATGAGGTACCTACAATAGTCAAACTCATAGAGATGAACATAGAATGGTGGTCGGCAGAGGGAGGGCGACTGGGGAGCTCGTGTTTCGTGGGGCCAGAGTGCCAGTCTGGCAAGATGAAAAAGTTCTGGAGATGGATGGTGGTGATGGCTGAACAGCCACGTGAATGTCTTTAATGCCATTAAATGACACACTGAAAACTGAAAACTGTATGTTATGTATATTTTGCCATAATAAAAAAAAAAAAATTAAGTGCACGGTCCTATGTGACCACACAGGTCTCAGGCCCATGATTTGACTGCTCAGGTCCATGCCCAGGTCTCGGGCTCTGGCTCCCAGAAGGTCTGTCTTTCTAAGCAGCTGCTGCCCCATCTTGCAAGGGCAGTGCTTCACCAGCAGAGCTACTGTGAACCTGACGAGCTATGTTATATTTTAATAGTCATTTCAATTGACTATAAAAATACAGCATCACATAACAAAATTGCTTTTGCACCGTGGTAGAAATACTTAGCAAGAGATGAGAAATACTTAGCAAGAGGCCATAAAAACCTATTTGCTTGCTTATAGAGTCGCTGCTGAACAGGACAAAAGCAGAAGAGGATAAAAGGAAGGCAAAAGAGAATCCATCCCAGAAAATGCATGCAACAGTGTGTCCGCCATGATACTCCATAGACAAGATCCACTGGGTATTTTTTTCTTAATGCACCGAGCAAACCATTGAATACGTCTCAACTGTTTGCTTCATTTTAACTTTTAGAAGCCTGACAGTGGAAAACGCTGATTTCCCTATAATTCCCTGTTGTTCCATCCGACTTGCACACAGCATGCTCTAGATAACACTGCAGCTGACCACTGAGAAGCCACAGCAGCCTCCAACCCCAACACACGTAGACAATATTTCCTCCACCAAACCAGTTTCCTGGGGGAGAAAAAAAAAAAAATCCCAACCACAAACCAGGGACAATCTTCTCACGCTGTTCCCATGAGGCCTTTGCCACAAAGGCATACAGGGAGAAAGATAGGGGGCTCACCATCACCCCCATCATCACCGACAATGCTGCCACCATCGCCACTACCACCACCACCAGTAGCACCACCGGCATCATCATCACCACCACCACCATGACCACCACTGCTACCAACACCAGTGAGGACACCATCACCATCGCCACGGTAATAATCATAGCTACCTTCCATTCTGTGCTTACTAAGACCAGACACTCCACTAAAGACTTCGTGTATCTCCTCGTTTCATCCCCTACTAGCCCCATGATGTGGGTCCTAAGAGCATCGGGCCGTTTCTGCACAGAAAGCTGAGCCAAGAACCGGGGAAGGAGGCTGAGCTGCTGGGGCAGCCGCGGGCATCATGTGACCTCTGGCTGGGAGACCAGCCCTCTGGCCTCCCAAACAAAGAGCAGCTATGCTGCTGCTCCTCACAAACCAGGGCTGCAGTGCCTCCTCCAGAGCCAGCTCCCTGGTGCTTCAAAGGGGCTGTGACAGTGGTGAACAGTGTCAAAGGCCCCCATCCCTCCCCCTAGGAAGCCCTTGAGACATAGTGAAGTAACAAATCCATTAATCTCACGAGGGGAAGCCCAGTCCAGACGCGAAACTGCCTCTCTGCGTCACATCTGGCCGAGCTCACCGGAGCCTCTACGACCATCGGCGGACCCAGCCCCGCAAAGGAGCAGCAGGTACCACCCAAGCCCCCAGGTGAGCGCCGAGAGAGCGGCTGGAGACTCACAAGACCAGACTCTTACCCTCAAGACAGCTCAGAGCTCAGACGATCTCCCTCCGTCCAAAAAGCAGAGACAGATCTGCTACAGACACACTGCCCCTGGACCCTCCAAAGGACAACGAGGGCTACGAAGCCCTTAGCGTGTAATGGCCACGGCTGCGTGCTTCCTGAGCACGATCCAATGCGATAATCACAACTTTCCTGGGGTGCTATGACTGCCACCATTCCCATCTCACAGGTCAAGAAATGAGGCTTCGATGGGCGCCTGGGTGGCTCAGTGGGTTAAGCGTCTGGCTTCGGCTCGGGTCATGATCCCTGGATCCTGGGATCGAGCCCCTCCCCCCGTGGGACTCCCTACTCAAGGGGGAGTCTGCTTCAACCCCCTTTGCTCCCCAGCATCCCATTCATACCCTTTCTCTCTTTCAGATAAATAAATAAAAATCTTTAAAACAAAAAAATGAGGCTTAGAGATTGAAAGCTGCCTTCTCAAAGTCCCAGGTCTGGAAGGCCGGGAAGCTCAGGCGTGGGAGCCCGTGTCCTACGCGAGCTGCCACAAACACCCGACCTGAATTCCAAAGGAGCGCTGCCCCCCACCGGCGGCTGGCCAGGGCTCTTCCTTCCTGGCTCCTCTCCCTCTGGCGCTTCCTAAATAGCTCCCATAAAACCAGGCGAAAAGACGTCAAAACAAAAGTCACACAAAATATCATCTAATATCACACCAGGACTGTCACAAGCAAACCTTGTCACCAAGTCCTTTTTAGGTGAAATATTCTCTACTAATACTTTTCCGCTGCAGATCCTTCCTGCATCCGTCAAACTCCTACATTTTCCTGTCTAACACGAATTTATCGTTACTGCACGAAAAGGACATTCAATACCCCATGCTCCTGAAACAGGATCGCACAGAGAAATCCATCCATGTCCCAGCTCTGTGTCCTGCTCCTCTGAACTAAAACAGAGGAAATACCCATGCCCCGGGGAGAGAAAGGGTTTGCAAGGATGAGCCCTGTCATGCAAACGACCTTCACCCACCCACGCTCAGGGCTCAGGACTGTCCTGTGTACTGTCAGGTAGGTTGTTGACTACACCAAAAATACTCAGGGGCAAATAGGAAATGAAACCCAGGCTCCTGTGCTTGCCAAGTAGTATGCCCACCCCAAGGGGGTGCCTTTCTATAAGTTACAAAGGTAGCATGTGGCTCAGGAGCTTCTGAAGCCCCCCTCCCCCCACCCCACTCCCCGTCCAGGCCTACAGGAGCGCAGGAGTGAGGAGCTATTACCTCCTTGTACCTGGGGCCCAGCACACCATGCACATGGGACCTATACATCTTCAAGGCTCAGCCGGAATTGGGCAGCGAAGGATCCATTCAGGTGGAACCCTGGAGTTCGGAGAGCCCTCCCACCCCATTGAGACCTGCCACCACCCAGGAAGGGTGGGCAGGACCCAAACAGGTGCCCAGAGTCCTGGGGCAAAGGGAAAAAGGTGGTTATAAAGGGAGAAAGATCGAGAGTAAAAATGTGCAGGGTGGAAGGCCTGGGTGAGAAGAGAATGATGCCAGCTTGCTGGCAAACACGCCGAGCTGGCCAGCCTCCCCACCTGCTCCAGTGCTGCCTTGGGTGCCTGGGAGGGCAGGTGAACACGAGGCACGCCAGCACACATCCCCCACCTAGAGAGGGCAGAAAGGTGCAAGGGTCCCTTGTGAGGGAGAGGATGGAAAATCAAGCCCAAGGGACTAGGGTCACTCAGACACACTGGCAGGGATGGGAAGTTTGGGGTTAATCATAGGTTAATAGCTGAATACACAAATCATGGTCTCCTATGAGGCCAAGACTCTGGGGAAGCAGAGCCTCTGGTCCAGTGCGCTGACCTGCTGACCTGGCACTGCAATCTCCTGGCTCCAGCTCAGGCCTGGAAGGCCTCCTTCTGCACTCCATCCCTGAGCCCGCTGCAAGGAGGAAAGGTTCAGTACACAGATGCCACCAACATTTAAGAATGAATAATGTAATGCACCAAAACCATCCCACTGCACACTTCAAATAAGTGAAATGCATGATATGTGAATAATATCTCCATAAAGCTATTTAAGAACAACAGAGTATGTAGGTGGTCGCCCCGTCCAGCAGGCGGTCCAGCCCACGAAACTTCACCAGCAATCGCTGAGACATCACAGTGACTGGCTGATGACCCTTTGTGCACAGCCACCCCGACACTGGGCTGCCTCCACCAGCAGACCAGCAGGGCTTCCAAGAAACTGCCTCCCACGGCCAATAGAACACAAAGCACCAGCGGCACAGCCTCAATCTGCACTCAGGACGGCTTGACCAACGGGCTTCTCAGGACCAGAAAGGAAGATAGAGCAGAGGGGACCCAGGGCACAGCTCAGCAAGGCCGGTTTTAAGGAGTGTTTCATTCATACATGTGTTTTCCCAGAGAACCCATTCGAACATCGTGATCCAAGTGTGATCTGCACCCGGCTGTTTGAGAACACAGCCAGGGGAGCCTGGGTGGCTCAGTGGGTTGAGCACCCAATTCTTGGTTTCAGCTTAGGTCATGATCTCAGGGTGGTGGGATAGAGCCCCATGTAGGGCTTTACACTCAGTGCAGAGTCGGCTTGAGATTCTCTCCCTCTCCCTCTGCTCTTCCCCATGCTCTGTGCTCACTCTCTCTCTCTCCCTAAAATAAATAAATGTTTACATCTTTAAAGAATACACACACACACCCCCCCCAAAAAAAAAAAAAAAACCTGCATTCAAAATTAAAGATTTCTTTTCATTTTTGATCATCCTCTGATCTATCCTGGGAGGAATGTCCTTGGGGTTGGCCCAGCTCTCTGCATGGAGGGAAGAGGGGTTTCCATAGCACCTCATCTTTTCAGGAAATACAGGGGTTCCGTGGCATTCTGGGAAGGGGCAAAGGACCCTCACATGGCTGTGTGGTCCCCACCCTAGAGCCTGACATGGAAGTTAGTGAGCAAAGCAGTGTTGGGGAGGGGGTCTTACAGAGCCTGTACCTTGTGAGCTGTTACATCCCCAGCTGTGCCAGGTACCTTTCCCCCAGGCACATCCTTGCCGGGAAATACCCAGGGGTTGCACCGAGCATGACCCACAGCCTGTGACTCACTGGGACAAGAGCACAGAAGGCCAGGCTCCATTCCTAGGGGGGATCAAAACCCAGATGCTCTTCGGGCTGCAGAGCTCCCGGTGGGGTCAGGCTGAGGCTTCCTCCCCATCCTGTCCCTGTCACTTCCCCTACAGCTTTCTCCCGAGAGCCTCCTTGGTCAAGCACTTAAACAAAGATGCAGTCTCAGGCTCTGCTTCTTAAGCTACCAATTTCAGAGTGGGAATACTCCTGACAAAGGGGCGACGGCAATAAACTTCGCCAGGGAGAATCTACCTTGTTCAGCTTCCCAAGGCAAGAGAAAGTTCAGCTACAGATGGAGAGGACTTCAGAGAGAAATGGGGAATGGGGAGGGGGAAGGAAGAGAGAGAGTGAGCAAGGGCTCGATTGTTTTTTCTTTTTAAGGTTTTATTTATTTATTCATGAGAGACACAGAGAGAGAGGCAGAGACACAGGCAGAGGGAGAAACAGGATCCCCATGGGGACCTCGATGGAGGATTCGATCCCAGGACCCGATCCCAGGACCCCGGGATCACACCCTGAGCCGAAGGTAGAGGCCCAACCGCTGAGCCACCCAGGCATCCCGAGAGCTCGATTTTTTAAAATAAACCCAGGTTATTTGTATGAGGTCCCAAAGCTTAGAAGCAGCCATGTCAGGAAAGCAAAGCCTTCAGCATCGCTTCCCCAGCGTCTCTCAAAGGTTCCTATCCAATCTCCACAAGCCCAGTGTGCACACACTGTAATGTGGACAATAAAATACAACATAAAACTATAAATGTATATCAATGACTGTCAGTGAAAAGCACTTGAGGCATTTTATTTGCTTGTTCCATTGAGGAGTCAGCAGCCACAGCCTGTAGGCCAATCTGGCCTGATGCCTATTTGTACAAATAAAGTTTTATTTTTTTACAGTGTAAGAAGACAACTGAGTCATTGCCCCAAATGCTCCAGGACTCCTAGAACAGTACAGCTGATGGGCCCTGGGGACATCCTACACCCACATCCTCATCCAGGGAGCATCTCCATCCCTCCCCACCACACCCTCCAGGTTCCTGCCGACAGGTCGGGATGGGCACGATGCTCCTGAGAAACACACCCAACTCATCCTGGAGCAAGGATGGCCCTCACCTGAGCCCCACGAAGGGTCCGTGATTCACGCTCTCCAAATACTAACCCCATTCAACGTAAGATAGTTTATAAAAGAGAGACTGGCATGTAAGCACGTCCAGTACAGCACCGTAAACAGCAGAACAGCTCTCCCTTTGCACCCAACCCGTGCCTGTTGGTTATAGGATGGGCCACACTATGGAGCCCCTGGCAAAGATCTGTAAGGGAGTATTAGTAGTTGAACTGTTGGGCACTTTTGGAGCATATTTTTTGTTTAATAAGATGAACACAAGCCAAGATCTCGGGCAAACAATGAGCAAGAAATTTCCCTTCAAACTGCAAGTTTATGACAAACCCACTGAACAATCTGGAATGTACGGAGTCAGAGAGTAAGAGCAAAAGCAAGAAAAATGGTTGAAGAGCAAAACTCAGGACCAGTCATCGCGTTCACCATCCCATCTAAGCTGTTCCCGACCTTTGTTGGGGTGAGGGGGAGAAGATGAACAAGCCACACTGTAGACTCCTGGCCCCACAGAACCAAACAGGACCTTCTGGTCGGGCCAGGGCTTACAGCCATTTCCCATCCACCATGCAAATCCCCTGCTTTTGTTTGCGGTTTTTCTTTGGCATTTATTGTTAAAGATTACTGTTCAACAAATAAAAGACTAGGACAAGAAAGGGAAAAAATAAAAATAAAAGAGACTGAATTCCGTGAAGCGGAGTTTTCTTTTTCCAAGGGGACATCCCTCGATCACAGCCCCTGTGCAATTCGGGTCAGTGTTTGCACCTTTTCGATAGGGGACCCCAACAGGGAACCAAAGCTTCCTGTACAGTCATCGCAGTGCTGTGGAGGGCCTGTGCTGGGGACCCTTGACAGCCAGATGGGGTGAGGTCATGAGGTCACCAAGGCATCTCAAGCCCAAGGACCCAAAACTCAAAGACCAGATGGACAGACTTCCAAAACGGCTACTATGATCCCCGTCTCCTGGTGCTCATGCCCTGGTGGTGCCCTCCATTTGAGTGTGGGCTCAACCTACTGGCTCATTTTTAGCCAACAGAATGCAGCAGGTAACGGGATGTCACTTCCATGATTAGGTCACATAGAGGACTCTGGCTTGTCTGTGTTTCCTTCTCAGAGCTTATGCATTTTGATAAAACCAACTGCTGTGTTGTGAGCCGCCCTACGGAGAGGCCTAGGTGGCAAGGAACTGCAGGTGGCCGTCAGCTAAGAGCCACTGAGGAATCCTGCCAAAACTGCTCTGTGCCCACGGACATGGACCCCACCCCGGCTGAACCGTGACATGACCTCACCTTGACTGCAGCCTCGTGAGACAGCCTGAGCTGGAAGACCCAGCAAAGCTGTGCACACATTCTGGACCCACAGAAACCGTGAGATGATAAACATTGTTTAAGCCACCAAGTCTGGTGTCATTTGTTACGCAGCAGCTAATAACGAATACGGACGACCTGGCAAAACTGGGCTTTGTTCTCTGCTTTCTTCAGACCAGCAGCCTCCCACCTCGAGCCCCAAAGCATCCCCTACGCACACGCCTCCCTCCAGCTACTCACTCAGTGCTCTTCCTTCCCGCAGCTTGGACCTCTGACCCCACGCCACCCACTGAGGCTCCAGCTCACTTCACCTCTGCAACTCCCCCCCACCCACCCCCATGAACACAGACATCCCCTGGCAACCGACACTCGAGGTGTGAAGGCACATCACGCTCAGTCTTTCCAAACAGGGCCGCTGCTCATCAAATAAAGCAGCCACATCTTCCTGAATGTCTGCCACGGGCAAGGCCCTGTGCCCTCATGGAGTTTACCCTTCTCCGGGACTACCCATCCCAGACAGCGGCTGCACCGCCCACCCTATCTACATGCCTCTCTTGCCGCTCCCCTCATGACACTCACCACACTGCGCCGTGGATCCCCCCATGTCTGTCAAATCCCCTGGCTTCTCCCACTCCTCCTGCCATGGCTGTCACTCAGGCCACCGCCACCTCTTAGCTGGACTGTTGCCTGAGCTGCCTAACCCCTCATCCCCTCTCCTTCCTCCTTCTTGTTCTTCAAACTACCCATGGGATCTTTCTAGAAACCCTCTAATAACTACTCATTGATCTAAAGATCAACTCGGATCCCTCAGTAAAGCTTATGAACCAGTCTAGCCATCCTGCCCACCTTGCACTTTGCTCCATCCTCCACCCACCCTCAGAATGATCCAGAGTGAACATCAATGTCCCAGGCACTCTCATGCCTCTGGGCCTTTGGATATATTTACGTGACTCCCACCTGCCTTTCTTCATCTCATTAATTCATACTGATTGTTCAAATCACCCACTGAGATGTCACTTCCTCCAGGAAGCCTTCCATGATAGGCCTTTCTCCCTCCTACTATCCACCACTCTGTTGTATGGCTGTCTACTTACCTGCCATCCCTGCAGCTCTACCTCTACAGTCCACACTGTATCTCACAGCCTCACCCAGTAACTGGCATTATGTAGGCACTTGGAAATTATTTCCTGAACGTACGTCTTTAGCCAAAATCCACTCAGTGACTGCAAGCTTAAATAACATTTGGTATGGGCAGCCCGGGTGGCTCAGCAGTTTAGCGCCGCCTGCAGCCCAGGGCCTTATCCTGGGGTCCCGGGATTGAGTCCCACGTCAGGCTCCCTGCATGGAGCCTGCTTCTCCCTCTGCCTGTGTCTCTGTCTTTCTCTGTGTGTCTCTCATGAATAAATGAATAAAACCTTAAAAAAATAAATAAATAACATTTGGTAGATGCTTACATACTCTAACTCCTTTAACCATCACCTCAGCTCTATGCCAAGACCACTATCACCATCTCCGCTCTACAGAAAAAGAAACTGAGGCATGCACAGGTTGACCCTCCTGAGGTCAACCAGCAGTCTGGCAGGGCTGGGATTTGATCCTGGGCAGTCTGGCTCCATGAGTGTGCAACTCCTGATTACAAGCGCATTAGCCCTTCAAAGAAAGTAAGGCAGTAAGGTCCAAAGAAACTCTTAAACTTTTGTTTGTTCATTTTAATGATCATTTCTAGATGAAAAACGAAGGGAAATCAATATTTTTTAGGATAGTAATTAAAATCACAAGTGCTCATGAAAAGTAAAAGAGTCTATATTGAGGTTGTGAAACACGTAATCTATATACGTATTTTCTGGAAAGAAACGCCTTGTAAATAAACAGCCAGCCAGAGGAATCATCAGCTATCCCCCCCTTTCCATTACAAGCTTCCCAAAAGGAGAGATCGTGGTTATCTCTTAATCAATTTGTATAACGATGAGTGTATTTACAGTAAAAACAAGCAGGATATTTCTCTGCTTCATCATAGGTCCCAGGTTCCCAGAGATGGCAGGTCCCTGGAGGCCAGTTCACTCCCTTAAGGCAGCTTCCTGCAAATCAGAAACAAGGAGCAGATTCATCTATTACCCTGAGTCCAATGTCCATAGGTCTTTCAAGATTTACTCCTCCTGTAACATCAGGCAATCCACTCCCCAATGAATTCAGTGCACAGTTTCAACATGAAATAGAAAGTAATCTTCATTCCACTAAAAAACTAAGGAGAAAGGAGCTGATCTCACTCTCCCTGTGTCTATTACTTAGGGTGCAAGAAGGACTGGGACAATGATCAAACATTAGAGCGCCAGCACATACCCATACCCTCTGGCCCTCAGCTCCTCAGCATGCGAGCTTCCATCCACATCCTAGAATACCCGAAACAGAGCAGCTCAAAAGACATGCAGGCAAGAAACAACAGGTATTGGTGAGGAGGTGGAGAAAAAGGAACCGCTGTACACCGCTGGTAGGAATGTAAAATAGTGCGGCTACTGAGGAAAGGAGTATGAAATTCCTCAAAAAATGTAAAATAGAACTATCATATTTCGGGACACCTGGGTGACTCAGTGGTTGAGCATCTGCCTTCAGCTCAGGTCGTGATCCTGGGGTCCTGGGATGGGGTCCCACATCGGGCTCCCCACAGGGAGCCTACTTCTCCCTCTGCCTGTGTCTCTGCCTCTCTCTCTGTGTCTCTCATGAATAAATAAATAAAATCTTTAAAATAAAAAAAAAAGAACTATCATATTTCCACTCATGGGCATTTATCCAAAGAAGAAAACACTAATTCAAAAAGATAGATGTACCCTACGTTCACTGCAACATTATTTACAATTGCTAAGATATGGAAGCAACCCAAGTTGCCACTGACCAATGAATGAATGGATCAATTAGATGTGCAAATGATACATTATATATATAACATGCACATATATAATCATATACACATATACATACAGAATGGAAGATTACTCAGTCATGAAAAAAGAATGAAATCTTGCCATCTGCAACAACTTGGATGGATCTAGAGGGTCTTACACTAAGTGAAATAAGTCAGACAGAGAAAAACAAATACCATGTGAGCTCACTTACATGTAGCATCTATAAGCGAAACAAATGAACAAACAAAACAAAACATTCACAGGTACACAGAACAATAAGGTGGCTGCAGGAGGGGAGAAGCAGCAGGAGAGAGGCAAATAGAAGGGTATTAAAAGATATAAAATTTTAGTTACAAAATAAATCACAGAGATACAATGTACAGCACAGGGAATGTAGTTAATATAATTAATAACCAGTAACAACTCTATAGGGTGACAGATGATTTATGGGATGATCACTTCCTAATGTATACAAATATTGAATCATTCTGCTGCACACCTGAAACTAATACAATAGTATATGTCGACCATGCTTCAATTAAAGGCCCTAACAGAGAACCACAGGCAAACAATATCTTCACAAGGGATTTTGAACTCTTGGCACCCCACCTGCAAAGGCTGAGTGGGAAAGGAGAAAGTTTCCAGGAAAGGCAATTAAACATTACTCGGACAAGTAAAACCCACAAATTGTTTGACTATGACTTTACCACATTTCTGTTGTTGTAACCGTTTTTGGCTGAATGATTTACTTTGTGTTTAGGTTTTAAAGGATGACTGGAGTCAAAACTGGCACCATAAAGTGAAAAATTTCATCAGGATCTAGGTAGGTATAATATACCTATAAAATGTAATCTATTTTATCTCTTTCTTTCAGGTGGACTTCTTTATACAATACAGCATCTCCTTTCATAAGCACAGAAATACATACTATATCAAACTTTCTCTTCCTCTCTGTCCACTAAATACCAAGACAAGCGTGAAGTTCCAAACAGTATCTGGGAGGTTAAACTGCTAATATGCCCTCTCATCAGATCTCAGGGCAGATAAATCAATCAGGCAACATTATGAAGACTATCCTTACAGACACTGACCCAACAGGTTACTCTGGACCAGCGGGCCCCTGAAATATTGTGATGGAAAAATGTAATTGTATAACTGATAATTACTTTGGCTGTTTATCCATCTGTTTGCTTTCTCATATATATGGTTTCATGATTACATTTAATCACCCTCAAAAGGATTATCTTGGTAAGTTCACAGAGCAACATAATAGAGTCACCATAATTCAATAGACACTTCTGATTTCCCTGATAAGATAAAGAGTCAGCAATTACTGTTTGTTATCACCACTCCAGTTCTTGTCAATACGATTCAAATTTTTACTTGATACCCTCATTAAACAAACCCTGGCCAACTATAAAAGTTGGCACTCTGAGTTATTTGGAGTGATGAGTTTGTTTACTGAAATAGGTACTTTGAAAAATTATATTGAGTATGAAATGCCCCAGATTCCCTCTGTTATCTAATTTGGAAAATCACCCTGGTTTGAAAGAATAAGCAGAATGGTTGCATGGATCTCCTCCTCCTCCTAGGACAGGTTTATTCTAAATCATTCTCAAGCAACTCCCAACAAATTAACCAAAATTATAAAACAAAGCAAGTCTCCGAGTCCTCAAATGCCCCTTGGTCCGCCACCATTCACGTAAACCATGCGTAATTCACTGCGTCAATTTCTTGTTGGTTATAGAAACTACATAGAAACATGCTATTGTTGCCTCTAATTTAGACAAGCAGACTTTTCAAAGGTTAGAAAGGAACATTTGGGAGGAAACATAAATCGTGCCTACTTTCTTCTCTCTCTTGCTCCTCCTCTAAATCTGTCCATAGGACAGGAAGACACTGTCACTCCAGGCCTGACCCTGTGCTAGGGCCAGCCACCAGCTCCCCCGGTGGAGGGGCCCCCAGGGGACACAGGCTCCAAATAAGGCCATCCCCTTCACTCAGGGGCATGCACTTGTGGCCACCAGGAAAGGGATCCAAATACAGAAATACTATGAATGTTGGGTTTATCAGATACCAAACCAAAGCATCCTTGGAAGAATGACAGCAGCTACACCAAATCCAGGTTCCTGCCTGGGCTGGTCCATCACAGAACACTAATCTGGTAAGACTGAGGGTGAATTATTACTGAATCAAGCCACAACCAATGAGGAAAAATTAAAAGATAAATACATTTAAAATACAATAAATAGAAACACCGATGTCCATTAAACTATCAGCACAGGAGACATAGCTAAAGTAATCAGTGGTGAAAAAATAGAAAAAATTATCCAAAAATTCATAAGGAACCTCAAGGGACCCAGAATAGCCAAAACAATCTTGAAAAAAGAACAAAGCCACAGGTCTCACATTTCCTGATGTCAAAACTTACTACAAAGCTACAATAATCAAAACAGTATGGTTGAGGCACCTGGCTGGCTTAGTCAATAGAGCCAGCCAGGTGCCTCAACCATACAACTTCTGATTTCTGGATTATGAGTTTGAGCCCCACATTGGGCACTGACTTTACTAAAATAGTAACAATAAACTAATTTTTTAAAAAAACAGTGTGGTACCACCATAAAAACTGTACACATATAGACCAAGGCAATAGAAAAGAGAGCCCAAAAACAATCCCTCACATCTATGGTCAAATGCTGTTCAATTAGAGAGCCAAACCATTCAATGGGTAAAGGACAGTCTTGTCAACAAGAACTGCTGGAAAAAGTGGATATACACATGCAAAACAGCAGAGCTGGATCCTTGCCTAACACCATATACGAACCTAACTAGAAATGAATCACAGTTCCACTTACTGGGGCAAAATACACACAAGCAAAAGTCAGTAAAGAAGCATGCCATGGAAAGTTTGAGGAACACACCGGACCCGGTAGATTTACTCATTTCTCTTTGATTTTACACTAATGTTTTTTGACTTTTTTTTTTTAAGATTTTATTTATTCATTCATGAGAGACACAGAGAGAACGAGAGGCAGAGACACAGGCAGAGGGAGAGGCAGGCTCCATGCAGGGAGCCCGACGTGGGACTCGACCCCAGGACTCCAGGATCGTGCCCTGGGCCGATGGCGGCGCTAAACCACTGAGCCACCCAGGGATCCCTTTTTTGACATTTTTAATTGGGAATTCTGCTTTTGTCAGGCGACATTGTGAGCACGATCCTAATCTCTAGTATCCACATGTATCTGCGGTCTGCAAACTGCAAACTGCCTCCCCCAGCCAAATCTGGTCCACCACCAGTTTTGGCATGGCCATGATTCCAAAATAGCTTTTACATTTTTGTTAAGATTTTTTTTTTTTTTTAAGAGAGAGAGAGGGAGAGAACACAGCAGGGGAAAGGAGCAGAAGGAGAGAGAGAAGCAGGCTCCCTGGAGATCAGGAAGCCTGACATGAGGCTCTATCCCAGGACCCTGAGATCCTGACCTGAGCCAAAGGCAGATGCTTAACTGACTGAGCCACCCAGGCTCTCCAGTTTTTACCTTTTTTAATGGTTGGGGGAAAAAATAAAAATAAGAATATTTCGTGGCATGCGATAATTATACAGAATTCAAATCTGGTTGTCCAGAAACACAGTTTCATTAGAATATAGCACACTCAGACACTGATGCCTCATCTGTGGCTGCTTTGGGGCTAAAACTGGAGAAATGAGAAGTAGCATCAGAGGCTGTGTAGTCCACAAAGCCTAAAATATGTACTTTCTGGCCTTTAGCAAAAAAAAAAAAAAAAAAAAAAAAAAAGTTCACCAACTCTTTCTCAAGCAGCCCCAAATGCAAATGTTCTGCAACGCTGCTCCCACAAATTATCAAAAGGTTTCCAGAACTTTAAACATTCCAACTTTGTACGTTCAACAAATATTGACCAAGCACCGGCTCTGTGCCAAGGACAGCAGCAGATACCAGGGACATAAAGAAGGGCTGCCAGACGCAGTCCCTGACCCCACAGAGTTTCTGGTTTCACGGCAGAAACGGTGCAGTAACCAGGTGGTCACAACACAGCCTGCCACCTTGGGCCCGAATGCACTGGTGCTGTGGGCAGCCGTGAAGGCCCCCAACCCCGAGAGAAGATCAGAGAGAAATCAGGCAGAGAGAGGAATGGGGAGGGCAGGAGGAAGGAGGAAGTGCAGGAGAGGTAAGGAGGGTGAGAGAACAGGATACATTTGCTTAGTGACAGCTGCAAGGACAGAGCTCAGCTGGGCCGGAGAACAATGGCAAGGCATGCCGGGGCAGCCACAGAGGCCAGGGCAAGCCCAGAAAAGCCCTGCTAACTCTGTAAAGAACCAGCCGCCAGTCTGCATCCCCTGGCAGGTCCTTCATCCACACAGCAGCCAGAATTCCTCTGGGAACCACCCTGTCCCAGTGGGCAGTAGAGCTATGAGCTCCAGCTTCCCGCCCTATTCCAGTGGGGTGTACACAGCCACCACACACTGAGTGGTTGTCTTGATAAAACCACACGATCCCTGATCACGAACCAATGAAATGCACCAATATCACAACTACTCTTCAAACTTCATGACATTCTCGGTAGAAAATTCTAGATCAAAATCAGTAACATCCCAATTGGGGCTTTTTCCATGGCTATGATGGAACAGTCCATGTTCCAAAGGAAAAGTTTCATACTTTTCATAATCCTTATTGTCACCCTCTCCCTCTAAATAGACAAGACAAAAATTAAAAATAAAAACCCACAAATTCCAAATAGGTCATGGCCAGCCATGGTGTTGAGCCACAAAGAAGTCAACTCACAGAGGGTAGGAAAATAAAGTTGACATCCATCTTTTAAGCAGAAATAAAAGTCTAAAGACCTGCAAAGTGGATTTGAAGTGGCTGCCCAGGCTTGTTCCAATTTATTGCAACAGGTCAGGTGACTGGGCATTCTGCTCGTCCACCTGTCCAAAGGCAAAGCCCTCACTGGCTGCCTTGACCAGCCACAAAGTGCCTACAGGCTGCCTCAGTATCCACCCCAGTCAGCCCATGGAGAACAGGCCACAGGACAGATGTTAAATACAGGAAAGGAGAAAGGCTGCCCATGATGATACTGTGCTGTGACCTCACCCCAGGCACCTGCTGTTATAAAAAGCTCCCCCCAAGACCAGCAGTAATTGAAGTACATCCCAGGAGAGAGAAACTTAAGAGACCTGATTCCATCCTCCCCCGGTCCCTGGACTTCTGGAGTCACAACCACTCCATGCATCATAGGCGTACAGGCATCCGTGGCGGGTTCGTGAACTCCAGGGGACAGTCCACCCCCAATCCGCCAGAAGAGCTTCCCAGGACTCAGCAAGGCTCTGGCTCCTTCAACCTGCGTCCCTGGGCCTGGCACCTCCTCTGGTGTCACACACCAGACTCCATCTGGGGCTCCTGGACACACTTCCATACAAGGAATCAGCCACAGATCCTCAGATCTCTCCTCCAAACCTTCCAGCTACACGTCATTCATCTGCTTCTCCGGGCGGCCTGGAATGCAGTGAATTTTGCTTTCCGAGGAATCTCGTCCCGTGTCCGCAACACCCCCTCACACACACCCCCCGGTGGTGGAGTTCACTGAGGAGCACTCTCCAGGTCTCCCTAGGAGGCGGCTTTCGAAGACCCCACACTGCCTGTCTTGTCAGATTTGTGCCCTAACTGTAAGACTCCAACTTTGGTCTGGCAAGCGTCCATCCAATGTGCTCAGGCCTGTGGCCCTGGACAGTCAAGACCTCTGGGAATGCTGACCTGTCACTCAGCTTAGACTGGACCTTCTAGAACCCAAGAGGCAGGATCTCCAGAGAATCATCATCTATCCATCAATACTCTAAAAATGGTCATTCCAGCCCCTAAGAACATGTCCCCACCTTTCCTCTATCTTGTTAAACAAAGACCTAATGCCATTTTAAGATCTGATAATCCCTTTACCTTTCTTACAACTTTCTGAAAAAGGGCACTGAATCTGAGCTGCCTTCACCAACAGGAATACCAGTTACTGTGTCCCAGGTACCCCACTGAGCACTTTCCATCCATTCTCTCACTGAGTCCCCCACTGGCTAGGGAAGGTAGGATCCATGCCCATCGTGAGCTGATAGATGAAAATGCTTAGTTCCTAGAGATAAGGACTGTCTTACTCCACAGCCTGAATGCATAAATTGTGCTGGACCAGCTCCCACTTCACATTGGCTTCCACAAAAAAAACACAGAAAAACAGAACCGGAGAAAACTGCAGATGAGCCAACCATCCCATTCAACAGATGAGGAACCAGAAGCAGGAGTGACCCATGCCAGGACAAAGGCTCCTCCCTTCGACTTCCATCCATAGCTCTCCGTGTTGGAGCCATGAGAGGTGCCCCGTGAAGACACACTGCTGACCTTCTCCCCTGAAGGGTCATCTGAGAATACACTGTCTACGTCTGACTTCTGAGGATCTCCAATCCCTCTGGGATCACTGGATCTTTCAGAGCCTTTATTACAAGTTTATGCCCGTCTCATCTTTGAAGCTGTTCATATCCTTTTCCTGGAATCCCTGATTGGCTCCTTTGGCAGGTATGACCTGTGGGATGAAGGTCAGTATCTCCCTGGTCCCAGCCATACCCACTTTCACTTTACTAGGATCCAAATAGCTCTTCCCCTTCACTGGTCCCCCTAACACCTGGGAGCTACAGCTGTCAGCCCAGAAAGTCAAGAGTTTGGGAACTTGCTGCCCAGGCCTGCTCCCCAATGCGCTTTAGGAAGGCACTGTCACTCAGGAGCACATTCCCTCCAGGGAATCAGGGCTCGCCCACGTTTACAGCCTTCCACACCTTCTACAGCCCTTGGTTAGATCCATTTATTTTGAGATGTTCATAATGAGAAGCTGTTGTGGGTGAAATTTTATCCCCCAAAAGTTACATCCAGCTATCTAACCCTTGGTACCTGTGAATGTGACCTTATTTGTAAAAAGGGTCTTTGCAGATGTCATCAAGTTAAGATTAGAGTGGTCCCTCAGCCAACGACTGGTGTCCTTATAAAAAGAGAGAAATCTGGACACAAAGATTCAGACACAGAAAGCACACCAAGCCAAGGCACAGGCAGAGACTGGAATGTTGCTACCACTAGCCAAGGAACCCCAAGGATTCCCAGAAGCCACCAGAAGCTAGGAGAGAGGCAAAGAACAGATAACCCCTCTGAGCCTCCAGAAGGAACCAATCCACAGCACCTCGATTTCAGACTTCCAGTCCTTAGAACTGAGATAATATACTTCAGTTGGTTGAAGCCGCCTGGCCTGTTACAACGGCAGGAAGCGAAGACAATAGCCACCATTAATCAATCACACACTTACCATGTGGCAGGCAATGTCCATGTACTTTACACCCATTAGCTCACATCATCCCTTCCATGACCCTACAAGGCAGGTTCCTAATCACACTGCTCGGGGACTTGTCACTCACCCACAACCACTTAGCTAGAGTACAGTAAAGGTGGGGTGCAGACTCAAGTCCTCCCTCCCTTCATCAACTCGTCCCTCTTGCAATTTGAGTGCTGGCACCCCAGAGTCTGTGATACCCGGGGGAGGGTGCACAAACATCAGCTGACATATCTGCTCCAAGCACTGGTCTGAAAACTGAGACCCAGTACTACCCTCATCCTTCTCCCAAGTCATTTTTCCTCTTCAATTACTGGAAGCCACGGCCACTCCTCCCCCGTCCAGAATGTCAGAGCCGCTGACTCCCAGGGCACCAGGCAGAGCAGGGCTCCGGGACCACCGAGAGACCCAGAGACCTTGCTCAGCAGGGGGTGTGTGGTAGCTGACTCGAGAGAACACCGAACTCCAAAACTGACCTCTGGACTCTATGACTCTCTGATGTCAGCGATGTCGCAGCAGGGGAGATGCACCTTTATCGCGCAGCAGGCATCCACTGATGCGTCCCAGACCCCATGTAACTACCATATGGCCCCACAATTCCACGTCTAGGCCTGTACCCAAACAAACCGAAACAGGTGTTCAAACAAACATTTGTCTTTGAATGCTCACAGCACTATTCACAATACCCAAAACGTGGAAACAACCCAAATGTCCATCAACAGCTAAATGGATAAATTGTATCTGCGTCCACACTGTGGAAAATTATTCAGCCATAAAAAGGAGTGAAGCACTGGCACATGGTACACATCGTAAAAGGATCTCAACATTACGCTAAGTGAAAGAAGCCGGTCAACAGAGGCCACATATTGTCTGACTCCTTTTATATGAACCATCCACAGGGGATAAATCCGTGGAGTCAGAGCATAGGCTACTGCTTGCCCGGGCCTCCTCAGAGGGAGCGGGGACTGCTCGATGGGTTTTACTCTGCAGTGATGTCCCCATGTCCCATGCAACAGCCCAGCCAGGGCCTCCTGTGGGCTCCCCGCCATCGGGGGGTCCCTCTGTGCTTCCCCTCTCATCCTAGCATCCTTCCAGGCTCCCCAGACAGCCCACCACCTACAACTGAGCCAGGACACCTTCTCAGACGACCAGCATCGCTCTGCATCCCCAGGCTTGCAACCATCACCCTGGACAGTACGTTTCTCCACTAGACTCTTGACAGCGAGGCCAATAAATGACATCGTGCCCTGGGTGTCGGCCTGTAATCCATGGCAACACCAAGGGGCAGCAACCAGTATCATCCACAGTTTGCAGATGAGCAAACCACAGCGCGGAGGGGGAGGTTAATTCCAAATACTTCCCAACCGGCCTCACCCCCAGTTTGGGGCAACTACACACCATCCCCGAACCCTGTGGGATCCAGGCCAGTAACTATCCAGCCCGTAACAGGACCTGACAACGAGTTGCAGAATCAATTCGGACACAAATAAACTTGCATGGGTTTTCATCTGTACCTAAATAGATCTATATGTGGCTGTAAGCCCCGGTTCTTTCTGCCTCCCCGGATCATGGCAGCTTTCACGGTTAGCGTATTTTCTTCCCTGCAGTCTCCTGGACAGAGATGCCATCCTCAAACAAGACATATGAAAATGCCTCAAGAGATTAAATGCCCACGGCCAAGCTTCTGAAATGACCTGATTAAATACTTAACCGTAATTCCAGTCTAGACTCAATACATCAGCCCTTCTGGCTCAGGGCAATACTGCCTGTGCGGCAATTGTGCAAAATAACGCTTATAAATGGAAGCACGAAAGCCCATTTCTCCTTAGTTTCAGCTAAATTGGAAGTTGGGAGACTTAATAATGCCGGCCAAGTTTACCAGTCAGGCTGCGGGCTCAGCTGAGGCCCCCAGGGGACAGGGCCCGGCCACCAGGCCAGGACACGGCTCTCCAGAATTAATCAGGGCTGAGAGCCAGGACGAAGCCTGCTATGGAGCAGGACGCACCAGGGACATGGGTCTGACGCTCCCTCGCTCTTCCTCAGGCCCTCCCAGGAAACCCGGAGGGCTCTGAGTCCTCCGTCTCGCTCAGGTTTTATATTCTGTATCCGGGGAATTCTTACTCAGTTTGTGTTTTATTCTTTCACGTTCTCCAACAAGCCACTCCTCTGAACCCCAAACCTCAAGACACAGAGTTCCCTCCACCAAGAGCTCGTCACCCCATCGCCCCGGGGTCTCTTCTGGAGGCGCCGCAGGTGTCTGTAAAGGATCCTTGCTCGGGACAGCATTACCCGAGCGTCCGACCCGAGTCGGTGGCCCTCACCTGCGCGTCAGGTGTCCCCGTCCTGAGAGAGCGCGCACTCTGAGCATCATAACCACCAGCTCCCAAGCCAGTGTCTCCCACTAGACGGCGGGCAACCCAAGGGCCGCACCCAGGCTGCCCCGTTCTTCCCTGGCTCCCCAACCCCGAGGAGGGCGTCAGCCACGGAGGCCTCTGTGACGCAGTATCTGCTGCATGAAGGTGGAAGTAGTAAGCCACCGACAGAGGGAGGGAAGGAGAGACCATCTACTCATATACTAAGCACCAAGTTAACAGCTCCAGAAGAATCTCCAGTGTACGCTTCGGTGCCTGACCCCTTTGCAGGGATGGCAGTTAATTAAGCATCTCCTATTCACCTCAAGTTCTGGTCCATAAACTTTCACAACAAAGAAAACTGACATCACTTAACAGTATCCCGTACCTGCCACATAGTTAACCACCTCGGATTCCAGAGAACTCTCTAAGAACACGAAAGACTGGAGCACGACCTCTGAGGGTCAGGAGGCTGCGGCTCACTGAATGGAGACAGGTGCAGGGTCTTGAGTGGGCCGCTCCAAGGTCACAATCTTCTCTCTCCACTGGCCCTCTTCACCTGTTCCTCAAACGCATTTCTGCCCTCACCCTCTGTCTTTGGGCTGCCATAAGCAATGACCTGCCACCAAACTTGGTGACCCAGGACAACACTCAGTGCCTCACAGTGTTGGAGGCCAGAAATCTGAAACCAGGGTGTAGGCAAGGCCATGCTCCCCCTCTAGAAGAGGCTCCTTCCCTGGGTCCTCTAGCTCCCCGTAGCTGTAGGTGGCCCTAGGGCACAGTGGCTTCTGGAAGCAGAACTTCCACCTTTGTCCTCACATGGCCTCCTCCTCATGAGTCTCGTTTCTCCTAACGGCAACAGTCACACAGAATTAAAGGCCTGCGATAATCCAGAATGATCTCATCTTAACTATATCTGCAATGTCCCCAATTTTCTAATGAGGTCACATTCTGAGGCACAGGGGTTCCAACCTACCTTTTTTTGGGGGGAGGGTAGAGATATGTAACCCAAAACATCTCCATTGTCTATCATATTTATTAAATGATCCACTCAAGATATTAGAATCATCAAGAACTGTCTTTTCCTTCAAGTTAACATGTAAATATATGCAAATACGTATGTGAAAATGTTGTTTTTCACAGCTTTTTTTTTTCTTTTGTCTACTTTTCCTGGGTCTCTAAATTCAGACCAAAGCTTGTAAGTAATTTTGAACTTAGGGGAACAAACATCAAGGAACTTTTGTGGAAATCCAACGATTCTACTTAACAGCCCTCTAATCTTTTTTTAATTTTTTAACGGAAGACAGAAGTACACTAAACTTAGGCTGCTTTGTCACCAGGGATGGATTTTCAGGCTGACGCTATGCCAGTGACGGTGTTCCAAGTACCGAGTGCTGACGAGGTGCCAGGCATTACACTAAACACCATACACACATTGTGCTGTTTAGTCTGTTCAAACACCACAGTCACGCCAGCACCAGCCTGACACACTGCAGTCACCCACCAGGGCCCCCCTGACGCACTGCAGTCACCCACCAGGGCCCCCTGACACACCGCAGTCACCACACCAGGGTCCCCCTGACACACTGCAGTCACCACATCAGGGCCCCCTGACACACTGCGGTCACCCCACCAGGGCCCCCCTGACACACTGCGGTCACCACACCAGGGCCCCCTGACACACTGCGGTCCCCACACCAGGGCCCCCCTGACGCACCGCAGTCACCCCACCAGGGCCCCCCTGACACACCGCGGTCACCACACCAGGGCCCCCCTGACGCACCGCAGTCACCCCACCAGGGCCCCCCTGACACACCGCGGTCACCCCACGACAACCCGCCAGGCTAACTCCTCAGCAGCCCTCACACTCCCCTGGGTATCACAGGTCACTGATAACTTTTTAACCTTTGACTCAAAATGCCACAGAGCGGCCCGTCCCAGAGCTCCCCGTGCCACCGGCGGCCTCCCGAGGCGCGGCGGCCGCAAAGGGCAAAGCCGGCCACCTGTGTGGTGCTCAGCGCAGGCTCCTCAGGCCCTCTGCCGCCGTGATGAAGACGACGGTCACGTCACTGACCAACCCCGGCCGCCCAGGAAGGCTGATTCCATCATTAAGAGCGATCTCGGGGCGCCAGGGGCCCAGCCGGTGAAGCGTCGGCCTTCGGCTCAGGTCGTGATCTCAGGGTCCGGGGTCCGGGGCCCCAGGTCGGGCTCCCTGCTCAGTGGGGGGCCCGCTTCTCCCCTCCCTCTGCTCCCGGCTCATGCTCTCCCCCTCACTCCTTCTAGCTCAAATAAATAAATAAAATCTAAAAAAAAAAAAAAAAACTCTACTTGACATTCTACATATTCCCCTGACTTATCTTCTCAGAAGAGGGAGAAACCAGAAGCTTCCATTCTCTCGACATATCACAGGAAAGGCTTTCTAATAACTAATAATTTCTAATAACTTGGGCCTCAGCCGTCCCGAGGTCTGGGGTTTGTCCGTAGGGATGCGGCCAGGCCCCTCTGCAAGGGGTGTACTCTGGAGCCATCCCCGCGAGCCCCCGGGTGTGAGAGACCGTGGGTAGAGGGAAGGAAGCAGCAGGACTAGGGGGGCCAGGATTTCACGCGGCTCCAACGACGTGCACACGCGCGTGCGCGCGCACACACACACACACACACACACACACACACAATTAAGGGTACTTCAGAACACCAGCGCAAGGCCGCTCAGGCCTCCTGCCCAGCCCGGCGGGCTGTGTGAAACAAGAACCGTTCTAGAAACTGCGAACCATCCGGTTCCTTCGGGCTTGCGGCGCCTTCCCAGCCGCGGGGGGATCCTTCGCGGGTCACTGAGAGGTGGAGGCCAGAGGAAACGTGGAAGGAAGGGAGCTGCGGGAGGCTGGGAAGAAGGAAGGAAGGAAAGGAAGGAAAGGAAGAAGGAGGAAGGAAAGAGGAAGGAGGAGGAAGGAAAGGAGGAAAGGAAGGAGAAAAGGAAAAGAAAGCAAGGAGGGAGGGAGGGAGGGAGGGAGGGAGGGAGGGAGGGAGGGAAGAGAGAATGTTGCAGGCTGACCCAGAAAATTCGCAAAGCTGCTGCATGGACCTGCGGGTAAGCAGCGGACGTTGGCAGGTAAATAAAACATCGACTTTAAAAATAGAAGCACTGACGGAATATTGTTTATGCCACGATTATTAAAACTTTGTCCTCAAGAAACACTTTCATCCACTCCTTCACGTCCGGGGGCTTAGATTCTTCACTCTGAAGGCCCATTCCGCGGTAATCCCACCTCTAAGGGCCGCCCTATAAATCACAGCGATCAAGGCGGGAAATGGTGCAGACACAGGTTTCACGGCCCTTGACCACATCCGGTCCCCACTGGTAACTGCTGGTCGGATGAAGTGCAAAATGGAGATTTTATTTTCTGTTCCACTGGAAGCAACACGGTTGAAGGGGCAGGGACCCTAAAGATTTGGGATTCCTGTTAAATCACTTGGAGTGGCCCTCCCCCACTCCGCGTTCACTAAGGCTCTGGATGGGGTGCCAGAGAGGGTCCCCGCTCAGCCTCCACCACCCCCCAGCAACTCGATCCAAAACACCGGGGGGCTGGGTGTCCTTTCAGCCTCAAGAGTCGACGGATCTCCCGTTTTTCTGCCCACATGCAACACAGGAACACATAGGCTTAGAAGGGTGGACATTTCTGAAAGGTACGCTATTTAGAGATAAGCTTCGGGCAGATTTCTCCCTTTCGTAAAGCTTGCATCCTTCTCTCATTAGTACAGAACACTGACAAAATAGCCATTATCCTAAAGGGAAAGGATCGTTAAGACTCTGAGCCAGGGGCTGGCAAAGCACAGCCCGCAGACCCAATCCGGCCACGGACAGCCCGGCTTTGTTCGGCCTGTACACGGAGAATGCTTTCCACCATTCTTTTAATGAGGTCAAACTCAGGTAACATAAAATTAATCATTTTATTTTGTTTTAAGATTTTATTTATTTATTTGATAGAGAGAGGGAGAGTGGGAGCACAAGCAGGGAGAGCAGCAGGTTGAGGGGGAGGGAGAAGCAGACTCCCCGCTGAGCAGGGAGCCCGTGGGGCTGGATCCCAGGACCCCAGGATCATGACCCGAGACGAAGGCAGACACTTCACCGACTGAGCCCCCCAGGTGCCCCCAAATTAACCATTTTAAAGTGTATGATTTGGTTAAAACAATTCATTAACAAAATATTCAGTGCCTTGGTCTCCTCTGCAAAATAGAGACCAAAAATAGTACTCCCTTCCCAGGAAGGTTGTAGGAGTAAAGTAAATGAATATATAAATAAATCAAGTGAGTGTACAATTTGGTAGCATATAGTACATTCACAATGTCGTGCAACCACCAACTCTATGCAGTTCTAGTTCTAAAATATTCTCGTCTCCTGCAAAAGAAACCCCATGCCCCTTATGGTATTCACTCCCCATTCCCTCTCCCCCAACCCCCAGCAGCCAGTAATCTGCTTTCCGGGTCTATGGATTTGCCTATTCTGGACATCTCCTATGCAGAGAATCCTAAGATATATGTCCCTTTGTGACTGGCTTCTTTCAGTCTGCATAATGTTTTCTAGGTTCACCCATGTTGTAGTGTTGGGTTGGTGTTCCGTTTTGTGGCTGAATAACCCTCCGTTGTGTGGATGCGCCATATTTTATTTACGCACTCATCTGCTGATGGACATGTGGACGGTTTCCATGTGTCTCATATGGTAAATACTACACAGTGGACGTTTATATGCAAGTTTTTATGCAATGCCCATTTGCAGCTTTTCAGGGAACAGACATAGAAATGGAATCCCTGAGTGATATGGTAGGTGTGTGTTTAATTAAAACTTTCTGAGGCACTGCCAAACTGTCTTCTGATTCTTACACACTTTTGAGTGGTTCCACTGTTTGTTTCTTTAAGGAGGCTCCATGCCCAATGGGGAGCCCAATGCAGGGCCTGAATTCACAACACTGAGGTCAATCAAGACCTGAGAAAAGAGTCAGACTTAGCTTAACCCACTGAGCAACCCGGGCGCCCTGCGGGGGGGGTCCCATGTTTTTAACAATTATATAAATACCCACATGGCACCCTCCGTTTTGCCTTCAGGGGGTTCGGGGGGTACAAAACCTAAGTTATTTATTACCTGGACCTCGACAGAAAAAAGGCTACAGGTATCTCTTCTATTATTTTTTTTTTAAGATTTTATTTATTTACTCATGAGAGACAGAGAGAGAGAGAGAGAGAGAGAGAGAGAGAGAGGCAGAGACGCAGGCAGAGGAAGAAGCAGGCTCCATGCAGGGAGCCCGACGTGGGACTCGATCCCAGGTCCCCAGGATCAGGCCCTGAGCTGAAGGCAGCGCTAAACTGCTAAACCACCGGGCTGCCCCAGATCTCTCTTCTAAACAGAAATGTCTGGAGGTTCCTTTCAGCTCTTTGCTGCTCTGCAGGCACCAAGTACTTTGCGCATACGATCCCCTTTGATTTCACTGGCCTCTCACCACCATGCTGCATGGCAGGGGACACTGCGGCAGGATCCCCACTTTACAGATGATCTCAGGCCCCAGAAGCTGCCCGGAGCCTCCCTGGGGTTCCACGGCCACCAGGACCCTGAGCCGGGGCTCCCCCTGCCACCTTCCTTTGCAACCTGGGTCTTCCTTCTCCTGTCCTCCTGCTCATCTAGTCCCTGCCCTTGACCCCAACCACTAAACTGAGAAAGCAGGTTATTGGAGCATCACATTAGGAAGGGAAAGCTTGGCAGGGGGGTAGATCTAGGAACAACATGCTGGTGATGCCCCCCATTATCTGAGGTCCGGTTGAGCTGTCTGGTCACCAAGTTTGTAAGCAGCAGGGCACTGGGTACCCACTTCCATCCAGGACAGAGCCCCATCTCAGGGAGCCACCCACAGTCAGGGTGGGGGAGCTGTACGTCCAGTTGACCCGACCCTGCACTGGATTCCTGAGCGCTCCTACCACACGTCCCAGAAGGGGCCGCACACCCAGGGTCATGACTCTCTGCCACCAGGAGATTTGCGGCTTTCAAGTTAGCTCCCAACACCTGGCTGAGATAAAAGCCTTCTGTACCTTTGCCTTCATTCAACAGGTATGCCGGGGGTCACACTGGGCACAGGGAACAGAGAAAGGAACACAACGCAGCCCATGTCCTCCAGGGCCCTCTGTCCAGCAGGGGACATGGGTAAGGTGCCCCCACGGCTCCCACAGGTGACAGAACTGCAGAGAGCAGCATCGGGGAGGGCCCCGTGCAGCCTGGATGAGTTGGGAAAGGTTTACAAGATGAAGGGGCCCTGGAGGTGGAAAGTAAATAAGACTATTGACAGACAAAGAGAAGAACACATGCAAAGGCACTGTGGCACTGCCACGACACGCAGCGGTGACTGAAGTTGGGTAAAGAAATACCACCGGACATCAAGGAGGTCAGCCGGACTAAGTCCCATCCATCCTTTGTGTATGGGGGAGTCCCCGGTATCGGTTCCCCATCCCCACCTCCCCCTCCCCTTGGCCGCTCCAGGCTGATCCTCCAAAACACTCCCCGAGAAACATCTAAAGAAACTTGGCAGCCTGGCCACAGTGCCTGGAGGACCAAGACGCATTCCTGCCTTTGAAAAATAGGCAGCAGAACACACATGACGTTAGAAGGACTTGAAAATAAATCTTGCGAAGTTAATAGAAGCACAGCAATTTGGAAGAAAAATAATCACATTTCCCTCCTTGCTAAATCATTATTTGCCCCTGGAAAAGTCAATTATGTTAAAGAAAATAAGTTATTATTTTCGGGGGGGGGGGGGGACACGAAGTCCTGAGAAGGCCTTTATTCCAGCAAATACAATTCCAGCAGCGAACGCCTGAGCTCCAGTATTTCTGGAGGTCTGGGGGCAGCCTGACCCCTCAGGAAGGACGTGGGGAAGAGTCCGTGATTCCCCTGGGGATCGGCACATCTGTCTAGGACCTGACCTCACAGGTGTCTCTCAGAAGGGAGAAGGGAGAAGAAACACAGCTGGCTCCTGACCACCTTCCTACAGCCATACCGGGCCAGAGGCTGTACCCCTCCCCCCTCCCTCCCCCCTGCCTCCCCCTTGCCTCCCCCAGCACACCGTCCAGCAGTCAGTCAGTCCTATAGGGCTCCAGCTGGCCTGCCCAGGTATGCAGGAGACATCACTGTGATGCCAACAGCCAGGGGGTGTCACCCGTGAGTCCAGCTTCACCCCTGCACGTCATACCAGTGGTTCCAGCAGATGAACCATCCTGCCCACAGGGAATATGGGGCCACGTCTGCAGCTACACAGGTTGTCACACTGAGGGAAGGGGAGCGCTACTCAGATCTAGTGTGGAAGCCAGGGAAGCTGCTGAGCACTCAACAATGCACCAGGCAGCCCCGCGCAAGCAAAAATTATCCGACCCAGAATGTCAGTTGTACATGGGTCCAGAAACCCAGTTTTGCTTGAATTAGCTCATTTCACTCTCAAACAATTCTGCAAGGCAGCAACTACTGTTGTTCACAGTCGACAAGTGAGCCAACTGGGGCCCAGAAGGGGTGCAGAGTCCCCCATGCATACATCCCAACCTGGGCACTGGTCCTGGCTTTGCCCGGGGAGCCCCCACAGCAGTGATGCCCTCGAATATTCACAAGGAGAAGGCACTGAGCCTCAAACAGGTCACTTCTCAGGTATGACCACCAGGACCAGTGGGTTGAGCTGGGCCTCTCTCACCCAAATTCAGGGCCAGCTGCCCCAGGCCCCGTGCGGCGCACCACTGCCTAGAGCTCAGCCTCCTGGCCATACAGCTACATCAGCCCAGAACCTGCATCCGGAGACTCTGGCTACGGCAATTAAGAAGGGAAAACCTCAATGCTGTGAGCTCTGAGGGAAGGCAGGCCGCTCCTCAACCCTGACGCCCTGACCCTGGGGTGCACCTGCCCCATCCCCTGGCTCTCTCTCTACCCTTCCCCCCTTACCCTCCTTCTGCCTCAAGACTCCCAGGCCCTGGGGATTCAGTCATTCCTGCTAGGCCCTCAGCCCTCACACACTTGTCCCCACAACCCGGGTTAGGAACAGAGAGGCCGTTTCTTCCAGAAGGGGTCAGGAGGCAGGGAGGACAAGGCCTACAATGCTGCAGCCCTGGGCACAAGTCCTAAGAAGCTAAGGCAGGAATGGGCAAATCACAGACTGGGTCCAGCCGGACCCCCAGATGGATAGGACAGCAGGAAATGAGGCCAGACGGCTCTGAAGGGCATTTTTTAAAGGGTTTCCAAGCAGCCAGCAGCCACCACAGTCTGAAAACTCTGAGAGAACCTGAGAGCCCAGGACTGACAAGCGCTAAATGTGTTGGTTTCGCCACCAAAAAAAAAAAAAAAAAAATCCAACACATCCATGTCCCTGCAATCACCCAAAGCTCAAAAAAACAGAGTTTTGGGGGGCATCTGGGCGGTTCAATCAGTGGAGCATCTGCCTTCAGCTCGGGTCACAATCCCAGGGTCCTTGGTTGAGACCTACATCAGGCTCTCCTGCTTCTCCCTCACCCTCTCCCTGCCATTCCCCCCAGCTTGTGCGCGCGCTCTCTCTCTCTCTCTCTCTCTTTCTTCTTCTTTGAAACAATCTTTTTTTTAAAGGAGTTTTTTATTATTCATTTAATGGCAAAAACTGAGCCTGAATGAGAGTAGTACGCTCATCACAGGTCACCTCCCTTACACGGGGAGAGACCCTACACTCCCCGCGGTCTCATCAGCACATGTGACTGGGGGGCGGGGGGTCCTCAGACCTGCCAGGGGTGTGCGGTTGGGGGTGTGGGTCGTCTGCACGGGGACCATCTTCTCCTCTACATCAAGACAAACCTGAATTCAGAAACACCACTATCTCCAAGAATGTCACATAGGAGACTGACTTGTACCACAACATACACTTACCAGGAGGGCGGCTCTGGATCCCCAACGTCTAAGAACAACGCCAGCAAGAAAACTGGAAGAAAGGAGGGTTATCTGAAGGCACAGTTCTCTTCGCTCTATCACTCCTCAGTGGCTCACAACTATGGTGCTCAGGGAAGCTGGGGCACACTCGCCTTCATCACTCTCCACCCCACGCATCATGGGCTCTCCGGCTCGCAGCGTTCATCAATGACTACCCAACTTGTCTAGTGATAAAACGAAAATTACAAAACCTTGGGAAAAATCAAGCTCCTGCTGCCACAGTACCCTTTTCCAGTAAATGATTTAAACCATCACCAGAAATCGCATATCTTTTCTGTAACAGGTTAACATCAACAGTACAAAGTAGTACTTTCTCCTTCTGAAAGGGGAAATAACAGAAAGTAGTACTTTCTCCTTGCGGAAGCTCTACCGTATGTGTCATCTTGCTAGCTCCCCCAGGCACCTCGGCAAACAGGACACTATTTCCCCATCTCCAAGGGCCTGAGGCTGGGGAGGGTAGATAAAGCAGAGGAGTGGTGCCCTAGCCTGGATTCCAGGCATTCTGACTCTCAGTCCAGTGCTCTTCACCCTATACCACAATGCCACCCCCCACCCAAAATTTAAGTTACTATAGCTGTGACTGATTTACTAGGGCAGCCTTTTTTCGGTGCCTGGCTTAATCATAAAGATTAAAGATTCCGTTCTAATAAACAAAAACCAACGCTTAGACACAGATCTAATTAGCAGGGTTTGGTGCACCCTTTTCTGAGGCCAAAAGAATTCAAAAGACACAGGAATGGGATCCGGGGGTGCCGCATATGTTTCAGGATGGCGAGAATAGGAACTGCCAGACAAATAGGAAGATGACTCACTTAGAAGGCAGCCTCCCTTAGACTCGCGGGGGCTACCCCGCCCCACAAGGAGTACTCTCTGGGCCAGGTCTACAGTGAAGGACATCCCGGAATCCAGAGAACATAAAGGAGCTGAAAACAGGCCCAGGAAAAGGCAGCACCTGTTCTCATCTGCAGCTCTTCATGTATTTGGAGAGATCTGGACATCGGCTGTCAAGTGACTCTCAGGGACAAAATGGTGTTTATAACTTACAATCTCTGTGTTTGAGGCCAATGAAGCTGAAGGTTCTAATTCCTCCTGATTAGGAGAAAGCAGGTGTCGATGGGAACCGGTGGAGGAGACCCAATGTGCACATCCCCCTCTTCTTGCAGGGCACACAGTCAGACTCTATTCCCAAGCCCAGGTGCTGCTGTCAGGTCTGGCCAGGTACTGAGCTCTGGGCAAAGGATGGAGGGAGGCGCACCCACCCCCAGCCCTGGCTGTAAACTGTCCTCTGTCTCTTTCTTTCCTTATCCACAAGTTGAAAGGCAAAGAGCCTAGTGGAGGGCAGGGCCACAGGACAGAAGGAACCTGAGCTCCCAGATGGCTAGAGGCAGCAGAGCGTCTGCACCCCCTCCCACCAGCCGCTTGGACTGCGGCATAAACAAATAGCAAACCTGCACTGTAGGAAGCCACGGAAACGTTGGGGCTGTGTGTTACAGCAGCCAGCCAACCCTGATTCAGAAAAGCAATCACAATAGGAATATTTACATATAAAAGCATTCCTTACAAGGCCAGTTAAACAGAATCACTCAAGATGGCACAGGAATTTGGTGTCACATTCCTGCAACAAACTGCAACCCAGAACAGCAATCCCACCAGGACAAAGACTTCTGGTGAGAAGATTTCTCCACGTAAGCTTTAGAGGGCTCCCTTCACCAGGTCCCCTCAGGAGCTCTGGGATCTGTGGGAACTTCAACCCCTGATAGGACTTCAGGGTGAACACTAAAATTCTAGCAAAGGCATCAAACATCTCTCCCCATCTGGGACCCTCCCTTACAACGCACAGTGGCTGCAAGGCTGCAGAGGTAATGGGACCCCGTGGCACACGGTCAGACTGAGGGGCTGAGGGGATCCTGACAAAGAGCAGAGAGTGCCTGGGGTGCCCAGGTGGCTCAGCCCAGGTCATGATCCCAGGGTCCTAGGATCTAGCTCCCTGGAGGGCTCCCTGCTCAGCGGGGAGTCTGCTTCTCCCTCCTCCCTCTGCCCCGTTCCCAGGCTCATGCTCTTGCATTCTGCTCTCACTCTACTCTCTTAAATAAATAAAATCTTTTTTTATTTATATATATGTATATATACACATATATTTAAGCAGATGAGTAAAGGACAGATGAGTAAGGGAGAGGCGCGGCTAGGTAGGGAGACAAGTAGGGGCTACGGGATCAGGCTCATAAAATTCCAAAAATGTGGAGGTGTAAGGAACCAGAGATAAACAAGCCAGGCCTCCAGGCATCAGAGGTGGGGTCTTGTTAGAACAGCTACTTGTGACCAACAAAGTTTACCAGGACCCTAAAAAGGGCACTAGTTCTTACTCACTGATGCTATCCATAGAGATGTTAAAAGGATTTAAGTTCCCTGGTTGGCTTTCCATAAGAGATGAACCCTGCAAGCCCCCAGTGGCAACCCTGTGGGGACCCCTCTCACCCCAGAGAGCTTTCTCTGGATCCTTGCTTAATAAACTATCGTTTTATTCACTCTTGGTCCCCGAGATTCGACTCCGTGAAACAAGAACCCAGCTCCCCTGCTTCACAGACAGTGCCCAAAATTTCAACGTGGAATGAGGTGCATGCGGGGATGTGGGGGGGCTGCCCAGTGCCCTGCTAACCCTGTGCCTCTGAGTGATCAGCAAGAAGCATGCGGCCACCTATTTGTCACATGTCAACACCTGCCCTCGCCCCATCAGCTACCGAAGTTAAAGCACTCCCGTGACTGCCCATGACCCCTGCAGACCGTGCAGGTGTAACAGGGGGTGCAGGAGCCCGCTTCAGGCCCACAAAGTGAGGAGCACCCCCTGGAGCTGTGCACTTGGCCCAACAATGAGCATGTGATGCCACAGCCAGAGGTGCTCCTTGCCATCGCTGGACAACTGGCATTCCAGAACCACAGGGAGCCGGGCCACCCCACCCACATGCCAAAACGACAACATCCCAAGACAAGTGATGAGAAACTGGAAACACGTCCCAGCTGGAGGTCTCTGCCTCCTAAAGCTAAAGGCAGGTGAGCACAAGCAGGTGGGGTGTGACGGCACAGCCCCACAGCCCGAGGGAGAGGGAGAGCCTTTCCCCAGGTGTGCCCTCCCTGTGAGTGACCACACTTAAAACCTGTTCCACTTCCTGTGTAGGTCTCAAACTCCCTGGCTGTATCATTCTGTCAGTAATTTGATTACAAGAAATTTCCAGGGCTGAACACAGACACTAATTCGATTCTTTAAATTAGATTCTGTGAGCCTTGGGGGGGGGGGGGGGGGGGGGCAGGGTTTACACTGGGAGCTCCAAGCTCCCAGCTCCCTCCTCCCTTCTTCCAGGCATCCCCAAGGAACTGGGGACCCACAACCCTGCAGAAGAAAAAAACAAATTCACTCAGATGGTGACCACCAAAAGCATCACTAAGATTCAGAGGGAAAGTCTGACTTGTGACAATCCTGTTATGGGTTATGTCGCCCAAAATTCAAACGCTTTAGTTCCACCCCCACCATTAACCCAGAATGTATCGCAAATAGGGTCTTTAATGAGATGATGAAGGGATGCCTGGGTGGCTCAGTGGTTGAGCGTCTGCCTTTGGCTCAGTTCATGATCCCGCGGTCCTGGAATCAAGTCCTGCATCAGCCTCTGCCTGTGTCTCTGCCTCTATCTCTGTGTCTCTCATGAAAATAAATAAAATCTATAAATAAATAAATAATAAAAATAAAGAGATGATGAAGGTAAGGAAGTCATGAGGGTGGGCCCTCATCCAAGAAGAGGGGGTGAGGACACAGACCCCACGGAGAAGACCCCGTGAGGGCCCACTGAAGGCAGCCATCCACACACCACAGAAAGGTCTGAGGGAAGCTACCCCACCAACACCTTGGACTCCCAGCCTCCAGAACTGAGAAAATAAATTCCTGCCTAAGCCCCTCAGAGCAGTACTTTGATCCGGCAGCCAACTAATACACATTTTATATGTGGACTTGAGGGAGGGTCCCAAAGCACTTCCCACCTTATAAATAAGAGCAAACTTAGGAACAATGCTGCTGCTATTGGTGTAACAATGTTTCCAAGGAGCCTTAAGGTCTTTAGCTCCTGGGACCTCCCATCAGCCTGACCTTACAGACAAGGCCAAGCATCATCCTTCCATTTTGAAAACTTGGAACCAGCCAGGAGAGCCTCAAAGACAATGCCCCAGGTCACATCAACAAAGAGTGGCCACACCACGGCTAAAACTCAAATTCTGGGTCCCCTCCTCAGGGCTTACCTCTCAGAGACCTTCTCCAGACACCCAGGAGGAGTCTGAACACCGTGCCTGGCGATCAGCCAGCGGTGTAAGGCAGTGTTTCTTTCTTTTTTTTTTTTTTTAAGATTTTATTTATTTATTCATGAGAGACACAGAGAGAGGCAGAGACACAGGCAGAGGGAGAAGCAGGCTCCATACAGGGAGCCTGATGTGAGACTTGATCCAGGGTCTCCAGGATCATGCCCTGGGCTGAAGGTAGCGCTAAACCGCTGAGCCACCAGAGCTGCCCTAAGGCAGTGTTTCTATGTCCACACTGTTGGACAGCCCTACTGGCCTCCCACCCCATGATCTCCTCTTCCAACAGAACTCAGCTCCCTAACATGTTGGACAACTGCACAGCGTGGTGGCCCCGCTCCTTCTGCACCTCTGCAAGCACCTCCTCTGTCAGCAGCCTCCCCCAGCAGCGCAGCTCATGCAGCAGCCCACAGGCCCATCTCCCAAATTACACCAAGACACTCTTCAAGGAGGGGCTGCAAAGAGGGAAATGCAAATGCAAACCACAACGATGTACGACCACACTGGATCAGACTGGCTAAAATAGACAAGAGGGACAACAAGGAAGTCTGGCAGGGAGAACCATATGTTGCCAGTGGGAACGCAAAATGCTGCAACTAGTCTGCAATAGTTTGGCAGTTTAAAAATCCAAACACGCAACCACATACATCTCAGCAATGGCACTCCTGGGCACTTATCCCAGAAAAGGAAGACTTGTGTTCACATGAAAACCTGTGCATAAATGTTCATAGTGGCTTTATTCATAACAGCCAAAACCCAGATGTCCTTCAACAGGTGAATGGTTAATCCATCTGTGGTACATCCATGCCACGGAACACCACTCGGCGTTGAAAAGGAACCACCTGCGGATACACACAACCACCTGATGCATGTCGAGAGAATTATGTGGCGTGGAAAAAAATAATCCAAAGAGGCTTTATACGGTAGGATTCCACTTGTGGAACATTCTTGAAATGATAAAACTAAAGAAATAGAGAAGAGACTACTAGTGGCCAGGGTTTATGCAAGAAGGAGGGGCGAGGTGGGTGTGACTATGAAAGGACAAGAAGAGGGTCCTGGGGGATGGCAATGCTCTGTACCTGGATTGCATCCAGGTCAATATCCTGGGCTCTGGTTTGGGGGAAACTGGTAATGGGGTCTATGGGGTCTCTGTTGTATTATTTCTTTTTTTTTTTTTTTAAGATTTTATTCATTCATCAAAGACAGAGAGAGGCAGAGACACGGGCAGATGGAGGAGAAGCAGGCTCCATGCAAGGAGCCCGATGTAAGACTCGATCCCGGGGAATCCAAGATCATTCCCTGGGCCAAAGGCAGATACTCAACCAGTAAGCCACCCAGGCGTCCCAGTTGTATTATTTCTTTAAAAAGGTATGTGCTTATAATTATCTGAAAATACAGCATTAAAGAAGAAATAAATAAAAAGATAAGGAAGTACTCATAGATGGAAGAAAGGTAACAAGGAACTATTCACAAATCCTAGACAGCCCTGATAAGATGTGATATTCGAGGCAAACATTGGCACAATAAATTTAAATTTTTTATAATGTTTCCAAAGCAAAATAGGGTTTGTAGGAAATATAATATGCCCTAATTTGGTTTTTCTGCAACTCCAGTGAATGAAAATGCCTGCATTTCTATTTACTTACAATCAAATCTAATTTTTTTTCCCCAAAGTAGCAGCTTGCTTGCTACTCCAGATAACAAAAGAGATCTCTCCACAACTCCCACACTCCCAAATTTATTTGGATATTACACTACTCCTAGCTAGCAGTTATCATCACTCAGAACTAATCTAAATACACACAAGTCATGCTCCCCAGCACCAAGCACACGCGCCTTTCCCCCAATAGAGGGGCAGAACACACCACTAAGAAATCAACTTTTGAAGAAAAGTATTCTTGCAGCAACCGTGCCTGTCAAATCCAAAATCAGTTGTCACTACATTTCTGAACCGCACTTTATTAAATAAAAAATTAATAAAAGCAACGCGCCATTGAGCGCTTGGCTGATCTCAAACATGATGCCCCCCTGCTCTGCCAACATCATCATCTCAAGGCATCATCGTCCTCAGTCTTTGTGGTAGGCAGGCTTAGCTCCACCTTCCAGATGGGGAAACAGGAAGGGGCTTAGGGGCCACAGAAGGAGTAAGAGCCAGGAGCTAAAGTGTCTGCAGCACCAACACCCACCTCCCGTTTGAGCTCTCCGTCGAAAGGCCAGAATTAAGCACCCACATTGGATCCACTGGGGTTCCACCTCCTCCATAACAAACCTCACTCTCCCACGCTTCTGCTGGTTTTTCTTTTTTTTTTTTTTTTTTTTTTTAAAGTTTTATTTATTTATGATAGTCACAGAGAGAGAGAGAGAAGGCAGAGACACAGGCAGAGAGAGAAGCAGGCTCCATGCACCGGGAGCCCGACGTGGGATTCGATCCCGGGTCTCCAGGATCGCGCCCTGGGCCAAAGGCAGGCGCCAAACCGCTGCGCCACCCAGGGATCCCTCTGCTGGTTTTTCTATTGCCGTCTTAACCACCACTCCCTGAGCAGCTTCAAAGGGTCCCCAGGGATAATCTCACAGCTCCCCAGGTCAGACACTCAGTGGCTCTGGGTCTCCAAGTCCAGCTGTTGGCCAGCTGGGCTCTCGTCGGGAGCTCAGGAAGGGATGGATCCCTTTTCAGGCTCAGTCGGGGTGCGAGCAGGATCCGGTTGTACCTGCAGGGCTGAGGTCCACATTTCCTTGCTGGTTGCCAGCTGGGGGGCTGCCCTGAGCTCCCTGGGCTTCCTCTGGTCCCTGCAAGCAAGCTCTTACATCTCAGGGCCAGCAACCTTGCGTGGGACCCTGCCCAGGCTTGGAACCTCTTACTCCACTCTTCTGTGACCAGCCAGAGAAAAGTTCTCTGCTTTGGGGGCCCATGTAGCTAATGCAACGTCATCTCTCCAACTCTGTTTCATTACGTTAACCCCATCTGCAAAGCCCTTTCGGCCATGTCACAGAACGCATTTACGCGGTCTGGGGGTTAGGGCATGGACATTTTGAGGGCCGTTATTCTGACCTTCACACCAAGAGAGGTGAGCGCACCATTCTCAGGTGTGACTCTAAAACACACTGCATCTTTTTACCTCATTTTAGGAACAGGACCAATAATAGTTTTATTAGCGTTGAGACCTCAGACTCTGCCTAGCTGGGGGATGATGGAAAAGTTCACCTGTGCCAAGCTTCCCCCCACCACCACCACCGCACTCCCGTGAAGGCAAGTCAAAATTCCTCCCTGTGTTAATTAACCAAATCTGTAAACACTGACCCACTCAACTCAAGCCCAGGGGGAGCCATTAACAGGCTGGAAAATTTCCTGGGGGCAACCCCAACCCACACTGGAATAAATGGGGGGCCTGGGGAGAGACCAGCAGTTCCTGCCTTGCTGAGGAAGCAACAGATCAGCTGTTTACTCTTTTCCCCATTTTGCAAAAAAATAAAGTGTCTCATTTACAAACAATGCTTCTGACAGATTCCAAGTACATGCAAACAATGAGCTGTGATTCATGTTTCCAAATGAGATGGAGTTTTATCATTTTCTTTCCCCTCGTGATTCATTCATGCCGCCAATCCAGTGGCCGGAGTGGAAGCAAGGCCCACCCACGACCCGCCACAGCCCTCGGAGGAAACACAGCCCTGTTGTTAGGCTCCCCCAAAAAACGCTGTGGTTGGTAAGGGGGATGGCCAGTACTTTTCCCTTGGGCGGAAACAGCCTGTTAGCTAATGCGAATGAGTCCCTGCCCCCCAGCACTGCTGGCTTCCCTTCCGGCGAACCAATGGGACCCCCCAGTGCCAACTCCCAGAACAGTGAAGAGCTTGGGCTGACCCGGATGTGCGCATCCCCGCTCGCCTTGCCTTCTGCCCAGAATCAGGAGTTGCCTGACGGGACTCTGGTCACTGAAAGCTCCTTCTGATGCTGAACACGCTGTGCTGTGCTGTCCTGTCCCTTCTAGGGCCTTCTAGTGCCTTCGGCTGCCTGGGCTCTGCCCTGGTGAAACCAAGCCTAGCGGGCCACTCTCTCCTCCACCAGACTGCCGTGCGCACCTGGTTCCTCGCATTGCCTGGCAAAACCATCCAGGACGCTGTCCTTTGGAAACTTTCCAGCACAGACTTTTCTTAAAACCACAATTAGCCAAAGGTGTGATGTCAGAAGTTACCACAGTGAACGCTAGCGAAACTTCTGGAAGTTGTGGGAGGAGGTTCGTGGGGAGGGGACACAGCCATGTTCTTGCCCAGGGTCACCTCCCCAGCAAGGAGACCCCGCTCACTCTGTCACGGGGTGCTCCCTTTGGTCCTCTCCACGGGACAGTCATGCAGCTCAACAGGTGCCACACCTACAGTGTCCTCCCTGACACCAGCAGGTCACCCTGGGAGCCAAGGAAAGGTGTCAGGTATCAAAAATGTTGTGCTCCAGGGAGAAGCCCCTCCCCATCTCCTGGCCTCCGGGCGATGGCCTAAGTTCCCCAGCCAGAGTCCCATCCCAGAAGTAGCACTCAGCAGAGGTGTGAACACTGGAGTTTCTCTCTGCCCCTGTCAAGTGGGAGTGGCACTTGACACTTGACACTTGCAGTGTCCCAGTGCACACAGGGAGGGGGGAGGCAAGCCCTTGGCCAGAGCTAGAGCTGCTGCCTGCCTCCTCCACAGGGCTGTCTGCGGTCGGGCTCCTCTGCTCCCTGCCCCTGCACTCCAGGCCCCCCTCCACCTGTCCCTGCCGTGTCCCCGTCCTCGGCTCACTCCTCACACACCTCCGGCGAGCTCTCCACGGCGGGGACCCCCAGGGCCACCACACCTTGAAGCAGTCCTGGACGGACAGAATGTGCACCCCACACCTCCTCCGTGAGCTGCAGAGGGACCTGACGTGTCTATCAGGACGGCTGAGACGAAGCCACACGGAGGCACCCAGGGCGCTGCTTACACACTCGGAGCCCTAAAGGCCACCCGTGCCGCTGACCTCTGTGCCCCTGAGCCTCCGCCTCCTCGTCGCTACAAACGGGGAGGGAAGAGAGCCCGGCCACAGGGGTCCCTGGAGCGAGGCGGAGGGCCCCCTCCCCTCCCCTCCCGCGGCCCCGCAGGTGGAGCAGGTGGATCGGGGCCCACCGCGGCACTGTCCACAGCTGGGGGTGGGGACAAGCCGGTCACTGAGGGCCCCGAGGGCCAGGGCCGCCCGGAGGCTTCCCCAGGTCGGAGCAGCCCAGCTGTGGGGCCAGGCCTGGCGCCCCGGGAGCGGGCGACAGGGGCCCCGGGAGGGACCGAGGTCACCAAAGTCAGGCGTGGGGGGGGGGGGCAGCCCCCGGGAGGGGGGAGGGGAGGGGGGAGGGGGAGGGCGCCGTCGGGGCGGCCTCGCTCGCTCCCCCGCGACCCGCCGCCCGACTGCCCCGGCGCTGCGGGGACCCCAGAGGGCGGCGAGCCCAGGCTGTCCCGCCGCGGGCCCGCAGCTCCCGCCCCCCCCCGCCCGCCGCTTGCAGCCGCCGCCCTCCCCGAGCGAGCCCTCGGGCGCAGCCCCGCAGAGCCCCCCAAGGATGCGGCCGGGCGGGGGGTGCGAGCGCGCCCCGCGGGGCCCCGAGGCTGCAGGGCTGCGCCGCCGGCCGGTGCGCGGGGCCGGGGGGACGGGGGGGACCGGGGGGACCGGGGGGACCGGGGGGACCGGGGCGCGTGTCCCGGCCGCCTCCCGCGCTCTGGGGCCGCCGGCAGCCGCTCGGGGCGCCCCCCCCGCCGCCCCCGCTCACCGACGCCGTATTTCTCCTCCCGCTTGGTGGGCACCCAGCGCGTCATGGCGCCGCCGCAGCCGCCGCCCGGCAGGAAACTCCGCGCCTAGGCCGCCATCTTCCATTCCCTCCGAGCCGCCCCAGGATGGGAGGAAAAAGTTTGCGGCGGAGGCGGCGTCATGTGGGACGGGGCGGGCGGGGCGTCGCGGGCCGGATGGGAACGGCCGGGAGCGCCCGCGGGAGGCGGCGGGGCTGCGGCCCCGAGCCCCGGCCCTGCGCGGGGACCCCCCGACCCGACCCCGACCCCACCCCGACCGCGGGGACCCCCCGACCCGACCCCGACCGCGGGGACCCCCCGCCCCCACCCCGACCGCGGGGACCCCCCGACCCGACCCCGACCCCGCCCCCACCCCGACCGCGGGGACCCCCCGACCCGACCCCGACCCCGCCCCCACCCCGACCGCGGGGACCCCCCGACCCGACCCCGACCCCGCCCCCACCCCGACCGCGGGGACCCCCCGACCCGACCCCGACCGCGGGGACCCCCCGCCCCCACCCCGACCCCGACCGCGGGGATACCCCGCCCAGACCCCGCCCCCACCCCCACCCCGACCCCACCTGGACCCGCGAGGACCCCCCCGCCCCCACCCCCACCCCCACCCCGACCGCGGGGACCCCCCCGCCCCGACCCCAACCCCACTCGGACCCCGACCCGCGGAGACCCCCAGCCCCGACCCCCACCCCGACCCGCGGGGACCTCGACCCTGACCCCCACCCCGACCCCGACCCGCGGGGACCTCGACACCGACCACCACCCCGACCCGCTGGGACCCCCCGACCCCACCCCGGCCCCGACCCGCGGGGATACCCCGCCCAGACCCCGCCCCCACCCCCACCTGGACCCGCGAGGACCCCCCCGCCCCCACCCCCACCCCCACCCCGACCGCGGGGACCCCCCACCCCGGCCCCGACCCACGGGGACCCCCTGCCCCGACCCGCGGGGACCCCCACCCCGACCCCCACCTCGACCCGACCCGCGGGGACCCCGACCGCCACCCCGACCCACGGGGACCCGCACCCCGACCCACGGGGACCCGCACCCCGACCCACGGGTACGTCGACCCCGACCCGCGGGCACCCCGGGTCCCGGAGGCCTCCTGGGGGCCAGGCGGTCCCAGCACGACAGGGGGGCGCCCTGGGCGGGGTGGGGGGGTGGGGGGGCAGCGACAAGGGGGCGATCTGCGGGGCTTGGGGTCCTCCCCGCACGGGCACGGGGACCGCGAGGGGGGCCTCCCGGAGCGGCGCACAGGGTCCCCCCACTCTGAACTCAGAGTGAGCACCTGCCCGTTGGGGGAGGAGGAGGCGCGGAGGAGCCGCGGGTGGGAAGGGGAGCTCCGAGCTCGGGGCGGGAAGGGGGGGCGCGGGGCTGGTCGCGGGGGCTTCCCAGGGACGTGACCCCTCGCTTGCGTGTGGAATGAGGGCAGTGACCCAGAGAAGCCTCGCCGAGGCCCAGCGACCCCGTCCTCCTTGGGCTCGCAGACACGAGTGCGAGTGTGTGCAGGAGGGAAACTGAGGAAGCGGGAGAGGAGCCAGAGCAGACGCGCAGGGGCTCTGTGGAAAGGGGCCTTCACCCTGCAGGCGGGTTCTCACACCCTGGCCGTGTCCACACCAATAAATAATGGGGCTTCACACTTCTCCAAGGAAAAACTTCAAACAGGGGCGCCTGGGTGGCTCAGGGGTTGAAGGTCTTCCTTTGGCTCAGGGCGTGACCCCGGGGTCCTGGGATCGAGTCCTGCGTCGGGCCCCCCACGGGGAGCCTGCTTCTCCCTCTGCCTGTGTCTCTGCCTCTCTGTGTGTGTGCCTCTCATGAATAAATAAAATCTTAAAAAAAAAAAAAAAAAACTTAAAATACACGTCTCTATTTTTCACCATGATTTCAGGAAAGAACAAGAAGTTAAAACCAAGAAACAGAGAAAGGAGAAATCCTCAGAATACAGGCAGCTCAGTACGTGGAGTTAATTCGGAATCGTATTAACTGGTTGTCCTCTCCTGCCAAGAACCATGACAATGACCCTGGGGCTGGGAGTCTTCAAGGCTTGGAGGAAGGGTTAGGTAAAAGGACGAAAGGCTCCACGGGGTAGGAAGGGCATAGGGTGGCAGAGCTGGGGGGGAGGGCGCCACAAGGGCCTGGGGAAAGCCAGGCGGGCCACCGTTCTGCTGTAGAGGGTGCCCTTGCCTGCCCTTGGGGCTACTCTGAGCCGGGGAAATCTCAGCATCCCACCCAGGATGCAGACTAAATACACTTTGGAAGCCCTAGGAGCTTTTCAGTCTGCGTGGGGGAGAGAACCTGCTGCATAGGAGAGGATGAGGTGTGACTTGAGAGTCCGGGGGGTGTCAACCACAGATGCACAGAAAGTTACGGTCCTTATTCTACTAGTAAGGAACTTGAATCCCACAGAGGAAAGGCACCTGGGCTCCTGCATGCACTCGAAGCCCCTGTGGAGAAAGAGAAACCTCAGGGGCTCAGGCCCTGAACACACGGCCTGTGACTCTGACCACTGAAAGAGAAGCAACTGTAAAGGGGCTGTCCAAGAGAAGAAGGGTGCCCCAAGACAGGTGGCATGGTGGCCTGACCTCCATCCGGGTCAGGAAGGGCTTCCGGGAGAAAGCAACACAAGCCCAAACTTTAAGGACAAGCAGAAACTAACTAGGTGAACTGCTGAGGGAACAGCATGTACAAAGGCCCTGGGGTGGAAAGGAACACATCTCCTTCAAGGAACTGAACGACTGAAGCATCTGGGGAAAAAAAATGAGAAAAGGGACACAAAATGAGCCTGCAGAGGAAGGGTCTTGCTAGGAATTCTGATTCTGCAGAGAACACCTGGCAAACAAATTTTGGTGGTACTTACCTTATCTTCTATGACCAATTTCAGTTTTGCTTGTGCGGCTACACATTGGGGAAGATGAGCGATAAAGTGAAAGCCCAGAGGCTTCACAGTCACAGAGTCACACACACACACACTCAGGAGGCCTGGGCCTGCGCTGCAGCAGGGTGGCCATTCTGTCTTCATTTCTGATCATTCTGTTCTGAGCTCCCTACATAGAAACTAGGGGTAATGATGCCAACCTCATGGGGGCTCTTCTGAGGATCACAGGAGACCGGCTGCACACATAAGACACCGTGACTATGGTTGGCTTCCCCCTCGCATGCTACCTCTAGGTTCTTTGCCTAATAACTTCATGGTCCACATTCTAGAACAGTGGCCACTGGCACTCTGATAAAGGTGACCCACCAAATATATAAACAAATACATACTTGCATATGGTTGTAAGACTGTCATATAAATGAATTTCTAAATCGGATCTTTAAAACTCCAGATGGACCATGGACTGTGTGCCTGAGACACGAAGCCTTTGGTCCCATTATTGAAAAGTATGCCCGAGCTTGGCTGAGATCTTGTGCATGTGGCCACGGTTTTTGCAGCTCTGAGGTTTGTCAGCATTCCCTGGCCGACTCCAGCAGTGGTTCTAAATCAAGTCCATGGCCCTGGCTCCTGGCCCCACGGTTACATGAGCTCGGGACTGGCTACATCTCCAGTTCCGGGAGTCTCGCGTGTTGTGGCCAGTTGGCATTTTTAACTCCTGAGTCCACAAGCCCGGGCCACAGATCTCAGCCACACCTGCCAGGCCTCGTGCAGGACTTAGGTGTATGCTGTGCTTGTGGGTGTGATCTGTCCAAGAGCTCTGGAGTTCCCAAATGTCCCACTCCTAAGCATCAGTGGGAGTTCAGACTAGTGACCTCCTCAAGATACCGCAGAATCTTGAGATGGAGCCGTGAAAAAGGCATAATCTATATTACAGTTTTAAATTTTGAAAATTGTTTGTTTTCAATTTGAAAAAACTTCCTTATTTACAGTACAAATTCAGGAGGTATGTTCAGCAAAATCTTGCCCACTGCAGATGCCAGTCATTAGGGAGAAATAATTATTTGCAGTGGGTGGGGATTCCTGGGTGGCTCAGTGGTTGAGCGTCTGCCTTCAGCTCAGGGCATGATTCCAGGGCCCCTGGATCAAGTCCCACGTTGGGATTCCCTGTGGGGAGCCTCTTTCTCCCTCTGCCTGCCTGTCTCTGCCTCTCTCCGTATCTCTCATGAATAAATAAATAAAATCTTTAAAAAAAATTATTGGCAGTGGGTGATATAGAGGAGAACAGGACCTGGATATGGGGTTTTTTATACACCTCAACAAAGGGGCGTGACTACAGGCTGGGGAGGAACATGGTCTTGCAGTGAGGCATCTAGCTGCTGCCCCTTTGAGCCAATGACAGATATCCTGTCATATTAGATGACCAGGTGTGTGGGCACAGTACACAAGGTGACCTAGCACAAAAAAAGGTATCCTCAAGATTTTACATCTAACATTCAGTTTACAGAGATGATCAAGAAACAAGTTAAATGACATAACATGAAATACACTCAGACAAAGATACAAGGTGGGACCTTCTACAGGACCCCGGTCTGATGTCATCAACAAGAAAATCTTACAGAAAAAAAAAAAAATGGACGGATAGGAAAGAACCATTGTAGATTTCGAAAGACTTAAGAAATATGACACTCAAATGCGAAGTACAGCTGTTGACCGCCTGCTACTTTTTTAAAACACACGCTAAAAGATGTTAAAGACAAGAGAGATGTTAACTATGAACCAGTCTTAGATGATATTTTTAAATTATTATTTATTTTATCAAAGGTGATTGTGGTATTATTGTGGTTGTGTCAAAAAGTGCCCTTCTACTGTTGAGGTGACTGCTGAAGTGTTTAGAAGTGAACTGTCATTGTGCTCGTCACGTACACTTTAAAATATCGCAACGAAAGCAAAAAAAAAAAAATGAAATTGTTCAATCTAGGTGGAAGGTCTATGAGTGTTTCACCTCTACTTTTTATATGTTTGAAATTTTTTATAAAATAAAATAAAGGGATCCCTGGGTGGCGCAGCGGTTTGGCGCCTGCCTTTGGCCCAGGGCGCGATCCTGGAGACCCGGGATCGAATCCCACGTCGGGCTCCCGGTGCATGGAGCCTGCTTCTCCCTCTGCCTGTGTCTCTGCCTCTCTCTCTCTCTGTGACTATCATAAATAAATAAAAATTTAAAAAAAATTTATAAAAAAAAAATAATAATAAAATAAAATAAAATAAAATAAAAATGGGAGAAAGGAAGGGTCGGAGATTTAAAACCCAACAGTAGCCTGGACTGACCTCGCTCTGACAGCTCAGCCTCTGCCTCACCTCCCACTGCTCAGCATCCTCCAGGAAGATTATGAAGGCCGACCCCGGATGTTAAACTTCAACCAGCGCCATAAAGCAAATATGTAGGTCAGTAGAGGATGCTGCCTCCTGTACCAGTGTACCTTGTGGGCTAATGTGACTGTGAATATAAATGCACACCAAGCAGTCCTTCCCACACTGAGTATACAAAGAAATGAGCTCCGGAGCCAGGGGACAGGGTACCTGCAGGAGATCGAGTGTCCTGAAATCAAAGGAGCCCTAGATCTGGGTGTCAAGGCCATCGAGGTCTTGCCCTTAGAGGCTGGATGCCCTCACAAGTGGAGTGCCCCCCACCCCGTGAACCTCAAGGTCCTCTGATGGTGCAGGACAGTGGTCGTAGAATCTACCAGACATCATGGCCAAGACCTCAGCAGCTGTCTGATTCTGGGAAAGGTACCTGGCCACTCTTTAAAATAGTCTGATTTTTAAGGTGTTGTGAAGATTTAATGAGATAATGGTAGCAGAGCCTAATGATGGTGTGGGCTCCACATAAATGAACGGTTTTCAGGCACCAGATATTAGGCTGTCCCCAACTATGATCCCTGATAGTAGGTGAATGAATGGAGTGTGCTGTACAGTTACTCGCTTCCTAGAGGCAGTTTTGGGGTTGCAGCCCAGGGAACAGTACTCTACCAAGCCTGGGGGCAGGTCACTCACTGGAGATGGAAATTGGAGTTCAAAGAAGTCACAGCTGCTAGGACTTGCAGGGCAGAGTCCCCAGGAGGATGGGCCTGCCCACACAGAGAATCCCAGAGATCTGCAAATGGGCTGCCCTGAGTCTTAGAATACTATGCATATATGGATTAAAACTTCATAAAAAAAATACCAGAAAGTAGCAGGCCCCACATAATTCCCAGAGCTCACACAGTACTTAATGATCCCTCCGCGCAGGGTGCAAAGAGCTCAAAATATAGAGTGGGACAGGGATGGTCCTCCAAAGGATCACACCTTTGCAGTGAGGCTACATTATCCCCAAACCCAAGGCTGCTCTAGACAACAATAAGCTGAAAAACAAGCTCAAAAGAATGAAACTGAGTCCCAGTAACTTAATAGCTCTAGGACAAAGTCCAATGCTATCTAAAAGAATACAATAAAATCTAGCCCCCGACAATGTAAAAGGGCATGATGTCAGGCATCCTACCAAAAGTGACCAGGTGTGCAGAGATACAGGAAAATATGGCCCATAACCAGGGGGAAAATATCGATCAGTAGAAACAGACACAGATACAAGGACCTTAAAGCAGTATTATCAATATGCTCCGTATACCCCAAATGGTAGAGGGAAACACAAAAAATATTGAGGGGAAAAAAACGGAGATCATAAAATCAGAGTTAAGTGCCTAGAACTGGGAGCTGTTCCTGTCATGGTGGGTTTGGTGGTAGATCTCTCTAAGGTAGCCTATTCCATCTGGGAAATTCTGAGATTCTCTTAGCCTCTTCCTTTTAAACTTATTCAGATGAGACCCTTCCTGTCTCTGGTTCTGCACATGCTCACTGCTGTGGGCATGGGTCATAGGCTTCATGGCTCCATGAAGAGGTAGTCAGGAGTTAGAGTGGGCATTTGTTGGGTTTGTCTCCCCCCCCCCCCTTACTTCTTTGGACAACACCATCCTGGTTATCCTTTGGGCACTCGCTGTTAGGCACTGCTGTGCATCCCCTAAAATTCATATGTTGAAACCCTAACCCCTAGTACCTCAGAATGTGACTTTATTTGGAGATAAGGCTTGTGAAAAGGTGATTGAGTCTTCAACAAATGGCACTGGGAAAAAACTGAACAGCCACATGCTGAAGAATGAAACTTTCTTATACCATACACAAAAACAAACACAAGATGGATTTAAGACCTGCATGTGATACCTGAAACCATAAAACTTCTAGGAGAAAACATGGGCAGTAATTTCTCTGACATTGCCCTTAGCAACATTTTTCTAGATATGTCTCCTGGGGCAAGGGAAACAAAAGCAAGATTAAACTATTGGGACTATACCAAAATAAAAAGCTTTTGCACAGCAAAGGAAACCATCAATAACAAAAAAAAAAAAAAAAAAAGGCAAACTACTGAATGGGAGAAGATATTTGCAAATGATCTATCTAATAAGGGGTTAATATTCAAACTATAAAAGAACTTATACAACTCAACAACAAAAAAGCAACAACCAAAAAAAAATAATTCCATTACAAATAGAGGGCCTGAATAGGCTTTTTTCCAGAGAAGACACACGATGAACAACAAACACATGAAAAGATGCTCAACGTCACTCATCATCAGGCAAATGCAAATCAAAACCATGACAAGATGCCAACTCACACCTGTCAGAATGGCTAAATAACAAGTGTTGGCAAGGATGTGGAGAAAAAGGAATCCTCGTGCACTGTCGGTGGGAATGCAAACTGGTTCAGCCACTGTGGAAAACAGTGTCAGGGTTCTTCAAAAAATTAAAAATAGAAATATCATATGATCCAGTAATTCCATTACTGGGTATTTATCCAAAAAAAAAAAAAAAGAAAGAAAACACTAATTCAAAAGGATATGTGCACCCCTGTGTTTATTGCAGCATTATCTACAATAGCCAAGATGTGGAAGCAGCCCAAGTGTTCATTGACTGATGAATGGAAAAAAGAAGATGCAGTGTATACATAATGGAATATTACTCAGGCAAAAAAAAAAAAAAAGGAATGAAATCTTGCCATTGCAACAATGTGATGGATCTAGAGAGAATAAAGCTAACTTAAATAAGTCAGGGAAAGACAAATACTGTATGATTTCACACACGCTTGGAATTTAAGAAACAAAACATGGGGGCGCCTGACTGGTGCAGTGGCCATTAATGTCATTAATGTGACCATTCATCTCGGGGTTGCAAGTTCGAGCCCCACATTGGGTGTAGAGATTCCTAAAAAATAAAAATCCTAAAAAAGAAAAGAAACACACAAAGAAAAAAAAAAAAAGAGACAAAAAACAGATGCTTAAATACAGAGAACAAACTGGTGATTGCCAGAGGGCGGGTGGGCAGGGGGACGGGTGAAATCCGTCAAGGAGATCAAGAGGACACCGATGATGATGAACAGTGAGAAATATATAGAATTGGTGAATCATTACACTGTACACCTGAAACTAATTATACTTCAATCAATCCATTAACCGATGATTAAGTTAATTGAGGCCATTAGGGATGGCCCCGATCCAACCTGATTGGTGTCCTTCCCGGAGGAGGAGATCTGGACACACAGACGGACATGAGGGATGCATGTGCACAGAGGGAAGGCCACGACAGTGGCCATGGAGAGAGGCCTCAGGGAGAACCCGACCTGCAGACAGCTTGACCTCAGATTTGCAGCTTCCAGAACTGTGAGAATAAGTGTCTCATCCCTGGCTGGTGGTGGTCACCTGTGCAGAAGCTAAGGAGGCTTCCCACCAACTTCCATGGTCACCCGGGGTCACCCGGAAAGCCAGGGACAGCATGTGGGCCGCAGCCCTGACAGCAGGACCCACTCCAGGACCTGGCTCTTGCCACCTGACATTCAAACAGCAGAGGCAGCACTTTCTCTTCTGAGCCCCACAGCTGGATCCCTTGGCCCAGAGGTTCCTTCTCAGCCGCCTCGGGGGAGTCCCGGTGAGAGCCAGCCTGCAGGAGGCCCGCTGTGGGCAGGCTCTGGGGATGCCAGTCCAGGGCTCAGACACACACACCACCCCACGCTCCTGCCTCTAGAGGCTTGGGGGTATGTCTGGAAGAAAGAAATCTGTACTACCTGGAGGAATCAGAGGAAGTGGACAAAGAGGTGACAGTCTGGGGAGAAGCTGAGATAGGATGGTGACATGTCATTCTGGGCAAAAAGGAACTGCGTGAGATGTAACCCAGGCAGGGAAGGTGCTCCGTGCCTGGGACTGCAGGATGGGGGTGCGGTGAAGAGTGGTGGAGGGATATGGGGTCTGCGGGGAAGGGCCGCGACTGCTAAGCCAGGGGGCCAGCATGATCCAATCTGTGCCTTAGGAAGCTCACTCTGGTGAGCTTGGGACACATGGACTAGGGAGAGGACAAACTGGATCTAGAGAACAAATTACGATGAAAGGGGGAGGGGATGAATTTGGAAAGTCTTTTACAGTTTCGACATTCACCGATTAAACACATGCACGGTAACAGCCAATTTACTGAGAATGTTCCCACTAATGCCCCAAGAGCATTTAATCCTCGCGCTAACCTATGCGTTATGTGCTACGGTTATCCCCAACGTCTAGAAAAAGAACCTCAGCCTCCTAAAGATTCTCGGTCACTTGCTCAGAGTTCACACGGCTAGAAAGCAGTAGAGTCAAGACTAAACCCGATCATTCCAATGTCAGACCCCAGACTTCAACTATGTGACCGACTATGGCAGCCAAGCTACGTGGATATGCCAGGCCTTGTTCTAATGCTGACCTTGCAGACCAGGAGGCTGTCAGGGGCTGCAGCCAGGGCCTGACCTGAGACTTCTAGCCCTCAGGGACCGGTGCTCCTGGGATCTCCCTGCTTCCAGGTCCGAACAGCCCAAAGGTACACAATGAAGCCAGTGGACTCCCATCGCCCAGACCAGATAAGGGCCACCTGGACATCCCTGTCCTGTTGGAAGGGGTTAGACACAGTTGCATGTGTCTTCATAGTGAAATTCAAACTTCCTGAAGAGACCAGTGGTCAGTGCCCCGGTGCCATGACTGGATGGAGATCCAGGCAGAGGCATCCGCTGGCTCTTCTCAGCCTGGTGTGGCCTGGGCCCAGGACACCCCTGCTGGGGCTGCCTCTGCACCCAGACTATCCCTCCCAGCTCACTATCCACCCCACGGGCACACATCAGCCTACCTGCCCCCCACCGCCCCAATAAGCACTGTGTTAACCTGGGCTCCCAGGGTCCACACTATTCTCTACTTGGCTCCAGCCACACCTACTCTCTCCAGGTCCCTGGACACAGATGTGCCTCAAGCACAGAGAGAGTCCCCCTCAACTGAAGCCTTCCTCAGCCAATACTGCATCCCCACACATTTCTCATTCTGGCTGGGGCTAACGCCAGCCCAGCCCAGGTCAGAGGGCAGCCAGGTGAGGATTCCACTCCCCAGGCAGTTGGTCACCCCCTCAGTAGTACTCACAGAAGCCCTTCCATCTGAGACAGCATTTACTTGGACTTACGTGACCCTGTAATTATCTGCGACTGCCCCTCAGCCTGGGAGGGAGCCTTCTGCATCCTCTGTGCAGACCCTGGCCCTTGCGGCTACTAGTAGTGAGCTGAGAGTAATAATACAGACAGCCCTCATTGAGCTCAGGCATTATCTCACTTAATTACAGCCTCTCATTGGCAGATACCCGTATGGCAAGCATTTTGTTCGCTGTCTGGAACATAACGAGTCAATGTTTGCTACTGTTGGGGCCCTTGGGTGGCATAATCCGTTAATCAACCGACTCTTGGTCAGTTCTGTTCTCAGGGCTGTGAGATCAGGCCCTGCGTCAGGCTCCACGCTCAGCACTCAGTCTGCTTCAGATTCTCTCTCCCTCTGCCCCTCCTGCTGCTCACGTGCACGCTCTTTCTCTGCCTCTCAAATAAATAAATCTTTAAAAACCTGTTAGCTATTATTATTAACAGATGTTTGTCGAATGAATGAATGGGTGAGTGACTACGTGGGTGACTCAGCCAGCCTCTCTTCTGGGTGCTGCAGGAGTCACTTACAGCAGGGACTGTTAGAGCAATACAAACTCGTGTCCCTGACCTGTGGACCAACCCATCTGGCTTGTGCAAGGGTGCAGTTGAGTGACCCTGGGGTCAGGACCAATCCCAATTAGCCTTTTCTTTTTTTTTTTTTCAATTAGCCTTTTCTTGAACTTGCACAAGCCACCCAGTGTTCAGCATCATGGAAGGCCCAGTCCCAGACCCTCTCCCCAGAAGAGGACAAGCCTGAGACCCACAAACACGTTCAGCAACAAGCACTCTTCACTCCTGAGTGCAGGAGCAGGCTCTGCAGAGCCACGGGGAGAGCAGAATTCAGCCATAAGTGGGTGAGGACCTCGGAGGCGGGCCATAGCCCGATGCAGGCAGGCACACACACCCTGTCCCTTGGCCAGCATCCAGGGGCCAGGACCATGGGCAATGAGGAAGTGGCTTCTGGGCCAAGCCAGATGTATCCTAGGCCCAGCAGAGGGTCTGGGAGCCTGCAGGACTCTGCTCGGGGCAGGAAGTGTGCGTGGTGTACCCACTGCCTGCCAGGCACAGCACAGGTCCTGGACGCACACAGCAATGGCCAAGAGCTGTCCCCACTCCCAGGGCCGCACAGTCTGGAGGACAACAGACTGGGAAACAGCTCCAGAGAAAGGCATAAGTGGTAAGAGAGGGTGAAACTGGGGCCACGGGTTCTAAAACCACTCCCTGTCCTGCCACTCTGAGGACTTTTGCCACACCCACCACCACTTGTGCCGTCATGGGCTTAATATTTTTTAAACATTTTATTTATGTATTTATCTGAGAGAGAGAGAGACAGAGACAGAGAGAGACAGAGAGAGAGAGCAAGCAGGGAAGGGAGAGGAATAAGCAGACTGCCCACTGAGACCAGAGCCCAAAACATGGCTCCATCCCACACCTCTGAGATGGTGACCTGAGCTGACCCAACTGGACCCCCAACCGACTGAGCCACCCGGGTGCTCTGCTTATATATTTTTAATAAAAAAATTTAAGGGGCACCTGGGTGGCTCAGTCGGTTAAGCATCTGTCCTCAGCTCAGGTCATGATCTCAGGGTCCAGAGATCAAGCTCTGTGTGGGCGCCCTGCTCAGTGGGGAGCCTGCTTCTCCCTCTCCCTCTGCCCCTCCCTCTCCTTGCTCATGCTCTCTCTCTCTCTGTCTCTCTCTCTCTCAAATAAACAAATAAATAAAATCTTTTTAAAAAATATTAAAAAAATACAAGATGTTTAAAAAAGGAAGATGTTTTTGAAAAGGAGAATCAGTATCTCTTGCCATAAGTAGAAAGTAACTAAAAATAAAGGCCTAAGTACCTTAAGGAAGAAGTGTTCATTCGTGTGACTACTTCAAATCCCCTCCCATCCCACACTGTGGGACACTCTGTGCTCCCTGCAGCCTCCCCCCCCCGCCCCCCCCCCCCCACAAGAAGAGGCAGGGCTGAGGGGCAGCGGGGACAGGGGAAGGGTTTCCAGGAGCAAGTGGCTTTGCAGGAGGGGCACAGCCCTGCAGCAGTGAGGGGGCAGCAGAGGGAACCCATGAGTTGGAGAGAGAAGCTGTGGTAGGAAGAGAGGAACCTACTAGCAGGGGGAGCAGAGGCCACAGGGGCAGCGGGAAGCCTCTGGGGCCGAGTGCATGTGCATGTGTGTGTGTGTGTGTGTGTGTGTGTGTGTGTGTTCACTACAAGTCCCCACAGTCTAGGATCCCCGAAGGGAACTGTCTTAGTCTATTCGGCCTGCTGTGATAGGATACCATACTGAGTGACTTCTAAACAACAGACACCGTTTCTCAAAGTTCTGGAGGCTGGAAGTCCAAGACCAAGGTGTTGGCAGACAAGTATGGTGAAGGCCTGTTGCTGGGCCCTCCTGGCCCCTAGCTCCCCCCTGCCCGGCTGCAGGTTGTCCTGGAAAGAGGCTGGTGCTCCAGACAGGAGGGGGGCAGGCCCCAGAGTAGGGGGCAGGCAGGGGGGAGGCCCCGGACAAGAGGGAGGCCAGGTAAGGCGCGCTCGCTCGTGCAGGCATTGGTTCAGGAAGAGTTCTTTGTGCACCTACCACACTCCACTTGAGCCCTGAGATGCAAAGACCACTTCCCTCACCTCCGGGCCACGGTGGACACGTGAGTGTCTTCCAGGGTTGACCTGCCTGCTTTTTATCATGTTATAGAAACTTTAAGCTTGAAGCTATTTTAGTTTAATTTAAGGAGCGACATGCATGGAATTCCTATTTCGGGTGAGATCTTCGTTTTCTGAAGTTCATTCCTTTTTATTTATTTATTTTTTAATCAGCAGAATGAAAGAGTTTTAAGCAACAGATGCTTTTGGTGTATTTTAGGCATCCTTGATTTTCTTCTTTCCTTTCCTCAAGTGCGGAGAGCCATGGAGAAATTCTGCAGGAACAGGGCGGCTTGAATGGAACCTCCTGGGGCTATAAAACCTGTAGCTCGGGGCTCCCCCAGGGCTGGTGAAAGAAACTATTGAAGGAGGTGACTCGGGCAGAGGAGCTGTGGGGGACGGCGTCGCCCCCACCCCGCTCTCCATGCCACCCAGCAGGCACGGCCACAGAGGCCACGTGGGCCCCTTGGAAGGGTAGAGGGCACTGCGGCCTTGCTGTCTGCAGCAGGTGGCACACCTACAGCCCAGCGCTCACCTGGACGGAGCACTTGCCTCAGGGCGTGAGGGTTGACTTGTGGATTTGGGTTCTTCCGTGCAGGGTCCTTGCATTCTCCATCAGGGCAGGGTGCAGGCCTCCCCGTGATGCTCCCCACTGGGGACTCCAAGGCCAGGAAGCAGAGGCTGCTGGAGGTCAAGAGCCAGGTGACCTTACTTGCAGTGGCTGTGAGTACTGGTTGCCCCTTGCTGCCCTCCCCCCACCCCCTGCCCTGGTGGGAGCCAGGAGCCCCCCCCTGCCCAGACTGGGGTCAATGACCCACAGGCCCAGACACAGAGGCTCCAAATGCTGACCTTACATCTCTGAGCAGGACGTCTGTGGCGCAGTTCCTGCCACAGCCCCCTCGGGAGGAGGCCGGAACTGGTCCCCTCCGTCCCCTGCTTCCCCCCGACCGCCCCACCATGGCAGTTCCTGACATGACCCCCTTGCAGAGCGCCACCAAGCAGGGCTCCCCACCTCAGGTGTAGTAGGTCCAAGGCATTTGTTAAAGACAGAAGCCAGTGTCCTGGATTCGAGGGAGACAAGAGGTTGTGTGTAGAGCAGGGACAGAAGGGCTGTCCTCCAGATGGAGAAGAGGCCTAGGGGTGCAGGACCTCCAGCGTGAGGCTACCTGCCAGGTGAGGGGTTGATGGGTCCTGACGTGGTGACGGTGACCCCGAAGGCCAGGAGCCACCCCTCACCTTCTGGTCTCCGGAACACTCTTGGAGTCAGGTGGTGTGCTAGGTGCTCAGGATACACAAGTGACAAGGATTCCTGCTCTGATGGGGCTGATAGTTAGGGAGGCAAATAAACCAGCAAGCAAATAAATCAGGTGGATAATGGGCTTTCAGGAAAGCCTCTGCGAGAGGAGGACGTGTGAGCTAAGACCTGAATTTTTTTCTTTCTTTTTTCAAAAATCTGGGAGCAGCATAAATAGAATTGAGGAAATGGCAAATACAAAGGTCCGAGGGCTAGGATCCGAAGACCCATGGAGTATTAGTTTGAGGCGAGGTGGTAGGCGGTGCAGTGGAAATGGTAGGGAGGCGGCAGGTGGTATAGTTGCGCTTTTAGTTGCTTCTGATTTTGTGTGAGTCTTGTCAACCCAACATACACCCTCTGCCCAGGGCAGAAACTGTACCCTAAAGTTACTTAGTATTATGTGTGATCATTTATTTAGATGAGTGCTTTAGTGTACTTCATATACCTCATATAGTGTAAATATTTATTATTGTCTATTATCTTCTGCAAAGATCTCTGCTGTGCTGGGTTTGCGGTGCAGGCTGGGGGCTGGGAGGGCAGGAAACCTTTTTGGCTCTGGGGGAGCTCCCTGAACCCGGCACCCCAGGCTTTGTGTGGGGCATCTTAAAGGTATAGTTCCACTTTCTAGAAACCTTTAGAGAGCTCATATGTATTTATTTTATTATTTATTTATTTTTTAAAGATTTTATTTATTCATGAGAGGCAGAGACACAGGTAGAGGGAGAAGCAGGCTCCATGCAGGGAGCCCGATGTGGGACTCTATCCTGGGACTCCAGGATCACGCCCTGGGCCAAAGGCAAGTGCTCAACTACTGAGCCACCGAGGCGTCCCGAGAGCTCTTATTTAAAGTTCACGTCAGACCCCTAGTAACTGGGGCTGACTGCCCTGGCAGGTGAGTTCACCTGACTAGGTACCACTAGGATCTACCTTGATGAGTGTAGGTTAGCACAACTGCAGGAGGGGCTATGGGCAGGGCAGATCTTCATCATGCCTTCCAGCTGGTTCGTTTTCCTTGAGCAATGCACGGGGAAGTTTTTGACTTCAGCAGTGAGGTTATGGAGTCAAAATTCAAGCCCAGCCTCCCAAGAGCACTGGGGGCTGTGTTTGCTAAGTGACTGACTCTAGAAACTTCTGAACAAGGTGCAAATGGAAGCATCAAGCCGAAGGGCATGAGAGGGAGGCTCAGGCTGAGCCAAGACCTCCTCGGAATGCAATCTATGCTGTAGCTTCCTGGATCCTTTCATTAGTTTGAGGCAGGGAGCCCTCGGCCAGCTGAAGTTCAAAGGGGCACCCGGCCCGGGTGACATTAAGTGCCCAAACTGGGCTACACTTTTCCAGGGAAAATACAGAATCTCAGAATGTCCCTTGTTCACTCTCAAGCAGAGATGATAGAGAAGTATGTTTTTGTTCTATTGAAGAAAAGTGACTTAATCCCGTACTGAAAGCGGGAGTTGTGCAGGTGAATTTCTCTATTCTGCAGACTAGAAAAGCCACTCTAAGCCTTGTGAAACTAAGCAAGAGGAAAATTCTGTGTTCATTCAGATACGAGGTACAAATTCCTGGAGAGGCTTTAAAAACACTGCTTTGTTTTATCGAAACAGTTATTTCATAATGTATAGAGAAGCACACAGGACAGATCAGGTTTTAGCTTTCAAAAAGGAAATCGTCCTCATGGGATAAGCTTTTGTTTTGCTTCTTAAAATCCTTTTCTTGTAAAATAAATCACAAATATAGAAAACTTCACAAATCAAACCTTCGGCTTAGCGAATTATTTCAAAGCAAACGCCATCAGGTGAAGAACCGCAACTTGGCCAGCCGCCCCGAAGCCCCATGCAATCACAAGGCCCTGTCCCAGCCACAACCTCTCCCGTGGCCCCATAGGCAACCATTGTGTGGACTGTTACAGTGGTATATTTCTTGGGCTTTTTTAAAATGCATCTTTATCACCCAAACATGCATCCCCACCCACGATGAAAGGAAAACTGTTTCTCTCACGCAACACATCTGCCACCAAATGTGCAGATTTTCCACATCAAGCAATTCACCAATTCTTGGACTCCACCTAGGGAGCCTACAATTTAATTCAGTTCTGACCCTAACCACCCAGTGTGAGTACCAACCCCACAGGTAAAGGGCTCAGTCCCACTAAAGTTAACCTCACCCCAGAAGCCAATTGTAAGTGGCGGGTCCCCAGGTCACTTACACTTCTGACTTGGCTACAATTTGAGTAATTTGCTTTATCGACTCACAGAGCTCAGGGACACACTTTATTTACTGTTATTATAGAGGATTTAGTAAAAGATTGAAATGAACAGCCAGGTGAAGAAGCATAGAGAGCAAGGTCTGGGAGGGTACCAAACACAGAAGCTTCTGACCCATTGGAATTTGGTATGTACCATCCTCCTGGGCACACAGATGTATTCACCAACCCAGAAGCTCTCCACACCTCATCATTTAAGGATTTTGTGGAGGTTCTACTATGTAGGCACGATTGATTCAATTGTTGGCAGCAGTGATTGAGTCTATCTCTAGCCCTCCTGCCTCCCTGGAGATTTGGTGGGAGCGGGCAGGGTGGGGGTGAAAGGGCCATGGTAAGGGGTTGAAATTCCAACCCTCTAATCACAGGACTGGTTCCCCTGGCAACCAGCCTCCACATGGAGTCTAACTAGAGACCCTCTAGCCTAGAGACATCTCGTTAGTATACCAGACACTCCTAGTACTCAGAAGATGCCAAGGGTCTTAGAAACTCTGTGCCGAGAATGGGCAGAGACCAGATACATATTTTTTGTTATGTCATAATCACTGTCTTACATTAAAAAATGCTTATCTTTGGGGCACCTGGCTGGCTCAACCAGTGGAACATGCGACTCTTGACCTTGGAGTTGTGAGCTCAAGTCCCACCTTTGGGCATTGAACTTGCTTAAAAAATGTCTATCTTCCAAGTCTCTTTTAATCTCTTGGCTCCTTTTCCATCCTTTTGTTCTCTTCCAGGTTAATCTGTTGAAGGACCTTTGACCTGTAAAATTTCCCACAGTCTGTCCTTTGCCGATTGCACACTTATGTATAGTTTAACGTGTTCCTTTGTCCTTGTATCTCCTGAAAATTTGTAGCTGGATCCAGAGACTGGATCAGATTCAGGTTAGGTCCTTTTGGCCAGATTATAGGAGGCACTTAATTAGCTGTCTCTCTTTCTTTGTCATGTTAGCAGGCTTTGATCCTTCATGCCTTTCTGTGTTCAATTATTGGGGATTGCTAAATGGTGATATTCTAATTCCGCCATTTCATTTTTCATTTATGAGCTGGAATACAATTTTAAAGAGATGCCTCCCTTCATCTACTATTTGGTTCCCCAGTGGGATGATTCTTACATGAATAAGGTAGAACAATGCTTGACTCTTCTGTAGTCACCTGTTTTCAAGATCATGAATCCTTTCTCTGTCATCTTTCAAATATAATCCTTTCTCGGTAATAACTTTTGAAGTTGTAGATTGGGGACGGGGGTATTTCACTCAATAGCAGTTATTAGCTTTATAGAAGCTCATTGTCCCATCTTTGGCCTGAGGGAGGCATTTCATGTTGCCTCCTGGGTCCTTTTGACATGACCCTAGTCATCTAAGATAGCCTCCATCTGGCATTAAAAGATGTTTCAGGTCACCTATATGTTTCCTGCTCTAGGCCTGGAATCAATTTCTCCAAGAAGCACCAGTTTCTTTCAGTGAGAAACTCTTTTAGATGACATATTGAGCTCTGGAGATGCTCACTTTAATCGGATTAGTTATTATTTCTCAGCCTTTTCAGCAATGTATTTTTAATATATGAAGCAATAATTTTAACGTTTTTCTTTTTATTTAAAATATTTTCCAAAAAAATAAAATAAAATAAAATATTTTTCCAGTTTTATTGAGCTATAATTGACATGTATCACAGGGTGAGTTTAAGGTGTACAGAATAAAGGTGTGATTAACACGTCATGATTGATTACCACAGTAAGGTTAGTTGACATCCATTATCTCATACTGACATAATAAAAAGATATGAAAAAAAATGTTAATTGGAACACCTGGGTGGCTCAGCAGTCAAGCATCTGTCTTTGGCTCAGGGTGTGATACCGGGGTCCCAGGATCAAACCCTACATGGAGCTTCCTGCATGGAACCTGCTTCTTCCTCTGCCTGTGTCTCTACCTCTCTCTGTGAGTGTTTTTCAGGAATACATAAATATCTTCCCAAAAAAAATGTTTCTTGTGATGACAACACTTAGGATTAACTCCCTTAAGACCTTTCCCACATATCATGTAGCAATGGTAACTGTAGTTATCAAATTGTTCATCCCTGGTACTTACGTATCTTATAACTGGAAGCTTATAGCTTTTGATCATATGTGTGTATATATATACATACATATGCATATAAAATAAATGATTTTATTTACTTATTCATGAGAGACACAGAGAGAGGCAGAGACAGGAGAAGCAGGCTGGAGATGCAAGGAGGCCGACATTGGACTCAATCCCAGGACTCCAAGATCATGCTCTGAGCCAAAGGCAGACACTCAACCACTGAGCCACCAAGGTGTCCCTTCATACTGATTTCTTTTTTTTTTTTTCATATTGATTTAAGAGTCTAGAATTTGGGATGCCAGGGTGGCTCAGTGGTTGAGCATCTGCCTTTGGCCCAGGGCATGATCCTGGAGTCCCAGAATCGAGTCCCACATCAGGCTACCTGCATGGAGTGTGCTTCTCCCTCTGCCTATGTCTCTGCCTCTCTCTGTGTCTCTCATGAATAAATGAATAAAATCTTAAAAAAAAAAAAGACTTAGAATTTGATGTAATTTTTCTTATAGTTCTTTTCTATTATACATGTACTTTCTTTGATACCAAGATTCCTGGTTCTCAAGGACACAAGGGATGATAGAATTAATACAGCCCATAATCACACATTTGTTTTATCCCATATTGAGTACACAGCAGCCTCAGAATAAAAGTACTAATACTACCACAAATATATTTAAGACATTTTTTATGCAAATATTCACCACATTCTCTTTTCCCTAATTAGAAAAACAGTTGTCTTTATCTGTGTTGTCACAATACACCCTTGTGACTTACTCTGACCTCTTGCTCTTCATCCTTGCTTACTTCTACAGGTAACTGTATATTCCATGCTCATCAACTATCTTTATAAGCTGATGACTGAGCATTCCTGGATCTCTTGCTTGTCCATAATAATTTTATATCTGAGAGTCAGTTTCTCTGGATATAAAATCCTTGACTTATAATTCCTTTCCTTGAGTTTCTTAAATATGAGCTGTATTTTCTTCTGGATGAAATCATTCCAGTAAAAAGTCTGAGGGTAATCTCATTTATTTTTCCTTACAAGTCCCATGTCCTTTTTTCTAAAGGCCCAAAGTGGTTTTTTTTTTATTATTTTGACTTTTTAAACTCAGTAATTTTACTAAACTTTCGTATCTTGCTGTTGGTTATTTGAGGTCAGTGGTCTCAGGTTTGCACTATGCTGTTTCAATTTGGACTCTCATATCCTTTTTTTAATTTCTAGGAATTTTTTTGAATTATGTTTTTAATATCTTTCTTCCCTTGCTTCTATTATCTTTTTAAGGGACTCCTATTATCTGCATGTTTAATCTTCTTTGCCTATTTTCAATACTCATTATTTTTTCTCAAAGGTTTAAAAAAATTTTTTTTAAAAGATTTATTTGTTATTTATTCTAGAGAGAGATAACAGGAGCAGGAATGGGAGGAGAGGCAGAGGAAGAGGGAAAATCTCCAGCAGACTCCGCTCTAAGTGCAAAGCCTAAGGTGGGGCTCAATTTCATGACCCTGAGATCATGACCTGAGCTGAAACCAAGAGTCAAACACCCAATCTACTGGGTTACCGGGCACCCTTTTAAAATTTATTTCTGATTTAAATTTCTTCTTCTTATTCTTCTTTTTTTTTTAATCAGCTATTTCTTTTCAGGAACGATTTTTGTCTATTCACTACTATGTTCCTTCTAATTTAGGCTTCATTTTGATATAAACTTTTCTTTGACTTCTAATTGTTTTGTGAGTTTGTTATCTCATTTCTGGGTCTTCCTAAGTATTGTTTACCCATATGTTATATCATTTTAGCTTATTTTGAGATAATAGGTTAATTCAGATCTGTTCCGTTGCCACATCTTTCTGGCATGCTTTGATTGTCTGTATGAATGTTTATTCTGCTTCTTACTCTATTATAGTCATTTTGTATGGGATTTGACCTCAATATTTTCTGTTTCTCTCTCTCTTTTTAATATGGAATGCTTCACAGATTTGAGTGTCTTCCTTGCACAGAGGCCATGCTAATCTTCTCTGCATCGTTCCAATTTTAGTATATGTGCTGCTAAAATAAGCACATCTGTTACTCGTTTTTAAGTAGAATTGGTTCTCCCGAACTTTCCAATTGAAGAAGTGTTCAGAAAAGCTTTTCTAAATCTAGAGAGCTCCCCACTCTGTTGTTTTTGCATATTGTTCAAACATACGGTGCCTTGCTTTCTGAGCAAACTTTCCTGGATCCAGTCCCCTTCCCCACTGTGGTCTGGATCTTCTCTTCACATTTGTCTCTATTGCCCGTCCTGGACAGTTTTGATTCATTTCCTGAGGTTTCTCCTCTGTGTGTGCCCTGTTCTAGAAGCAAATCCCAGCAGGGCCATTTGGAGCATTCCTAGGGCTCGAGCTGCTACAGCCCTTCCAACCTTCTTCCCTGAAGCCCCTGTGTTCACTATCTGTTGGAAGGGGCATATACCGCTGCAGGTTTCAAATACTGTTCTTGGAATTCTCCTATGCCTTTGCTTTTTTGTTGGCTTTTTTTTTTTTTTTTTTTTTTTGTTGGCTTTAAATCATGGTACACTTCTTCCATCATAGCACTTCAGCTACAAGTGGCAGATATCAGAAATTTTGTCACTGCCACTCACTATCACAGTTGGAAGAACAATAAAGATTATACTCTAGACACTCAAGCATAAGCCAAGAGTGTTTGGTAACTAAACTTCCTCTAAAAATTAATGGTTTATAATGTGGTTGAATAAATACTTTAGATAAATAGTAGGTTGACTGTCTCTGTAATTATATCATAAGCAGAAAGGAGGGTAAATGTTTTAGTATTATATCTTCATTTGGAAAATTTTGACTTGATTGTAATTTAGGCACAATTAATAATTTTTTAGTTGTCCTTAATAGCAATAATAAATGTTTAATTGTAAGCTATTAATTGAATAAAAAGACAGAATCTTAAATCTTGAGTAGGTCTGTTAATTTCTATATTAAAATAGAAATGAACTGAAAGATGATTTTAAATATCACTACTTTTTTAGGGGTTGGTTTAAGTTTAAAAATTAATCTTTAAAATGAACTGAAAATTCACATTTTGTGACAAGTGGGGAAAATCAAATTATGAATCATTTATAGTTCACAGTAAATGAAACCATTGGGGAAAAAAAGAACAACCTTTTCAATGAGTATCATTTCCATTCTTGGGCTTGAATTCTTGGGCTGAATGCTGTGGGACCACGATCCCAGAGCAGTGGCCGGGGAGGTGTCAGCTACAGCACAGTCCGAGTGGGTGCCTGTGAATTCCTAGGCACTTACAGATGATTCCAAGCATCCATGGACTCTGGTTTCTCTCTCTTCCCCTCTGCTTGAAGGCTTTGTTTGGTACTTGAAGCATAGCTTGGAGGTACGGGGGATAGTAAATGCCTCCAGGAATAAGCTTCAACCAATGGAGAAGGGAATTAGTGGAAGTATACTTTACTGGGCTTGCTTCCCATGGTATCTCAGATGGGCCCTAGTGAGGAACAAGGAGCATCCTGATCATTAATGAACCTTTGACTTTTCTCCCTTCCTTGGCTCCCTTTCCTCATGTCCTCCCTTGTGCTTCCTGGGATCATCTTCCAAAAAACTATCTTCACCCAAGTCTTTATCACAGTATCTGCTTTTGGGAGCTCCAAACTATGACATCAACTAGTTTGGGTATTATTTCCAAAAGTCTTAAACCTAATCCCCTACGTCCTTTCTGAGGAAGAGAGGGGCCAGAAGAGGTATAGACAGAAAGCAAAAAAAAAAAAAATTAAATTAAATTAAAAAAGTCCATTCAAATGCAAGTTTCTTTTTTCTTTTCCTTCTTCTTCTTCTTCTTCTTCTTCTTCTTCTTCGAGAGAGAGAGAGAGAGAGAGAGAGAGAAAGAGAGAGAGAGAGAGAACATTTCTCCAAGCATACAGGGGGAGGAAAAGAAGGAGACAGAGTGGCTGAGGGAGAGGGAGAGAGAGAATCTCAAGCAGGCTGAGCATGTGGAGCCCAATGAAGGGCTGGATCTCACAACCTGATCCTGAGATCATAATCTGAGCCAAAATCAAGAGTCAGACATTTAACTGACTGAGCCATCCAGATACTCCCAAATCCAAGTCTCTGCTGAGTAGCTGAGATCCCACCTTACTGTGGAGACAAGGCTGTTGGCTAGCAGAGTCCCCTGGCATTAGGCTTAGGGTCACCAAACCAGTAGCCTTTGCTAGACTCCGTGTCCCCCAGTGCCCCTCACTTGGCAGTGTGACTTTAGAGGGAGTGTACACAGATCTGTAGGCATGAGGATTATGGGCTACTTAGCATTTTATTTCTTAGCACTTTATTTCTCAGGTTGTTCTGATCTATACATATACCTCTTGGAAATTTTGTTAATGTGAGTGTGTTTCTATGTCCGATCAATCCTAGGTTCAGCTTCTGGACCTGCAGTGTTGCTGTCCAGGACCTGGCACATGGGGACGTCAGCCAGAGCATATCTGGCTTGTGCCCCTTCCAGGTGCAGTGGGGATGTTTAGTGGCTTTCTGGTGATAGTTCTGGCCTGCCTTTGCTCTTACAGCAGAAATTTTGAGATGTCAGTGATTTGTTGATCCTCAGGACGGCACGAAGGCAAACTAGATGGATGGAGATTCCTCTTGTCACTCCTCCAGAGGGAATCCCACTCCCTCCGGCTCCTAGTGTCGATGCCTGCTCAGGGAAATGGCACTGCAGAGTCCCTGGATGTCTCCCCATCAGTCCTGTGTTGAATGAACACGTTCTTTATTTACCTCAGGGCCTCTCCTTTAATTTGGTTATTCTTTTTAAATACCAAAGTTCTTTAAATCTTTGTCTCAAATTCCTTTTCCAATCCTTTTCTTTGTTTCTATTTATGGTGTCTTGGAGCAAATGTCCATGTTGAGAAAACTAAAGGCTAAAACCCGAGTTAGAGCCTCCCATGTTTGTATCTTAAGGACAGTTTCTCCCTTTGATTCCTGTGGCCACCTCCTTGATGGCCCCTACAAGTGCATCCACCTGCCCTCTAATTTTCTGCCCTCCAGGCTGGGACACTGGCTTCTTTTCTGGTTTCTCTTGGCCCAGGTGACAGGCACTGTCATTTTGCAAAAAAGCTTTTGGCAATAACCATAAGAACAGATCTTGTCCCAGCCATTCATCCACTCCACAGTCATTCAACCAGCATGTGTTGAATGGCTGCTATGTGCCAGGAAACACCCTGCCCTGCCCTCTGAGAGATCACAGTTAAGTGCCGCACGTGAACCAGTGAATTGTTCATTGGGAGCATATTGTATGCTCTGGGGATGATGGGCACACTGAGAAGAGACCTGGAGTCAAGTCTGAGAATCCATGACTCCCCAGCAGAGGTAACACTACCCCTTGGGGGATGAGTAAAAGTGAACTGGACAGAGGAGGAAACACCCTTCCAGAAGAGAAAACGTGAATGTGATTATAGCCACAAAGCCACCTGTGGTCTAGCAGAGGTGGAATGTGGATGACCCAGAAGGGTAGGGAGCCATGAAATGGAACTGGAAGCGTAGAAGGGTGAAGGTCAAGGTGGGAAAGGCGACAATCATGGCAGATTCAGTCTCTCATTCTAACGATTCCCCTAGAGGCACCCCTCCATGTTGAGTGAGTATCAGCATGAGTGTATTTGTACCTTATTTACTTTTTTGGAGAGGAAGGTGGTAGGGCAGAGAGAGAATCTTAGGCTGGTTCCTTGCTCAACACAGAGCTGGATGCAGGGCTTGATCTCACAACCCTAAGATCATGACCTGAGATGAAATCAAGAGTAGGATGCAAAAAAAAAAAAAAAAAAAAGAAGTAAGATGCCTAGCCAACTGAGCCACCCCGGTGTCCCTGTATTTGTACCTTAGAACAGAAGCAGGGGCTGCAATGGAAGGCTGGACTGAAGATGCCAGTCTGGAGGACAAGGAGTCTGAGCAGTGAAGCAGGTGATTCTCACCAGGTAAGAAGTGCTGAAAGCCTGACCCCAGACAGGGAAGAAGGATAGGAATTTGTAGAACACATGGGAGATAAGAGACTACACAAAAGCCAAGATCCTTTACCTAGATCTCTGGCTGTTGAATGGATCCTAAAGCAGGATTCACACGGTGGGTAAGGAGGGGTCACTCCATCCAACCCACATCTCTAAGTCACAGAACCAACACCTAGAATACAAAGATATTGAGTTGACTATTAGAACTTAAGACAACACGAATAATGCTATTCTCCTCAGGCTTTAAGCCAGCACATACTAGAAAATGCATGAAGATTTTAAAATCAGGAGCACCTAGGTAGCTCAGTTGGTTGAGTGTCCAACTCTTGTTCTCTGTTCAGGTCTTGATCTCATGGTGTGAGTTTGAGCCCTGTGTTGAGCTCCATGGTGGGCATGAAGCCTACTTTAAAAAAAAATTTTTTTTAAAAGATTTTATTTATTTATTTATTTATTTATTTAAGACAGAGCAAGAGAGAGAGTGCACAAGGTGGGGGAGGGGCAGAGGGAAAAGTAGACTCCCCCCTGAGCAGGGAGCCCAGGACCCTGAGCTGAAGGCAGACACTTCAACTGAGCCACTCAGCCCTGCTCCCACCAAAAAAAGATCTTAACATCAGAATTTTAAGATGAAAGCCTATAGCTATTTGTCGTATGGAGTCTGAGAATGCCAACTGTGCCAAAGGGCAAAATGGACCCCCCGGAGAAAAAGCCCTGCATATTTTTTGTTAATAAACCCTAGTCGTTCTTATTATACTGTCTTCTTTTCACATCTGGGGCTACTTTGGTCAAACCCGCCGTGATGACTGCTCTGTGATCTGGAGCCTTCTAGAGCACAGACCCCTTCCCTCAGTCTCTCTTTTTGTCTAACCACATCCTTAAGGACACCCTCGGGCCTGCTATCCTGATCTGCTCTGAAGAGAGGGCTAAGAGCACCTAGTTGCCAACCTCCAGGATGATAAAAGCGGGTCTAACACAAGATGTGGGGCGTGGTGATTTACTGTCTTGGGGCAGCCTACGACATGCTTCTGTCATCCCTATGTCCCCTTCAGAAACCACTTCTTGTCAAGCTGGACTTCCTGCCCTCTTCCTTGGTCATATGGCTCCTTGGCCTTCGGAGGTCTTTTTGCATTTATCTCCCTTTCACAAACAACATCCAAAGAACTCGTCCATTTGAATAGGAATAGCATTAAATTTTGACTTGGCCCAGCTATAGGCCACTCTGGCTTCTAGATTGTTATCCCATAGAGGTTCACAAAACCTCTCTTGGGTTGGTGCATTTTTTTTTAATGACTAAACTTAAGATCTATACTTTTGGCTTCAAACACATTTTCTTCCTGAAATATAATCCTGAATTGTAATTACTAAAATATGACAGATCAAAATCCGAATCCCAGTGAAAGAGAACACAGACGGTTGATCCATGGCACAATTATGAGGCTATTACTCATTGCACAGCCCCCAGCGGCCAGCTCCAAGAGCCAAGGGTGAAAGTAGCAGTAACATTTCTTTGAAGTTTTGAGCCTACAGATTATACCATGGGCTCGTTCTTCTCTGTGATTCCTCGTGTTATTGATTTACCATCAAGCTCAAGTTGGCCATAATGTTAAATGTGCTCATTACAATGATGAGATTGATTTCAAGGAGGAATTAGAAGGAAGGGTCCTTGTCTGGACTTGCAGGCATGACTTTCATTAATCTTTGTTCTTTGGGGATTAGAAGAACGATGACCTCATTGGCCTGTAGATGGCTTGTTCTCATCTTGGGGATGGCCATTTTTGAAAGAGACTTCACAGTCTGGTTCCCCTCTGTTTGGGTCAGTTCAGATATCCATTCTATCTTAACCCTTCAAGTGGTTCTTGAGACCATCATGCTCAGTCAAGACCCCAAGCACGGGTATGACTGTGGTGAGCAAGGCAGGGAGGGAACAGATAATAAACACACAATATAAACAAGAAACCAAGCAGATGGGTTAAGGGCTTTGCAGAGAGTTACACGGTTGTGATGGTGGTGGTGGGGACATAAAAGAGATCCCGAAGGACCTTTAAGACACGACTCCCCAGTGCCTAGGTGGGGTAGCACATTCTGAGGAACGGGACTGTGGAGAGCCCAGAGCCAGCAGGAAGGATGGGCTTGGTGTGTTCAAGGAAGAGGCACAGCCATATGGCTGGCAAAGAATTAACAGTGGAGGACGGGGCAGATCAGGCCTGAGAGGGAGACAGGGCTGAGTTTCATTCTAGATGTCATAGGCAGCCTTGTGTGTTTAGGCTGAAGAGTAGTGACAGGTTTAATGTTCTTTAAAAATCCACCAGCAGCTCTACTGTGAATAAATTGAAGAGGGTCCAAGAGTCCAGGCAGGAAGACCCACTAGGAGGTGCTGAAGATCTCTGGGGATCAGGGTGTCCTGGTCTCACTGGTAGTGGGGGTTATGGCAGGACCTGTACTGGGCTGCAGGCAGAGAGGGAGTGAGGAATGGAGGGGATCTCCACGAGGATTCCTAGATAGTTGGCTTGAAAATCTGGGTGGGGTGGGATGGGATACAGAGACGGAAGGGATACAGGAAGGTGTGGATGGTGCATAACTGTAGGAAATACAAATTCTGTTTTCCCTGTGAAGGCTGAGATTATTCCAAGGCATCCAAGAGCCATGCCATCGGCTGTCGGATCTGGGGGCTGGAATTTCTGGAGGTGTTGAGGGCAAGAGATATGGACAGGAGGAGAGGGCGTCAAACACACAGCATTTAGAGCCTGGAGCCCAGTGCCGTCGTCTGGGAGAGAGTGCAGAAAGAAGGGCAGACCAACACAGTCCCTCCTTCCTGTAACTCTTGGTAAACTACCTGAATGATCCACATCCAGCCCCCCATCAGCTGGGAGCACTGTTGCTTCAGGAGGGTCCCCTGAAGTAACATGGAAATAAGTCAGGGGGGCTCTGAAAACAGAACCCTGCAAGAGAGCGTGCACCCAGGCGAGAAGAGGGACATATTCCCAGCCTGTAGATGTTGGACTGGATTACAGGTGACCCTCCTGGGACTCCTGAAAGGTCTCCCTTAAACCATCCAGTCCTGCATCTGAGCTCATGCCACACCCACCCCCCTGCTCCCACTGTGCTCCTGGCTTCTAGGAGCCACATTCTCGGGGGTTTCCTCCCAATTCAGTAAAGAGTCCCGGGGCTCTGGGCCCCAGCACCCTGGTCACAGTAAGGGCTGGGCTCCTGCACCCCATCCCCTGCTCCACCACTTTCTTCCCCGTCAACCTGCAAACCTGCACTTGAAATAAACGTCTATGCTGTCTCTCCCATTCCTGACCTCACTGCACACAGGCCTCACATAATGGTACCTGTGTACCCCCCAGTAATGGTACCTGTGTTGGGGTCACACAGGAGCTCCATATTCCAAGCAAATGGGCTCCCCTTTGTGCACATACAGCTTCTTGGAGGTCCTCACAGTGGGCTGCTCTTTCCTGCTGAAACACCCCCTTCTTCTGCCTTCTGGGAGCCCACTCTTTCGGGGTTCCCTTCTGATCTTTTGGGTGCTCCTTCCCAGCTCCCGGTGCCGGCTCCTCCTCCTTCCGCCCTTGACCAATGACATATCCTTGCTGGATGACTCAGCGGCTTCTGGAGGGACTGAAAGAGTTAAGGTGGGTTTTCCATGGGAGCCCTGTGCTGTCGTGGGGCATTTATGACGTGCCTTCCCCAGGAAGAGACAGGGACTAGGAGCTGGGGCTTTGGAGCGGCCTATTCCTAGTAGTAGGATGCTTGGCAAGCAGCTTAACCTTTCTCAGACAGGGCTCCTGAACATGTTGCACAGGCTACACACTGCTCAACTCTAGAAGGCTCCATTCATATAGAAGTCTGCACGAATAGCAGCCCCTAGGTGTACTGTGCACAACCCCCACAGGCCACAGGCAGAAGCCCTGACTCCGTTTCCTTCTCTGGAAAACAGCTGATGACCTCATAGCGGAATCCTTAGGGGGAATTATGAATTATACCGGCCAGGTCTGACGCAGGGCACAGGGTCAAGCAGGTGGCAATATTGTGGGAATGGATGCCAAGAGGCAGAGCAATGGCCTTTGTCTTTGGACAGGTTTATGTTTTAGTTTGAGAGGCCAGATGAACGCCTTAAAAATAACCATTGGGAGAGGCGTGACCCTTGGATGGACACCGAGTGTGCCAGCCGCGTGCCCTCACCTTTGCCACTGCAGTGCAGACTGGCTGGAGTCCCAGCGCCAGCATACGCTCCTCCTCCGCTGCCCCCAAGGGGTTCTCCTTGCCACTCGAGCTGTCACCTGTGTGGCAGGTCAGAGGTGCCAGAGAATTAAAGCCCTTGGGAGCAGCCTTAGCAGATGAAGGCTGGGAGATGATACATAAATGCTCGTCCGTCTCGTCCTCCCTGGGACAGCTCACAGGGGGGCATTGTACACAGGCTCCTGGCTCCCCACGCAGGGTGAAGCACCTTCATCCCACAGCGTAGCTGGCTCAAGAGTGCAGGATCATCCGTGCTTTCCTCTCTTTGTCTTATTCCCCACTCCCCTGCCTGCACGCTTCACGCCTCCCAAGTAGCCCCCAGCCTCACCATCGGCTTCCAGGCGCCCCCAAACCAAGTGGCAGCTCTGCTATGATCCCGCAGAGCTCCACGTGGATTCCCATCACTTCCCATGACGGGGCTTCTTGCAACCTCACAGCTGACTGACCTGTTACTGAAACTGAGCCCACGTCTTATTTGATCGGGTAGCCCCAGGACCCAGCCCAGCACCTGGCATACGCAGGGTCAACTAAATATGTGCCGAGCGTGAAACATAGTATGGGTTCCACTCACGTGGCCCATCTCAAGTCATCCCAGTGAATGTATCTCCCCCAGTATCTACTGGGAACGCGCCTTGGTCTTTTTCAAGTTCTACCGAGTGATCGTTAAAAATTAAGTCTGTAATTTCAGGCAGATTTCATTACAGATTCTGAAGAAGGGGCAGGTTGAGGATTCTTGCCAAGGACCTGCCTTCTTTCCTCTGAGGATTGAATGTCTATGAATCATCAGATCGGGACACCCCATGTGTGCAGCCAAGGTCTTGCTGGAGTGTGTGTGAGTGAACCCCAGGGGTAGGAGCCTGCCTTCCCTGCTGGCACAGCTGCTCTGGGTCACTCGGACATTGTGTGCAGCCAGGTGGTCTCACTACCTGGAACTCACTGTCTCGGGTGGGGACTGTCTCTGTAGCCTCTTTCTCTATGGCCCCTTTACTGAAATATCAACCTACCCTCTGATTAATATGAATGCTTGGCACCTGGATGGTATTTTAGTCACAGCATCTGACCATCTGCCTACAATCACTGGCACATCTCCAGCGTGTGTTTTCACAGCGACCCAGCCCCAGGGTTGCGGCTCTTTATCCTGATTTATGATGGTTCTGTCCAGCCTCCCCAAGCTGGTCCCCATCCAGGCATCACACAGGTCCTAGAGCAGGTCACCTGGCCTCTCAGTTCCTCGGTTTCCTTAACAGGAAAGTGGAGCTAATGAATATGCTCTATGGAGTTATTGGAGGACTCAATGAGATAGTCCATTAAAAACGCGTAGCGCAGTGCTTACCACTGAGCCGATGTAGGTTATTACTGTTAGACCGAACGAAGTAAGTTCAGCCAGTGTAAGTTATGACTGTTATTGCTGTCAGCGAAGCCTTCGGTTGTGGGCAGGCATTGCTGTTTGCTTTCAGACCCCTTTCAAACCCTTATTCCCCAGAGGTTCTTGCATGAATCGTTCCGGACCATCTGGGTGATCTTGACTCTGAGACACATTTCCAATCAGCTCCCACCCCTTCACCCCATTCCCACTGATGACCCCTGGGATTACGGCTCACCCATCTGAGGGGCACCTGCCCCAGCCAGCTGGTTCCTCTTCACAGCCAAGGCCAGAGGCTGACCACAGGGATGAGGTGGAGATGGTGTAAGAACTGGGGAACTATGAAAACATGCGGGACCTACGTGGAGACCCAATAACACCTCAAAACTGGGCCCGAAGCGCGAGCACTGAGGCAGCAAACAACTCGGGGTGGAGGAATGAGGAACGACCCAGGACAGCCCTTGGCCCTGGTCCCCCCTTCCTCCCACCCTCCACCGCAGCCTCTCTGCCTGGATCCCAAACCCAGCCCTGTAATTAACATTCACCATGGACTGTCTCCAGTCCATCCTTCACCGCGATGCACCCTCAAGCTTCTTCGATAGACACTTTTATCACCACGGCTGACATCTCTGACACCCCTGGTCATATGCTACTACAATATTTATAGGCTTGTGGATTGCAGATCTCGATAAGGGGAGGAAGGCTATGGAGGTGCATTAGATGCCAACAAAGCAAAGTTGAGCTGGGCAGGGCTCAGCTCTCGTTAATGTCGCTGTAAATCATCCAATTGCTTCAGGATGCTCAATATTTTCTTATTCATCTCCATTTTTCAAGGGGAAAGTGTTCAATCTGTCAAGCCAATTCTTTATAAATGACTTGTCAGTTGTAGAAGCACCAGGTTGTGTCTCCACGGACCTATGATCATATCAAAGAGCTGGGACGGCTTGACACCTCATGGTAACATCCTACTTAGGGTCCTAATTGATCAGCAAACACTGGCTGAGCCCTGGCCATGTACAGGCAACTGCATAGGGGCTGTGGCTACAGAGACCAAAGCAATCAGGCCATCCTTTTCTTAATAGATCCCTTAGTTGGTGGAAGGAAGCACATCAGTAAGTAATTACACGGTAGCAGTACCAGCACATCAATGGAAGTGTGTCCAGAGAACCCTGGAGAGACCTGGGTGGGAGTGGATCACCCATGTGGGGACTCAAGGAATACTTTGCAGAGGATAGGCTTTTTTTTTTCCCAAATTGTATTTGTATTCAAATTTTTTGTATTTCAAAATACATATAACATGCAATTTACCATTTTAACCATGTCTGAGTGCACAGCTCAGGATTGTTAAGTATATTCACATTGTTGTGCAATCAGTCTGCAGAAACTTTTCATCTTCCTAAGCTGCACCTATGAAATAATAATTCTCCCTCCCACCAGTCCCTGGCAACCATTCAACCTTCTGACTCTGTGGATTTGATGACTCTAGGGACCTCACAGATATGGAATCACGTGGTATTTGTCTTTAATGGCTGGCTTATTTCACTTAGCATAACGTCTTCAAAGTTCATCCACATTGTAGCATTGTGTCAGAATTTCCTTCCTTTAATTAATTAATTAATTAATTCATGAGAGCTACACACACACAGAGAGAGAGAGAGAGAGAGAGAGAGGCAGAGACACAGGCAGAGAGAGAAGCAGGCTTCATGCAGGGAGCCCGACGTGGGACTCAATCCAGGGACTCCAGGATCATGCCCTGGGCCAAAGGCAGGTGCTAAACCACTGAGCCACCGAGGGATCCCCTATTTCCTTCCTTTTTAAGGCAGAATAATATTCTGTTGTATGAATAGGCCACATTTTGTTTATCCATGCATTCTTGGATGGGCATATGTATTGTTTCCTCCTCTTCACTGTAGTGACTATTGTTGCTATAAACATGAGCGCAAAATTTTTTTTAAAAGATTTTATTCATCCACATGAAAGAGAGAGAGAGAGAGAGAGCATAAGTGGGCAGATGGAGAGGGAGAAGGAGAAGCATACTCCCCACTGAGCAGGGACCAGGACATGGGACTGGATCCCAGGACTCTGAGATCATGACCTGAGCTGAAAGCAGATACTTGACTGACTGAGCCACCCAGGCACACCACAAAAAAATTTTTAAGAAAAAAATGAGTCTTGAAGAAGTAAGATTTTCCTGGCATAGCAGAGGAAAGCAGAGACCAGAAAATGAGCACCGTGTGTGTAGAGGTGCTAGATCATGACAACACGGTAGGCTCAGGGGGGCGGTGTGGGGCGTCCATGCTGCTGGGGCCCAGGCAAGTTGAATAGAATAAGGTGACATAAGGCTAGACAGCTGAGTGAACTGGCATCCTGACAGGCCCACATGCTATAGCAAGGGCCTCCAGCCACAAGACATCACATCGTAAAAGTTGTACTTTGATGTCATCTCACTGCCTAGTGGAACACATTGAGAGCTTTCTGGATCTCAGTGGAGCACACAGAAGTAATAATGTCTAGAGCTCCTGCTCACCAGTCATAGGGACCTAGCCAAGTGCGTGTCTGTTGGGCTGCTCATACAGCTGGTGGGAAGCCAAAGGAGGCTTCAACACCAAATCCCACCATGTTGTGGGCAGAATTTTCCATAGCTGCTCCGTCCTAAGGATTTTCATGAATTGGGATCCAGTCTAATTCTAAGAGCTCTGTGGTCTTGGACGGGCTAGTTGACCTCCTTGGATCTCAGTGTTCTTGTTTGTTACACGAATGGTGTGGGTTACTTTTAAGCTCCCAGAAGCGTCTATATTCATAAATTCTACTAATGTTAGCGTTAAGTATGCTGCTCTACTTCCCTACGGCCCTGCAAGAACAGAATTCTACAAGTCATTGACCTTAGACAAATTGCTTAATCTCTCTCTCTCTCTGTCTCTGTCTGAATCATCATCTATAAAAAGAGGTGTTAGCAATAACACCTGCCATCTTTTCCTGCAGGTCATTGTACGTATCTACACGGAACGGATAAAAGGAAGCATTCGGAACAAGATGTTACGATTCCTTTAACCATTTATCTCCCCAAGGAATCTTCCCCACCTCTCAGACATCCATATTCAGTGCATATATAATTTCTCTGAGCTCTTTTATCACAAGGTCCTGATGCTCCTCTGGTTCTAACATCTTCCTTGACTTGTTCGCAGGTAACTCCTTCTTGACTCATCAGGGAGGGGCCTCTGGGCCTGAACAGGGGTGAGGTCAGGGACAGGTCAGCCAGGCTCGCGCCTCCCCTCGCTGCTGCCCCGGCAGCCCCAGGCCCCAGCAGGCTCTCCACCGCCTGGGGGACACGCCCTGCCTTCCCACACTTCTCATCTTTGCCCACACATGTCCCATTTGGGGCAATGCCTTCCCACCTGTGGCCACCAGAAGTCCTTTCCATCCTTCACATCTCAGATGAAATCCACCCCCACCGCCCCAAACAAGACCAACCTGACCATCCAGGGAGACACTTTTCTCTCTCCTTGTAGTGAGGAGCACTGGGGGTTGGTCTTCTCATGGTTGACGATCTGGGGTTGCTTCCCCTGTGTCTGAGGTCGAGTTCTGAGAAACGGGTCCTGTGAAGGAGATTTGTGGGCAGGAAGCTTTTGGGCCAGAAGCCTTCAACCTCTTACAGGGTGGAGGGGGTGCGGGGCAGGCGAAGCAGGATTTGGCAAAGGAAGGCTCTGAGCTGGGACTCGGGCCAGACACTGGCCTCCGCCCATCACGTGGGGCGAGGGAGTGGGGTGGCCCCCTCAGCCTGACCTTCATACCCCATCACCCATCACAGACTGGCCCCCGGATGCGGCTGCCCCCAGGTGGGAGGCATGATCTTTGCCTGGTGACAGCCTCTGTGATACTTGGGGGGAGACTCAGCTGACGGCCCCCACTCCCGGCAGGTGGGAGAGAGAGTGACTTGGTTGTGAAGGGGACCTGGCGGCGTAGCTGGCACCCAGCCTCCAGCCACCGGTAGGGAGGAGTGGGTACACTCGTGCGCGGTTGCCTACCCCGGCTAGCGCGGCTGCGGCAGGTGTGAAACCTTAGTAAATAGTGGTCAACTGAGTGAATAATAGATCTACAGGTGAGCAGCCCAGAGCAGCTGAGTGTCAGTCGTCATTTTGTGTTTTTATTTGCAAAGAATTTTTTTAGTCCTATTACTTTTGTTCTCTTTTAAAATTATATTACATACTAATGTGGACAGTTCTTCTAGGTCTTTGCTGGGCTCTCCACCCAGGGCTTCCTGGGAAAGTCCTTCCAGGAAATAGTCCTGGGAGGAGGACTATTTATTCTTATGGTAAAGTGTACACAACATAAAATAGTTCTTTAACTGTTTTAAGTGTATAGTTACTTGGCTTTATTCACGTTCACACTGTTGTTCAGCTGCCCCTACTACTCGTGTTCAGAACTTTTTCATTCCCAGTGAACACTCTGCACGCCTTCAACAATTACTCTTGATTTTCTCTTTCTCCTCTGTTCTACTTTTTGTCTCTATAAATTTTTTTTTAGTTCAGACACAGCATATAAGTGGAATCATATAATATTTGTTCTTCTGTGTCTGGTGTGTATATTTTTCTTAGCATAATGTTTTCGAGTCCAGCCATGTCGTAGCCAGTGTCAGTATTTTGTTCCTGTTTAAGGAGGGATAATATTCCGTTGTATGGAAGGACCACGTTTTGTTTATCTGTGCCTCAGTCAATGGACATTTCAGTTGTTTCCTTGGAACCTTCTGGCTATTGTGAATCATGCTGTGGACACTGTGTATAAGACTCTGAGTCTTTGCATTTGACTGTTTTGGGCATATACCTAGATCCATTTTTTTAAAAAGAGATTTCTTCCCTTCTTTCCCAGAGGTGAAATCTTCATCCTGAGGGAATAAAAAGGCCTTCCATTATGTATTTGAAATTTTTGTTTATGGGACATGTTAGTGGGACAAGAATCCCTTTTTGAAATAAGGTGTCTTCTTCATGCTCTCCACCATAAGAAATTGCAGCAGGCTTGACCTTGCAGCAGGTTTGTAATCAAGGCAAAATTTTGCATATATGTGTTTACGTTCTTTGGAAATGTGACATCTAAACCTCTCATCAGATCTTCATCTTTGAAGCCAATGATCAATTGAGTCTTTCCAAAATCATATCCTTATGATACTGAATCCTCTGTCTTCCTCTGCCACTTGTAAGGACCCTTATGACTACAATGAGATCACCTGGATAATCCAGAATAATCTCCCTAGTTTAAACTCAGATGATTAGCAGCCTTAATTCCATCTGCAATCTTATTTCCCCCTTGCCATGAAACATAATGCATTTATAGGACCTGGGGACTCAGATGTGGACATCTTTGGGGGCCCTAGGGATGCTATAACAAAGTGCCAAAAATTGGGTGGCTTAAAAAACAGAAATTTATTCTCTCACAGTTCTAGAGACTAATGGGTGTCCCTATGGCTATGCTCCCTCTAAAGTTTCTATGGAAGAATCCTTTCCTGCTTCTTCCTTTTATTTTATTTTTTAAAAGATTTTATTTATTTATTCATGAGAGACAGAGAGAGAAAGGCAGAGACAGAGGCAGAGGGAGAAGCAGGCTCCTGGCAAGGAGCCTGATGTGGGACTCAATCCCAGGACCCCGGGATCACAACCTGAGCCAAAGGCAGACACTCAATCACTGAGCCACCCAGGTGCCCCCTTTCCTGCTTCTAGTTTTGGGTGGCTACAGCAATCTTTGGTGTTCCTTGCTTGAAGCTTTATCACTTCAATCTTGGCCATGGTCTTCACATGGGTACCCTCTCTCATGTCCTTTCTTCTCATCAAGACACTGGTCATCGGAGTTAAGGGCCACCCTGACCCAGTATGATCTTAATTTCACTGCAGAGACCCTATTTCCAAAGAATCTCTTCCTGAGTTTCAGGGTAGACATGGATTTGGGGGGAGACACCATCTAACTCACTACACGGGGCCATTATTCTGCCTACCAGAGACACAAGAGAGGCCTCAACCTCAGAGTGATCTTATTTAGATCATCCCACTCCTGGGCCTCAACCCCAGCCACAGAAGAATTTGAGGGAAAGCCTAAGAGGCTCACATGCCCCTGGTCAGATCACACTCCCAACTACCCCTCACGAGCTGTCCATCTTATCTCAATAAAACACCCAGGAGACCAGACCAGGAAAGCATCTGTACTTAGAACTGGATTTCTTTGCTCTGTAGCTCTGTCTCCGTATAGTATCCATGTGGATACTTCAGTATCCACATAAATGATCACTGGACAGCTTGGGCTCATGCCTCTGTATCTTTTCCTTCTCACCTTATCCATGTTCCTACACTTGACTAGTGGTTCTCAGTCCTGATAGCAGAATCATTTGGAGAACTTTCAAAATGTACTGATCTGGGCAGCCCGGGTGGTCAGCGGTTTAGTGCCACCTGCAGCCCAGGGCCTGATCCTGGAGACTTGGGATCGAGTCCCACATCAGGCTCCCTGCATGGAGCCTGCTTCTCCCTCTGCCTGTGTCTCTGCCTCTCTCTCTCTCTGTGTCTCTCATGAATAAATAAAGTCTTAAAAAAATAAAATAAAATGTACTGATCCTGGCACCTCGTGTCCCAGAGGTTCTGATTTGCAATCTGGGGAGGATCCAGGCATTGATATTGTCAAAACTGTCTTGAGCTGCTTCTGCTGCAAGCCCAGTCTCAGAACCACTGCCTGGCCCACTCACTGGGGCTCTTCTAAATATATGTATTTTTTGAGATATATTTAAATATGTTTATTTAATTTTCCTTTTTATGTTTTTTTAAAAAATATTTTATTTATTCATGAGAGACAGAGAGAGAGAGAGAGAGAGAGAGAGAGAAAGAGAGGCAGAGACACAGGCAGAGGGAGAAGCAGGCTCCATGCAGGGAGCCTGACTTGGGACTCGATCCCGGGACTCCAGGATCATGCCCTGAGCTGAAGGCAGGCGCTAAACCACTGAGCCACCCAGGGATCCCTACATGCCCTCTTTAATGCCCATCACCCAGTTACCCCATCCACCTGCCCTGCAACCCTCAGTTTGTTTCCTAGGATTAAGAATCTCTTATGATTTGTCTTCTTCTCTGATTTTGTCTTGTTTTATTTTTTCTCTCCCCTCTTATGATTCTGTTTTGTTTCTTAAATTTCACATATGAGTGAGATCATATAATAATTGTCTTTCTCTGACTGACTTATTTTGCTTGGCATACAACCCTCTAGTTCCATCCATGTTGTTGCAAATGGCAAGATTTCTTTTTTGATGGCTGAGTAGTACTCCATGGTGTGTGTGTGTGTGTATGTGTGTGTGTCTGTCTGTGTATCTCTCACATCTTTTTTATCCATTCATCTGTCGATGGACATCTAGGCTCTTTCCATAGTTTGGCTATTGTGGACATTGCTGTTATAAACATTGGGGTGCAGGTATCCCTTCAGAGCACTACATTTGTATCTTTGGGGTAACTACCCAGTAGTGCAATTGTAGGGTCAGAGGGTAGCTCTATTTTCAACTTTTTTGAGGAATATCCATACTGTTTTCTAGAGTGGCTGCATCAGCTTGCATTCCTACCAACAGCATACGAGGGTTCCTCTTCTCCACATCCTCACCAACATCTATTGTTTCAAAGGGAACTTTCTGAGTCTGCAAGCTCAGAGGAGAGGTAGGACTGGGAATACGGATTTGGGCACCATCAGTAAGTAGGTAATGTTCCACATCATAGGACCAAATGAGGTCACCCCAGGAGTCAGTGCAGATAAAGATTTTGCATCCTGAGGTACACAATGGTCAAGGGGAGGGGAAGGATTTAGTTAGAGAGATTGAGAAGGTGCCACCAGTGAAATAAGGGGAAAGCCAAGAAATCCTGGCATCCTAAAAGCTAAAAGATGTTCCATGCAGGAAAGAATGATCAGTTAATCAAATGTAGCAGAGACATCAGAGCACAGGAGACCTGGACCCCTGGATGTGGCACCATGGAGATCACAGGTGACCTGGCAGGAGCAGGACACTTGTGGGTGGGGGTAAAGGTCCAACTGGAGTGGGTTCTGGGAGTAAGATGGTAGATGTTGGCAGGATAATATTTCCCAAAGATGTCCATATATTTGAGTAGTTCACCTTACATGCCAGAAGGTACCATTGCAGATGTGATTAAGTGAAGGATTTTGAGATGATGAAATTATCCTGGATTATCTGGGTGGGCTCAATGTAATCACAGGGTCTTTTTTTTTAAGTTTTTATGTATTTATTCATGAGAGACATAGAGAGAGGTGGAGACACAGGCAGAGGGAGAAGCAGGCTCTATGCAGGGAGCCCGATATGGGACTTGATCCTATGACCCTTGGATCATGACCTGAGCCAAAGGCAGATGCTCAACCACTAAGCCACCCAGGTGTCCCATCACAGGATCTTTATAAGGGAGAGGCAGAAGGGTCAGCCAGAGAGAGATTTGAACATGATATGTTGCTCACTTTGAAGATGGAAGGAAAGACCATGAGCTAAGGAATATGAGAAGCCTGTCAAAGCTGAAAATGGCAAGGAGATGGATTCTTCCCCAGAGCTTCCAAAGGAATGCAACCCCTGATACCTTGATTTTCACCCAGTGAAGTCCCATTTTGGACTTCTGACCTCCAAGACAGTAAGATAATATATTTGTGTTACTTTAAGCCAGAAAGTTTGCAGTGATTTGTTATAGCAGGTACAGAAGATGAGTATAGGAGGGCAGTCAGCATGTTTGCACGGTATTGGGGATGATCCAGATCCAGTAGAGATCTGGGGATGCAGGAGAGGAAGGAAGGTTCTAGGAGCAGCATCCCTGAGTAGCAGGGAGGTCAGGTCCCAGTGCCCCAGCGGAAGAACTGAACTTTGTTCTGACGGCTTCTGCTTGCTCAGTGGGACACAGAGGGCAGGTTACTGGCTGAGATGAAAAGAAGGGAAAAAAGAAGGAAGAAGAAAGGACAAATTCAGAAGTGATCATTTTCAGAATGGACTTAAGACATATCTCTGCTCCTTATAACATTTCTTTTTTTTTTAAAGATTTATTTATTTATTTATTCATGAGAGACACAGAGAGAGAGAGACAGGGACACAAGCAGACCCCTGTAGGGAGCACGATGTGGGACTCGATCCTGGACCCTGGGATCATGCCCTGAGCCAAAGGCAGACGCTCAACCCCTGAGCCGCCCAGGTGTCCCTCCTTATAACATTTCTAAGAAGAATAAACAAAGAGGTGCACAATGCTCCACCTGTAAGAATGCCTCTGACGATATTCTTCAAAATAGTAAAAAATTGGGAACAGCCAACATTGCTGACGAAAGGTTACGCATTGAAGAAGTATGTTATATCCACGACGGATTACTCTGCAGCCTTTATAAACCATGCTTTAGAAGACCACTTAATTAAATATGAAAATGTACTGTCTTGTTAAGTGAGAGAGGTCGCAAAACAAATATGTACAGAATGAAACCAAGTTGGCAGAAATAGTGTGTGTAAACATTTGCGTTAACAAAGACTGTAAGGAAAATACATAAGCATTTAAACAATAATTATATCTGGGTGAGGGAATTACAGATATTTTAATTTACTCTTTATATTTGTCTTCATTTTTATATTAAATAAAAATTGTTTTTTAAGGCCCCTATGTGTGTGGAAGAGTGAAAGCAAAAAAGTCAGGAAGGTAATGTTTACCAGTTAGCCACTAGGTGCTCAGTATGTATATTATCCAATGAGTGAAACCGCCCAAGAAGTAGGCATTATATGTACACATGACTAATGAAGAAAAAGAAAGGAGAAATTAGGGGATCCCTGGGTGGCTCAGTGGCTTAGCACCTGCCTTCGGCCCAGGGCATGATACTGGGGTCCCGGGATCGAGTCCCACATCGGGCTCCCTGCGTGGAGCCTACTTCTCCCTCTGCCTGTGTCTCTGCCTCTCTCTGAATCTCTCATGAATAAATAAATAAAATCTTAAAAAAAAAAAAAGAAAGAAGAAATTAGGAAGTGATCGTTTTCAGAGTGGACTTAAGACGTACTTGTACTCCTTATAACATTTCTGAGAGCAATAAACAAAGAGACGCACAATGTTTTACCTGTAAGAAGGCTCAAAAGTGAACTAACTCAACGTCACCTGTGGTAGGAAGCATGTGTTAGAATCAATCAATCAATCCCAGTTTCTCTGGTCTATTGCATCACAGTTGCTCTGGCCACAGTTGCTCAGGTGGCCAGAGTTGGGCCAATCAGCTCAAGGGCCCCTGACTCAGGAGAGGCCATGCCTATGCCTCAGGGGCCTGCCCTTTGGTTAACAAAGGGAAGTTTCCACCGAATTTTAAGGATAGACACTGGCCTGGCACCACCCCACTTTGCCCTGAACAGGACACTCACATTATGGCAAAAGCACTGCAGTGGAAAACACACGTGCACACACAAGCAAATGAAATGAAAGATAGTCAGGTGAAGCCGTATCTGGTCTGGAATATTCCACCCTGGGAAAGGGACTGTGTCCCAACAATGGTTGGGATCTCTTAGGTTTCAGTTGTGAAAGGGATACATTGAAGTCCTGTTATCTGGGGTTATGACCTTTTTTGGAAAGAGGATCTTTGCAGATGTCATTAAGATGAGAGTATATGAATTAGGAGGGGCCCAACACCAATTTCTAGTGTCCTCATAAGAAAAGGGAAATTTGGGCACAGAGATTCAGAGAGACACAGCTGAGAGAATGCCATGTGAAGGGGGAAGTGGAATCAGAGACCCGAGTGCTGTGGCCACAAGCCAATAAACAATGAGGACATCTGGAACCCTCCAGAAGCTACAAGGGAGCCGTGGCGTGTAGTCTCCCTTGGGACACTCAAGAATATGCCATCCTTGCCCACACCTTGATTTCAAACTGCTAGCCTCCACAGGACAATCCATTTCTATTGTTTTAAGCCACTAGGTTTTCAGGACTTTGTCAGGGAGGTTCCAGGAAACAAATGCAGGCTCACCTGGGAAAGAGCCAGGGCTGTGTCCGCCAGGGTCGTGGGATTGCTTCTGGGGAAGATGCCTGTTGTTGCCAGGGGAGGTTCCGCAGGCTCTCACTGCGTGTTCAGGCCACGTGCCTATTCTCTGCCTGCAGGACTCTGTGGATGGTGCAAACGCAGGAGCTCAGCCCCAACACTGGCGAGAGACTGGAACCTGGGACGGTGGCAGTAGACGTACGACGAGATTGCTTTGCTGGACTTTGTGGTAGCCAAGGCGGGTTGGGCCCACTCAGCAGAGATGGAGGGATTGGGACAGGAGTCAACATCCTGTGCTCAGCCTGTTGCCCTTGTCAGTGAGGCAGGAATGCACTTTATTACAGTGATGGTTTGGGCAACAATTTCTAAGCTAATGAATCTGTTGGTCAGGTGAGCTCAGGTACATCATGGCTGATGCACGTACATGTAGGCCTTTTTTTTCCCCAAAGATTTTATTTATTTGACAGAGAGAGAGAGAGGGGGCATGAGCAGGGGAGTGGCAGGCAGAGGGAGAGGGAGAAGCAGGGTCACTGTTGAGCAGGGAACCCAACTAGGGCCTCGATCCCAGGACCCCGCGATCACGATCTTAGCTGAAGGCAGCACGTGTAGGCCTTTTCAAGCGACAGTCTAGAGCTGCACATCCAGTTTGGTAGCCACTAACCACTGCAGCCAATTAAATCTTTAAAATTTTTATTTTCAATTCACATACAACAAATTCCCTACATGCAGTATTTTTCATGCACGGTTCCTTGGCTTTGACAATTGCATAGAGTCAAGTAACCACCACCACCCTGAAGACCCAGAAGAGTTTGTTCACTTTAAAATATCCCCTTGAAAAAAAAAATAATAAAATAAAATATCCCCTTGGGTTGCTCCTTGGTGGTCAACCTTCTATCAACCCCAAGTCCCTCACAACCATCTGTTTTGTATTTCTATAATTTCGCCTTTCAGGATTTAAATTAATTAAAATTATACAAAATAAAGGATTCAGTTGGTCAGTTGCACCAGCCATATTTCATGCGCTCAATAGCGACATGTGGCTGACGGCTACCATTCTGGACGGCGCAGACAGAAAATATTCCCATCATTCCAGAAAATTCTACTGGGCAGCACCAGTAGAGGTCCATTTATTCAGTGTTTCTAAAATGTTTGGGGGTCGTATTCCTTCTATCAACCCTCTTCCTAGAAAAGGCTCACAATACAGGCATGCAGAAAAGAAATCCAATGCTGAGTTTCAGGGCATCCGTCGATGGCTCTAAGTCCCTTCCTATGGGGCTGAGACTCCCAAATGTCATGTAAACTTGAAAGTCTAAAAGCATTTTCCTCAAGCTGAGTTTTCTGCTTTGTGTCTTCAAGTTAGAAATCAGACCAAAGCGTTGTCTCGTAAGCTTGCTGTTTTCTCTTTAATATGCAACGCTGACAGGCAATTATTCACGGAGATTACTCCGTGCGCAGCGTTGGCCTGCTGCGCCGCCCGCTCGGTTGCAGGAATGAGCTTTTGGAAATCATCGTTATTAGTAAATATGAATCGGGGTGTTTGAAATGACTTAATGGAAGTTTAGCTTCTCTCACATTAAATCTTCTTTGTTAAAGGGTAATGGTAAGGTAGTCTGGGCATCAGCTTAGCACTGTCGAAAAAGGTAGCTTGTTCCTTAAAACAGTGTTCTGGGTAATTTTCGCCCAGATCAATGTCATTCCAAAAGCTACTGCCTTCCATTTCACAATTTAGGGGCGATAATTGTGTTGGCTTGACTGACACTGTCTTGGTCACAATTTCTTTCTGATGCTGCCTCCTGCTCAGCTCCCCAAAGACTTGGGAAAACCTTTCTTGCTTGCTCCCCATCCGCCCTTTGCTTATAAAATGCCCCACGCAAAATAAATAAATAAATAAATAAATAAATAAATAAATAAATAAATAAATAAATAAATAAATAAAATAAAAAAATAAAAAATAAATAAAAAAATAAAATGCCCCATGCAAATGGGACCGGGTCTGGCTTAAGGGCTGCTCAGGTATAGATCCTAAATCACTGTGACCTTATTACCAGAGGAAAGCATTTTATTTACTTCCAGGGCCCCTAGGTCCCATGGCATCTAGATAACAGCGACTCAAATGACTCAAATACTTCTTCTGGGCCCCACGGAAATCAAAAGCCCACCCCTTAGCTGTCTGCAAATGGTCCACAGCTTACCGTGGTGGAAGTCAGACCAGAATTCTTGATTTCCTGCCTTAAAGAGTTCTCCTTCCAGGTTCTGCCTCTTAGGGGGTTGCCTTTTATTTTCACCTGATGGTGAGCCCAACTGCAGCCCGACACTCCTTCTTTTGAATTCATTGCCCACCTTCCGACTGCCATGAATATAGGCCGCTTGCACGTAGTGGAACTTTCTCCAAAAGTTTGTGGGTCAAGGGAATATTCACTTCCCCAGCACGCAGCAAGCTTTTGGAAATCCTGCGTCACCTCCTGCTGCTCTTGGGAGCACGCTGGATCCTCTGCAAGTTCAGTCAGGGTGGTGACCTGCAGTCGGCCCTCTTGACTCCTTGCTTCTCCCTCTTCTTTCTATCCTTTCCTTCTTCTCTCCAGAGATGAATGGACACTTCTGATGGATTCTGTTTTTTAAAAAAGATTTTATTTATTTATTCATGAGGAACACATAGAGAGAGAGGCCCAGACTAGGCTGAGAGAGAAGCAGGCTCTCTGCAGGGAGCCTGATGCAGGACTCAATCCCAGGACCTGGGGATCATGACCTGAGCCGTAGGCAGATGCTCGACCACTGAGCCATCCAGGTGCCCCACTGATGGACATTTCTAATACAGAACAGCATGGCCCTATCTTCAATGCCCTTGGCTCTTGCTAACACCCACATCCTGGGGACCTCATTCCTACTCCATATTCATCAGGACTTTTGGGTTGCAAACAACAGAAAGCCAACTCAAATTAGCTTCAGGGGAAAAAGAGAGTATTCTTTGACTCGAGAAACCTAAAAGGAAAAAGCAGGAGAGGCTGGCCGACAGGCTGACCTGGAGGCTTGGCAAAGTTTTCTCCATATTCATCCTTTCTACCTCCCAGCTCCTGGGATTCTTCTGAAAACAGCTTTCTCCAGGTAGTGGAGACATGGCTTCAGGCATCAGGGACCCCATCCTTGTCTCCACAAAGGAAGCAGCACCCTTGGGTAGAACAGTCTGGGCAAAGTTCTGATTGGCCTGCCCTGGGCTCCGTCTGATGCAAGGCTCCTTCCCAAGACCCCGGGATCATGACTTGAGCTGAAGGCAACACTAGAACAGTCACAGTGGGCAAGGGACAGGGGACAGGGGATGGCGACCTGGAGTGGGTGCCATCCCCTGCAATTAGGGAGGCAGAATAGTAGATCCAGGTGCAGGGGAGGAAATGCCAGGGGGTCAGAAATGGCTACTGATGCATACAGCAGGTGGGGCTCACTGGAGGGCTTACCTGACCACTGCTAAGAAGCTCAGAAAGAGCAAAGGGGGCACAGAGACCCTGATAATGTTACAGGTCCCATGACTCACCCACAACAGACGTGGGGCCAGGGCCGGATAACTCCCCCCTTCTGCCCCTAGGAAGGGTCTCTGCAATCCAACAGCAAGAATGTTTTGGAAGCCTGGGCATTATGTACCCTCCTGCAAGAGGCACTTTCAGCACAAGGAAGAACTCTGGAAGGCATTTCAGAGAGATCACCTCACTTGTCCCGCGTCCTCTGCTCAGACTGCTCCTAAAACGGCCTGGGCTGATAGCAGTTGTCGTTCCCTGAATCATTTCCAGAAGGTGATGCTATAGCCTCTCAGCAGCCAGTATTTAATAACCTTAAGCATCTGGAAATCCTTCCTTATTTTCCAACCAAAATCCTTCCTGATGCAATTGCAAGTCATTTCCTCTCAGTGCTCAGGAAAGGGAAACCAGATGGTCAGTGCCCCACATGAAATAACTTTTAATAAACTTGCCAGAATTAGTGACCCATCGTGTAGTCTGTTTCTTCCCTGGGTGAAATTGTCCCAATTCCATCAACTGTTTTCTGCTTTGGTCTCATTTTCTAACTCGTAAATTACCTGAGCTTCTTTTCTCCAGAGGAGACTCAAGTTCTTGCAGTTATTCAATGTGTGTTGATGTGTGGGATAGTATTAAATACTAGTTAGGCAGGAAAGACTCAGCAAAGAAATTTCCAGTGCTAAATGAACCCAATTCCAGAGTGTGTGTGTGGGGGGTGGTCCTCGAGGAGATGTCCTAAGTACTACAAACGTTAGTAGCTCCAGAGTCTATCCATAGCCAACTGGACATTTTCAAAAGCCATAACAGATGCCAATTCATTGCTTATTCATTTCCATTTTATTTATGAGAGATTTTTTTGGCCAGCTCTAAATCATTTGTTGGAATGCAATTGGTCTTGCTGGGCCTAAAGCGGGATCATGTCTCATGGAATTGTTCTAGGTTATTATCATGAGCAGCTCTCGAGAAACCATTTCATGTTCTGCTGGGTAGAGTTACTAACACATCTCATGCGACGGGGGCCGGGGGTGTGCTTGAGACTTTTCTCAAATGCAAACCTGAAACAGGCAAACAAAACCTTCCCAGTTGTTAGAAGGCAACGGGTTCCAACTCACAAACCCTGGGGGCAAAGAAAGCTGCACCCAGGAGCAGGACCACAGGATGAAAAATACTTGGTTTGCGGGTGAGATCATGGATCCCAGAGTGAGAGCAGACCAAGGAGTAGTGTTCTCTGGTAGATGCAGATACCCTGGGTATCAGTGTGTGTGTGTGTGTGTGTGTGCATGTGCACGAGTGCAAATATTTAAGAGCTGAATGAACAAGTGAATCGGTGAATGAATGAATTGAAGGTGGTTCTGATTGGTAAGGAATCTTTTTCTTTATCCATTTAAAAATATTTTATTTATTTATTCATTCATGAGAGACAGAGAGAGAGAGAGAGAGAGAGAGAGAGGCAGAGACACAGGCAGAGGGAGAAGCAGGCTCCATGCAGGGATCCTGATGTGGAACTCGATCCTGGGTCTCCAGGATCACGCCCTGGACCAAAGGCAGGCACTAAACCGCTGAGTCACCCAGGGATCCAAATCCATTTTCTTTTTTTAAAAAAATATTTTATTTATTTATTTGAGAGAGAGAGAGCAAGAGAGCATAAGCAGGGGGAGTGGTAGGCAGAGGGAGAGGGAGAAGCGGGCTCCGTCTGATGCAAGGCTCTGTCCCAGGACCCCGGGATCATGACCTGAGCTGAAGGTAGATGCTTCACCTACTGAGCCACCCTGGTGCCCCTTCTTTTTTTTTTTTCTTTTGTAAAGTTTTAGTTATTTATTTATGAGAGACACACAGAGAGAGGCAGAGGCCAAGGGAGAAGCAGGCTCCCTGCAAGGAGCCGGAGGTGGGACTCGATCCCAGGACCCCAGGATCACACCTGAGCCAAAGGCAGAAACTCAATCTCTGAGCCACCCAGATGCCCCCCTCCTTTTTTTTTTAATAATCAGAAATTTGTACCTTTTGACTTCCTTCACTCCTTTCACTCTTCCAACCCCCACTTCTGGAAATCATCAGTCTGTTCTCTGTATCTACGAGCTTGGCTTTTTTGGGTAAGATTGTACACACAAGTGAGATCAAATAGTATTTGTTTTTCTCTGACTTATTTCATTCAGCATAAAGCCTCAAGGCCCATTCATGTGGTTGCAAAGCGCAAGATTTTATTTGTTTTCACAGCTGAGTAACATCCCACCATGTGTGGGTGTATACAGGTGTTTGTACAGGTACAGTTTCTTTACCTGTTCATCCAGCAGCAGACTCCAAGGCTGTTTCCATGTCTTGGCGCAGTAAGTAATGCTGCAGCGGGCACGCGTGCGTGACCCATTCAGAGTCGGTGTTTTTCTTTTCCTCAAATATATACACAGAAGTAGGATGCCGGATCATATGATAGGCCTATTTTTAATTTTTTGAGGAACCTCCACGCTGTTTTCCATAGTGGCTGCACCAATTTACATTCCCACGGACAGTGCACAAGGGTTTAGGGAGTTGTTTTGGTTTTTTGTTTTTAATAGGAGTGCAAGTTTGCCTTCTTTCTTGCTTGTGTTCTTCGGGGGGCACACGAGTGGATCCTGCTTCTCCCTCAACACGACTCATGAACTCTGCCGCTGTGTGGGCTGTGCACCATGCAGTTCCAGGAACGCCTTTTACGTCATTCTTTATGTCCCAGCGGTCTCCTGCAGTTGTTCAGTGCACAACCTGCATGGCTGTCCATGGCAGCCCCATCAGTGTCAAGCCCCAGAGATCTCATCCAATAATTTTACCCTTCTGCGAATGGGCTCATTGCCACCAACTACGTGAATGGTAGATACATGCCGGAGAGCATTTGTTTTTCTGACTGTAATATACAAAACAAATTTCGACATAGTTCTGTTAAATTTCTGTTGATATTTGTAGACATCTACTGCCTCATAAACTTTGTTGTCAATTATGTATGCTCACAAGCTGTTCTAGTTTTGATACGTTTAGGAAAAGTTCAGTCACATTTTCAGAATTGTAATGATTTCCCATAAAACATCTGATTCTGAAAATTTGTATCTATACAGTACAAATAACATAATGGCAGGCAAATCATGCTACATAGTACCTTCCTTTATGCTGTAGTTAAAGTTATTATAGCTTTCCAAACAGTTTGCTTTTCAAAATCATAAATAAAGATCCTGGGGTACAGGCTATTTTAACAAATATGCATAACTTGGAGACGCAGGATCTATTTATCTTTCCAACACCCATTGTATTTCTTCTCAGTCCAGATTCTTTCATAATATTTATCTGAAGGTAGAATTTTAAAAAATGCTCTCGGGGACACCTGGGTGGTACATTTGGTTAAGTGTTTGACTCTTGATTTCAGCTCGGTTCTCAAGTTGAGTTCAAACTCCACGTTGGGCTTTGTGCTGGGCATGGAGCCTATGTTAAAACAAGCAAGCAAGCAAGCAAGCAAACAAAAAATCCTCTCTCCCCTAGGGACCTAGATCACCTGGGAAAGGTGGGCAGATCTGGGGTGGACTCACGGTACGGAGGCTTGACTGGCAGAGATCTGCGCATCTCTGTGGACCCCAGTTTGATCAGCCAAAGCAATATGGGTTTCTATTTATCTAAAGGAAAGTGGCCAAGGATGAGTGATTAAGGAAGATTTGACATGTCGAGGACCTTGTGCTCTAATGATCTTTGCAAAAGTTAGCATTAGAGAAGGCCTCTATCCTTAGGAATAAGATGAGGAGGATGAAGAGTGTCACGAGGGAGAACAGTGACAGGGAGAAGGCCGGGATGCTGGGTCCATGAGGCTGGTCCCCTTGGTGCCCAGAGACATGAAGGCAGGAGCCCCAGAGTCTCCTTCATACCATTTGCTTTGGGTGCCCGGGTCATGGCCAACCTGGTCCCTATGGGCTGTGGGAGCAGCAGAGGCTTCTGGGACAGTGGAAGCTGGCATTCCCTCAAGCCTTCACTTGTGCCTTCATGTGTCCATTTATCCATACATTCGTCTAATTGCTTTACCACCAACAATCTGTTCAGAACCTCTTTTGAAATAAGACAGGTTTGAAATCAGGCAGAGAGACAAGAAGCAGGGGTGGTACCCATTACTGCTGCAGACGCTGTTGGGGAAGGAATATGTGGCATAAAACCCACTGCAAGATGCTAACAGATACCGGGAAGATGAGGCACAGGAGGACAGAGATGCTGAGCCACAAGGTTGGAAGGAGTCTTCCTAAACAGAGACTAGAAGAAATGGGGGAGGGTCTCAAATGGGGCCATCTGACTTCTGGCTGGAAGGGTAGGGTGGTGTTTTCCAGCTCTCATCTTTCTTGCAAGACCTTCAAAGACCGCATCTCTGATCACCTCACTCCTATGCTTGGAAACCATCAGTGGCTCCCTATTACCTACAGAATGAAGAACAAGTACCTCAGCAACGCATTCAAGGGTGTTCAAAAGTGACTCCCTTCTCCCTTTGTGGGATGACCTCGCACCCCCTGCCTCCTATCGTTTACTCCCCGATCTCATGGTCTCACTATTTCCTAAACATTAGCGTTCCCTTCCTCTTCTCTTCCCAGAAACTGGTGTGTGGATGGCTCTGCCTCACACCAGGGGAGGAATGGTGATGGGTTTGGACCAGTAATCACGGGAGCCAGAGGGTCCAGGAAGAAGACAGAGAACCGAGATGTCTGGAGGACACAGCCCCCAGCCTCATCTGGGGCACGACAGGAGGAGCCAGCACCGGAGCTGGGTTGCACAGGATGGTGGGATTTAGGGAGAGAGAAGATTCGGACCCAGGCCATGTGCACGGCCACTTGTTAGAGCAGTTTTGATTGTTGGATTTCAGAAATACCAATGGATCAAAGGAAATGTGCCCTGGAAATTTGGGAGTAGATGGATTCTAGTGCCTTTATAACTAAATGGTACTGTGATAAAATTTTTTTTTATCCTATCTTTGTGAACTCAAGTGACTAATGTTTCAATATGCGATTTAAAAAGGGATTTTGTTCCCATGACAGCATTCCTTGAGGTGCTATTAAATACAACCTTAACGATTTTTATATAAAAATGAAACATGATAGGAAGCATGTGACCATATGCTGGTTTCCCTGGGCAGACAACGCAGAGGGTACGTCAATGTGGAGGGTGCCCTAGCAGTTATAGCCACGTGCCATCGGCACTTCTAGCAGGATTTCTAGAACAGTCCGCAACAATTCCTACACGCTTCCACATGCAATCCTCACCCGCTTCTAGAATCCCTAAAGTGAATTCACAGGGTGGGACAATGACAAATTTCCTAGTGGGAGCCCAGATGGCCCCTCCTCTGTGACTGCGGGGGCTTTGCTCTTGGGCCCAGCACCTCGGGCTTCCCGGGCAGCAGTAGCACCCAGGCACCCTCCTCACCCTCGAGGCCTGGCCATCTCGCCCCGGGAGTCGGTCCCACCCTGAGCCGAATCCAGCACCGGTCGTGGCTTAAGTGAGGTTACATTTTAATGAGATGAAAAATAACTCCTAACTCCTTCTTAGAGGACCGGGTATAAATTAGTTATTGATTTTAAAGCATCTTGGAAATGTAATTCCGGAGGCAGTGCAGCATCCAAGCTTGAATAATTAACGAGACAGGTGGAGGTAGGAGCCCCATTCCTCCCCCGCCCCTGTTATCGGGAAACTGAGTCCTCAGTCAATGGAAAGGATGGGTGCCCTGGGGCTTGGACTGGCCTGTGGCATGGACCCAGCAGCCCTCCAGGGATGGGAAAGCCTCCTGGCTACACAGATGTCACCAGAACCGTGTTTTCCGGAAAGCCAACGATAGTAATCTAAGCTGGCTGTGGGCGTGGAGGTGACTAGAGTCCCTTCTCCACGATTTCTTTATACAGTAACAGTACGACAAGCTCACTGTGGAAACTCTGGTCAAAGGGAGGAGTAAACATCCCAAACTCATCATCCAAAGATACCGTTCTTGCTGCTTTCTTCTGGTATATTAGAATTCTCCGATTTCTTAAAAAAAAATACATTTGTCATAATAGTCTTCATATAACGTTATATGGACCAGACTATTTTGCTTCCTGTTAGTTTGATTTATTTATTTATTTATTTATTTATTTATTTATTTATTTATTTATTTATTTATTTATTTATGATAGTCACACAGAGAGAGAGAGAGGCAGAGACACAGGCAGAGGGAGAAGCAGGCTCCATGCACCGGTAGCCCGACGTGGGATTCGATCCCGGGTCTCCAGGATCGCGCCCTGGGCCAAAGGCAGGCGCTAAACCGCTGCGCCACCCAGGGATCCCTTCTTCCTGTTAGTATTAGATCATAAACAATTTTTCATGTTATTATAAGTGCCGTATAAACATCCTTTTCAATAGTAACTTCGTGCACTTCAGTTCTAGTCCTCCTGCCACCATCTCTCGGTTGTGGGACACGTAAGCTGCAGGTCATCTGTTTTCAGTGATATTAAGGCAGGTGATGAACGGACCCCCCGGGCGAGGCGCTTAGGAAGTTAACGCATAGGGACGCCTGGGGGGCTCAGGTCGTGATTCCGGGGTCCTGGGATAAAGTCCCACATCGGGCTCCTTGTGGGAAGCCTGCTTCTCCCTCTGCCTATGTCTCTGTCTCTCTATGTCTCTCATAAATAAATAAATAAGATCCTAAAAAAAAAAAAAAAAACCCTCGTAAGTCGCGGCAGGAAAGGCTCCTTCCGTTCTCGACCTCCAGGGGACACGGTCTCAGACCCATGACTGTTTCAGCAAGGGCTGATGACAACCTGACTTCATAGGTTGACTAGTAACCCATGTGCCTTGTGATGCCATAGAGGAGGGCTCACAAGCATTTGTTAAAATATCATTCATTCATTCATTCACTCATTCATTCATTCATTCTGCGGTGATTGTGCACATCTATGCACCAAGGCACCTACAGATCGGAGGGTATGCTGGCCGAGCACATGGAGGGAGGTTGGTCATCTAGGGTCACGCTGGCTTCCAGCCGGTGATGACAAAGGGGCAGGTGGAGGCTCCCGGGGAGGGGACCTTATGTCTCTTCAGCAATAGGTAGTGTGTGTGGGGGGGGCAGGGGGAGCAGGTGGTCAGAACATCCCCTCCCAGCCTCATTCAGAGATTAGACGGAGGGGATCGGTGGCAAATGGGCCTGTGCGAGTGGCTGATGCATGATGCTGTCACTCCAAGGTGTAATTAAAGAGATGTATGCTAATTTTTAACTTGGTTAAGGGATATTAACTCAGACAAATGAACCTCTCCTTTCCCAATAATTAGATATCCAAACAAACACACACTTTTCTCCCCAATTAAATGAATGGAAACTCTAAGCTATGGAGCCCCATTTCAATATGCCCTATTTGTTACTGGTTTCCACTCCACTGCTTTCTTTAACTTCACAAAAGCAAACGATACTATAAAGAAGCATAATAAAATCATAACAGCAAAAATTTCCTTTTGATTTTCGCAGGACATAAAACACTCATTCACAACTGGAAAAAAAAAAGACACTGTGTTCAGCTAAAATGTCACGTTGTTTCCAAGAGAATGCAGTTTAAAGGGCTTAAGGGATGGTGGCATCCAAGTGACACATTTTGAAGTTATATTTAATTTAAAGCAGTAATGCCTATCCCTTTGGTATATAAAGGATGGATCATATCAAGCCAAGTTGACTGCTTTTTTTTTTTTATTAAATTACAAAATTAGTGAAAGAAGTAATGCTTTTAGGTGGTATGGAGACAAATACCTTTTATTTTCGTGCTGGTGGCGGCAACCGACGTGAGGATAATTGGTTGGTCCTGGCGGGGCAGACTGAACAGGATGAGGCACTTTGGCCCCTGTTCCCACTGTTTTGGGTTCAAAAGAAATTCCCAACACTAGAGTCACTGAACTTGGCCCTGGTCACCCCTCTACTGTCCAGGACACAGCCTGGGACGGATGGGGCTGCAGTGTGCCATGAAGTCCAGGACCAGTGGATCTACTTAAGCAAAAACAAAGTGAGAAGTTAGTCCCTGTGGAATTAGGACGGTGAGCATCTTCGTGTGCAGCCTACGTGGAGCTTCAGTGGGAATCTTGCTCAGAGTTAGAATGAGGGCTGCAGAACCCGCATGCTTGGGGGGAACCCTACCTGTACGCAGAGCCCCCAGTGAACAAGCCCAGTGGCCCTCATTCCTGTGTCTCAGAATCCGCCTTTAGCTAGTGTCTGAATTCAGGCAGCAGAGGCCCCACCAAAATGTAAATGTGCCCCCTGGGAGGCTGGCTGCAGTGACACTGGGCTGCACATGGGCCCACTGGTGCTCCCACAGTTGGGAAAACCAGAACACTGGACAGGTAGGGTTTGATGGGGAAGTGTTGGTCATTTCGGCCTGGAGAGCAGAGGCCCACCTGGAAGCAAGGTGGGGGTAAGCTGGAGGTTGGGGGTTCAGCAGAAGCAGAAACACCAGGTGACCTGAATGCTGGTTGCCTGGTCCCCCAAATGGTTCCAGTTCTCTTGGGCCGGGAGAGCCCCCGCCCACTACAATGGGTCTCTACAGCCCAGGGGACTTTTGGGTCCATCTGAAAGGCCAACCATGAGTCCCCCAGGGAAGGGACGTGGTGGTGTGATGACGAGTCATGCCATAGATTAGGAGTTGGGTGACATTAAGTGGTTCACGACTGTCGCAGAGTCAGGGTTTCCTTCTTGAGCTGAGGCGTGCAGGAGGTGCAGAAGGTCACCCCAATACCAAAGATGAAACCCAACCCAACCCAGGCACAAAACCTCTATCCCAGCGGGACCTACCTGAGTGCTTTCCATCATACAACCTTTCACAGAAGGGACGGGAACGCTGTTACTCCCATGTCAGAGGTGAGGCTCCAAGAAGAGCCATGTCTGCGGTCACGCGACAGGTACAAGTGGAGAACGGGGCTTCGGCCCCGAGCACACGGGCCTTCAGCAACGGCGACAGGGGACAGGAGGAGGACGGGCGTGGCTGGGAGATGCCCGCTCAGGGCCTGCTGTGCCGTCTCTCTCCACCTCTGCTGACCTTTGCCAGTGTCTCTCTTCTCCTGATGGGCTTCGACACCAGCACAACGACACGACGAGAAACACAACGTCACAGTGGAGGGAACCGGCCGGCAGACCCGGGGTGGATTTCAGGGTGTGCCCTTTACTCTCTGACTGTGGCACACGGTCCGCTGTGTGCTCCTCGCTTTCCTTGTGGGAGTGAAGCCTCCCCCCCGCACCCCAAGTGTCCTGAGGACTAAATGTTCTGAGGCACAACTTCTGGCCACGCAGCAGCTGCCTGGGTAGGCCCCTCCTCGTGTATAATCAGCTGATTTGGTCCATGAGGTCAGCAGAGCCGGAGTCGTCTGTCCGTCCAGGTAGAGCCGGTGAGGACGGGGCCAGGCTTTGCACACTCCGCTGTTGAACCCGGCTGCGGGCGGGAGGCACCCTGCCCTTGACACTCCCGTGGACCCCAACCTCCTGTTCCTCATCCACGCTGATTTTGCCATTTCCAAGGGCCTTCTGGGTTCCTGCTCTTGCCGGGCATCCCGCCCCCTTCCTGCATCTCTTTCCACAACACTCACGCCAGGCGGATCCACCCAAGGTCTGCCCCGGGATGAGGTTGTCGATGGCACGGCCGGGGCAGCGCAGCGCTGACATGAGGCGTCTTTGTCCTTCAGAGCCTGCTGACCTCGATGCCCTGGCCTCGCCCCATCAGCCTCCGTCTCTGTCCTCCCGCCTCACACCCCTGCTGCACCCCGTGTGTCTGCTCTTCTACAGTGTCTTTCTGAATCAGAGATCACCGACTGGTGGCCTCCAGGCCAGATACGTTCGGCTCACAGGTGTGCATCGTTTGGACCCCAGCGTTAAAACGTTTTTGAGATAGAGGCCCAACATTGAACATTTGGCGCACTGCCACAGTTTTAGTTTCTTTGGAAAATTTGGGCAGTCACGCAGGATGGGGACCCCTTCCTGTGTAAATCAGGCTGTCCGGTGGGCCAGAGTCCCGTCGCCACCACCACCTTACAGCAGCCAGCTGGAGAATCGCCCCTGCAGGCTGACCCTGCAGCCTCCGGGCCTCACCTGGCACAACCCAACAAGCTCATCAAACTATTCCCCTAAGCCAAGAAGTTGCTGATGGCAGCTATGTTACTATCTACCATCCATCCACCCATCTATTTATTATCTGTCTATCCATCCACCCAACTCTCATCTATCTCCAGATCCATCATCTCCCTCTATTTTTTATGTCCTCTACCTTTGTTCCTGTAGCGCTGACAGCAGTAGCTGGCATAGAGTGGTTATTCAATAAATATTTGTCAAACCAATTAGCAAATATAGGATAGATGATGCAGCCAAGGTTCAGAGATGCTGAATTACCAGGCTGTCATAGGGCTCGCAGAGGGGAGAGCCAGACCCATTTCCAGCCTCTTCAGCGGCCCCCTTGGCTCTCTTACTTCTGAGACAAGTTTGGATTAGGGCTTATCCTGGCCACTGCGGCCCAGGTCTACACTTGCCCTACTTTCTGGCACGTCCCAGGTAGCTCCTGGGTGCTTTATTATTATTATTATATTATTATTATTATTTTTAATAAATTTATTTTTTATTGGTGTTCAATTTACCAACATTTAGAATAACACCCAGTGCTCATCCTGTCAGTGCCCACCTCAGTGCCCATCACCCAGTCACCCTCACCCCCCACCCACCTCCCCTTCTACCACCCCTAGTTCGTTTCCCAGAGTTAGGAGTTTCTCATGTTCTGTCTCCCTTTCTGATATTTCCCACTTATTTTTTCTCCTTTCCCCTTTATTCCCTTTCACTATTTTTTATATTCCCCTGGGTGCTTTAGTGTGGCTTCCTGGGGACCTCAGCAGCCACAGAACCCCTGCAAGTTGGGGCCCTGTGGAGAGACCCCACTCTCCTCTAAAGAGCCCATATTCTCAACAGTGTTTAATAAATGGGGGACTGTTTCTTGAATAAAGCACCTTGGTCTTTCCTGAACTTGGTTTTCATTGGCTTAATTAAATGATTAAGTAGGCTCCACGCCCAACCTGGGGCTTGAACTCATGACCCTGAGATCAAGAGCCTCGTGCTCTGCCGACTGAGCCAGCCAGGCGCCCCTCCATTAGCTGTGACAACAACAGTAACCACCGCCACGTATTCGTCACTAAGGCACAGCCTGTGTCCTCTCATTTCCCCTTGGCAGCAGCCCTCTGAAGCAGGTGCTAGGAAGAGGTTAAGTGGGTGGGTTAAGGCCACACAGTCAGACACCCAGCCAGGATCTGACCTTAACCTTGTACTTGCCCTCTCGATGAGGTCAGGCTATGGCCCGTGAGCCAAATCCAGCTTGCTGCCTGTTTCCTGTTATTTGTATGGCCCATGCGATAAGAACTTTTACATTTTTGGATGGTTGGGAAAAAAAAATCAAAAGAGGAATAATATTTTGTAATACATGAAAACTATACGAAATTCAAATGTCAGCGTCCATAAATAAAGCTTTGTTGGAACGTGGCCATGTCTGTTGGCTGACATGTCGTCTACGCCTGGTTTTAAGCAACACGGGCTGAGTTAAGAAGTTGCATAACGGAGACTGTGTGGCTCACAGAGTCTAAAACATTAACCATTTGGCCCTTTATAGAAAAAGCTTGTCCCTTCCTTCTCTCCACTGTGACCCTAACATCTGTGTTCCAGGGGCTAAGCAGCAGGACCAAGTCATTTCCAGAGAGGAGCTGTGAGTCGGGAGAGTCTGGGGCAAGTGGGCTGTGCTCCACATGGGCTCTGGGGGGTGGGGGAAATTGGGTGTGAAGGTGGGGGGCAGGGCTGGGGAGGGCTTGGGGGATCACAGCACGAGCAGGTGCTGTGTGTCTCACCGCAGGTCCTTGGCCAGCAGCCCTTCTGTCAACCCACCAACATCTGTGGGCCGAGGCTATGCTGTGGGGGGACCAAGGAGTCAGGACCGTTGCCACCTTGATGTCGGGCACAGGGTCGGGGCGCCTCTCAAGGACGGGCAGCTGCTATGGTGTGAGGATCGGTGCACTGGCTGGGGGCACGTGCATCAGCTGGTTACCTGGCAGGCTAGACGCACAGCCTTACTCTGGTCTGTGTGCCTGGGAGGGGAGAGGGAGTGGGGAAAGGCCGTCCAGGGCTGAGAGCCAACCACACCTTCCCTTCTCCGGCAAACACCTGTGCCCGCGCGCAGGCGCACAACCCCATATCGGAACCATCTGGCTGCAGAAGTAGTTGAATCCAGGGACCCAAAGTGCCTTAAATATCACGCAGTATGGTGCTTTCCAAACTTTAATGTGCACACGAACCACCTGGAGAACCTTGTTAAGCTGTGGATTTGAATCAGTAGGTTCTGGGGTGGGTTGGAGAGTCTGCGTTTCTAACAGGCCCTGCTCGGGTGCTGTGTTCACACCTGTGGTGTCGGGACCCGCAGCAGCATCTGGGGACTCGTGAGGACTGCAAATGCTCAGGCCCCCTTCCACGCCCTCCAATCAGAATCTCTGGGGGGTGCAGCCCCGCCATCTGGGATGAGCGTGTCCCGCCGGTGATTGGGATGCTCCCTCAAGTCTGAGAACTGCTGTTCTAGTCCCTTCTCCAAGGCTTCCTCCCTTGCCCCGAATCTCCTCCCATCTGTGCAGGAGGCAGCTGGGCTTCCTGCCATCACTTGAGAGAATCATTAACTATCCTGATACCCGAGTCCCCGAGGCCTCTCACCTGGAGCAGGTGAACACGGCGTCACCCTCCGGAGACGCAGCTCGATTTATAAGCCAACGCCTACAATCTGGAGCCTCTGCCTGGGTAATTTCCATTTGGGGGCTTATTTTTGAAACTACGGCTTGCTTTCTCTGTCTACAGTGCCTTAGTATGCAGGGCTTGTGGCTCCTTGGGGAGGGACCAGGTGGGGTGCGCTGGGGTGCCGGTCTCAGCCACACCGGGACACCAGCCAGGCTCTCTGAGGTGAACCCACCAGGGGCCCCCAGAAGCATTTCATAAGCCGGAACCTTCCAAGTTCTGCCAAACCTATCCTCCCAATTTCATGATAATCTGTTCGAGCATTTTTGTGCGATGCAGCAATAAGAGAGAAACATAATTTTATCTTTAATAAAAGCTCAAATTACATGTTTTGATGAATAGAAGATTATTGCAGAGATAAAGTGTTAGTTTTCCAGGAACCTAGCTAAAAAGCATCTTTCTATAGATTGAGAAAGTTAACCTAAACCCACTGAAGTTTATATTTGTGCTGCTGATTCCTATGGTTAAGAATAGCAAATTTTTATTTTCACGATAGATTTTAATTTGTAAAATTACCCTTGCATTAGCAGGCGGAGCTCGGGGGTTCTGTAGCCCTTATTTTGACTTTTGGCTCTTAAATAAATGAAGCTTTAAAAATGTTGAGAGTAATACTTAAATAGAATGTAGTTAGATCTCACAGTGACTCTAATTGTGATTACAATTATATGACTGTAATGATACAAAAGACACATTATCTTTATAATTTATGATCCTCCTGGACCAAACGCAACTTCTTAAAAATGCAACATTTCAGTACCATCTGGGAGATTTGCCCAACAAAATTATGTATAAACAAAGTTCTTTATTGACTCGCTGAGATCCAAGTGGAATCAATTATACATTATTGTTGTCTTTGTCGGCACTGCAAAGTGTGAGACAGCTAAAGGCCCACATTCCATAAATCACCCAAGTGTAATTTCCCAAGGGGCTACGTTTTGTGTGGAAACAAAGCATTGTTGGTGTTTTCAGTTCAGACTTTCTGATCATACTCAGCGGGTCTATCCATTTTCCTTGAGATCCCCAGTGAGTCTTGTTGGGTTCGGCCAACTTGGTGTTGAATCCCGCTCTGGAGGTTCCAGATGCCTGGAGTGTGTGGTGTGTGTATGGGGAAGGGGAGGGGGATTCAGGTGATTGTAGGTAAACCCACGGCCATTCAATTCCACTATTTTCACTTACAGTGGACACTCAACATCAAAATTCTGAGAAGTCCATATTTTGCAGTCTAAGTGAGAGATTGTACTGAACTAGATGTCACTGAAGGGAAAGATCAGTTGATTGCATAACAGTGGCTAAAAACCCCACCTCAAACCCTGGGGGCCTAGGCTATGTATTAGATCATTCTGTGGATGGGCACTTCAGAGCTCATGAAGGAAGATGCTCTGAAGTACGCAGTGTACTGACATTTAAAATACGAGGGTGGGACTCATCTCAAAGGAAGGGATGGTACCACGGAGGAAGACTGGTGTTTGTGTGGGTTAGAGAAACATCACTGTAATGGACACAAGAGGAACTCCGGCCTCTCACACAAAGTGCCTGTGGTTGGTTTGGCTCCGCAGAGTCGAGGAGCTGGTTGATCTAAGATGGCCCCTCCACCTGCTGTGGTTTAGCCTAGACTGGAATCGGAGCTGGCCTTGTTGGTGTTTTTCTGCCTTTCTTTGATATGCTCATTCCTTCAACATTCCTGGACACCCACCCTGAGCTTGCCACTGGCCTGTTACTGTCAACATCAGTTGGGCAGGGCCAGTGGGCAATGGTAGCTAGAGGGGTGGCTTCACCATGGGAGGAACACACAGGGACAGGGAGATGGTTCATGAACGTGACCCAGAAGCATGAGAAGCCAGCCTGGCAAAGAGAGAGGAGGGAAGTGGATGAGGCTTGTGCCAGGCCAGGAGGTGAGGGTCCAGAAGGAGACCTCAGAGGACAGAGGAATTCTGGGAAGCGGAGTCTGGGGAGGTTGGTGGGAACAGGTCAGGAAGGGTCTTTGGAGCCCTTCTGAAGAGCACACCTTTTTTCTGAGGGTGTGGGGGCCACTGCAGACTCATTTCGAGTGGGAGCAGTGACGAAGTCAGATCTGCCACCCAGAATGCTCACTCTGGCCACTGTACAGAGCATGGTGGGAGGGCCCAGTTAGGAAATGGCCATGACTGTCCAGGAAGAGAGGACGATGCCTTGGACAGGGTGGGGGCTGGTCAGATAGAAGATTCCAGACATGCAGGTACGTGTTTGTGATGTTTGATTGACTTCAGTGAAATACTCAACTGTAGACTTGCTCTTTGCACAGGTGGGGGTCAATACTGGAACCTCCCTCTGCCTAGTACGAGCAATCCTTCACCCTACTTCTTGAACGTGTTTACCTCACACGCAGGGATTTTTCATCCTGCAGACTGGGTCTCCCCATTCTTCGCTACAAGATCTACTTTCACATCCTCAAGGTAACCATCCCGGCCTTCAGCCCTCTCCTAGCTCCTTCCCCCAGGACACAGACCAGGCATCCAGTTCTCTATTTAAGACCCAAATGTCCACAACGGTTGTTGGCTCAGTAAATGTTTGCTATTATGTTTATTATATGCTTTTACCAATAATAATATTGTTAGGTCCAGTACACATTTGCTGAATATATGAGCATTACCCAAATGAGGGTTGTGCTACTCATTATAAATTGTAGCTTAATGGTTTTCTTTGGGACCAGGGAGTGTTTTAGTTAGGGATTTTTCTCTTGGTGAACTGCTATGTCTTAGTAAAGATGTTCATCTCTTTCTAGCTTGTCAAATGAGACTATTATAGGAAATCATGGATCCTAGATTCTCTGCCCTTTGAGTAGGTGAAGCTGACACCTGATGACGAATGTTCTCTTTCTCTCTTTCTCTCTCTCTCTCTGTTTTGTGCCATGTGGAGGACCTATAGATAATGAAGCCATTCTCTGATATTGAGAAATTCTCCAGCCCAAGAAATGCTCTGCCAGGAGCAGGAAATTCGGCTGCCAGGAGCTCCCTCACTTAGTGATGAGCCGATACTATGTTCTCAACTTTTCTCAAGTGTCACTGTGAGAAATGCTTCCAAGAAGAATGTCTCTGTTCTTTCCAAGATGGCCCACAACACATCATTCATTAGAAAATTTGCTGCTCTCCTGTGTGTATCAGCATGGCACATTCCCCTGAGCATAGAGTTTCTTTCCCAAAGAAATGTTAAGCTTCCTCTTACTAAATATATAAATTGTGGTTTTCCCTCGTGACCAGATATCCAGGAAGCTCAGAGTTGTGTTTGGTAGACAGCTGCAATAGTGCAATGCCCATAATTATCACTAAGATTGTGTTTCTTTCATGTCAGCAGGCACTTTTGCCTACGCTTTCTGACTGGATTCTCATAACATCACTGCAAGGGCGATACTAGTAATACCCCCACTTTACAGAGGTAGAAATAGAGGCCGAGAGGAATTTATTGAGTCATCCACAATCCCAGCGCTGGTGAATGATAATGCTGACCAAGGATCCTGGAATCATTCTGTCCTTTCTCTGCTTGCTTTTTTATGTTGGTGGCTCCAGAGATACCAGGGCAGGGCAATGTGTCCTTAATAACTAAGAACAGAACATGAAAAATTAAATTCAGTCTATTCTGAGCAATAATAGGAACTATGCCTGGAAGTATTGTTACAATATACCCTGAAATCCTTAAAACCAATAAATATTTATGTAAACACAGCTCCTACTAAAGATTTAGATGTTCTTTGCAAAGACTGTTACTAAAAGTTAATAACTCTGAATGATTCTTTAAAAAAATTTTTTTTAAAGATTTTATTTATTTATTCATGAGAGACACACACAGAGAGAAAGAGAGGCAGAGACACAGGCAGAGGGAGAAGCAGGCTCTATGCAGGGAGCCCGACGTGGGACTCGATCCCGGGACTCCAGGATCACACCCTGGGCTGAAGGCAGCGTTAAACCGCTGTGCCACCCGGGCTGTGTGTATTAGGAGATCCAGACTGAATAGACCAGGGCGACATAAGCATTTACTCTATGTTCTGGGGGAGACATGCATTAAAGTTCAGTTTGACTGGGAGTCCTAGAGGTCCTACCACGTGCATGGGGCCAAGCAGGAAACACAAGATGAATAACACATGGTCCATGGCATGTCTCACACAACCTAACCAGGTAGCAAGAGAAATACCAGCTTGCCACCAGGGGAAGCAGCTGCTGTCTGTGGAGAGGGAAAGGAAGAGGGGGCTTATCACGGGTCACCCCACCAAACCCTCATGGGAACTCTTCCAAGTGGGAATTGTTGCCTCTGTTTTACAGATGGGAAATCTAAAGAGCTTATCCAAGATCACATAGTGAATGGAAAGCAGAGGCGAGATTCAAAATCTGGTGGGAAAGCATCAGCACTTTCCGGGACACTGTGAGCCTCCATACACCCTTCTGGTTTCATTAAGAGAGGCACCAGATGTCATACATGTGGAAAGGCAGGTAGGGACACAGTTGAGGAACTTGAGAGGTCGGGGGATGTGGTGAGGGTGCAACTGTCTCTCGGGGGAGGGATTGGCTTTCAACAGACTGGGTGGGGTGGCATTTTCGCAGAGAGAACAACAGAAGCAAAGAGATAGGGGCAGGAAAGCATGGGAGTTGTTATAAAGATTTGTAGTAACAGGTAGCGAGGCTCACCAGCAGTTCTGTACCCTGGGGTGGGGGTGAGGGTGCCCATGTTGGATCGGAATCCGGGCTCTGGCATCGGTAATCCCTGAGGCTGGGTGCTAGGAGCCATGTCCGAGAAGCACTTTGCACAGTACCCACCTAGCACCTAGAAAGCTTTTAGTGAACTATCACCATGTGGTGCTAGACCCTTGTCAAGAAATAGGAAGCATTTCAGGGTTTTGGGGACAGAGAAGGACATGACCTGTGCTATTGGGGTCCTCACTTTCAGGAACCTTTTGGCTCTGACCCTTGAGAGAGCTAACTTTATTATTATTATTTTTTTAAACTATTAATCCATTTTACTTTTCTTACAAGCCTTCCTTCTTGTCCACTGTGAGTGAGAGCTGGCCATAACATCTCAGTAAAAAAATAGGAAATGATCTTTAGTTCTTTATGATGGTTACCTCCAAACTGGTACATTTCTCAAGCTTTCCAAAAAAAAAAAAAAAAAAAGTGGGCAGAAATTGTGGGGTTTCCTTTTTTTATTGTTTTGTATGTTAATTTATCTGAGGAGAGGTCACTCGGATGGTCTTGGAACAAATACCTGAGCTTCCCCTTAGCTTCCATTGGGGCATCTCTATTCTGTGACGGTCTCTAAGAATGCTCACGCTTCCAGAATGCCCTATCTCCACTTATAATGATTACAAACCTCCTTCACAAAGCTTTCCTTCCTCCCAGATGTTTATTTGACTTTATAAAATGAAGGGAAAGGGTCATAATTCATTATTCTAAAACAGTTTTTTTCCCCTTTGATTTTGGGTCTTTATGCATCTGCAGATTTGTTTAGATCCAGTTGTGAAGCCCCGGCTCGAGCAGACCCTGGTTTATAGCCATGCTCACTATGATTTATTGCACGTACCTGATGTTTCCTGAGTGCTAGGCCTTGGGCTGAGGGCTTTATGTGCTGCGGAAAGTGTAACAACGTTCTGCACACTGAGGTTGCGCGGCCTTGTGTTCAAATCTCCTCCCTCGCCGCTCCCTCCTACACTAACCTTTGTGTAGAGTAAATGACATGACATAACATGGCAGCTAGCTTTCACTGAGTGGTTCCCCTGTGCCAGCCATGGGCTAAATGCTCCCACACATTCTTCATTTAAAAAAAAAAAACACACCTCTATTAAGTATGTGACATTATTATTCCCATTTTATAGAATAAATCAGGGCTGGTCCAAAGGTCACACGGCTCAGTTAGTATTTGTCTTGTAGCATCATGGATCAATCTCTTGTGAACAGAGCACAGACATTTGAGCTAACGAAGGAGTCGAGATTGCTTCAGAAAAATATATATTTTTTTTCTGATTCTTAGAAGTGAAGCCATGTAGACATATTTGAAAGTCATGAGATCAGCTGGATTTCAGAAAGCTCTAAAGCATCCTTCTACTCTTTATACTCGTTATAGAAAAAGATACTTTAAAAATGGTGTTACAATTCGTGGAAAGATCCCCGGCTGATTGGTATTTAATGGGAAAGATGTGTACGTGGGAGCAAATAACAATCTGGGCAAACCCCCATGGAGGAACAGACCCATCCATTATGTAACACTACTTGTCATGACTTGGATTTACACATGTCACCAGGAAATGATGCCCCACAAACCGCAACCACATTTCTAAAGTCTGGCTTGGTCCTTGTCAAGAATTCAGGCTGCACCTAAGGACTGATCATTGAGGAGCCAAGGGAGGATGGTGTCTTGTCAGGGGTGGAGTGGGGGGGTGGCGATCCAAAATGAAAGCCTGGAGCTAAAAAAGAACCAGCTGGAAGAAACCCAGTGGTCAGCACAGGACTGGCACTGGAGGCTCCTCAATAGATCCTGGAAAAGTAATGAGCAAAGTGGTTGGGTTTTAGGGATTGTAGAATGAGACTGCATTTCAGAAAAGGGAAGCCCATGCATCTGGAAGAGGAAGGTTCTGGAATGAATGTGGGGCTTCATGGTCTATGTAGACCCTCCTGTGACACAAGCCCAGATAGCTGGAGGCTCCCATGGCTGGAGGCTGCATGTTTACTTTCTGACCTGGCCTCGGCCTTGTCCCTTGAATCCTGCAGCTGCATAGATGGTCTGGACCTAGAGCCTCCAGTGGTTCCACTTCCAAGTGGCAGTGGGTCCCCTGGGGGCCCATCCACACCGCTCCTGTCCTACTCACTCCCTTTTCCCCCAGGGCAGAAAGGAGTACAGGTGGGGCCACTCCCCAAAGTCTCAGGCCTTGGTCTGAGCCTTTCTGTTAGAACCCCCATGTCCAGCCCTTTCTTCCAGGCCCATGGGAAGTTCCAGAGCCAAGACTTTTATTTTAACAGCTTTGCTGCAATAGACTTGCCACACCACACAGTTCACCCAGTCAAAGCCCTTGTATAATTCGGTGGCCGTCAGCGTGTTCCTGAGTCAGCTGCCATCACCAGAGTTAGCTTAGAACACTCCCATCATCCATCATCCAGAAAAGTAACCTCCACTCCCTTTGCCATCACTCTCCCTTCCAGTCCCCTCACTCCCCCAACCCCAGGCAACCACAAACCTGCCTTCTGTCTCTTTGGATTTGCTCGTTCTGGAACTTTCTTATGAATGGGATCATAAACAATGAGATCTTTGGGGTCTGGCTTGTTTCACTCAGCATGGTGTTTTCAAGGTTCATCCATGTTGCAGCATATTTGTGTTTTGTTCCATTCTATGGCTGAATAATATTCCAATATACGGATATACCATGTTTTGTTTATCCATTCATCATTTGATGGATATCTGCACTGTGTCCACTTTTTTGATGATTATAAGGCTGCTAATTCATGTGCAAGTTTGTGCGTGGATGTATGTTTTCATTTCATTTCTCTACAGCGTAACCCTAGGAGTGGAATTGCTGGATCATATCGTAGCTGCATTTTTAACTTGCTGCTGTTTTCCAAAGTATAGTTATGCCATTTTTGGTGTGCCTGCCTGACTCAGTCAGGAGAGCATAGGACTCTTTTTTTAGACAGAGTGTGTGCATGCAATGCTCTGGGGTTGGGTGGAGTGGGGTCAGGAGAGGAGGAGAAAGAGAATCTCAAGCAGGCTCCATGCCCAGTGCAGAGCCCCACGAGGGGCTCCAACTCATAACCCTGAGATCATGACCTGAGCTGAAATCAAGAGTCAGATGGTTAACCCACTGAGCCACCCAGGTGCCCCAGAGCATGAGACTCTTGATCTCGAAGTCAAGAATTCGAGCCCCACATTGGGTGCAGAGACGACTTAAATAAAAACTTAAAACAAAGTAGCTGTATCATTTTACATTCACACCAGTACTTTGTTTATTTAAAGAAACCCCCAAGGGCACTGTCTACACTTAATGAATGCTACCTTCAGAGTAGGACCTCAGTAGGTCATGTGGATAATCGAAGGTTGAACTGCAGTGCAGCAGAACCAGAGGATGTGGGTTCTCAGCCCAGCTCTGCTCTAATTGCCTCTGGGACTTGGGACAGATCACTTAAATCCCTGAGTTTCAGCGGCCTTGTTCGGTATCTTAAATCAGTAGGTTTGTTCTAGAATATTCCTTAAGTTCTTCCAGCTAAACTCTTGATGACAAAAAAAAATCACTCAATTTTTAAGAATTATGAAAGTCGAACATAAATTGAGTAAAAAATAATAAAAGTTTGTAACAAGAAGTCTATTATACCCTGATTTTAGCCCCCTGCCCTCAAAGTAACCATTTTGTTACAGATATGCTTTCCTATATATCCTTCCGGAATATATTCTATATATTCTGTGTATATATATATATATATGAAATAATTTTATGTATTCCAGAATTTGCAAACATGATATATTTTCTATAATCATATATGTCTCTTAGTTATATACATGTGTATCTTTTCTTTTTCATTGAAGGATGATTCTATTCTAAAAATGACCTCTACCTCACTTTACTTCAGTCAATATTTGGGGCATCTTTGCACAGCATTCCATTTTATGTTCATTTCATAATTTATTTAACCAATCTCTTATTGAAAAAGTGATTTCTAGTTTTATTTTAATGACTTCTGGGCTTCAGTGACTATCCCCCTGCATTCACCTCTGCAGTTGTGGGTGTATCCGTAGGATAGCTTCAGGCGCCGATTCTGCGTGTGTAGGCTGTCCACACTGTCGTCTCCGTGGAGGCTCGGCAGAGCTTTTGGACACGCTTCTTATTGTTTTGAGTTCCACAAAAGCTGTGCATGGATAGGGACGGATAATGGAAGTCCATCTCAGGAAAGCCCTCCTCTCCTCCTGCAAAGCCTCTTCTCCCCGCCTGGCCCAATGCAGGCTGGTGCCCACAAATCCCCCTGCCACTAAAGTCAGCCTGTCGTCTCCTGTGATCTACAGTGCCCACTGCAGGGCAGCCCCAGTGGATGATTATGAATAATCTGAAAGCCACTGAGGCTCCCTTCCTTAAATTGGGCTGCAATGAGATTATTCCCTAGAGGCTGGTTGGGGGCAGTGATGCTCAATGATCACATACCCAGAAGGGGTTATTTATTTATTTTTCTATCTATCTATTTATTTATTTATTTATTTATTTATTTATTTATTTATTTATTTTTCAAGATTTATGTATTTATTCATGAGAGACCACAGAGAGAGAGGCAGAGACACAGGCAGAGGGAGAAGCAGGCTCCCTGCGGGGAGCCCGATGCAGGACTCGATCCCAGGACCCCAGGATCTTGCCCTGGGCGGAAGGCAGACGCTCCATCCTCTGAGCCCTCCAGGTGTCCCTACCTTCAAGGGTTTAATATGTGCCCAATGGTGCATTAAAGTCCATGATGGGTAAAAAGATGAATGATTTTGGGGGGCGGGATCGGCCTTCATATTCATGAATCTTGACTCGTGTACCAGTAGGGGAAATATGAGAATCCATCGGAGAAGTTACATCGCGGTGGCCGATGCATAGTATTTAACCAGTAAGTATGTGAGCAAATGGACTGAATTGGGTGATATTATACAGATTATGAGGAAGGTTACTGCCCATTAAGCACCCTAGCAAAGAGGAAAGGAAGTGAGCAGGAGACCCTTGGCACAAAGGAAGCTTTCAGTACCGTGCCCCAAAGCCCATTATGGGAAGCGGTCAAAGTGATGGGCTGAGAGGGAAGGGGGAGAGTGGGCTTGTCTGCCAATTCAAATCTGCCGATTTTTGCTTCCTATGATTTAAGCTTCATTTTTTAGTGCATACATGTTTTTAGGATTGTTATGGCTTTTTCATGAATTGACTCCTTTATTATTTTGGAATGTTTCTCTTTGTCTCTTGCTGTCCTTTCCGGTTTGAAGTCAGCTGTTAACAGAGCTAGCCCTCCTTTCTCATGTGTAAGATGAGCCTGGAGGTTTTCCCATCATTTTCCTTTCAGTCTGTGTGTTTTTATATTTAAAGTTGGCCTCTTGTAAAATACTCTGGAGTCTTGCTTTGTGATCCAGTCTGACGATTTGCCTTTTAATTAGAGCACTTAATTTCAATGTGCTAAGTAATATGGTTGAGTTTAAATCTACAATATCTACTTATTTTCTAATTATTGATTCCGTTCTTTATACTTGTGTTCCTCTTTTCCATCTATTTTTTTAACGTGTGTTTATAGAATCTTCGTTAATATTCTACCTCCATTAAAAAAAAGATTTTATTTATTTATTTGAGAGAGAGAGAGAGAGCTGAGAGAGGAGTAGTGAGGGGAGGGAGAAGCAGACTTCTCACTGCTCACCAGTCTCAAGATGCGGAGATCACGACCTGAGCCAAAATCAAGGTAGAGGCTTACCTGACTGAACCATCCAGGTGCCCTATTATACCTCCTTCTATTGGCTTTTTGGCTATTCCTCTATCTAGAAAAGTGGTTTTTCCTTTTTTCGTGTGTGTGTGTGTGTGTGTGTGGTAGGGAATACCATATGCAATGTTAACTTACCACCATCTTACACTTCAGAAATAATGGGAGAATCTCAAAACAGCATCATTTTCTAACGGTATTACTCTTCTGTATACTCTGATAATATGACCACTTATCTTCTACCTACGTTAAAAATCCCACAATATATTATTTATTTATTTCCACAATATATTATTTAAATGTTGCTATAAGCTGTAAATCGACTCTTAGATTGTTTATTTTATTTTTTTAAAGATTTTATTTATTTATTCATGAGAGACACAGAGAGAGAGAGAGAGAGAGAGACAGGCAGAGGGAAAAGCAGGCTCCATGCAGGGAGCCCAACGTGGGATTCCATCCCGGGACTCCAGGATCACTCCCTGGGCCGAAGGCAGCGCTAAACCACTGAGCCACCCAGGGATCCCCAACTCAGATCATTTAAGAAAAATACAGAAGGAATCTTTCATATTCACCCATGTAATTACTACCTCCAATAGTCTGGATTCCTGCCTAAAGTTCTGAATTTCTACCTTGTTTCATTTCTCTTCAGTCTGATGAGATTTCCTTTAGTATTTCTTGTAGGCACACTATTGACAAGTCTTCTCAGTTTTCCTCATCCGTAAAAGTCTTTAACCTTTATTTTAGGGGAATATTTTCCCTCTCAGGTCTTTATTTTTATTTTATTTTTTATTTTATTATTATTTTTATTGGAGATCAATTTGCCAACATATAGCATATCACCCAGTGCCCATCCCATTAAGTGCCTCCCTCAGTGCCCATCACCCAGTCACCCCAACCCCCTATTTTTATTTTTTAAGATGTTATTTATTTATTTATTTATTTATTTATTTATTTATTTATTTATGAGAGAGAGGGAGAGAGAGAGAAGGAGAGAATGCAGGAGGAAGGAGAATAACAGGCAGACTCTGTGATGAGCAATGAGTGCAGAGCCCAACGCAGGGCTTGATCTCAAGGCCCTGAGATCATTACCTGAGTTGAATTCAAGAGTAGGAGGCTCACTCTTTAAAGATATTGTTCCAACGTATTCTGGCCTCCATTATTTCCTAAAATCTTCATTTTATCATTATTCTCCAGCATATGTCTTTTTTCTTTGCCTTATCTCTCTCTCTCTCTCTTTTTTTAAAAAGGTTTTATTTATTTATTTCAGACAGAGAGACAGAGAGAGAGCATGAGCAGGGGTTGGGAGGGGAGGGGTGAAGCAGACGCCCTCTGACCCAGCAGGGAGCCCGACACTGAGCTCCACCCCAGGACCCTGGGATCATGACCTGAGCTGAAGGCAGATGCTCATCTGACTGAGCCCCCCAGGTGCCCCTCTTTGCCTTCTCTTAAGATTTAAAAAAAATTCATTGATGGTTTTCGGTGGTTTGTAATTTTGCCTAAGTGTAGTTTTCTTTGTATTCCTCCAGTTTGGGATTCAGAGAGTTTCCTGGATTGGCAAATTGCTGCTTTTGATCAAATCTGGAAAAATGTCAGTCACTACTTCTCCAGATGTTTTTTCTGTCCCCTTCTCTGCCCCCTCATCTTCAGGGACACTTTAGGCTGCATGGTCCTAAGCCACAGGTCACTGAAGTTCTGGTTGTTTTTGGCAACTTTGTTCTCTCTGTGTGTTTTAAGTTAAATGATTTTGTTCATCATATTTAAACTGATACTTTTATATATAAATATAAGTACTGTTATATATATACTGTTACATGCTGTTTATATATAAAAATCCATTTATATGTACATGAAATATGTTATATATAAACATATTTATCACAGCTTTTTGGGGGCCCTTTTCTGCTAATTCCAAACTTTGAGTTTTTGTGCTATTTCTTCTATTCACTGACTTTTTTCCTTTGGACTGTGAACCACATTTCTTGTATCTTCTTGTGTCTACTCAATTTTTAAAAAAAGATTGATTTATTTAAGAGAGAGAGAGAGCCTGAGCACCCATGCAGGAGTATAGGGGGAGGGGCAGGGAGAGGGAGAGAGACTCTCAGGCAGGCTCCTCGATGAGCGTGGAGCCCAATGGGAGGCGGGATCTCCAGATTCTGAGACCTTGATCTGAGCCAAAATCACTAGTTGGACTAATAATTCTAACTGACTTAACTGACTGAGCCGCCCAGGCGCCTCGCATGTCCACTAAAGCTTTATTAACATTGGACACTGACTTATGTGTCCTGGAGGGGCTGGCTTCTCAGAAGGGTGCTGGTTTTTGTGACAACAAGGGGTTAGATTTCTGACAGACCATCGGGAACTCGTCCAGGCTTGATTTTAGATTTTGTTGTGCAAAATCATTGCAGTTTTGCCCTTAGGCTTTGGGCAAGTCTCTTAGTCCTCGGATAAGGACTGTACCCTCAAGAGGTGGTCTTTCTGGGGTGACAGTGGAGAGCCCGTTGATTACAAAGTCCTCTTAACTTGGTGACTCAAATTCCCAACTGGCTCCCTGTGGGATGGTGGTGGCTGAAATCTGTGCCCTGCACCTTATCCTCCTGCTGCCCACCTCCTCCTTACTTGGTGTCTCTCTGTCTATGCAGTTCAGAGAACATTCAGGGATTGGGGATGACGATTAGTTACAGATGCTGGGGCTCCTTTTTTGGTGCCTCTCTCCTTTATCGGATTTCTTCCTTAATTCCTAGTCACCCTGGCAGCCCCCAATTTCTCCTCTGATTCCTTCTGCCAGTGGGACTGTGCCTTCCCTTGAGCTCTACATAACCCTCAGCATGCAGAGTGGAGTGTTCTCGAAGGAAAAGCAATTACGCAGGGATTACACCTAGTGATTCTTTTCTTTCAAGAGTTGAATCACCTCCAGTTTCTGCTTGAATTTGGTTGTGCTCCAGTGCCCTCAAACATGATTTTTTTAAAGATTTTGTCCAGAGTTCATAATTCCTGTAACCACCATCAAGCTTGGTTTGACACAAGCCGCTCTGTTCTCCAAGGAGGCCGAACTCTCACAAGTTCATGGCTATTCTTTTTGCATTTTGTTTTGCCCCTGATATGCTTCTGAACAAGAATTTTGGGGATCCCTGGGTGGCGCAGCGGTTTAGCGCCTGCCTTTGGCCCAGGGCGCGATCCTGGAGACCCGGGATCGAATCCCACGTCGGGCTCCTGGTGCATGGAGCCTGCTTCTCCCTCTGCCTCTGTCTCTGCCTCTCTCTCTCTCTCTCTCTGTGTGTGTGTGACTATCAAAAATAAATAAAAAATAATAAAAAAAAGAATTTTGGTCGTTTCCAATGTGTTTGAATGATTCAACGTCTTTATTTTTCTTAGGTCTTCCAACATGCTTATCCTCTCCTGATGCCTGATAATATCTGTTTTGAATCTTTGTACCTCCTTCTGGTTCTCTTTTATTAGAGAGTCAGATCACCTCTTGCTCTAGTTCATCTGGGCTGTTATTACAAAAATATCATAACCTGGGTGGCTTATAGACAACTGGCATGTGCTTCTCACACTTCTGGAGGCCGGGCGTCCAAGATCACGGTGGGGCAGATTCAGGGATGGTGAGAGCCCACATTCTGGTTCAGAGATGGTGACTTCTCCTGTGTCCTCGACAGGGTGGAAGGAACCTGGGAGCTCCTTGGGGCCTCTTTTATAAAAGCATTAATCCTCCTCATGAGGGCTCCACCCTCATGTCCCAAAGACCCCACCTGCTAATACAATTACTTTAGGGATTAGATTTCAGCATGTGGATTTGGGGCCACAGAAACATTTGGTTCACTGCGGCTGCGATATATATGAGTTGAAGGAGAAGTAACATCTAAGGTGTCAGCAACCAGAAAATCAGCAGAGCTTTTATAAAGTCCTTAGTTGTAGCCTCTATGTTCTGACCTGTCATAGCTTCCTCCTCTTCTTCTTTTTCTCTGGCAGTTTCCCTCAGGTCAGATGCTACCTCCCCATCATGAAAGGGGTATCTCGTCATCCTTTCTCCTTTACTGACCTCTTCTGACCATTGATCAGCTTGCTTCCTGCACAGGCCTGCCCAAATCACAAAGCTAATTGAACGCCGATGACGGGGGTTGGAGCCTTTCAGGACCGTGACACTAATAATTATGGACATTTGTGAGTAGCTTAAAATCTAAGGGTCTGTCTTATCTCTTGGCAGTTTCTCTCTCTTAGAGCATATTTCACAGCACTGGGCAGGTGTGTGTCGTTTTGTACTTTGGGGTTATGGCTCTTGCCCTGGCTCTTTGAGGATGTTGTTTTCCTGCATTTCCCTGTTGTTCGGGGTGGCTTTGGAAGGCATGAGAGAAGTAGGTTTACTCACCTACTTTTAATCAGAAAACGACCCTTGCTCCCAATTCTAAGGGGGTCCTAAATTACTCAGCAAGAACACAGACATCCCGGATTTTGCGTGGTACCAGCGTGCATGCATTCGGTCCCAAGGCACCCTGCAAAGTGAGGGCCACCCATTCTGATTCGGTTCCAGGACATGTTTAAACATGCAAATAGCCATGTGTATTTCATATTTCCCCTTGAATTTTATATCTTTTTATTTTTTAAGGCAAGAGGGGATCATAATAACAATGTTTCTGGGGTGCCTGGGTGGCTCCAGTTGGATATGTGACTCTTGGTTTGGCTCAGGTCATGATCTCATGAGGCATGAGCCTGAGCCCCAGAGTTGGGTGCCGCACTCAGCGGGGAGTCTGCTGGAGATTCTTTTCCTCTGCCCCTGCCCGCACTTGAGCATGTTCTCTCTCTCAAATAAATAAATCTTTAAAAATTTTTCTTTTTTCTCTCTTAGTACTATTTTTGTTTGTGTCCAAACACTAAGTGTAGGTTTCTACAGCCTGGAGGGCCTCCCGTTCCTACCTAGCCCTCTGTCTTGCCACCGCCCCCCTCTTCTTCTGAGGGCTTCTAGGCTTGGATGCAGTTGCCAAAACAGGACACTGGATGGCTGGGTGGCTCAGTGGTTGTGTGTCTGCCTTTGGCTCAGGTGGTGATCCCAGGGTCCTGGGATCGAGTCCCACATCAGGCTCCCCACAGGGAGCCTGCTTCTCCCTCTGCCTGTGTCTCTGCCTCTCTAGCTGGGTCTCGAATGAATGAATGAATGAATAAATAAATAAATAATCTTTAAAAACTGAAACCAGGATGCCAGCTTACTACCCAGGATGTGGAGATTCTGACAATTCTTAAAGTCTCTGTCCATTTTTTTTTTTTAATTATTAAATTCAATGAAAGGAAGTTCACTTTCCCAGATGATCTGTGCTGTCCGGTGAGGTGAGTGCCCTGGAAGGTTCAGGGCAGTGCCTTCCCAGGGGGAGGTAGGGTGGGTGGGTCGGGGCAGGCTTCAAGCCCGTGGGGAGGGAAGGGGTAACTTAGGGCAATGATAGTACGATGATCCTACAGGTGTTGCGAGGCGCTTGGTGTGCCCGGGGAGCACGAAGGTCTGCAGAGACACACGGGAAGGGGAAGGGAACAGGTGTGTGCGCTGTCCATGGACGTGCCCTTGATGTGGTACCCTCATGGGAGACAGTGGCGCCCCGTGCGTGTGTGATGTTCACAGACCGTCCACGCAAGACCACACAGCCTGGCCAAAAGTCAAATCCTAGCTTTCACTGTGCAACATTTCAGGTGGACACAGGGCGAGCAGAGCTGCTCAGTGAACCACCTGGACACCCATCACCCGGGTTCAACAATTAGGAAATTCATCCACAGTTTTTTTTTTCATTACTCGTTCCACTCACTCGCCTTCACCCCACTCTCCTCTAGTTTAGTTTCACAGTTTTCTTTTGAGGTAAGATTTATGAACTTGGCAGCACACACATCTTCACTGTGTGATCTGGCTGAGGGGTATACCAGTAATACCAGCGTGCCTATCATGATGTAGAATATTTCTGTCTGCACGGAAAATTCCCGAAGGTCCCTTCCCACTCAGTTCCTCCCCTGCCCCCAGAGACCGCTGCGTTCTGATTTATTTTCCACCTTCAATTACTTTTGCCTGTTTTACAACTTCATAAAAATGGACTCATGTATGTACTCTTTTGTACCTGGCTTCTTCCTGTCAACATAGCGTAGGACAGATTCGCCCACATTGTTGTAGGTCACTGGTTTCTTCTTCTTCTTCTTCTTCTTCTTCTTCTTCTTCTTCTTCTTCTTCTTCTTCTTCTTCTTCTTCTTCTTCTTCTTCTTCTCCTTCTTCTTCTTTTCTTTTTTTTTTTAAAGATTTTATTTATTTGTTCACAAGAGACACAGAGAGAGAGAGGCAGAGACACAGACAGAGGGAGAAGCAGGCTCCATGCAGGGAGCCCAACGAGGGACTAGATCCCAGGTCCCAGGACCACGCCCTGGGCTGAAGGCAGGCGCTAAACCGCTGAGCCACCTGGGGAATCCCTAGTTTCTTCTTTTTTATTGACAAATAGTATTCCACTAGATGGATAAGCCACCATATTGGTAATAAATAATGAATAATTATAATTGGTATTATACATAATAATTTTGGTATTTATTAAATTATTTTATTTACAGTTGTTATATAATTATTAATAATTAATAATATTGCTAATAACAATATTGCTATGTTGGTGGCAATGTAGTAATTTTTATAATTATTAAGTACTAATTATGATCAATAATGAGTAATCACAATTAGTAATAATAGTACCATTGTATTTATTTATTTGTTGGTCTATTTAAAAGATTTTATTTATTTATTGGTTGGTGTTATGATGAGGACTTAGGTCCCATGTTGTTCCACTCTGCATTCTTTTTTTTTATTTTTTATTTTTTATTTAAAAATTGTTTTTAAATTTATTTATGATAGTCACAGAGAGAGAGAGAGAGAGAGAGAGAGAGAGAGGCAGAGATACAGGCAGAGGGAGAAGCAGGCTCCATGCACTGGGAGCCCGACATGGGACTCGATCCCGGCCGCTGCGCCACCCAGGGATCCCCTGCATTCTTTTTTTTAAAGATTGTATTTGGGCAGCCCGGGTGGCTCAGTGGTTTAGTGCCACTTTCAGTCCCGGGCCTGATCCTGGAGACTCGGGATCAAGTCCCACATTGGGCTCCCTGCATGGAGCCTGCTTCTCCCTCTGCCTGTGTCTCTGCCTCTCGTTCTGTCTGTGTCTCTCATGAATAAATAAATAAAATCTCAAAAAAAAAATAAAGATTCATGAGAGACACAGAGAGAGAGAAGCAGAGATACGGGCAGAGGGAGGAGCAAGCTCCCTGTGGGGAGCCGGATGCAGGACTCGATCCCAGACCCCAGGATCACACCCTGAGCCAAAGGCAGATGCTCAACCACTGAGCCACCCAGGTGCTCCTATTTAATTTATTTAATTTATTTTTAATTAATTAATTAATTTTTATTTAATTTATTTTAATTTATTTTTTAAAATTTAAATTCAACTGGTCAACATATAGTATAACACCCCGTGCTCATCTCATCACATGCCCTCCCTAATGCCCCACCCCCCACCCACCTCCCCTTCTGCAACCCTTTGTTTGATTCCGAGTCAAGAGTCTCTCATAGTTTGTCTTCTCTTACTTTTCCCCACTCAGTTCCCCTCCTTTCCTTATGGTCCCTTTCACTATTTCTTATTTTCCACATATGAGTGACAGCATATGGTAACTGTCTTTCTCCAGCTGACCTATTTCACTGAGCAGAATACCCTCCAGTTCCATCTACATGGATATAAATGTTAGGTATATGTCCTCCCTGATGGCTAATATTCCATTGAATAATATCACCATATTATGTAACTATATATAACAACATAGCATATAATATAAATTATATTACACATGAATTACAATATAATAGCTCTATTTTCTATATTTACATTTGTAATTACATATAATCATTATATTACATGCTATGTTATAGAGCAACATATAATATATATGTTTATTTCTGATTCGTTAACATTTTGTTAAGAGTTCTTGCCCCTGGGGCACCTGGGTGGCTCAGTGGTTAAGCGTCTGGCTTATTGTACCTTATTTTTGTATTTTCTGAAAGAGCGTACATAAAACTGGTATTATTTCATCCTTAACTTTTGGCAGAATCACCAGTGAGAACATCTGGGCTAGTATTTTCTTTTCGGTGTTTTTTAGAAACAAACAATTTTCTGGACTAGACAAATGCTAATCACATTTTATATTTTATGTAGTTTCAGTTTTAATCAATTGTGTTTTTCAAGGAAATTTTCCATTTTGTCTAAGCTGCTAGATGTTCTTTTGATGTCTGTAGGAGTCACAGTGACATCGCTGCTTTTATTCACGTTGCTCATGATTGGTTTTTTCTTTTTCCTCTTATTAGTCTTACTGGGGATTAATGAACCTGATTTATCTCTTGAAAGAATCACTTTTTGCCTTTTAAAATTTTCTCCATTGTGTTCTCTTTTATTGGATTTTACTTTTCAGTTCTTTGTTATGTCCTTCCTCTGTGTACCTTGGGTTTACTCATCTTTTCTCTAGAAATGTAAGGAAAAACTTAAATAATAATTGGTATGGGTGTTCTGGTTTATTATCTGATTAACAATTTATTTAAAGTTAATTATTTAATTTCCAGTACTTGGGATTTTTCTGCAGATCCCACTGATTTACAATTTACTTTAATTTTGGTTGGGATACATACTCTCTAAGATTTCCATTTTTTTTAAACATTTATTGAGACTTGTTTTATAGGCCAGCATATGGTCTATGTCATGAACATTCCATGTACATCTGAAAAGAATGCATGTCCTGTAGCTATTAGCCAGTGTTCTGTAGCTATCTATTAGTGTAAGGGTTTTATAGTGTCATTCAGTTCTTCTGTATCATTGCTACTTTTTTTCTAATTGTTCTATCCATTACTTAGAGAGGGGTATTAAAATCTCCAACTCTGTGGCTTTATGTATTTCTCCTTTATTTCTATTAGTTTTTGCCTCATGTGTTTTGAAGCTCTATTATTAGGGACACAGTTATAAATATGTCATGCCTCCCTGCTACGTTGACTTTTTTATCATTATAAAACACTCTCCTCTATCTTCAGTAATGCTTTTTGTCTTAAAAAATTTATTTTGCTGGATATTAATGTAGCCTCTCTAGTTTTGTTATGGTTAGTGTTTGCATGGTATATCCATTTTCATCTTTTTATTTTCAACCTATTTTATCTTTTTGAAAATGTTAAATGTATCCTTTGTAGACAGTATATACTTGGGTCCCAGTTTTTTTTTTTTTTATCCAGTCTGAAAATCTCTGCTTTTGATTAGAGTTTTAAGTCCATTTAATAATCAATTTGGTATCAATTTAATAATTATTGACACTGTTGGATTTAGGTGTGCAATTTTGCTGTTGTTTTCTATTTGTCTCATCTGCTTTTTTTGTTTCTCTGTTTCTCCTTTCTTGCCTTCTTGTGAGTTAGTAAAATATTTCTTTTGGTTCTTCTTTAGGCTTTTTCTGTTATCTCAATTTTAATCATTTTTTTAGTGGTTCCTGGAAGGATTACATTATGTGTCTTTAACTTACATTAATCAACTTAGACTTAATATTTTATGATTTTATGTATAACATAGGAGCATTACAACAGTATCTTAGTCATGATCTTAGCCATGAATCTGCTTTGCTATTGTTGGAAGTTGTAACTTACCTTTCCCTTAAAAAAATCATACAGTAAAATTTCTTATTTTTCTTTGGTGTAGATGTTTGTTTGTTTTTAAAAATTTCATTTATTTGACAGAGAGAGAGAGAGAGAGAGCGAGAGTGAGAGCGAGCACAAGCAGGGGGAGCAGCAGACGGAGAGGAAGAAGCAGGCTCCCAACTGAGTAGGGAGCTGGACATGAGGCTTAATCCCAGGATGCTGTAATCATGACCTGAGCCAAAGGAAGACACTTTACTAACTGAGCCACCCAGCTGCCCCCTGATGTAGAGTTTTATGAGTTTTGACACATATATGTCTTCCTATAACCACTATTACAATTAGGATATAGAAGAGTTCCATTACCCCCCAAATGCCCTAATGCTAACCTTCTCCAGTGACACCTTCCTTTCACCTGTCTTTCCTGGCAACCACTGATTTGCTTACCATAGCCATAGTTTTGTCTTTTTGAGAATGTTAAAGAAATGGAATTGTACATTAGCCTTTGTACTAGCTTCTCTCACTCTGCACGTTTTTGTAAGCCATCTAAGCTGTTCCATGTTTCAATAATTTGTTCCTTTTCTTCTTTTTTATTGCTGAGAGATAGTCCATTGTATGGATATACCACACTTTGTCAATTAACCTACTGGACAATATTTGGACTAATTCCAGCTTTTAGCTGTCACAAAAAAGCTATTATGAATATTTGTGTACAGGTGTTTATGTAAACTTAAGTTTTCATTTTTTTTTCACATACAGAGGGAGGGGATTGCTAGATCATATGGTAAGTGCATATTTAACTTTATAAAAAACTGCCTAACTGGTTTCCAAAGTGGCCATATCATTTTGTATTCCTATTGTCAGTGTATGAGAATTTGAGTTGTTCTACATCTTGGCCAGCATTTGGTATTGTCAGCATTTTAAAAAATTTCCATTATACTAACAGGCTTGTTGTGACATTTTATCACGGTTTTAATTTGCATTTTCCTAACAGCTAATGATGTTAAATATCTGTTCATGTGCTTATTTACCATCCTCATGTAATCTCTGGTGAAGCATCTGTTCAAAAGCTTTTCCAATTCGACAAATTGGGTTGTTTGCTTTCTTATTGTTGAGTTTTGAGAGCTCTTTGTATATTCTGGATACAAGTCCTTTATCAAATGTGATTTGTGAATATTTTCTTCCAGTTTATGGCTTGTCTCTTTATTCTCTTCTAGTATCTTTGGATGAGCACCAGTCTTAATTTTTTTTTTAAAGATTTCTTTTATTCATTCATGAGAGACACAGAGAGAGGCAGAGACATAGGCAGAGGGAGAAGCAGGCTCCTCAAGGGGAGCCTGATGTGGGACTCAATCCCGGGACTCTGGGACCACGCCCGGAGCCAAAGACAGACGCTCAACTGCTGAGCTATCCAGGTGTCCCCAGTCTTAAATTTTTAAATAAAATCCAGTTTGCTCATTATTTTTAAATTTTTCTTTGTGGATGCCTGCCAAATTATTGTTGCTCAGGGTGGTAAGCGTGCAAGACCTCTAATTCCACTATCTGCTGATGTCCTATCAATCAGTTTCTAACAAATCATGATTTGGGTTATTTCTAGGAACTCTGTCTAATGCAGGGTTTGGTGGTTTTCCTCTAAAAAGTGCTGTCATCTGTATTTTATATTTACATCTCTGATCCATTTCGTGTTAATCTTTATGTGGGTCAAATTTCTTTTTTTACATATAGATGACAATTATTCTAACACCATTTTTTTAAAAGATTTTATTTATTTATTCATAGAGACAGAGAGAGAGAGAGAGAGGCAGAGACACAGGCAGAGGGAGAAGCAGGTATCATACAGAGAGCCTGACGTGGGACTCGATCCAGGGTCTCCAGGATCACGCCGTGGGCTGCAGGTGGCCCTAAACCGCTGTGCCACTGGGGCTGCCCCTCTAACACCATTTGTAAGGAACATCCTTCTTTTTAAAAAAATGTAAATCTTTCTCTCTCTCTCTCTCTCTCTCTCTCTCTCCAAATAGAATATTATAGCTCAGTAAAAATATAGGGAGTATACAGTAAAAAAGTACATCTCTTTTTTAGTACACTAGTTACCTCCCTAGAGAAAATGCCCATTACATATTTCTAATGGATTCTTCATGTGAAATCGTGTGCACCTGTAAGCATAAGGATCTATAACTCCTTTTAAAAAAAAGCCCCCACAGGGACGCCCGGGTGGCTCAGTGGTTTAGTGCCTGCCTTTGGCCCTGGAGTCCCAGGATTGAGTCCCACATCAGGCTCCCTGCATGGATCCTGCTTTGCCTTCTGCCTCTATCTCTGCCTCCTCCCCCGCTGTGTCTCTCATGAATAAATAAATAAAATCTTTAAAAAAATAAATAAAGCCTCCACAAACTGCAGGACACTCGACCCACTCTTCATGGTCTTATATTTTTCACTTAATAATAGTTGTACTGGAGAACATTCTGTATCAATACAGTAACTGCCTCCTTCTTTTAAATCACTTTATAATATTCCACTGTATGAATGCCATAATTTATTTAGCCAGTTCATGCTGATTCATCCTTACGAGGTTTCAATTCATTTGCCATTCAGCAGGGTCCTTCTAATTATCTTATTCACCAGAGTGTCAGGTCCCTATGAGAGTCCAAAGCAATAGATGAATGACATCCTCCCCATTTAGCAAGAATGGCACACCGTGGCAGGGCTGCTCTTCTTTCAACGAAGAAAAAAAGAAACTTTCTGCAAGTGCAAAAGAATTATCTTCAAATAAAATTTAGACAGAAATACATCAAGAACGTCTCTCACAATGAAACTTCCCCCCAAGAGCAAGAAGGCAGTAACTCTTACAGCGCGGCCTAACAATGGGATTAAATGGTCTTATTTCTTTTCACAAAGTGCCCTGCCGGAGAAGCTATTTCTGACAAGGGCTTCTGTTTCTGTCTTCTGGCTGTAAAGTGCTGCTCACATGTCACGCAGACCTATCAATGTGGACACGGAGACCTTCTTAAGGTCGCAGATTTACCTGTTCTGTCAAGGCTGATGCCGAGCAGAAAACAACAGGACAGGGGCCATCTCAGCTCACGGAGGCACGGAAACCACTATTGCTGTGGACCAGGCTGGGTGTTTTGATTATTTGCCCAAATGTGGGAAATATATAATCACAATAAGAAAATAAGATGCAGTTTGGGCATTTTGTCATTTTGCTCCAGGCCACAAGAACCTGAGACTAATATTTACTTATTTTATTTTTAAAAATTTTATTTATTTATTGGTGTTCAATTTGCCAACATATAGCATAACACCCAGTGCTCGTCCCATCAAGTGCCCCCCTCAGTGCCCGCCACCCAGTCACCCCCACCCCCCGCCCACCTCCCTTTCTACCACCCCTTGTTCGTTTCCCAGAGTTAGGAGTCTCTCATGTTCTGTCTCCCTTTCTGATATTTCCCACTCATTTTTTCTCCTTTCCCCTTTATTCCCTTTCACTATTTTTTATATTCCCTAAATGAATGAGACCATATAATGTTTGTCCTTCTCCGATTGACTTATTTCACTCAGCATAATGCCCTCCAGTTCCATCCACGTTGAAGCAAATGGTGGGTATTTGTCGTTTCTAATGGCTGAGGAATATCCCACCGTATACATAGACCACAGCTTCTTTATCCCTTCATCTGTCGATGGACACCGAGGCTCCTTCCACAGTGTGGCTATTGTGGACATTGCTGCTTGAAACATCGGGGTGTAGGTGTCCCAGCGTTTCACTGCATCTGTATCTTTGGGGTAAATCCCCGGCAGTGCAATTGCTGGGTCGTAGGGCAGGTCTATTTTTAACTCTTTGAGGAACCTCCACAGTTTTCCAGAGTGGCTGCACCAGTTCACATTCCCACCAACAGTGCAGGAGGGCTCCCCTTTCTCCGCATCCTCTCCAACATTTGTGGTTTCCTGCCTTGTTAATTTTCCCCATTCTCACTGGTGTGAGGTGGTATCTCATTGTGGTTTTGATTTGTATTTCCCTGATGGCAAGTGATGCGGAGCATTTTCTCATGTGCTTGTTGGCCATGTCTATGTCTTCCTCTGTGAGATTTCTGTTCATGTCTAATATTTAAAATTAGGGGAAAGACACTGATGTCAAGAACGGAAAGCAAAATCCCTCTTGATCATCTGTGAAATGTGGTCTGAGGGCAAGAAAGGTTAATTAATAATGCCTCGTAATTATTATCACCCCATGACTTAACTCCGAGGAGACTCTTTTCCCCCCTGAATTCAAAGTACTTGGCTCAGTATATTTTAAGTCTTCGGAGCTAAGAGCTTCATAAAGGTGAATGAATATTGTTTTGTGTTTAGGCTGTGCCATAATTTTTGTTCATTCATTTATTTTTATATAATTTTTAATTTTTTTTGGAGAGAGAGGGAGAAAGAGTAGTGGCGAGGGGCAGAGGGTGAGAGACCATGTTACGCAGGCTCCATGCCCAACACAGAGCCCAACACGGGGCTCGACCTCATGACCCTGAGATCATGACTTGAGCTGAAATCAAGAGTTGGATGCTTAACCAATTAAGCCACCCAGGCGCCCCTATCCTGTAATTCTTAAGTTTAGATCCTACAATGTGAGTGACAAAAGCTTCCGGAGGGAAGGATGCTTCCTTTGATTAAGCTAGCTGGGTCATTGGGTCTCATGGAAGTCGGCTATGGTGGAATGCAAACCCTAGTGTTTATGACCTGAGAACTCTTTCCGCTAAATAGAAATGATGATATTAGTTCAGTAACACAATTACCCTATTTGGTTCTGGGAGCAAATATGGAATTGGTCCCTAATGTGTTTTAATTGCTCACACAACTTTATGGAAATTTTAAGAGTCTGTAGTAGTTAAACACATTTCTTCCTGCCCAGATAAGCTTTTCTACAATTTTCTGCCATCATCATTCCCTGGTTATTTGAACTACAGCTTGGGGTACAGCACTGGTCTCTTCCAAATTTTTTGTTCTTTTGATAATTTGAAATGTTCTATTCTGAAGTGCAGTTAGAGGCAGCGACAAAGGTTCCAGACGCCAAGGGTGCAAATGGCAGTTACCATCTATTATGCACTTACTACATGCCAGGCTTCATTCTGGGCACAATAATAAGAAATCAACATTTGCTAGCACCTACTGAGCACTTGCTATGTGCTCAACACTGTACTAAATGCTTTATATAACATTATCCCTTTAATCCTCATGAAAACCCTGGGAAGTATGGTTTATTTTTATCCTCATTTTCTAGACAAGGAGGGCAGTGAAGTTAAGTAAATGCCTAGATAATTCAGCTCGTTAGTGATGGAGAATGGAGGCAAACCCAGGTTCTGAAGCTTACGACCCCAGATGGTAGAAGTCCATTGGCACACAGGTGTTCCCCTGGGCCCCTCCCTGGGCAGGCCCCTGAACGGGCATGCCAGGACATGTGAAGCCAGGTATGTCCTGCTGTGTCAGCCAATATGGGGTTTGGTAGATTGATTCATTCATTCAACAAATAATTGCTGAGCTCTATGCCCATCTGGGAAATTGAACATACACCCGGCTGCTTGCAAAGCTAAGCATTAGAGAGCACTACAGACTGGGGGCTATGGGAGTTAGAAGGAGATAAAATGCTTCCGATGGCTTTGAGGGCATAAGAAAGACCATGTGGCATGGATGGGAGTTGAGAAGAGCCCTGCAGGATGTATCAGACCAGGACATTCAAGGAGGGGAGGGAGGGGATTTCTATGTAAAGGGAGTGATGATCATAAGCAAGCCACTTGAATACTCTGGGCCTTGGTTCCTTTTTATGAAAATCACAGGCAAAATGAGAAAGTTAAATTTGATGACCTCTAAGGTCACTTCCATCTTTGAAATTCTGTGATTCTCTTGACCTAAGCCTTATGGGTACTAATTAATGAACCTGACAGTGTACTCAAGGATTCAACAAGAAATGTATTTAATTGTATCTTAGCTACATTCACCCTAGAAAGTCATCTGCCCATTCTTCTTTGCTAGGAGAGGGCTCTCAAACGTTTTCTTTCCATGGATCCCTAACCGAGACTTATTTGCTCTCTCTCACATCCACAAAACATTCCCTAACGTCTAGTCCTTCTGCCTGGGCAGATCATTTAATGTCTTCAAATGTCCATTAAATGATCCACATATTAGACCATCGTTGTGACTAATGAATTAATGGACATTTAAACATATTTAGTCCTCTTAATTAATCAATTAACAATAAACCTTCATTGCATATCTATTAGGTACAGAGAACTGTGCTAACAACAGGGAATATAGCAGTGAGCAGATTGATCTCAGCTCCTGGTGCCTTGGGGTGTATACCCTAGTGTATTGCAGCATTGCCGTAGAATCAGAACTCAGATGCCCATCTTGGCTCCACCACTTATGAACTGTGTGATTCTGAGCCAGTTACTTAGCCTCTCTGTGTATCCATTTCCTCCTCAGTAAATGGAGGATAGTAATAGTACTGACTTCATAGGATTGTTAAGAGGGTTCAGTAGTGGGGCACCTGGGTGGCTCAGTGGTTGAGCATCTGCCTTTGGCTCAGGTCCTGGGATTAAGTCCTGCATCAGGCTCCCTAGGGGAAGCCTGCTTCTCCCTCTGCCTGTGTCTTTGTGTTTCTCATGAATACATAAAATCTTAAAAAAAAAGGGGGGGGGATTCACTAGTTATTTGTAAAGGCTTGAGACATATCTGGCCAAAGAAGGTATGAAGTAAATAAATTATTTTTGACATTTCACTCTCTAATCCATTCCAAACTTCCACTCTCTGGCCAAGAACCATCATTTCTTAGATGTTTTACTTCCATCACCAGTGCTCATTTTCCTTCTGGTATTGTTTTCCCCAAAGAAACGATTAAAAAGGGATGATTTTTGGAAAGCTGCTGCCTGAGAGAAGGTCTGTAGGGAAGAAGAAAGCTTTGTGAGTGTAGGAATCCTAGGCTCAGGGCGCAGATGCTCAGTGGGTCCAAGCCCCAGGTAGGGTTAGCCAGCCAGGTGTTCTGAGCAGAGGAGATAGTGCAAGGGAATTGGAGCAAAAGACAATACCCATGCACCTGCCACGGTGGGAGGACAGAAGTAGGGATGTGGCCAGAGAGATAAGCAGCAGCCAGATGTTAAAGAGGGCTGCAGAGGGGGTGTCTGGGTGGCTTAGTCAGTTAAGCATCTGCTTTCAGCTCAGGTCATGATCCTAGGATCCTGGGATTGAGCCCCGTGTTGGGCTCCTACTCAGTGGAGAGTCGGCTTCTCCCTCTCCCTTTGTGTGTGCTCTCTCTCTCTCAAATAATTTTTTTAAAAAATTAAAAATAAAGAGGTCTGCAAAGGTACAGCAGTACCATGACAACAGTGGAGGACCCCTGAGGAATTCCACAGGGCTGTGTAGTATAGAATTTAACCCTGTCCCCAAAGTCCCCTGGCCTTTGTTCTCAGCTTCTGGGAGGTGACCTCTAAGCCCCTGGGATGTCTTACCCGATAGGGGTGTCTTCACTTCCTGGGGCCCTTGGATCAAGCAGGATTGTAACAATGTGAGGTAGGGTGGGGACTTAGGGTCACATGGTATCAGTTGACCTCTGGAAGGGCTGGTGACCACTCAGGTCCAACAGCAATCCATCACATCTACATCATTGCACTCCAGTACAAACTTGGACACCAGGACTCAGGTGGGTGTTGGCAACACTCTGCATATTGTCACACAATGATGCTGGGAAAGCAATGCTGTCCCCGACTCCACAGGGGGAGGACGATGGAAGCTCTACATTTGGTATTTTCCTGGACTCTGCCCATGAACCTCTTCCCTTGGCTGATTTTAATTTACTTCCTTTCTTTAATTACTTTCCTTTCGTTGTCATAAACTATAACCCTGAGTATAAGCTTTCAGCGAGTCCTGAGTCATTCTTGAGAGTCATCAGACCTAAAGGTAGTTTTGGGAACTCCCTCCGCTGAACCTGCACTTGGTGTCAGAAGTGAGGGTGGACCTCCAATTTTGCAGCTGGCTCATCTGTTCAGGAGTGGTGAAAATTTTCACTGGGTGATGCTCTCAAAAATAACATTTAATGGCTACAAAGGTAATAGTATTCATGATTAAAATTACAGAAAACTTAAAATATCTAAAAGTGAAAATCACCCGTGACCGCAGTTCTCTCTCATACGCATGTACGTGCACACACACAGAGTATTAGGTGTTTTTTTTTCCTTTAGCCCTGGTACCTGGCTTAGTTCCTAAGGCTTTCCTGGGAATTGCAATCCCAGGGCAGCAGCAATGAGGGAGGCAGAGAAGGAGAGAAACCAAGCATCAGGCAGTGTGTTATTGAGCTATCAAGAGCTTCATGAGAAAAATAAAGCGGCCTGTCTTCCACGCCTCAGAAAGTTTGGAGAGGAGAGCTGGCTACCTGAGGTCTCCTTCTAGTCTCTTGCCCCTGACTGGGAGAGTTTTACTCCACAGGACACCAACTTCCTGGCATTTCTATGCTTTGTTAGCAGCCCCTACAGGTGGCCATTGGAGAAAGCAGGTCCCACCCTGCAGCTCGGGGCCTGGCCGGGGTGGAGCTGCCATGGTCCACATGGGTTTCTGATGTGGACCTGGCTGCGAGAGCAATGGGGCCTGAGCCCAAAGCCCATGCCCAGCGCTGGCCTGGGGAGACTGAGGCAGGCAGTGTTGGGAGATTAAGTCATGGTGGCCGTAGCCAAGGCCTCAAGTGTGAGGAGGATCAGGGAAGCAAGTAAACTGGGTCCATTACAAGATAACGGATAATTTTCTCATTAAACCATAGGCCGTTAATTTGTTATTAAACAAATATCTGAGTAGAGCATACACATAATCTTTAAATGGCTTATATGGTTTCTTATTGGCTATAAATTATATATGAATGCTGTATTGCTAGACATTTATATTGTGGCCAAGCTTCTGGTGTTTAATCAGTGCTCTCTGATGAATATCATTATACATATTTTTTGGATCATATTTCCCTGGGATATGTTTCTAGAAATAGAAGAGTCAGGTCAGAGAGGAAAACTGGGCTTTCATAGTTACATAAATGAGGTTTCTGAGTCTCAGACTCTTGTATGTGTCTCTTGAGCACCTCAAAGATTCTCATGGCCTGGGAGGCCGATCTGGGGCCAAGGCCCCCCTGAGAAATGGTTGAGGTCCCCAGTAGGGCCACCACCACCGCCACTGTGTTGTGTCACAGAGAAGGCACTGGTCAAGGAGGCAGGAGGCCTGATTGAAGTCACTGAAGTGCCCACAGGACCTAGCTGATGGCTGAGGGAATCGGGAGGGGATGAGTCCGTGGGTGGTGATCGGAAGGTAGACAATGCATTGCTGAATGGCCAGCACGCCGAAACTTGAAAACAAAACAAAAACTAGATTTGTGTGCCGGCCAAGAAGACGATGTGAGAGGCGAGCCTGTGACCCCGGTTCCTGTGCTGTGAACGTGGGCCTCCCCCGCCCTCCCACCATTGTCAGGGCCTCAGCCACAGGACATCTTCCAGGACTTTTCCTCCCCCCAGATCTCGTTCTGGGAAAGACTTTGCATACAAAGCACATTTATTAAATAGCAGGTCAGTGCTACCACCATGACTTGTTATGAAGCCAACCAAAGCAATTTTAAAAATGAGTATTTTAATGAGCATCTGTCGCTTTAGCCAGAGAAGCCTGGGAAACAGAGACCAGACCCCCGTTACCACCTTGTCAGACTCTGTTCCAGTAGGAACCACTAGGTGGGAAGTGCTGAGCACCCAAGGGTACCGGAGGCTTTGCATTTGGTGGCATTACGGAGCCTGGCTTCCTGGAGCTGCCCTGGCTGGGTTCCTCTCTTTAGCAGTAACCGGTGTCTCAGGGGTGCTCCTGCCTTGCCCACTGCTCAGCAGGAGAAAAGGACTGGGCCCAGCCAGGGATGTTTATCTTGGGCGCTAGAGCAGGGTCATGGCACACCTGGGGCATGTCAGCTGACCTGGGCTTCCAGGGACTGAGCACTGCAAGGTCACTGCGCCCCCCGCAACCCCTTTTTATTCCTCTTGGGAGGAAAGCCCCATTAGTAGCTTTTGTGAACTCAGCTCTGAGAAGTGAGGGAACTGGCTTGAGGCTGCGTGGCCACTGCAGAAATGCAACGATCGGAAGCCAAGTTGGCAGAAGCCATCTGCTTCCCACTGGGCAGAGTCAGGGAGGGCTCCGTGGAGGAGGTGAGCTGAGGGGTGAGAGGCTGGGCAGGCTTTCCCAGGTCACTAGCAAGAAAGCAGGAGACTGAGTGGGGACGAATGAACCGGACCTGGCAGTGTCGGATAAACATGAATCTGGACTTAGGTTTGGGGGAACTTCGCTCAAAAGGATTGCTGCCAGGGGGGAGGAGACAACTGCAATAAGAACTCGGCCCTGAGATGTGCAAGTTCCCGAAGTTCCCCCAGGAAAGATGTTCTTTTTGGAGGGAGGTGTAAAGAGGCCGGAAAGAACAGGTGCGGGGGAGTCAGAGGAGAGGATGGCCAGTGGGTCAGGGAATGTTCTCCCTTGAGGTCAGCTGATGCTCAGGAGGGGCCACTGGGTTCATTTCTCCAGTCTCCAGGATGAATACTAGAGCCTGGGGAAGGGGAGAGCCTGATGGGAATTTGGTCAAGTCCCGTAAGTGGATATTTTGTCCAGACTGGTCAGTGTGGACAAATAGTTCAGCCAATTACTTAAGAGACAAAGAATGGGAATTTGTGGGGAGGGGATCAGAATTGGCTTTATTGTAGGTAACAAGGGGTCATTTGGGGGGTCATATTTAAAAAAAAAATTATTCATGAGAGACACAGCGAAGCCAAGACCCAGGCAGAAGGAGAAGGAGGTGTCATGCAGGGAGCCCGATGAGGGACTCGATCCCAGTACCCCGGGATCACTCCCTGAAGGCAGACGCTCAACCACTGAGCCACCCAGGTGTCCCCAGAATTAAGAATTTTATTTTATTATTATTTTTAAAAGATTTATTTATTTATTTTTTATTTATGATAGACAGAGAGAGAGAGGCAGAGACACAGGAGGAGGGAGAAGCAAGCTCCATGCCGGGAGCCCGACATGGGACTCAATCGCGGGACTCCAGGATCGCGCCATGGGCCAAAGGCAGGCGCCAAACTGTTGAGCCATCCAGGGATCCCCAGAATTAAGAATTTTAATAAGGAAGGCCCTCACCACAATGGAGTTAGGGACTGGCAGGGGGAATGCTCCAAGTCACCATGCTTGGAACTCCCAGTTTACTCCAGTGGACTTTGGTTTGGGGACAGCCCTCCCAACATCCCTTTTTTCCTCTTCTTTGTTCTAGGAACTTACCTATGGTTTTGCATGTTCCGGATTGCAGTTCTCTGCTACTCCTGAATAAACCCATTTTTGCCATTTTAGTTTGAAGGTTAACTCAATCTTACCAAGCCCCCGGGGAAGGTGCTTCTCTGCAGGAAGCCACTCCCCGCGCACCTAAGGGTGGGTGGGGGCAGGACATAGTCATCCCCGTGCTGCAGAGACAGGGCCCAGCACATCCCACCCTGAGCAGACCTGGAACAGCAGGGGAGGCCCTGAACCCGGGCTGGAGGACTTAGCCCACTGCGTGCCGGGCGGGTGGCAGAGGCTCCGTGGCTGCTGGGGTCTTGCTGTCCTTGTCACCTGTGCATGCAGCTTGGGTGGCTGGACCTCTGCTGGCAGGAGCTCTTCCCTCCAGAGCGGTGGGTCCCAGGCCCGGCATTCTTCGAGAACAAAGTGGGAAGGCGTGGCTGAGGACCTGGGGGACCCAACAGGTGCTCGGAGTCCCAACAACTCCTGGCGGGGCCTTGGGGTTGGCCGCTCCCCAGCAAGGAGCTCAAGGCTTGGAGGCCCTTTGCTGGGAGGCCCCACGCAAGGGGAGGACTCGGACAAAAGCCCAGAAGTCTGGCAGATGGGATCACCCTCTGGGCTCACAGAGGGTCCCTCCGCTCTCCGGGTCCCGCATTTGACCCTGAAAATCGCGCCGGCACCTGCCGGCTTTGCCACCAACCAGGTGGAAGCGCTCGGTCTGTTGGGTAAGTCGCAGGTTTCAATTAGAAGCATGTGCTTAACTATAATTTAGTCTCACCGGTTGGTCTTTGCCTTGAAAGATCCATTTAATTATCTTTGCTTAAAACCTACAGGGTGTAACTAGAAGCATCTGTAGAGGGAGACTACTAAAAAAAATCACGTTTTGGGCAAAAAACTGATTTCCTTTCTTTTTGGTTGGCAAAGAAGTATTTCGGGGGTGCTTTCGGATGCAAGCTGGCTGAGAATGTGGTGGTGAGTTTTCTGGAACACGTCGGGGTGCCTCTGGAGCGGAGCCGTGGGACGCGAAGGCTGGTGGTGGCAGCTGGTGGAGTGGGGCCACACCTTGCAGGTGCTCCTACTTCCAGCGTCCAGGTGGCTCTTGCCTGTTCAGCACTGGGACACATCGTGGGACGTGGCAGGGAGGGTCCAACCCTGTGTCCCCTATATGTTGAGTTCCAGCTCCAGAGATTCTGTGCCAGGCTCGGGGGATTTTTCTTTGACCATTAAACAATCCTTGTATGCGATACAGGACCTTGTTCTGACTTCCTATAGCTCTGTAGGGGAGGTGTGAGGGTTACCACGATTGTTTTTTTTTTTTTTTTTCGTTACCACGATTTATAGATGCATCGAGACATAGACTCTGCGAGGGCAGGGATTTCTGTTCTATTCACTGGCGTGTCCCTGGCACCCCCGAACACCTGAAAGCAGAGCCGGAGTTTACACCTGGCACTTCTCTTTTTGTTCCTCACGTTAAGGGTCATGAACCCTTCCCCCTTCTGCAGGAGTAGCGAGGTGGTTGGGTTGGATGAGGGTCAAGCCTCCCTCCAGGTGGATTCTAGGACTCTATGACGAAGCACATGTAAAGCGTGGACCCCAGCTGGAATGCTTTTGCTCTGATTTATGGTGAGGCTCTCTTGCACAGTTGGCCCCGGACGCTGGGGACGTTACTTACTTCCCAGCTTTCCTGGAGTCACCTGACCCTTCTGGCCCATCCTGGCTCCCCAGGTACTGCTGAGAGGCTGCTCCACAGCAGAGCCCACCTGGGTACCTGGCAAGGGTCCTTAGTCAGCCTGGGGCGAGAGGATGTGCACGCCACACCTGGCCCCTCCCAGCTTTTCTGATGCTCCTTTGGCCTGGACGGTGCCGTCAATGACCTTCTGTCTTCTACCCTCTTTCAAATCCCCCACAGCAGTGCTGATGCAGGCCTCGGCCTGGGACCTGGACCTGCCCTGATTTCTGCTGATGTCCCCCTAGTGGAGCCCCTCCCCCCATGCCTTTGATCCATGTCTACTTAAAGTTCGGGTGCTCTTCAAAGCCCAAGTGAAGCCTTGCTGCTTCTTGAAACCTTCTCATTGACCCTCTAGCTCTCGTGACCTCTTGCTTTTTCATTTCCCTTTTTTTTCTCATATTGTCTGGACCCAATTATTTTTGCCTCCTTCTACTGCAGCCTGTCTTCTATTATTCTGTAACGTGTGTTGGCTCTATATTATATCTCCACGTGTTCAGGGACTGAAAATCTTCATGTCTTGGTGAGGCCATCCCTTACTTCTGCTGTACAGAGCTCCCTCCAGACCCATTTTCTTAATGTAGGTGCAATATTTCACTTTTCTTGATTGTGCTGGTGTCAGACTAGTGTCGGGCACTTAAGAATGTTACTGGTGTCACGCAGGAACTTCCCACCAGAGTGGACACTCTTCTAGCAAGGGGGCTGCTCCCAGGACCCTTTCAAGCACAGGATGGATGCCCAAGGAAGATGAGTTGAGATGGCCTCTGGCTGGTAGGTGGCGGAGGACGTAAGCCTCAAGGAAATTGTGGGCCATATGTTTGGGGCATGTGTTCTTGTGTCAGGAGTGTCTGCTGGCTGGTAGAGTCCCTAAGGCCTTGGCACTGCCCCGTTCTCTGGAGCAGAGAGCAGCTAACCAGGTGGAGGGAGCTGCAGTGTTCACTGGGCTGTAAGTGCCAACCAAGCCCCTTCTCTGACTGAATTCAGAAGAGCGGGAATGGCTCTTCACTGGGAGAGTCAGGCAAATAGAAATCAAACTCTTGTTCCTTGATGATACAGACTCAGCAAGAGGACAGGCTCAGGTGTGTGACCACACGGCAGAGCTCCCCACGTCTGCTGCATGGACATCATCCTGTCTTCTCCCCACCCCAGGGCTGGAGCTGCCCTGTCACACTTCTTGAGAGAGCTGAGGGCAAGAGATCAGAAGAGTGCCCTTCCCCTCCTTTGTCCTGGGGACTTGCAGCTCTTGGAACATGCCGTCTGCAGCATCACAACTCAGGTCTTTAGACCCCTCCACAGGGGGCTGTGGGTTTGGTGGGGCTCACTCTGGAACACTTGCTCATCAGGCAGCAACCTCTTTGGGTGGTTGGGAGCACAGACTTGGGAGCCGTGCAGCTCAGGTTCTAGTCCTGGCTTTGGCATCAACTGCCTAGCGGGCCTCCTCTTCCTCATCTGTAAAGTGGGGGTAACATCACTCCCCCCCCCCCTTAGAGGGCATCATGAGGATTAAATGACTGTGTAATAGATGCTTTGCGCTGTACCTGGCACACGGTAAGCACTTGAGAAAGGCTGTTTGTTATTTTTATTTTTTGAAAATAATGGTGTTAAGCTATGACATCTATGAGTGACCTCTATTGCTCCCATTGTCATGAGTCATGACACTGTCACACGTTGGGTTTCATAAGGCCTCTCCAGCTCTTGTGTTCTTAGAGTGTGCTCAGTTATGAAAACAACCTTCTCATTTGGCAAGAATTTTAGGAGTGTGGAATTCCTTAGCTCCCTGTTTTTTGGGAAAAGCCAGGACCACACCCATGCCTCCCCAGCTTCCTGGAGGATCAGAGATTTTTACCTTACACGGGAAGAGATCTGTTGGCTTCGTTGTCGCACCTGTACACCCAGAGGAGGCACACGCTCTCTGTTCAACACGCTGTGTTCATATTGCGTACACCTAATATTTAATCTTTCGCTGCTTGATTTCTTTTGGCATTTTTAGGCATCTCATTCCCTGTGACTTTATCTGTGTTTGGGATTATTTTTCCCAGATGCTTTACCTGGCATTTATCCAACTAGAATCTCATTTCCTTATTTTCTGGCTCTGTTTATACTCTCCTTAGGGTCATTTTTCTTATTTGTCTTTCTTCCCTGGTGTTCTTCAAACTGCCCAATTTAGTTATAAGGATGCCACAAATTAGCAGCACAGTGTTTGAGATTCCATTTGTCTATCTCTGTGTGGATTTAGCCAGCATGCAGGTCTGGATTTTCATGCTCTGATTTAGCATTTCAAAAAATAAGCCACTCATTCTATTAAGATATTATCCTCAGCCCATCTGACTCTTGAATAGTTTGGTATGTATCTGAATCTTGCCTATAATTGGATGTAATTCAATTAGTTTAGCCTACAGCCATGTTATATCAATCAGTGGTGATATTGTTATGATGGACATGTTGGTAGACTTTAAATTATTCTTTTTTTTCAGGTGGGTGCCCAGATTTCAGAATCTGTGAGTTCTTTCAACTTTGACCCCTGCTTCCTATCCTTTTGATTTTTTAAAAATCAATTTTTATAATAACAGTTTTAGATTTATAGAATTATTGGGGCGCCTGGGTGGCTCAGTCCGTCAAGCGTCCAACTCTTGATCTTAGCTCAGGTCTTGCTCTCAGGGTCCCGAGTTCAAGACCCAGGCGCAGCGGTTTGGCGCCTGCCTTTGGCCCAGGGCGCGATCCTGGAGACCCGGGATCGAATCCCACATCGGGCTCCCGGTGCATGGAGTCTGCTTCTCCCTCTGCCTGTGTCTCTGCCTCTCTCTCTCTCTCTGTAACTATCATAAATAAATAAAAAAATTAAAAAAAAAAAGAAAAAGACCCACACCCAGTGTGAGGCCTACTAAGAAAAAAATAGATTTACAGAATTATTGCCAGAATTGTACCGAGAATTCCCAAATACCCGTATAAGTACCCTCTGTTGTTGACATCTTACATTAATACAGTATATTTGTCACAATTCACACACCAATGTTGGCATATGTTCATTGGTCAAAGTTCATAGTTTACTAGATTTCCGTAGTTTTTACTTAATGTCTTTTTTTTTTGCTCCAGGATTCCATCCACGATTCCACATCACATTTAATCATGTTTCCTCAAGCTCCTCTTGGCTGTGGCAGTTTCTCAGACTGAGAACAATGAATTGTTTTTGATGATCTTCACAGTTTTGAGCAGTACTGGTCCTATATTTCTGAGAACATCCTTCAGCTGGTATTTGTCTGATGTTTTTCTCATGGTTAGACTGGGGCTACTGGTTTTTGGGAGGAAGACCCCAGAGGTGAAGTGCTGTTCTCATCACATCCTACCAAGGGTACATACTATCAATAGGATTTGTTACTGTTAATGTTGACCTTGACCATCTGGCTGAAGTCGTTCTGTGTCTCCACACTGTAAAGTTAGGCTTTGTTTCTCCTTTTCCCTACTGTACTCTTTGGAAGAAAGTCACCATACGCAACCCACATTTGGCAGGGAAGGGGAAGGGGCTATGCTCTCCTTTCTTTTCTTTCTTTCTTTTTTTTTTTTTTTAAAGATTTTATTTATTTATTCATGAGAGAGAGAGAGAGAGAGAGGCAGAGACATAGGCAGAGGGAGAAGCAGGCTCCATGCAGGGAGCCCGACGTGGGACTCCATCCTGGGTCTCCAGGATCACACCTGGGCTGCAGGCGGCGCTAAACCAATGCGCCACCAGGGCCGCCCTATGCTCTCCTTTCTTAAAAATGAAATAGTTATGTAAATTATCTGTAATTCTTTTGCATGGAAGATTTGTCTACTTTTATTTATTTACTTATTTAATATTTTTATTTCATCATTTGGACTCCATATCTCTATACCTTGGGTTATAATCTAATAGTACTTTATTTTGTCACTCACATTTTTCCATTGTTGGCCAAAGAGTGCTTTCAGTTGGCTCCTGTATTCTTTGCCATGACCCATCTGTTCCTTTTTTAAGCACTTCCTTGCACTACTCTTTTCTCCAGGCTCATCTTGTATATTTCCTGTCCCAGTCCCTGAATCAGCCATTTCTCTAAGGAGCCCTGTTTCCTTTCATTGGGGAATGATGTTAGAAACCAACATCTGGGTACTAGGTGTGCTTGTTGCTACTGGGCTGTCATTTCTTTTGGGTTCTCAGCTGACAGAGCAACAGATGCATGTGTATATTCTAAACCATGTCTATACACAGCTATAAATATTTTAATGTGTAACTGTCTCAAGTTGAACATGAGTTTAGCATATTCAGGTCTCCAGACCTAATCATTCCCACACGGATTGTCTGGCCTCCTCCCCTTGCTTCTCTGTATCCCCCCCCTCCAACTTGGGAAACCTGGCTCCTGCCATTTGGTAATTCCACACATAAATGGAATTGGTATAATAGAATTGTTTTTTTTAATTTTTATTTATTTATGATAGTCACAGAGAGAGAGAGAGAGGCAGAGACACAGGCAGAGGGAGAAGCAGGCTCCATGCACCAGGATCCCGACGTGGGATTCAATCCCGGGTCTCCAGGATCGCGCCCTGAGCCAAAGGCAGGCGCCAAACCGCTGCGCCACCCAGCGATCCCTGTATAATGGAATTGTTAACACATATCTCCCTGGCAAACAATTTTGTCAGCTAAGGTGCTTATGTATTGTTGCTTTTGCCTTTGGGTCTTACAGCCTCTACTCATTTCCAGAGTTTTCTAGGTCTGCACCTTATTGTTTACCCCATTCAGTGAGCTTGTTTCATAGGTTTTTAATGCATTTAGACTCTTTTGTCACATTCTGTCTTCCCTCCTGGGATCCCTCAACATCCTAAGTGATTTTTTGATCATTTTGCCCAGCTACATATATTAAGGTTTACTTTTTGTGCTGTCAAGTTTATGGTTTTTTTTTTTTTTTTTTTTTTTTTTTTTTTTTTTTTTTAAAGGCTCCTCACAGGGAGCCCAATGCGGGACTCGATCCCGGAATACCGGGATCACGTCCTGGGCCAAAGACAGATGCTCAACAGCTGAGCCACCCAGGCGTCCCAAGTTTATGGTTTTTGACATATAGTTTTGCTTATAGTCTTGTACTCATCATTATCAAACAGGATAGTTTTGCCACCCTAAAAATCCTATGCTCTATCTACTCAACTTTCCCACCCCCACCTGGAACCCCTGGCAACCATAGATCTATTTACTGTCTGTATAGTTTGCCTTTTCTAGAATATCACAGAATTGTAATTATATAGAATGTGCCTTTTTAGATTGGCTTCTTTCACTTAGTAATATGTGTTTAAGATTAATTCATGTCTTTTCATGGTTTGGTGGCTCTGAATAATAGTCCATTGTATGGATATGCCATAATTTGTTTATTTGTTCACCCATTGGTGGGCATTTTGATTACTTTCAGTTTTTGGCAATTTTGAATGAAGCTGCCTAAGCATGTGTCCACAATTTTTTTCTTGTGTGTGTATGTGTGAACATAGGTTTTCAGATCATTTGGGTAAATACTTATAAGTGCAATTGTTAGATCTTATGGCAAGACAATGTTTAGTTTGTAAGAAACTGCCTTTCAAAGGGGCTGTATCATTTTGCAATTCTAACGACAATGAATGAGAGTTCCTGTTCTGAATTCTTTCCAGCAGTTGGTATTGTTGGGGTTTTTTAGATTTTAGCCATTCAAATGGGTGTGCACTGGTATCACATTGTTGTTTTACCTTGCAATTCCCTAAGCACAGATGATATCGAGACCCTTTTTATATTGCATACTTGCCATCTAGATATCATTTTCTTTCTTTCTTTCTTTTTTTTTTTTTTTTAGATATCATTTTCATTGAGGTGTCTATTCAGATCTTTGGCCCATTTTTTAATTGGGCTGCTTTTTTTTTTTTTGTTGAGTTTCACCAGTTCTTTGCATATTGGATACAAATCCTTCAACATATGTGTATTTTGAAAATATTTCCTCCTAGCCTGTGGCTTGATCTTTTCATCCTCTTAACAGTGTCTTCTGCAGAGCATGTTCTAGTTATAATAAAGTCAATCTTGTCAATATTTTTCTTTTATGGATCATTCCTTTGGTGTTGTACTTAAAAACTCAGCACCAAACCCAAAGTCATGTAGATTTTCTCCTATGTGTTCTTCTAGAAGTTGTATTCATTTTGCATTTAGATCCACAATCCATTTTTTTCCCACAATCCCTTTTTAATTAATGTTTATGGAAAGTATAAGGTCTGTGACTGGGTTATTATTTTGCATGTAGTACTGTTGTTGAAAAGACCGACTTTTTCTGCTATATTATCTTTGCAATTTAGTAGGGATCAGCAGATTGTACTTGTGTGGGTCTCTCTCTGGGCTTTTTATTTTGTTCTATTGATCATATGTGCCTATTTGTTCACCAATATCATGCTGTCTTCATTACTGTAGCCTTATGATAACTCTTGAAATCAGATAGTGTGACTCTTCCAATTTTGTGCTCCTTCAGTATTCTAGGCCTTTTGCTTTTATCTATGAATTTTAGAATTATTGATATCTACAAAATAACTTACTGATATTTTAATTGGAATTAAGTCAAATCTATACATCATGTTGGGAAGATTTTATATTTAACCATACTGGTTAATCATTCCATTCCATGAACATGGAATCTCTGTCTTTTTATACAGATCTTTGATTTTCATCAGTGTTTTTTAATTTTTCCACTGGTCACTCCTACATATATTTTGTTAGATGAATACCTAAGTATTTTATTTTTTGGAAGCTATTGTAAATTATTTCCTTTCTCATCTCAAATTCCAGTTGTTCATTGCTGTTATAAGGAGAGCAATTGACTTTGGTGTATTAACCTTGTGATGGTGCTAAACTCTGAGTTCAAAGAGCTATTTTTGTTTGTTTGGCATTTTTTACTGAGAACAAAGAAATTTTATTTCTTCCTTTCCAATCTGGTTACCTTTTACTTACTTCATTTTGCTAATTTATATGTCTAGTATGATTTTGAATAGGAATGGTGAGAGAGAATATCCTTGTCTTGTTCCTGGTTTGGAAAGAAACTGTTCAGTTTCATACCATTAAGTTTGATATTAACTGTAAGCTTTTTGTGGATATTTTTCACCAGATTAAGGACCTTTCCTTCTATTCCTAGTTTGCTGAGTTTTATTATTATTTTTAAATCATGAATATGTGTTGGATTTTGTCAAATGCTTTTTTGGTGTCAATTGATAAGACAATGTAATTTTTATTCGTAAGCTTTTTAATACGGGATTGAATTTCAGATGTTAAAACTATCTTTGCATTCCTGGGGTAAATCCCACTAGGTTGTGGAATTTATGCATTATTAGATCTGATTTTCTAGTATTTTTTTTTTTTTTGAGGATTTTTGGGTCTGTGTTTAAGAAAGATACTAGTCTGTGATTTTCCTTTATTGTAATTCTTTATTTGATTTTTTAAAAAGGTTTTATTTATTTATTCATGATAGTCACACACACAGAGAGAGAGAGGCAGAGACACAGGCAGAGGGAGAAGCAGGCTCCATGCAGGGAGACCGACGTGGGATTCGATCCCGGGTCTCCAGGATCGCGCCCTGGGCCAAAGGCAGGCACTAAAACGCTGCGCCACCCGGGGATCCCTATTTGATTTTTTTATTAGGGTAATGCTGGCCTCAGAAAATGAATTGGGAAATGTTTCCATTGCTTTATTTTCTGGAAGATATTGTGGTGAAGTGGCATTATTTCTTACTTAAATGTTTGGCAAAGTTTACCCATGAAGCTACATGGATCTGGTACTTCTTTTTTGGAAGGGTATTAGTTATTAATTCAATTAAAAAAAAAGAAATAAGGCTATTCAGGTTGTCCATATCTCCTTGTGAGAGTTTGTATCTTACAAGGGATTGTCACATTTTATCCAAATTATCCAATTTGTGGACATAGAGTTGTTGGTATCTTCCTTTGATGTAATATCAATATGTATAAGATATAATAGCCATATAATATGCCCATGGGATATACTTGAAATTGGCAATTTGCATTTTCTCTTTTTTCCTTGGTTAGCTTGCCTAGATCTTTATCAGTTTCATCAATCTTTTGGTTTGTAGAATTTTTTCTATTTTTCTGTTTTTAATTTTATTGATTTCTGCTCTAATTTTTGTTATTTCTCGTCCTTTCCTGCTCTAGGATTAACTTGCTCTTCCTTCTCTAGTTTTTTGAGATGAATAGTTAGATAGATTATTGCAATTACAGTTTTCTTCTTTAACAAGTGCAGTTCAACACTGTGTATTTTCCTCTTAGCATTGATTTCACTATATCCCACATATATTATAAGTTGTATTCTCAGTTTAGTTTAAAATGTTTTTACATTTCTCTTGATACTTCCCCTGGGATCCCTGTGTTGTTTAGAAGTATATTGCTTAAATTTCAAATATCTGAGATTTTCCAGCTATATATGTTCTAGCTTAATTTCTTTGTGGTATGTGATTTTTATTCTTTTAAATTTATTGCGATGTGTTTGGTGGCCTAGAATGTGTCCCTCTTGCTGAATATTTGATACATACTTGGATAGAATGTATATGCTGCCATTGTAGGATGGAGTATTCAATAAATGGCAGTTAGATTAAGTTGATTGATAGTATTATTCGGGTCTATTATGTCCTTGTTGATTTTATGTCTACTTGGTCTATCAATTACTGACAGGGAAGTGTTGAGCTCTAACTTTAATGGTGGATTTGTCTATTTCTTCATTCAGTTGTATCAAATTTTGCATCATATATTTTGATCTGTTGTTAAGTGCATACATCTTTAGGACTATCGTGTCTTCTTAGAGAATTAACTCTTTGTCATTATGTAGTTCCCTTGATAATTTTCCTTGCTTTAAAATCTACTTTGTTTGAAATTAACATAAGCCACTCCAGCTTTCTTTAGTATTAATGTGGTCTTTTTTCTCATTCTTTTACATTGAACTTTGTAATCAGCTTCATATAGACAACATATATTTGGGTCTTGTTTCTTCCTCTGAAAAATCTGTGTTAATTATAGTATTTAAACAGTTAAAAAAAATAAACAGTTCATACTTAATGTGATTATTGATATATTTGGATTAATATTAGTATCAACTATGTTTGTAGTTCTTTTCCATTCATTGTTGGAACCTTCTTTCCTGTCTTCTCTGATTTGAGCATTTCAAATGATTATATTTTATCTAATATATTTTATCAATTATACTTAAAAATGTTAGGGCACCTGGGTGGATCAGTCAGTTGAGCATCTGACTCTTGACTTTGGCTCAGGTCATGATCTTGGGGTCATGAGACCGAGCCCTGCATCAGGCTCTGTGCTCAGTGTAGAGTTTGCTTGAGATTTCCTCTCTCTCTCTGCCCTTCCCCTGCTTGCTTGCACATGTGCTCTGTCTCTCTCTAAAATAAACAAATAAGTAAAACCTTCAAAATAATTTTAGTGGTTGCTTTAAGATTTTATGGTATTTTTAAACAATTTAAGTCTACTTATACTTAATTTGTAGACAAATTAAGTCTACAGTACTTAATTTTAAACAATTTAAGTCTACTTACTAATAACATTATTCTACTTTATGGGTAGTGAGGTGATCTGATAAAAGAGAATTCCCAATTTCTCTCTCCCATCCTATAGCATTGCTGTTATTCATTTCATTTATCCATTTGGGATAATCACTGAATGCATTGGTATTATTACTAATTCACACTAATAGCTGTCTCTTTGATCAATGAAGAATAAGGAAAAGATTTTGCTTTATCTTCATTTATTCCTTCTCCTATGTGCTTTTTTTTTTTAATGTAGATCCATGGTTTTGACCTACATCATTTTCCTTCTGCATTAGAAAATCTTTTAACATGTCTTACGGGACAGGAGATGAATTTCCTCAGTTTATGTTTATCTAAGAAGATCTTTCTTTCACTTTCACTTTGGGGAGTAATTTCTTTGAGTATAGAATTCTAGATTGGTGTCTTTTTGTTCTTTCAACAGAAAATGTTTCCCTTCATTCTCCTGCATGGTTTCTGATAAAATATCTGCTAAATTTCTTGTCTTTATTTATAAGTAAGGTTTTTTTTTTCTTCCTCTGGCTTCTTTCAAGATTTTCTCTGTTACTGGTTTTCAGCAGTTTGAATATGGTATGGTAATAGGTGTTTAGATTTTTTGATAGTCTACTTAGTGTTCTCTGAGATTCTGGATCTGTGATTTAGTATCTATTATTAATTTTGGAAAGTTCTTCGCCATATTATTCAAATATTCTATTCTCTCTTCTTCTAGATTTATTTATTTGTTTATTTTTGAGAGAGAGTGAGAGAGAGCATGAGCACATGTTACAGGGAGAGAGAAAATCTTAAGTAGGATCCCCACTGAGCACAGAGCCTGATGAGGGGCTTGATCTCACAACCCTGAGATGACCTGAGCAGAAATCAAGTGTTGGATGCTTAACTCACTGAGCCACCTGGGGTCCCTCCTCTAGATATTTTATTTTATTTATTTATTTTTTAATAAATTTATTTTTTATTGGTGTTCAATTTGCCAACATATAGAATAACACCCAGTGCTCATCCTGTCAAGTGCCCACCTCAGTGCCTGTCACCCAGTCACCCCCACCCTCCACCCACCTCCCCTTCCACCACCCCTAGTTCGTTTCCCAGAGTTAGGAGTCTTTCATGTTCTGTAGATATAGATATTTTAATTACACATTTGTTACACCTTTTTAAATTGTGCTATTCCTTTCAAGATGTTCTGCTTTTTTCATTCTTTGTGTTTTAGTTTAGAAAGCTTCTTTTTTAAAAAAATATTTATTTATTCATGAGAGACAGAGAGAGAGGCAGAGACACAGGCAGAGGGAGAAGCAGGCTTCATGAAGGGAGCCCGATGTGGGACTCCATCCCAGGACCCCAGGATTACGCCCTGAGCCAAAGGCAGACGCTCAACTGCTGAGCCACCCAGGTGTCCCTAGAAAGTTTCTACTGACTTACTTTTAAGCTCATGGATCCTTTCCTTGGCCTTGTCCAATCTGCTGATGGACGCATCAAAGACATTTTTCATTTCTCTTACAATTTTTGATTTCTTGCAATTCCTTTTAATTTTTCTTAGAAATTTTTATTTCTCTGCTTACATTTCCCATCTGCTTCTTGTATGTTTACTTTTTCTATTAGAACACTTAAACATTAATGATCATGATTTAACATTCTCCATCTGGTAACTCCAAAATCTGTGTTATACCTCAGCCTGATTCTGATACTTGCTTTTTCTTTTCAGACTGTCTTTTGTTGTTGTTTTTTTTACCTTGTAGTTTTTCAAATAAAAGTTAACCATTTTAAAGTGTACAGTTCACTGGCATTACATGCAGTCACAGTGCTGGGCAACCATCACTGGGTATGAGCAGGGTGGGCACGTGCAGGATGTATGAGAAAGATGACATGAGCAAGGCAGGAATCAGCCTACTGGACTCTGCTCTGCATCCCCGGGCCCAGCAGAGTCCAGCAGAGAGTGATAGCTGAGCTTGAATGCATAAATGGAAAGAAGCAACATCTGTTTTGTTCTTTTTGTTTGAGGAGGCTGATATTTGGCTTTAACCTTTTTTGGGACTAGAGCTACGAAGCTTGTTACTCAGCCTAGGGCGTCTCAAACTTCAGCGAGCATCAGAGTCATTGAAGTTCTTAAAACTCATTGCACATGTCTGGACTGGATTCTGAGATTCTGAGTTTCTAACCACTGCCCAGGTGATACCAATGTTGCACACCCCTGGACCGCACTTGGTGTGGCTCTCAGTCCATTCTCTGGCTTTGTATTTAATGCCCTTCAGAGTTGGGTAGTTTCCTGGGTGAAGCAGCAGCCCTGTGACTGGTCTCCAGGCCTTTTCAGGTCCATGTGCTCTACAGCTGGAGTTGGAGCAGAATAGAGCATGTATCCCTGCCTTGGGCTGCAGTGGATACTTTAGACCTTCTGAGGGGTTATTAAAACCACAGATATTAAAAAAAAAATAAAACCACAGATAAAAGTGGCTGGCACCCCTAATGGGGTATGTCCTGTGAGTCAGAGGTCTCCCCAAGATCAGGGCAGTGTAAGGCCAGATGATGACATCTGTGAGACTGTTACTCTCTCCACGCCCCAAAAGAACCAGCAAAGGGAAATTCACTCCATGAACTTGGAAGCCACGTGGTCATAAGCAGCCTGGAGTCAGTGTATCAGATTTTTACACATCTTCTTCCAAAAATCTCCCTTGACAGACATCTTCCAAAAGGAAAATGTATTTTAGATAATCAGCCTCAATGGTTTGGTATTAGCCTCTTTTCCTGATACAGGGACCTGGAGATGACATCTCGTCCTGAAAAGTCTTCTGGGGGGGGGGGGGACTCCACTTCGCAGATGCTATTATTGAAATTGAATGGAGCTGTTATCAGACGGCTGATACCTGTAGATCTTGTAGAGCAGGATGTTAGCTGGCCGCCGTGGCGTCAGCTCCCTGTGGCTCTTCGCCCCTGGCACGTATACAATTGGTAGCTTGGAAGACTTATTATTCGAGAACAATACTCATAGTTCCATCAGGTTTCTTTTCTGAGTAAGAGGCCAAAATGTCACGTGTGTTGGCGAGAGGAATTCATACCGGGAGCACAAGTCACTGGGACCGAAAATGCATTCAGAAAATTAGACCGGCGTCCCTTCTGTCACACATGGCCATTCCATCAAATGTGAACCCTGGGAGTTTTGCTCCTGTTGTCATTGTACGAATGTTCCAACAGCCACAATTTTAAGTGTTTTCACAGTGGTCTTGCAAATGGTGAAAACCTTCATGCCCTGAGATCTTATGCTCCGAAGCAACAATTACAACTCGTAACGTATATTTTATTAACCTCAAAAATGGAATGTGTGAACTGTAGACTCAGGGCATTTGTTTGACATGTCAGTGAGCTCTTATGTATACTTATGTGTAGGAGCGAAACTCACTGCTTCTCCAGCTGGGTGCCAGCTTCCCCCCTGCAACCACCCCAGGCCCTGCACAGGTGGCTGGACACCATGTACACAGGCTGTGCAGGGGACTCTAAGGGTGGGACTGGCTGGGACCACTGGTTTTCTGTGATAAAGGAGTTTCCATGGAGCTCCAGGGTGCCTTACATGTCCTGACTCCCCTCCCACCTGAAGCCTGGAGTCCCCCTGAGTGCCTAGCAGTGGGTGACACTCTCATTTCTGTCTGGGAGGACCAGATCAGGCCCATAGTCACGTAGGGTCCAAAAGTCACTCCATCTTTCCCAAGAGCCCATGGGACTCTGGGTTCCAAACCCTATTGCCCAAGAAGATTAAGATTCACCTTAACCCCTCTTCCCTGGGGTCCATGGGCCCCAGGATCTCAGACTTCAGTTTGCTCTAAAAGCTTTACAGTGTCACAGTGCTCCTCCTTCACAGGATTGAAAATCATTTTATGTTTGAGTCAGGTTCAGAAACCTGTTCTATTTATTTATTTTTATTTATTTGTTTTAAAATTTTTATTATTTTTTTTCCTGTTCTATTTTAGAAAGCTGATGACTCTTCTTGTCCTCTGCCCTGAAATGTTAAATTTACTGCTTCTCTTTTCCTGTAGGTGTAAAGGAATAAATTAGCATATTGGTCCCTCCTAATTGCTTGATTCCAATTAATCGTCTTTGTGTGTCAAATCTTTTATATTTGAAGGAATGATGGTAAAAACAAATGGGGTGACTGGGATTTTAAAAAAAACATGCTGGGAGGATCTAGCAGAACCTGATCAGTGCCCATCAGCATGGACAATCACTCACTTGCTTGGGTTTCTTTTTTTTTTTTTAATAATAAATTTATTTTTTTATTGGTGTTCAATTTGCCAACATACAGAATAACACCCAGTGCTCATTGGGTTTCTGTGTTTAGAAAACTCACTGTGAGGGCGCCTGGGTGGCTCAGTGGTTGAGCATCTGCCTTTGGCTCAGGTTGTGATCCCGAGGTCCTGGGATTGAGCCCCCCCATCAGATTCCCCATGGGGAGCCTCCTTTTCCCTCTGCTTGTATTTCTACCTCTCTGTGTCTCTCATGAATAAATAAATCTTAAAACAAACAAACAAACAAACAAACAAACAAAAAAACACCTCACTGTGACTGGTTGTCTATTACACTGTCAGGTTGCCCTATCCAGTATGGAAGTCACCAGCCATGTGTGGCTGTGAGCACTGGAAATGATGCTACTCCTGGTTGAGCTGTGCTATAAGTATGAAATATACTCAGGATTTGAATGTAGTAGGGAAATACTATAAAAATATGTCGTTAGGATTGTTTATATCGATTACATGCTGTGAGAATAATATGTTGGATATGATAGATGAAATACAGTATATCATTAAAATTAACTTTACACGTTTTTATTTTTTAAATTAAAAAGCTACTAAAAATTTATAATTATGAGGCTGAGGTTAATTCTATTGGACAGGGATAGTCTAGCCCGTTCAGGCTATTGTTCAATTCAAGCACAAATATATACTCTTCATGGGGGCTTGCTCACACTTCTGGTTGTCCACTACATACGAAAGCTCCCATGACCTAGCAATTGACTTGAAACTCTTTTTGACACCCAGCCTATAATGCTGTTTGAAGAGTTCTAGCATTTTACAAAAGACCTCTGGGAATTTTTTGATGCACAAATCATATAGCTGTTATAGTGTTAGCTGACCTTCTACGTGTCTATGAGGAATTTTGATAGTCAGTTGTGAGTTTGAATGAGCCACGCATTGTTTATTGATAGCAACAGGTAGTGTCTCTCTGCCTTATGAAAATAAAAACCTTAATTCGATTCGTTGGTTGGAATACTATTTTTGAAATATATATTTAGTATCAGAGAAAAGTTGGCCAAGTTTCAAGAATGTAGAAAACCTACATTAGAAAAGACAATGAGATTAAGATCAGAGAATTATTAATGTGGAAATAAGAAGGTGTTAAGGGAGTTCTGATTGTAATTTATAAAATCAGTGAGTTCTGTATGTAGTGTAATTGCAATAGCAAACCTCTCCGAGGGCATCATTGGAGGACATTAGCTCCCTCAAAGTACTTTCCAGGTGCCGTGAAACTACTTCTGTGATTTCCTCAAGGGTGTTTAGATTTAGCAAATAAAAATACAGGACACCAAGTTAAATGTGAATATCAGATAAACAATGAATAAATTTTAGTCTAAGTACGTTCCATGTAGTATTTAGGTTTTGCTTTTACTAAAAGTGATTTGTTGTTAATCTGAAATAAAGCATGTCGGGGAGCTGCCCCTGACCTTCCACCCTGGCCTCCTGCCCCTTGAGGCCCTGCTGCCTCTGCCCCTCGCAGGGCTGTCTCCAGGGGTGGAAGGCTGTGGTAGGCTGAGTCATGTCCCCAAGGGTGGTGCTACCTTAGTCCCTGGAACCTGTGAATTTGTTTTCTTACATAGTAGGAGGGACTTTGCCGATGTGATTAAGATTCTGGCCATGGGGAGCTTCCCCTGCAAAAACTGGATGGGCTCAGTGTACTCACAAGAGACCTCATAAAGGAAAGCAAGAAGGTCAGAGCCAGAAAAGCAGATGTGAGGGTGGAAATGAGGTTGCAAGTGAGGTTGCAGTGATGCAGCCATGGGCTAAGGAATGCAGGAGCCTCTAGAAGATGGACAAGAAAACAGATCCCCTCCCCCCCTTGAGCCTCTGGAAGAAGCACCTGCCTTGATTTTAGCTCCCTAAGACCCATTCTGGACTTCTGACCTCCAGAAATGAAAGTATGTCTCTGCATTGTTTCAAGCCACTTCATCTATGATGATTTATTAGAGCAGCAATAGGAAACTACTACAAGGGGTAGTAGTTTCACAAGGGGTGAGCATGGCATTCTCGCTGGCTTCTCTTGGCCCTATAGCACAGCAAATACCACGTTCCGACTCTTAGGAAAATATTAATGATGGGTCCATGATCACAGAAGGTGGAGGAATCACACACAACTACTGCAGAGAGCCCTTTACCGGCCTCCTGCCTACCTGGGTTCAAAACCTATGTCTGCCTTGCCACCTGCGCATGGCCAAGATGAACTGCCTCAGACCCCAAGCCTTTTATCCTGGTAAGAATAAGAAGTCTATCCAGGTTTGATTTCATGAGGATAATTGATTTGCCTCGCCACCAGCCATGGGACGTGAGTACAATTCTCCAAGCTGGGCTACCAGGTCTTAAATCCTACCTGCCATCCGGGCTGGGCTAGGCCGAGGTGAGCCCTGTGTTCTTTTGACCCTCTCTTGGAGTGAGGTGATGCAGAGGCCTGCATGTTCTTCCTGTAGACCTGTGTCAAACCCCATCCTTGCTTCCCCCAAACTGCTGTGGGCATACACCCACCACTCTGCAAGAAGGCATAAGAGTGTGTGGATGAAGGGCAGATAACATCCTCGCTCAGGCAAGGAGTACTTTTCCATCACTAACACTGTTTAGAGTCGGCAGCTCTGTCCGTTCACAGAAAATAACATCATCTTAGAGGACTACGTGGAGGTGCATGGTACCCGAAGCCGCATTTTCTCAAAACTCTTTCCAGTAGAGTCTTTTTGCTTTGCAAATACTGAAGGTCCTTGGCTGGTTTCCCTGGAACGGAGGAACAGACTACATCAATATGCAAATTCAAGCAACTCTTGCTTAGGAAGAAAGCTGCTCACAAGTGTATATAAGTTTTCCTGATTTTTCTTCATCTGGGTTCAAAAATCTTCGGTGACTCATCTCATGTCAGGCTGTCATGCTCTGCAGTTCTGGAGTGAAAGGAACTCGGTCATGGTCTTCTAGACCCTCGAGTGAGGAGTCATCCAGAAAGAAAGAGGAAGTGGTTTTGGAATTGACAGGTTGGGGCGAGGGGGGGGGAAGCGGTGAGCACTGGGTTTACAGAGCAGGGACCGTAGCTTCAGTGGCAAGTGACAAGCGTGTCCTACTGGCGGTTAGTTCCGTAGTATCGCTAGTCTCGTGGGTGTGTTTTCCTAATATTTTCGCCTTCTCACAGACATTTCGTAATTTCTTGCTAAACAGGAAAATACGGCTTTTAAGCAAGACTGCCTATGGATTTGTACTGCTGTGCCCAAGATTGCAAATCCGAGAAACCACCAAGGAGCCGACACCTATATAATCGCACAAGGGTTTAATCACAAGCTCGAGCTTGGGTCCAAGTATACCCGACACAGCGGAGCAGAGACTTGGACCCCGAGACTAAGAAGCACAGCAGTGTTATAGGGGCCGGTGGCCAATGAGATCGTAACATACATAGAAAGTTGCACAGTCATGTGGGTCCACACGCAGGTGGCCGATCGAATCACGATCCACCCTATAGTGACCATTTGAAGTAGCCTATTATTCTGGTCAGAATTGGTGTGCAGGTTTGGTGGGGGCAAAAGACGGGGTTTTCATTCTTTGGTGGTTAAAGGTCAGAGGTCCCGCATTCCTATGTGTGCTGGTTTCTGATAAGGGTGTGCTTAATAGCTAAAGGAGGGTGAGGGAGTGCAGGCAGGTCGTGTGGGGGTTTTACATGAGGCGGCGGGTGTAGCACAAAATGGAGTTAGTCCTGCTCTGCTTGTCCAGGGGTAGGGGATTTTTGTTAGATTTCCTGGGTCCCACAGTACCTTACTGACAGTTGATGCTTAGAGAACACATTTTAAGTGGATGATGGTCGAGAGGGGAAGGCGGGAAGACGAGTCAGTGAGTATGTTGTAAGATTTCCAGTTTGTGTTCGGGGGAGAAGAGAGAAAGGAAGGCAGAGGCCTAAGGCCTCGTTAACTCCAGTGAAGATGCCACCAGTTGCCGTTGCTTCGGTTTCTTGCAGGCTATTCCGGAGAATTGGGAACCCTGGCGATCTGACCACCTTGTAGTCCTTGCTGAGGAAGTGAGAGGAGAAAACACCCAACACCCAGAAGGGGCCGAGGCTTTATTGTTCGTCTTTTGTGTGCCTGGCCCGAAGTGAGGCCTTTGGGGACAGGGTGGTGGCTGAGCGGGGGAGTGGGAAGCTCGGTCGAGAGTCATGGTACATAGCCCAAATCAGGAAACAATTAGCATGGAAAAAAAAAAAATTCCCAGGGCAAAACATTTTCTTTTGGAAAATTAACGGTAGTGTTGAAAAAGAGACTCTTGTTTTTTAAAAAAGATTTTTATTTACTTATTTGGTGGGGGGAGTGGAGGGGAGGGACAAGCAGACTCTGTCCTGAGCACAGAGCCAGACTCGGGGCTCAGATCCAGGACCCTGAGATCGTGACCTGAGCCAAAATCAAGAGTCAGAGGCTGAACTCATTGAGCCACCTGGGCATATATACATACATACATACATTCGTACATTTATATTTAAATTTAATTAAATTAACGCGTAGTGTATTATTAGTTTCAAAGTTAGAATTTAGTGGTTCATTAGCTGCATATCACACGCAGTCCTCGCTCCATCACGTGCCCTCCATCCGGTCCCCCAGTTACCCCCCACCCTGCCCCCCAGCGGCCTTCAGTTTACGTCCTACAGAGACATTCATTCATTCATTCATTTTAAGATTTTATTTATTTATCCATGAAAGAGACAGAGGCAGAGGGAGAAGCAGGCTCCCTGTGAGGAGCCCGATGTGGGACTTGATCCCAGGACCCTGGGATCACCTGAGCCAAAGGCAGACGCTCAACCACTCAGCCACCCAGGTGTCCCCTACAGAGACTTTTAAGTGAAGGGCATCCCCAAGTGCCCCCCAGAAGTCCACTCATGTTCCTTCTTCCAGCCCACTCACGAGTTGGGTCGATCCCTGGGTGCGCTCGGCCTCTGCTTCTGTCAGACCTGTGGCCTCTCTGCTCCATGCCAGCCTGAGTGGCTAACCGCCCCTTGCCTCGGTTTCTGCACATGAGGCATTCGTGTGGGTCGTGAACCTGAAGGGAAGTTAGGGGGCTGGCACTGATTTGTAGCTCACAGTCAAGTGTCAGCTGCTATCTGCTATGTCCTTTTCTTCTTTTTTTTTTTTTAAAGATTTCGTAATTTATTTTGAGAGAGAGAGAGAGCGAGCAAGTACACACGAGCAGGGGAGAGGGGCAGAGGGAGAGAGAGACACACACCGAGAAACCCAAACAGACTCCCCCACTGAGTGCAGAGCCCTATGCGGGGCTCGATCTTACGACCCTGAGATCACGAGCTGAGCTGAAACCTAGAGTCAGACCCTCAACCCACTGAGCTACCCAGGCACCGCAACTGCTATATTCCTAAAAGCTTTGGGAACCCCTTTCAACCTCTCTTATCTCCTCTCCTTGGTCCCCAAATGCAAAGCAGCTTGACCACATCTTTTGTTGACTTGTTTCCAGTCCAGTGGAAACCTGAACCCCATCAGTGGATGATCAGGGTATCTTCCCAAATAAACAGAACAACTGCTCTCCCTAAAAGAATGTTGGTGTTTCCATTAAGATAATTTTAAAAGCCTCACTGTATAAACAACTACGGATATCTGCACTTTAAAATCAGATCTAATAAACTACCACTTTTGGTAACATATAGGGAAATTCAACCTTATGTTAGGTTAATAACAAATTAATATTTTTTCCATAATTAAAATAATGGATTAAAAAGATTCAATGAGAAAGTCAGTAGTGCACGGGATTATCTTATTATCTTCATTAAATATTTCCTGAGAAAGCAATAATTACTACAGTCAAACTGTCAAAGCCAAAATGAGCCACAAGACAAATATTGTAGTTAAATCCTCTAGTTCCTCCAGTGTAGGCATTTGCCTACAAAATATAGGTTTTTGAGTTCTTCTAATTAACAGAGGAGTTCATTCTGAGGTGTGATAGAAATATGATCCCTCACCGAGATACTCCATTTAAGAAAACTCTCAAGTCATGGATATAAACTATTTATGGTCATGTAATATCATTTTCTAAAAGGGAATTAGAAATATACTTCAGAAAACCAGCAGCTGCATAATTTGCAGTTAAGACGTGCCACCCTGGAGTATTTGTAAGCCTACTTATTAGCATATATGCCAGAGACATTTGCATATTATAATTTTTAATTGGTCTGGTGATTCCACATGGAAACCTTCACTTGAAAATTTTCCTGGGAACTTCTACTTCCCGTTCTTCTAGATAGAAAAATTTTTTACAAAAATGCCTTCAGAGACTGGCTTACAAAAGAGAAAGGTATCTTGTATCCTCTTTCCCAGCAACGATGAGGCTTTTTCCGGGAGAGCAAGCATCCCCCTCCCTGCTCATCAGGTGACATTAGACAGGTGGCGTCTCACCAACGGTGCTACCTTCATGGTGTTTCTTTGTTCTCTGCTCCTCTGACCTCAGAGGCCCCAGGCCAGGACCAACTGCTTAGTTTGTGGGCCCCCTTGTTCAAAAATTGGTAATTGCAAGATGACTCTACAACAGAGCCTCAGAGTAAGCTCAGGGTTCTGGACTTGAGGCTCCATGTGGCTGTCCAGGGTCACCTCCCCCCTGGAAGCCGGAACACTCAGCCCTTGTTCAGCTCTCTTTACCCTGTCAACCTGTCCAGACTTGCCAAGTCTACGTGACTTCCAAAAATCTTCTATTTCAACTCCGGAAACAAAGTTGTCTCCTCTCCTGGCCGTGGAGACAGTACCCACCTCCCCCCTGCTTTCTGGGAATTGGGAAATCAGGAGTTGGCTCTCCTTGTATTTGCTTCGGTTTCTTCCAATCACTACTAATTAAACATTCAAACAGCATCTCTTTCTTCTTTGGGCATTTTGTAGTTCACCAACACACACTCTTATTTAGCATTGTTCTATTATGCCATATGAATTGGATTATTACTCTTTCACAAAGTTTCGAGATTAGTGTTGTGGTTGCCAGCTAAGCAAATCTATCTAGATGATTCAAAGTAGGAGCCTCAAGTCTAAGAGAAGATTTCTGAACATTTCAAGAGGATGAAAACATCAGGAGGCAACAAGGTTCATTTCAAAGGAGATATTGAATCCACTCCTGCGGAATTTATTTTAACATATGGATTTATCACAGCAAATAAGTATGGTGCGCTACTATGGGATAGACACTGTGTGCCATTCATCAAGGAGCAAGACACAGCCTGTTCTCTAAAGGAACTTCTGATTTAGGGGAGAGAATGAGCATGTTTGCCCGCGGTTCTAAAGAGGCAGCAGAAAAGCAGGGCACCAGGAAGGTTTCCTGGCAGGTGGGTTGCAGCTGGGGCTCAGATGATTCTGCCAAGTAGAGATGGGAGGTGGGGAAAGGTGCTCCAGGAAGAGGAGCCCATGTGAACAAAGGCCGGGGGCTGAGAAAGCCCAGGCGTCCTTGGCTCGAGGCAGATACTCTGGCCCCAGGGGAAAGCACAGTATGTATGAGGAAGGAGTAGGAAACAAAGCTGCCAGGATGAGGCCAGAAAGGGACTTGAATGCCACACTAAGGGGATTGGACTCTATAGAAAGCAGCATACAGGGGAAAACACAATAATGCCTTGAGTGAAGGCGGCCGCAGAAAGGATGGAGAGGGTTTATAGGGCTGGTAGGGAATAGAGGGGAGCACTCAACAGTGATTCCAAGGTTTTGAGTCCAGAGGACCAGAATGATGCTAGCCCTGTTGCTTGAATTACAGGAGTTTGAAGTAGGAGGTAAGTCTGAGGAGGAAGGTGAAGATTTAGTTGGGCCTGGAGTGAGCACAAGGGTCTGCTGGGGCATTTGGGTGAGGATATTCTACAGACAGTGACAGTGTGGGCCCAGAACCTGGGAGAGGGAGGTTCCAGAGTCACAGGGAGGGTTAGCTGTGCCCAGGTGGGTGGACAAGGTTAAGGAAAGAGGATGTGAAGAAATGGGAACTACTTGGCCCAAGAAATGGATCTTCACTTAGGAGGCATGGGACAGGGGATGGGGGAGAGAGACGGAGAGAAGAAAAAACCCTTCTGCTTGGAAGACTGCATGGTAGGAGCAAGTATTTTCTGCGTGGGGAGGTCTAAGAACTTCTGTGGCTTGGAGCTAGTAGAAAACAGCATGCATGAGCGGGAGAGCCACAGTGGAGCAGGGAGGAGGAGCAGGTGGGAAAAGATGGCAGCGAGGAGGCCACGTCTATGTGAGTGACTGTTTGAGTGAATGCCCTTCTCTTTGCCGTACAGATGCCACAGCTGTGATCTCTGGGAGATGTGGGTTAAATCAACATGTGCTAAAGTACTAAGGCTTTGCGGTGTATGGCTCTGTCCAACCACCAGACCTACCTGGTGATGCCATCAGCCCTGGGTACGGTGCAGGCCAGCATCCTCTCAGGGGAAGCTGGGCATTGCATTCCAGGTGGAGACTGGGCAAATTTCATTAATCCATTTTACCTTCTTTTTTCTCTGATGCCTCATATCTCTAGAACTATTGCCTTAGCATATAAATAATGCTAATACTTTCTGTGTACTGGAAACTATTTTATGTTCATAGTTCTTCTCCGTGTATTTGCTCCTCACTGTGACTGTGTGGTCAGGGCAGCTACTGGCATCTACTGGTCTGACCAGTAGCCTGAGCCTGGGATGCTGGGTGATCGTAATCATGTAGGGGCTGAGCTGGGGCCAGTAGTGGACTCCACAACATGAGACATGGGATTAGATTTTCCCAGCAGGCACTCGACACCTTTCTGATGCTCTGGTTTGAAATGACAGAGTCCACGTTTTCAGTGTGAGGGTGGGATTTGGGGTCAGGCCTGCAGCAGCCAGGCTGAATGTGGTCTCTTACCAATTACTCCGAAGAGTGGGACCTCTGTTTTCAGAGGCATTCCGGTCCTGATGGTGTTGGGCAGGTTTTGTGACTGTATAGATGATTGTGCTCATACACAGGGTCCCGGAATGGACCATCTAATGCAAGAAGCACTGACAAACATGGGGAAGGCAAAGCAGAGGGAGATTGGGAAGAAGGAGGTAAATTGTGCCAAATGTGTACTTAGCATTACAATAGGGGCAGTGCCACTAGCTGAGTAAATCCAATTTATTTTTCTGATAAATAACTGCTCCTTTGTCATCGTGCAATGATATCAGGTTCCCTTCATGCCTCCATTCCTTTCATAGAGAATCCATTAGTTTTGCATGAATCTTCAATTATCCTGCTACACAGTCTGCAGGAAGCAAAGTTATTTCAGTTGATGGAAAATCTCCTTTTTACTCTCCTTAACTATTTAGGCAAGGATCAGACCCTAGAACACTAATAATCTTTTCTAACATCACATAAAATATTGAATAACATTTTCTATGGGTTTTCTGTACAATCAAGACTTTGATGCCTGTGTGCAGGATCCATCCCTATCCATTCACTCATTCCAAAAACTTTGGCAGAGTACCTATCATGTGCCAGGAACTGGGATAAATCCTGGATACTTTGGCCCATTTCACAAGGGGTGCATCTACCTTGTTGAGGAGATTGGATATGTTTAGGGCTATTAGCCCCAAAAGGAGAGTATTACTAATACTATCATCACCACCAAACAGCTCAGACTTTTTTTTATTTTTAAGAAAACTTAAAAAGAATTACAAAGTTATGGAGAAGTTGCAAGTAGAAAATCAAGAGCATTGGTTTCCTGGACCATTTGAGAATAAATTGCTGAGTTACTGTTCATCTTCCCTGAATAATTCAGGGAATTCTTTATAGAGAAGGCAGCATTTGACCTATTATCTTAAAAAATGAAAACACTTTGGATATCTGGAGTGGGCAAAAGGGTATCCCAGAGAGAGGGATTTGTTTGAACAAAGCCAAGTATCTGGAATATTGTGAAACACATGTAGGAGGTAAAATCATGAAAAGCAAGATCAGATCATGTGTCACTTAAGACTCTTGGTTAGAAGTAACAAAATCCAACACCAGTCAGCTAAAGATGAAAGAAACCTATTGTTTCACTTAGGGAAAAAGTCAGGGGTACCTTTAGACATGGTTAAAAAAAAAAAAAGTCCCAACCTGTTTCTCCACATCTTATCACTTAGCTTCATTTATGGGCTTCATCCCAGACAGGCTTTCTTTTCATGATTACAAAAGGGCTGTGACATCTCCAGATCTTCTGTTTTTCAGGAGAAAACAGTATTTCTTTCCTAGGACACCCAGAAAAAATCTCATTGCCTCTGTCCCGTCATATGCATGTCCTTAAACCAACCAGTGTGTCAAAGACAATGTGATTTACCCACTGATTGGCTTAGATCTTGTTCATGTGCTTCACTACTGGAGCTTCTCTGGGATGAGGCCAGGTCTCCTCCAACAATAAGGAGTGAGAGCTCAGTAGAGGTGGTTTTCTAGAGGGAAGTAAAAGTATGGCTGGACAGGAAAGAAGAATAGACTCCAGGAGGTCATGGCAAAAAGCCTGAATGTCTATAACAGGATATGCCAGGATGTGCTCACTCAGGATATTGAATGTCCTGAGGTCAGCTTTGATGTCTGTTCAGAGTGGTGGTGATGATGATGATGATTTGTTCTGTGCTAGACATTGTCCCAGTGCCATTTACTCATATAAACCAATTTTTAAAATATGTAGTCAGCACAGTTCTGGGCATTATCAGTATAAACCACTGATTTCACCACTGCTTAAAAATGCCTAAAGACACTGCCTTAAGGGTAGAGTGGCCATCAAGGGAGTAGGGAATCAGGCATTCCTGGAGTGTATTATGTTCCCGTTGTTTAAAATGTTTGGAACTCAGTAATAGGCAGTTCTTGACCATAATGCTTTGATAGAATTTAGGACATGGGGTTTGGATGAATCCTGCAGGGCAGTATTATTCAGTTAAATAATAGCTCACTGAACTATAGACATTGGAATGATTAACTTTGATGACCTCAGTTAACCATTACAAGGATAGACTTACTAGTTACTGTATTGGTATTAACCAGGAGTACAAGGATATTATTTCAAATCAGATGCTGAGGGGAAGCATGGGAGTGCAAAGAGGCTACTAGCTAATTTTGATATCGCTTATAGCAGAGGATCAATAGATAAAAGCTCTAAATGAGGAATTAAAGAAGAATTGTGAAATAGTACTAGTATAAAGGTAACTACTTTAATAAAAATACAAACGTTCCTACTTTCTAAAACATAAAGAACAGAAAGATAAAAAACCAAAGAGACCACATGCTGAAAGTCTCTTATGTGTATTTCAATGGATGCATCTATGTGCAGGTGTGTACATACATATGTGTAAATATACAAATACAATATGAAGATGAGGTAAGATATGTTGATTAAAATAAATGGTTTAGCTTATGAAAAGAAGGATTTACAGATTTGGCTACCAAAGGAGAATCTTAACACTATGCTCATGTAAGAGATTCTCCTAAAAAAGAGAGATCCAGAGAGGTTAACAATTAAAGAATAGACAAATGTATACTATACAAAATCATCATAAGTAAAATAAAAGGAAGGATAAAAATGCAAGAAAGAAACCTTGATATCTGGCAAGGTGGAATTCAGATCAGAAAGCCTTATAAGGGGCTTGTGGGTGGCTCAGCTGATTAAGCATTTGCCTTCAGCTCATGATCCTGGTGTCCTGGGATTGAGCCCCACGTCAGGCTCCCTGCTCAGTGGGGAGTCTGCTGCTCCGTCTCCCTCTGCCGCTCCCCCTCTCACTTGTGCACTCTCTCTTTCTCATAAATAAATAAGTAAATAAATAAATAAATAAATAAATAATAAATCTTTTAAAAAAGAAAGCATTATAAAAGTCCAAGAAGAGAGTTTATAATGTCAAGGCTCTAGTTTGCAATAGATACCACAGTTACTAGTATTTAGGCTCCCAGTAGCACAGCAACAATTTTATAGTGCCAAGTCTATGAAAGATTCAAAGAGAAGTCATACAACCCATTAACATTAAACTTAATTCACTTCTCTCAATTGAAGGAATACCATGTGCACAAAAACTTAGTAAGAATATAGAAACCATAACCAGCGTAAGCAATGAGGTAAATCTGTATAATTTAAAGAACCAGGCAAGGGAATACATCTTCTTTTCTCTTAATTTTTTCTAAAGAATTTATTTATTTATTTATTTATTTAGTGCTCACAATGGGGGAAGGGCAGAGGGAAAAGGAGAGGGAATCCTAAGCAGACTCTCTGCTAAGTGGAGCCCAATGTGGGCCCAATCCTATGACCCCAAGACCATGACCTGAGCCCAAACAAGAGTCAGATGCTCAGCCAACTAAGCCATCCAGGCACCTTAAGACATTTTCTTTTAAAGTAAACATGGAACATTAAGAAAATTGACTAAATCTTATCCTACAAAGAAGATCTCAATGAATTTAGAGGAATAGAAATAATACAAGTGAGAGTCTTTGACCATAAAAAGCCAGAAATTGACAACATTAACAAATCAAAATGTCCTTCTATAAGAAACAGTGGCAAGAAAAGCTAAAATCAATGAGTGAGACTACACCAAACTAAAGAATTACTGCGCAGAAAAGGAAACAAATTAAAATTGCATCCTATATAATGGGAGAGAATTATTTGTAACCCATATATCTGGTAAGGAGTTAATAAAATAAAGAACTAAAACAACAACAACAACAACAACAACAACAAAAAACCCAACAAAAAAACCACCACCACTACCAAACAACCAAAAAAAAAAAAAAAATCCTCTGTTAAACAGCTCTTAGATTCAAAGGAAAAATGCAAATTGAAATTGCAGGAGTTCTTAAAGGTCAGTACAGGTAAAAATACAACCCATCAGAATGTAAGGGATATAGCAAAATTACCAGTGGAAAATTTGTAGCATTCAACCCATATAGCAATGATAGTTAAAAAAGAAATAAATTAAGCACCAAATGCAAAAAAAAATATATATATATATAAATAATAGTGAAAGGGAAAATAAGGGAAGGGAGAAGAAATGTGTGGGAAATATCAGAAAGGGAGACAGAACGTAAAGACTGCTAACTCTGGGAAACGAACTAGGGGTGGTAGAAGGGGAGGAGGGCGGGGGGTGGGAGTGAATGGGTGACGGGCACTGGGTGTTATTCTCTATGTTAGTAAATTGAACACCAATAAAAAAAAAAAAAGAAATCTAAAAAAAAAAATAGAAAAAGAACAATATAGCAAACTAAAAGAGAGGAGAAGGAAGGGTTTGATAACCAACCATGGAGAAGTCAGTACATTGGGAAATAGAGAAGCAGGTGGCTCCTGGGTGGCTTAGCTGGTTAAGTGTCTGACTCTTGATCTCAGGTCATGTCTTGATGAGTTCAAGATTGATGAGTTCAAGGTCTTGATGAATTCAAGTCCTGCACTGCCTCCATGCTGGGCATGGAACCTATTATAAAAAAAAAAAAAAAAAAGGAAATAGAAAAGCAGTAGAGATCACAAGGAAATCAAAAAGTGATTTCTTTAAGTAAACCCAACAAAATGGACAAACCACCCACTAATCAACCTAAGAATAGAGAAAGCAGAAATTCACAACTTAGGAGTAACAAAAGGTGAAACCCAAAAAATAAAAAAAATTAAGAGTATTTTTTTACAACTCTATGGGTGTTGGGAATAAATATGAAAACCTAAATAAAATGGGAAAAATAAAAAAAAATACAACTTAGTTTAATAGAACCTCATAAAGACAGTAAGTCTGAACAGACTGGTTACCACAGAAGAAATAGAAAAATATAACTTTGTTATAAAGCCTGTCATTAATCCTCAAATTCGGAAAGAGTTCATTGAAAATATGACTTCTGATTTGATCTGGCTTATAAATATTGGTGATAAATTTTTTTTTTGATAATAAAATTTTAAATAAAAATTATCCAAGAGAACACAAAAGCACATTAAAAGAATGATGCATTAAGAACAAGTGAGATTCATTTCAGAATGCAAGGATGGTCCAATATTAGGAAATACATTGATATGCCATACTGACCAAGGGGCTAAATGGTAAGGCCATCTCCATAGATATGGAAGAGGCTCTTGATATGACTCATACCTGCAATGGTCTGCTACAGTGTCACAACAAGGGACCATAGTCCGGGTGGCATAAACAATGGATATTTATCTTCTCATGGTTATGGATGCTCTAAGTCCAAGGTCAAGATGTTGGCAGAGGCGTTTTCTTCTGAGATCTCTCCCCTTGGCTTGCACATGGTCTCCTCCTTGTTGCCTCACAGAGTCTTTCCTGTGTGTGCATACACTTCTGGTGCCTTTTGGTGTATACAAATTTCCTCTTCTTATAAGAAGAATCAGATTGGATTAGGACCCACCCTAATGGCTTCATTTTAACTTAAATTGCCCCATTAGAGGTCTTTTCTCCAAATCTAGTCACATTCTGATGTACTGGAGTTACAGCTTCCACATATGAATTTTGGGGACTACAATTCCACCCATCATAATACTTATTCCCTTTATCAACACTTATCCCTATGGTAGAATAGGAATTGATGGATGCTTTCACCACATGTAAAATATATAAGCCTCAGACAAAAGTTAGCTTCTACTTAATGGGAAAACACTTGCTGCCAAGGGCTGGAATAAGAAATAATGACCACTCTCTTTATTACTGTCTAATATTGTGTTATTGGATGCAACCAGACAAAGTAAAGAACTTACAGTGTAGACGTTAAAAAGGAATATAAAAGTATTTCTATTTATAGACAATATGGTTATGTGACAACCCAAAGAATCGATGAGAAGCTGCTATAAAATAGTAAGAAACTTCAGTAAATTAACAAGTGATAAAATCAACACACAAATCAGTAGATGTACTATATAAAAACAAAAACCAATGCAAAGGCATACTGAAGGACAAGACTGCATTTACAACAGCAGGAAAGACAATGAAATATGTGGGTGTAAACTTAGCAAGAAAGGTCTAAAACCTACATGGAAAACGTAAGCACCCCTGGAAGATACAAAAGGGGCCATGAGCAACTGGGAAAACATCCCATGTTTTGGATGGAAAAATCCATTTTCCCAAATATGTCAATTCCTTACAGATCAATTTGTCAGGTGAAGGCAGTCTCAGAAAAATCAGAGATTATTTTTTTCTATGTTTTTTTTTTGTTGGAGTTCGATTTGCCAACATATAGTATAACACCCAGTGCTTATCCCGTCAAGTGCCCCGCTTAGTGTTGGTCACCCAGTCATCCCATCCCCCTGCCCACCTCCCCTTCTACTACCCCTTGTTCGTTTCCCAGAGTGAAGAGTCTCTCATGTTTTGTCACCCTCTCTAATTTTTCTTACTCATTTTCCCTCCTTTCCCCTTTAATCCCTTTCACTATTTCTTATATTCCCCATATGAGTGAAGCCATATAATGATTGTCCTTCTTAAAATGGGCCTAGACAGGCCACTTATGAAGTTTATTTGGAATAACAAATGAGGAACATTCACTGGGAGAACTGGAGGAAGGTGAGTTACAGGGATGAGGAGCAGAGGTTAAACAGATTATGAATATGAAGCTTTAGAATTAAAATATTAAAACATGATATGAAGATTCTATAACTAAAGTAGAGTGCAACTGGCACATGCATAGACCAATTTAACAGAGTAGAAAAATCTAGAAGTAGATCTACTAGCATATGGAAGTTTAGTGCTTGGTAGAGATGGGATCTCAAGCCAGAGTTGTAAGTGAGGACTTGCTCATGCTTTGGTCAGAAGAGTTTGCAGTTACGGAGTGTCTCAGGTTGGATATTGTCCCCCCTGCCACCAATTCATGTCCTTCTCCAAACCTCAGAATGTGATATTATTTGGAAATAGAGTCATTGCAGATGTAATTCGTTGAGGTGAGGTCATAAGGAGTAGGGCAGGCCCTTAACAGAACACTATTGGTATCCTTATACAAAGAGATGCAGAGACACATGGGAGAGAAGGCCGTGTGACAATGGAGGCTGAGATTAGGTGATGTGCCTGCAAACCAGGGAACCCAAGGATGGCCAGCACCCACCAGAAGCTGGGAGAGGCAAGGAAGGAGTCTTCCCTAGAACCTTCAGAGAGACCGTGGCCCTGCCAACACTTCGATTTCAGGTTTGTTGCTTCCATAACTGTGGGAGACTAGATGTCTGTGGTTATAAGGCACCCAGTGTGTGGTGCTTTGTTACAGCAGCAGGACAAGAATGCACAGGGTGGTGAGACAAGAAGGCTGTTCTACCAGAGCTGGGACTTGCTAGCCTGTGGAAACTTTGGGAGGCAGGGAGTTAGGGGCATAAACGCTCTGATCTTACTCCCTTTCCCCGTGCTGGCTTGAGCTATCCAGGTTGACAGCCATCACCACATGCAGCTAATGTGCACTTGAAATGTGGTTAGTGGGAACCGAGATGTGCTGTGTGACATACACACTGGGTCATGAAGACTCAGTAAAAAGATTGTAAAATATTTAATAATATTTTGTATTGATTGCAAGTTGATGTGTCCTGTTAAAATGTATTATTAAAATGAACTTCAGTCATTTATTTTTACTTATAAAAAAATGTGGCTACTAGAAAACTTTAAATGACACGTGGCTCACATCGGTGGCTTGACTTTCATTTCTGTTGGACAGCACTGCTGAAAGAGGCAATGAACAGACTGTTATGCTGAGATGAGCCATCAGGTCAGCTCTCTGGGCCCAGGACAGAGGGGCTGGGCACAGGAGAAGGCTGGATCCAAAGAGGCAAATACAAGATATCGAACACAAGCACCTACTGTATGCCAGAGATGGTTTTGGAAGCTGGAGAGTGAGATAGTAAAAAATCCAGATGAGAGATGATAGTGCCTTGGGGTGGGAGCAGTGGGGATGGGGAGTAAAGGATCAGTTGAAGAAGTATCTAGAGGGCAGAACTGATAGTACTTGGAAATTGGACTGGGAAAGAGAGGGGAGTCAGGATTGTAGACTGAGTGAATAAAAAGTGATGCCATCTCCTGAGCCTGGAATAGCTATAAGGAGTGAGACTGGTGTGCCAGCAGAGAGATGGTTTCTATTTTGGAAATGATGAGTTTGTTTGTGAAACCTAGTTGAATGTATGGAACCAGAGGTTAGGAAAAAATATGGGTTTGAGATTCTGATTTGGGAATTATCAGCAGATGCTACAAACCATGCATCTTTAGCACTTTTGACATTAGTTGTTTGAGACACAGACACGGTGGCCTCATGCTGCCCCATTCCACCTTTCCAGTTGAAGAAACTCTTTTTTAATCACAAAATTTCACTGTCTAAAGACATTCTGAGATTATTTATATAACAACAAAATCACACAATAACATATTTATGATTATATAATTATCTATAATAACATCTCACAAATCTTGGCAATAGGCGTCTGAAGGATTCATATTTGTACCATTACACATTGTCCTAAATCTGGGCACTGGGAAATTATGGGCCAAAGATGCTGTGGATGCTAATAGGCATCTCATTATATAGCAAACCAAATAGCTTGCAAGAAATTAAAGTGATAATGATGAAGTCAAACTAATAAAGATTTCTAATTAAAATGGAATAATAACAGCAAGTACCAACCACAACAACTCAAGGCAGTGTTGACAATGCATTAATGACACAGCATTATCCCTGAAAATTCCAAGGGCTTATTTGCACAGGAAGTAGGAGAGAAGCAATACTGTCAGGCAAAATCCTCAGTAAATTCTAATACAGGGCTGATTTTAGTTTAAGAACTCCAAATTTAGAAACACATTTCATGGATAACTCTTAGTCCTATAAAAATAAAAGACTTTGGAACTGAGTGCCATTTGCCTGTTAGAGAAGAAAGTGATTTGTACAAAACCATTTGCACGTACGTATTTTCAGCCTGCCCCATCCTCTTCCAGGGGGGATCCTGATGTTTTGTTTGTGGGCTATTGTCATGCTCAACCATGTAGTGAGTGGAGAAGGAAAGAGAAGCTAGACTGATTATATAAGAAAATGGAAGAGATTTGTTGAGGAAAGATGGATCCCTAAAGCTAATACGAGTGAGTGGTTTTTGGGAGGAAGGTGGGGAAAAAACCAGAGAAAGGGGATGAGATTCTCAGGAGGGTGCAGCGGGCGCTGGAGGGGTGGGACTTTGAAGGAATTCAAATCCTTTGATGCAGAGCCAGGCAATGAGGTTCTCTCTTTTGGCTCGTGCTTGAGAGCCTTCACTGGCAACCGAGATGGCTTGTCAAATTTTGGCCATTGTCTTGTTTTTATTGCATTTTTTACTGGGGTAACTGGAAGAGATTTCACAGCCTCTCAGAGAGAGAGAGAGAGGTTGAGCAATCCTGCTGTGGATGGTGGTTGGATGTCTGTGAGTTGATGAGGTTGCTCAGGGTGAGGACATAGAACAGGGGTCTTCTGGTCAGCAAATCCTCTGTCCATGGACCCTGGAGGACCACTGTCAGTGGCTCTTGGATGCTGCATCTTTGGGAAGATCGTTCTCTCCATGGCTTGATCAAAGTTGGCATGAAATCTTTAAGGCTCCCAACTTGTTTACAGGGTCTCAAGTTCTTGAAGCACCCTGCTTCGTTCTGCTCTCTTTTGCTGTTGGGGAGCGAGAGCTAGAACCTTCATCTTGAAACCCACGTGAGAATACTGTATCTGAAGTGGTGGCAGAGCTGACTGAGCGGCAGAGTGTGGGCCGGGCAGTACGTCTCCAACACTTCTAGCAATTGTTGAGATTCCTGAAGAACTTGTGTTAATTTGGGCTTTGTCTATTGAGATTATCCACATTAGAACTTACCTGAGACACGAGAAATTACTTATAAATTAATTAAGAAATAAGAATAGACCCATTATATGTCAACATAAATAACATTAAAAAGAACTGCATCTTCCAAGAAAAAGACAAGGAGAAGAGTGGCATTATTTTACATTTTTGGAAATATCGTTAATGTCGGGCTTCCTGGAAGATAGCTACAATCTCATATCTGTTTCTTCGTGAAATGTGTTGTGATATGTTTGGTTGAAGTATATAAAGGAAAACCTGGCCATGCACAAGTGTGTGGTTGGAAAAAAGATGACCGTTCACTAGTGTTTTCAAGTAATCATGGATCTTCTTCTATACTAAATCAAAACTCGAAGGTAGTTTCTCAAAAGCTGGTTGCAGTGTGGAGCATGGAGTCATATTAATGAACTTTTCATTCTCTGTTTTAGTAAGATCCATTTTCCCCCCATCTTATACTTTAAATGGATATTTTACCCGTGTGTGATTTTGTGACATCGTGCACTGGTCACTTGGAAAATGTGGGCTCACCTAGTCAGACAGCTCTGCTGGACGTTGATATATTTCATCACACACCATCAGGAATTACATTTGTTAATATCAGCGCCAATCACATCAGAAAACTGTTTAAACATATTGGAAGGCTCTCGAGCTCATGGTGGCATAGGCCAGTTTTCCGAAATGTAATTTTCATGTGAAAGCTTGAATGTTATTATTGGCAACAAATACTATCAGTTGTTTTCCTGGAAGTGACAGACTCATTTCATTCACTCCCGAGAAAATGTCTCCAGTTACTCAAGTCTGAAAGCCCATAGTTTGTTAGAAGTGCTTTCAAGCAGAAACAGTGTTCCACGAAAAACTGGCTAGTTCAGTGTGCAACTCAAATAATTGCTCAAGGACTTTCATTCCAGACAACTGTTGCTCCATGGGATGCAGCAAAGTGCTTTATGTGCCGTTCCCAATGTGTCCCAATTGGGACAAATTTAAAGATGTGTTCTTATAGGTAGAGATAAAAATAATAGTAATCATTTCTACTGCTTCCAGAACATTTTTGGGTGAAAGTGGCTTATTTTTTCTTTGAGTGCTTGGTGACACACAAAGTGACGAGTGGTGGCGTTTGGCGCCAGCCCATCACTCATTGCTGACACACCAGTAGTTTTACTGCCCTTCTTGGCGCCATCAGTGCAAATGTTCAATACAGAGGAAAAGGCAAATAAATGGCATCTTGGTAATACTTTGAAAATCGTTTTGATCTCACGTTCTTTCTGAGAGAGCCTCACAGTCTTTGGGTCCACAGGCCCCACCGAGCAAGCTGCTGGTAGAGTTGGTCCTCATTACTCATGGATTCAATATTGTGAGTTCATCTACTTCTTAAGATGTTGCTTCGAGCCAACACTCCCTGTGTGTTCGGGGCTGTTTGTGGGCAAACACATGCACACAGTAGCTTAAATTTGAGCAGCTCTGGGTGCATATTCCCTGCTGGGGTGGAACAAGGTGACCCTCTGCCTTCTTGTTTTGGCACTCATACCGTAAACAAGTGTCCTTTATGTAGTTAATTTAGTTCTACTCTTTTGGCTCTAGTTTTGTGCTTTTTGTTGGTAATTTCACTGTTTAAAATGGCCCCCAAGGGTAGGGCTGAAGCGTGACCTAGTGTTTCCGAGCGCAAGAAGACTATGACGTGCTTTTTGGGGAAAATGTGCATGTTAGATGATAAGTTTTGTTCAGGCATGAATTATAGTGCTGTTGGCTAGGAGTTCAATGTTAGTGAGTGGACAAAATAGATTAAATAAGGTGTTTCTTTAAACAGAAACACACATAAAGCAAGGTTTTATATATATATACACATATACATATGTATATATATATCTTATATATACATATATATAAGATTTATTTATTTATTCATGAGAGACACAGAGAGGCAGAGACACAGGCAGAGGGAGAAGCAGGCTCCATGCAGGGAGCCCAATGTGTGGGACTCAATCCTGGACTCCAGGATCATGCCCTAAGCTGAAGGCAGATGCTCAACCGCTAAGCCACCTGGGCGTCCCAAGCAAGGTTATATATTGATTAGTTAATGAAAATGTTGTGACCAGAGAGGCTAGTTACCTATTTGCAATTTAAAATAAAATTAGTGGGCACATTGTTCATGATCTTTATTCCTTGAAATACTCTGGATCGACTTGAGCAAGTAGGGTTGTTTAACATAAGAATTCCCAGACTCGGAAATAATTTCTAAGAGATTTTAAAGATCCGTCAAGGTCTGTTCATTTTAGAATGAGGGATAAGAAGCAGTGGAGAGACTGAGGAAGGGAAAGTAAAGAACGTGCATGAGTGTTTATATCAGATTCTCCATATTTTTTGACTCCATCTTTAGAGGAAAGAGGCCATAGCTTTTCTTTCTTTTTTCTTTTCTTTTCTTTTCTTTTCCTTTTCCTTTTCTTTTCTTCTTTTCTTCTTCTCTTCTCTTCTCTTCTCTTCTCTTCTCTTCTCTTCTCTTCTCTTCTCTTCTCTTCTCTTCCCTTCCCTTCCCTTCCCTTCCCTTCCCTTCCCTTCCCTTCCCTTCCCTTCCCTTCCCTTCCCTTCCCTTCCCTTTCTTCTTTTCTTTTCTTTTCTTTTCTTTTCTTTTCTTTTCTTTTCTTTTCTTGCCACAGCTTTATGATAATATCTATGATTTAAAAAATGCCTGTTGTCTCCCGCAGTCTCACCAAGTGGCGTGAAGAACCTGAAACAACACATGGAATTACGCCATGCTTTAGTGACACTTGCCATGGAGGGACCGCACTGTGACATAAGCCGTGATGCATATTGTCTTGTTTGCTTGGACAATGACCTCAGGAAGTAGGATTTCTTCTCCCTATTTCACAGATAGCAAACTGATGAACAAGACTGCAGAAGCAAAAAGACTTGCCCTAGGTCACTCAACCAGCAAGTGATCAAGTGGGGTCCCACACCCAGCTTCTTGGACACCCCCCCCCCCCCCACACACACACACACAAAGAAGTTCTTCCCCTGGGCAGTGCTGTTTCTCTTCCTGGCTGGGCATAGTTTTCCAGTAGATCAGGAGAGGTCACCAGAACTTATATAGAGCCAACTGCCTCGTCCAAAGTGCCAGCGCTCAGTAGGACACGCAGGAGCCTGACAAGCTCCTACTAGTCGTTCCCATTTCTACATGTGGGTTGCTTTTCAGATACTCTTCTTCTGGGCCTCTGGGTCCCCAGCACCTTTTGCAGAGTGGAGTTGCCTTGGTCTTGGGTGGGGCCAATCAGAGAAGCAGGCCATTGTGTAGCGCAGGAAAAAGCATCTACCACCAGAGGGCACTGTGACCCTTAGTGGTTGGTACCTGGAGGACAAATGGCCCCAGCCACTTTCCCAGCAGAGAAAGGTGCTTTCTCTGAGATTTACTTCTCTTTTGGCTCAGACATTACCTTATGAGGATAAATCACAGTGGTTGCTGCATGTTATAGAATCCTTATGCGCTCTGCTGGTATATTGCAGTTGAAAGAAAACGAGCCACTTTGACGCATTTTCCCCTTCCACCTAACAATGATGGATGAGGATGGCTGAGGCTGCTTTTTCCCAAAGCACAAATGTATTCAGTGGCTCTCTTTAGAACCCACCATTCAATGATTCCAACACTAAAATATAATCAGTGGTGTCGGAGAAAGGTCAGCAGATTGCTTGGGAGCCAGAAGCAAAATCCTAGGCCATCCTGGCCCTTGTTGATTTTAATTAAATGCCGTGTTCTGGTGTCAGGGACTCAATCAACCAGAGGGGGAGTTAGAGCTCAGAATGGGGAAAGCAAAGATTCCTTTGTGTAATGGGAACTATAGTTATTTTTCATATCAGGGAGCCCATATGTCACTTGCTTAAATTCTTCTGACCAAGTAGAGGCTCTGATGTTTAAAGATATAATGTGGTTTGACATTATGGGAAGGAGGACGGGGGATTTAGGTAACAGGACAGTCCATTTACAATTTGGTCCATTGGCTTTTACACCTTGTGCATGGGCAGCATCTTTGAGAAAAGAAATCCTTGGCAGAGATAGGACACAAGATGACTGGCGCTGGCCGGTGGTGTATCATTGTCCATGCAAGAAGGAAGGCAATGCTATTGGGCAACACTCCCCAAATCCTGCTGTTTGACACATGCTAAGCTCTGGTCTGTAGGCAAGGACTTGCCCTGGACAGGACATCCTCACCTTGTGGATCCTGTCTGGGCTCTGCAACCCCCTTCTCTGTAAAAATCCTTGGGCTAATTCTCAGCAGATTGTATAATAAATGCTCCCTTCCATGATTCACTCAGGTTCCAGTCAAGATACTGGACCACAGCATGGAATAACCTTTTCCATAGAGAGCTGCATCTTAATATGGGATTGAGGACTTTTCAAAATTATAAAATTAGTCCATTCTAATAAAAAAATGAAAATCTCCTCTTTCTCATTCCCTACCCATCAATTATATTCTCTAGGTATAATCACTATGCATAGTTTAGTTTGTATTCCTCCAGAATTTTCTCTGTGCACATTGGAACATCTATTATACATTGGTACATACTCTTTTAATTTTTCTTTTCTTTCTTTTTTAAAAGACTTTATTAATTTATTTGAGAGAGAGAGAGCACAAGCAGAGGGGGAGCTGCAGAGGGAGTGGGAGAAACAGGCTCCCCACTAAGCAGGGAACCCGAGACAGGGCTTGATCCCAGGACCTCAAGAACATGATTTGAGCCAAAGGCAGATGCTCAACCAGTTGAGCCACCCAGGCACCCCTCACCTTTTTTTTTTTTTTAACACAGTTTTATATTTTGCTCTGCAGTGATCTTCCCCCAATACTCATGCTTGAGTACCCATCCCAGTGAGGCAAACAGCCACCTTGTTCATTTCAACTGCTGCATAGAGTTCCATAGCATGAGTATCATAATCTATTGATCAACTTGGGGCAGCCCTGGTGGCTCAGCGGTTTAGCGCCGCCTTCAGCTCAGGATGTGATCCTGGAGACCCGGGATCGAGTCCCATGTCAGGCTCCCTGCATGGAGCCTGCTTCTCCCTCTGCCTGTGTCTCTGCCTCTCTCTGTGTGCGTGTCTCTGATGAATAAATAAACAGAAATCCTTAAAAAAATAAAACGTATTGACTAACTTTTATTGGTAGACTTTTAGGAGGTATCCAATTTTTTTGCAATTATAAATAAGACTGTCGTGAACACCTTCTCATAAATAGCTTTGACTGCATGGACCTTACCAAAACAGTCCCAGATTATTTTCAAGATATTTTTTTTAATATTAGTTATTTATTTATTCATGAGAGACACAGGGAGAGGGAGAAGCAGGCTCCATGCAGGGAGCCTGATATGGGACTCGATCCCAGGGCTCCAGGATCATGCCCTAGGCCAAAGGCAGGCACTAAACTGCTGAGCCACCCAGGGATCCCCTCAATAGAGAGATTTTGAAGACGAAAGGTTTTAATGCTGAGAAAAAATGACCATTAAACAGTAGGCTTGGGGTTGTTGAGTGCCTAGGTGGGGGAGGCTGGTCCTGCTGGCAAGGGAGGCAAATAGTGGCCTCTCAGCCTGTACAGTGCTAGGGTAAGGGTATCTGTTCAACCATAATGATGGACTCTGCCCTGTGCTCCCTTTGTTTATGCTGGAAAACATTACACATCCACAGAACCATCATCTACCCCCTTGATTGAAAAAGATTCATAGGAACAAAAGCAGCATCTAAAAGCCCCATTCCCAGGGTGCCTCGGTGGCTCAGTCAGTTAAGCATCTGAATTCAGCTCAGGTCATGATCTCAGGGTCCTAGGATCGAGCCTCATGGAGGCTCTCTGCTTATCAGGGAGTCTGCTTGTTCCTCTCCCTCTCCCCCTCACCCCCCCGGAGCACTCTCTCTCTCTCAAAAAAAAAAAAAAATCACCCTTCCCATGTTTGTAAAACTCATATTCTAGACAAGGAAGTGGTAGCAATGTAGGAAGGCTTGCTTACTCCCACCGATGTGGAAAAAGTCAATTCATCTAGAGAAGGGTATTATTTCTGTCCTTCCTTGATGCAGTCTTTTGCACAGCACACACACACACTAGACATGTACACACATATCTACTCTTGTTCTGTCATTTCTAATCAGCCATGATACTTTTCAAACTATACTTTGCTCTTGCAAATTTCTACAGAGCGTGCACTCCATTTCTTTTTTTTTTTTTTAAGATTTTATTTATTTATTCATGAGAGACACAGAGGAAGAGAAAGAGAGACAGAGACACAGGCAGAGGGAGAAGCAGGCTTCATGCAGGGAGCCCGATGTGGGACTTGATCCTGGGACTACAGGATCATGCCCTGGGCCGAAGACAGGTGCTAAACCACTGAGCCACCCAGGGATCCCCACTCCATTTCTTTAATACAGCCTTCTGTTTTCTTTCTTCTTCCAGTAAACAATCAGCGTCAAGCATCCAATCTTACTGCTAATAAAAGGTCTAAGCATTCTCACATTTCCACATTTTTGTTTTTTTTTAAAGATTTTATTTATTCACGAGAAACATACACACAAAGAGAGAGAGAGAGACAGAGAGAGAGAGGGGCAGAGACACAGGCAGAAGGAGAAGCAGGCTCCATGTGGGGAGCCCAATGTGGACTCGATCCCAGGTCTCCAGGATCACACCCCGGGCTGATGATGGCGCTAAACCACCAAGCCACCGGGGCTGCCCAGATTTCCACATTTTTAAATTGTAAGACCTGCTGATGCCACGTTTCCAGTGAACTAAAATGGTTTTCCAAGATGGCACCTTCCAATGGTGTGACACCAATAGGGAAAGTTGAATGGACAGCAGTCAGTTTAAATCCTATCTGGCAAAGATGAATTAACATGTCAACAAAACCATTTATAGAGCACCTACTAAGGGCCACACAGGATGACATGCTGGCTGGGCAGAAATGATGAAGAGAGTCTGTGTCTCTAGAACAGACAAATACACCATTGTGGTACGACACGGTCATCTAGCTCTCCTTGCCCATACGTGCATTCACCCGTACAGAGGGCATCACTGTAGATGGTGCTTATCTTTGCACCTGCTGAGAATGTGTCCCAGGGCAGCTCCAGGTAGAACACTGACTAGATCCCAACTGCCTGCTCTGATGGAGTCACTGCATCCCTGGGCTGAGCCCTTAATGTTAGCAGTGCATGGAAATCACCCAATCAGGCTAATGTCAAGCGGACACTCAGTACCTCATTGCTGACTGGCCACAGACTAGCAGTGACTAACCAGTCTTCATCCGTATGTGACGAACACCAGGGCACTTGCGTCCAAACCTCTCAGGATAACTTATTAAACGTGAAGGTTCCTGGGCCCCACCCACAGGGCTTCTGGTTTAGTGGGTTTGGGGTGGAGTCTAGGAATCTGTGTCCTTAACAATATCTCAGGTCATTCTTATAGGTAGGCTGGGGTGGGGGTGGGGGTCCCAGGTTAGCAACTGGCCAAGGGGCTGGTTGTGACCTCCTGATACATTCTCCCCCCTGCCCCAACCTGCCGAAGAATATCATAACACTTGAATTAGTTACCAAATTTAAAAAATCAGGACTTTGTTTTCCTGGAGTTGGAAAGTGGATGAGGGGTGGAAAGTGATGGAGAGGAACAGCCAGTGTACTCCTAAGAACCCCTCGATGCTCAGGACCAGAAGACCCCAGGCTCTGATGGGGGGCAGAGTAGGATATTGGGGCTGACTGCTCTCCATTTGGCTCCATGGATAGCTGGGAAATTCATTCTCTAAAGAAGCTGTGATAGAGGGCATCCAGGCCACAGATGGCAGGCCTGAGGTACAGAGCTGGGCATCAGGGATTATGTGAAAGTCTGTGTCTGGAGCCTGGACAGCCGGCTCCCATCCTCTGTCCTTCCTCCAGAATGTTGCAGGCAGGCTGTGTGCCCAGAGGGGACCCTGGAGGATTCTACTCCAGGGACAGAGGAAGAACTCTGGAGAAAAGCCCCTGACCCCCCGGGGCTGAAGCCTACCAGTAAATAATCACTACCCCCAGGCATAGCTTTTTCAGCCCTTCCTCTTGGATATGAGCAAACAGCCAAGGATGACCAGAATTTGAGGAAGAAATCTTGCATCATGAAAATGAGAGAAACAAGCAAACAAGTAGAAGAAAGAAATCCAAAGGAAATGTGATTGTAGGAATCAGCAAACAATTTCAAAGTTTACTTATTATTCTTAGAGAGATCAGAGGACACAGTTCATCCAGAAACCAAGAGCAAGATGCTAATGGGAAAGAAACCATCAGGGAGAAAGAATGAGCTCTTGGAAATTGAAAATATAGTAGCCATCAATAAGCTCAGAGGAATTGGGACAATAAAGGTCCAGGAAATATCGCAGAAAGTGGAATACTAATAATAAAAGAGTAATGGAAAACATGAAAGAGTGGGAACAGGAGAGGTGAGGCTAGGAGTCCAATATCTGACTAATAGGAATTCCAGGAAACAAGAAGAGAGAACATGGAGGAAGGGAGTTAGTGAAAATCTAACTGAAGAGACAGGTGTGAAGGACACAAGCCACTGCTGAAAGCAGGAGCAGAACAAAGGATGAGGATGATAGGGACGCCTGCGTGGCTCAGTGGTTGAGCATCTATCTGCCTTCATCCCAGGGTGTGATCCTGGGGTCTCAAGATCGAGTCCCGCATCGGGCTCCCTGCAGGGAGCCTGCTTCTCCCTCTGCCTGTGTCTCTGCCTCTCTTTCTGTGTCTCTCATGAATAAATAAATAAAATCTTTAAAAAAATGAGGATGATAGTATCAATAATCACAAAACCCAATATTTGTTGACTGTCCCCTCTGTGCCACGCCCTGTTCTGAGGGCTCTGATGTATTCTCTCATTAATCTGCACCCCCCCCCACCCTTACGAGAAGGGCACTCATGCCTGTTTCACAGAGGGACACTCCTAAGTTATATCCCGGATCGCAGGGTTCACAAATGGCATTGCTGGGCTCTAGATGCAGGTCTGACATTTGCCTTGTCACCGTAACATGTCAGAATGAAGAGAAGACCCTAAAGTTTGCAAAAAGAGACAGAGAAGTAGGACACAGCTGAAGGCATGTGAATTGGAGAGTATGGATTTATCTAATGCAACCCAGGAAATGGAAAACAATCAAGGAATGCCTTTAAAAATCTGAAGGAAAATGGTTTTCAAGGCAGTCATCTATACCAGCCAAATTCCCAAGCAAGTGCGAGAATAGAACAAAGACATTCTAAACAGGTAGGCCTCAAACAACTTACCTCCAGAACAGCATTTTTAGGGAAACTGCCGGAACTATGTTCTAAGAAAACAACAATCAGGAAAAACACGGAGCCCAGAAAACAGGGAACCTAGCTCAGGAGAGGGCCGAGGGGTGACCTGGAGGCTCAGGAGAGGGCCGAGGGGTGACCTGGAGACCAAGGCTGTGGTGCAGAGGGAGGGTTGGGTGCTGGGAGAGCTAAAAAGCCCTCCACCTCTGGGAATGCAGGAGATAAATAGGTAACCAAACTACCGAAGAGCTAAATAAGCATACTTTTCTGTAAGGTAGAAGAAAATACCAGAAGAAATAGAGTTAAAAGTGGTGCTTACTGAATGGGAATGGTGGTTGCAGGGGCCAGAACAGGGGCTGCTGTTTCTATAAGCCTTTGATTTTTTTCAGTTTTTCTTTTCTTTTGATTTTTTCTTTCTTTTTTCTTTTTTTTTCCTTTTTTTTTTTTTTTTTTTAGATTTTATTTCATTCTGAGAGAGAGAGAGAAAGCCTATGCATGCATGAGCCAGCAGCAGGGAGGGGCAGAGGGAGAGGAAGAGAGAGAATCAAGCAGGCTCCTTGCTCAGCACGGAGCCCAGCTCAGGGCTGGATCTCACAGCCCTGGAAATCATGACCTGAGCTGAAATCAGGTGTCCCTTTTCTTTTAATTTTTTTTTTTTAGACCAGTTTTAGGTTCATGGCAACATTAAGCAGAAGGCTCAGAGATTTCCTACATGCCCTCTGCCCTCCCAAAGGTACAGCTTCCTCCATAATCTACATCCCCCACCAGGTGGTACATAAGTTACAATTGATGAGCCTGCATGGGCCCGTCTTCTTCACCCACAGTCCATGGTCGACGTTAGCGTTCACTCTGGGTGTTGTGGGCTCTAAGGTTTGGACAACTGTGTAATGATGTGTATCCCCTGTCATGGTATCATACAGAGTAGCTTGGTTGCCCCGCAGATCCTCTCTGCCCCGCCTACTCATCTCGCACCCCTCACCCTCTGGCAACTAATCTTTTCACTGTCTCCATAATTTTTAAGTCTTTGATTTTCTAATGATATGCATGCATTAAGTTGATTAAGAAAAATTCAGTGGCTTTCACCTAAAACACAGTAAATCTTATGAAAAACCAATAAATCTGACAGCTCAGGGCAGCCACTGTGCATGGGAGCATTGGGTGGCGCTCCATAGCTGTGGATCCTTTTTAGATAGGACTTGCCCTTCCAAGTTTGCTGTTGTCCCGAAAAGGTCAGCTTCCCTCATTTAATTCTGTTCCTTGTAGGCTTTGAGTGTGTGCCTTGTAGTCGAGTCAGTCTCCTCTGTGCCCTGCTCAGCTGTCAACCTGCCTAGGAGTTGGTATATAAAAGATTTATTACCTGCAGGGACAGGTTCTTAGGTGCCACTGCTGGGGTTGACACCAATAGGCCCCTTGGAGTGGGGTCGCATTTCGTACCCCAGAACAGCTTCTTGCTGAATCTCGCTGTTTTCAGAAAGCCCCGAGTAGTAGATTACGTAAGTGGGATTAACACTGATTTAGTGAAATCCCACTTTGAGAGGTTCATCTTGCAGGCAGATGCATTGAAGCCCAATACCCTTAATGGGGATTGTCTCCACTGAGCAGATGGCAGATGGTCCATCCGTTCTGCTTCCAGGAGCTTCTCCTACAGCAAATCCACCAGGATGACAAGGACGAAATCGTCTAGTCGGAATGTTGTCAGTAGGAATTATGAAAAGTGTATTTCATGCCCCCAGGAGTCGACACTCTGATTTTAGCGAAGTGCTACACAGATCTTTGATCTTTTGGTGTATTGTTTAAAGGATGATTGTCATTCTCATAAGAGGAACAAGGACTCATGGAGCCATAGATCAAGGTGGTCCTGGCGTTCAAAAAGAGCAGCAGGGATTCGTTTTTGTGAAGACAGAGGGAAAGGCAGAGTGTTTGCACAAAAGAGCAGCTGTAGCAGAAGCCAGTTCTGAGTGTATGAGTCTCCATCTTGAGGTATCAGGTTAGGAGCTAGGAGGTTAATTTCTCCTTTTAGACCCTTTGTCAATAATGCCAAGAAAGTTTAAGGCTAGAGGCAACCTCGGTGGGCTTCTCAAAACTGCAAGCCCTCTTTTTAGTCACTACATTGCAACCAACCATTCCATGTGGACATTGGTTTCATTATAGAAAGTGTCAGGAACAGGAGCGACTATGGGAAAGACATCTGGAGGCTGGTGATGGGAACCCACAGCCTTGGGTGTCCCAACAGTGAGTCAGCGACAAGGCGAAGATTCGAGTGCAAGTCTCTCTGGGCCCCCGATGGAAATGCATTCCATTAATACGCTCAGGCAATAGTAACAACTGGCAAAACACAACCAAAGCATTTGTCGAACTCAACAAATATTAAATAAACTTTTCTGCAATTACAAATTATATCACCTGTTTAATAGTTGAGATAGTGACTGATCACATCTACTTGGGAAATTTTCTAGCCCCTACTACACAAGAAATTTCCCCACTTTTGAGCCATGAACCCCCAGATTTGGAACCGTGAATCCCCAGATGTAGATATGATTGTTCCTCAAATTTAGCTTCACCTTGTGTTTTGAAGCTGTGGCTAATTGCCTGTCCTCTTCAGACTTTCTGAAACCTCTCAAGTCTCCTTAAGGAACCCAGACTGGGAGCTAAAAGTTATGGTTTAACCACACAGTGAGTGATTTTTTTTTAAAAAAATTTTTATTATTTATTTATTTATTTATTTATTTTATTTTATTTTATTTTATTATTTTATTTTATTTATTTTATTTTATTTTATTTTATTTTATTTTAATTTAATTTAATTTTTATTTTATTTTATTTATTCATGAGAGACACACAGAGGCAGAGACATAGGCAGAGGAAAAAGCAGGCTCCCTGTGGGAAGCCCAATGTGGGACTTATTCCCAGGACCCCAGGATCACGCTCTGAACTGAAGGCAGACGCTCAACCACTGAGCCACCCAGGTGCCCCCCAGTGAGTGATTTACTAAAATTAGTTCACTTTTGTTCTGAAGTGCTGATAAAGGAATTTGTATGGGGATGAAATAAATAGATGAGTATGATACTGATCTAATGCTCAAGTCCTGGGTAATGAAGTATGGGGCAAGGAAAATCAGAGCAATGCTCAAAACCTGGAGAGGGCTCACGCTACTGAGTTCTCTTTCTGTTGGGTTTGCCTTTATAAATTGGTCATAAGTATGAAACATTTCTCAGGCACTGATCATGTCGGAGGTTGCAGAGTGAGTGTAGGAAACCCCTAACTGGAAAGGCACCCCCCCCCACATTAGTATTTTCCAGAGTGCTTTCTGTGGGTCATCTACATCAGCATTACATGCAGAGCTTGTTAAATATTTAGATTCTGGTACCCACCTCCTGTCCCCAGACCTAATGAGGGAGTATTCTGGGTCAGAACCTGGGAGTATGCATCCATAACAAACACCCCAGATGATTCTCATGTATGTTAAAGTTTGGCAATCTGCGGTTACTTTCAAAGGTTCTACATGGTGTTATGCTGTACATTGTGGGAATGATAAAGAAGTAAAAGCAAGTTCGAAGTATTCAGGGTCCAGTCTGATGGACAGAGCCACGGGGTCAGTGTGTCACCAAAGCCTAAATGATTCAAACCCTCGAGACATTTAAATAGTGAAAAACATGTATTTGTTTCTACTGAGTGCCTCATGTTTCAGCTTCACCTCGATTGACATCAAATGAGTTATTTAATCTACTTCAAACCCAATTTTGTTTTTCTCATTAAAGAAAGCAGTGGTGGAAAGAGTTGAATTTTAATCCTCACCTTCATTTAGTATGAAGGCCAAGGACAAGAGGGTCACTTTAAAAGATGAACATTTTGCTAAAGTGTAGATAATTTAGACGCAAATGCACAGCAACCTTTTGAGAATAGAAACTTGGGTATGAGCCGAGACCTCAGCGGGGAAATGGATAAAATCTGAAGATAAGCAAAGCAATGAAATAAAAATGTCGGGATCATGGGAACAACTCAAAATCCTATAGCTTTTCCCCGCTCCTCCTCTTGTCTCCCTCCCTGACAACCCTCAGTTCTTCTCTGAACCACTGCCATTTGGGAGGATAGACACTTTGGAAGAGGGAGAGAATGAGATGCAAGGAGGGATGTGTGGGAGAAGCTAAGGGGGAGAAAAAGAGGCAGGTGTCAGTGGGCATAAAGCTCATTCCTCCAGAAAAGTGAATGAGAGTTAGGTGGTCAAAAACCCTAATGTGTTTCCATCCTTGGGCTATCGTCCTTCTGGCCCCAAGTGCTGATGACATGGTATGTCTTGAATAGTCTTCACTCTGTCTTATTACCTGCTTTGTCCATGTTGGGCTGCTCTTTTTTAAGAAAAAAATTGAATGAGTGGAAATCCTTTGCTCAGGGTGAAAGAAAACCCACTTCCATGGCATGCGAGTTCTTAGACCAGCCACAGTTACTCGCCAGATGACGGAAGGAGACTTGTTCATGAGTGGACTTCTGTGCTTTTGCTTAACAGGTTCTTGCCTTTCCATTTTGTGTATTCTCCCCCCCCCCCCAAGAATATCAAATACTTAAAAATTGATCATGCATGTAGTAAATACCAGGGTCATATAACGGATGTTCTCATAATGGATGGAGGCACTAACACAATTTTGGGACCAGTGGTGATAATGATTGGCTAAGGCCATTTGGGAAAATAAATATACTTTGCCTTTTTTTTTTTTTTTAAACAGGTTGTTTAGCAGGAGTTTCAGGAAAATGTATGTAATTAGTAGTTACTACAGCAAGCTTAAGACAATTATTTTTAGTAATACATCTATACAACTAAAACCCTTTTACTTAAAAAATGAATACAAGTAATAATTGCTCTTGCTGGAATATGTCATAATGATTTTGTAAAGTACATTATTAACCTTCATGACAGCATGGGAAGCGATTATCATTCCAACCATTTTTGCGGGTGAGAATATGAGTAATAGAGGTCAAATGACTTGATTGTTGCAGAAGCAAGCTTGTTATACCAATCTTAAGACTTTTTCTATCATACCCATCACACCCATCATACCCATCACATTTCTTGAAAGAAAAATCATTAAAAACCAGTATGGGGGAGGGGTGCCTAGCTGGCTCCGTCAGAAGAGCACGCGACTCTTGGGATCATGTGTTCGAGCTCCATGTTGGGTGTGGAGATGACTTAAAAATAAAATCTTGGAAGAAGATTTTAAGAAGATTACTGGAAGAATCCAGTACAGGGAAATTCGGTATTTTTATCAAGTGATTATGGCTAAAACGATTGTCTTGGGGAAACTTTAAAATGCGGTAATGCGTGAGTTTGTTTATTGCATATCATTGATTTTGTCTTGCTATCTGCTGCCTGATATTGAGAAAACCCAGAGAAAATCTAGGTCAGAAGAAAGACCTACATCTTTCTGAATATTAATCCGCCGAGATCCCTACCTAATTGAGGGAAAACACATAATGAAGTGTGTCTGATCTTTTTCTTTCTTTTCCATAATGAGTTGTCATGATTCCTTAAAATAGAAGATAAATGTCCCTTAGATTGAATGTGTAGATAATGGTGTGTGTAATAGGGTATCATCAGGGACCCAGGACAAGTTTGATTTCCCAAGAAGAAAGACATCATTGTCCAGCTCTAATTCCGTCCATTTCTCATGCTACATTACTAGGCTGAGACAATAAGCATTTCCAAGTTAATTGTCTTTCACCCTAAATTGGGATTCAATATGGCGGCCACTTTGTCAATGCTAAGGATAAGCAGGGTGTCCTGGCGAGTAAGGGCTTAAGAGTAGGGAGGGCCCTGGAAACCAAATACATGGAGTCCAACAGAGTGGTGGCTACCAGGTGTGTGGCTTGGGGCTTCTCTGCAAGTGGAGTATTTCACAAAGAGGCTTCTTGCTTTCCTTCCCAAGCTCTGGTCTCCTCTAGGGCTCTATCTTCCATTCTTAGGGTCCAGTTGCATCATGCTTTGTTCAACACCTTGTGCCCAGGTACCAGTGTAGTGTCTGATGTGAGGTCAGCACTCAGACATATCTGCCAATAGATGATCACATCCCTGCCACTTCCTGTTCTTTTGGCCCTAACGCCTCCTGGGTGTACTCACATACTCCGGGTGCTGCTAGGATCTTCAGATACCACACCGTCCTGCCCTCGCCATGCTTCCTGAGTTCAGGCTTATGTTAGCTCTCACTTGAACTTAACCATTCCAGAGCATCTTTGAGCATCTGCTGTTTGCCAGGAAGTTTCTAAATATTTCTAAAATATCCAGGTGTGGTACCGATAAAGTTCAAATCATAGCAGCATTATGACAGATGACATTGTTTCCCTGAAGCTGACTCATTGATATTGGGTTGCCCAGTAAAAAGGTGCATTTTCATAGATTTCTGTTTGTTGTCTAACCTTTAAAAATTTTTTCCTTTGAGCCCAGTGGGCCTCTTCCCACCCCACCCCGACTGGAGACATGGATAGTATGTTTGAACACTGCTGGGAATGGTCCTGCAGACAGAGGAGCAACAGATCATGATTTATGTAACCAGCCCATTCTAATCATGTACCAGTGAGCAACGCACGAGGCCCACCTGGAGTTACTTCCCTTCACATGATGCATCCTGGGATGTTGGGGTCCCCAAATGCTGCACCCTCTTCTTCATTCTGAAACTCCTTTGCAGGCTGTTATGGCTTTCTCACCTTTCATCTGTTATCCGGGCCTCAAGCTATGGGTGCAGTTCTGTCCTCCTTTATCTTGGCATCCCCCCCCCCCCTCCATAATGCCTTGTCCAGACTTTGCACTCGGCTCAGAGTATTAACAACAGCAGTGCATAGCATCCATAGGACACCTCTGTGTACCTGGTGCTATGCTCATTGCTTCTGTGCATTATAGAATTAGTCTTCAAAGAGTGTCCAAAAAAAAAAAAAAAAACAAACAAACAAAAAAACAAAAAGAGTGTCCAAAGAAGGTGCTTTTTAAAAAACCCAAATTTTGCTTCAAATGGAGGAGATCCTTGCCCAAGGTGAAACATTTGGTGAGCAGCAGTGATGGGACTGAACATGTGTGGGGAGCTTTTATCCACCACGCCATACTATAAGCTGTTGGGTGTAGACTTCCTGAATGAACGCATGAATGAATGAAAGAATGAATGAATTGTGCAAAGGGTACCTGACTGGGAAATGGAGGGGGTTTGATGAAAATCATCATTCATCCTAGGAAACAGCAAAAATATGCCTTCTAATGGAAGGTACGTTTTGATGGCCTGGCAGTAATGCTGTGCTGGGTGAGGTCTCCCCAAATGAGACAGAGGTCACAGGGCTGGGTTCTAAGATGCTAATAGCTCACGTTACAAATGTACATCCTTACCTACTTGCATAGATCACTGAATATTCTAACCCAAACATTCTGTAGAATTAGATGCTATTCAGAAATTATTTCTTTTCCTCTTGGATAGAGCATCTTCATTTTGAAAGAATCAATAGCCTGAAAATGAATTTTTAAAAAGACATTTTTAAAAGTCAGTGTTATTTCAAGAGGGGAAGGTGTCCTGTCTTTCACCTGCAGATAAATAAATACAATCTATGGTTCTCTGTGTTTCATCCTTCCAGACTACAAGTTATCAAACACTTAAATATTTAAAGCCTCAAATTAACTTCAAGATAACACTAAAATGCACCAATGTCCTTTACCCTGATAAGAAGAGCAATGAATGATTTTAAATTAATGCCAAGCGTACATGCTCTGAATATATGAAGGAAGCCCTGTAATTTGTATGCCTGGCTGAGCCTACGCTTGTTCTCTCTGCAACTGAGGAGGATTGGTTGGTGCTCATTTAACAGTGCCGGTGACAAACAGCGCTGTGACTTCCAAGTGCAGGCAGTGGGAGCAGGTGGGCTGCAGCTCTGGCCACCCAGCCCAGCTGCTTTTGAAGTCTCCTGGTGTAATCCCCAACACTGTGCTCCATGCTCCATGTTTCACAGTGTGGACCCTTATTCGGTCTGGGTTGGTCCTCACCAGCATCCTGGGAGGTGGGCAGGGATGGATCGCTCATTACCCTTCTACAAGTCAGGCAACTGAGGCACAGTTTGAGTTTGTGACCAGAGTTGAGTGCTATGTTGTTACTTCTGTCCTTTGGATTTTGGAAGGTCAAGCTGACGTGGCCTTTCAAAATTTAAAATATGCACAGCTTTTGACCGCGCAGTTGGTTGCTTAGATCTTATCCTACATGTGCTGACATGGGCAGGTCTTGAAGGCAAATTGTGAAGAAGAAAAAAAATGGCCACAAATAAAATAGTGTTTACATAAAAAAGAATTGTATGTATTTCCATGTGTAGAGATTTATGCTGGCAAGGGCTAAGGAGACAGCCCGCAGTTGTTAGCAATGCTCACATTGGGGAGGAGCGTGGTGGGGACTGTTTCAGGGGAATTTCTCTCTATAATAATATTGTTTCCACTGTTAGCAGATGTAGTAGATGGCTGGGGCTTTAGTGCTAGTAGACTCATTGTGGGAATTTTGGGTTTTTTGATAGAGTGAATGTTGCAGCCTCAGATACAAAGAATTTAGAATATCTGTGCTTTTTGCTTCTCTGCCATTCACTTGTGCTCCAGAAATGGCTCTAAAGGAAGCGGGTACCTGCCTGGATTTGGAATCCCTCAAAGGAGCACGAGAGCTGCGTGATGCTTGAAACTTCATGCAAAAGTTAGCAAATATCTCTGGTGTCCCTGTTCTTGGTTGTGTGAAACCTTGATTTTTTTTTTCTAGTGCTCATTATAGTAGAAATTAACTAGATTTCCTAGTATATAATTATTTCCTAAATGCTTGTTTTATCCTTAGGACTGTGAGCTTCTTGTGTAAGGATTGTGATGGACTAACTGAATGGTTGAATGAATGAATGAATGAATGAGACTTTGTCATTCACTCAGCCATTCAATATCAGTTTCCTGGGCTGCCATGATCAATTCCCACAAGCGGGGTGGATTGAAACAACAGAAATTGATTCTATCACAGTTCTGGGGTCAGAAGTCTGAAATCAAGGTGATGGAAGGGCCATGCTCTCTCCAAAGGCTCAAGGGAAGAATCTTTTCTTGCCTCTCCCAGCATCTGTCAATCTTTGGGGTTCCTTGGCATGTAGATGCATCCTTCCAATGTCTCCCTCCCTCTTGCCATGAATTTGGCGGAGGTGGGGGGCACTATTCAATCCAGTACAGGAGCTATAAAGGAAAAAAAAATCGATAATTCAGTGGCTATTGGGGCCAAGTATTTCACTGTTGGAAAAGTAGAAGAGAAAAAGAGGCTAAAGCAAAAGCAAGAAGTGAAGGACATGGACAAGGAAAGGGCAGAGGACATTTCTTTAACTGAGAAACATTTTGTGAATTATTTTTTAAATGCTCTGCGGAATACTGCGTGGTGTTGAGGGAGTCTAGACCTCTGCCCCAGGCCCCTTGGGCCTCTTGGTTCCCTTGGCTCTGTTGCTACATGTGGGTGACTCCTTCCTGCTGCTGAGACTTTGATTGAAGGGTGACTGGGTGACATCATCACCTGCCTGATGGCTTGTGAGAAGCAACAGAAGACTTTTCATAAAGTGCATTATTAGGCAGCCTGAGTGGCTCAGTGGTTTAGCACTGAGGATCAGTCCAGGGCATGATCCTGGAGACCCAGGATCGAGTCCCACATCAGGTTCCCTGCATGGAGCCTGCTTCTCCTTCTGCCTGTGTCTCTGCCTCTCTCTCTCTCTCTCTCTCTCTCTCTCTCTCTTTGTGTCTCTCATGAGTAAATAAAGAAAATCTTAAAAAAAAATAAAAGAAAAGAAAGTGCATTATTGCTCCAGGAAAGCAGCCTTCCTTCTTTTCCCTTTCTTTCACTCTGGAGGAGAGGCTTCAACTGAATTCCTTAGGGGAAAGAGGTCCTTGACTGCATAGGTATAAACATGAAAATGTTCCCCAGGTGTGTGCTGGCTCTCCAGGTACAGCAGCTGCTAAGTGTCTAAAAGCTCACTATGAGTTCCGTGGACCATGTTCTCTTACCTACAGAGCTCATCTAGGATACAGGCTGTTTCTCCATAGATGTCCCTCAGAAAAATAACAGGACCCCAGCTGAGTTGGCACAACTGTGGAAATCATAATCACTTGGCTGAGAGTCGAAGGAATGGTGGGTATGGACTTCCTTCTTACATTCAGCAAGCCTGACGTGTGCTTGGTGCAGACGTCGCAGGATTTGGCATCTGTGACTCTTGCTTTCTAGGGCTCACATCTTTCCCATGGGTTTGTAACCAGGGACCCATAGGCTTGGGGAACCGTTAAACCTCTAAAACTTCTGACACGAGTTTTTGTGTGTCTACCAGGGTATGTTGATGTGGTCACTACCATTTACCAAGTACCCATCATCTGCTGAGGATTCCAATCTGGATGGCGTTGATGACAGTTTGGTATCTTTCAGCCTTTACGGTCCCTTTAGCATCTTTGAGTTTAGCTAAATGGACTGAAATGTTTACCTAAGAACCCAACTGCTTTGCTTTTGTCCTCATCACTCGGATGACCCTTGGCAATGCGGAGGTGACCGGGCACGTCTGCTTCCAGACCTTCCTGAAGCACGCTGTTTCCCTGGCAGAAATTCTACGTCCCTTTCAAGGGGGTGGTTAGGACTTCAGCATCTCAAAGGCAAAAAGCCACAGTCACGTCTGAGTGCATCTCAACTCTGGCCGTTTGCTAGAACCACCTGGAAAGCTTATGAACTCCAACATGGATGAGTGGGTCCCATCCCCAGAGGCTCAGATTTAAGCGTCCCCCAGGTGGCCCAGGCATCAGTGTGTTCTAGAAGTTCTCCGAGTGACTCTACAGAGGAGCCAGGAGGGGGAACTCTGAGCTGAGAGATGGTAACAGTCACTCAGGAGCACAGGGGCTGCGGAGAAAGCGGAGGTGAGGGCAGAGACAGGCCCACCTGCCCACGGAGGGTCTGAGAGCTCGTTGGGGGTTGCAGGGAGCTCGTCTCACGGAGTCCAAGGATGAATCTCGCAGACCAAAGGGTGAAGTGAAGTGAAAGTTTATGAAGCAAAGGTGAGAATAGAAGGGAATGAAAAGGAGCTCTCTACAGTGAGAGGGGTCCCGAATGGGTTGCCCCTAAGGGCTTTTATGGTTGGTCTTCTACAGAAAACTGACCAGGGAGCTTGGGGCTTTGTAAATATTATGAAAATATCTTGTCTATATTTAGAGCAAATACGGTTAACATCTCTGGCTATTATCTCATCTATAATATTTCCCCACATCTGGGATTTCTGTGAGCCCGGTTACATAGTCCCCTGCGTGGGCCCAGTCGTGTGGCCCCCTCCCTGTTCCTCCCTCCCTAGCCTGGGGTCCCTCACTCAAGCTGACCCTGCAGATGACTGAAGGCTGGCAGGAGAAAGAGGCATGAGCTTTAGGTCATGAGGCAAAGAAGTGTGGGCAGGTAGCGCCGAGTGAGTGGCAAGATTTACCGGATACCAATAGGTGATGCCCTCAGGTGTGGCCAGAGATCCTGCCCTCCTGCTCCCTGCGGACTCAAGTGAGAAAGAAGCCTTGCTGGGGAGAGCGAATGGGTTTGCCAAGCCACTGGGGAGTGAGGTCAATGGCACCGATGGGCCAGGGCAGGGCTGGGGGTTGTGGGCACTGGTTAGGGGTTCCAGACTCAGCAGCTCTGCCCACCCAAGTGCCTATAAGAAGTTTCCTGTTTGGTTGTAATAAAAATAAATAATAATTATAATGACAGTAAGAGCATATAAGTGGTTACATGGCAGCCACTGTGCTAAGTGCTTTTTGTGCACTATTTTATTTAAATATCAGTAAATGGTATGATTCATCTTCCCTTTGCTCAGATCAAATGGGTGATGGGTCATCATTTTTTTTAAATGACATATAATTGACATAATATTGTGTACATTTCAGGTATGAAAACTGTCAATTTGATTTATTTACATATTGCAATATGATTACCACCATATCACTAGGTAGTGCCCCTTAGCATGGCACAGAACTGTCACCTCTTTTTTGTGGTGAGAACTTTTGAGATCCGTCACTTAGCAACTTTGAAGTGTGTACTGCAGTACTGTTGGCCACGATCGCCGTGCTCTACGCTAACTCTCCCACGCTCATTCATCTTCTAGTTGCAGGTTTGTATCCTTTGATGACATCTCCTCAACTCCCCCCCACTTCTGGCCCCTGGTGACCACTCTGTTTCTACTCTGTTTCTCTGAGTTTGGCTCTTATAGATTCCACATATGAGTGACAGCATACATTATTTGTCTTTGTCTGGCTTATTTACCTTGCATAATACCCTCAAGACTCATCCATGTCGTTGCAAATGGCAGGGTTTTCTTCTTTCTCATGGCTGAATAATGTTCCACTGTGCGTGTGTATCTCACGTCTTCTTTATCCGTTCATCCGTTGTCAGACACCGAGGTTGTTTCCGTACCGTGGCTATCATGACTAAGGCTGCAGTGACATAGGAGTGCAGATATCCTTTCAACATCGTGTTTTCATTCCAAGTGTAGACTGAGGAGTAGAATTGTTGGATCCTACGGTAGTCCTATTTTTAATTTTTTGAGATGCCTCTGTATGTTTTTCCCAAGTGGCTGAACCAATCTACACTCTCACCAACAGTGCACCAGGTTCCCTTCTCCCCACATCCTACCCATGCTTGTTATCTCTTATCTTTTTGAGGATGGTTATTCTAACAGGTGCAATGCCTCATTGTGGTTTGGATTTGCATCCCCCTGGTGATTAGTGATGTTGAACACCTTTTCACGTACCTGTTGGTCATTTGGAGTCATTCTTGGTTTTCCTTTTACCTCAGAATCCTGACCTGATCCTAGGGCACCTGGGTGACTTTGTCAGTTGAGATTTGACTCTTGGTTTTGGCTCAGGTCATGATTTCATGAGTTGTAGGATTGAGCCCCATGTTGGAAGCTCAGTGGGAAGTCGACTTGAAAAATTCTCTCCCTTTACCCCTCCCCCCACTCGCTCTTTCTTTCTCTAAAATAAATCAATCTTTTTTTAAAAAAAGAGAGAATCCTGACCTGATCCATTAGCATGTCCTGTCAGCTTTAAGTTGAGAATGCAGTCCCCTTTGGACTATTGCTCATTCTCTTCCCCATTGTTACTTTTATCTTTTGCCAAGTCTTCTGCAGTGATATCCTAGCTGCTTTTCTTCCAATTTCTTCCCCTTTCTTGTGTTACCATCCATTCATCACACAGCAGCCAAAGCACTTTTCAAAGCACATAAATTCATGTGCTTAGTCCTATTCCACACTCCCACCCCAACAGCAGGTACCATCATGTTTCATATATGCCAATGAGGTCTTGGTGAATGTGTTTTTCACATCATACATACGGGATCCTCAGTACATTTTTTGTCATTTTTTCCCCTATAAACTATTAAGAGCAATGTGTTGAAATCTCTCATTGTAAGTTCAGATTTCTCTACTTTTCTCTTAGTTCTGTAAATTTTTTGTTTTATATATTTTTGAAAGTATGTTACTGAGTGCCTACACATTTAGGATTGTGATATTGTTTGTCATTATGAAACATCCCTCCTTATCTGTAGGTTTCATGCCTTAAAGTCTACTTTGACATAGTATAACTATATCATCTTTCTTCTGGTTATTGTTTGTATGACTCATCTTTTTCCATTTTTTCTCTTTCAACTTTTCTACTTGTATTTTACTTGTGACTCTTGTAAACAGCAGCATTGCTTTTTAAAAAATCATCCTAACAAACTTGGTCTTTTAATTGAAATATTTTATTCATTAACATTTAATTTAATTATTGATATACTTGAATTTTAGATCTATCATTTTATGTTTATACTAACATAAACAAAACCCACCTGTTTTATGTTCCCTTTTCTCACTTTTCTTGCCCTCTTTTGGATTAATTATGATAAACATTTTTTATCATTTCATTTTTCCTCTTTTATTAGTTATACATTCTTCTATTCTTTTCGTAGCTATCCTGAGGATCACAACATGAATCTTGTCTTACTCCTATCTGAAACAAATTTTTACTTTTACCATTTCTCCAATAGTGGTAGAAACTTAGGACATCTTAATCACTCCCTCCATCTTTTACATTAGTGATTGTCATATGACACTACTCATATTTTTAAAACTATTTATTTATTTATTTTAGAGAGAGAGAGAGCATAAGCAGGAGGGGCAGAGGGAGAGAGAATCTCGAGCAGGCCCCACTCACTGCAGAGCCTGATATGGGGCTTAATCTCATGACCTGGAGATCACAACCAGAGCTGAAGCCAAGAGTTGCCACTTAACCGACTATGCCACCCAGGTGCCCCTACACATACTTTTATTCTTGACATATTTTGAAACCCACAAGAAATTACCATAATTGTTTTGAACACTGCATTTTCAATCAGCATTTTTTTATATTTGTCTGCATGCTTACATTTTCCATTTTTCTTGATGTTCCTCTGCAATTCTATGTTTCTCACTGGGATCATTGATTGTTCTTCTGCCTGAAGAAATCCTGTTAATACTGCTTTAAGCGAATTGTCAGGTTTTATTTGTCTGAAAACTTCATTGTTTCACCTTTGTCTTTTATGGCTTTTTATTTTTTTATTTTTGCTGAGTTTTAAATTCTAGGTTGGTAGTATTTTTTTGCATAGTATTAAATAGTTTTTCTGTCAGCACTAGAATCCATGGTTTTTGTTGATAACTCAGCTGTTAGTATTTCTGCTGGTCTTTGAAGAAAAATTATTTACCCTTTTCCATTGCTTGAATGATGTTCTCTATATCTTTGATTTTTATCAGTGTTATGATCTACCTTATTATAAATTTTTAAATATTTATGTACAATATCTTGGGTATTTGAATTGATATCTTTAATCACCTTTACAAAATTCTCTGCCACTCTGATTTCAGATATTGCTTCTCTCACATTTTTTTTCCCTTTTCTTCTTCTGGGCCACTAATTATACACATAATTAGATATTTTAATTATGACCTGACCACATATTTCAATCTGTCTTTCTGATTTTATTCCACCCTGTTTACTTTCCATGCTTTAGTCTGGATATTTTCCATTGATCTGTCTGCCCAGTACAGGTCAACAATACTGTATACTGCTGTATTAAATCTGACTAAAATTCCTCTTTTCAAACACCACTTATTTCAGTTGAAGATTGACCGTTTATTATCTTTTTATAGACCATATTTCAGTGTTAAAATTGTCTATCTTATGCCTAGTATCCATTTTTATCATCAGCTTGTTAGTTATGGTTATTTTATAGTTTGTTAGCTGATTTCAGTATCTAGATCCATGTGGGTATGATTCTCCTGTTTAGGTTTTCTGAAGGGTTTTCACCTCTTGTTATATGGTTATGTGATTCTGACTTTTGACCTAGTAATATTTCAATTTAGAGGCCTCAAATGGTTTTGTTTTCCTCCAGACAGGACTTAACCCTTTTCTCTGCTGGGAACATGGAGCAGTGACTGGTCTCCCCAGTGCAGTCAGGGTCTGATTAAGTCAACGATGGGTTGCAGCCTTAGTAAAGCTCAGGAAGGTTCTGAGACCAAATGTTTGACTCCTGGGACTGTGCTTTTCAGAGGTTTCCACCTACATATCTGGTTGTCATTCTGCCTAGCTCCAAAATTCAGCTAATGTTCTCAGGAAACAGGCCTATATTCTTGAGGATGCCCAAATGCGTGCCAGAGCTCTCCTGGGGATTTTTTTTTGTCTCCCTTCCAGGGACCCTCTACCTAGTTTTTCGCTGGTTATCACACAAGATGTTTACCCTTGTCTTTATACTCAGAACCGGGCAATGTCCCTAGAGTAACAGCAGACAGTGACGGACAGCTTTTGTCTCTAAAATTTTTCCTTCTTTAGAATCTGTTTTGAATTCTCATTGCCTTAGCAGCTCGCCCCTGCTTCCAAACAGGTGATGTGTGGACGTGGAGTGGGCCGCACACACCGTGACCACGAGCCCCAGCTGCTGTGCTCTGAGACCTGTCACCACTCCTGTCCTGAGGCCACACCTCCCAGTGGCTGCTCTCAGGGTGATAGAGGGATGCCAAGGAGACCCATTCCTGGGAGGAGCAGGACTGCTCCACCTCAAGACTTTGGCTTGAGGGCTCCCTGAGGACTTGGCCCAACCTTCCTTTGATTGCTCCCCAGTCTGGGACATCTTTTTCCCTCTTTTTCCTTCACGTGCCTCAACTTGTGTCATGGTCTGATGACTCCTCCTGCCTTTTCCAGCTCCCCTCGATTGTCTCTTAGAAGGCATCTTTTCCTTGTAAAGTCATTGCACAGTCTCATCTGGTGCCTTCCTTTTTGATGATCTAGATTCACATAGGTCATTTCTGGATTTTGTCAGCTTGTGGCTATTCCAGGAGCAAGCACTGGTCAGTCACTAATCACCCAACCCATTTGAAAGCATGTGTATCAATAATATTTTGAATTATTCATCATACTTTTTTTAAAACCAGCATTTTTTCCTACTCTCCCTAAATGTGTTGTCTTTAGGGGAGGATTGGTAACATTTGTTTAACCAAAATGCCAGGAAATGAAGAGAGGCGATTTTATTTTTTTTCAGAAGTTGAGGTGTAGATACAAGAGATTTAGAGGAGGAACTAAAGAATCAGTGTACTTGTTCTGGAGGAGAAAAGGTCTTTCCCCAGGTACTAGCCGGGGAGAGTCAGAGGGAAAGCCACAGAGTTAGATGCTCAGTCTGACAGGAGCTGGTTCCATGCCCCTCCTTACTCTGAGGAGCAAGAAATACCCCAGGAAGAGGGATGATATAACCTCGAACTGCACCTGGGTGTCTTGGGCAGAGGAGGTCTGAGCTCCACTGCCTGTTTGGGCCCAGGCCAACATCGAGGCCTTGTCCCTCCCCATGCAGTGTGGCAGCAGGAGGGAAGACCAGTGGGGTGGGAGATCCAGGTAGAACAGGTCTGAGAAATTCCCCTAGAGTTCTAGCCGAAGCATTGGGCAAAAGTATCTGAAATCTTCTGGGTCCCTGACATAAGAGTTGTCAGATGAAACACAGATCACCCTGCATTTTTATTTGCAAAACCCAGCAACCCTATTGAAGGGGGATGTGCAAGTAGACAGAGACAGCTACTAACCTAAAGAGACCTGGAGGTTGGGTAAGAAGGCTCCACATTGGCTTTGTTGATCTTTGCTGGTAGACCAGATGGCATGAAGGTGTCTCACTGAGGCTAGCAGGAGGTGATGCCAATGGCTGGTGACCAGAGGAGGAAGGAGGGCTCGGTATCAGCCGTCACTCACACATGTGGTACCAAGGACTTCTCTCCACTTATTTATTTGATCCAAGATAAACTCCCCTCCCCAATTTAAAAACTACCCTGCAAAGAAGGGGGAAGGAAGAGCCTTAGTTGAGTGGGTTTACCCTGAATGATCTAAAGTCAAATTCCTGTCACTGGTGAATAGAATTTTGGAAATTAAGTTCAAGTGTGAAAAAATAATATTGCCTTCGCATATGTCTGAGTTTGTGGCTTGAAAAGTTTGGCACTGTGGATAATGTAATTATTTGTAGCAGTGGCTTCGGTGATGATCTCTGTTTGGGTAAGGACGTAGCTGTCACTTCTCTATTGCTAGTTCTTACACGGTACCTGGCACACATAGCTGATTTTTCTCTTATGGATATTTTTTTTAAAGCAGGCTCCATGCCCAGCATGGTGCCCAATGCAGGGCTCGAACCCACAACCCTAAGATCGAGACCTCAGATGAGATCAAGAGTTGGATGCTTAACCAACTGAGCCACCTAGGCGTCCCTCTCATGGAAATTCTTATATGTTTGTTGTACTGCCTGCTTTCCCACTGAATGGAAGCTCCTTGAAGGCAGGAACCTCCTGCTTAGCCAGACCCATGGAGCTTCTTAACTTCACCACCAAGTTTGGCCACTCTGTGTAGGAGAGTCAAGCCAGGCTTTGGACCAGGTTCACACAGTTGGGCTCAGTGTTTGGCTCCAGAGATGCTTCCTCGGGAGCTGGAGGATCTGTGCACCCTTCTTCAGAAGGCCTGGCTTTGTTTGCCCCAACAGTCGTGGGTGGGGCCTTTACCCGGGCTGTGCCTGGGCACAGGAGGAGTGAGGATGAGCAGGTCTCTATTTCAAAAGGGCTTACTTTCCTGGCAAGCCAGAGAGGTAAATGCCAATAAGAAAGCTCAGTGAACATGGTAACAGGCTGTGTTCATGGCCCTGAGGCCGCTCCTTGGAGGGAGCCCCCAGTTCAGCCGGGAGAAACCCAGGTGGGTGTCCTAGAGGAGAGGCCATTTGAATTGGCCCTTTTGATAGCTAAGTGGAATTTTCCCAGCTGGATGGGGGGTGGGGGTGGGTGGGGATGGAGGCTTGGAGGAGAGAACAGCACGCACAGGGGCAGAGGTGCTTGGTCTCAGGAGCACTGAGCAGCTGGGGCAGCTGGAGCTTCTCACCTCAGTGCGAGGATCTGAACTGCCTGATGCCGGGGGTGGATTTCTGGCTCGTGTTCTCAAGTGTAAGATAAAAGATCTCAACGTTCAGTTCCTCTAATTAAATAATTCTGGCATGATTGCAGCTTTCATGATTTTAACTCCGTTCACACCTCTGCAGAATCACAACATCGCCTGGTTCATAAAGATAACGTACCCGGGCTGCGCAGGGTGTCTGTGGCGAAGCCCCTAGAAGGTCAGGAGCTGCCTCAGGCAGGAGACAGGGAAGTTCTCCGTGACCTTCAGAAACTCTGTTCACGGGATCCCTGGGTGGCTCGGCGGTTTAGCGCCTGCCTTCGGCCTAGGACGTGATCCTGGCGTCCCGGGATCGAGTCCTGCATCAGGATCCCTGTATGGAGCCTGCTTCTCTCTCTCTCTCTCTCTCATTCTCTCTCTGTCTTTCGTGAATAAATAAAATCTTAAAAAAAAAGAAAAAGAAACTGTTCACACGTTGAGGCCACCCTGTGTGGACACCCAGGGCCAGCTTTGCACAATGCCCCATCTGGGGATCCGACAGCAGCACATGCTGCCAAAGCTGGGGAGTCGGGCTGCTTTTAGCTGCGCAAGTTGTGCCCAGAGCAGCAGGAAATCATGGGTGACCTGGAAATTCCTGCCTGGTCTCAGAAGCAAAGTCCTTCGCTCCAGCACCCAGTGCCCCAGGGACCCAGGGGGAGACTCTACTCACTTGACAGGTGCATGAGGAGACAGGCCTGCCCGCAGGTGTGGGGTGGGGGGCAGCCTGGCCAGGTGCTTGAGGGAGGGAGGGGGAGATGACGGCCCTGGGCCAGGTCCTGTGGGATGCTGAGTGCTGGCCCGGGGAGCGAGCCGGCAGGTGGCACAGGGGGAGTTTTGTTTTCCAAAGATTTTATTTATTTATTTGGCTGAGAGAGAGACAGAGGGAGAGGCAGGCAGAGGGAGAGGGAGAAGCAGGCTCCGCACCGAGCAGGGAGCCCGATGGGTCCTGCTCGATCCCAGGACCCCTGAGATCATGACCTGAGCCGAAGGCAGACGCGTCACGGACTGAGCCCCCCGGGCGCCCGGGAAGTTGGGACTTTAATGGGTACTAGGGGTTGGAGCAGCCTGGACTCCCAGGATGGTTTCTGGAGGGGCGGGGTCAAAGCGGGGGTCTGGCCGCGCTCTGCGAGCCTGGGGGGCGGGCAGTGGGGACAGCGGGCTCCGAGCACAGGCCCCAGAAGAGCCGGCGGGGAGCCCCGAGGCTGGGGCTGAGCTCAGGCTGTTTGGGATGCCCCGCACCATCGGCTCTAGAAAACCGTGACGGCCCTGAGCCTCAGTTTCCTTCTCTGCAAAGCGGAGTTGGCGTCCGTCGGGAGAGTCGGCGCGGACCAAGGTTTGGGCGTCACTGCAATGGATTCTGAGAGGGCTCGGCTACTCCCGTGTCTGTCCTCTGTCCCCTCCCACAAGGGCCCGGGGGGCGGGGGGGGGGGAGCTGGGGGCCCTGGGGGCTGCGGAGGTGCCAGGAGGGTTAGACCTCCCTCTCTCCCGGGTCCACACACCTTCCCCTGATGGCCTCGCCCTGGACTGTCGCTGAAGGGGGAGCCAGGAGCTCTCCCCCGTTCTCGGCCTCGAGGTCGGGGGACACGATGGCCCAGCATGAGCAGCCCCCGGTCCAGCGGAGAGCTGTGCTCGGTCTGACCGCGGCTCTCCAGACTCACGCCTCACGGTTGCCCACCTTGCGCTCGGTCCCTCCAAATCCCCCCAAAGATGCCGAGACCCTCGTGCCCCTGGGCCCCTGCACCTGCTGGGATGCCCCCCACCTGCTTCCACGTCTGCCCGCATCCCCGAGTCCCGGGCTGGCTAACGCCAACATGTTCTTTCCCGGCTGAGGCATCACTGCCTCCAGGAAGTCTTCCTTGCTGACGCCCTCCCCTCATCCAAGTTACAAAACCCCTTTCCTGCGGCCGTACTATGGGGCCTTCCCCCTCCCCTGCCTTTATCACAGGGATGCTCGTTTTAGCTTCTCTTTTGTTTCTCTCTTTAAGCCGTAAACTCCTGCTGGTGGGGCCCTCTCCCCCATTTATTAAAATACACATAATAGTATTTAAACCATTTTAAACCGTACAATGCATCGGCATTTGGTTTGCCCGTAATGCTGTAGACCACTGCGTCTGGCTGCAGGACGTCTGCATCACCCCAAAAGGAGACTCCGTATATATGAAGCAGCCAGTGCCCGCGTCTCCCTCCACCTGCCGCAGCCCCTGGCAGCCACGAACCTGCTTCCTGGCCCCGTGGATCTGCTGATTCTGACTCTGGATATTCCATCGAAATGGAATCACACGCCACATAGGTGGCCTGGCTCCGTTCACTCCGCGCATCACCGAGGCTCATCCGTGTTGTAGCCCGTGTCAGGACTTCATTTCTTTTTATGGCCAAGTAGCTCTCCTTTGCAGGTAGTGGACATTTATGCACTCACCAATTCATGGGCATCTGGATTGTTCCACCTCTTGGCGCTGCTGACTCGTGCTTACTCATGTATATGTGTTTGAGCACCCGGTCGGTTCTTTGGGGTGTATCCGCAGGAGCAGGACTGCTGTGGCAAAGGGTCATTCTGTGTCCAATTCTGGAGGAATCCCCAGACTGTCTCCACCGCGGCCACACCATTGCACAGTCCTATCAGCGACAGGCGAGGGTACCAGTTTCTTGACAGCCCCCGTCGATTCTCATTATCCGCGCACTTTATTTATTTATTTATTTATTTATTTATTTATTTATTTATTATTTTTTTATAGTTATTTCTTTTTTAAAGATTTACTTATTTACTCATGAGAGACACACACAGAGGCAGAGACCCAGGCTGAGGGAGAAGTAGGCTCCTTGCAGGGAGCCTGATGCAGGACTCGATCCCGGGACCCCAGGATCCCAGCCTGAGCCGAAGGCAGATGCTCAGTTGCTGAGCCACCCAGGTGTCCCTATCCACATGCTTTAAAGAAAATTATAGCTAACCTAGCAGGTGCACGGTTGCATCCCCAGGTCCCAGGACACTGTTGGGCAGGTACCAGGACCTCTGGGAGGATCTGCCCAAGAAACAAATCATTGTTCCCCTCTCTTGGTCCAAGAAAGGCCACCTCACTCTCCATCAGAGCCTGAACTGTGTGGGTGACCCCGAGGACAGCCACCCCCCTCCGCGCTCCCCCACGGCGCCCTTGAGGCCCGCTCCTGGCTCCCGTGGGAGAGGAGCGCTCTGGCCGGGGTCCCCAGCCCGGGGATCTCCTCCATCCTGGGTCCCCTCCTGCCATCACCAAGCTGCCACCAAACTGCTGGATGTGGGGCTCCAGCGAACAAGCAACCGCTCTTCGTTTCCTTGCGTTTCTCTTACTGGCCCTTGAGCTCGGGCTCACTGGGTGCTTTTCATCCTCTTAAAATGCTGCTCGCAAAAGGCAGGTCTTTGCCTTCGAGGGCTGCTCTTTCATGTTAAATCATCCGGAAGCAGCGTGAATATTGATAGCTGGTATTGTACAAACCTAGAACACGGCATGGGGTGTTTGGGTCTTTTTCCCCCATTTTTATTTTGGAGGCAGCCCTTGCTCGTGGCACCCACCTGTCACACTCCTACCCGTGGTGCCTGAGCTTGGGACCAGCTCACGGAGCGGTGGTTCAGGGCTCTGTTGGCAAGCCACAGAAACTAGCGTCAGCCGGCGGAAAACCAAGAAAGGAATTTGCTGGAAGGGGGCTGGGTGGCTCACAGACAGGACGCTGATGAACGGATGGCCTCTGTAGGGAGACTCCTGCCCGGCCATCCCACGGTCACCGCACCCCCAAGGCCCAGTGCAGCTGCTCCTGCAGCAGGAGGGGTCGGCTGGGGCCTGGGCATCCTCTGCGGGGGTGCGTGTGACCCCGAGGTTCTTCAGCTCGCGCCGCCCTCCCGTGGGACCTCTATCAAGACATCCAGTAAGAAAGGACGGAAGGATGGGGGTCACCAGCTGCCCCCGGAGGTGCTCCCCGCACGCGGGCTTCAGGGTGGCGGCCCGGCCACAGGGGGCAGGTGGCCTCACAGTGCAAGCCGCCGCGGTCCCCTGGGATTTTCTGCAAACGGCCCCTTGGACTCAGCGGGCCTTGCAAGCTCTTTGCTTCTGAGAGCGCCAGGCGGGCCCGTAAGTGTCCTGTCCCAGGAATCTGCCCGTGGGGAGTGCCCAGCTCCCGAGGACGGGGGGACACGGAGGCCGGGGCGCGGTGGGGACCCGGGGCCCTAGACACGGCCCGTGTGCAGTGGCAGCCCAGGGCGGCCTGTAGGGTGCAAACGTGTCTTTCTCCCTTAGTGGAAGTCCAGTGTGGCTTTTGGACTCCAGTGCAAGCGGAGTAGCAAATAAATAACACCTCACATTTATCGAGTGTTTCATCTTTGCATTTTGATCCCGGCAGCTCGGGAATGCAGATGCTTTCTAACCCGCTCCTGGATTTATAGGTCAGGAGAGGGAGGCACGGGGACGTCCCCAAACCTGCCCCTGGCCAGGCAGCTGGTGGCGGCCGCGCTGGAGGGAGTCCAGGGCACCCGGCAGCAGGGCCGGCCTCCTGACCCTGTGTCGCCTCCAATTTGTTGACACAGAACTTCTACAGATGGTGCGAGACCTGCTCGTGGGGGCAAGGCGGGTGGTTGTGTCTTTGTGTCTTTGTTTAGTTCCATTCCTTTTAGGACACCATTTGCTAAGAGCTAGGCACAGGGGCGGGGGGCAGAGGTGACCAAGGCACTGTCCTTGACTTCGAAGGGTCGGTTCTGGGGAGGGCCATGTGAAAACGAACCCACGGTGCTGAAGTCACAGCACGGCGCGTGAGTGTTTCCAGTCTGGGGCCCTTTCTGTGTGGCGTGGAGCCGTGGGGGGCAGCCGCGGAATCAAGGAGGGCCCTTGAGGGAGGAGGTGAGCGTTGAGCTGGGCCTTGACTGACGAGTAGAAGATCAGCAGGTGGACGGTTTGGAAGAGGAGCAGAGGAGGCCCGGGGACCTCCATGAGACCAAGCAGGAGGACTCCAGGCCAAGAGGGCCAGTGGACGTTGAGTGGAGAGAAGGAGCTGTGAAATGGGGGTGGTGGCGAGTTGGAGATGGAAGGGGTCGGATGCCGTCGAGGAGATGGGGAAGGTAGGCCAGGGCCTAGAGCCGTGGCCGCATGCTCCCAGGCGATGTTCGCCAGCCTGGGCATTAGTTCTCTGTGACCGTTGTGACAAATTACCACCACTTAGTGGCTTAAGTAATATCGTTTTATCATCTTACAGTTCTGGATGTCGGAATCCAAAATGGGTTTCACTTGGGCAGGGCTGCATTCCTTCTGGAGGCTCCGGGGCAAGACTGTTTTTCCTGCCTCTCCCTGCTTCTAGAGGCTGCCTCCTGACACGCTCCTCCATGTTCAAAGCCAGCAACAGTGGAGGGTCTTCCTCATGCTGCTTCTCTCCATCTCTCTTCCACTTTTAAGGACTCTTGTGATTATGTTGGGCTCACCCAATAATCCAGGGACAACTTGTTTTAAGATTAGCTGATTAGCGACATTGATTCTACCTGCAGCATTAATTCCCTCTGCCATGTAACTTAATATGGTCATGGGCACTGGGGACCCAAACATGACCATCTCCAGGGGCCATCATTCTGCCCACTATGTCCTGTAATCACTGAAGCTTCCTAAACTGAGCAGTATCGTGTCAGAGTTGGAGAAAGATGATCTTGGATGCAAGTTTGCAAATAGGATCGCAGGATTCCTTTATCTGCCCCTCACGTTGGACAAGGCATGATTTTTTTTTTATATTCTTATTTTAATGTCACTTTATGACATTTCCAGAAAAATGTGGATTGGCAAATCTAGAAGTTTACATTGCGGTATCTGCTTACCTGTGTTTTTTTTCCATATTTTAATTCATATGTTGCTTCAGTCCACAGAGGATTTGATGTAGCTTCCAAAAATGTAAGTAATACAAGATGCTGGAAGAAGTAGTTGCAGGAAACAGGTTAAGTGGAGATTTTAAGTAGGAAGAAAAGGAAACTAGAGAGTTTGTTCATTGTTGGCTGAGGTGGTTCATGAACTTGGCCCCGAGCATCCCAGCCCACAAAGCAAAGAGAGAAGAAGCAATCAGGTGAGTTGTCTAGCAGATGCCCATTCTTTTCTATGGCTGACATCTGAGAAGAATTTCGGCTGCAAGTCCTCACAAGCAATAGTGTTGGTTGTTGTGAACTTTGTCCTTGGGAAATCTCTAACGGACGTTATAGTGACCTTTGTGTGAACACCAGATTCCCGCAGTGTCCCTTAATGCAAGCAGATGACCAATACCCAAGCACCTGTCAGTGAGAGATACCATGAAGGGGGTGGGGATGGGGTGGGGGTGTTTCAATTAGCTCTTGATGCATTAAAACACCCCAAACTCAGTGACTTGACACAACAACCACAATTTATTATCTCTCCTGGTATGGTGGGTTGATCGGCTGGAGCCAGAACAGCCAATGGGGCCTCCTCACATTGGTGCTGGCGGCACTGGCTGTCACGGGAGGCTCAGCTGGGCTGCTGACTAGGCTGCTCGGGTTCTCAGAACATGGCACCTGGGTTCCAAGAGAACCATTCTGAGGGGGAAGGAGAAGCTGTCGACATCTTGGAACACATACACCTCTGGAGGCCCAGCCTTGCAAGTTATATAATATCACTTCTGCCACATTCTGTTGGTCAAAACAGATCTTCGGGCTAGTCCAGCATCAGGGAATGGGAAGTTGACTTCACCTCTGGATGGGAGAAAGAGCGAAGAGTATGTGGCCAAATCTAATCCACTGCGGAGGGTAAAACAATATCCAGGCCTGCAGGTCCCTGATCAGCTGACCTGATGTAGGAGTAAAACTTGGAAAAGCTTGAGGAGTGGAAGGGCTGCCTCAACCTCTCTTTCCAGCTTTCCCCCCAAATTTCAGTTATTGAAAAGAGTGCTTTGGATGAAAACTAGAACAGAGAGGTCAAAGTGCATTTCCCAGGCAGGATGTGGAATATAGTATTCTACGTTGCAGGTCAAAGCAAGAATTTGTGTTTCAAGAGCCAAGCAGTGGGATGCTTTTCTCCCCTTCCACGTATTCACTTGTCAGTAGGGATTTTAGTATTGTGGGTCACAAAACTGTTGCTAATCTAACAAAATTGGGTTGAGTTAATCATAAGTATGGCAAGTGGCATTGGTGGTGGTTCTGCGTGAAAGTAACTTGGCTAAACCTGCTAGAAACTTAGGCTTCCCACACTCTCCTGCGTGATCCTGAGTTAGAGTTGGTCGAGGAACATTTGTGTGAGATTGGAAGGTTGTGATGAGGAATCTGTTTTTTGATGTTTCTTAGCCTCACCTCTGCTTGGTTCCTCTGCTCTGCATCTGGGTGAGCTGATGAGAAAGCCCCCTTGTGGTGCTGGCAGGAGATGTGAACCACAGAAGCCCTCCCTGTGCCCAGGAACCCACCCCAAACCACCCCAAACCCTGCGTCAGTCTCCCTTCCTGGTTCTCTCAAACCATGGCAACCACCTCCCCCAGGGGCCTCAGTGCTGTGAGTCATCAGCCTCTTCATTTATCTCCTTGGTGTGAGTGTGGCAACATTGGTCGTGACATCTGAGCCAACTCTGGGGATCCATCTGCCTCTGTGACTGTAACAGGTGGAAGTGACGTGGCTGCTCTGAAGGCCATCCGAGTCATGGCTGGGAAGTGTGCAGATTCTAGCTGCTACTTGCTCTTCCTGCCCCGTTCCAGCATTTACCCCCCTGACTGCTGGTCTTGCTGGCAAGGAGCAACCCACGGCAGAGGTGGCACCTTCCACAGCTTCTCTGCTTGCTCTCCGGACCTTCATGGCCCTCTCCTGGCAGCTGGTTGTACCTGGCTTCGGGGACACTGGTGTGCACATGTGACTTCTTCTTTGCGTCCATGGATAGAGGCAGCTCTGGTGTCCCTTCCACTTCATATGAGGACAGGAATCCCATCATGGAGACTCTCCTCCCAGCACCTCATCTAGACTCTCCCACCAAACACCATCACTTTGGGTTGGCTTCAACAATTTTGGGGGGACACAAAATCAGCCCATCACAGCTCTTCACAGCAAGAAGGGACATCTGAGTCCAGTCTCTCCATCAGGGCCAGACATGAAAGTCTCAATTTAGTTTTTATTTAACACCTCAAAGCGCTGCATTCAAGCAGGACTATTGTGTAGTTTAACTCTTGGTCACATCCCCTGCCTGGCAACATGTGGGTGGAATGGATTCAAAACAGCATAATTTGGGACTTCAAGGCAAGAGAAAAATCAATTCTGCATTGTGGAAAATAGAATAAACTCATTTCTTTTAGCATCTCGTGGAGCCTTCAGGCATTCATATTTACACATTTTATCAACTCGTGATATCTCTCAGAGAAGAGCGTCATTAGCAATTCCAAATCATCAGTGGCCTTCTCATATGTGGTTTGTTTTCTGTGGGTCTTGAAAACACTGATATTCTTGTATTTGTTTGTGTGTTTTTGTTCATTTCGCCCTGACTTATAGAAGCACAACATGTCCCTTTTTACAAAATTGGTAAAATAACATGAAAGTATGAAGAAAAAACTTAAATTACCAATAGTGTCACTGAAAGATAATTGCAGATTTCCTTCGAATTTTCCAGGGCATGTGAAATAGGCATGCCTCATTTTCTAGAAGAGCTGATTATTCAGAAGTCCCAACATACACGTGAATTGTTGAACACGCGAGGGGAAAGGACCTGCAAGGACATCATGTCAGCCCCTAATTTTTTAGCTGGTAAACTGAGGCACCTACTCAGGAGTGTGTGGCTCCCTGCACTGTGTCTGTACGTCACAAATTGTACCACTTCCTACGTTTTCTCAGCATTATCAGAATCCAGATCCTAGTAACCACTTTACCTAATAATGTCTTATACTAAAATTAAAATATTTGCTCATGTGCCCCCAGTTCTGTGAGGCACCCCACATTGTCCATGTCCCCAGCAAACAGTGGGTAGTGAGTTAGGGAAGGACATCTCTATAACTCCCTTGATCTCTTGCAGAGATCTCTTCATAAATTCCAAAGTATGGGGGTGCCTGGGTGGCTGAGTTGGTTAAGCATCTGCCTTCAGCTCAGGTCATGATCCCAGGGCCCTGGGATGAGCCCTGCATCAGCCTCTGCCCATTCTCCTGCTTGTGCTCTCTCTCTGTCACGTAAATAAATTAAATCTTTAAAAAAATAAATTCCAAATAATGAAATGAACTGAGAAAATCAGACAGTCCTACGATTCTCACTTTTAAAGTTTTTATTTTAAATAATTTTGAATATGCAAAAGGGTTAGGAAGATAGTAATGGGTCCCCTTGACGCAGCTTGGCCCAGTGTTAACATCCTATAAAACCTTAGTACGTTTGTCAAAACTAAGACCTTAGCATTGGTACAATGCTGTGATCTACGGGCTTCTCGTTCTCCTGGGATTTCCCACTGGGGTCCTCTTTCTGTCGGGGGATCTAACCGGGGATCCCAGGTGGCATTGAGCCCTAGCATCTCTTTAGCCTCCTCCAATCTTTGACACTTGCTCAGTCTTTCGTTGACTTAAATTTTTTTTTAAGGTTTTATTTATTCATGAGAGACACACCCAGAGAGGCAGAGGCACAGGCAGAGGGAGAAGCAGGCTCCGTGCGGGGAGTCTGATGTGGGACTTGGTCTCAGGACCCCGGGATCACGCCCTGAGCCGAAGGCAGATGCTCAACCGCTGAGCCCCCCAGGGTGTCCCATCCCTTGACTTTTATAATCTCAATTCTTTTGAGGAGTAGTGATCTGTCGTCTTGTAGAGGGTCCCTCAGTTGGAGTTTCTCTGATGTTTTCTCCTTATTCCGTTGCAGTTGTAGATTTTGGGGACGAACGCCACAGAGGTGATGTGCCCTCCTTGTCACATCACATGAGGGGGCACGTGACACAACATGGCTCATCGCGGGTGATGCCAACCTTGATCCCCAGTTGAGGCTGCGTCTGCCAGCGTGGCCACTTTACAGCCACCACAGTCCATTTGTTAAAGGATTCTCATTTTCAGGATTGCATTGACAAGGGAAAGCAGAGGCATCAGGGACCCGTCTAACTTTCTCCTCGTGGCCTCCCTAGGGGAAGTCAGTCCCTGAGCACATGCACAGCAGCGATTCTCAATGCTGGCTGCACACCTGGGATACCTGGATCTTCCCTGAGAGCAGCGGTTCTCACAATGTGGTTCCCAGGCCAGCAGCATCGTCACTGTCACCAGGGGAACTTGTTAGAGATGCAAATTCTTGGGCTCTCCCTTGACCTACAGGTTGGAACCCCTGGGCATGGGGGCCTGGCTTTTAATCATCTCTCCGGGTAATGCCCAGTGGTGACAACCATCATAGAGTTTCTAGTGAGATGGGTCTGGGATATGGCCTGATCATTGGGAGTTTTCCAGAATTTCTCAGGTGATTCCAGTGTGCAGCCAAGACTGAGAGTTACCGCTGGAGCCATATGCAGATTTTAGGGCTTGCATCTCAAGCAAACTGCCTCCTGCAGGCTGCTCTCCATCTGAATAATGGCTTTTTCTATTGTTTATGGCAGATTTTTCTTCATCTCTCTAATCTGTATTATAAAAGAGTAGAAATGTAATTTCCCAGTTAGCTTGTATTTTACATGAAAAATGGCTAGTTTGAATCAGACAAAAGGAAAGACATCTTTCAAAGGGTAATGACCCCTGTTTATTCAAATGGCAGCTTTCCAGTTTCATGGCAAGAGGAGGGAACAATTCATTTTCCCCAAATTGGTCTCCTTCAGGGTATCTTCCCTTACAAAGGAGCACTTGTGAGAAAGCCGCCTGGTGGGTAGAACGGAGGCGGCCTTCCTCGGGACCTTCTGGACTTTCGATCACCTCAGTCAAGGTGTGATTGAGGATCAGGACCTCTGCGAGCTTTGCTGGCAGATCTGAGTTTCAAAGTAGGACTTCTAGGAGGGCAGACAGCAATGTGCAGACCACGGAGAAGGACGGCACCACGTTGCTCCTGGAGCTTCACGTGCCCTCCGTGCTGGTTACAGGGAGCTGACGTGTGGGGCAGGAAAATCCTCGGTCTTGGGGGCCGTTTGGTGCTTTGCTGGATGTTTAACTGTATCCCTGGCCTCTATCCACCAGATGCCATGACGTGTCCTCCCGGCTGTGACAGCCACAAGTGTCTCCAGACATTGCCACGGGTTCCCCAAGGGAAGGACAGAAAGGTCCCAGTCGTGAACCACTGGCCTTAGGAATCAGAAGTCACAAGGCTTTGACCAAGGACCAGCCTGGCAGGTTCAGTGGCCCTGCCAGGAGGCTCATCATTGTCTCTGGCCCCCTCCTGGCCTCGCCCTGCTGGTTCTGCCCAGGGAGCAGCCCCAGCTCCTGTCTTCAAGCCCACTGGCCTCAGACTCTGTCTCTGAGCCCGTTTGACTCTACATGTGGCATCAGCGGCGGCTCCGGGTGCTCGGCCTTGCTGTGCACTCCGACCAGGTCACCGCTGATGGTGAGGGCCAGCCAGATGGCCTCAACAGTCCTTGGGAGGACTCTAATCCGTAGGTTTCTGGAACTTGGAGGACACCAGAAACCCAGGTGTGGGGCCCTAGAGGAGTCCACCACATGGCTGAGTGTGGTGTAGGGTCTGATATGTTCACTTACCTCATTTCCATGTTTACTGCCTGCTTCCTGAGGGACGGATTTTTTCCCCTTGGTGGAAATATTTGGGTTGCCTCTCTTTGAAGAGGGCTGCCTTTTAGTAGACGCAGCAGATGAGTGGAGTAAAATCTCAGTGCTCAAAACCGATCCACAAAAACCACATCCCTCTTTCGTCCCGGTCTCTACCTCCCCAGGTGCCTCTGCTGCTGTTGGACCAATGGCCACTGGCCTCTGCCGGTTTGTTCAGTAGAGAGCACACATCTTCCGGTGCGTTACGTAGTGTGTTTCATCCTTGCCCATCAGGGCAGGAGCACGTTTTCTCTTTTGGATACTTCACATCCAGAAGGAAGAAGGCTTTTCCCAGCAGGGACTTCCCAGGCCTTCACCCTTACAGGACTGAGGCTTGCCTTTGAGCCTCTCCTGTTTCACCCTGGGGGAGCAGCAGGGGCCCTCCCTGTTCACATGTGAAGTCTTGGAGGGAGCGTCAGGTGTCTGCAAAGGGTGGGATACTGGTGGGGGCCTCCCGGAGGTTGGCCGCGCGGATGGGTTGATTGGGGTGGCTGGCGTGACTTCCACACCCTCTCGAGAGCAGATGCTCAGGCCATGCGGGGATGGGGTGAGAAGGGGGGTAGCATATGGGCCCTCCGAGATCTGTCTACGTTCTCTCTTCTCAGAAAGGTTAGGGCACACGGGTGAGGGCATCGCCAAGCTCTGTTTGCTTTGGGTGAGAGGGTCTGGCTTCTCGCTTTATTTGAAAGTGGGTGAGAACCAAAGGTGAAGGCAGGGAGAGGAAATGCTGAGACATTCACTCTGGCACAAGAGGGAGAGACCAGGGCTCCTCTGCCCTCCTGTCTGGACTCAGAATGGCAGCCAGGAGACTTACTTTCCACCAGACGAGTCTGCCTGGGAGAGCCGGGGGGTCGTGAGGCTGCGTCGGGGGTCGGGGTCAGTAGAACCTCTGCCTCGATTGACTCAAAATGATCTCAACAGGCCCTCCAAGGCAGTGGTGGGATGGGGCAGGAATCACCGCAGCCCAGAACAAGTCAGACGTGATCAAAAGAGAGCTTGCAAATCAGAGGCCCGGGGGAGCGAGAGCAAGCCCCAAGTTTGGGAATCACGGAGGGCTTCTTAAGGTCAGACCTTATGATCGAGGTCATGGGTCTGCAATCTGTGTGGTGCCTCAAAGCCTGTGAGAAGGTTTAGTTCCCCGGTGCCATACCCACAGGCAGCTCTGCTTCCACCGGGTGTTTGTGTTGGAGGGAGCATGAGAGAGACGCCCTGGAGGGAAGAAGCTACGGGGCTCACTGGGCAGAGGAAGACGGGCCCCAGCGCTCAGGGTTCACATCCCAGGTTCGGGGTTGGGTCGGGGTTGGGTCGGGTTGGTGTACTGCCTCCGTCCATCTGCCCTTGGTCAGGTTGCATTTGCTTCACCAGGTCCTTGGTTCTAGGCTCCCCGAGTTCATTTGCTTCTCTGCTCCTGGGCACATTCCAGAACTTTCTGGCTGCGTGTGAGCGCATGTGAAGGCAGCATGGCCTGAGAGGCCCACCATTCGTCCAGCTGGTCTCTTCCCCAGTGATGTTTTCGAATCTGTGAAGCAATTCGAAGTCCCTTCCCTGAATCCTGGCAGGTAGTAAATCGTGGTCTTTAAAATGACCAGGAAGACTTGATATATGACAAGAATGTTCCTCTCTGAGTTATTTTTACTTTTGTTTGCCACCCCTCCCCCCCAACCCCAGGCTGGAAGTACAGGATTGATTAGCACAACCCTCCACGGGCTGAACTCTGACCATGTCCCAGTGTAATGGGAACCACCCCAGGAGTCTTACAGCCAACTGGCTGGGCCCATCCCTTCGACGCCCAATAGGACCAGGCCCCCAGCCCGCAGTGGTCTTCTGGCTACTTGGCCATTAGCTATGATGATGGTGACAAAGGATTAGCCAGATGGTGGTAATATCACTGGCTTGTGTGAATTTGTTTATTTCTCAGAGTTTCCAGAGCCTAAAGCTTGTATTTGTTTAGACTTCAAACGCCAACTGTGTTTTTTTTGTTTGTTTGTTTTGTTTTACCATCTATTAAACATAAGGTATTTCTAAATGATTCTCATAGCAAATGACTATGGGGGTTGGGAACGTAAAGTGATGTGAATCTTCCTTCATGGCTCCCCAGTGTGCAGGCCTCAGAGTGTCTTGTTTGATTCTTGGGGCCTGAAAAGGCTTTTTCCTTGACCTACTGTCAGGTTCCTCTGATGCTTCGTTCCCTCCAGATCTTGCCTAGACTCCTGTCTTTGGCCTGCCCAGCTCCTCCTAGCTTGCATCCCTCCCCCTGATATCTGACCACCTTGGCCTGCCTCTGGTCAGGATCCCCCTGGCTCTTGATGCCTTTCTTAGGGACTCTCCACCCACTGAGTCCACCCGGTGAGCCCCTCTCTCCGCTCCTTTGCTGGAATTCTCTTCTTGCCCTTGTGCTCCGAGGTGAGCTGGTCTCTCCCTATTGCGGTGGTCTTGAACAAAGTCTTCCTTACTGTTGTAACAAGTGTCAGAACAATTTTTCCTTAACTGCTAAGGTCTCAGGTGAGTGAGGCAAATGGTGTTTTACTGAAAGAGAAACAGAGGCCCCCAGTGTTCAACTCCCAGTGGATGACACATGACAGTACTGGGTCTAGAGCCAGAGGACCCCAATGCTTTCTGGCTTTGCAGACCACACAGTCTGCCCTTAACTCTTCAAGCCAGAAATCTGAATTTCCTTACATGGCTTTTCTCCATGTGTCCTGGAAATGCCATCACAGAAAGGACGGGGAGGGGAGAGGAGGGGGAAACAAATCCTTCCTTGACCTCTGGGTCTCCCCAGTCACCAGGCTTCCCTAAGTTGCTGATTTAACTTGTTTCAACCAGTTTCTGCTTCTGTTCCTGGAATTAATCCTCAGGGTGGAGCCTTTACTTTGTATGCAAGATGATTCCTAAAGGCTTCCATTCATCAGAAATAGAAAGGGCTCCTCTAGTTGGCTGTGTGACCTTGAGCAAGTTGCTTACCTCCTTCATGCTTTGGCTTTTTCAGGCTGATTCCAGTTATAATATTCAGTGAGACTAGTATTCAAGACCACTGATGGTGGAAAAGCGGGTACAAGAGATAAGGAGGGGACAGAGGCCAATTACCAACAGAATTTGGCATCAAGGGCTCAGCTCCTTTTTGGACTATTCTTTCCTCTGTGCCTGCTCGTGTCCGCTCACTGTGGGCCGTCAGTAAATCGGACTCAGTAGAGGAGTGTGAGGGCTGTGGGTGGCCCTCCTGTGATGCCACCTTCGGCAACATCAGAGGGGTTTGATCAGCAGCAGAGAGGTTGGCGCCCCATGCCCGTGATGTATCGGCTTAGCATGATACGTGACGTGCAATCTATAATGCATTGACCGATGGAAGAGTCTCAGATCAACAGGTGCTAACTGGATTTCAGGGGAGGGCAGGCGGTAGAGCGAAGTAGGACGCCCCCTGGGTTAAGCTGAATTTCTCACCTGTGCCCCAGACTCAGATTTGAGGGTGACTGGCCTCAATTCCACAGGGGAATGAATCTCCATTTGCAGGCCCACAGCAGACACTAACCAGCTTCTTTCCTCATTGCTGGAGCCAGCTGGGTCTTCCTGGTCCCTCCTGGGTCTTCCGTGGAAGGTTCTGCATCTTAGACCTAGCACCATTATAGTCATTGTCACAGGCTGCAATTGTACGCATGCCTCCATCCCAGTGGAATGTGTGATCCTGGAGGGAGGGATGTTGTCTTTGAGCCCCTGGGATTAGCCCCAGGAAGTACTTAGTGAATACCTGTTGAATATACTATATAAATGTATGTTTTCTTTTTAAATATACTATTGAATTTCCTGGAAAAACTCAGACCAGAGGTGAGATGAGCAGAGTTAGGATCCCAGCCCTCCTCGCACTCAGAGGTGTGACTATGGTGTCAGGAAAGGAGGGCTGCGTCTGCTCTCTGCCCCTTACCAGCGGGGTGGCTGTGGTCCAGTTGCCTGACTTCTTTTGAGATGTGGTTTCTGCACCTAGGGCAGGACCCTTATGAAAACTCCATGAGCAACTTTTGTGTTCGTTTTCATGGAGCATCTTATCTGAAGAGGATGGACTTTGATGGGGTGCCCTGCTCCCCTAGAGGTTTGGAGGCTGGGCTCAGAGTCAGCCAGACTCCAGGTCACCTCTGGGCTGGGCCTCTGCTCTGGGGAGTGACCATGAGCGTGTCACTCCTTTCTTGCCTCACTTCACCTTGCTGTTGAATGTGGGGAACTGTGGTGTCAGTCTCGGGTGTTTGTGAGCTCTGCATTACATACTCTGTGTGGTGCCTGGCACGCCAATGCGCCCAGTGAGTGTTGAGCCCTGCTGTTGGCACGACACCATCTGACTTATGCTCCAGCTGCTTTTCTTCAAACTTCAGTTTGATCTTTGAGGTACCTCTCTTCAGCAATAAGGGAAGTTATTCTGAAAACTTTTCCTAAAATTGGTTTTCATGAAGAAGAATGCATATTCACTACTGAAAAGAAAAGCCGTAAGAACAGGTTGCCTGTGGTCTCACTGCACCAGCAGATCACTGTTGATATTTTGTCATGTTCCATTTTTTTGGTCATATTCCATTTTAAGGTTTTCTGTGTGTGTATAATTTTAGTTTATAATTCATAATTTGATTTTTTTACTTAGATATTCCAGTTGTTTATTTTTTTTTCATAGTATAATTAATACCTTTTCCGTTGAAAACAGAAGTCTTTTTCCTCATTTCAGATGACTTCCTTCGGATCTTTCCTCAGGAGGGTCTTGGTGCAGCCCCAGCTAGGAGGGTGAGGGCAGCTCTGTCTGGGATCCTCTCATATCTTCTTTTGTCTCCTCGAGTTTTTGTACCTCTACTCTACTAATCAGCATCAGTCAGTGCCAATTGACTTGAGGATGCTCACTTATTGTTAAAATCAATATTTACATGCTAATTCCAGAGAGTTATCAGTCTTTCTGGGTGAGTCCAGATTTAGTTTTGAATCTACAGAGAATTTCTGAATCCGTTCCATGTACACTGTAAGTACATTTTTGTTTTTCTAGCTCTAGATGTTCCATTTTAATATATTTTGTATCTGTGCATTTGCCGGAAATTCAGGGGCGTGGCTTCCTTTGTGATAATGCTTTCTTCAAGATAATTTTTTTCTTTTTTCTTCAAGATAATTTCTACAATTGTTCTGGGAAGGGGAGAAGTCTCTGGTTTTACAAGGAAAGAATATCTCTCTTGGAGTCAAAGATGCCTGGAAGATCCTCTCCAGTCACTCAAAAGTTCCTTTATCTCTGTTTTCCTCCCACTTTCCTACACTCTTGCATTTCTATTACACCCCACTCCAAGCATGTCAGGTAACAAATGGTATATTCCTGGGCTTTCTGCCATCTTGGTCCCGCCAGAAGGGGAAATGGGGAAATTGATTGAGCTCCTCCTTTACATCATTCTAGGTGTTTCTCTGAGGTATTTTAAATTTAATCTTTGCCTGAGCCCTCTATAAGAGACATCATCCTCCCATTTATTGATAAGTAAGCCAAGCCTCAATGGTGTAGGCAACAGGGGAGTCCATATGGAGAATCCAGTCATACCTGATTCCTGGTAAATCCTTATCCTTCTGGCAGTTTGATTCTTGGATCTATCCTTGGATTCTTTGAGCCATTGGGCTCCTCTCTCTGTCCGGGCTGGTGTAGGGGGTTTGTATCATTTGTAGCCCCCCGGGAATCCTCACACACTGTTCTTGTTTGACCTTCCAGTAGACTGTGAGCTCCTTGAGATTAGCTACTAGGGCCCAGCTTATTCTCTGATCTCCAGCAGAAGAAGGAAGGAGAACATTTGCTGAAACAAAAATAAGAATAGATTGGCTGAACACTGAACAGAATATTTGAAATCAGGATTATCTTGCAAATTTGGGCCATATGGTTCTTTAATATAAAGTTTCTTTCAACTTGAAAATTCTATTAGTTATAGCCAAAGCATGAGTGCACTAAGCCTTGGAAGTTCCCATCATGAGGACTTGGGCTTCTTCTCAGAAGATAATTGGCAGTGTGTCCCTGAAGCCCTCTCTAGAGGCCATTCATGAACAGCTGGTAAATTAGAAAGGAAGAAAAAAGACGTCAGAGCGTGTGAAGCTGCTGGCCTGGGAGAACCCTCTGGTGTTGAGAAAAAGGGGTTGAAGAAAGTCCCCCGGATGCTCATGCTCCATCCTCCAAAGCATCCTAGCGCCGTGATGGCCCTGCTGCAAGGTACAGGAGTCTACTCATGAAAGAGCAAGAAAGTAGGATTTATGCATGGTTAGAATAAAAGTGTATTCCTTGGATCCTAAATACAACAAGGACACGCAAGTCTGAGTAGGGTGTCCTGATGTCTCTTTGTCCCCTTTCATCTTTGTTGGCACCCTGCTTTTATCTGCTCTGTGCAGCCCAGCCTCTCTGGTCATCCCCATGCACATGGTTCTGTCTGACCCCAAATGGCGGCACTCAATCTCATGACCTTCCTGGTGGGTCACTCCTAAGCAATCGGCTCTGTCTCCTTTTCCCCAAACAGAAAGCTTCTCTTTGGAAATATGACTGGCTTGAACCAAGCCCCCATCCCTTACCCAGTCGTCTGTGGTCAGCAGGATCACATGATTTAAAGAATTCTCTTTGAAGAGAGAAGCCATTAGTCAGCTAGAATCTTCTTGAGAGAACATTACAAGGACAGACTTGGAGTGATGCTTGCAAGTAATTAGCACCGCCATCAACATTCTTAACTGTAGAAGATAACTCACCAGCAGGTTTTTTTTTTTTTTACCAGCAGTTTTTTTTAAAGAAAATTCAAGGTCCTTTTATGCAATTCAAAAATGATACAATATTCTTGGTGTACACTGGGTTTTCCAGGAAGACATCTGCTGTGTTTGGCACGGCAGCCTTGAACTTCACGGGCAAGCCCTGCCTTGTCTACAGTGGCTTGCGGGGCTGTCAGGTGGCAGTATTTTATGCAAATATAACTCCCTCTTACAAGGTTGTATATTTTTCTAATTTAACACATGTGAGTGTTCATGTAATCCTTGAAGGAAGTCAGGTGAAAGAGAACAGCAAGATAAATGAGACCAGGATAAACGATGGGGAAGAATAAGCTTCTGTTATGTTAGTTTGGTTGCTTTCTACACAGTGACGTGATTGATAGAACAAAAGCAGAACAAGACAAGATAACATAAAAATGGGGCTTAAGCCTATTAATCAGATTAAAGATCGCAGGGTAGGAAGTATCTTGTGAACACAGTTGGTTGAGATATAAGAAAACATAAAAATGTCCCCATGTCCCCTAATAGACAGGTGAGATAGGAAGACAATGAGGCAGCTATGGGGAACTGAGTGACAGTAATAGAGACGCTTGAAGTCATGGTGCTCGGCCCTGCCCCCCCCCCCCCCCCCCCGAGTAGATGCACACGGTCTTATCTCTCCTTCCTGTTGTCTTTTGCGTCTGGGCTTGGGTCCTCGTGTGGAGAGGAGCGGTGCTGGAACCAGAAGGGTCAGAGATGACCCTATGATGAAGGGTGGCTCCTGCAAGAAGATGGAGCACAGAAGCCAACATCTCTCTCCCTGCTCCCCTATTTTTTACTGGAAATAGTAACAAATAGTAACAGGCTGAATGAAGTCCAAGGACATCATAGGCCAGCAATAAAAATGAGCTAGGGCCAAATCAAAGCTCATGTAATTAGGATGCTTTTTGGTGCCAATAGTGAATTCACACTGAGGTTAAATAGTAGCTGGGATTTATCTGCATGTGGAACTGGCAAGTCCAGCGTAGGATGGGCTTTGGGGATACTTCAGGCTGCTCCCTGCCATCAAGGATCTGATTGCTTTCTGTGTGTCCATGCTGGCTTCCCTGCTGTTGGCTTTGTCCCCAGGGGGGAGATGGCCATAGACATTCCAAACTTCATGGCCCCCTTCTGTTCATGCACAAGGAACGAGTGTCTCCCAGCATGCCCAGATCAGGGATGAGCATCTTTCTTGGGAGCCTCAGAAAATCCTCCTCCCTCCAGGATAGACCTGGGATTTACCCAAGACAGAAGATAGTCAATGGTTGGGCTGAGGACTAGCTGAGGGCTACTGGGAGGTACGCTTAGAAGGCAGCCCCAGGCAGTACCATCCACCTAGTCCCAGAGGAGAATGTCATACGTCCCTTGAGAGTAGGGGCTGTGAGAAGATCAACCACAGTAGGACACCTACTGTAGGCTCTAATCCCAGTAGGGAGAGAGCCCATCCCATCACTTTGGGACAAGTGGGCAAGCCTGGCCCCAGGAACAGAGGCAGTGATGATGTAGCAATGGCTCTGCCAGGCTTGGCTGCCCATGGCTTTGCAGAGTGACCAGCAGTCCCAGGAGCAGCGGAAAAATCCCTCAGAAATAATAATGCACGAACTCTCCTTGAGTCCCCTGGAGAAGGAGGAGGGGAACAGGGTCATTGTTTTTAAACCCTGGGAAACAGGGTTTAAAATTGGGAAGTTGCCCTTCCCAATTGCATTTGGTGGTCCGGTAAACAGGGACCATGTGCCACTGCCCCTTGCAGTTGTCAGCACAACTTGGATTATTATCCTGCCACCACCCCTATTCTGCCCTGAGGAAAAAAGGATTCCAATTCTGGGAAGGGTCTACTTGTCCTGCAGAGGTGCAAAGGGCCATTTTTTAAGACAACGGGCTCCAGACAGCATCCAGTCCATCATTCTCACCAGTAAGGAGTTTTTAGGGCACTCCAGAGGTAGGCCTAATTTTTGTCTATAATGCATGACCATGAACTATATTGTACTAATATAATACTTTATAGAACCAGCTCTATACAGATATTTTTAAAAGACGAGTTAAAAGCAAGCATACATAAAGTTGCCATCTTGTCTTTCATCCCCCCGTGGACAAGAGAATAACTGCACAGGTGCCTAGACCAGCTTTGGAGACACCACTGTCCCAGAACCACCAGATATCAAGAGCTTTGAGAGCAGGGACCATGTTTTTTTAAAAAAATTATTATTATTTCAAAAAAAGATGTATGTACTTATTGGAGAGAGAGCACACACATGAGAATGAATGGGGAAGGGCAGGGGAGGAGGGAGAGTTAAAGGGAGAGAATCTCATGTAGACTCCTGGCTGAGTGCAGAGCCCGGCGCAGGGCTTGATCATACAACCCTGAGATCACGACTTGAGCTGAAACCAAGAGTCAGATGCTCAACTGACTGAGCCACTTAGGTGCCCGTAAAATTGTTTTTAGTTGTGGTAAAATATACGTAACAAAATGTACCATCTTAACCCTTTTGAGGTGTACAGACCAGCAGCAGTAAGTACGCTCCCACCGTTGTGCTGCCATCACCTCCATCCATCTCCAGGACTCATCTCATCTTGCAAAGCTGAAAGTCCATAACCACGAAGTAACATCTCCCCTCGCCAGCCTCCCCAGCCCCCCGCGACCCTCCATCCCACCTTCTGTCTCCATGAATTTGACGATTGCACGCACCTCAGCTAAGTGGAATCATAGCGTGCGTTTTGTTTTGTGTCTGACTTATTTCATTTGGCAAAACGTCTCCATGATTCATCCAGGCCGCCCCGCGTGTCAGAACCTCATTCCTCTTTGTGGCTGAGTAATACTCCCCCCCGCCCCATTCTGTTTATCCATTCAGCCGTTAAAGTACACCCGGGTCGTTTGTGCTTTCCGGCCCTCGTGAACAAGGCCGCTGTGACTGTGGGTGCACAAAGACGTCTTTGAGATCCTGCTTCTAATTCTTTTGGGTGCATTCCCGGAAGTGGAGCTGCGGGATCACGTGGTGAAGGCATGTTCAGTTTTTTGAGGCTCCACTATATAGTTTTCCACGGTGGTCTCACTCCTTTCCCTTCCCACCAGCAGGTCAGGAACTGTGTTCTGCTTGGCTCTGTATTCCAATGCCAAGAGCTGTGCCTGCCATCTGGGCGTCAGGTGCTCAAAAAGTGTCCACGGTGTGAATACGCGAGCAAGAGGCAATTGAAATTCCAGTGGGCTCCAGGGAGCCAGGGGTGAGGCGGGGGCGGGGGTGGGAGAGCCTGGACCCTGTGGTCAACAGGAAGCTGCAGCAGCTACCCAGTGGGACCTGGGCTTGGATGCCGAATTACCCGTTTTCCAGCCAGGATGCCAAGAGAGCTGCCACTCCTGAGGATTCAGGCTGTGGCTTTTAAAACTATTTTCACCCTTCTAATTGGCTGGCAGGGTGAATTCTTCGTGTGAAAGAGCAAAGCTCTTAGAATTTCTGTTTTCTTCTTTTCAAAAAGGGCGCTGGCCTGGTCCGGGCCTGTATTCTGGGTTCATTCTGGTTCCCCAATAGAAGGCTCTTTCCTTTGCTTAAAAAATAGGGCTGTCATCCGATTTGAATTTTAACTGCAGGGTGAGGAGCCCAGAGGGAAACCGGAGCCGGGTGAGAGAAAGCGTGCAGGAAACTTAAGGAGGGAGCACTTTGTGGTCGGCCCACAGGGAGGACAAGCGGAATCCGAGGTCTGTTTCCCTTTGGTGGAACAGGTGGCGGGGGGCGACGGCGGGCTGGGCAGAGCAGTCTAGAGTGAAGGGCCCCAGGGCCGAGAACCTGGGGGCTGGTGAGAGGGTGGAGAGCGGATCTGCACGGCCAGGTGGCCTCGCCCCATGCCTGCGTGCCCCGGCACAGGAGGAGGGCAAGGTGCACGGTGGGTGCGGGACACGCATACTGGACAGACTCCCCCGGCAGGTTTCACTCTCCTGCCAGTGAGGGCGCTGCAATCCTTTTGTGCCCCGGCCTGCTCAGGCCTCTCGGAGGCCGCTCAGACAGTTGCCAGCAGTGGCTGGGGGAGGTTGGCCCACCAGGTGATCGAGAGGGAGCACCCCTGAGGAGATGACTCAGGTGTCCTTGTATGTTTCCTAGTAGGGTGTGAGATCCCTTCAAATGCAGCACAGAAATGGAATCCTGTTCCAAAGAGGTGTGCACTCGGCTGCATTCTATCCAAACCTGGTAATAGAAACCCATTGCCCCAGTGAGGAGACTCCTATAACGGTGGAGCACTTACCCATTCAACGAACACTTACTGTGCCCCACCTTATAGTAGGGGATGGGCCCAGATAAGGCTCGAGGTACCCATGCTTGCAAGCTCTGGAGAAACGGTGGGAGGGGAGCTCACCATTAGACAGTCCATTTTCTTTTTTGCTGGTACCCACCAGTGATGTCCAAACAGTGATGGCCGAATGGTGATAGTCAACAGTGATGCCCACACAACAGCCATAGTTACCCTTTCCCTTTACCTGTTTTTTCAATACAACAGGGGATGGCCCTGTGCTCCTTTGGCATGTGTTTAAAAATAACACTTTGTGATATTTTGTCAAGCTTACATGCCCTTGAAGACAGGTTGGAATCAGAGGAAAACCTATAGCGTGGGATGCAGCCTGTGATCTGCGTATTTGAAGGTCCTGGACTTCTGAGTCACACCAGGTGCTTTAAATGGTGCTAACTCAATGTTCTGTGATGAGGGTTGATTCGTGGCCCTTGGTAGTATCCTTATACACAAGATTTATCCCTTATTCCTATATGTGGCTCATTTGTTATTGTGCTATTACATGTAACATTTATTGGGATTCTGTTATGAGCAGGATACTGAGCTGGAGGTTTAGAAGGACCTAATGGAGATTCTGATACTTGTCCCAGTGAGAGCAGAATGGCCACCACCAAAGTGTCTGGGGCACTAGAGGTGAAAGTCAAGGGAGGGACTGGTCACTCGAGGAAGAGATCCTTGAGCCATCTGGGCTGCAGTGAGGGGGTGCCATAGGCGAGTTGGTATTGGACTCAGCCTGGGTTCTCCTGAGAGCAGAGTTTGGGAAACCCCTTGTGGCGGCAGCCAACCTGAAAAGGGCACCCCGGGAGCTGAGGTGAGTGAAAGCCCAGGGTGAATGCAGCTGGAAGGTGGAGAGGCTGGGCCAGGAGCACCGTGAGGCCGGCCAGCCCTGGCAACTCACGTGCCATCATGGGTCAGCTGACGGAGCCTTATGAAGTGCATCTCAGGCCTGTCCTCTGGGCTCTGCCTCCAGCCCCCATAGGCCATGGTGGGCCTACTTCCCACCGGCTACATTTGACTCACAGACCAGAGTTTGCTGACCTCATATGCATTGATGGACAGGCAAGGTGGCCAGACAATTCTTATATTTATATGAAATGACCCAAAAGGTATATTGTACTGGGCCTATTTTACTTTTAGGAAACACACAGAATGTTACACATCTTCGCGTGTGTGTGTGTGTGTGTGTGTGTATGCTCTCGTACATGCACAAAAGATCATTGAAATAGAACCAGTTTTTATAATGTTTGGGAAATCAGTAATCTGCCCATCCTGGCTGTTGGTTTTCATGTTTGAGGATAACCCGACTGGCCACACGCAGTGGGGAGGGGGTCACCTGGTTACCAAGTCAGTGGGTGCTCTGGGGGCTCAGAGGAAGCCCGTCCTCTGCCCAGGACAGGATCACGTAGCACAGGACACGAGCCTGATGGGCGGGTGTGCAGGTAGAGGGCCATTCTCTTCCCATAAATGCCATCCGGGCCTCATTCCCGCAGGTGCCTGCCACTCTGCATTCAGGGAGACAGTCTGGGTGCCACCCAAGCAGCCGCCTGCCTGCTGCCCCAGTGGCAGGGAGGGATCTGCGCCAGGTAGACCTGGGGAGTCGGCGGAGGCTATTCTATTGGTGGGCACTAGTCTTGGGGTTTCCCGGGGAGCTCTGGTTATTTTACTGATAAATACTGCATTTCAGGAAGTTTTCAACACTTTTTTAAAAAAGATTTTATTCATTTATTCATGAGAGACACAGAGAGAGAGAGAGAGGCAGAGACATAGGCAGAGGGAGAAGCAGGCTCCATGCAGGGAGCCCGACGTGGGATTCGATCCCGGGACTCCAGGATCATGTCCCGAGCCAAAGGCAGATGCTCAACTGCTGAGCCACCAAGACATCCCAGTTTTCAACACTTTCATTGAAAATTTAACTCATGCAAGGAAGGAAGCCTGGCCAAGAGTAACAGTGAATACATTTGCGAGTAGAACACCTGGAGAAAGCAGAGTGCGAGTGCTCGGGCTATAGCAGTAGACCTCGCCGTTTGCTGCCCCAGCCCCACCTGCCTTCATTTCCCGCGGGAGGAGGGCGGTGACGGGTGGCCCACACTCCAGGCTTTCGTTTCGGGTAAAATTGCCCCAGGATGTAAATAGCAAATTGAGTTTGCTGTTTTCCTTAAAATTTCAACCTAATCTTTCACCCCCAACTCTTGCTTGTCAAAATATTGCTTTAAAATCCAGCATAGTGTCTAACAAAGCCATTGATTTTCTTTATTCAAAATCTGTTCACACCCTAGAGAGAAAATATGAAAATACCATTCGTTGTCTTCAAATAACGCACTCCTGTCAGTGAGCGTGAGGGAGGGATATGTGATTTCTCCCCAAAGGTGGCTTAGCTCTGGTTTTCCTTTTTTTTTTTTTTTTTAAGATTTTATTTATTTGTGAGAGACACAGAGAGAGAGGCAGAAACACAGGCAGAGGGGGAAGCGGGCTCCCTGCAGGGAGCCCGACATGGGACTCGATCCCGGGACCCCAGGATCACACTTGAGCCAAAGGCTCAGTCTCTGAGCCCCCCCAGGTGTCCCTAGCTCTGTTTTAGAAGTGGCTTAGAATGTGTAATCGGAGCGCTTGCCACACAGCCGAAGCTCACCCAGTGGGTGGTGAGTGAGTGATTACCGATCTCTTGCTCAAGGGACAAGAACATGAGCCTCGTGGGTGAACTGGCAATATTGTTTGTGCCACTGACTTCAGTTTTCTCCCTGGTTTTGTCCCTGGGACCGCTGGCAGACAGATGGCATTGTCAAGGTTTTCAACATTGTCTAAAGACAGAGAAAAAAAAGTTTTCCATTTATGGACGAGGAACAGGCGAGCCTATGAGAAAAGAGGGCCGATACCTTTTCACTTCATTCACCCATGGAGCCAATAGTTAGTGAAATGAGGACACCCTTTCCATCCCGTAACCAGCGCTAGAGCCCAGCGCGGCTGAGTGGCTTCAAGGCAACGGCATTCGGGAGCTAACTTGCATCCTCTTCCTAACTGGGTTAAAAGGCACAGGATCCCACAATCAGCCATTCCCAGCCCTCTGTTTTGGCCTCAAACCTCAGCAGGTGGGAAGAGAGAGGAGGAGACACACACTGCATTGGTCCTACGTGCGACTGTGAATTCCACCCATGACGGTTTGGATGCACGTACAGCGAGCATGGTGCCTTTGAGGAGAGAGAAAACTTCAGCTCCCACCTGATGAGTGAGGCGCCCATAAATAAAAATGCCATTCCCCCTCCACCCCGAAAGGAAAAACAAATTATGAATTCAGAAATTCATAGTCATTTGGTTTTATTGTTGCCTAATGCTTTTTAGATCTGCGCGGGGCCCTGCAGAAAATCAACTCTGAAACTCTGCATAATTAGGACATTTTTCATAGTCGTAAATGCTAATCCCATTGGAGAACAGATTAAGAATTCACAGGCATGAATTTCTGGCATCAGGTACCTGCAGTTCCTTTTCTTTTTGAATAATTCATTATTTAAATACTTCGCCGCGCATCCTATGCAGCCCCGCGTGTTGTATCGGGGGCAGGGGAGAAATAAGAGATTAATTTCCCATATATTTCAACGCTAAACACATTCAGGCCTTGTTGGTGTTGATTTGGTGTCGTTGGATGGCAATTGCTAACAATGTTACAGTTTTAGTCACCCTAGGGACCCATTTAGGGAAATTAAATAGAATTTCTGCAGGACATTAATAAGGTCAGAGAGCTAACTTTTATAGGTGACTGAGTTCTTTGGTTTAAGAAGAAAAAAATAAAACAGCAAAGGATTCGGAAAGGTGTTTTCCGTAGAGTGGGGATTATTTGTAGCAAATGGGGTTTCATTCAGTGCTTCCCCATTTTTGGCCATGAGCTTAATGATAAAATGTGGGGACAGAAGGTGAAATGTGACACCCTTCAGGTGACTTTTGTCCACCCACAGGTGTGTGTGTGTGTGTGTGTAGCAGCACATGTCTAATCCTTCAAGACTCCGTGCCCTATCTTTTCTTATACAAGGTCTGTATCAGGTCTTTTCTTGAGGTCCGCACCAGTGTGGTGCAAGTCTCCCTCGTGGAAAGCACTCCCGGGGAGGGGGATCCCTGGGTGGCTCAGTGGTTTAGCATCTGCCTTTGACCCAGGGCGTGATCCTGGGGTCCCAGGATCGAGTCCCACATCGGGCTCCCAGCATGGAGCCTGCTTCTCCCTCTGCCTGTGTCTCTGCCTCTCTCTCTCTCTCTCTCTCTGTGTGTGTCTCTCATGAATAAATAAATAAATAAAATCATTAAAAAAAAATGGAGGTGAGGAATTTGTAGTATCTTAAAAAAAAAAAAAAAAAAAAAAAAGCACTCCCGGGCTGTGAGGAGCTCCCTGTCCAGGCGTCTGTGCCTCTGCTGAGCAGTGAACTCCTCGTGAGAACAGTGTGAGTTTCGTCTGTGTGTCACTGGTGCTGGCAATGCCTGGCACACACAAGTGCTTTGCACGTGCTCGTTTAATGAATGAATCAATTTTCAGAGACTCGGTCCAAACTCCGTTGGTTGCAAGTGACAGAAACTCAATTTGAATAGCTTAAGCCTAAGGGAGAAAGTAGTATAAAGATCTAGAGTCTCACTTGGAACCCACGGGCGGGCAGGAACCAGGGCTCCAGGGCCATCAGGATGCTCCCGGTTTCTGGCCTTTGGCTCTCTCAGTGGCTGTTGCCGCCTCCACCCACCACACCCGGTGTGTGCCGTCTTGTGGCATCCGCCCCCTTGCTTGCTCTGTTCCAGGACCCAGGATTCTCCAGGACGGACTGTGACTGGCTCTGTTCTGGCTGGATGCACACCCCTGAGCGAGCCAACTGAGGTCAGCTGTCCTTATAAGACAGGCCAGGGGCCCCTGGGGGGCTCAGTCGGTGAGGCGTCTGCCTTTGGCTCACGTCATGATCCTGGGGTCCTGGGCTCGAGTCCTGCATTGGGCTCCCTGCTCAGTGGGGAGTCTGCTTCTCCCTCTCCCTCTGCTGCTCCTCCTGCTTGTGCTCTTTCTCGCTCTCGCTCTCTCAAATAAATAAATAAAATCTTAGAAAAAAAAAAAAAAGGCCAGCTCCCATGGGGTGGAGGTTGATGGGAGAGTTCACAGGACAGTGTTCAGTGTCCTGGGCCAATACGGGCCCACGCGATGGCATCACACAGTCCCATGCCACTCTCTTGTGGTGGTAGATGTGACTGGCTTTCTGTCTCTGGGTGAGAATTAGCTTGATGTGGGTTTGTGCCTGGTACTCCTCCTTCCTTTTTTTTTTTTTTTTTTTAAGATTTTATTTATTTATTCATGAGAGACCCAGAGAGAGGCAGAGACACAAGCAGAGGGAGAAGCAGGCTCCATGCAGGGAGCCCCATGTGGGACTCGATCCTGGGACCCCAGGATCACGCCCTGGACTGAAGGCAGTTGCTTAACTGCTGAGCCACCCCGGCGTCCCAGTACTCCTCCTTCTACTGGGTGTTTTGTTTTTGTTGTATCTGACATTAAAAACTTGCATTTGAATAGGTTTAAAAAATATATACTTTACAAATGCGCTTGAGTGAATCAACCCCCCACCCCGTTCTGGGCAGCACTGCGTGGTGGACGGAGTCCTGGAATTCAGGTCTCACAGTGTCCAGTTCAGTTCCTCTTTCCCCTGAACAGAGTTCCTGCCTTATTAAAATAACGTGTCCAGGAGTTTACCACTCTGAGAGTGCTTGTCCTTTCTAGGCGACCGCGGCTGGTGATTGTCGAGCACGTGCCCAGTGCCAGGCTGGCCCAAGTGCTTTACGTGTTCCAGTTTTTTCCAGATCCACAGAAGCCCAAAGGAGGAAGGTACTGGTGTTATCCTCTGAAACAGGTGGGGACGGTGAGGCAGAGGGTGGTCTGCAGTTCACCGAGGTTGTAAGAGCCATTGCTGTGAGTGCCCGAGGGAGCAGGGGCTTCTGGTTAGACTGGTGGCAGGGGTGGCCCTGATGAGAATGAGGAGCACTGGATCCAAGGCTGGACAGGGGGTGTGAGCCCCCCCAAGCCCCTCCTCAGTGGCTCAGGCAGGAGGAGGCCTCCATCTGCAGAGGGTCTGCTGCCTTTCCTGGGGAGGCCTCCCCTGGGCGGGGAGCTGCCCTCCACACTGTCCCTGTGTAACCTGGATCGACAGGCCCCACATGGAGCAGCCAGGGGCTTGGTGACAAAGGAACGGAAGGCTGATGGGAGGGGGCTTGTCTGTAATCACATGCTACTTTGGGGGGTCCATCCCCCGGCTGTGCTCTTTCCTTCCCCCTGGGCCTCTGCTTCTTGCTCCGGGTGATGAGGGATTGGATCTGACAGTGCTGAGGTTTCCTTCCAGGGCTGAGAATTCTGAAGACCTATGCAAGGTCACACTAGTGCTTTCTCTTGCGGCTGCAGAAGCTGGTGGAAGCCCAGATCTGCCTATGACCTTGGCAGAGGGAAGAGCCACCTACAGCCTTGGTGATCTTTGGAGTCTCCACAGATCACCCTTCCCTTCCCCTCCCTTCCCCTCCCTTCCCCTCCCTTCCCCTCCCTTCCCCTCCCTTCCCCTCCCTTCCCTTCCCTTCCCTTCCCTTCCCTTCCCTTCCCTTCCCTTCCCTTCCCTTCCCTTCCCTTCCCTTCCCTTCCCTTCCCTTCCCTTCCCTTCCCTTCCCTCTTGCCACTGCTGGATGAGGACAGATAGGCATCAGTAGGAGCTGGTTCAATGGTGACTGGATATAGGGAATAGTGTTCACGCACCCAAAGAGCCAAGCAAATGCCCTCTTCCCTTTCTGTCCTTGTTTAATTTTATTTCTTTATTGCTCAAATTTCTCTCCCGGCTGTCTTGATCAAAGAGCTTCCAAATTTCAGATGGCGCCCCATGGTGTAACTCACTGGGGAGCATCCAGCCTGGCTCTCAGGCTTGGATCTTGGTGTGTCGCCCTTCCTGTGGGAACCATGCTGCCATCAGCTGGGTCCTGACAACTTCATTGACATCCTGGGGAGGACCACGGGGAGAACGGACAGTGTTCTGCTTAAGGGACAGTCAACCCCGCTTCACGGTGCGGATCACAGGGAATGACTATGAGTCTCATGTCTTAACAGTCAAATGAGAACATCGGCCTAAATTTTCTCTGAGCTCTTTCCCTCTCCTTTGTTTTCGTTCTCAGCTTCAACATTCCCGTTGCCTCAAAAGGTGGGAGTTCAACATTTCCAGTCCAGGTCCTGGCCAGCCGCCGCCTCTAGCAGGAGGGGGTCTGGTTCTGGGCCAGGGGAATGCATTTGGAGTCACTTGCTCATTTAGCCTCTCCCCACTCCCCCCCCCCCCCCCGGTCCCCCATCCCGCCCGAGCCTTCGAGTGGGGCCGGAGGATTGTTCAGGGGGCATCTGTGCTGAAAGCCGAGAGGGAGTCGCCCGCAGAGGAGAGAGCTGTGTGAGGACTCGGAAGACGGCCGCCGTGCCCGTCATCAGCTCTCTCCTGGCCCAACCCTTGATCTAAGTCTGGTAATTTCCACCTTCTAAATTACTGGCTTAACAGAAATGGTACCAAAACGTGAAATGAAATGAGTAGGCGTACGTCATGCACCTGCATTTCCACACGATTCACAAGCCAGTGATTCTCAGCATCGTGCGAATCTCCACTATGTCACTGGTTAGAGAACTGTGCCACGTAACTTGGGCAGAAGACACGCAACCACGCAACCATGTACCAAGGCCTTGGAAATGATGCCCAGGTGACCGTGCGACACGTCTCTCTTTCCTCACTGTCTCACTCCCCTGGTGTCCCTGTGAGTTGGTGATTCCAGTTGTTCTCATGGGAGACCCAGGCTCAGGCTGGTGGCGGGACTTTGCCTGGCTCTGGCCCAGAGCCGTCACTACGCTGTCCCCGCCCGCCAGGGACACAGCGCTTCCTAACAGAGCGGGCTTTCCATCGCCTGCTGCATCGTCGCTCCTCTGCGCCGGGCCCTCTTCCTCTCTTGAATGTGTTTCTTATCTGCCCGGGGCTGAGGTCACTCTCCGTGTCGGCAGGAGCCTGCGCTCGATCCTTTCCTTCCTGGGGAGAAAAGGCAGGGATCGTGCAGAGGCAGCGGGGGTCGCCCGTGGCTCCTTTGCGCGGCACAGTCAAGAATCCGTCGGGATTCGAGGGGCCCGACCCGCAGGACACGTGGAACCTCTCTGCACCCGGCAGGGCTGGGGACAGCGGGAAAGGGGGGGGCCTTTGAAACCAGAGACGGCTTTGGGTGACCCGAGAACACAGGTAGAGGCACCGGAGACGGAGGGACGGCAGGCGGCCAGCGTGCTTTGAAGGCACGTAGAGGTCACCCCGGAGCGGCCGGCCCCTTTGCGGCTGGGGCCCGGGCACCAGGACCGTCCCCGCTGGGGCCCTTCCCGAGGCTCTCCTGCCGCACCCAATACCTGGATCAGACAAAGAAAATCGTGTCTGCCAGGCTCCCCAGCTGAAGTCACAAGATTCCGAGTATCATGCGGCACCCTGGAATTCCTACAAACACCCATCAGGAGGGGTGCGCCGCCTGCCACTCGGACACGGCCGGGCACCCGACTTTTCAGATAAGAGCATTCAGTACGGGCTTGAGAAACCATGTGATGGTCATGGATTTCGTGAAGAGTAACTGGTTCCCCGCCCAGAGAAGAGCCCAAGTCTGCATCATCCAGATGTACCAAGGCCTGGAGACGGCCGAGCGGGCGGCCGGCAGATATGAGGTACGGCTGGAGCTGGGGGGAGCGGTGGGCGCACCGCTGATGTGGAGAAGCTGGAGGCGCCCCTCGCCGGATGGTGCAGGTGTTTTGACTGGTCTAATACATGAATCGCCTTATTTGTACGATTCCCCCGGCAAGCTGGGAAAAGACGTTTTCGCCTCTCCTTTTAGCGTTTGAGATACGGGAAGGGGGCGGGGGGCAGCATATCGCAGGAGTGTCCTTTACACATGACCCACATCTGCATTTGCAAACACTTAGTAGGGACCAGCGAGCTCATTTGTATCCGCGTTTGGAAACCGCAGGATGTGTCTGCCAGTTAGAGAGCCCTAGCTCTGTTCGTTTGTAATCATCCGTCTTTAGAAACAAATTCCCATTTGTTTTCTGGCGCCTTATGTAGAAAAAGTATCTATGGCTTGCCTTGCTGGAGTTAAAATTGCATGATTTAAGCCAGGCCCGGAAGCGTGGCCTTTTTGCTCCTTTGAGAGGGAGTCCTAATTTTTAAACAGAAGCGACTTTTTTTGGGGGGAGGGTGATGGGGGTGAGGAGAAAGAGAGAATTTTGGAGTTTAGAATGTCAAAGTGAGATAAACACATCCCTCAGACATATTTGCATTCTGCAACTGGTGTGAGGCACGAGCAGTTATCTTTCAGAGAGTAAACACGCATGAAATCCGACCCGCTCGTTACTGTACATGTAATAAATTATGAATGTCGTCGTAATTGACTCCTCTATAGCTCACTTACCTATCTCTTTTGATAAAGGTAACAGGTAAATTATCAGTGTTTTTGAAATGGGAACCTTTCCGAATGTTGATGCCCGTTGTTAGGAGGGCCTTCGCCCTGAATGCTGGCAAAGACCCCACATCTTTTGTTCCCCACTCCGGGCTTCCTCATTTCAGGGCAATGCCAGAACCTGTTCTGCAGGGTTCAAGGCTGGCTTCTTCCAGTTGCAGCCCTGGGATTGTGAATTTCCATGTTCACAACAGAGATATAGAGGCCTCAGAAATAATGGCGTTAATTAAATTCAGTAATAGTTGTTCATTAGTTCATTGTCCAATCAACCAGAGCAAAAGGTGTGCAATTAGAATATAATTGAAGGAAACCAGAGATATTATTATTCACAAGTAATTAATTGGATGGAGACAGAATTTTATCATTGTATAATTTTAGTTCAGGTTACTTTTCGATTCTCCAGAGAGAGAAAGACTTGTTGAATTATGCCATCTTGCATTTTGCAGACGTGTTCTTGGCTCCAGTTTAAGCCTTAAGTGACAGAGAGCAGCTCTGGTGTCCTGTTTTTTTCTTTTTCTTTTTTTTTTTTTTATGAATAAAACTTCATTTCTCCCTATAGCGACACTCAAGGCGACAATGTGGAGAAGTACATCTTTGCAGGAGATTGTAAAAAGCTTTAAGCGTGCTGACAGTCACAGCTGCTGCTTTGTGTCCCCCACACCTCCCACCCCCAATTACCAGTTACAGTCAACAAGTGGAGGTTGTATGCCTGCCACCTGGCAGTAACCTGGAGTCTTGATTCTTATGTGAAAATGAGTCTGAGGCCCTCCCATAGCCATCAGGCCCCCAGCTGGACGGACCTCACCATGTCTGTGATTTGGGAAGTGGTCTAGGCAGGGCCCACTTTGCTCAGGGGCAGGTCAGGTTTGAAACCCAACATCGGATCCTTGCCTCCTTTCCCTCTTACTTCTGAGCTCTGCCCTTATAGAGGCAAACATGTCAGAATTTAAAATATTCCATATCCATTGAACTATTCATATTATTCCCACTGGGGCATGTCAGCGCTGTTTAAATTAGGAATTCCAGGAAGGAGTCAACTTCCTTGCTCAGTTTCCAAGCTGAACTGATGATAGAGCCCAATTAACAGCCTTGGGGCCCTGTTAGACTTGGCCCCAGTGACCCCTTCTCTCTCGCCAGCTCCAAGGCCATGGGTTAACCTGCCTGGGCTGTGACCACAAAGTACCTGATGGGGTGAGAAATGAACAGGGTCACTGAAATGAATGCTCAGTGCACAGAGGTGCTAAGTTAAAGAAACTAGCTGATTCTCCAGTAAAAGTGAGTTTTGGAAATTTTGTTTCTGTAAAAACCTTATGCATTTCAAGTCCCTCCCATGAGGACCTACAAATCCACTCCAGTGGAGTTGAATGTCTAAAACTGGCATTTCTCTAAAACTGTTGTCTTTGTCCTGGGCTGTGTTAATGCCTGAAGAGGCTGCCTCTCATCTGAGATAAGCAGTGGCTCAGCCCAACTCTGTCCCAGGGGTGGTCCAGCCACACTTGTTCCCTTACTTAAACTGCCTTTTAATAGGAATGTACAGCTGACCTGTTTGTCTGAAATGTAAGTAGGATGGGAAATAGATGGTGGCGAGGGGTTTGCAACGCCTTGATCCCTGCTGATTCCAAAATGCTCCAAACTATTAAAAACACAGTGTGCTAAGGGCCTTTCTCTCCCTGCCTAGATATCTGATAGACTTCAGACTTAAAAATAGCCAGAACCGAGTAATGGGACGGACCTGCGCTTGAGTCCTAGCCACTGATCACACTGCAAACATGGCCACATCCCGAGAGTCCTTACAGAAGCAGAGCAGGGATGGTTTCCACTTGAGGGGAACCACGTGGAATTCAGAGATGTGCTTGCATCTCCTAGAGTATGGATATGAGCTAGCATCTCCTAATTGATTGTTGAGAACTTTCTGCTTATAGGCACAGGCTGGGGCATGCAAGTCAAGTCTCATCCATCCGTCTTCTCTTGGGTGACAGTTTCTAATACATTTAATCATTAGATGAGCCAGAGAAAATTTCTGTATGTGGTAATCGCCTTGTGGCTATGCTTTTTAAGATTTCCTAAAACTTCTATTATTTCTATCTCTCCTTCCTACTCATCCTTTTTTTTTTCTTTTGGATTTGGCAGTGATGCTCAATTCTGGCTGACTGCAAGAATCATGGCAAACTGTTATTTTTAAATTTTTTTTGACATGCAAAGATTGCACACATTTAAAGTATAAATTTTGATGAGTTTGGACATAGGCACACACCCATGACAGCCATCAATCACCACAATCAAGGTTCTAAACGTATCCATCACCTCTAAACATTTCCTATTTTCTTGTGCATGTGACTTTTTTGTTTGTTTGTTTGTTTGTTTGTTTTTTGTTGGTAAGGACGCTTAACATGAGATGTGTTCTCTTACTGTATTTTAAAGGGTGTTAACTCCATGTTGTTAACTATAGGCACTCGTGTTGTACGGCAGAGCTCTGGACTCACTAATCTATCATGTAAGCTTTACACCCACTGAGCAACAGCTTCCTGTTTCCCCTTCCCCAGTCCCTGGCAACCACCATTCTATTTTTGGCTTCTATGAGTTTGGTTTAGATGCCTCATATAAGTGGAATCATGTGGCATTTGTCCTTCTGTGATGGACTTATTTCCCTGAATGTAAAATCCTCTGGTTTCTCCCATGTTGTCACAAGTGTAGGAATTTCTCATTTTTTAAGCCTGAATAATATTCCATTGCATGTATATACTACATTAAAAAAAAGTCTGTTCATCTGTTGATGGACCATTTGGGTTATTTCCTTATGGTGAACTTTTAACACTGATATATGCTCATAGCCCAGCCAAGGCCATTGTGACCCAGGGCAGGTGTGTGGGGTTGTGTTGTATTCCTTTAAAGAGGATTGAACTTAGTTCCCGTGTGAGGTGAAATTACCTGCAAATGGTCTGATCCTTGTGAGGCTGACTTTTCCGCACACTTTAATCTAGGGGATTTGTCCTCAATAAGTGATGATTTTGTCCCCAGGCTATATTTGATAAAGCCTGGAGACACTTTGGTTGTCACAGCGTGGGGAAGATGCTACTGGTACCTACTGAGGAGGGGCCAGGGATGCTGCTAGATATACTGCTGTGTCCAGGGCTGTCTTCCACCACCAACAGCAAAGACTCACCTGGCCTGACATGTTCACAGTGTGGAGGCTGAGAAGCCCTGGCCTAGGGCTAATTGAGCCCCCACTGTCAAAGTACAACCCTTGGGAGGACTCTACTTAATGCCCCATGTGTGGGGGAGAACTTTCCACCAGGGCCAGTAGGAGCATGAACTGTTTCTAGCCCTGGGAAAGGTCCTAGAAGCATCTCACCTACTACTTTCTGGTAGTTCTTTTTCTGGTTTTATGCAGTTTTCTCTTAAGCATGCGAAAATCAGTATTCAGCCAGAGACTGGAGGGACCTGTTGCTGGTTGCTGGAGTTCTCTTTCCCTGCAGTTCACTCCTCTTCAGAATTTAGCCCCAAATTCTAGCTGGCTCAGCTTCTTGGAGTCTTGATCTCTGCCTCCTTTGCTCAATGCTCCTCTCTTGAGCTTCTGCTTTGTGCTCTTCAGCCTGAAAACTGCCTCTGGGTAGGGACAATTGTAGGGCTTCCTCCTGTCATGCCCCCTCCCTCCAGGATCATAGACCCCATTGCTTCATAGCTTTTGTCTTTCTGCTCCATCGTAGCTGGAAGTGGAAGCGCCCCCCTAGGTAGTTTTAATGTCCCACCAGGGTTGAGACATGCCACTTTGGGCTTTGCCGAATGTCTTCTTGGGTTGGGGTGAGCCCTAGGTCATAGGAGATAGAAGTACTCAGGTTTTAGGTGCTTGGACTTCAAGATAACTTTATTTGGAGAATGAAGAAGTCAATGAGAGGAAACAGGAAGTAAAACAAATATTCCCTTTCTTCTCACAGTTACCAAACGGGGCAAAATGATGTGCCCATTTCCAAATCAAGCCAGAGAGACGTGGCCAGATCAGTCTTCACGGTCTCATGTTTCTTCCTGAGGTCTTGGCCTCCAGCAAGGCTTCTGCTAGATCGGCCGGTGGCTCTGGCTGTGGTGTAGGCAGTGAGCTCTCCAAGGAAAGAGCACTGAGAAAAGGCCATTGGACAAAGGACAATAAATATTCCCATCACCTTTGCCGCCCCACTGGCAGGTCAGGAACCCCTGCCTCACCCCAGGCCCTGCTTCTGCCTGTGTGTGTACTTGTGCTCGGATGGGAGCCTCGGCCACTCACCTCTCTGCTGACAGCAGCTGGTGGTCTTCATGCAGGTGCAGGAGGAGGCAAATCCAGGAAGCAAAAGATGAAACAATCACTTGTGGGGTCTCTGGGCTGCTCACTCGGCACATTCTTCCAGGCTCTCCCCACAGGTGTCAGTGGGAGGCTGGACATTAGAGGGCAAGGTTCTTAGCAGGTGCCGTGGGTCGGAGGGCTGAAATGAAGTTTGTGGCATCAGCAGGCACCTCTGGTGGTTGAGGTCTCCAGAATAGCTGTGCTGTGAATGCTCTGTTAGAGGTGACACGTGACTCGATCTGGAACACTTGCAGTCCCTTGAGATCTATCTGACACTGCTGTGGTCAGTGTGCATCAGGACATTGGGCATGGGTCGGGGACTCAGTGTCCACATTTCAGCCAAACCAAGGGAGGGGTGATGGGAGGTGAACGGTGGCCATGTGGCTAAGTGTGAGGACACTGGCTTGAACCTGGGGTCTTGCTAGATGAGTGGCCTTGGGAAGCTTCTTGACTGTTTTGAGGCCTAGTTTCCTCACCTGTGTTCATGAGAACCATGACATCTACCTCCTAGGTTTGCCGCAGGGATGAAGGGAGACAATCTATACAAAAGGCTAAGCCTCAGGCCTGGCAGAGAGGCAGCATCTCATCAAGGTGAGTTGTTGCTACTCACGTTCCAATATTGCCTTTCTCTGCTGTCCCCAACCCTGCTGCGAAGGCGTGGCCCCTGGGACCAGGCTGATTGTAACCAGTGCTTAGAGGAGACTGCTCCGGGCATGCAGTCCTGTTTAAATTGGGGGTGAACATCCCTACTCCTCCTCCCCCACACTCAGAGTGCCAGGTGACAGGGACTTGTAACCTTCGGTGCTCTTGGCTCAGGGTAATCCATTCCCCAAGCAACTCAGACATTAGTCAGCAAATTGGCCCTGAGCCGAATGCACAGTTTCCGCTCACAACCCACCTAATTCTGTGGTCAGTGGCCAATTCCACCTTTGACAAGGGACTGTTGAGAATTGAGTTCATACACATCTGATTCCTGCCTGTGAAAGCTGGGGAGAAGGCAGGAAGTGTTAACAGAACGTGTTCCATGTGAGATGCACCCTCCCTTCGAAGAGCCACAGGGATATAAAGGAGTTCACCACCCCCAGGAAGGATGGAATGCCCCTCATGCTTTAGTGTACTCTAGAATCCTCAGGAAAACATTCAAGCAATGTAGACCTGGGACTCTGGGAAGGGTGGGATCCAGAAATTTCTGTTTTTAACATGAAATCCAAATGATTTTTTTAAGATTTAAAAAAATTTTATTTATTCATGAGACACAGAGAGAGAAAGAGAGAGAGAGAGAGAGAGAGAGAGAGAAAGAGAGACACAGGCAGAGGGAAAAGTAGGTTCCCCATGGGGAGCCCAATGTGGGACTCAATCCCAGGACCCCAGGATCACGCCCTGAGCTGAAGGCAGACACTCAACCACTGAGCCACCCAGGTGCCCCCTAATCCAGGTGATTTGGATGCAGGTCCAAATATGGAACTTCCAGGCTGATATTTTCCAACTGCACAAGCCAAGAAGGAGACAACAAAGAAGCCCAAGTGACTGGCCTGTGTTGAGAAAACTGGAGCCAAGGGGCCCAGGGCGGGGGAGGGGAGGCATGGTCAGAGAGGAGAGTGGCTGGGCCACCGTGTGCCAGGAGAACTGAGAGACAGAGATGGAACAAAAGGGGCTGTTGTCTGATCCCTCAATTGCCTCATTGATCCTCACCACAGCTGTGTGGGGCACATGAGCCCTATTTTTCCAAAGAGAAAGTTGTGTGAGGCCCAATCACTGATGCAGGCTGCATGGGGACACAGGGGCAGGAGGAGGAGGGTCTGCCTCAGTTATGTCTTGCTCTGAGGTTGTGCTTCTGGCATGGTGCTGAGGAGTGGGGAGATGAGGGAGCAGCACTTATCCTGACAGCAGCGACTAGGAACCCAGGGGTCTTTGGGGTTGACTGTAGACAAAGCCAACTATGCCAGGATCTGGTGGTAAGAGATAATGATACCTTTGCTCTGACTTGCTCTCTCCCTCTGCTTCAGGAATCTTTCCTTCCCACAGCTCTTTCACCAAGCATCTCCTCCTGGTCCTTAGGTCCCACATAGGTCCTCACTGACCTCAGTGTTGTCCCATGTTCTCTTTCCTCTCTGGTGGAGCAGATGGATTAAAGAGGAAATATTGGGCTGACTTAAAAAAAATTATCAAGGACCTACTCTGTGCTAGGAACTGTGCTGGTGCTGGGAACACAGAGGTCCAAAAGGCAGGGTTCCTGCCCCTGCTTATCATCTGTTGAAAAGGCAGCCATCCTAATGAGTGCCAAGTCAAGGTGTCTACACTGAGCTGTAGGCAAGGCTGAGAAGGAGACATTTGGGCATGTTCGTCATGGAAGATGAAGGGAGAGTGAGAATATGGGGCCTGGGTGGAGAAGGAAAAGACATTTCAGGCAGAAGGAATGGCAGCTCCTGGGTACTGGCACAGAAAGATCACACGTAAGTAGAACCCTGTGGTCTCTAGAATTACAGCTAGAATTTGCAGGGCACAGTTCCTGGGAGGAGGGAGCCAGGCAAAGAAAGAGTTTTGAAATTTGGATCTGTGGCTAAAAACTAATCTATGTGAAAATCCATGAGGCCAGACAAAGAACAGCTGACAAGGAAAGAACAGTTGTTAGGAAGCCATAAGATGAACAATTCTCGGGGCTCACTCAGGGCCATGGATTGTTTAAGTTTCTCACCATCCAGAGTAGAAAGACCTCACTGAGTAGAGGGTAAATTCAGTAGAGATTCTAGAAGGGTCGTGCCTTGGATGGATGCCAAACTAGCCCTAGAGTAAAGGCTACCCTATATCCATCCTATAACAATTTTGGAAACAATTCTTGAAAGAATTTGGCTCCTCCACAAGTAGTTTAATTGCCTGCCAAAACTATGATCAATACTCTTTCATGGATTACAACAAAATTCAGCAAGCAATAATATAAAATTAAAAAGATCTAGCATCCAGACAAAGCTCACTAGACATTCAAGGAACAGGAAAGCATGATTCTTAACCAGGAGAAATCATGATTAATAGCAACAGATTTATCAATGACAGTGATGATGGAATTAAAAAGCAATGATTTTTTTTAAAAAAAGCTATTACAAGACTATTGTTTTCCCTTTATTTTTTTTAATTTTTATTTATTTATGATAGTCACAGAGAGAGAGAGAGAGAGAGAGAGAGGCAGAGGGAGAAGCAGGCTCCATGCACCGGGAGCCTGACGTGGGATTCGATCCCGGGTCTCCAGGATCGCGCCCTGGGCCAAAGGCAGGCGCCAAACCGCTGCGCCACCCAGGGATCCCTGTTTTCCCTTTAAATTCAAGAGTTTGAGGATCCCTGGGTGGCTCAGCGGTTTGGCGCCTGCCTTTGGCCCAGGGCGCGATCCTGGAGTCCCAGGATCGAGTCCTGCATCGGGCTCCCTGCATGGAGCCTGCTTCTCCCTCTGCCTGTGTCTCTGCCTCTCTCTCTCTCTATGTCTATCATGAATAAATAAATAAATAAAGTCTTTAAAAAAATAAATTCAAGGGTTTAAGAGAAGATACTACCACGACGGAGAAAGAAATAGTTGATATAAAAATCCACCAAATAGAACTTACAGAGAAGGAAAAGAAATGACACTACCTGAAATGGAAATTTTACTAGATGGGATTAATAGGAAATTGGATGCTGCAGAAGAGAAGGTCAGTTAAATTTCTAAACTGAAGACCGAGAAAAAGGAGAGGGAGGAGAGGGAGAGGAGGGGATGAGGGGAAGAGAGAGAGAGAGAGAAAGAAAGCCTGAGTGACCTGTAGGACAACATTGGTATCAAGAGATCCAACACACATATAATTAGAATCTCAAAGAGTAGAGCAGAAATGAGGGTAGAAAATGATTTGGAGAAATAATGGCTGAAAAGTTTCCAAATCTACTGGAACATATGTCAATGCATTGCCTGTCAAGTACATGTATAGAGTCCAGATCATCAAGCTCAGCCCATCCTGTGTAAATAGTATATATTTCAGTGTCTCCCAGTGGTGGTCACAGGGCTGTCAATCAGAGTTCTCCTGTGCAAGGAATATGTTTGCTTCTTTGTGATCATGCTGCATAATTCACTGAGGCAGTGTGCTTATTTATTTATGGCTGAGATAATATCAATTTAGTGCAAGATTGTTTTTAGCTCCGATGGGCTATGAGAAAAGGGAAAAGCAATCTGGCAGATGTTATCTGTATGATTTTTCTATTCCTGCAAAACAAATGATCATGTAATTGGCTTAAAATGATACCTACTTATTATTTCACAATTTTGTAGGCTGGATATCCTGGTGTGGGTTAGCTGGCCCCTCTGCTAATGTCTCTCCAGGCTGAATCAAGATGTCAGATAAGGCTGTGATCTCACCTGAGGCTCAGGGGCCTCTTCCAACATCACTGGTTATTGTCAGAATTCAGTTCCTTGTGGTCGGAGGACTGAGTCCGCATTCTGTTGGTGGCACTCTCAGCTCCTGGAAGCTGTCCTCAGGTCCCTGCCATGCAGCACCAGCCATAGGCAGTTCACATGTTTGCTTGCTTATTCATGGCTAGAAGGACAATCTGCTGCTCTGAACATTCCTGACTTCTTTTGGAGACACACCTGATTAGGTCAAACCCCCCCCACCCCCCCCAGTATCATCTTCCTTTGATTCACTCAAAATCAACTGATTGGCAACCTTAATTATACAGGCAAAACCCTCTCTCCATATCATATAATTTAATTGTGGAAGTGAGAGCCCGTTGTACTCACAGGCTCTGGGACGTGTGTACCAAGGGGTGGGAATCCTGGGAGCTGTTTTAACATTCTGCCTAAACTTTATTTCAAATTTTTGTATCTGAGCAGAAAAGGAAATAGAAGGAGGTGTTGGAATTGAAGGCACATAGGTTTGGAGCCTCTGTCTAGGAGGTCCATGAAGGAAGGTGCCCTTAAGGTCCTCTGGCTTACCACTGTGACCCAACACCAGGTCACCTTCAAGAACATTGTGGCATGGGGCATCTGGCTGGCTCAGTTGGTTAAATGTCTGCCTTTGGCTCAGGCCATAATCTCAAGGTCCTGGGATCGAGCCCCACGTCAGGTTCCCTGCTTAGCAAGGAATCTGCTTCACCCTCTCCCTCTGCCACTCTCTCTCTCTCTCTCTCTCTCTCTCAAATAAATAAATAAAATCTTAAAAAAAAACAACATTGTGGGACACGTGTGAATAGATGCATTCATGGATGAATGGATAAACAAAAAAGTGCACAAAGTATGTTTGAAATGAAAATCTGGGGCCAGAGTAGGTGATGGTTGAAGACTGTGCATGCGAGGGATCTGACTCTGAGTCCATGCTCATGTTAGGCTCCCCATGGATCCACTCATTTGCAGTGATCGACAGATACACCTTGGCTTTAGGTAGCCCAAGTGAAGGTCCAAAATGGAGGTCCCTTGTTTCATTACCCTTTTCATTAATCAAATTCCAAATAGAGAAATTATTTAATTTTTTCTCTAGGTTCTAATTTATATCCCTTCTCCATCCAGAAAGGACTTCAAGACAGCTCTAAAAATAAGCATTCTTGGAAGACATCCAGAATTTAGGAATAATAATTTGTCAGAGAAACAAATAGGGCTGAAGACAAATGGGGGAATTATTTTCTTAAAGTAGACAACAAATTGCTTGCCAATTTCTATTGAAGACAAGGAGCATCTTCCCAGCAGAGCAGCCCGAAGCTGGCGGTGAGTGGGTTAGCCCTAAGCGGCTACTCTCTGCTAGGGCTCAGATGCCTCTGATCCAGCCCTCTGGTCACAGAAAGTTCATGAAACCCATTATTTTAGCTGCACTCCTCGCTAATGAGTTCTGGATGCTGCTGGCTTCTCAACACTTGGTTCTGGGGTAGTAGCTATACTTTGCTAGTAGTGTTGGAGGACACCTGTTAGAGGCGGTGGTGAGCTGGGCCGCGTGTGCCAGAGGGATGGGGTCTCGGTTGATGGATATGCAAGGAGGGGCCCAGGGGCATATGGGAGACGCAATGTGCTCAGAGCTTTGTTGTTTGCTGCTCACCGTTGATGTGATATTCAGGAAAGAAGCTTTGTCATTCTTCCAGGAGGTGTGTGCCACTGTGCTAGCTGTCAGACACACAGGAAACAAAAATATGAAGACTTTCTATGACAGAGTTCCGCAATAAATGGCCACATCCTCAGTTTTGATTATGCAACACGTGGGGACCAGGGCAAAAGCGACATGTGCTTCTTGTGTTAGAACAGCAGGGAGAAATAGTTGTTCAAGGCACTAAAGTAGGTCTTTTTTCCTTCCTTTTATTGTCTCTCTTTGGGTTTGTCCTGTTGGTTTTTAATGGGTTCTTTAACATTGGTTTAAGCAAAGACAAATTTAGATTTTAAATTATTACCATGAATTTTGACGTTCATCTTTAAACTGCGTAATGCCATTTTAACACGAATATAAGAGCATTCGACTCATAGGTGGAATCACTGAAATGATGCGGCTTTTATTTGTACTGATGCTATACATGCATATCTGTATCTCATTCTCACTGGAACAATGGAAACACTGCAAAAATCAACTCTAACTTTTATTTGACATAATATTCGACCAATGCTCTGTACCTTCAGTTTCCTGCTGGGTGAGGAAGGGCTAAGATAAAAGGGAGCTCTGGGGGTCCTCTCTCTCCCTTTCTCCTTCTCCTTCTGAGCTGTCATTTGCAGCATAAGCAGGTGGCCAACACAGGGACGTAACATGAGGAAGAAAGTCTGTGATAGGGTTGCTTGGTCACTCGTGTTTCCCAGAAATCTGCCTTCTTTCTGTAAGTAAGTAAGTCTGTTTCCGGGGGGAGCACGGGCCCCTTGGGGCTGTCAGCACTCGGCGTACTTGATCCTAGATGTGATTCGCTTACCTCATATTCTCTTTGAGTCTTGCTGAACTTCCACGTGTGGTAGGCTCACCAGGTTGGTAGGTAGGCTTCCACCAGGTGGGCTCACCTCAGCGAGGGGCCACTGAGGACCATCTGTGATGGGCAGTGAGGAAATCAGCAAACACACACCTTGCCCCGTCCTCTGCTTACAGTACCCCCACTATCCTCTTGGGATTTCATTTACAAAACACAAGTTCAGAGATAAAAATATTTTATAATTCAAGATGGTGACACAAAAGCACTGGCTGCAGAAGGAAAAAAAATGGATAAATTAGACTTGGTCAGCATGAAAACCTTGTGTGCATCAGAGGACATTATTAGCACAGCACAAGGAAATCCCACCTACTACCTGGGTGAGCCTGGATGGAGTTATGCTGGGTGAAATAAGCCGGTTATGACAAGACAGATGATGACGGACTCCACTTTGACGACGTACCTGGAGTAGTTAAATTCTCTGAGATGGGGAGTAGACTGGTGCCTTTCAGGGCTGTGGGGCGGTGGGTAGAATAGGAAACTAGTGTTTAACGGTACAGCGTTGCAGCCTGTGGGGCTGGAAAAGCTCTGGAGACAGATAGTGGTGATGATCGCGTGACATGATGAATGTACTTAGTGTTACTTACTGAATTATGTGCTTAAAATGCTAAATTTTATGCTATGTATATTTTACCATAATTAAAAGAACTTCAAGATGGTGACATGAAACCCATATGTGGCCCTTTGCAGTACAGGCTCCCGTGCCACTGCCTGGGTCTCATGCCTGTGAAGCTGGTCCTGCGCTAACTCATGTTTGTAAGTGCGTAGGACGATTCTCTTTCACAACAGGAGGAGATCTCTGAGGTCAGGGTCCCTGTCTCATTTCTCTCACTAACCCTGTGTTGAATTGAAACTCCGAGCTAAACTGGAGCTTGTGCACGATACATTTAAAAAATGCAGGCTTATGTACGATTTACATATATTAATATTCATACATTGTATAAGTATACAGTTCATTTTGTTTTGACAAATGCATACAGTGGTGTAACCAGCACCAAATCACGATGTAGGGCATATCTACCACCCAGAAAGTTCCCTGGTGCCTTTTGTACCCAACACCTTCCCTCAGCTCTGCCCCTGGCAACTGCTGATCTGCTTTCTGCCACTTAACTTTTACCTGGTCTGGCATGTTTTTAACTGAAATCATGCAATATGCAGGGGTGTGTGTGTATGTGTGTGACTGTAATAAGTTTTCATTACAACTTCTGGCTTCTTAATTAAACGGATCATGTTCTGTTGGGGTGGCAGAGAGGTGAGGGTCCCTGATTCCAGTACATGTAGATTTTTATTCTAAGTCCACACTTTCTTTCAATTCTGGCTTTGCGTGAACTCTTACCTTCCCCAGGATCAGTTGCTTTATATACAAAATGGAGTTAATAAGAATCCCTTCCCTTCACCCAGTGCATTTTCGGGGGTTGAATAAGGTGATGTACGAAAAGTGCTCAGGGCAGAGCTTGGCTCAAAGCAATAGCTCAGTAATGCTTAACTGTTTATCATCCTATTACTGATACCATCATTAATAAGAATTCTAAGAATGGCATGTCCTTGTCTCTCAAATGGCAGCACCACGGTACCTTCCTTCTCATGTTGCCATGGAGATTATTTAATGTCCGTTTAGCATTTTGTATGGTGCCTAGCACTTGGTAAGCAATCTGTAGTGTAGCTGTTGATATTCCATTCTGAAGCCATCAAGGACCCTGTTTTGCTATTCCTCACTAAGTAAAAGTCATCACCTTCTCTAATTGTGAGAAGATGTGAAAGGGCTCCATTTAGATTGCTTTCTGCCAGTCTAGGTTAAAAAAAAAAAAAAAAGTTGCAAACAGCAGCCACCAGTGTGAAATAGTAAAGGCCTTTCTCCCACGGGCCCAGGGGATGAGTTCCATGTGAACAGGTGAGCCAAAGAACAGGAAATACCCTAGTCCTTTTTTTTTTTTTTTGTCTCTATTCTTTGGAAAGAAATAAAAATGACAGCAATTGAGTTAAAAGTTGTACAGTTGAGTAGGCGATTGAACTGTCAGAACTTCCTGAGGTGTTCCGAGTCAGGGTAGCTTCACTGTAGTGGATTCGGAAATACTTGAAGCCGCTTGGGAGAGTAGCCCGTGACAGGGAACAATTCCTGGGAAGAGAGGTTTCCACCTGGTACAAGAAATGGATTCAGCTTCTGGAATCATCAGCTCGCATTTTAAAGCAAGGAGAGAAGGTTGCAAATGATAGGAAACATAATAGAACATGCTGAAAGGAATACTTAAGGAATCAGGGGAAATCCACCTCTTTGATATACAAAATAGTTCAGCTAAATTTGACTTTGTAACTGGGTAATTAACATGCCTGTGTTATGGTGTTATGTCCCCCCACCCCCTGCCCACGCCTGATGTTGGCATAGAAATCTCCAGCCAAGCTCTTCATCCTCATCATCACTGTTCTCATTTATCCGTGCAAACACACAGGGGCTGAAGTCACCCTGGCGGGAAAACGGAGGGTGAACTCTCCATGGACCACTTCTTGTTAGGCAGCCAGGGAGGCTGCTTCCCGTGAGTCTCACAAGAGGAGGGAGGATGAAAATAACGGATCCTCCTTCCATGCTGATTTGCCTTATTTTCAAACCAGAACCCCACCAGACACCACTCTTGACGACACAAGTGAAGGAGAAGCAAGGAGAGACTGAGGCATCTTCCTGCAGATCCTAACAAGGGAACAATCCCCACCCCCCCATTTCAATCAGATAAGGGATATTATCTCCATAATAAAAGGCAATTGAGAATCTAAATGAAAAATCTAATGCTTTTCATGCTGATTTATTTTAGATTAGAAAAAGTTAAAGCAGATGTAAACATGGAGAGATGAAGCATGAAGAGGGAATCATGGCAGAGTGATAAATCTCAGTTTTGAGTTATTATAGGTGCAGGGTTGCATTAACCAGAAAATACACTGTTGATCCAAAAACTGCTCTGACATTAATTATTGTTGCAGAAGAGAATTCAGAAGATTGAATATAAACATGCAATGCTGGCAAAGATCAATCATGCATCCAGATTAGCCATGGAGAGTGTATTCCCGCCCCTGAAGAGAAGAGGCTGTGTTAACCCGTTGGCAGGCCATGCTGGAGCCCTCCCTGTGACGTGCTATCTGCCTTCTAGCGGGACCTTCAATATCCCCTGGGGAGAAGACACCGGATGCAGAAAAGAAATGGCCCTCTTTTTTTTTTGGACCCCAACAATGTCTACCATCATTGTAAAGAGAAGACTTGGCCAAAAATCCACCCTTGGTCTTTGGTCCTTGAGATATAAATAGACTTGTAATCTCTCCTCTGTTTTCTCTGTAGACCATGCACACGTCCAGGCAAGGCAGAGTGAAGAGGTACTAGAGGCAGGGATCTGCGTAGACTTAGAAGTTCCCAGCTGTTTGCTCTTCTCTCTCCTTTCTCTTCACTTGGTCCCTGTTTTACTTGCTCAATGCTTTACAAAGCCCTGACCACCGCTGAACACACACACTCATGCAGGGGCACACACACACATGTACTAATATGGGGAATGCTGAGAGCACTGTGTTCTAGTTGGAGAGGATCCTGGCTCTGGCATTTAGTAGCTCTGTGACCTAGAGCAAATTCCTGAATCTCTCCCTGCCCCCGTGTCCATAACCACAAAATGCAGAGATACTGGCTGCCTTGTGGGAACTGGATGAGAGGATCTATGGAAAACTCGAACCCAGGGACTGGCAAGTTTATTAAACGTCTGTTGTACGGAGACCACAGTTCTCCATCCAGAGCTCTTGGGGCCAAATGTGATTCAACGATGATTTCTTAATTTTATTTCAGAAAGGTAACACTGCACAACATTTCTAGCAGGATCTAATCACCCTGTAATTAAGCTCACTGATGTTTTTGCAATAAAATGTATGAATATTCACACTAAATGGAATAAATTAATATTATAAATAGCCTCAGGTTAGTTCAGGGAAGGTCTGACTGTCAGATTAGTTTTCTACAAATTCACAGAAAAAAAAAACCCTCTTGGGTTTCAGAGCTTTATGGATTTTACAGTTGCAGGTAAAGGATTATGGATCTATTGTAAGAACTCTGATATCTTGAAGGGAGAGTCGGTAAACAACAAAAACAGCAAAAACAGTAGCATATTTGCTCATTAAGGTCCAGCCATTATGGCAGGGCTTGGGAGGATCAAGTGGGAGAATGTGAGAGTTGCTTTGAAAAGCGTTTAGTCTTCTGTAAATGGATGGTTCTAGTATTACTGTACCAGAGATGTTCAGATCTCGCTAGTGCTCAGCTTCCGGCTCTTGATAGAACTCACAGGATCATTTTATTGTCAATGTTATCAGCATCCTAGCTGGTGCCAGGCTTGACCGTGGAGTTTCTGCTGGTAGTGGTGGAACCTATAAGGTAGCAAGTGGTGAGAGGGTGTGGAAGGAATGCCAGCCTGGAGTCAGGAGGGCTGGTGCAGGTGTAAAAGCCCCATTTTCTTGCCCATGGGCCCTGATGTCTCTCCCACTCTCAGGACCTTTGTTTCTTTATACAATCAGAACTGTATGTGTTCTGGCCACCTCTTAGGGACTTTGGGGAGTCAAAAGGAGGTAATGTGTATAAAAGAACTGTGCAAACTGGAACATTCCCTGTGATTCTGAGGTGTCATGATTCTTTTCATGTCCTTGATTCTAATCATAGTGTTCTGTTCTCAAGGACTGATCTTGATCCCGATTGCCTTGATTCCAACATGGGCTTCTTCACTTGCTTTACTAGGTTTGTGTGACTTTGAGAAAATTACTTAGCCTCTCTGTGCCTCAATTTCCACCTCTGTAAAATGGAAATGATCAAGCTATTTCTCCCACAGAGTTGTTGTAGGATCCAGTGAGGTTACTGTGTTCATGCAGTGAGGCCTCGGTGGTATCTCCTTGTGTCATCCCAAGCTTGATGCAGGCTGAGGAGCTTCTGGGAACAGAGCTGGAAAATGGGGTCTAAATCTAACCTCCACCATGTGACTTAGGTCAGTTACTGTGGCCGTTCATTAAATAATATGGCCGTTCATTAAGAACTAATGGCTTCAGAGACCTAAGGGAGACAAAGTCTTGAAAGGGGTGAGACAGGAGCTACCTAATGATCACACAAGAAATAGCTCAGTGCTGATAAATGTCTCCCAGTGGAGACACTCCCAGGTCTTAACTAATAAGACCTTTAGCAATATCTTTTGTTTATTAGGGAACATGATCTGTGTGCAGAAAGAGCGCCATATATATTGAGTTTTGTATACTTTTTCCATTCTTTCTTTCCATAAAACCTTTTTTTTTCCTCAGTGGAAATCATAGTAGACATCCACTGATATCACGTGGCGCATCATCACACGCATGTGCTCATGTGCTATCACAGTCCTTTCACCCACTCCTGTCATTCAGTACATGCTTTCAAAGACAAATTAGGGACTCAGTGCTGTTATAGATGTTACAACCAAAGCAATGAATAAAGAATTTGCTGTGTGCAGCTCACATTCTAGGGGGAGGACATGGAAAACAGGTCACCAAATATATTACACCCAGCAAACAAGGAACAGAAGGAAACTACCTCAAAAACATAGAAGCTACATAATGAAAAACCCACTGTGAGCATCATACTTGCTGGTAAAAGACTGAGAGCTTTTCCTCTAAGATCAGGAACAAGACAAGGATGACTGCTTTCACCATTTCTGTTCAACACCATAGTGGAAGTCCCAGCCAGACCAACTAGGCACAGAAAAGAAATAAAAGGCATCAAACCATAAAGAAAGAAGTAAAATCATCTCTATGTGTAGATGATATGATCTAATATGCAGAAAGCCCTAGAAGATCCCACAGAAATAGTGTTAGAACTAATAAACGAATTTGGCAAAATAACAAGATGAAGAGGCAGTAACACAAAAACCGGTTACATTTCTCTACACTGATAGTGAACAATCTGAAAAGGAAATTATGAAAACAGTTCAATTTACAGTTGAAATAAAAAGAATGAAATACTTAGGAATTAACCAAGGGGGTAAAAGACATATACAATACAATAAAAGCTACAAACTGTTGCTGAAATAAATTAAGGAAGGCATAAACAACTGGAAACACATCCCATGTTCATGGATCAGGTAACTTAGTATTGTTAAGATATCGATACTACCCAAAATGATCTATAAGGTCAGTGCAATCCCTGTGAAAATCTCAATGACTTTTTTTTCAGAAATAAGAAAACCCATTATAAAATCCATATATAATCCCAAGGGATCAAAAAAAAAATCTCAAGGGATCCCAAATAGCCAAACCAATCCAGGAAAAGAACAAGGCTGGCAGGTTCATTCTTCCTGACTTTATTTATTTATTTTTCTTCCTGACTTTAAAGCTTACTATAAAGCTACAGTAATCAAAACAGTGTGGTACTGGTATAAAGACCAAAAATAGACCCATAAAATAGAATAAGCCTGCTCATAAATGGTCAAATGACTTTTGACAAGCCATTCAATAGGGGAAGGGCAGTCTGATCAACAAATGGTGTTGAGAAGACTGGATATCCATATACAAAGGAATTCAGTTGGATCCTTGTCTAATATTCTCACGGATCCAAGACCAAAGACTATGAAAAGACCTAGAGCAAAGAAGAAGAAGACCTAGAGCAAAAGCTTCATGACAGCTAATTTAGCAGTGACTCCTTGGATATGACACTAGAAGCACAGGCAACAAGAGAAAAAATAGACAAATTTGACCTCATGAAAAGTTTTTAAAATTATGCATACTGGTGAATCACTAAATTCTACTTCTGAAACTAATAATGCAATATATGTTAACTAAGTTAAATTTAAATAAAAATTAAAAAAATATGCATCAAAAGGCAGTATCAATGGAGAGAAAGGCCAATGTACAGAAAGGAAGGAAATACTTGCAAATTGGTTTATCTGATAAGGAATTAATGACCAGAATATACAGAGAAACAAAACTTAAGAACAAATAAACAAGGTAGAGGACTTGAAATATTTCTCCAAAGCAGATGTATAATAAGCCTATGGAAAGATGCTTCACATCATGAATAAGTAGGGGAATGCAAATCACACTATAGTGAGATACATCTCATATCCATTAGGATAGTTATTATTTAAAAAAAAACATAAAATAACAAATGTTGGTGGGGATGTGGAAAAAGGGAAACATTTGTGCAGTGCTGGTGGAAATGCAAAAATGGTAAAGCCTCTTAGGAAAACTGTGTGAAGGGTCCTCAAAAAATTAAAAAATAGAATTATTGGGGGGCACCATGATGGCTCAGTCGGTTGAGAGCCTGACTCTTGATTTTGGCGTAGGTCATGATTTCAGGGTCCTGACATGGAGCCCTGTGTTGGGCTTTGTGCTCAGTGTGGAGTCTGCTTGGGATTCTCTCTCTCTCTCTCCCTCTGCCCCTCCCCCTGCTCTCTCTCTTTCTGTCTCTCAAATAAATAGATAAATATTTAAAAAAATAGAATTCCTCTATGGTCCAGCAATTCCATGTTTGGGCATATACACCAAAGAACTGAAAGCAGGAGCTCAAAGAGATGTTTGTACATGCATTTCGTGGCAATAACTATTCACACTAGCCAAAACGAGGAACAAGGGGAAGGGGAGAGAGTTGTTAATGGGTACAGGGTTTCAGTTCTACAAGATGAAAAGAATTACGGAGGAGAGTGGTGATGGCTTGTGCATCACTGTGGACGTGTCGAATGCCACTGAACTGTACGCTTGAAAAATGATCACGATGGCAAATTTTACATTAAATATATTTTACTGTAATAAAAAAAGTTATAAAATGAATATACAGTGCAAGGTAGGCTTGGTAAAACACAGTTGCAAAGTGTCGCATGTTCCGAAGGCAGTGACGAAGTTTGGCGCATGGTCAGGACTCCAGGCACGGCTCTAATTCAACGTGTACACAGGCCTGAGCTATAACACACAAGTGAACATTACGCGCTAAATCTCCTTGTTCAAAAATCCCCAAAACTTCCCCATCACCTAGGAAATAATATCCACATTAGCATGGCATTGAAGCCTGCCCGTGGCACGCGGTCGTGGGCTGTAGCTGTGGAGACTGCAGCTCGGACCATGAACATTGTTACGATGTTAACGGATGCATCGACACTTGGCGCTGGCCTCCCGAGCTATTCCCCGGTGGTGGATATTTCAGAAACCTCTGATGTTTTGCCATGATGAACCACGCCACAAAAACATCTCTGTGGATACAGCTTTAAGTCCATTTTGAATGACTCATGAGAGACACAGAGAGCGAGGCAGAGACACTGGCAGAGGGAGAAGCATGCTCCCTGCAGGGAGCCCGACCTGGGACTTGATCCCGGGCATCCAGGATCATGCCCTGGGCTGAAGGCAGATGCTTAACCACTGAGCCACACAGGCGTCCCTCGATTTGGGATTTAAATCATTTCCTGTCCTACATCCAATGCTGCTGCACCTGTATTTCCTTCCTGAAAGTGTTCCATGGGTTACCTGGTATTCCTGTGACGTGTCCGTTGTGAGAATTAATAGGTCATGTTGTGCATAGGACGCAACGGAGGAGGGCTCGGAGCAGAGAAGCCCAGGGAGTGGCCAAACGTGGTGTGTGACTCCCCAGATCTTAGCCCCACCCTGCTCTGGGTTCCCCCCACTTTTCTCTGTCCCCAGTTTGGTTGCCCAGATGCTGGGGATGAGAAGGGCCAGGGTGGGGATTGAACTCTGTGAAGCCTGACTCAGCCTGGGTGGGACCAAGAAGTGAGCAGAGATGCAGAATTGGGGCTGGCATCGCCGCTTCCAATCACGCTGCGCTTACAGCAAGAGGCCGGAAAAGTTACTCGTCAGCTTTAGGGGACAGTTGTGAGGAGGGATGGCGGGCACGGGGCAGACCCAGTGTGGACCCTGTTTATAAATTCATAAATCCAAACCAAAAGTCTCACCTATAGCAAACCACTTGCGGAATAAACTCACAAAACCAACCTTTGCCTTTTGGCGGGGGAAGTCAGCGTCACAATCCTACTTGCAGACAGCAGAACGCTTTTGTATGTATTAATCTTATTTTCATTGGGCCTTGAAGGCTGATTCCTGAAATTTGATTGCTTGTGGTTAATCAATTTATCAATAGTTATTGCATGTCCAATTTTAGCCTCACACCCATTCAACATCATGATGGGATGGAAAAGAAATATTAGATGTGGTTCTTTTTGCTCTACTAGCAAAATCCATGTTAGCTGATTATGGTTTTTCTCCCTCTCCTCCTCCTCCTTGTGCATGTTGAAATCATCAGAAACCTACCCTTTATTCGTTTGCAGAGTTAACGCAGGAGAAAATGGAAATAAGTCTTCATTAAAACCCAGAGTTCTTTCTTGGGAGATTGGAGAGATTCTAGGGATGTTTCTTGATTCTTTAGAAATAATAATGCGCATTATTGAAGATTATATATCTGGCAAATAAAAATATAAAACTGGGAAGGTTTCTGTTTATCTTCCAGATCCACAGTCGGCTCTTCTCGTCCCCCAAAGATCATTCCGCTTGGGAAAGAAACGAAGGTCTTTCACACGCAGGTAAAGAGCTGGGCTCTGACCGGGTGGCGTTCCCGCTCAAGCCTTTATTTACTATCTCTCTCCTTTATTTTTATTAATAATGAAATGTTCTTTGGAGCCTCATCTCCTTGCAACCCCAAGATGATAGCTCAGTGGCTCTGACAAGATTTGAAGCTGATTTGAATTTCTAAACACCCAGGCTTTTAGGTTGGCAGTCTCCGAGAAAAGCAAACAATGCAGAAGAAATATTGGTAGTGCATTCAGGACCCGAGATTACTGCAGATTGCAGGGGTTTGGGCCAGCGTGGTGCAGGTTCCTCCAGGAATGAGTAATGGGGCGAATATGGAATATTCTCGCAACAGAGCAGGGACAGTTTAAGTATAGGCATGTATAAATCATTTGTGGTGAAGCTTCAATTCACAGCCCCTATACTGGAACAACACCAGGTGAGTTGGTTACAGTTCAGAACTTTTATTAAGTTCGTTAATATAAGTGGTGTGGAAACAAGCTTGTCCCCCCACCTCCCTCCGTCCCTGGGCCGTGAGAGAAGTCAGGTGGGTTTAGGTCACATTCTCTGATGGTGCTACACTAAGACTACAAGGTTAACAGAGCATTTCAATTCAGAGACTATAACTTCTGAATAATAACTTCTAAAAGCGTGTGTTCATGTAGCACATTTTCTTTTTAATCCTCATGTTAATTTTAATTTGTAAATGTGACAGGTGAATTGGTATCTATGAAAAATATTTTATGCATATACGTGCGTGCATGCGTGTGATTACACACATACACATTTATAGCTTTTCTCTTCCTTAACCCTGACCCGTATCAAAGGTATCAGGGGCCTGAATTCTCCTCCGTAACCAACACAGTCAACTCAAGACAAATATATTATTTGAGTGAAGCTTTCCTAGTTAATCCTTCCTGGATTCCCAAAGCATGGTTTATAGCTTACTCTTTAATGGTGGCAGATATTTAGTTTGGATCCTTTAAAAACTGAGCCCAGAAATTGCTTGTGGTGAGAACATGAATCCACTGACAGGCGCTTCTAGTGGCATAAACGGCAGGCTCATGAGCACGTCTGGCCACCTGCTTCCCACAGGGGGCTTGGGGACGTTGAGGAGAATGCCGTGTTTTCCTCAGAGCGCTCAGAGGTAGTGGGGAGAACAGTCTGGCCCGGGTGACCTAGATGTAGACCCATCAGTCTGCTTTTTTTGTAGGACGAGCTTAGCTCAAAATGGGCCTAATCGGGCACTCCTACAGTGGATGCTGGCTCGTGAGGTACTTAGCCGTTTAATGACTTAGAAACCTTGCACATGCTGGCCCAGAGGCCACAGGTTAATGGTCCAGGCTATAGGGAATGTGCCCAAGCAAGCCTGGGCGGGGAGGAGATACAGCTACCCTGGCTCTCTCCCCCTCTCTCTCCCTCCCTCGTCTATTCTTTCTTTTTAAATCTGTATTTTCCAAGTTCTAATTATGGAAGGATACTTTAGAGATAGTCTTAAACCTTGCGCATTCTTATAGAAAGCAAGCAGCTATTAAAGAAAGAAATCGTTTGTAAGGCTTCTTAAAGAGCGTAAGGCAGCTTTTATTCAGGGAGACCACTCCTTTGGGGTCTTCGAGGAGGAAAGAGAGTCCAAGCTCAACTGTGAATATAAGGAAACGTAGGAATTCACAGTCAAGAAGCAGGGTGGGGGTCAGTGGATGGAAATTTTCTAAGAGGTCAGGGGGCTAAATTGACTTGACGGGTAGGGGATGGGGGATTTGATCACATATCAAGGGTGGGGGATTTTTTTCTAATGGAACCAGCAGGACTCTTTCTAAAGCTGGACTAAATAGGCCAAAGACGGAGCTCAAGGGTGAGGTCTTGGTACATCAACTTCTCAGAGAAGCCTGACTCTGGTTTGATCAAGGAGAGTCTCTGTCAGAGTCAGGACCTAAGTGGGCACCGTGCTCTCCTGGAAGGCCGACTCTCCCGGGGGCTGTCCAGGCTCCATGCGTCTCCCAGAAGGGTCATTCCCATCTCTTAAAGAGAAATGGCACCGTCAACTCCTCTGCAATGGCGAGACAGGTGAGCTACTGCGGTAGAGAAGGGAAACCCCAGTGGAGAACTGGGCTCAACTCTGAATGCAGCCAGCGCAGCCAATGTAGCCAGGGCATCTGTAGCCAGCGGTGGGGTGGGGGCATCTGTAGTAGGGTGGGGGACTGGGTGCATACAACATTACCAAAAAAGAACTTGATTAGATGTCAAGGTAGGGGAGAGTCTTGTGAAACCGGCTCAGCAGCATTCTCTCTCTAAATCTGGGCTCAATGGGATTCTTTGCTAAAACTGGGCTTGGCAGGCCACCACCAGCAGGGCCAGGACAGGGGGTCAGGATGAGCCACCAGGTTGCAGAAAGCACAGGAACGAAGGGGACTCTGTGGGCTCCAGCAGTGAGGACGTGGGTCTCGCCAAGAGCTACCATGACAGGGTTTGGTGTCTGTCAATTCACTTCCTCAGGCTCCATCGTGATTCGATCATCACAGGTCAGGAAGCAAGGTCAAATATTAGAAACGTGGCTTCTGGGATCCCTGGGTGGCGCAGCGGTTTAGCGCCTGCCTTTGGCCCAGGGCGCAATCCTGGAGACCCGGAATCGAATCCCACGTCAGGTTCCCGGTGCATGGAGCCTGCTTCTCCCTCTGCCTGTGTCTCTGCCTCTCTCTCTCTCTCTCTGTGTGTGACTATCATAAATAAATAAAAATTAAAAAAAAAAGAAACGTGGCTTCTTAGCGTGTAATCCTGTGCACACCTGGCTAGCAGGGCAATTCTTCCAGAAGGAGTCCACGGGCTCGGCAGAGGTCAGCTCATAGAATCTCAAGTTTGGGCAGGGCCCGAGGGTCATTTCGTCCAGTTTCGTCCAGTTTCCTTCTGCTGTCTGATGTCTGAAACCCTCCGCCTCCTTCCTGTGCAAAAGCGGGGAAGCCTCTCAGAGCAGGCTGACCACATAGAGTCCCACGGACAGGGGGCTCGCTCTCAGGAGGTAACTCATGATGTGCTCACACAGCGGGAACTGTTAGAAATCCTTTAGATTGTATTGAGCCAAACTAAAATAAGTTACTTATTTTCTTTTAATCTGGTTTGAGGAGGCAAAGAGTCCTCATTAAATACTGAGTTGTTAGAATGCACGATCTGATGTATGTTCTAGAAAGACTCCTGTATCCTGTTCCAGGCAGGAGGTGATGGGGGTTTCATCTAGGGCAGGAGTGACTCCAGTGCTTGAGTCACTGGAGCCCTGGGTAATGACCGAATTATTTGCAGTAAGAGGAAGTTTTTTTTTTTTTTTTTTTTTAAAGATTTTATTTATCTATTCATGAGAGACACACAGAGAGAGGCAGAGACATAGGCAGAGGGGGAAGCAGGCTCCATGTGGGAACCTGATGTGGGGACCTGATCTGGAGACCCTAGGATCACACCCTGAGCCAAAGGCAGATGCTCAACCACTGAGCCACCCAGATGCCCCAGTAAGGGGGAGGCTTAAGATGTTTCTTGGGTAGACAGTGTTGCTGTTAGTGGGGTAGGGAATTCAGGGTCCAGGACGTTCACAGAGTGTGTATGGGGGTGCTGGTTGGAGGATCCTGATTTTGTGGGGTTTGGACCCTGTACTTGTGAGAAGCCACCTGCCTTAGATGCCTGGGATGCATTCAGCAGTTTGGTGTTGAGATGGAGAGACAGGTTAGGGTCGTAGATCTCAATCTGACCATCATTTACAGGCGGTGTATGAGAGGCCTTGAGAACAACTGAGATTAATGCAAAGAAAAATATATGAGCTGGATGGAGAGGGGATGAGGCTGCAAAACCGAAGAAGCCCACTGTGTGGGGTGGTGGCTGGGGCGGGGAAGGACAGCACTGTCCTGGGAACCACAAACCTGACATCAGGGTTTTCTTTTGCGATGTGAGGTATTTAGTGCCAGGGTTGACTTTGCCCTCACTCAGCTCCTTGTCTTGGGAAAAGTCCACTTGCTCAGGTCTTACTTTGCTCTCGGACAACAGTGGTTTATGCCCCATCTCTACCAGCTGCTCTAGAACTGGGTGATGTGGGTGGTAAGCCTAGAAGCTAGATAGGGAGGGGCATATTTTCTGCAAACAGGGTTCAAGGGCTCATGCACAAACTCGCAAATGAAACATCGTCTCCGGATTTTCATTTTTGCTCCCTTCGCTTGCACGCTGCAACTATAGTCATTGCCTCGCTCACTGGGGATTCCAGGAGTGGGAAGGGTGGGGAGAGGGGGAGCTGATTTTTCATGGTAAAATCGTCCTATTGGCAAGACCTTTGAAATGCGGTTGGCCTGCATAGAACCCCAGGTCACAATGAATAATAAGATCCAAACACTAAGAGAGGGAAATAACGTAGGAAGGGTGACTGTTTCTGCCCAAACTCGTATCTGTTTTCAAAAATCAGTGGGAGGTAGGAAGTCCCTTTGAAATTTCCATTCTGTGTATTAGAAAAAGATTCCTTTTACCGTTTCCCCATCCCTGCGCTACCTGTCTGCAGACAAGACTGCTTCATCTGAGAATTTAGCAATAGTTAGGAGGGTCAGGTGCTTAGTTAAGCCATTTCTGGGGACATCAGTTATGGGAAATGTATGGAAAGGTAATTGATGAAGGATCACCTGGAATTTTTAATTGCTAATTCACTTGGCTTAGGAAGGAAGGTGGAACGGCATGAAATTTTCTCCCTCCTGATCAATTAAGCCCGACCTTTACAGCTGGCAGTTTTTAAAGGGTGGGTCTTTGATTGATGAGTGGGATGAAGTAATTATATTTCACTTAAAACTTGAGGGTCATTGTTTCTCTCCTCCAGCTTTAGTAAGAGCAGTGATTTGCTGCCTTCCTAACCCGTACTTTTAGTTTCATCAGTGCCAAGTCAAACAGCTGTCCTGCCACAACACCAACCCTCCAAGGAAGGATTGGTCTGTTATCCCTTAAAAACTGCCCCGAGATGGATATGGGTTTTATTTCTTTTCTCTTCTGCAGTTTGTAATTGCAGGTTCCCTCTGAACAAGGTATAGCAAGGCCACCACAGTTACCTGTTTTCCCTGAAAAACCTGGTTTGTGTTCAGGCTCTAATTGTTGAGGCGAAAGCAGGTGGATTCATTCCTTTTTATAAAAAGGAGCCGTGTTGATCATGCCGTATCGCCATCTGCCTCCCTCTCCCAGACTCCTCCTTGCCCGTGAGGGGAAGTCACCTATGGGACAGCGTGTAAGAGTGGCTTTAATCAATGCAACTTCTCTGCTTGAAGATCACACCAGTCCTCGGAGGCCAAAGTATCGATTCCTTGGCACCACATTTGGTGCCATCCCACATCTGACTCTACACTTGCTTGACCCTCTCCTTGCCCCTGGGGACTCTCCCGAAACCACCTTCTATACATCCCGGTTGTGAAAATCCTTCCTTTTGTCAAATGCATTCCCTGATTCAACCAGCTCACCCTTGGCACTTCAGGGTTTCTGTGTTCCATGATTCTAGTTCACCCTGCATTATCCTCTTTCCCTTGTAGACTTGTCTTTTTTTTTTTTTTTTCTCTCCAAGACTATTGGCTTGGAGGGCAGGGACCTTGTCTTACTCATCTCTATGTTCCCCAGGTTAGGGACCAGTGCATAGAAGTTCACTGGATTGCAAAGGATTAGTTGCTTGAAGGAACCACGTGGAGCCAATTCTACATCCAGGGATCTTACCTGACTCTCTCGGGCAAGGCCTCAGAGCAGGCTGGGAATTGGATTCCGTGACCGCAGTTGAGAGCCTGTCAGGGATAGCAGCTGCTTTTGGGGTTTTCTACGACTCTCTCGAGTACTTTACCTGTCCTGTTACTCAGTTCCCTTTGCTAAGGGGACGGAGGCCTCCACTCAAGTGGCTCCTATGGAGCCTGCTTGCTGCTGGCTCTGCTCAGTGTCCCTCTCACTCCGCAAGAGTAAAGGTGGGAAAACGCAGCATAACTTCGCTGGCCACCCAAGAAGAAAGAACATTTATTCCTGCTTTCTGTGCCAGATGAAAGGGACGCATTTGGGTCTGTTGTGCCTGCTTGTGTAGAACATGACTGGAAAGAAAGTAGACCAAGTCACCTTGCTCTCTAATGGATAACCGTTATGCTCGTGTCCCTTCCTCAGTTCCACCTAGTGCCTGCCTGGGTCTTGGCCCTCCGTTTTGTCACAATCACCTATAAATAGTGTGATAAGCAACTTTTCCCCCTTGTATGAATTTCTGCATCTAGGTCATCTTTGCCCATCCCCTGTACATAATCTAATTTTAAAAATAATTGGTAAGAAATATACCAAGCAAAGAGCTCAGCTGAAGATTCCCCAGTCTGTGTAGCTCTGTGGCAGAATGAAATGCATCCAGCCAGATGTAACTGCCTCCCCTCAAAGGCTTGGAAGCTTAGTCATCGCCTCTTGTGTACAGAGGAACAAAAGGAGCTCATCTAGAAGTAAGGAAATCAGATGCTGGGGTAGACATGAGGTACTGGCAGTGTTCTGGGAGGGCCACTGTGTCCTATTCTTAGAGGAATGAGGACTGCCCATCATTTCCATTCATTTTCCCTGGAGCATATGAGCCCTTCCACCCTGACGTGGATGTCCGGGCAGGCATCTTTGGGCACTAGTATTTTGACCTGACCAAAGGGATCAGGTCTGAGTGACAGGCATCCAGCATTATGTTTTTGCTGGGAAGGGGCACCCACTGGTGAAGTGGCATTAAGAAGCCCAAGTCCGATGGCTGAGCAGCAATCCCCTTTCCAGCATGGACACAAGATTTTACTGAAATCGCAGTGCAAGGGAAATGGCTCTGCTCTAGCAATAGTTCCCAAGTGGAAGAGGGCACTGGAGTCCTCCAGGGAACCTAAAACAGAAACAAGTCTCTAGACTCCACCCAGACCTGTGGCATCAGAGACTATGGGAGCAGAGCCCAAGAAGCTGTCACGAGCATCCCTTGTGAAAACCACTCTTTTGGAATTTGCCGTGTTTTTAAGAAATATGCGTAATTATCATTCCTTCACCTCCAAGAGTTATTCAGCATAAAGCTCTCCTACAGAAGGCTGTTTGAATTGCCTCCTCTTCATCATTTGGTAACAGAAGGGTTCCCACACTAGGATTATGGGGGTGGCCAGGCACAACGCCTGACACCGGGTGGGGGAACTGCTAGCAGTTTATGAGTCACATACACCTCACAGTCCTGGGGAGGGACACAGCACCTGCCACCTGTCACCTGCAGGGCCGTACGAGAACTACCCTCAGGGACAAAGTGAACAAGTAGAAGCAGTGGAGGCAGGCTTTGTAATGTCAAGAGGGTGGGGTGATCCTTGGCTCCTGTGGGAGGATGTAATAGGATTGTTTAAGTAATTCCATGAGTTGGAAAGGAAATGAAGCTATGGCTCAGGGAAAAGCAGGAGCTGCTCCTCCCCTCACCCCCCATCTCCATGACAAGGAGGGTTATTTGACTGGGGGATCTTGTCTGTGGAAGCAGCGCTGGAAAGGGAGTTTGCAGTTTGGCCAGATGAAGCCTTCTTAGTTGCACCAGATGTCAAAACAGCACATGATATGGGGTCTTAATGGTGATCCTTACACAGTGAGGGCCTGACATGGAGAGAGTGAAGGTGTGGAGGCCAGGGCAGAATGACATGGTCTGGGATCTAGGGGGTTACATACCTGCTGGGGCAAGGGGGACAGAGAGAGAGATTGAGAGAGAGAGCTTGGACCCAGCTTCCAAGAGCATGGCAAGAGCCAGGTGTGGACACCAACGAGGCACGAGGTCAGTGTCAGGGAGGTGCAGCTGGAGGACACAGTGTCCTCACGTGGAGGAAGTGCACCTTGGTGTCTGGGAATGTAGGGTGGGAGCCACGTGGAGAGAGAAACTGTGGCTGGATCTGACTCAGGTTAGGTCCTGCTCAGAGTGCTAAGGTCCCAGCATCAGGTCCAGGAATCGGGTGCAAGCCAGGAACTCGTTCCCCAGCAAGGCAGAAACCCAAGTTCTAGACTGAGGCCAAAATGGGCCCGAGAAGCAATGGAACCCTAATATCTCTCTGAGCTAAGACTGCTGTCCCCTTTCAGGAATGGCATCACCATCCATGGGGCTGTCACACTGGAGGCCTAGGAGTCTTTCTGTCTCTCCCACACCCCCAGTGTCCAATCCATGACCGCGTCCCTCTGACTTACCTCCTGCTCATCTCTGAGACCCGTCCCTGCTGCCGTGTCGGCCTGGATACTGCAGTAGCCTGTGCTTTCTGCGTCTCGTCTCTGCTTACAGCCAGAATGAGCTGTGTGGGCCATGCCATTCCTCCTTTAGAATCCTTCCATGCCTTTCAGTTGCTCATAAAGGCAAAACTTACTATGGTGTGAGAGACCCTGGGGCCGCCAGTCCCTGATCTCCCTCTCTCCCTCCTTCTGGCTCTCCTACCCCATCCTCCATGTGCCTCCTGCTGTGAAGCCCCTGGACAAGCTGATCTCTTTGCCTGACCCACGCTGCCCTTTCCTTTCCCCCTAAGGACCCTTGACTACAGAGCCTCAGCCATACATCCTAGGGAAGCATCCCTGATCTCAAGACCAGTCCCACTGCAGGCACTCGGAGTCCACCTTCCTCTTCTTTGCTGCACCTGTGACAATCGTGTTATGTTTCTTTGGGCTTGAGAAGCACCTACCCCCCCCCCCCCAGACTGTAAGCTGCAGGGGAGCTTGGATTTTGCCTGCCAGCCCCCGTACCAAGCTAGGTGTGCCATAAACCACCTTTGGAGGGATGAGCCAGTTGGGTGGAGGAAGGTGCTAAGTCACCTGTGGAACCTGGAGAGCCACGGGGATGGGAATCAGGCATGTCACCGTGAGCTAACTTCAGAAGGACTTTAGGGTGACTCTGGGACACTGTGTGCACTTCCCTTTCTGCCCTGTCTTCTCCTCTCTGAATCAGCAAGACCCTCCCTTCCAGCCTCAGGCTTCTCAGTCTCCTTCCTGGGATACCACCAATATCTCGTGGTATTGCCTGCCCCAGAGCCACGAGCCCCAGGGCTTACATGTGATTCCTGGTGTGATTTCAGAGGCTTTAAGTTAAAGAGGCTCATGGGTTCCTACTTCCCTAAGGTTTGTTTTATGTCCAGAGCCCCCGAGAAAAAACATTTTTTTTCTCTCGAGAAAAAACATTTCTAAACAATTGTCAAAGTCACATACTCCTTCCAAAGATTGATGTCACTGGGGAAAGGCTGCCAATAAAAGGAACCCACCCTCCACCCCCCACCCCGCCCAGCTCTGTGGGCCCTGCTGCCCCAAATGCTGCTTATTTTGGTGAAATATTGTTACTAGGGCGTGGAGAGGACAGACTTGGTTAAGAGCTGAAGCGTTCTATTTTCGAGCAACTTTGTGCCCAGCTGGCCATCGAAAGAAAAGATTCTTTGAAAGAAAAAAAGTGTATAAGCAAAGGCAACGCAAATTGAAAGTGACACATGGAATTAAATGTACTTTTGAAGCTTACTGTGTTATTTAATATAATGGTCATGTTAGTGTCCGGCTTTCCAAGCTCGAGAGGAGAATTTCTCTGGCAGCTGTGCTGTGGCTGAGCCCAGGGGACCAGGACACTGAGCGAAGCGCCTCCCACACAGAGCGAGACCGTCTGCGCCCCTGGCCTAGTTTACGTGTTGGTGAGAACACCGGTGCTGGCCGTAAGATTGTTCTTGCAAAGCATCTTTTGAATTTATTTAATTTTTAATTTAAAAAAATTTTATTTATTTGAGAGACACACAGAGAGAGGCAGAGACATAGGCAGAGGGAGAAGCAGCCTCCCTGCAGGGAGCCTGATGCAGGACTTGATCCCAGGACCCCGGGATCACGCCCTGGACCAAAGGCAAATGCCACCTAGGTGCCCCGAAAAGCAGCCTTTTTTGAACAAATTATCTCCTGACTTGCTTCCTCCTCTCCTGCTTCCCGAGAGTGGTCTCTCTCTCTCTCTCTCTCTTTGGGTGTGGGCACAGGCTGCCAGCTTGCCCTCGGGGCTGGTGGAACCAGGCAGTGGGCAGGGTGGCCTGTGCCTGGAGCTCACAATCAGAGGTCATAACAGATAGAAAAAGAAAATTAGGGCCACCTCCCCTTTTCAGCTCCCAGAGGGGGTGCAAAGACCTCTTGTGTCCTGGTAGAAACGGCCTGTGTGTGTTTGAGCAATCGGACAGGTAAGATCTGGCCTCTGCCTTCAAAGGTGCCACTGTTCTGGAAAGAGCCTCAGCTGCGTGTCTCATGCATCCCCTGGGCACAGGAGGGGACCTTAGGTTTCCAAACCCTTCCGGAACATTCCCCCCAGGCTGGCATTGGGAGGGAGCTCCCGAACCTTTCTATAGGAGCTTCAGCCGGGCGGTCCGTTCTTCCCAGCCTACCCGGACCACAGAGGCTGAGCTTCCCGAAAGCTGCTCGAGTTACTTGCAAGGGGAGCTCGTTCTTGAAATGGGATCCTGTGGGGAGCCGGTGTGGGAGACAGCCAGGGCACCTGCAGGGGGTGGGGGGGCCCTGGCCCCGGTGGGTGGGGGTGCGGGGAGCTCCGCAGGTGCAGCAGGGCCTCCTGGCCTCCTCCACGGGGCAGGATCCGACAAGCACCCTGGGCAGCACCAGCACCAGCTGTGCACCCACCAGGTGATGTTCCCCTGGACGCGGGGACTTCCCGAGGCCGCCCAGAGCCCTGCAAGGGGCAGGTTGTCAGCGCGGGCAGTGCCTTTCCACCCGCGGGCCTGCCCTGTGTGGATCTGGATCCCACGCCCTCGGGCGCTGCGGCCGTGCTCCCGGCGCCTCAGAGCCCGAGCTGGCGCCCGCAGGTGGGCACCGGCCCGCAGGTGGGCGCCGGCCTGCAGGTGGGCACCGGCCCTCAGATGGGCGCTGGCCCGCAGGTGGGCGCCGGGAATGTGCCCTGGTTTCCGTGGGCCGATGGGAAGCCGCGGGGTCTGTAACCGGGCTGTGCTTTCAAAATTCCCTCCCTTCTCCGGTACGAAATGGCTTTGGTTTAATGACCCTCAGCTCATCGTTCCCTTCGGATCGTCAGGCCGGCCCGGGCCCCCAGCTCCTCGCTCAGCTCCGAATGTGCGCCTCTCCCCGCAACGCCTCGCGGGCGCCCCAGTTTGCCTTGTTCTTTTTATGGGACTTAGGAGACGGTCTCTGGGGGGGACTACACACCGAGACTGTCAGCCTGCCGAGGGGGCCGAGCCTCGCTCCTGGGCAGCTCTGCAAATGGGCAGGGCTGGGGTCGGGGACGTGGATTCCAGAAAGCTGTGCCGCGTGATGGGGTTGGTGAACACGGGTTCCAAGCAAGGGGTGCCCAGGCATAAATTACAGTTGGCTCAGAGGACAATAGCCCTGGCTGGAGTCAGTGTTAGGGGGTGAAACTAGGAGGCCTTAGGCAATCCCAGCTCCTCCACTGTTCACTTTTTTTTTTTTTTAATTTTTTTTCACTTTTCTTTTCTTTTCTTTATTTATTATTTTTGTAAAGATTTTATTTATTTATTCATGAGAGACACAACACAGAGAGAGGCAGAGACACAGGCAGAGGGAGAAGCAGGCCCCCTGCAGGACTCGATCCCAGGACCCTGGGATCATGACCTGAGCCAAAGGCTGATGCTCAACCACTGAGCCCCCCAGGTGCCCCGACGGTTCACTCTTCAATGTTGGTCAACTGAATTGAGCTCTGTGCAACTCAGTTTCACCATTTGTAAAGTGGGGATGGTAAGACCCTATCTTGCATCGCTGTTCTGAGCAGTAGTTATAATAGATAGAACCACTAATCCTGACCTTTTTTTTTTTTTTTTTTTTACAAAACATTAGTATGGTGAGAACACCTCAACATAAGATCTACTCGCGTGGCAACTTGGTAAGCCTACACTGGCTAGCCCAGTTATGGACGCAGTGCTGTACAGGGATCTCTGGGGTACGCTGCCTAACTGAAATTTATGTCCATTGGTTGATGATTCCCCATCTCCCCCTCCCTGCAGCCCCTGGCTGTTACCAGCCCAGTCTCTGATTCTAGCAATCTGACCATTTTACAAACCTCATGGAAGTAGAATCACACAGGGTTTATCATCTATCTATCTATCTATCTATCTATCTATCTATCTATCTATCTTTCTTTCTTTCTTTTTCTTTCTTTCTTTTCTTTCTTTCTTTCTTTCTTTCTTTCTTCTTTCTTTCTTTCTTTCTTCTTTCTTTTTAAAAAATATTTTATTTATTTATTCATGAGAGAAACAGAGAGAGAAAGAGGCAGAGACACAGGCTGAGGGAGAAGCAGGCTCCCTGCAGGACTTGATCCCAGGACCCTGGGATCACGCCCTGAGCCAAAGGAAGATGCTCCACCTCTGAGCCACCCAGGTGCCCCGGGTTTGTCTGTCTGTGCCCGGCTTACTTCACTCAGCATCACATCCTCCAGGTCCATCCCTGTTGTTGCACAAGGTAGGATTTCCTTCCTTCCTACAGCTGGATAGTATTTCATTGTGTACATTGACCCCATTTTCTTTATCCAGTCCCCCGCTGATGCATACCTGGGTGATTGCCCCATCCCGGCTGCTGTGCGTAGTGCTGCGGTGACTGTGGGGGTGCTACTATCACTTCGTGGTCCTGATTTCAGTCCTTCAGGTAAATACCCAGAAGTGGGATTGCTGGATCACATGGTAGTTCTGATTTTTAATTTTTGGAAACCCCCCGCCCTCACCATTTTCTGTAGTGACCGCACAATTTTGAGTTCCCAGCAACAGGATACAAGGTTTCTAATTTCTCCACATCCTTGCCAACATTTGTTACTTTTTTTTTTTTTTTTTTGATACTAGTCGACTTGACAGGTGGGAGGTGATCTCTCTCATGCAGCTTTGATTTGCATTTCCCTGATGACAAGTGACCAATCTTCGTCGTTGATATTTAAATCAGCATTGTGTGCTGTCAGTGCCCACCCCCCTTGCCAAAAATATACTGATGCTTACAGGTCATGCTATTATTTTCTTTCTGGAACATTCTATCTGTGCTGCACGTGGGGAAAGGAAAGAGAAGGTGAGGTTGGGGGCTGCAAGGGGGTAAGGGTTGAGGAGAGCACGAGGATAGAAGGACAACCTGCCCCATGACCTGGGCTTCCCAGGCCTGCCACACTGGACACCGGACTGCTCCCCATTTCTAGGTGACACATACAGTTGGTCACCGTGCTCAGCATGTCCCTTGGCCTGCCTTCTCTTTTATCCCCACAGCTTTATCCCAGACAAGGGGTGCTCTTCTCCCAGCTTATCACAGAGCCTCATGCCCATACCTCCCTTGGCCAGGAGCCCCGCAATGGCCAACTTTGTCTCTGACCTTGGCCGCTGTGGAAGGCCATCCCCAGGATGGACCAGGCTCCACCCTTGGCCTGTGCTTCTAAGCACTTCAGCAGGTGTCCTCAGACTTCCCTGCCGTGTGTGCGGCTCCATCTCAGGCAGACACCACCACACCTTACCTAGAGAGTCTCCTGGCAGTTTGTGGAATGTCCTACATCTTCTCTTCTAAGACATATCCTGTCCATCAGCAAAATTCCTCATGGGTCCTCATGGATCTCTGGGCAATTATTGGGGAGCTGATGGGAAATGCCTGCAGAGCCTGGATGCTGTACCCTCCTGGGCAGTTTTTATCATGTGGCTGGTGGTGGGAGAAGCAACATCAGGAAGTTGGCAGCAGGTCCTGGAGTCAGACCAGGCTCCATGTAGTTCCAGAAATGCCATTTCATCAGAGGATCTAAAGGGAGAAGAGGGATGAACACCAGCGATGGGGGTCGGATGTCCACTGCCACAGTAATGCCCAAACCCACACCGTCTCCAAGACTTAGTGGCTCATAGAATCATGAGCATTTCTTTGGCTCTTAAAGTGCACGTTGGAAATTTTGGCTCCTGGTTCTTTGGCTTTGGCTTTGGTGTTGTCTGCCTGCTTGTGTGCTGGGGGTCAGCTGGGCATCACCAGGGTGTCAGTTGGAATGACAGCTCCACTCACGCAAGCTACTTGGGAATGCTCCCAAGGTGAAGGCAGGGGGCAAGAGCAGAAACAGAAGTGCAGAAATCTATCTTCAAGCCAATGCAAGCCAAATGATGAAACTCAGAACCTAGAGGTGAGAACTAGCCCTCACCTCCCAAAAGGGCGGGGGATGGAGGGTGCAGAGAATTGGAACTCTTAATCCCATCCATCTACCAACTCTATACACCTGGCAATCTGCTGGGCAGGTGCAGGGCAGGTGCTATATATATATATATACATATGGTTGTTAACAACCACTCCATGAAGAAGGTACACTTATGCCCATTTGATAGATAAGAACATTGAGATTCAAAGAAGTCCAGTTACCTATGGGGTTGCCGAACTTTTCACCCCTAAGATGGGGTTCTATTCTGAGTTTTGTGATGGGAGTTAATACACTGGGCACATTAAATATATACCAAGTGCATCTGTGCCTGGCACTTGGTGAATGCATGATAGATGCTGGCTGCCCACAGGCCTGGATCACACGTGTCCAGAGACCACACATGTCACATGTGCCTGGCACAGGGTCTGGGACCCAATAAGTAGCTGTTCAATGGATGCATGACGACACACAGAGTCTTGGAAAGAAAAATACCTCCTGGTCAGACAGATCTGGGTCTATCAGTCACTGATTACCTGTGGGACCTCCAGTTTCCGAGTCCAGGAGATATGGTGTCTCTTTAAGGTTGCCCTCGAACGTTTCCAATCCCATCTCTTCCATATGAATTTTTGTCAGTTTATGTGCCTTGGGATTCTGCTCCTTACAGTCTTCGGCGATTCCAGCTCTGTTGGGGCACCTGCAGCCACAGAAACAAGGACGGTGTCTGGTCCCCCATGGGCACCTGGTCCATCCGCTCTTGCCCCTAAGCAGTGGCATAGTCCTTGGCCTGCAGAGGAAGCTCCACTTTGTGGCTCCTTCGTGGTTTCATAGTCTTCTTGCTTCTGTCTTCTACGTCTACTCCTTGGGTCTTGGTATTTACGCTGCCTGTCTTCCATTTCAACCATTCACTATTCAAATCCCTGCCATCAAGGAAGTTCAAAGATCTCAAAGAACTGGAAGGTAGTGACTGAGTAAGTCAGGATGGCGGCTCCCCCCTCTACTGAGCACTGACTATGTGCCAGGAACTCTGCCGGGCACTGGCTGTGCAGTGTTCACCGTGACATCACAGGAACTGGCCCTCCTAGAATTTATAGGCTAGAGGCTCAGGATAGACAAAAAATCAAGTAAACAGACAAGTAAGGAAAATTATTATAACAAGGAGATGGGAGAGGAAAACAGATGGGCGCCTGCCTCAGGTCAGGAAGGTTGAAGAGGAGTCTGCTGTCCAGGGGGCCAGAGCGGGGGCTGTTTCAGGCAGAGGCAGCAGTCCAGGAAGGGCAAAGGAAAGCTGGTATGGCTTGATCTTGGTGAGGAAGGGGGAGGCGGAAGGAGAAGTGGTTGGAGAGGTGATCAGAATGATGAACCTGGAGGGCCGCGCCAGCAGCACAAGGGTTGAGCCTTACCAATCCTCATTCATTTTGGGCCTTACCAATCCCGATTCATTCTTCTTTGTGAAGAGGCCACACATACACGTCGAGGCAGTCAGGGGTTGTGAGGCCTGCGGCCTGGCCTCAACGGGCAAACTTGTCTGGGAAACAGGGCACAGGGTGGCAGGTACAGAACTGCCAGGGCCCCTGCAGGACACGTGCAAGCATGTCCATATGGGCCAGGAGCCTGAGACTTCTTCCACTTGACCTGGGCCCCAGTGATGGCATGGGTAGGGGGGCAGGCGGGGTTGCAGGGGGTCCAGGCCCATAGCAGCTGTCCAGAGAAGGGGGCCTGTGATGATGGGTGGTGACCTCGGGGCACTGGATGGGGTCACACAGATGTTGAAAGTAGAGTCTCAAGATTTTGCTCAAGGGTTGGGGGTGCATGGCAGGGGAAGGGCAGAATTGCGGGTGTGGTCACCCAGCACCCCCTTTAATCCTCTCACTACCTCTAGGACAGGCTGATGATCCTCCCTAAGTCCAGAAGTGGGGGAATAGGCCCTGGGAGGTTGAGGAGCCCCCTGTGCATTTCAGGACTGCTCAGGGTCGGTCAGATGTGAACGCTGGCCAGCACGAGGGAGCCCGCTGCCACTGTGTGCTTGCTCAGGCTGCAGAGCTGGCGAGGTCACTCTCGGGGTTGCCAAGCATACAGGGGGCCCTTCGGATGGATGTGAGCAAAGGCTTTGCCTTCCTTCTTTTCTTTGCTTTCCACCTGCGTGCTTTCCACCTGCCAACTCACCATCCCGACCCCAGGGGCCCTCTGCTGCTTGGACCCCTGCTGGGCCACCTACTCTGAGGCAGTCCCCTCTCCCTACTCGGCTTCCCCTCTCCAATCAGCTCAGTCCAGGGCGACCACACTGGGGCCACGCTGGGACCTCTGCATCCCAGCATCTTAGACTCTGCACACAGTAAGCATCACATCAAGTTTTGTCGAACGAAGGTTTTTGACACAAAGGCAGAGTAGTGAGCTGGTTCTCCAGGGACTTAAGCTCACTGGCCCATGTTCTTGTTATGAAAATAGGGACAGTGATAGTCCTTACATCATGGGGTCATGAGGATTAAACCTGGTCATGCTGGAACCCACCGTGCCTTGTATAAAGTACGCACATGGGTGATGACTACTTTTATTATCTATATTTGAAGAGGCAAGAAAGGAGCAATTGTCATACAGCTAATGCAAGATCAAATAATATTTGCAAGTTAAAAGAGAGGTGGGTGAATGCAAAAGGAAAGCTCTCAATCTTTGGGGTCTGAGACCTCCCTGCCCCCCACTCACCTCTCCTTACAGCTGGCATTCATCAAACCCCACACTGCCCGGCCCCATCCCTGGACAGAGCTTTGCAGTGTTGGTGGCTCCTGTCTTTACTGAATACAAAGCATGTGGATTTACTAATGGGGAAGGAGGTCATACCCACACAGAATACAAAGCATGCATAGCCCTATTATTTATAAGCCCATTTTTCTACAAATGGCTCCTCATCCCTTGTGAGCATCGGTTTTTCTGATAAGTTTAACTGAAATTTTAAGTATGTGGAATGTAAGATTACTTTGAAAACTTTCCCCCTTTCAAGCCATCGCATAAAGAATAGATCCCTTCAGATGTCTGCATCTGTTGGGCAGCTGGAAGCTGCATCTCCTGCTCTTGCTGTTAACACCTGCCATTTGTCTCCGTGCAGGCTTTTCTTGATAATTGAGATGTGTTGTGCACAGAGCAGGGGTCTTATTTGAGGATGCCGAAGATGGTCTCCGGCCAGATGTTTCCCCTTCATTAGAATGTGTCCATCAGACATCTTTGCCGGAGGGCGTCTGCCTCTGCCGTCCTATTAGCTAGGATAAGCTGGGCTTCTCGTTCCCTCACCCAAAAGACGAAATTAGCATTTAAGAAGCTGTCGTCATAAAAGTTTTCACCCTTCACAATTAATGCAAGAAGAGGTCAATGATGGTAAATTAATGCTGCAGAAATCAGCCTTCATCATTCATGAGCGGTTAGGGCCCTAAATGCCACCTCGGAAGGCTGCCTCTGCCTTCCAATCTCAATGAGGATGTAACTATATGGAACACTGGCCTGTGTTTGGAATCTTAATTTCTGTATTGGCGGTGTCGCCAAAAGGGCTGTCTAGACCCCAGCTCCTTCCACAAGGGCCCCCCACAGGTCTCTTCAGAGGCCAGGTAAATGGTAAATGGTGGATACTGCTACTTCTACAGTTGGGGGTGGCCCATGGAAGGAGCTCGGTGTTTGTAAGGAAAGTCCTCCCTAATGATCTGGGATCGCCAGTTGCACTCCTGCTTGTGAGGACAGTGGAGAGTGAGGGGTGGGAAGGTGAGCCTGGTGTCGGAGAAGCTGCAGGGACCAGGTGAAGGACAGGAAGGTGATGTTTCATGGCCAGAGAGTCACCCAACGTAGGAGTGGTGACTGCCAAGGATTCAGAACTGTCCACTTGGCAAATCAGTCCCAAATTACTTATTACTGAATGATTTTCAATGCTGAGAGGCAGGAGCCGATGAAACTCATCTTGAAGGCTGACCTCTCAATGCCAATGGAACTCATCTTGAAGGCTGACTTCTAGCAAGATCAGCACCCCGCCCGTTGGCTCAATGTTCCCAGTGATGGTTGAAATTCAAGCCAAGGGCTCGTTGTGAGTGCTGGGATTCTCCACAAATAAGGAACATTAGTGAACTAGTGACAAACAAAGCATCCAGTCCCCCAGCACCGTTCCTTCCTTTCCCCCATCCCTCCCCCCTTCCTTCCTTCCTATTTTCCTTCCTTCCATCTTTTATTCCTCCCATCCATCCACCCAACATCTAATAGGCACCAACTTTGAGAAAGGCCTGAAAATGCACACATAAATAAGACATAGGCCTTGGCATTTTGAATTTACTGTAACAGATGGACATTTGGAGACCCCAAGAATGTGAAAGCCGAAGAGATCTTTTAGGGACCTCCTTGCCTTATTTGACCAATGAGAAAACTGAGCAGAGGAGAGGTGAGTGATCCGCTCAGGCTGGACTGGGGTCCAAGCTTTATACCTGCCAGCGAAGGGAGTTTTCATGTAGCACACCGAGGGCCCCATCATTATGATGAGAGCAAAAAACCTGTGCTTTACAGATTGGGTAAAATTCCATGCATTTTTCTGAGAGACAATGGCTACTTTTGACAAGGAAAACAAGCAGCCCCCCTATTCAGAGAAAACTGGCCCAGCATGCTCAGAAAGAAAGCAGATATATTCCTGTTGACATGAAACCATGCTCTGCCGAGCAGCTGGAATGCGAGCTTTCTCTTTGCTGGGGGTTCCAAGAGAAATGAAAGTGTGTGACCTTGGCCTCTTAGACTTCCCCCTTCTTACCTGTAATGGCCAGACACAGGAATGATTTTTTTCTAGTGCTGGATCTCCCTCTACCCCAGGCCTTGCCATCACCATCATCTTCTTCTTCCTCCTCCCCTGTCTTCCCCCTCCTCCTCCTTCTTCTTTAACCTTGGAGCAGCCAAAATTCTGGACTTTCAGTCTGGCTTCAGGTCTGGAGCCATGAACCACATAGAGATAAGAAAGAGGCTGGTTTCCCTGCAGGTTTGCTTTAGGTGGCACTCGCAGTGAATCTGATGCCATTGGGGTGCCATTCCACCGCCATGGACCATGGTGAGGTTTTCCTAATCAACCACGAGGGATAGTAACATGGGATGAGACCTTAGAAATTAAAATAACTGGTTTATCTCCATTATTAAAAAAACAAAATCATGGCTCTTACATGGCCCACCTGGTTTCACTGAGCTTTATTTCAGTTTAGCAAGATGGCCTTTGTTGCGGCAGCCGAGATAGCTGCTGGATGGGGATGTCCTCGTGGACTGCCAGAGAAAAGTTTGGAAGTGTTGACAGCCCCAAGGACAATTACACTTTCACTTAGAAATCAAGGTTACATACTCCTGCTGAAGCGGTTTTAAAGTCAGCCCCGTTTCTGTAATTGCCAGCACCGGCCTACCTGGGAAGCTTGCAGCAGGGGCACCAGTATAGCTCAGTTTATCGATCCCCGTGATTCAGTGTTTCTGCTCAAGGCATATTTTAGCGCTTTTAACACATCAGCACAATAGTTCAAGGATCAATCATTATTTCTTCCCGCTGATCCATTTTAATTGTGATATCAAAGATGCAATAATCCTTCCTTAAGTTGGAAGAACATATCTAAAGCCAGAATAAGGTTTTATTATCACAGTAATGAGCCTAACACATGTGAAGCAAGGCAGGGGGCCCAGCAGTTCCTGAACTGACCCCAAGCATCCACACCCCTGAGCTTACCTGAAGCTGCTGCACTCAGCAATGTAGTCAGCCAGGTGACCTCTTTCCCTCCTTGCTCAGTAGGATTGCTGTGGGTTCTTAGAGGCAGGTGGTCTCAGCGGGATTTTTCCTGGGTTGGGGGGGCGTAGAGCAGGGTGGAATGGACAGGGAGGTTGAGGTAATGGTCCACTTTCCATGATAATCTGTCTTTACAATAGAGGAGAGACTGAGTTGTACACCACTAGGAGGAGGAAGTCTGAGGTGTTTCCACACTTTGAGAAGTAATCCAGCATCCCGTGGAAAGTCCCCAATCTCAAAATCATCCACTGTCGGAATTAAAGATTCCAGTAAAAATTCTGGTGAACAATATAAAGAAATTAAGTGATTGAATTTCAGTCCTCAAGTTAGTGTCCACATTGCCTACTCTTCATTTTGAGTCCTTGATACCTTCAGAGAAACTAAAGAGTTGCACCAAAGAGTTCAACCTACTGAGAAAGGATATGAACTGGCTCGGTCCAATCCTGCTTCCCTGCCACCCCCTCCATGTTCCGGTCCTCTGAGTTTCTCTTCTTTCTCAGAATATATTGGAACCAGTCAGATGTGAGATGGGGGATAGAAGGACACAGCCTAAAAGATAACTGTATTCTTGGTCAAGTTTCCCAAATGATTCTCCATTGGTTACCATTTAAATAGGATGCCAAATACTTGCTGTATTTTATAAAAACATCACTCGGTCAAGTCCACTTGGGATATACTGGGTTTTAGGGTGAGCTGTTTTCTTTAGTGAGGACTCCTAGAGCCAAGGGCATGTCTGTGCAAGTTCTGGAAACCCGCTTGACCTTTGCATAGTGAGCATCTTGCAGGACAAGTGTCATATGGAACGTACATTAGGAAGTGCTGCTCTAGCCCCTGAGATGTTACTGAATGCCCGTTCTAGAAGGCTGGGCCCTGAGGCCCCATGGGAAAGGATAGACTGGTGTCTGCTTAGATATAATCTCTTTATTTCCAATAAAGGAAAGTGTGTGAAGATTCTAGGGACTCACTGGGCACCTCCTCAGAACCTCTGCAGCTCTCTGCATTAGCATCGTCATTGGACCACTGAACTTGATGCATCTGTCACTTGTGATTGAACAAGAAACAATTGCCAGCTCCTTGAGGGAAAGGCAGAGTGGGTATTTGCCCATCTTTGGCTGCCCATGGTCCCTTTCTGTTTCCTACCAGCATGCCAAGTTCTTTGTAGGGATATTTATTCCCACTGTGCTCAGCCTTGTTGGAAGTAAATATGGATGCCTGTTCCCCACTGTGGAAGCTCAAGTGGTCCTCAGGCCGATTTCCTGCCAGATTTCCTCTTCCTACTCTATAGTTTCAGCATAAATCCTAAAGGTGACCCACCGGAAGGACCATCTTTCTTAAAACATTGGCGTTGGAATGAGAACCATAAGGAGAAAAGAAACCATCACAGATGACATGGCTCAAAGTTGTTACCTCAACTGTGTGTCTGGCTATAAGATCATTCCTGACTCTTTCTGTTTGTTTAGTTACCAGGAGTTCGCATAGTTCCTGCTAGGGTCCCTGTTCTCATCCTTCTTGGCAATTCTGACCAATGCCATTGGTTTAAGTTAGCCAGAGGCAGTTCCTGCTGGGAACTCTGAATAGAAAACAAAAAGGGACCTGGTTTTATGATCTTGTAATTATCCTCCCGTGCCTGCGCCAGCGAAACACCTATTAAGAATAGACGAGTGAAGCTCCTCAACTCTTTGTATTATGGGGACAGACCTAAAAGTGCAATGATGGAGTTATTCATTCAACAAATATTTATTAGATAAATGTTGTGTTTTAGAAACCATTTTAGGGGCTGGTACTATAGCTATGAGCAGTCAAAGACCTTGCCACGTGAAGCTCTCATCCTACTCTGGGGGGACAGTCAAACGAAGAAAGATATGGATTGCCAGGTGGTGATGTGCTCTGCAAAGAACTATAAAGTGCAGGAGATGGGTAGAGAAGAATGGAAGTGCACTGTCTTGTGTAGATGGTCAGAGAAGACTTCTGGGGAAAAAGGGATGTTTGAGCCAAAGGAAGGAAGGAAGTGAGGTATGAGAGATTTGGGGAAGGACAAAATCCTGAGTCTGGGACATGTGTAGAGTGTTTGAGAACAGTACAGATGCCAGTCAGGAACTGATGAATGAGGGGATAGTGGGGGATGGCACCACAGATTGGGATGGGGGGATGAAGCCATGGTAACTCAAGTTGAAGTGAGGAGCCCAGGAGAGGTTTTGAGTAGGGGAAGGCATGCTCTGAGTTGGGTTTGAAAAGTATTACTCTCAGGTCTGCAGTGACATCCAGCTGTGAGCTTATCCAACAGCCCTTAGAGCTGCTGGTCAGGCAGGGATCGGGCCTGAGGCCTTGGGCTGTGCTGTTTGCTCTCACTTCTGCGTCTCCCATGGAGGACAATTGCATGGTGCATTTTGAAATCAAATTATGTTGTTAATATTTCATGTGAGCCTTTCCAATATTGCTACTTAATTTGTGGCAATGATAAGTATGTATGAAAATATGTGCTTGCACATGTAAATTAAATAATTTTATGTCAAGTAGCTATCTGAAGGGCTGTTGAGGTTTCTTTGCATAATGGGAGTGTGTGCACCTTTCTAACTAGAGCATGGTTAGCACTGTTGGAGGCAGAGACCATAGCTGCATGCCAGGGCACTCTGGCCACCTCTAGGAAAATCCTCCCTTGTCATTCAGGCTTCTGGGGAAATGGGGACTGCTGGGTGGTGGCAGACCGGGGTGCTGAAATAATTGAAAAGGACTTCTTTGCGCAGGGTTTGTCAGCCTCGGCACTACTGACATTGGGGCAGATAATTCTCTGTGGTGGGGGCCACCCTGGCACTGTAGGATGGTAGCTGCATCTTTGTCTTCTGCCTACCAGGTGCCAGCAGCACCTCTTCCCTCATTATGAAAACTAAAAGTGTTCCTAGACATTGACAGCTATCCCCTAGAGGGAAGAAGTCCCCAGTTGAGAACCACTGTTATAGAGTGTTCAGACTTAAAAACAACATTAACAGAAAGAGAAAGATAGATTTTTTTTCCTTTGTCACAAGGAGGAGCTAGCCAAGCCCACCAATGGGAAGAGGTGATAAAGAGTGGACAGAAGGGTCTGGGTCTCCTTTCTAAGCCTGATGAAATTATTCATCAATGGAGATAGAGCAGGTTGATATCCATGGAGTTTATTTTGATTATTTTTAAAAAAGATTTTATGTATTTATTCATGAGAGATACAGAGAGAGGCAGAGACACAAGTAGAGGGGGAAGCAGGCTCCCTGCAGGGAGCCCGATGTAGGACTTGATCCCGGAACTCCAGGATCATGCCCTGGGCTGAAAGCAGGCGCTCAACTGCTGAGCCACCCAGGTGACCCTATTTCAATTATTTTGTTCATTCAACAATAAATCTGATTGCTACTATGTCCCAGGGACTATGTAGATACAAGGGTGAAGTGGGAGTGAGTATAAGAATGAACCAGACACAATTCTACAGATTCTAATATAGATGCAAAGTGATATCAGAAGGGAAAATTTGGGGCTTCTAGAAGGAAATAGGGAGAAACACCTAATGAGCCCATGGGACAGAGACGGGGAGGATGTTTGCTAAACTGGGTGTCTGAAGGAACAGAGTATAAGCCAATTAGGGGATGAAGATGGGACAGAGTAAAAGAAATGGTGGGGAAGAACATGTTTAAGACCAAGAAGCCAGAGAATAGTTCATTTAGAGGACTGTAGGTAGTTCAGTATTGCTAAAATGCAAAATAATTGTAGAGTATAAGTAGATGGGTCTTGATGAGTTAAGGCGAAGGGACAGAATTCTGTCTAGATTTTCCAATTTTTACTACATTAATTGTATGGAGGTATTTTTATTAATAGCAAGAATGAGTGAAATGGTCTAAGGAAAGTCAATCCATAAGATGCCATACTGAAATAAGAAAACTGGGGATTCTTATTCATGACAGATGCCACTAAAAATAAACACACCATATGTCATCATTATCATAATAAACAATCAACATTTATTAATTCCTTCCATGCACAAAGCACAGATGGCAACAATAGATAGGGGAGACTACTTGAAACAAATATGACTTCATTCACTCAGCAAATATTGATTGAGCACATGCTGGGTGCCTGCAGTGTGCCAACCACTGAACATACAGAGATAAATTCCACACCATCCCTGACCCAAAGGAGTACAAGGTTTAAACAAAAGACAGCTACCATATTTGTCATCTAGAGATGTGTCACGCAAATTGAAAAGGAGAATATTAATACCTCACTGGATCAATGCAGAAAGGACAAAAAAAGGAGGTGACACTAAAAAATAATGTAGAAAAAATTCAACCCCATTAAAATGTAAATTAATTCACAATGTGTATATTGAAACTAAACATCGCCCATGGTCACATAAAGTAGTAACACCCACTGGGAAGAAATCTCTCAATAGAGAGAAAACAACCATATACTTGAAGATGTTCATTGCAGTATTATCTATTCTAAGAAAAATCAGGAGTGACTGAAAAGCTTGATAGTAGAAAAAAGACTATGTGAATAAGTTGTAGAAATGCAAAACATGCTAAGCATTTTCTATCCCTCCTGAGGATTGTTCCACAAGAGGATCAGAAGGAGCCTCATCCATTATGGGCACTCAATAATATTAAGCATAATACCTAGTCAAATTAAAAAACAATGACTAATTAAGCACATGAAATAAAGACCAGGCAGGGATGCGTTAAATTTATAATTGTTGTTTGTGACAATATGGATGGACCTTGAAAGCAGTATGCTACGTGAAATAGATCAGACCGAGAAAGACTATGTGATCTTACTCATATGTGGGATAAAACAATAACAGCCAAACTCATAGGAGATGAGATCAGACTTGTAAGTACTGAAGGTGGTAGTGGGGGTTTGGGGGTGGAGGAATTGGAGGAAGGAGATCAAAAGGTACAATATTCCGCTTACAAGATAAATAAGTCCTAGTGATGTAATGTACAGGATGGCTATGGCTAACCTGGCCAGGTGATGTGTAGGGATGTTGCTAAGAGAGTAGATTCTAAGATCTCTCATCACATGGAAAAAAATTTTTTTTTCTTTTCTTCCTTCTTTTCTTTTTGTTGTATCTATATGAGAAGATGGATGTCTGCTGAACCTGTTGTGGTAATCATTTCATAGTATATGTGTATCAAGCCATCATACGGTTTGCTTTATACTTACATAGTGACGGATGCCATTTATTTCTTGATAAAACTGGAAAGAATTTGTAATTGTTGAGTTTGTTGGGGATGTAGATTATTCCCCTCCTCCCATTTACTGGAATTTATAAAATATTTATATGGCCTTTATCAGTTTAAAACCAAAGAAAATTAAAACAAATGAGTAAGAGAGAATCTTTCTAGTGTTTCTTTTCCCTATAGCCAGTCAAAAGACTTTGGATTTGCTGAATTTTTCTTCCCTCTGTCCTCTCTATCCTCCAGGGAGGGTCTTCTATCTTTTCTGACTTCTGTAATGGATAATAAGAGAGGAGCCTGACATGGGGAGGAGTAAGGTGCTCAAGAAATACAAATAATGTTGTTGAATTATTTTAAGATTCCTTTAGTTTCAGTGGACTCTGTTCTTTCGATCAAGACACTGTCCTGGGGATGAATCACATGGGTGACAATTTTATAACATGAGTTTATCTTTTTTATTAGTTGAAGCAGTAAAGCTGAAGTAGTCAAGACAGTTTAGAAGTGGTAACAGAACAGAATACGGAGCCCAGATGTAAGCTCACAGTCACCTGATGAGTGACAAAGGGGCCATAGCAATGAGGTGAGGAAGAACTCATTCTGAAACAGTTGGAAATATACAAATTCAGTCTCAGGTGGATTGTAAAGTGTTTTACCTAAATGTAAAAGGCAAAACAAGTAGGTTTTATTTTTAAAACATTTTTAAAGATTTATTTATTTGAGAGAGAGTGTGTGTGCATGGGAGGAGGAGCAGAGGGAGAAAGACAAGCAGACTGTGTGCTGATCACAGAGCCAGATGTGGGGCTTGATCCAGAACCCTGAGATCATGACCTGAGCCAAATCAAGAGACTGAACCACCCAGGTACCCCAAAACAAGTAGGCTTTAGTAGATAACATGAAAAAATATTTTAAGGATTATGAGATAGGTAAGACAAAAAATGCTAACTATAAGGCTATAAAGGATTGCTCCACTGAATTATTTTAAAGTTAAATTAAAATTGAGGCTTGCTGCTCATCAAAAGACACCGTGTAAGGCAGTAAAGAGGCAAACCACAGAGTGGCGGAAGATTGACAGATTGACAGTATGATAGATTGACAGATTGATAGATCCATCTAACAAAGGATTTGTATCCAGTATCAACTATATAAAGAATTTCTATAAGTTCAATAAGGAAAAACAACACAATTTTTTAAAGGGGCCAAAGAACTAAAAGATTCTTCAAAGAAGAGGATATCCAACGGGCAAAAAATGTATGGAAAGGCTCTCAACATCATTAGTCATCAGGGAAATGCAAATTAAAAGTGCAGTGAGATATTACCCACCAGCATGGCTTAATGAAGTAGACACAACCAAGTGTTGGTGAGGACTTGGAACAGCAGGAACGCTCATGCATTGCTCATGCATTCAGGAGCATGAACTAGCCCCATGATTTTGGAAAACTCTTGAGTTGTCAGTACTCAGGCTGAACATACCCAAACCCTATGGCTAAGTAATTCAACCCTCATGTATATTCCCAACAGGAATGCGTGCCTCTGTGTCCTGGAAGACGTGTATAAGAGCATATACATGACAGCGTGATTTGTAACAGGCATTCGCAGGAAACAACCTAATGGTCCATCAAGAGTAAAATGGATAAATCTGTTGTAGAAATTAAAAGAAACAAACTGCCACCACACACTGCAGGAGGCTGTACAATGTTGAGCAAAAGAAACCAAATGCAAGGGATTATATACTGTATGCTTTCATTTGCATATAGTTTAAAACAGACAAAATGAATCTCTGGTTCTGACTGAAGTCAGAATGATTAACTTGGGGGCGGATGAGGAGGCAAGGCATAAAGGAGGCTCGTACTTTTAAACAATCAGAATGGTGATTCTGCAGATGTGTTCATTTTGCAAAACTTACCGAGCTATCCATTTGTGATTTATTCCTTGTTTGTATGTGGATGTCATACTTCAATAAAAAGAAATTGAAATTGTTTGACTTTATAGGAGGAAAGACTGTGGTGTTTGATTCTTGTCTTTAAGGAAATACAGAGTTGTATTTAAAATAAGGCCAGGGAAGTCTAGCTTCTATCCAGGTAAGTGGAAAATCAAACAAGTAAAAGTAAAAGAGAGTCTGGCTGGGCAAGAAGAAGGACTTGCTGAGAATAAGGTTGTTCAAATACAATCGTGGTTTGTGGGCAGATGGGAAGCCTTTGTCCTAGAGTCTTCAAGAAGAAAACAAATGGTGTCCCAGCGCCAAGGAGATTCCATGTCAAGGTCATGAACAAAGCTAGATAAAATAACTATTTCTTTGATTCTAAGATGCACATTATGTCCTATTTTGACATTTCTGAGCTCTAGGGGCATCATAGCACCCAGAGTCCGTAGCACTTGGCAGTTAATGGCAGTGTCTGTCTTTCTTAGCTCCAGAAAATAATGGTACATCAATAGAAGATTATAAGATTGAAAGGCACCTTCAATTTGATGAAATATGGTAATAAAACCCCTTCCAGCTTTAAGACTCCCTTGTGAGCCTCACAGCGAGGGAGGCTTATTCCCTTAGGAAAGCATTTTCTATTGCTCCGGAGGGTTGTTCCACAAGAGGGTCAGAAGAGGCCTCATCCATTATGGGCACTCAATAAATATTAAGCATCAGCCATGGCCCACAGCCAACTCTGAATAAAAATTGGCATACGTTAACATTTATTGCTCATGGATTTTGTGACTGACGATCTTCTCTCTCTCTCTCTCTGTATAATCTACGTTTGTATGGCAAACCCCAAGGTGAACAGAGGGAGAGCCCATGGTAGTTGATGCCTTCCTCTGCAGAGATAGAGAGTGGGCTGAGGGAGATCAGCTTGGAAGATAGGTGCCCAGGACACAGGCAAAGACAAAGATCTTGATATCAGAGCTCACTGTCCTAGCAAAGGTCTCAGAAGCCATTAGTGAAAATGAAGTGCAGTGTTGGGGAATGCTTCTCTGGCACAGAATGAATCTAGGGATTTGTGTATCAGTATGTGTCCATACCCAAAGACTGGATGTTCATGATATATACACCTGCTAAGAAGGCTGGCTCTGAGCTGGAGGGGTATAAGAACCCAAGCCATGCCGGCCGAAGAATCCAAGCCAGTCATTGTGAGTAGAAGGCACGGCATCTCTCTGTAGGTACCTAGATTGGTGGTGAGGTCTTGCTGCGGTACTTGTTCTTGCCAGTCAGCAAGCAGAACATTCTTTTCCCTGGGGAAAGGAATGGAGATCTTATATTCCTCCCTGGTTGGCAATCCAATTGGAAGGAATGCCCCAAGTGTTCTTATTTGGTGTGGGTTGTAGATGTATAGAGCGATTTGGGAAAGTTAAAGAGGGGGCAGCTCCAAGGAAATTAGCCTAGCATACATTGAGGAATTTGTGCTATTTGATTGCACACGGTTTTTTTTTTTTTTTTTTTTTTTTTTTTACTTTCTCCCTCTTTAGGTTATCAGAAACAGGAGAAAGTTTCAATGGGGAGGAATTAAATCAGCTGCATTTTCTCACAGCGAATGATACCTGACAGATTAGAAGAATCGCCATCAGAGATTTTAGTCTCCCATTGTTTTTCAAGTTTGATGAAATAGCTCTGGTTAGGAAAGGGAGATGCAGCACATCAGTGTTGCAGGCCTTACTTTGCTGGGGCATGAAGGTCACTGGATCAAGAAGGGGAGACTTGCTGTTATTTTTCTTCCTGCCTGAGGTTCGGTTAGGAGGAGACAACAAAGAACAAAGATCAAAGGTTTTGTTCTTCAAGTGGCATGAATTGCCCCCAGCTTGGCTTTAGCTGTGAATGGCCATTAATTAAGGAGATGGATTGTACAGACACAAAGACAAGGCTCAAATACCTAAGAGCCCTGCCCTGCCCTGCCCTCCAGAGTTAAGTTAGTAGACAAAGAGCCACCATGTTGCTGCCCAAGGGATTGCTAGAAGCTGCCAGAGGATGCACACCACAGGACCACCTTTCTGCCTTTTCCACAACTGCAATACCTTCCTGCATCTTAAAATTCTTCCAAGGCCTCACTCACCATTCACCTCCTACCCAAACAGATGCCGACTTCAAGCAAGACTGGTAGATTCCATGGGATGGGTGCGATCATATTGGAATGATTACTTGGTGTGTGTCTCCCCCACTTCCTATCCCTATGCTCATCCAAGACCTTCAGGTGAGACCTGAAAACCTTTCCCCTAGGACAGCTAGATAGGAGTCACCTACAACTTGTTGCAAGAGAGTTGTTGTAAAAATAGAAGCATAGATGGGGGCAAAGACTTGTTTATTCAGTTCAGTAGCCATTGGTTTAAGTGTGAGGCAGATAGATTTGAGTGTGCATTTGCAGAGCTAGTTTATTCCACTCCCAGATTAGATAAAGGAGTCACAGGCTTGGAAGGAGGGCACACTCAGACAGGAACACAAAAATCAAGAGACTAGCAGCTCTGGCAGACCACGAGCATCAGCAGTGGTGGTGGTGGGGGGGGGCTGTGTATCAACTGTCCAGCAGAAATGTGCTTATTTGTGCCCTGAGACACAGCTCAGTGCCACATCCAGCCATCCCAGAGGACAACCTCCGTCCAACGGTCTGGGACACTTAGACGTCCCCTATCACAGATGTCAGTTACGGTAGTAGTGCCCTGATGTGAGGTCCCCAGCACATGGCCAAGTTGGAATTAGATGCAGGGTTTATGGAATTTCAGGAAGTTGTAACCGTGAGGTATACGTTGAACCTGACTCCATTTGGACCTTCCTCTGACTCTCTATTCTTGTGATGTTTTTTCCCTCTCTTATGATAAATATTACAGTGATCTGGGCAGAGACTCTATCTCTCCCAGTGGGGTAGAGATCATATGCTACTAATCTTTGGATCTTCATAATGCCTTATACATCATAGGTACTGTAAAAAAAGATATTTGTGAAAAACTGAAAGAAATCTTAAGGAGATTTGGTTAGAGAATAAAATATAAGGAAATTAAAAATATGAGTCAACTCAGATCTCTGTATTTAAGATTTCATATTTTGTGGTCTTGCTTCAAGTGCATCTTCTTTCAAAGATAATGGTTGCTGAAGTCTTACTATGAAACATTACTAATAAGTATAAGAACTTGGCTTTTATACTATTTCATTCTTCTTTGTTATATTCAACAGAAGACATAACCTTTGCTGGTTTATGGCACTCATCTCATCTGAGGTAGTTTGTTATGGATTGCTGTAGAAATGGCCCCCAGTGAATCGTGCCTCCCTGTAGCCACCCCCTTGTGTTGCTTCTCCCATCTGACTGTGGGCTGGACCCATGCGACTTGCTTTGGCCGAGAGGACATTAGCAGCTGTAATACAAGCAGAAACTTGAAGAGCTCTTGGGAAGTGGGGCTCACCCCCTCTAGCTTCTGGGAAACTTTGTGCCTCTATGTGAAGTTCCAGGTAGCCTTCTAGAGGAAAAAGCTTGTGGAGAGAGCCCCAGGATCCCAGCTGGGAACCCACACATGCCAGTGAGACTCTTCTAGATCCTTGGGCTTCTGCCAAACCAGCAGAGATCAGAAGCATCCTGTCAATATACAAAATCAGGAGAAATAATAAGTACGTCATTGTTTCAGGACACTGAGTTTTATAGCATTTTGTGGTGCTGTAAGTGCCACCTGATACATGATTGAGCCCAATAGTTGGCATTGAGAAAAGAGTATTTCTGCTGTTCTATTTCACAGATGATTTCAGATACTATCAAAGCGTGTAAACATATTAAATAGAAGTTAATGCCTCGTCTCCTTCTGCTTCTGCATCACACCTTCTAGAGGAATAATGGCCTGCAGGGTCACTGAGCAATGCTCCTCCCCTACTGACCTCAAGTGTGAACCTTTGCTGATGTTAGAAGGCTGAGCTGAGGATAGGAAACCATGGAGGAGTATCAGCCTGGGACCCCCTGAAGAGTGGGACACCTGGTCTTCTGTCCAAATCCCCAGTGCCCCGTGTGCACCCCCACATGATAACCTCGATTCCAATAGGGGAAGGACAGGGGTTGTCTGGAGTTGATACCTTTGTTTCGGGATAGAGCAGAAGATGTTACAAGGTTCCATGGGACATCACGTGCCTTTCTCTAACCCTGAATCCACTCAGCAAAGACAAGCTATGCCTATCCTTGCCCTTGTCATATTCTCAGAGGTGCTTGCCACATTTTGTGAATGTTTTTATTCCCTTTATGGTGACCAGACACCTCAATTCCCATCCCACCCCCAATGAATTTAAGTAAGCCATTTAATTTCTGTGGCCTTTTCTGTAAAGTGGGGATGAAAAGATGTTACCTCCTCTAACGTGGGCAGGTAGAGCCATGGCAGCTCAGTACAATGACCTCTTTAGTCTCACAGCTTTCTGTCTCTTAAAGACTTTAGATTGTACCTACTCTTGAACCTACCTCATAGCTACATTGACTTTACCTGCTACCTTGTGGCTGCTTTGGGGCCCACAACACAAAGAGACGTGCAATGGGATCACAAGACCTGCCCATATACAATGTAGAACATACGCTTTTAAGGAAGGAGAGTAGCACCAGTTTCAGGGGAGCCCACAGTCTCCTGACTGCCTTTCAGGGAGCATGGGGCTAGGCTTCCCATTTGCATTTATTGAACAAGTGATGGATGTCAGGCCATCACAGTGGGCGGCTTCTCATGGGGTACCACATACTCTGTTCAGATGTAAGACATTGAAAACCTTGGCTCATGTATAAATAGAGGCTCACATCCAGAGAGAGAGAGTTCCCCAGAAATCCTTTTAGTCTTCACTTGAAGGTCACATAGTTGTGAATTTGATTTATCTTGATTGGGAAGTTCCCGGTTGATTCTTTAAAACAAGACCTGGCAAGAGTTAGTTTGTCTGTAGTGATTCAAATGGAGAGAAAAGCTCTGTGAAGAACTTGACTTTTAAATTGCCTTATATCATTTTTCAGAACTGAATTAGTAATTGTGAACTTTTGTATAGGTGGATTGAAATGTTCACCTGTAGCTTTGGTCCTTGGACGTCATTGAACTTGTGGCAAAGTGCAGTATTATGACTTGAGAGAGAAGGCTAGTGCCCATTGATATATACAAATAGTGAGGAGTATTTGCCTGCCTTCAAAGGAATAATGAATATACTCTTTGAATACTAACAATTATAAAGATGTGTGAAATCCCGTATTTGGTATGCCCCACCAGATTCCAGTCTCCAGAATTCAAGGCTGACTGCTTTAGTATGTAACACACCATTGCTGCTTCGAGGGCAAGTTTTTCTCCTATGAACCACTTGGTTAACATTTTTAACATGCTGGAAGCTGACAAAGTGTTAATTGACTGCTAATTATTAATAGCACATATGCAGGAAATCCTTTGTTTTAGAAATGCATGAGTGTTGGCAATCCTTTACAGAAGAGTTTTCAGAGAGAGATCATTTTAGATGTTAAATATTTCTCATCTAAGACTTCGAGGTTTGGGTAGCTGGACCCTGAGGAATGAAAAGAATAGCTTGAAATTTTGAACTGATTGGAAAACATGATAGTCCACCTGTAAGGTCTCAAGGTCTAAATTTCTGTGTCCATACATCAAAATATAGACCCATCTCCCTTTTTTTTCTAGTATCACTAAGAATTCTGAGCTGCTTCGGTTGACTGGCAAAATGAGAGTGTGTGTCGTGGGGTCTGGAGACAAAGCCACCCCGGTGAACATTTTTCACAGGGTGGGGATGTATAGTGTCTTTTGTCTTTCCTCTTTGGTGCTATCCAATAGAACTTCCTACAGTGATGGAAATATGCTGTATCTGCACTGTCCAATACAGCTATTGAGCACTTGAAATGTGATCAGTGTGACTGAGCAACTGAACGTTTAATTTCATTTCATTTTAATTAATTTAAATTTGAATAGCCACATATGGTTAGTGGTTACCGTATTGGACAGGACAGCTCTAGAGCCTGCAGAATTCATTTGTCTGGACTCTGAATGTGCTACTTGAGGCCACATCTACTTAGTGCCCTTGGAGCCTGGATAGGACTCCAGAAATTGTGAGGTGCTGGGGAAGCAATTCTAGAACAGTCCCTTAAACATGATCATTTCCGTGAGGGGTCCAGAATGCTGATTGAAGCCACATTTAACAAAAATCCCATCTCGGTGAAGTGTTTAAGAATAAGTCTAGAGCTATCATTAAAGAAAAAGTACAGATAATAATACATGTTGACAAGGGTGTGGAGCAATTGGAAGCCTCATACGTTGCTGGTGGGAACATAAAATGGTGCAGTTGCTTTAGAAAACAGTCTAGCACTTTTTCAAAAGGTGAGACATAGAGTTACCATATGACCTAGGAATCCTACCCAAGAAAAATGGAAACCTATGTCCACATAAAACTTGTACACTATTCATAGCAGCATCATTCATAGTAGCCAAAAAGTTGGAACAACCCAAATGTCTGTTAATTGATGAATGGATCAATAAAATGTGGTGTATCCATACAGTGGAATATTACCTGGCAATAAAAAGAACCAAGTACCAATACACACTATAGCACAGGTGCATCTTGAAAATATGCTAAGTGAAAGAAGCCATTACAAAGGCCCACATACCATATGATTCCATTTATATGAAATGTCCAGATATAGAAGTGGTTGCCTAGGGCTGGAGAGTGAAAGGAAAATACAGAGAGACTGCCAATGGGTATGAAGTTTGTTCTGGAAATGACGAAGTCCTAGTATGGTTGAACAACTCTGTGACTACACTAAAAGCAATTGTGCACTTAAATGAGTGGATTGTACGTGAATGTACGTGAATAACGTCTTAAGTTGTTATACTTAAAAATATCAGAAACGAAATTAAATGCAAATGGGAACAAAGAAAAACAGAACCAGTATAGAGACTCCCACCCCTCCTCCAGACCCAAGTGTGTGTGTGTGTGTGTGTGTGTGTGTGTGTGTGTATGGGGTGGGCATGTGGAGTACTTGGGGAGATTTCCAGATGGGGCTTCGTTTGAGCTCTCCTCTCTGCTAACTTGTTCTGTGTCTGGTTTTCATTTATTAACTGTGGGGGTGGGTAGAGGTCTGATTATAGCTATGGATTAAAATAGTGACTAGGAGAGGCAATGAATTCCTAATCTAAAGTGTTTTGAAGCATTTGATTAAATATGTGGACAAAATGAAAAGGAAAATTCATTTCTCATTCATTCATCCAGCAAATATTTAGTAAGTGCATACTATGTGTCTGGGACTCTTCTCAACCCTGGAGACTATCAGTGAACAGCACAGAGGAGATCTCTGCCCTCCCTGAGGGCCATCCAAGCTCAAGGTACTAGGCTGGACTCATGTGAGTTCACTGGTCAGGACCCTGGAAGGAGACTGAGAGTGTACTCCCATTTGGGTAATTTTAGGAGAGTTTTAAAAGGGACCATTTATGACAGGTGGACAGGGGATGGTGTAGAACCCTGGGACTTGTGTCAGCCCCTTATACCTTCTGGAGCTGTTGAGGTGAGGTCATCTATATACAGAAGGCAGAGAGTGGAGGGCTGGCCAGAGAGAGAGGAATACCTGTAGGAACTGAACTCAGCCTATAATAGCCCACAAGGAGGAGCCGGGGGGGTGTCCAATACCCCACCTTTTCTCCTTTCTACGTCCCACCTGTGGTCCCTTTTGGATGAACCCAACTGGCAGCTGGAGGTGAGGGAACCCTGGCAGCACAGTCCATGCAAGTCAGCCTGCCAGGGTACAGCACAGATAGAGAAGGGTGGAGTGGACCTGCAGAGGTGGACAGATGACGTCTGGTACAGGGGGACACGAGGTTGAGAAGGTTGCACTGAAGGTTATGCTCTTCATCATATCATGGAATATGAGGTTTGAGAATGAAATTCAGGAGCTATATTCCTTCCCCAGTTCCACATTTAACAAAAGGTTCATCATGGAAATGCAGGGATGTTATCCGGCATTTGTACAAATAACCCCAAATAAACACCTCAACCCAAACAGCTACATCACGGAAATTTTTGAAGCCAATTCAGTTAAGAGTTGTGCAAACCTTAGTTCTGCTTCCATCCATACCCTCACTTCCAGGTTCTAAAAGGACCTTATGCTGCTAATCTGCATCCTGACATTAGAGGCCCTCAAAGTTCTTGGAAGTAAATTCTACAGCAGGTGGAATGCCCAGGCCTCTTTGCCTGGTAGTAGGTTAGCTGATTTTACTTGCCAAGAAAATCGATCTTGGACAGCCCACTCCAGAATAACCTTCAGAAATGACATGGATGACCCTGGGGGTAGCTTCATGTTGCTCAAAGAGAAAGGGAGATGAGAGAGTCACAGGTCACTACCAACATGAGGGAGCCCACAGCCTCTGGTAAGAGCCAGCCTGCCCACTGATGTCGCGGTAATGAGCTGTACTTGTTTTCTTCCCCAAGTGTTTCAAAACCCCAAATCATTTATCATACTGATTATAACCTACAAGAGTGACATTATTCATTTTTTAATATCATTTCATGTCTCAAAGGACATTCTTTTAATCATAACATCAATACAATCCCTGATGAGCGTTCTCCTGTCTTGAGAGTTGCTTTATGTACCGCAGGCGGAACTCTCAGGAATCCGGGGGTCCCCCTGGGCTCAGTATTCCCAGACTCTACCTGAAACTGCATTGCCTCCGAAGAGCTACTCTGTAGTCTGAGCTGTTTCTTCCACTTAATTTTAAAGCTACTAATTTAGGTCTCAATAGTGGCCATCCTCTACTTCAATTTATAGATGGGATTTTAAAATTAAAGATCGTATGTAGTATCGTATATCATAAAGTCTTAAAAGTATAGACTGCAATTGAATTTATTATTATTATTTATTTTTTATTATTTTAAGTTTTCCTTTGTATTGTCTTGTAGCTCTGTTTCACAAGGAGCCACATTTTCTGGGTTTCTGGTTGTTTCTCCCTTCTTGGGTTTTTGGGTTCCTAATCCCAGGCCCTAGTAACTTTTGGCTCTGGGTCCAGATGCAGCAATGTCACACCTGGCAGGATGCTCAGCAGGCTCCATCTCTAAGGGTTGGTGTTGTCCCAGGAGACCTGGGAGCCTACCTTCCTCCTTGGCTACGAAGGTTAGGGTAGAGTGCTCTTTAGGCCTGGGGGGCTGGGGGATACAGCCCTTCTTTCCCTTCTTCTGGATATCTATCCCAGGGCCACTTACACAGGCTGCTCCCACCAGGGTCCCAGGGATCACCAAGGAGCAGCTGTTCTGCAGGAACATAGGGACCTTTCCAGGGTCTTCTGCAATCGTCCTGCAGAGGGAACGGAGTCTCAGCTTGTACCCTGCAGGGCTGGCCCTGCCAATCACCCCAGACCCCAGGGCTGTGCCTTTCAGCAGAGGGCACTGGGCCTGCTTCAGAGTTGGAGGGTGAGAGGGCTGGAGGAGTCAGAGAAATGCCTTCCTGCCTCCGTATCTCTAATTTGGCACATCAAGGTACATGCTCCTTTGAGGGCGTTTGCAATCATCCATATTCATGACTTGTTGGCCCAAATTCTGTCTCTACTGAGAATAAATATGAAGCCATTTTCCAGAATGAAGAGTTTTTCTCCCCCATGACTTGGTTATAAGGTTAAAAATGGCCATTAAGTGATTAGCGTAACTGAAGCCATGGAGCAACATTCATTTGAAAGTCGAGTTCCCTTTAATGTGTGCAATCCATTTTATTATAAAATGTCCTTTACAGCCAGTTTTGCCTTTTTTCTGAGCTTTCCTGGTGTGGCACCAGATCAAAAGGGTACGCTGGAGTGAAATGTCTACATTTTATGCAGAGGCTACGTGACCAAATCCCAAGATCCATTAATGGAAAAATATGCATACCTCTTGTGCCCTATTATGAAAATGTGCCTTATCTTACCTGATTAAACTGTCAGCTCTTATTAAAATGGATTCATGTAGCTAAAGAAACTCAAGCTTGGTGGAACTTGCAGAGAAGTGTAGATAAATTGTTACCTCAGCAAAATCTGTGTCTATTATCAGAACTTCGGCCTTCCTGACCATTAGGATGTTGAGCCGTGTGGCCAAAACCAATGGTCTCACTCTGTGGCTTCTGTGGAAAACAAAAAACTAAAGCCCTAAATGAACTTTGCTAGTAGTCTGGGGAAAGGGGAAGCGAGCACATCTGCGTTTGCATTTCTATGTTTTATAGATTATGTTTCTTGTCTTGGATAGTAGAGATGAGGTTCTCACTGAAGACTGGAGACTTTTTGTTCATGCAATTTTCTCTCTTTTAAACAAGGGCATATATACAGATTTTTTTTCTCCCCCTTCAACTAAAGATCAAATCTGAGAAAGGAAATAAAAGATCAAGAGTGGAACACTCAGGCAAAAATATTGGATAAATGACTTGAAGGCTTCTTTTTTTTTTTTTTCCTTGTGAAAATGTGGCACAGGACGACTCCTGGGTGACATAGAAGGTTCGCATTTTCCCTCGTGGTGCAGTTTTACTTAGATATCAAGGGATGGTGAGGCCCAAGGTCAGAAGCCAGATGGCTTCTCTGAATCTCCATTTCTGGAAGGAGCCTGGGCTGGCTTCAGGAGGGGTGGAAATGAAAACATGAGCGAATTGAGTCGTCGAGAGCCATGTTCAGGGGAAATGAACACAAGCATTTCTTTCAAGCTTATCCAATCTAATTTTATCTTGGTCTTTGTACTCGCCTGCCCTTGACGACCCTGTCTCTTCCCCCACTTTGAATCCAGAGGCGAGGGTGGCCGTGAAGCAGCCTCTGATGCCGGGCTTCGGTGGATGGCCTCCTGCCTTTCCCCCACCTCCCACCGCTTCTGGTTCTCTTTCGCATCTACCAGAAGCTTCCCCCAAATCCCAAAAACATGTGGAATCAACCACGCTTCTGTGACTGCCTTTCAGGGCTGGAAGCAGTAGAAGACGTTTTTCATAGATAAAATGCAGGTGGGCACCATCTAGGAATAATTGCCAGGGGCTGTTGCCAGCACTTCGAATGCACTCAGCCTTCACGCTAACCTGGAGGTGGGTGTAACTATGGGCCCCTTTTACACGTACGGAACACTGAGGCATAGAGGGCCTAAGCAGCTCATCTAAGGTCACACGGCAGGTAGGGGCCGCTGGGGGTCAAGCCCTGGGATATTGTCTTATTCAAACGACGACATGTGACATGTGACACGGCTGACACCCTGACTTCCACCTCCAGGCTGGAGTGCTCCTCTGTTTCTCCAGCGCGATCCATGTTAAACCCGATCCCCTCCCCTGAACCTGCCATCCCCTTCCTAGTGTCTCTTCTGTCCCCTCACGGTGACCCTGTCCTGGACTTGCTACTCTGAGTGCTGTGTCACTCATATCACCCATTGTTTGTTATTCTGAATTTTGGGAACTCCCACTGGCAAGGCACTGTCTTTCAACGAGGGGGTAAATGGACATGACTGTGTTTTCTCAAGTCCAAGGTTCACTGATGGTAAGATGTACCACTAGTTTACATGTGGCTAAGAAAGACCCAAAAAGGAAACACCAAACCTGTCAACTTCACTATGACACACCATCCTTTTTAAGACACATCCTGACTTCGAGAGGTTCAGTTGCTTCCAGCAGTTTGGGCAAATTCACTTACACATAGCATCCCAAGCCCTTGTGGTGGTGGCCTCTGACAGGCCAGGAAAGCAGTGATGGGTGCAGCCTTACCTATAAGGGGCTGTGTGCTCCGAGGACCCAGCGGTGAGCCCGAGGTAGCATGTAGGAGTGAGAGCTCTGCAGCCAGACCCCCCCACCCAACCCAGTCAGTGGAGATCCAGGTGAGCCACCTCATGGCCAACTGGGCCTTGGGGTCTTGCCCTTGCTCTGCCTCCTGGTGTGGGTGTGGGATGAGATATTCTGAGGAAAGCGCAGGGCTAGGAGCAGAGCAGCTGCTCACTATTAATTTTCATTAGTGTTGTATGATTGTGCCCACAGCTCTTTGCTCCCCAAGGTGGGTGCTTGGGGGTGAAGGGAAGAGTTTCCCAGCAGGTGCCTCCAGCACCCTCATTATAGCTCAAAACCCAGGAAACACTGATTTGTATCATAGCTAATACCTTTGCCAGAGATGTGATTCATCACAAGGGCTCATCCTGAAATGTGAGCAGACATTTGGGGGACATTATTCCTGGGGCGAGGTCTGTGGGCCTCGTTCAGGAGGACACATCTGGTCTCGCGTTTAGGAGGCGACTGGCTGTGGAGAGGACATTTGCGTAGCAATGTGAATAATAGTGTTTAGCAATGCGTTTTCCTTATGTGGGTGTGTGCTGGTGTCTATTTGCCTCATGGGCTACTTTGAGGTATTTGGAGTTGAGACTAAGGGACACATGAAGGAGAGGTCGGTGTGAGAAAGTGGATTGTTTTCCTGCTCCCCGAAAGCTCCCCGAAGCCAACCAAGCTCCCTGCGTGATGAGTGAGGTGCCTTGGCATCATCAGATGTCCTTGTGGTTCCTTGGGAGGGCAGCTTGCTGGTTATTCCGGATTCCTAAAGAACATCTGTCATAGAAGCCTTGGAGCATGGAACTTTTTCGGCTTCTGAATTCTAGGGCATAACTAGAAAAGTCATTCTGTTTTATTAAAATTAAAAAAAATATTCATTTAAATCAAATGGTGCATACATGCACCAAAATGGCAAGAAACTGGAAAACCTGGTTGTTTGAGGTCAGGCATCATATATGATGCTTTGGTGAAGAGATGGAGATAAACATAACACATCCCCTGTCTTATATTGTGTTTAAACACAGACACGGGGGTCACCTGGGTGGTTGAGCATCTGCCTTTGGCTCAGGTCATGATCCGGGTCCTGGGATCAAGTCCCACATCAGGCTCCCTGCATGGAGCCTGCTTCTCCCTCTGCCTGGGTCTCTGCCTCTCTCTGTGTCTCTCATGAATCAATAAATAAAATCTTAAAAAAAAAAAAGAAACCACAGACACAGATATGCACACTCTCTTATAGCGTGTAGCTGGGCCTGCGGTACATCTTGTGAATTTTCTTTCTTTTTTTTTTTTTTCATATTGTGAATTTTCTGGTTTGAACAGAAAGGAGGATCTAGGTGTCTTTTTTTTTTTTTTTCTTGGTTTGAAATTCAGTGAGTGAGATGCATTTTCCCCCTTTGGGGTGAGGGGGTGTTTCTGGTCTGTCCTAATGCTTCCTGAGTCTCGCGCATGGTTGGCTTTGCTTTGGTTGCTGTGACTTCGCCCGTGAGCTTCCCGCTGCATCTGCCTGTTGTTCCCTGAGTACGTCTTCCCCCCACACAGCACGGGCTTCTGTCCACGCTAGGGCTCAGTGGGTGTTTTTGTCTGATGGCCACAAGAGGAGATAGCAATGTTGCCCTTGGGACTTTCCACAGCATCTCCTCCATGACATCAGCCCCCTGGGGACACAGAGTACCTGCCAAGCGCAGGCCGCCTAGGCTCAGCATGCCGGCTGTGGTGAGCTGGCCACCTGCTGTCCCTCTCAGGCCCCAAGGAAAGCCATCCACCTGGACACACACCCCCACACACCGTGGCTCCCATTAGCTGAGCTCTCTCTGTGCTTTAATCTATATAATTTGGCTGCAGTGGCCAATGAGACAATTCTTAGGGGAAATGATTAGGCAGTTACATCTTGGAACTTTAAAAATATCTCATCTACAAAGTGGTGAAAAGAGAGTGCTGTTCTCTTCCTCCTCCTGTGTCTCACATCCATCCCAGAGCTTTGTGCTGAGAAGGAAAACAAGCACATAATGCTTTCTTGGACGGAAAAGGCAAGCAAATGTTGCCCTCCCAAACCGCGTTCTCTGGCTCGTCCTTTTAAAGTAGTATGAGTGTTTGTTGCTTAATGAAAGGGAAAAAAAAGCGCTTTAGTGAATATTAACAATTGGAAAGGGGGCAGCTTAGCGTCGCCTTCGGCCCAGGACATGATCCTGGAGACCCGGGATCGAGTCCCACGTCGGGCTCCCTGCATGGAGCCTGCTTCTCCCTCTGCCTCTCACTCCTCTCTGTGTTTCTCATGAATAAATAAATAAAATCTTAAAAAAATTTTAAAAAAAATAATTGGAAGGGGATTAATTCCAAATCCCTATTACTGTTTTTTTAAACTCACTTCTAACTGTGCATGCAGCTATCAGTAGAGCACTTAAAGCCCTGCAAAGCCGGGAGGTGGTGCTTTTCCCTGGCATCTCAAAGTTGCGTCCGTGGGTGCCGTCCAGCCTCCGTCTCCTAGTCTTTCCCGAGGCTGCCTGCCGTCCACCCCCCGGCTCTGGGAGCTGCCTTGGACTGGGCCTTTCGGACGGTGGAGCTCCACCAGTAGAAGTAGAACTGCTGTAATTAGTACTGATCACACGAATAGAGGAGTCTGATATTGGGACATTGCAGGGGGCGTCCCATCTCCATAGAGCGCCGAGATCTGCTCCCCGTGCAGGGGAGAGTTTACCAGAACGAGCAGACATTGGGCAAGTGTGAACCAGGCTCAAGCAGAGGCCCACTGACCCCAACCAAACGTCCTCATGCTTCTAAGTCGTTGTCAGCAAAACAGCAACCTGAAGTTTGTCGGCAGGTGCGTGTGGATGCTTATTTCGGAGATAGAGCAAAACGGAACCATAGACCAGCACAGCCTGCAAATCCTTCATCACTGAATTAGAAGGAAGAGAGAGAGAGAAGAAGGGGAGGGGGAAGGAGGGAACGAAGGGGACAAGCAAGGAAGGGTGGAGGAAGGGAGGCGGCGGGGGCGGGGTGTGAGGAGAAGCAGCAGGCTCCCGTTTTCATCCCTGCTCCGCACCCCAGGGCCAGTGCTGGGACTGCTCCCTGGTAAACTCATTAGTTTCGCTCAGTTTTGACAGCCTGCTTCAATCAGTTCAGAAATGCCACCGCCGAATAAGCCCATCCGTGAGCTGGTAACTGCTTCCTTCCTAAAGACCAGCTCACATGCCAACTGCAAAGGAAAGCGCGGCCTGACACAGTAGCTTAATTACAGGTCTGGCGGAGGAGGACAGGGAAGCGTGTACCAAGCCAGGAGAGTGCAGGCAAGGGGCGGGAAGTCGTGCAGGGGTGATGGATGTTTAAATCATAACCTGTTGGCTGGCATAGCTGGAGGACAAGGTGGGCTTTGTGCTGAGTACCTGCTTCCAGTGGACTTGGGTTCGAAGATATGAATTCTCCTATGGTCAGATTACAGGATGTGCAGGAGAGGAGGATGTCACGAGGATGTTTGCTGTTTCTTTCTTCTCTCTTCCAAGAAAAGCACACCCAGGTGTAATGATTCACCTGGGCTTATGGCAAAGTGTGCAGAAAGGTCAAAGGCCAGCTGGGCTGGACCTGTCATCTCAGTGTAGGAGCCTCTGGGGAAGGGGCAGGAGGAGTAAACGGTGCTCAGTGTCTGGTGTGCGGGTCTAGCTCTGCCACCGGTTGGTGATGATGCATGAAGACCACAAGCAAGTCCTTGGAGAGCTCTAAGCCACGTTGTCCTATCCTTCCTGTGCTTCCGATCTGCTTCTCAGAGCCACCGTGCAGAGCAATGCTGTGAAATATGGATGCTCATGGGGCACCTCCCGGGTCTTTCATGACACCGAGGGAGGAGCGGAGAAAGGTGGTCTGGGGGGATTCGTGGTGGCATAAAGAGCGTTGTTCCAACCCAACCCGGAGGGGTGGGTCGTTCGTGCTGTAGTGTTCCTTGTCATGTTCCGACATTTGTGCCAATGACTCAGGTGACACAGGCAGTCACTGATGAGGTTTGCAAGGAATGGCTTATGTGCTGGGTGACGACTCCAAAATGAAGAGCAGACGCTAAAAAAGATGGGATTTATTGAATAGTGATCAGTACAGCCGTTCCTCTGAACTCAGCCATTAAGTTCTGTTGATATGTTCTCCTAGAACTCCCTCGAATGCACCCCCACACACATTGTCACCATGTAAGCCCAGCCATGGTCATCAGGCATCTCCCCCCACCGGTCTCTCCTCCTCTACTTCTGCCCCTTTCCAGTTCATTCCTTCCTGGCAGCCAGCTGTCTTTTAAAAATGCAAATCTGATCAAGCTAGTCAGCTGCATCACTTTTCCTGCCCTTAGAACAAATCCAGGTAATTAGCACGCTTCCCAAGGCCGTGTGGCATCTGGCGCCAGCCTCCTCCCAGCCTCCTGGCTGTTCTCTGCCTCACTGCCCCAGCCCCACGGTGCCTCGGGCACACCGGGTCCTCTCGCCTCAGCTCCTGAGCACTCTGATCCTGCCACCTCGAACACCCATCCACTCCTCTTCCTTTCTGAGTAATATTCTATTGCATGAGTGGCCCACTGCTGTGATTAATGCCGTTATAAACACTTGGATACTGCAAGTCATTGTGTGGACATATGTTTTCATTTGCAGGGGGTGGGTGGGTGGTGGTAAATCCCTAGGATTGGAATTGCTGGGTTGTGTCGTCAACCTTTGTAGTTTATCCTAATGAGAAATTACATTTTTTTCCAAAGTAAAGTATAACACGTCACATTCCCCCCAGCAATGCATGGAATCTCAGTGGAAGAGCCCAATCTATCAATCAATGTGGAGCAGAGGTCAGCTTCGTGGGTATCAATTAGAATTTTTTTGTCCACTTTGTGAAATGCAGCCTGATATTCTAATGAAGGAAGTTCAGTGCATGTAAGTTCAGATTTCTCCACACCCTCATCAACACTTGATATTTTCAGTATTTTTAGGTTAAAGCCATTTTTTTTTTTTTTTTTGGTAGGTGTCTGGGGATATCTCATTGTGGTTTCAGTGTGCATTTCCCTGGTGACTGAAGATGCTGAGTACCTTTCCATGTGCTTTTTTGTCATTTTTCTATCTTTATTTATGAAGAGTTTAAAATTGAGTTGTCTTCTTATTTAGTTATAAAAGTTCTTTTTTATTTTATTTGTTTATTCATGAGAGGCACACAGAGAGAGGCAGAGACACAGGCAGAGGGAGAAGCAGGCTCCCTGGAGGACTCGATCCCAGGACCCCAGGATCATGCCCTGCGCCAAAGGCAGATGCTCAACCACTGAGCCACCCAGGTGTCCCTAAAAGTTCTTTTTTAAAAATATTTATTTATTTGAGAGAGCGAGCGAGCACGAGTGGGAGAAGGAGAAGCAGGGGAGGGAGCACAGAATCTCAAGTAAACTCCCCACTGAACACGGAGCCCAATGTGGGGCTGATCTCATGACCTTGAGATCATGACCTGAGCCGAAATCTAGAGTCAGAGGCTTAAGCAACTGAGCCACACACTCACCCTGTTATAAAAGTTCTTTATATAATGTGGGTATAAGACTTGCCAGATATAAGTAATGTATGTATTTTCTTCCAATCTCTGGCTTGCCTTTCCATTTTCTTAATGGTGTTTTTCAGAGGACAGATTTTAATTTTGATGAAGTCCACTTGCCATTTTTTTTTCTTTTATGGTCAGTATTTTGGGAGTTCTAAGAAATATTTGCTACTCCAAGGCATTAAGATGTTCTCTTATGTTTTATTCTGTAAGTTTTATAGTTTTAGCTTTTATATTCAGGTATATAATCCATTTCAAATTAATTTTTGTGTAAGGTGTGAACTAAGGGTTGAGGCTCATTTTTGTTTTTTGTGTTTTTTTTTTTTTTTTTTTTTTCTAAATGGATAGTCTGGTAGGTTATTTTCTAAATGGTATCATCTGGTGAGCTTGAGGATTCCCAGTGCTTAAGGTTTGGAGCCGTGATGGGATATGCGTCCGTGAGCAGCTAGGTCTGGGGGATTTTGGATTGCCTGCCGATCCCAACCATGGCCCGTCCACCTTTACCCCTGCCTCATTGGTCTTCTGCATAGGGTTTCATTTGAACAAAGTGCTTCACACCTACCAGTGTCGGAGATCTATCTATTCCCTAAGTTATAAGGGGGGGAAGCTGGGCCCGGGAAAGGTTGTGGTTTGCCCAGGTGAGTCTGTGCCAGAACGGGAGCTGGAGGCTCAGTCTCCCCTCGACCTGCACTGCACCTCCTCCTGCCCCACCTCCGTGCTGCCTCTGGCTGAGAGCTGCTGGAGATTCCACAAAATCCCTTATTTGCAGTTTGCCTTTTCAGCATTTTAAACATTGAAAACGGGCAACCCGTAAAGCTAAATAATTTAGCTCCTCTTTTTCTGATGCTGTCACTTGCGGGGGAGATAAAAGATGGGTTTGTCAGGAGGGGTGGCAGCCATCCAAAGGCTATGCAAGCACATTCTGAATCTCAGTGGAAGAGCCCAATCTATCAATCAATGTGGAGCAGAGGTCAGCTTCGTGGGTATCAATTAGAATTTTTTTTGTCCACTTTGTGAAATGCAGCCTGACATTCTAATGATCCGCTTGGGTTTCCAAAGACTCTGTATTCTTGCAACCTAACTAATCACCATAAGTGCAGGTGGAGGCACAATAAGGCTTGAATTCCATAGTTCAAGCACAAGGCCAGAGAATTCCGGGAGCCCTTAATGAGGGCTTTTAGATGGCAGATGAGAACATGGTACATTCTCTCTGCAACCCACTCTGACCCAGATCATCTCCCTCCCACCACTGAACCCACCATTGTCCCGGCGTCAGTGATGGCCGTGTTGTTACATCTCTGCCTCATTCCGGCTCACGAGCATCTGGGACAGCAGGTCACTTTTTCTTCCTGAACTCGTTTTTGCTCTAGGCTTCACAGCCACTCTGTCACCGGCAGCCCTTTTCTTCCTCTGCTTTCCCTGAAGGCTCCTTCCCCTTATTCAGACTCAACTTCTTGGCGTGCCCCAGGGCCCCATTCTCTCATCTACCCACTTCATCTCTCCAGGCGACATCATCTTGCCCCATAGCTGGGACACCATCTGGGACTCGATGACAGCCGCTCTTGTTCATGGCCTCAGTCTGAACCTTCTCCCGTGTCCCACCCCTGCCTACAGGACCACCCGCTTGCATCTCCTTTTGATGGCACCTCTGTTGATTTTCCCTCCAAATCTTGCCCCCACAACCCTGTCCCTCCCCAGTCTGACTGATCTCAACAGTGAAACCATCTTCCACTAAGTCGCTTAGGCCTTCCTTCAAGGGATATAGCGGATCCTTCTCTCTTGCTGCATCCCACCTTGAATGCGTCTCTAACTCCTGCCAAACTGGCCTTCAAAAATAGAATTTGGAAGCCACCACTTCATACCATACCTTGGCAAACCATGTCATTCCTTCCCTTGGCTACTGGGATAGTTTCCCTGTGGGACTGCCCCGTGCCTCTAGCAGCCAGTGGCCACTTTCTAAGCAAACCTGGTCTGTGTCTCCTCTGCCACCTGAGAGCTCTCCAGAGTCTTCCTATTTCACTTAGAATATAGCACAAGCCCTTGGCCATGCTGTGAAGCTCCTGCCTACCTGGTGGGGCCTCTTTTCACCTCTCTGTTCACTACCCCCTGCCCTGTGGGTCTATTTTCTATCTCTTGAACATGGCGAGCTCTTCTTGTCCCAGGACCTTTGCTCTGGGTGACCTTCCTCCCTGGAATGCTCTTAATCTGAACCTGCTTTGGTTGTCTCCATCCTCCAGCTGTTTACAGAGGACTTCCCCACCTGCCATGCTCTGTCATTCTCTCCATCGCACCCATCTCGGCACCTGATTTTACCCATGTATGTGTTTGTTTATTGTCTCCTCCCGGGTGAATGTCACTGTCTAGAAGGCGCTGTGTCTGCATCTCATTCACCTCATGTACTAGCATCGAGAATGGTAGCCAGCACTGACGAGGTGTTGACATGTGCTGACTGCTATAAAATAGTCAGCAATCTGCTCGCAGGCCTCATCTTCCCAACTCCCTCCCTAGATGTGATTGTTGCTCACATTTTCCTGCATTTCCTTCCAGGAAATGTCCATCTCTGGACATTTACACACACACACACACATACACACATATATATATATGTATTGGACACACACACACACACACGCAATTTGTGTGTTTTGGGCTTATTTTCTTGTTTTTAATGTAAATGAGATCTTTCTATCCATACTGTTCTGTCCTGTCTCACTTACCACCTAGGAAGAGGCCTAGAGGAAATATATCTGCTTCAGCACATGGAGACTTACTTCACTCTTGGTAACGTTGGCCTGGTCTTCCCCAGTTAGGTTACTACCCAACTATCGGGGATGTGCGGGTTGTTTCTGCTCCTGTGGTTCTAGAACTTCACCAGCACGTCCTTCCTGGGGTTGGTGCTGCTTTTCAGTGCTCATTTAGTCTTTCCCTGTGGAAGCTCCTTCATAGAGCTCCTCCCTGAGGTCTTTCCTGCCCTCCCCGTGCAGAATCAAGGTGGTCGGTATCTTGCTCAGAATGCCAAGGATGCTATTAATGGAATATGATTATTATAACACCCCCTGTCCCAATGCAGTGTTTGAAAACAAGAAAGGGTTTTTTTGGGGGGTGCCTGGGTGACTCAGCTGGTTAAGAGTCTGCCTTCTGCTCCAGTCCTGATCCTGGGGATCAAGCCCCACATCAGGCTCTCTGCTTGGTGGGGAGTCTGCTTGTTCCTCTGCCCTTTACCCGACTTGTGCGTGCACTCTCTCTCTTTCTCTCTCTCAAATAAATAAACACTTAAAAACAAAAAAACAAGAAAGGATGTTTTTAATCCTACAGAGTAGCAGAGGACATAAAGTATGGTAGGAAATATGTAATTTAAAAATGACATACATCTTAGAAAACACCATATTCCTGATGATTTGGAGCTACCCCTACCCTGTGATTTCTTCTGTCCCTTCTGATGTCTGTGGATACGAAGCATGTAGCTCCTGTCTTGTTGTCACTTGCTCCTCCCTGGAAATCCTTTTGGCAACTCATTTCCTATGTGGACTGAGGAGTGGGGGATGTAATTCACACCTCACTTTCACAATTCGCTGGGGCCTCCATAGGTTCAGCCTGACTGCTTTTCAGAGATCTGTGAAATGGTTGGGGCTTAAAAATCCCCCACATTCTAATGGCTCCAAAATGTGAAAAGAAAAAGCATAATACAAAATAGCACATTGTATCAACTGATTAACCACATCTCCACTCCACTCTTAAGGTTCTGAGGGACCATTTTCTTATGTTTCCTAGGATGTGACTTAGGTCTTAAGATCCCCTGAATTCCATCCATACTCCAAAACTCTAATTATCCAATAAAGGATAAAGGTGACCAGGGATAGTGAGGCCACCCTGATGTCGCTGCTGCGGTCACTGGGCTATTCCAGAAGTCACCGATGGGCAGCTTCCATCATCCGTAGGCGTGGACCCTCCCAGATAACCCTTCCTCTGCTCTTAGAGGGATGAGAGTGTAGAGGGGATGATGATGGAATCACCTTTACATCAGCCCCATTGTTCTGATGCTACTGAAGTCTGGTTCCCTCTTTGTTGGCCTGGAAGAGGCCGTGTGGTGTCCCTTCCTACTGGCCTCTGAGATCCCCTGCCCTTTGCACCTTTGTCCCGAATCCGATTCCCGAGGCTTGGGGCAGGAGGTGAGGTCATGGGACGTGGCCCAGGAGCAGAATCTGCGATGGCAGGCAAAGCACAGATGGTAAATTGAAGAGCCTTCTCGCTGAGCCAGTGTTTTGATCTCTGCCTTGAGATTTACCCTCTCCCCACTTTCATCCTGGAGCCCAGTCTCCAGAGTCACCCTCCACGGCTGACACTTCCTCCTCTTGACTTTTGGGGATTAGGCGACCCAATTAAGAGACTGGACTGTAGGCATTTTCTGAGCAGTTTCTGAAATTTAAGCCCTGCAGGAAAGAAATACATGCAAATGGTCCTTTGGAAGATGCCAGGTCGCAATTACCAACCTGGTTTGTTCATCTGCTATTTTGTAAACAAAGTAAGAGGCAAAGCAAGGCATCTCCTGGCAGCTTCGCAAATGCTGGATTTCCTCCCCGAGGAGCATCGCGATTGCTCAGAGCACCTTCGGGCTGCTTTCCTCTCGCCTGGCCTCTCCCGGGGGCGCCTCGCAGGGCCGCCCCAGCCCCCCTCCACCAAGGCTCTCTTTTTGCTTAATGAAAGCGAAGGTCTCCCGGGCCCGCAGCTGCCGAGGGATGCTAAGGGCTCTGGTTTCTAGATGCATCCTCACATCTCTTTCTCCGTGATCCGGTTTCCCGTGGCTCTGGCTCATCACGCCTGGATATTGCTCCAGGAAGGTGGTTTCTGCTGTAAATATTATATAGCAGAGCCGTCCCTGAGACAGTGGAGGCCAAATGTAAGAAGATGTGCTGAAGGCAAAGGTCTGGAATTAGGGCCCGGAGAGCGCTTACACCCAGAATTTACCATTTGTATTTGAGAGGCTGGAAAAAAAAAAAAAAAGTAAGTTCCTTCAGTTTTTAGGACAGAGTTAAATTGCTTGTCTGCTCAATAATCTTCAGTGATTCCCTATTGCTCGCAGCAATAGGGTCTCGAGCTTTTAAAAGCATCAGAATTACCTGGGGGCTTTCTCTCTCTTTTCTTTTCTTTTCTTTTCTTTTCTTTTCTTTTCTTTTCTTTTCTTTTCTTTTCTTTTCTTTTCTTTTCTTTCTTTTCTTTTCTTTTCTTCTTTTCTTTTCTTTTTCTTTTCTTTCCTTTTCTTTTTTCTTTTCTTTCTTTTCTTTTCTTTTCTTTTCTTTTCTTTCTTTCTTTCTAGATTTTATTCATTTATTTGATAAAGAGAGAGAGACAGAGATAGTGAGAAAGAGCATGAGCAGGGAGGAGGGGGAGAAGCAGACTCCCCACTGAGCAGGGAGCCCAGTGTGGGGACTTGATCCCAGGACCCTGGGATCATGACCTGAGCCGAAGACAGTCGCTTCACCGACTGAGCCCCCCAGGCGCCCCTACCTGGGGGCTTTCTTAAAACTCAAAAGGCCAGGCCCCATGGCACGGGTGTTTGGAGGCAGGAGGAGGTCACTTGAGAATTTACATTTTTACCTAGTTCCTGGGTAACGGCAGTGAAGCTGAAGCTGAAGCTGAAGCTGTGATCTGGGGACCCTGCTTGGAGAACTACAGCTGATGGCACAAAGGCCAAGGGCCTTAGCTGTCACTGGCCTCTCTCGCTCTCCCTTATCTGGCCCTAATATGCTTTTCCGAATGGTCTCCAACTCATAAATCCTTTATTTCAGCCCAATAGAATGCTCTCTAGTCTTTGTACTTGCCCTGTACCTGCTGCTCCTGACCATTCTTCCCTGCTTCCCTTCCTCCTTCCCTCTCTTGCTCCCTCTTCCTGTCTTTGACCTTTTTTCTTCTTCCCTTTTTCCCTGTCTACCTCCCTCTCTCTCTACCTCCCTCTCTCTCCTTCCTTCCTTCCTTCCTTCCTTCCTTCCTTCCTTCCTTCCTTCCTTCCTTCCTTCCTTCCCTGCAATGCTCGAATCCCACCTTCAAGATCAAAACGTTACTTCAATGCCTATCTTTGTTATCTTTGTCCTGACCAGCTGGAGACGAGCACCCCAGCAGGGATCCTGACTCCAGTCTGGTGCTCCTCCATCTGTCCTTCATCCTCTGTTGTGCTGGGAAAAGCCTCTCCCACGTAGAAACTCAATGCCATGTGTGCTCCTCTGCTTAGACTCCTCCAGGGGCTGCATTGGCCACAGGCAATGTTTGTCATCCTGGGACATGTGTGTGCGTGTGTGTGTGATGTGTGTGATGTGTGTGTGCACCTGTAAAGGATGGAAGGGATCTGGGATGTCTTGTTAGGCCCACCAAGGGAACTTCCGAAACACACAAATGTCATACGGTGTCTCTCAGGGATTGAGGTGAATGGTCATGAGGACTGTGAAAAATTCTAGAAAAGAAGGAAGACAATTCTAAAATTCAAAAATAAAATAAAATTCTAGGGTTCTAAAAAGTACTAATACTCCCCTCGACCATCCTCTCTGGGTTCTAGGACTGTCAGCTACTCCCGAGTCAGCTGGATTCTGAGAGGGGGTAGTGGGGGGGTCTCTTATACTATTAACCACAGGGAGAGGGACACAATGTAGGGCAAGCACAAGCAATGAGGGTCTCCTGCAGGCGAGCAGGTCAGGCGGCTTCGCTGGGCACATGGCCGCAGCGGGCACATGGCTCCCTTCAGGCTCCTGGGCCTCACCCAGCAGATGGGGACATTCACTAGATGTGGTGCACGGATCTCCAGGATGGCTGCTGTTGTTGCTGGGGTGGGTGGTGCTGATGCTGGTGGTGGGTTGTCCTCTCTTCCAGGTCAGAGCACTGAGTGTTTATCCAGGTTGGTTTATCATTTGCACTAGCCTGTGGGGCACCGGGGAGAAGCACAGCTGCACTGTCCTTCCTGAGAGCGTCGTGGGCCAGCTCTGCCGGCTGCCACAGCTGGAAGAGCCACGGGCGGCGGCTGTGGGCGGCTGGGGCAAGTCGGGGTGCAGAGCCACTTCAGGGCTCTGTCCTTCCAGGCCTAGCCCTCTGACAGGCCACGGCTCCTTGCAACCGTTGAGGGAGACTGGCCGTTCTGCTCTGGTCTGAGCAGAATGATGCCAAGAAACGATGATTTAAAAGAACAGAACTGATAATGCTCAGCCTCATAAATATGAAACAGAATGAAATGTAAGGATCTAAATTCGAGGCTTTTAAGCCTGAAAGGTAAAGTGGGATAAGGGATCTTTTAAACAACCCAGGATCTGTTTTCGATATGAAATCGCAAATAGAAGGAGATGACTTTGAGGTGCAGAGATTTTTGTATTAGAATTCATAATGATTTTTGCCTCTCTAAATGTTTCAGAGATAAAAGGAAATTACCTTGAGATTTAATATACAATTCTTGAGGTTTCGACTAAAAAACATCACTTCTTAAGCTAAAAGGCTTGTACGTGTGGGCGCTTCCATACTTGGGCAAAGCAGCCTATTGTGCCCGCCTCCAGGGCAGTGTTTCCCAGGTAGGGGTGATTCTGTCCCCAGAGCCTATGTGGCAATGATGTGTGGAGACATCTTTGGATTTCATGACTGGGGGTGGGGTCCAAGTGGGTAGAGGCTACTGAACACCCTACAATGCCCGGGACAGCCCCCACAACTGAGGGTTATCCAGCCCCAAATGTCATTTGTGTCAACCACGGTTGGGAAACCCTCCTGTAGGATGACGTTGAGCTGTTGGAGGAAAGAGTCTCTTGATCTGTGATTTTGTGACATCACCACCTCTTTCTCAGAGTGACATGAGGTACATATTTTCAAGTTTTAAGTAATCTAGCCCACCTTTTAATTCAAGACCTTAGGCTCACTTCTTGAGGTCATGGGGGGTGGGTAGCATGGGATACTCCTGGTTAGGCCATTTTTATGATGTTTAGAAAATAGTCGAGAAATATGGTCATGCCAAGAAAATGAAGAGAACAAAATCAGAAGATACCCACCTCCTCATTCATTTCCATAGTAAGTTGATATATATGTGCCCTCACCTCTCAGGTATGAATTGAGGGGCTTTGTCTCACTTTTAACTATGGAAATGATATGGAATCTGGAGATAGCAGCCCCCTCTTGCTACAGCAGATCCTTTACACAGTGAACACTGGTGTTGTGTGCCAGGTTGTCAATGTGTACATCCACACCCCCTTGTTTCACATACCATCTATGCAGCCTTAATAAGTGTCCTTATGATGTAGTTTAGGAATGTAGTGAGGTTTGGTGGGGTGAGGTCTGGAGCCCACGGGCAAGAAAGAATTCTTGAGATGTCTTTGGTGCAAAATGGTGGTTTTATTAAAGCCAGGGACAGAACCCTTGGGCAGAAAGAGCCACAGTGGGGTTGTGAGGAGCAATGGACTATATACTCTGGGGTTGAGGGAGGTAAGGAAAGAGGGAGGTGTCCCAAAGGACTTTCTAGGCTAAAGAAGACCCTTAAGATACTGGAGGCCTTGCTGTTATCATGCTAAGGTGGTTTTTCCCTCTAGCAAAGCATTAACATGAAGATAGTTGGAAGTTTCCTGGAGGAATGTCACACAGATCCCACCCAGGAGTGGTGGTGAGGGGTTGTGGGGTGTCAGCTTGTGCTTTGTTCTCAGTCTTCTGCTCCCTCATCACTTAGATTTCATCAGAATTGTTGAAAAGGATAAAGAAAATCAAAAGCCATCAATCCAGGGAAGCAGAAGAAGGAAGGCAATTTGCCTGCTTTGAATCAGAGGTGTAGGAGCTACCGAGGAGATGGGAGTAGGGAGGAAGAAGCTCTAGCCTTTAAAAGCATCCTTGGCACACACTCGCATCTACCTGGGGAATTGGCTAGCGTTTTTAGTTGCAGACCACAGAGTCCCCTCCTGCTAGTTCAGGGGACTTATTAAGGGACATCTCTGGAGGGGCCCTGGCAGTAGGCTTACTCCAGGGACTTCCTGAGCCATTGAAGAAAAACCTGGGAGAGGAGAGATGTAGCTGAGCCAGGATTATCCTGCCTTTACCAAAGCCAGGAAGCTGCTCGGTCCCCAGGCTCTCTCTAGGGATCCCACTGTCCCTGCTACAACCAGAAATTGGCACTACAGTGGCCAACCCCAGACTGACATTGCCCTGGGAGACTGGGATGCTGGCCTTGTGTCCCAGGAAGAAGCCCACCATCTGCAGTGGTTTCTGAACCAAGGTCCTGCCAGGGCGCCTCTGCTTGGTGGGCCTCTGAGTCACATGCCGGCATCCTAGAAGCAAAGTATGCTGGGAAATGTAGTTCAGTCTGCTTCTGCATTAAGATTCTATGCTACGAATGTAGGATTCACAAGGTGGGGAATTTTCAAAATTGGAAGGGATTTATCATATTTCATGCGGCCACATGTGACAGCCGTCCACAAATCCATGCCAATATGAGCTGCTGTTCATTTTAAACTCTGGCCATCAAGTTTGTGCCCATGAAGAGGATGATCAAACCATCCTATGAAACAACAGAGGGCAAAATCTGCCTGTAGGGAGGGAGAAGAGAGGAAATATGAATGACATGATGCAGAGAGAGCCCCAGGACCACCTACGGGGTTACATGGGGCAATCAGAAGGCTCTGTGGCAAGACAGGCTAGCATGAGACTCCACACCACGGGACAGTCCTCTAACATCGCTCTTCTGGCAATCCCAACTCAAGGATGTGCTCCTAGGAAAATGGCCAGTGGGTCTGTCTGTCTGTTCTTCCCTGGAGCACTTCTGCTGGTCAAATGCTCTGGGGCTGGAATTGTCACCATCATAAGGCTATTTCCTTTCAATTCCTTTGAGTTCTTTAGAACAAAGGACACTGCATGAGTATTCCTGCTGGTCTTATTTTGCTGAAGGAGCCAAGTGAGGCAGAGGAGGGAGAAAGTTGACCTCATACAGTCCTCGCTAAGTAGCAGTAGAAGGTGCAGTGTGTATTCCAGGCGTTTTCACTCTGCAATGCAACTAGTCTAAGTGGGTTGTTTCTCAGCCAAGCTGTGAGTAAGTTCTTTGGCTGGACACCTAGTAGTAGATTAGTAGATTAGTAGATTAGTAGATTAATGCCTCCTGTAACAACTGTAAGTGTCAGTCGTGACTGTTGGAGAAATAGGATGGAGAATATGGGAGAAAAAAGACAATGTAGCTAGCCCCTTGTGGATGGGACAGAGGGAGGTTGGAAATCTGTCCAGAAACACTCATGGGCACACACACACCTGCACTCACACATACTTCTTGTTTATACCATGGGCAAGTAGAGGATTAGCATCTTGTTTTAGTGGCCTTTTTCTTTTCCTTCCTTCCTTCCTTCCTTCCTTCCTTCCTTCCTTCCTCCCTCCCTCCCTCCCTCCCTCCCTCCCTTCCTCCCTTCCTCCTTTCCTCCCTTCCTCCCTTCCTTCCTCTTTCCACCCCCCTCTTTCTTTCCTTTTTTTTTTTTATTGCAGTGAGAGAAACCAACTCGAGTGAGCCTTTGGAAAAATGGGTTTATTAGAAAAGACATAGCTCTTAGTATCTAAAGAAAAATTGCAAATCTAGGTCTTGAGAAGAGAGTTAGGGCATCCTGGGACTCCAGCTGTTAAGAATTCAGGTAGGTATTTGCTTTAATGCATTTCTCCCCCTTCCTCTTACTTGGTAGCTTTTACATCAGATTAATGGATGCTGGCCAGCAGATGGATCTACCCCTAGGAAATCTGCCATGGTCCAGGAGAGACACGTCGAATAGCACCGAGACCCACAGGCTTATGTTTGTGGGTAAAGATCATTCCCTGGTAGAATCATGGGTACAGGAGCCAGGCACCCAAGTTTGATTCTCACTGGCTTCATATGGGAGATCTGTGATAGTAAGCAAAGTGTTTAACCACTTAGCTTCCCCATCTATAAAATGGAGCTAATGATAACCCTACATTATGGGGTTGTCCTGAGGACAACGATGTGTTCACACATGCAAATACCTGCGACTACATCTTCCGTACGAGTGCTTGGTAAGAATTGACTCTTTCCCCCATTACTTCAGCAACATATATTTATATGTGAAATATTTTGCAATAAAATGGTGGCAGATTTCAGTAAGACCACTCCTGGAAAACTTCACTTCTGTTGTTTTTGTCATTTGTAACTATGAATAATATACATGCTCAACTTTTTACAAGTTTCAAGCAGTCTTTGCTTTGAACAGAGTTCAGTGAAATTTGCTTAGTGTAAAATTGCATCATGAAATATAAAATTTTGAAACCCTTTCAGAATGAAATCTCACTGAAACACCTGTATGCAAGTGGTTGATAAGTGTGACCTGGTGGCACTGTCTCCTTAGAGAAAAGAATATGGGGTATGATGTTACTATCTGGGCAGCCAGCAATAAACACCTGCCCACAAGAGCAGAACTGACTCTTTTTAAAAAGCTTTTCATTGGTGTGTATTACCTATACATAAAAATGCACATACCATAATTAAGCATACAGTTCCATGAATTTTCACAAAATGAATACATCTATGTAACCAGGACTCAGATCAATATGTAGAATCTGACAGGCCTCCCAGAAGCTCCCTTGTGTCTCCTTTCTGGAATCAACAGACTGACCAGATGGTTGGCCTGTTTTGTGCTTTGTGCCAAAAGTACATACTTTTCACGTCTGGCCTCTTTCACATACTGTGTTTGTGAGATTCATTCATATTATTGCATGTCGCGGTTCACTTATTCTCATGGCTGAGTGGAATTTCTTTGTGCAAATGTACAATTTGTGTATTCTATTGTTGCTGGGAATTTGAAAAAAATTCCAGTTTGGAGTTATAATGGGCATTCTTATACACGTCTTTGGTTAAACATATATAAGGATTTCTGTTGATCAATAGCCAGGAATGAACTGGGAGTTCACAGGGCATGCCAAACAACTTTACAAAGCAATTTTACTAATACACTTTACTAGCATCACTGTATGGGATTTCCAGTGGCTCTATAGTCTCTCCAACATATGGCATTTTGCAGTTGTTTTATGTTAGCCATTCTGATGGGTGTCTAATGGTTTTGATTAGCTTTTCCTTGATGATTAATGAAGTTGAACACATTTCCCTTTGCTTCTTAGTCATTAGTAAATTCACTTTTGTGAAAAGTCTGCTTAAGTCCTTTGCCCATTTTAAATTGGGCCGATTGTCTTTTTCTTACTAACTTATAGGAATTTTTTACATACACTAGGCATGAATTCTTTGTTGGATGTATATGTTATAAATACCTTTTCCCACTCTGTGGAGTGTATTTTCACTGTCTTACTGATGTCTTTTCATGAACAGTTCTTCATTTAATATGCCTGAATTTATTAATGTTTTATGCACTACAAATGCATTATAAATAATGTAGTTATTTTTTGTTTGTGACAATTTATTTTTGCCTACTCTGATATTATGAAGATGTTATTGTCTATGTTTTCTCCTAGAAGCTCTATTTATTTATTTTTACCTTTCACATTAAGATCCTGATCATCTGGAATTGATTATTGTGTGCGGTGTGAGATAAGGGTCCAGATACATTTGCCCCACCTCCTTGGATATCCATTCGATCTGGTCCCTTCTATTGAAAGACCATCCTTTCCCCCACTACATTATATATCACATTTGTCATAAATCAGATGATGGTCAGTTTCCAGACTATTCATCTCCACTGGTTTACCCATTCTTTTTTTAGTATCACACATCTTAATTTTTGTGACTATATGATGAGTCTTTACATCTGATAGTGTAAATTTTCCAGCTTTGTCCTTCAAGATTACCTGGAATTTCCATGTGAATTTTAGAATCAGTATGTCAGTTTCTACAAAAAAAAAAAAAAAATGCTGGAGTTTTGCTAGAATGTTAATGGGATTGTGATGAATTTATGGTTCCATTTGGGGAGAATAGACATCTTTACAATATAGGGTCTTCTATTCCATGAACATAGTATATCTCTTCATTTATTAATGTCTACTCTATTTCAATAATATTTAAATGTTTTTAGCCCAGAGGTCTTGCACAGATTTTTTTAAATATTTATTCCTAGGTTTTAAAAAGTTATAAATAAAATAATTAAAAATTTTTGTTTTCTTTTCTTTGTTGATAGTAAATAGAAATACAATTGAATTTTGTATACTGCTTTCTCACACTCAGACACCTTACTAGTTTCACTTATTAATTCTAATAGTTTTAAAAATTCTTTTGGGTTTCTAATACATAATCATGTTATCTCTAAATAATTAGAGTTTTCTTTTTTCTTTCTAATCCTTCTGCATTTTATTTCTATTTCTTGACTTTACTGAGTTGGGCCTCTAATACCATGTTGAATAAAGGTGGTTGTAGGAGGTACATTTATTCATTCAGATCCTCAGAGGGAAAGCTTCTACTATTTTACCATCAAGAATGAAATCTGCAGGGCACCTGGGTGGCTTAGTCAGTTAAGCATGTGACTCTTTATTTCTTGATTTTGGCTCAGGTCATGATCTCAGGGTTGTGAGATCGAGCCCCATGTGAGGCTCTGTGCTAGATGTGGGGCTTGCTTAAGATTCTCTCTCTCCCTGTCACTCTGTCCCTTTCCCCCACCTGCTGCTCATGCGTGCTCACTCACTCTCTTAAAAAAAAAAAAAAGAGAGAATGAAATTTGCTCTGGATGTTTTTACACCACTTGTCACATTATTTTTACATCTTCAAGATATTTGTATTATTTTTCTCTTTTTTTCCTTTGCTAATGCTGTATATTATGTAGATTGATTTATTAAATGTTAAACCACACTTGCATTCCTGCAACAGACCTCACTTGATCTTGATGTATCATTCTCTTTACATATCACTGGCTTTGATTTGCTAATATTTTGCCTAAGATTTTTACATTTATGTTCAAAAGAAAGACTGTTCTCTAATTTTCCTGTCTTGTAATATTCTTTTCAGGCTGTCATAGTTTGTATTTCTTTTTTTATACTGAGGTTAAACATATTTCCATATGTCTAAGAGCTATTTCTAATTTTTTTCCCTGTGAACTACCCATTTGTGTCCTTTGTCCATTTTTCTCTTTCATTTTGATCTCTGTCTTATTGATTGTAGGGGCTCACTTTGCATTAACGAAATTAATCTTTTGCCTAACAGATGAATGTTCAATATCTTTCTGCCAGTTTGTCATTTATCTTTTGACTTTGTTTGTAGTAAAAGTTTTTGTCACTACACAGCAGAGCATTCTAATTTTCCATATAATCCAAGTTTTCAGTTTTTCATGACTTTTGGATTTGGGGGTCTAGCTTTGAAGGGTGTTCTTACACAGATTATTAAAATATTCTTCTTTTCATACTTGTAAGGCTTCATTTCTTACTGTTGAAGTCTTCAATTACTAGCATTTGAATGGAACAAGGAACATAATGCATTTTTGCTAAAACAAAGTGAACTATAGTATACTTGAAGAAACTAAAAAAAAAAATTCTCCCAGAGCAGGACTGAGCCTGTTTTCTTCAAGACTATCCTCATGCACTCTCCTTTCATCGGGTAGAATGTGAACAAATCTTTCAAAATCACCATTTTTTAAGAGTTAGAAAGGCAATGTTTTTAAGTATCATTCTTCTGTTAATGAGGTATATTTCTGAGCTGAGATGTTGACCAAAGAGGCCAGATCAGGGCCCTCCTCACAAGGCCAATTGAGGTTGTCCTTTCACCTCTCAAGCTCTTCCTCTGAGGGTTCCAGGTGCTGGCTCTCCAACCAGAAGCACACAAGCCTGACTATTTGTGCTGTATGCCCTCTTGCTTTTGTAGATAGAAGCTTGAAGTCTTGGGTTATTTATGGCTAGGGTCCAAAATCCCTCACCTTCACCGCCCCCCCCCCCCCAGTGATGTTCCTTTTAAGTCCCTGGTAGTGAACGGTCTTGCGTAGCATGGCAGGTGGAGGGTCAATCCAGGTGCCAGCTCCTGCCATCCTTGGTCCCCTTGCTCATCTCCGTCCCAGGGGGCAGCTTCTGCCCTTCTCCTTCTAAGCCAGGAAGAGAAATGGATACTTCGTTTGCATGGTTTGAATAGAATGCTAATGATGTGAGGGAAAGCATGTTCATTATTCAGTGTTGCCTCCTACCTGGGCCTCCTCCCAGGCCCCACAGGTGATTGCTTCTCCCCACTGCCCACAGTCTCTGCTGCAGGAGCTGCAGGGCCAGCCTGGTCCTGGGTGCCTTGGGCCCCAGGGCTCCCGGCCAGCACCCTTGGCTCTTCTGAGACAGCCCTCCCACTGGTGAGTCTCCTCTGCCCCCTTGGTTTGCAGTGAGGTTGTGGGAGTCCCTGTCAGGGTGAAATGAAGGATTTCTGTCTCTGAAAAGTGATCACTCACCCTTGCTTCTAAAAGAAGTCTCAATGTCCCCAGAAGGACATTGCAGGTCCAGAGGCCGGTGCATTGCGCTCACTGGCTGCATCTTCGAATAGCCTTTACATTTCTGATCCCGACTTCTTTAAAGGGGCTGGAGCCAAACCCAACATTTATTTCCCTGACAATCTCCTGCAGGCAAGCACATCTATTTTGATGGAAGTAGATAATGCTGTGGGATAAGGATGGATTTGTGTGGAGGGAAGGGAAGGGGAATGGCATTGGAAATGCAGTCTGTAGAGTCACTGAGGGGGATGCTGTGGGAAGGTGTTTCTGGGGTCTTGATGAAGATTCTGTTATGGCTCAAATTGTCTTACTTTTATTTCTTTTTATTTTTTAAAAAGGTTTATTTGTTTATTTTAGAGAGAGAGTGAGCACGAGCGAGAGGGGCAGGGAGTGGGAGTGAGAATCCCAAGCAGACTCCCCACTCCTCACAGAGCCCAACACGGGGCTCGATCTCATGACCCTGAGATCACAACCTGAGCCAAAGCCAAGAGTCAGCCACTTAACCCACTGCACCCCCTCCCCAGGTGCCCCACTTTCCTTTCCTTTTAAATGAGATCATGTTAGTTTAAAAGACAGAAATGGGAAGTGTGGAGAACAGACCGTTGTCCAGTGGAATGAAACTTGAAGGATGTGTGGGGACATCCCCGAAGAGCATGGGAAGGAGACAGTAATATGGATTCACATCCCATAGGAACGGGGTGTTCTTGTTTGGTTTTTTATTTCTTTTCAGTACGATGCCTTTGGTGCAACCATAAGAGATAGCACCCTTGAGAATGATTTTACAACAGCTCACAAAACCCTTCCCGGGATTTCCATTAGATAAATCTCAGGAATATCAGTGCATACTTCCAAGTTTTCAGAAATTCAGTAAGAATCCTATGTAGTCTCTAAATTTTCCTAATTAAGTTTTAAAGTAACTCCTTTTATTGCCTAAAAATCATTGAGCCTTACATTATAGTACCATGAAATAAAACTGTGCTAACTGGGTAATAATATATTAACTTCCGGGGGTCCATTTCAGTGCATCCGATTTCTGAATCTTAAAGAACATGCGGGCAGGGTGGGAAGTTCCAGGAGGAGAGGAAGGCGGTGCAGATAGTTCTCGGTGCTATTGAAAAGGCACATAACTCTCCCCTGATTGACACAAACCTTAATGAAGTCCCTGCCCTAAGGAGTTTCTGAGTCTGCAGGCATAAAGTATGCTGTGCCCAGGAATTAAAAGAAGGGAGATAATGCAGCATAAACCAGGGTCTGCAATAAAGCAGAATATGATTAGTGCCGAGCTCGGCATGCAGGGCAACACCAATACTTACAGAGAGCTTTTGCTTTATTTAATTTTTAAAGACATATTTCTTTTGGATGCACACCGTTGCCTCTGGTTCACAAGGACTACAGCGTATCACTGAGTACAGCCACCATGCGAGGGGGCGCTGGGTCACCACCTCAAAAGAAGCATCACTTTCTTTTTGTTGGTTTCTTGCCTTTTTTTGTTGTTGTTGTTGTTTTTTTCCTTTAAAGCCTGACGGTGGCACCTCTCTGCTTTCTCGGAGTTCAGAAATGCTTCAGGAGCTTTGGGGCTCCTTCTCAAGTTGGATTTCATGTGCCAAGAGTTGATTTGTCTGGGGACAATGACATTTTGTCCATTGCAATGTTGTTTGGGTGACGGGTTTCTGACTTTCAGCTGTTGGGATGGGTTGGCCACAGACACCCACCAGGTTGTGCTCAGATGTAAGACTCCACACTTCCAGTAAACTCCCCCTGATTGCATTCTCCCAAGACACCCTCTTCTCTCGCTCACTCTGCCCTCTACGCCTAATTTTTTATTTTCATGCCTCTTCCCAAAACTTGTTACCAGGGCACATACTTGGCTCGTACCCCTCTGTCTTGGTCTGGCCAGTGCATGATTATCTGCAGGTCGGTTTGCTTCAGGCTGTGGAGTCCTCAGAGGAAGGACCCATGTCTCCGTCCCCTCAGTACTGGGCATAAAGCCTGGTGTGCATCGGGGGGTGGTGGGCTTCCCCCCCTCCGAGGAACAGAGACCAGTGCAGGTTCCTTCAAGGAAAGACAGTTTATTGTAAGAATTCGTGTTACAATAATGCAGTAACTGGGCCCCAGGAAGAGCAGCTTCTCTCTGCAGCCAGTGCAGGACAGAACAGTTCTTTCATTCTTCCCGAAGCCCGACATTCCTCGACCTGCTCTTCCCTGTGGCTGCCCTTTGGCTTCTGCTCCCCCAGGGCCACAGTTTCTCTCCTAGACCACCACCCAGCTTTCTCTTCCCTCTCTGCAAGCCTGACTGGAGGGAGGTGCCTGCCACTGTCTTGGCCAGGCATCCTTTCCCCGGCTCCCAGTACCCCCAGCACCACTTATACCCTCCAACTTAGCACCCACCCCAGCCTTCCTCCCACCAGCGGGCTGAAGTCTCCCCTCTTCTACCATCCTGTGCTTGCCCCTCCAACTTGCCCCCAGACAGCATGCCTCATGTTGCCTGGGAAATGGACACTGTGAGCTGCAAAATCTGTCTTCCTCACTCTGGGTCCCCTGATACCCACTGCCCTTTTCTATCTTTTACCCTGTTTCTGTGGGCAGAATTCCAAGACTCCTGTCCCCTTGGACACATGCCCTGTAAGACCCCCACACGCGTGGGCCAAGATGAGGATACTGGTCGGTCAAATTTGAGTTAATCAAAAGGAAGATTGCCTAGATGGGCCTGACCTAATCAGGTGAACCCTTAAAATGGTCAGGCCCTTCCTGAGGTTAGAGACATTCTAAGATGAGGAAGAGTCTTTGTGTGGACTTTAAAGATGAAGGGGCATTGTGGTGAGGACCTGAGAGCAGCCCTCAGGAGCTGAGAGCAAGCCCCAGCCAATGGTGACCTCAGTCCTACAACCACATGGGACTGATACCTTTATCTTCCAACCTGAATGAGCGTAGAAGAGCATGTCAGGCTCAGGAGAGAACACAGCCCTGGCTGACAGCGTGATTTTGGCCTTGACAGACCTTGAGCGGAGAGTCCAGTTGAGTTCTGCCCAACTTCCAACCTAGATAACCGTGAGGTAACCTGCTATCATTCTAAGGGCTAAGTTTGTGTTTGTTTGTCCCACAGCAACAGAGATCGAGAACGTTCTCTCTATGGCTGTGTGCCTCTGATCTATGGCCTAAGCCTCCCCTTTGCTTTGCTCTCACCCCCTCTTGTCAAGAGCGTCTTTCCTGACATCATGCAGTAGCTCGGATGCCACTCATCTCTCCTGGGCTGTCTCCATCGGCATACAGACATTTCCCATTTAACAAAATAGTCTTTCTCGACCACACAGCTCTCCCAAGATTCACCCCAGTGCTCTGCTTCCCCTTGGGCAAAAATACACATGGCACGCTTGCCCCCAGCCCCACTCCTCCAGATGCCTGCTGCCGTCTGGTGTTTGCTCTTGGCAGGGTCAGCCGTGCACCACTCTCCTCATACTCCCTGACCTCCTAGCAATGGATAACAGCCATGCCTCCCTCTTCTTTTAGCTGAAAAACACCACTTTCTCCTGGCTGGTTTCCCTCATTTCACTGGCCACAACTTTTGGGTCTGCTCTACTGGTCAACCTCCTTTACCCAACCCGGCCCTCACTCTGCTCGCCTCCGTCATCTCTCACACTCCCACGGCTCTGATGTCTGCCCTATGCCGAGACTTCCAGCTATGCCTCCCTGCCAGGCTCTCCACTGGGCTGCACTTGCTGGCAGGCAGTTGCCTGCTGGATGCCCCTAGGTTGGGTAACACACATCTCAGGCTGCATGTGTCCCAATAGGGATGCCCCCCTCCAGTAGGTCATCCCTCCCTCCGCCCCTCCCATGCTCCCTCGTGCTCTTCCCCCTCGCTGTGCCCACTGAGTCCTTCCCGCCTTCCCAGTGGCCCTTCAGAGAGGCCAGCCCCGTTCTCGCCCAGCCGGGCTGCGCTGTGTCCTTTGCTTCAGCCCCTTGGGATTTCCATCATAGAGCTCTCTGAAACTTAAAAGTAATTCTTACATATTCCCCAGTTCTTTTCTTTTCTTCTTCTTCTTTTTTTTTTCCATCCTCGCCTTCTGAAGGGCATGGATTCACTCCAATTTCTTCACACTTCTATCATAGCGCTGAGCACGATGCCTGACACATCGGGGCCCTCAATTAATATTAGTTGAATTAAAAAAGTCATGAACAACATCAATTGTTGGCTTGCTATCTTTCAAGCACAGATATTCCATTTGATCTGCTCAGTAAGCCCATCACGTAGGTATTATGATCATGAATATTTAAAAGGGAAAGAAACCAGACCGGAATGGGTGAAATAATCTCCCCGAGGTCATGCTTGTATGAATGCCGGAGCTGGCGTCAGGACTTGAAGGCAGACGTTCCGGCTCTGGGCTGCCTCTCAGTCCTCCATCTGGGCTGGGAGGCTCGTCCACACACAGGCCATTGAGGGGAATTAGTGAGGACTACCGAGTAGTTGAAGTGGTAGGGAGGTATGGACTGGTGATATTTATTTGCACCAGCACTAGCACCCCCATCACGCCCATAACAGTGCACATGTTAGGTGCTTCTGCTTGCACGATGAGGCTGTTGTCTGCAAAGCTGGATTTGCTCAGTTTCAAACAACAGAGGAGCTGCTGGGACCAGCGTCTGGAGCTTTCAGGGAGGAATGTGGCCACAGGGCCACATCAAAGGCTGCCAGGACTCTGCTTCCCCTCCAGAATGGAGTGTGCTTGCACGGGGATGGCTCCTTTCTCATCCCTTTGTTTTCTGTTTCCAATTTGTTCAAATGACAAGGAGCTTTGAAGTACCTTAAACCAGCCCAGTGCAGGGGCTGGGAGCACGGAGTGGTGAGAAGTTTCCCGTTTCACTGGAAACATGCCAATTTTCCAGATGCTAATACAGAAAGACGCTTTTTTTTTTTTTTAAAGCAGAGCTTGGGGCTCCTACAAGGGCCCTGTTTTTAGGGAGGGTGACAGTAAATTGATTCATTTACTTAGTTTGAAAGATGTGTACATCTTTCATATGTGTGAATGCGTGTGAATATGAAAAATATATATATATTTTAAACCTTGGATCTAGAGTCTTATTCCTAAATTTATAATCGAGTCAACACAAAGATGTTTTCACTTCAATATTGAACTGGATGACTTGGGGAGGGTGAGGGCAAGTGAAGGCCACTTAGCAGTCATGCCACACATGAGTGGGAGGCAGAGAAAAGGAAGAACAAAGCCAATCTGTGTGCCAGAGTGGATGGGGGACAAGACTGGCCCTTCGTACGTGAGATGGGGGAGGTTGCTATGGTTTCCACCAGCCGACTTCTCCAGGCTGTGAAAGGCAGGCCCTTTCTTTCCAAGTGCATGTGGAAGGCCTTTGAAGCAGAGTCGAGGGTGAGGGGTGGTTGGTAGTATACGCCTGGATTTGGTGGCTTTCTGTGTGAGACCCTCCTGCCGGCGGGCCCTGCCCATCACCTCGTTCCTTAGCGGGAAGTTCTGTGGTTGAGGTCAGGGATGCGGGCTCTGCTTCCGTCTCGTGTCCAGCTCTGGCTCTTTCTGCCTGTGGGGCGTTGGCGGAGTCACTTAGGCCATGTGCAGTGGCAGGACTAAGCCCATCCCTAACTCACTGGGGGCCTCGGAGACGAGATGCAATGACATTTTCAATACCCTCGGCCTAGGCCTGCCCCTTGGCGAGTGCTTGGTGGGGGTGGCCATCGGGGGTCATCATTCTTTTCCTACTTCTTAACTTTGTTTGTTGCTGACATGTTCCAAGACCTCGGGAGTCTCACTTTTCCGTATCCACTAAGCAAGGGCGAGGGATCCAGTTAGTCCACACGGCCTGAGCACTGGCAGGGAGGCAGGCATTGGCGGGCACCTGGGACACAAGCCCCGATGGGACGCAGGCTGCCTGCTGCTGGGATTAGCCTGTGCCCCTCTGAGAGCCAGGCTGCTTGCACACTGACGGATTTTCGGCTTGATTGTTGGCTTGTGTTTGGGATGGAAGGAGGAGAAGGGTGCCCATGGAGGGATTTGTCCCCGCTCCTGCCTCGGTGAGGCCACCCTTGCTGCCCAGCCGGCCTTGTCCTCTAGGACCCATGTCTGGTCACCACCTCTGGACTACCTTCCTATGCTCACCGCAGTCTGGTCAGGTTTTCAACCTTTTTACTCAGGGATGTTTACAAAGGCCAAACTATACATAAATGCTCTGTTTGGAAAGGAATGTCCCAGGATGCCTGGGTGGCTCAGCGGTTGAGTGTCTCCCTTTGGCTCAGGGCAAGGCCCGGGGTCCTGGGATCAAGTCCCACATTGGATTCCTCGCAAGGAGCCTGCTTCTCCCTCTGCCTGTGTCTCTGCCTCTCTCTGTGTGTCTCTCATGAATAAATACATAAAATCTTTAAAAAGAAAGAAAGGACTGTCCCTGCTGACACTTGATACGTTTCCAGATCTCTTCTGCGCATGGAGCTCTGCAGAGCCTGGCGATGCAGACCCTGGCCCCCACAGTCCCTGGAGCAGATGGCTGCCCGTCCAAACGAGGGTTATCCTCCAGCATGAGTTTGCCTTGTCTGGAGATGGTTTTGGTGGTCACAGCTGGGATGCATGGGGGCCTCTACTGGTGTCCAGTGAGTGGAAGCTGGGGATGATGCTGAGCACCCCACACTGTGCAGGTGTGGGGGGCCACAGAGAGTGCTCTGGCCCGGAGCTCAGTAGTGCCGAGGCTGAGAAAGCCCGTTCTGAGCGCTCCTGCTCCTAGCTCCCACTCTCTGGCCCCTGTGCTGGATGGTGCGTCACTTGATGGCAGGGACTGTATCCGACTGGTCCTAAGCGATGTCAGTGCAATGAGTAATAATAGTATGTGTCTCAGTGGGCTCGCTGCTGCAGCCAACTTCTCTGGTCTGTTTACCAAATAGTGTCACTGGAGGCAAATGAGGAAGGACTTGGCTCAGCAGGACGCCCTGGGCTGAGTGCACAGGTTGCTGGGCTGTGCAGGCTCCCCTCACCACAGTCCCCTCCGCCACACCTGTCAACCTGCCCTGGCCTCGGGGCCACATGCTGGCCACAGGGCTGCACAGAAGCAGTCGCATATACTCCTCCCGGCCATCCTCCAAGGAAGGGCCCATGATCGTCCGCGTCTTACAGATGAGGAAATGGGCTCGGGAGCTCAGAACTCTCCTGTCCGCCGTTCGACATCTGGTAAGCGCCGGAGCCCTGCGTTTGGCCATTTATGGTTCCTGGTAAGAACCCTGTTGCAGCCATAAAGCCAAGGCGGGACTCCGCTTGCCCTGCCCTGGATCCATTTGCCGGTTCATTCGGAGTGAAAGCTGGGGCCTCAGCGTCCGCTCTATCATGTGGCAGGTGGTGGATGTGAGGGTTCGCGCCAGACGTGCTGTTTGGCCACACGCAGCCACGCTGCTGGCTGAGCTCCCTGCAGGGTACGCAGCAGGGCCCCGACAGGTCCCGTGGCCTGCTGTCAGGCTACGAGCAGCCCCCGAGAGGGAGGAGGGGTCACCGTGAGTCGTAGTACTGGCCGCTTTGGTGGCGCAAGTGCTCCTGCCACACCTGGCTTCAGAACATCAACGCGACACCAGTGACCAGTCAGGAGGAGGTGCAGATGCTTGTGTCTGGCCAGCCGTGGGAGCTGGCTCCAGCACACCCCCGCGAGGGGCCGTGAGGAGGGGCCTGAGTCCGGCGTCCTACTCCCTGGGAACCTCCGTTTCTGCAAAGTGAGAAAATGCGGCCTCCCGTTGGCAGATGGCATAACGTGCGTTTGGTAAATCACAAAGGGAGGGATGCTCCTGGTGGTTTTCCGGCCCTGGCTGGGGGGCTCTGGCACCTTCATTCCCTGGGTGGTACTGACTCTCAGGCGGGTTGCAGGGCTCCCTGCGGCAGGCTCTAGGCATATTGGCTCTAACCAGGCAACTGATGCCTATTAAAACCGAAGGTGGCTTCTGAATCTAAAGTAGGCACCCCGTGCCCCCCACCCCCCACCACCATCCCAGCTCCAGGGGAAGGATGGGAAGAACCACCCACAGTTCTGCAGATTGCTTTGTGCCCATTTGACAGGTGGGGCAATCTGCCTATCAGCGAGGTTGCTTGGCCTACCACGGTGGTGCAGGGAGCAGGTAACGGAGCCAGGATCCCCATCTGCTGTGTCTCCGGCTGTTCGGTCTCATGCAGAGACCAAAAGTGTTCTGTTTAGGAGACTGTCTCCCATGGCTCCAATCCCGGGCTAACCCCTTCGATCCTTCTGGAAGGAGAATGCAGGGAGTGTCAGTTAAAGTTGTCCATCCTGGGAGCTTCACTGTGGCTGTGCTGGGGGAGGAGAGGACGGAGGCCCCTCCAAGCCTTGGGGGTCCAGGAAGCCTGGCTGCAACAAGGCACACAGGGTGGGGGTGCAGGGGTAGCCTCCTCCCTGGAGCCAGCTGGGCCAGCTCCGGGCAGCAGTGGCAGGAACCCTGCAGCTTCTTCGGGGCAACCCCCTGTTGTGCTCAGATAGAGGGGAGAGGAGCCAGCCGGCACCCCTGGGTGGCGGGGTGGGCAGTCAGGGATTCATGCTTCCTCCCAGGCCCGAGGTCTTTCAGGACTGATCCTGATTGCAAGGACCTTCCCGGGGCACAGCTTTTACCCTCCCAATTCGGCTCTCAGTGGGGGTCTCCTTCTCACTTAACTTCCAAATTTACACCTCCCCGGGCTCCCTGGCATCCTATCTGGAGGTGTTGATGGGTGCTTAGCGGAGCTGGGAGGTGCTGGCTCCCCACATCCCGCTGGCATCTCCGTCTCCCCCTCCACTCCGCAGGCTGCCAGGCAATGTTTCTCCGAGAGTGTCCTTGCTTACTTCGCGGCCACGGGGTCAGGAGGTGACGTTTGTTGGTCACAGGAGCCTCACCGTCCTGCAGACACCACAGAACAGAGCAGGAACGTTTGCTTTCGTGGTTTTCGGCCAGACCCCCCGCAGGCCCCGGCCCGCACCCGGATCCCAGAGGAGGTCGGTCGCCTGCAGGTTGCCCCGGCGCTCCCACACTTGCCACAGGGTCCTGCTGGGCTGGCCACTCGCCGCTGTGCAGTGTCATCGCTGCACACCACCCGCTAAGGTATCGGAGCCTCGCGCATGTTTGAATGAAATACGGCGAATTTTCATCAGGATTCCGTGAGCAGAAGCAGGCGGTGCTGCCATTGAGATTAATTAGAGGGTGAGACCCACACTTTGGTACTGGCGACAGGCTATGAATTATACTCCTAGGGCACTTTTCATATTCTTTCTTCCACATCTCTCAGGTTTTTTTTTTTTTTTTTTTTCTTTTTTTCTGGCAGTTCTGGTATCTTTGAAGACACACTGTTGACTCATTTTTTTCATCCACTCTGGACGGGTCTTTGAGAGCAGCCAGGGCAAAGACCAGTACATCATGCTTGTGTCCGAAGTTATCTGCAGGCGTTTCCTTTTACTCCAGAGGGCTTGAGGGATGCACTTTCTGTGCAGGCTTTGTGGGACCTGCAGATGATGTTCTAAAAAATCATACTGCGTGGGTCTGTAAGCTCTCTGAGCTAAGAATTTTTTTTTCTTTTACATTCTTAAATGGTTGAAAAAAAAGACAAATGTTTTGTGACATGTGAAAATCACATGACATTCACATTTCAGTGTCCGTAAAGTTCTTGTGGGCCACACGGCAAGACCCTGTTGTCTCCACGTTGTCCACGGCCCCATCCGTGCTGCAGTGGCAGACTTGAATAGTTGCACCAGGGACTGCGTGGCTTGCAAAACGTTCAATATTTACTGTCTGGCCCTTTGCAGAAATCGTTTGTTGGCCCTGTTTCGGATGAGTATTTGCCAAGGTGGGCATGGCCTTAGTCTCTGAGCTGTCACCGAAGACATGCTGTGCTGGTGTCTTATTCCATGACAGGCTATATTTTTGGTAAGACTTTGGGTGTCTGGTGTCACTGAAGGCCATTGCGAGTCAGAGTCAAATGTGGTAACAGGGTCTCACCCCTAAGGGAAGGCCACGTGACTATATCCACTGAGGCAAAGTTGAGAGGCCTCCATCCGTGCATTTGAGCGGTGGCGGCTTATTATTTGCCATTTATCACTGCGCCTTGAATGCTCAGCAAAGTGAAAAATAGTTTGCCAATGAACTAAAGTGGAAAATTAATTTTGGTTTTCCTCTGGTTGTAAGTAAATGCAAAAAATTAAAAATGGAGGCTTTCCTCGCTGGCACATTTTCATCTTAGGCTGAGTCCTACTCACTTTGGTCTGGGGGCCCCTTGCTTATTTCATTCAGAAAGTAATTCGTGCTGGCTGCTGAGAACTGTCCAGTGAGAAAGGAAAAATTCTCTTTTCTGTGTGGCCTTGCTCAGAGATTGTTGAAGGAAACAAATGGAGTGGTTGCATAGAAATACAGCATTTCTTGCTAAGAGCAAATATTATAAAGTTAACCTTCAGATGACCCAACATCACATAAGCTGCTGTCATGAGAAGACACAAAAAGAGCCAAGAACTTTAACAATTCCTCAAGGTTCTCATTTCCCATGGTTTATCAAGTATGGATAACAGAATGAGGTATTTCTCCTGAAACCGTTGGGAGTCTAATTTCAGTAAAATTCCCACTACATATTTTGAGTATGACCATGAGCTGTTAATAAACTCTGAGAAAAATCTTCCTGACTTGCTAACTCAAGGAAATCAACTCTGGTTTATGCTGTCATATTAAATATCCGGACTTTGCCAGTTGGTATCATAGGTAAGGCTTCTTGGTTGGTTGGTTGGTTGGTTGGTTGGTTTCTTAAGCCAACAGGTTGGTGCTTGGGCACAGAAGAGATGATTCACTTCCCCTGGTACCCACCTTCTGACCAGTCCCACCAGCCCTGACTCAGTGTGACAGTTACGAAACGGCCAGCTCTGGGCAGAAGACTGAAGGAGAGGATGGAGGGTTTAGGGATTGTGGAGGGGACCTGCAGCTATGCCAGGCTGGGTGCCTTTTCCTTGCTGCCCTCAGTTCTGCTCCTGTGGCAATCCTAAACTGCATGGTAAGAGGCACGATGCAGGCACAAGACATTCCCTCGTTGAGTTGTGACAGGATAGTGAGTGGCCATTGGCGGAGGGTTATCAACTCTCCATATCAAAGCTCACCATATGGGGCCTGGTGATATAGGGACAAAACCTCATGTGGATTTCAACACTTTAGCATAGCTGCTCATATTAATGGAGCATCAGGACATGTTGAAAATCACTTTAATGAATTCAAGGAAGCAAATAAGAGTGATTTTTCTTTTTTAAGATTTTGTTTATTTATTCATGAGAGAGAGAGAGAGACACAGAGACAGAGACAGAGATAGGCAGAGGGAGAAGCAGGCTCCCTGCAGGGAGCCCGACATTGGACTCTATCCAGGTCTCCAGGATCACTCCCTGGGCTGAAGGTGGTGCTAAACTGCTGAGCCACCTGGGCTGCCCAAGAGTGATTTTTTAAAACATTTAACAACTGTTGGGCACAGGCCCTGACCTCTAAGAATCAATGTGGTTAGAGACCAGGCCCAGGTGTACCAGAGAGTATGGGCCAAATATCAGTGGCATAAATAATTTTTAGAAACATTTCTCAATAGGTTACCAAATAAAAGTATTTTGGGTTCAAAAAGATGAATTTCAGTTATGTGGAAAGTTTATTTTTTCAGCGTGCCACATGTCCCAGCAATTCAGGGTCTCTGCAGGCACCTGGCCCTCACGCACCCCCAGGTGTGGGCTGAGCTGGATCTTGTGGATTCAAGGTGCGTGGCACAGTGCTAGGGGGGCCGGCTCTGTGTGAGTGCAGACCAGTGTGAGTGTGTTGTGCGGGAGGCAACGGGAAGATGCTGAGGGTCATGGAGTGGGACACCCACCTAGGATGGGGTAGGGGCTTTGAAAAGGTGGCCTGAGGTGGCCCAGAGTGCTCGTAGCCAGCACTGGCTGGGTGGGGAAAGGCGAGGAGCAAGCACAAGCAGGAGAGACCACAGGGAGAGTGGGGGGCTGTGCAGCCCGTCTGCAGAGTTTCAGCAGCTCCTCGTGGTGGACGGGAGGAGGCTGGCCAGATGGGCAAAGATCGCGTTACAAGGAGTCTCCTACGTCATGCTTCAGCGTTTGGATTTCATTCCCAAGACGATGAGAAGTCGCTGAAGGATTTTTACGGTGGAGGGGATGGTTTGATAAGTTCAGGTTTCTGTTTTAGAAAGGTAAGGCTTCTGGCAATGAAACTGGAGGCAGGAGCCCAGTGATGAAGCTGGTAGAGTAACACAAGCATGAGATGATGAAAACCTCACCTGAGATATTATCAGGTGGGGATTCATGACAGTGGATTGAACCAGGGCAGAGCAAGGAGAAGGCTGGGTGGACGCATGGCCTCAACCCAGTGACGGGGATGGGCTCCCGATGTGAAGAAGGGTGGGGTAAGTGAGGCATCCGGGGGTGCGAGCAGGAGCAGTGCCCAGGCTTGGCCATTGGCTGGGGGCGGAGGCTGGCTCTAGGTTCTAGCATCATCATCCCCAGAGAGAGAACTTAGAAGAAGGAGAATTGGGAGGAGTCCTGTGGATGCTGCCTCCTTTCATCAAACTGTATTCTCTTCTGATGGTAAAAGTCATGCCTGTCTGATGCAGGAAATTCAGAAAGAGAAAACCCAAAGCCACGGGAGCTGAAAGAGGTTGCCCATTCATAGGACACCAGTAGCGAGAAGAAGCCATTTGGAACTACATGTGTAAACATTGATGAATCTCAAAATGCTGAGCAAAAAATCAAGTTCTGGGGGTGCCTGGGCGGGGGGGGGGGTGCTCAGTCAATGAAGCATCTGCCTTCAGCTCAGATCGGGATCTCAGGGTCCTGGGATCAAGCCTCGTGTCGGGCTCCCTGCTCAGAGGACGGTCTGCTTCTCCTTCTCCCTCTGCTCCTCCCCCCTGCTCTTTCTTTCTCTCTCTCTCTCTCTCTCTCCGATAAATAGATAAAAAGTCCTGCCCTGACATAAACAGTATAAAATATTGTCAACATACATTTGACAGCATTCAAAACAATACCACGCTTTGCTAAAGGAATCATACACTTCTACGAATACAAATCACAGGAAAGATGTGCACTGAATTCAGGGCAATGTTCATCTGAGAAGGGGGTGTAAAAAAAAAAGAAGGGGGTGTAATTGGAGAAAGATATAATTAGGGAAAAGATGTCGACTGTTTTGATAACACTTATTTCTTCAGCAGTAATGTGTCACTGTACAGTGTTATTCATTTTTACTTCTATGTGCCTGAAATATGTCATAATTTTTCCAAGTCATCAAAAACCCATCACCCCAGACCATCATTTTAACATATCCCTAGGAACAACGCTGCACTGGGTAAGCTTTCTTACCCAGAGCCTTCACAGAGATGCCCAGGCCCTACAGCCCTTCCTGCCCACCTCAAGGTCAGGGCTTCTGGCTTGCACCCCGGTACCTTGTCTGGGGTCACCATTGGTGGTGCACCAATGTATCCGTGGTGTTTGGCCCTCCTGGCTTCTGCAGGATCTCTCACGCTCTTCTTTTTAGAGATCACAAGACGGATTGAAGAAATAAGGTGTCTGAGTTGCCACTCCTGATTAAGAATCCACAATCCATGATTCAACCCACTGAGAATGACCCTGGGCACCGACCACCTTGTTCCTGCCCAGATCAAGGAAACACACGGCCCGAGGACGCAGTCCCGCTGTTAACAGTATGCTGCTCGGGTGTTGTGCTCAGCTGGTGTTCCGTAGACTGGCTCCTAAATTGGATTTCATTTTCAGGACCAGGGTGAAATGAAGAAATAATTTCACATACTGTACATTTATTGAAATCATATCAAAATAAGCAATGAAGGAAAATTTCTCTTGGTAATATAATTTCAAGGATCATTTCATGAGTGTGCAGCTAGGAAAACATCGAGGTGTGATAACCACGAGGAGGAACCGTCTGCGCTCTATTTTGAGCGTAAAAGAAGAAGATGGGGGGTCACCTGGTTGCTTCTGCTGAATCCTTGCAAAGTCTCTCCTTCCTGTCCCTGCTTCCTCCGCTTTAGCACGTCCGTGCTACCTGCTGGCGATTTTTTTGCAGTCTTCCAGATCGCAAGTCAAGTATCATTTCTTTATCATGATAGGGGACCCGAGATTATGATTATTGTCATTTTGGCCCATGCATGGCTTTGGCTAAGGGCCAGGCAACCAGCTGGTTTCGATCACTTCAGAAAGCAAAGATTCATTTGTGATCCGATGCAGGCTGAGCCAGACATTTTTCACCAATTTGGGCTCACCTGAGGATGACTCACTTCACAAATTTACAGGCATTCACCAAAATTGTATAATTTCACAGAAGTTTTATGGCAGGTTAAAATGTGAAATTGACTCAGGCATAGACAGAGTGATATCTTTGTGAAATGTAATCATTTCTCTCTATTGCCAAGAGGGAGCGGCTTCTGAAGTGAGCTGATGGCCCGAGTAGAGATGCCCGTCGGCCTGCCTCCCCCGGCCCCTCGGTGTGGCGCGGATTTCGCTTACGTTGACCCAAGTGTGAATTTGCAGGGTCCGATTAGCTTATTTTCAACAGCTTTTTCAATAAGCTAAGGTGTCAATAAGCCAAGGTGTCAATCTCCTCCAGTTCCGTTTCCGCGAAGCTGGAGCTTGGATCCGGCTGTATTTTATGTTTTATTTACCACCCTCCACCTCCTCTCCCCCAAAGCTCGGTCCATTTATCCTGTTATGCATTCAAGGTTAATGCAAAGTCTGGGGTGTGAATTAGCGGGAAATGAAAGGCTGATGAGCCAGGTGGGACCGGCTGTGTCCCCCACCCCCCAAAACTTCCTTCTCTAATTTCTGGTCCTGAGGCGGAGTGCTCTGATAAATGTACAGAGGACAGTCCCAGGAGAGGTGGCTTCTTTTGTGCGGGCCACAATCAGACTGTCCTCCCCAGTGAAAGGGATATTGAGCGGGAGATTTCCCAGCATGGTAAGGCCCCTGGCAGGGCGAGCACTGTGAGCCCAGAGCTGCTGGCCTTCCCAGGTTATCAGACGCCCGATAATCAGCGTCCTCCGCTTGCTGCCTTCCCCGCCCTCCTGGCTGCCTGATTGTGCCGCACATCTTGCGGAGTCTCCGAGCTAGGTGCAATCAGCAGGAGTAGTCGTCTGAAATAAAGGTGTCTTTGGCTTTCATGCACGTTTTGTGAGACAAAAGGGATAAAGAAAGTAGTTCAAAGACTGCGAGGTTAAAGCGAATAAGGGACCGAATTGCCCCTGCAGTGTTTCTGAAGAGAACTGGCAGCCAGGAACCAGCTCGGGAAGGAATCCCTCATTATGGGATGGTCAATTTAACAGTAATTTCATGTCAGTGAATTTTTTGAGTGATTACTGCGGATCTCGCACCGTACCTCATGGATTGGTATGATCGTGTTTAAGGGGAGGTCACATGCAGATGTTAGGTGTGCAGCTTGGTGCGTTTTTTTAATTTTTAAAAAAATTTTTAAAAATTTTTTAGTTTTTTGAATTTTTTCTTTTTTTTATTTTTATTTTTTAGCTTGGTGCGTTTTTTACACGCATGTCTGCTCCTCTAACTACCACTCGCATCAAGATAGAACATGTCCAGTAAGTCAGAGGGCACCTTCCCGTCCCCTCCGCATCCAGACCTACCACCTCCATAACCCACCTGGCCAAGGTAACCACTATTCTGACTTCTGCTGCAACAGATTACTTTTGCCCGTTGAACTCGACGGAAATGGAGTCAGGCATCCTCTCCATTGGAATCTGGCTTCTCTGCTTGACGCTATGCCTGAGATTCATCTGTGGCCGAGAGCGTTTCTCTGTCTTACTATCGCTCTTTTTTAACAGCTACACGGTGTTCTATTGTATGAACAGACCACATTTATTCATCTGTTCTATTGTTGGTAGACATTTGGGTTGTTTCCAGTGTTTGGACAGACGAACCTGCCATAAACATTCTCGTTTGTGCTTCTGGTGGACATTTTTGTCCATTTCTTTTTGATAGACACCTAGAAGTGGAACGGCTGCATCACAGGGTCAGCATTGGATTTTATTCGTTTGTTTAGCTTTGTAGATAACATCCACCGGTTTTCCAAAGTGTCTGTAAGTGTATTACTATTATATTAGTAATATATGTGGATTGTGGTCACTCGGCATCCTTTTTCGCACTTGGTACTGTCAAATATTTAAATTTTAGCTTCTCAGCAATGTTTTCATAATTTAATTATTCTGGTGACTAATGATGCTGAATAGGTACCTGTTCATATGCTTTCTGGACACTTGACATCCTCTGCTTTGAAGTACTTCTTCAAGTTCTTTGCCCAATTTTAAACATTGTGTTTTCTATCTTTTTCTTATTGATTTGTTGGAGCTCTTTATATATCCAGGACAAAAATATGGATCTATAGATATCTTTTCTCCATCTGTGGCTTGATTTGTCATTCTCTTAATGGTGTCTTTTGATGAAGACGTTCTTGATTTTTCTGAAGTCTAGTATATCCATCTTTTTTTTTATTTTTTTACTATTTTGGGGTACCTTTTAATTTTTTTTGTACCTTTTTAAAGAAAATTTTGCCTGCCCCAAAGTCATGAAGGTATTCTCTTCTGCTTTCTTCTAGAAGCATTATAGTTTGACCTTTCTTTTTTAGGGTTATAATTTATCTGGAATTGATTTGTGTTCATTGTGTGAGGCAGGAGTAAAGATTTACTTGTCCCCCCCCCCCCCAACAGGTGTCCATTTGGCTAGAGTCATTTTTTTTAAAGATTTTATTTATTTATTTGACAGAGAGAGGAAGAGAGCACAAGTGGGGAGAGTAGCAGCAGGTAGAGGGAGAGGGAGAAGCAGACTCCTGCTGAGCAGGGAGCTCAATGCAGAGCTCAATCCCAGGACCTTGAGATCATGACCTGAGCTGAAGGCAGACACTTAACTGACTGAGTTGCTCAGTGCCCCATTGGCCAGGGACATTTATTGGAAATATTTTTTTCCTACTACATTGCGGTGATATACTGTTTCAGTTGTTCTCTGTAACTTAATTCTTATAATAACTCCCAAATACATCTACTGATTTTATTCCTACCACACATATGAAAAACTGGAAACTCAGAGAGATTAGATAACTCATTCTGGCCATACAGCAAGAACCTAAGGCTTAGAACTTCACTCTCTGCCTTTGCAGACACATGCTGCTCCTGCATTTTTTTTTTCATGCTCGGTAAATGGTCTGACAAAGTGGACAGGGAACGCTACATAATCAGACTGCAGGGTGAGTGGATTGCATCACATCTCTGGTGAGTGTCCTTTACAGCCAGTGTCTCTTGGCAGGGCTCAGTCCAGACTCAGGTCAAAGTAGACCTGGTGATTTCTCAGTATTGGAGAAGTGAACACTGGTGCATCCTGAAGAAGAATCTGGATATTTCACCCTTCCACAGAGACACAGATAGAGGACCACTTGTCCAGTCTTCCCCTATTTGCCCAGAAGACTTCCCTGATGGAGCATGCCCAGTTCCACTCCAATCGTGTGTCTTTGGGTTTTGTGGAGGAAGGATCTGGATTAACGTAGAGATGTCACAATGGAGGCTTCTGTCCCGGGACTGGCCTTAACAAAGACAAAGGCAGACTTCAAAGATTTACCATCAGTACCTGGGGCACTTGGGAGTAATAAAGTGAACCCATCATTCAACAAATATGTTTTTGAGTATGCTTTGTGGTTCCAGGCACTGGCAGTGAACAAAAGAGACGGGGACCCTTATTCCCAGGGAGCTTACATTTCAGATAAGGATATTATGATAAAGTTGTTTCAGGCTGACATACTGGGAGCTTTTTCATTTAAAGATCAGTTGAACTCCAGCAAATTCCTTCCCTCCTCTGCCAAGCTTCTCCACTCCCACAGGCGTTTGAGAACCCAGTACTTCCAGACCGTAACCATAGGCAGTCTCCCCAATTCCTTACCTATTTTCTAGTAATTTCCACTTCATCTCCAAAGATTGAAAAACGCAAGGACCACTTGATGTACCTTGGAAAGGCAGTCGGTCCTAATTGGTTCTAGTGGGTGAATTCAATTGTAGGCATTACTGTTTGTGCTTCTACCACCGACCAAGTGACACACAGCTGTCCTCATCGTCATTCTGAAGACCTTTTCAAAACTGCCTTCAGCAAGAGTACAAGTCTCTCCTTATCAATAAGGAAATCGGTGTTGGACTTAATCCTGTAAATCACTGGTTTCTCTTCTCCTAGGCCTTTTTCCTGTGGATATTATATCAAATCATTTCAAATGCAGCCTGTGGCCTAAGACATGGATTTGGACAAATTGTGCCTGCTGCCGGCATCTTACGCTCCCCTGGATCTGCTGAGATACAACAGGTTGCATTTAAAGGTTGCATAAACCTTTAACAAAAGGTTTCCATTCTTTTATTGATCTTCAATTTTTCTGCCACATATTTTTTGCCCAGGTCCCCCTTCTAATACTTTATTCCATGAATTCAGTCCAGCATGCATTTATAAGGTATTTACCAGTGACAGACTATGATATGTCCTGAGGTTAAAATGAATGAATAGGACCCAGCACAAGTAGTTTACAACCTACTTTTGGAGGAACCCTTATACCATCATCTATTGCACCAAGCAAAATGGAATAAACCCACATAGAGGTGCTGGTGGCAGTAGAAGCATTTACTAGTTATTAAGCATTTATTATGCACTAGGCACCCCATTTGCATGTTGCAAATGTTCTCTTTAACTTCAGGGCAACCCTTCAAAGTAGATTTAATTATCCCTCTTTTACAGAATTGAGGCTTGGAGGGGATGAATGACACACTCAAGGTTTTGCAGCTGGCATATGAAGATCAAAGACTTAAATCCAGGACCACCTGGCTGCAAGGCTGGCTCTGCCCTCCCCTCCCGCCCTCTTCTCCAAGAGGGAGAAAACAGAGGAGGACCAGATGAATTCTAATTTAGAGAAAGGCAGTGACATTGGAGATGTTTTTAATCAAAGTTTTTCATTTGGAAATAATTGAAGGTTCACATGCAGTTTTAAGAAGTAATACAGATATGCCATGTACCTTTTACCCTATTTTCCCCTAATGGTAACATCTTAAAAAAACTATAATGCCGGGGGTGCCTGGGTAGCTCAGCTGGTTAAGCCTTGGACCCTTAATCTCTGCTCAGCTCATGATCTGAGGGTCTCCATCTCAGGGTTATGAGTTCAGGCCTCCTTAAAAAAATAAAGTAAAAAAAATAAAACAAAACTATAGCGCAATATCACAACTAGTATACTGACACGATACAAGTCAAAACAGAACATTTCCACCCCATAAGGACCCCTCCTGTTGACTTTTTTTATAGCTCCACCCACTTCCCTCTTGCTCCTCCCTCTCCTTAATCCCTGACAAGCATTTACCTGTTCTTCATTTCTAACATCTTGTCATGCCAAGAATGTTATATAAATGAAATCAAACAGCATGCAGCCTTTGGGATTGGCTTTTGCACTCAGCATAATTAATTCTTCAGAGACTCATTCAGGCTGTTCCATGTATAAATAGTTCATTCGTTTTTAATGCTGAATAATATCCCATGATATAGATGTACCATGGTTTGCTTAACTAGTTGCTCACTGAAGAACACAAGGATTTTTCCCAGTTTTTGGCTATTATAAATAAAGCTGTTGGAAACATTCACGTACAGTTTTTTGTGTGTGCACACAAGTCTTCATTTTTCTGGGATGAGTGCCCAGGAGTGTAATAGTATGTTGTATGGTAGTTGCATGTTTAGCTTTTCAAAAGACTGCCAAACTGTTTTCCAGAGTGACTGTACCATTTCTCATTCTTGCCAGCAACATATGAGTGATGCAGTATTTCTGCTTCCTTGCCAGCATTTGGTGTTGTCACTATTTTTTATTTTAGCCATTCTGATAGATATATAGTGATGTCTCATTGTGGTTTTAATTTGCATTTCCTTAACAGATAATGATGTGGAGCATCTTTTTTTCTGCCTTTTGACCTTTATCTAATTGGATGGTTTGTTTTTCTTACTACTGAGTTTTGACAGGTTTTTTTTTTTTTAATGTATTCTAGCCATTTGTTGGATATGTGGTTCACAGATATTTTCTCAAATATTTGCAAATATATCCCTTTTCATCCTCTAAACAAGGTATTCACCATGCAAAATATCTTGATTTTGAGGAGGTCCAGTTTTTCAGTTTTCCTTTAGGGGTTCATTCTCTTAGTTCAAGTCTGAGAACTCTTTGCCTAGTCCCAGATCCCACAGATACTCTAGTACTTTGTTTTTCCTAAAGTATTTATAGTTCTATATTTTCCATTTATTTCATAGCCTATTTTGAGGTAATTTTTTGTATAAGCTGTGAGATTTAGTTCAAGGATAATGTTTCAACCTTTAAGTGTCCAATTGCTTCAGCACCATTTGTTTCAAAAGATACCTTTCCTTACTCAGAAAACTATAGAACACTCATGAAAGAAATTGAGGAAGACACAAAGAAATGGAAAAATGTTCCATGCTCATGGACTGGAAGAAGAAATATTGTAAAAATGTCTATGCTACCCAAAGCAATCTACACATTCAAGGCAGTTCCTATCAAAATACCATCAACATTTTTTACAGAGCTAAAACAAACTATACCAAGATTTGTATGGAACCAGAAAAGACCCTGAATAGCCAGAGGAATGTTGAGAAAGAAAATCAAAACTAGTGGCATCACAATTCTGGACTTCAAGCTCTATTACAAAGCTGTGATCAAGACAGTATGGTACTCACACAAAAAAGGACACATAGATCAATGGAACAGAATAGAGAACTCAGACATGGATCCTCAACTCTGTGGTCAACTCATCTTCAACAAAGCAAGAAAGAATATCCAGTGGGAAAAAAACAGTCTCTTCAACAAATGGTGTTGGGAAAACTGGACAGCCACATGCACAAGAATGAAACTGGACCATTTTCTGTTCTTTCTTTTTTTTAAGATTTTATTTATTTATTCATGAAAGACACAGGGAGAGAGAGGCAGAGTCATAGGCAGAGAGAGAAGCAGGCTTCATGCAGGGAGCCCGATGTGGGACTCGATCCTGGGACTCCAGGATCATGCCCTGAGCTGAAGGCAGGTGCTCAATTGCTGAGCCACCCATGCATCCCAAAACTGAGCCATTTTCTTACACCATATAGAAAAATAAATTCAAAATGGATGAAGGAACTAAATGTGAGGAGAAATGTAAATCCTAGAGGAGAACACAGGCTGCAACCTCTGTGACCTCGGCTGCAGCAACACTTTGCTAGACACATCTCCAAAGGCAAGGGAAACAAAGGCAAAAATGAACTATTGGGACTTCATCAAGATAAAAAGCTTTTGGACAGCAAAGGAAACAGTCGACAAAGCCAAAAGACAACCACCAGAATGGGAGAAGATATTTGTGAATGGCATACGGGTAAAGGAAAAATCCAAAATCTATAAAGAATTTGTCAAACTCAACACCCAAAGAACAAGTAATCCAATCAAGAAATGGACAGAAGACATGAACAGACATTTCTCCAAAGAAGACATACAAATGACCAACAGACACACGAAGAAGTGTTCAACATCACCCAGCATCAGGAAAATACAAATCAAACCACAATGAGAAACCACCTCACACCAGTGAGAATGGCTAAAATTAACAAGTCAGGAAATGACAGATGTTGACGAGGATGTGGAGAAAGGGGAACCCTTGTACGCTGTTGGTGGGAATGAACGCTGGTACAGCCACTCTGGAAAACTGTGGAGGTTCCTCAGAAAGTTGAAAATAGAGCTACCCTGTAACCCAGAAATTGCATTACTTGGGATTTGCCCCAAAGATACAAATGCAGTGAACCAAAGGAACACCTGCACCCCAATGTTTATAGCAGCAATGTCCACATTAGCCAAACAATGGACAGAGACCAGCTGTCCATTGAGAGGTGAATGGATAAAGAAGATGTGATGTATATATGTGTATACATCACACACACACACACACACACACACATAGGAATACTACTCAGCCTCCAAAAAATGAAATCTTGTCATTTGCAATGACATGAATGGAACTAGAGGATATTATGCTAAGTGAAATAAGTCAATCAGGGAAAGACCATTATATGATCTCGCTCATATGTGGAATTTAAGAAACAAAACAGAGGGACATAAGAGAAGAGTGGAAAAAATAAAATAAGACAAAATCAGATGGGAGACAAACCATAAGAGACTCTTAAAAATCATAGGAAACAAACAGAGGGTTGCTGGAGGGGAGGGGAGTGGGGGGACAGGGACTGGGTCACTGGTGATGGGCATTAAGGAGGGCTGTGATGTAATGAGCACTAGGTGTTATATAAGACTGATAAATCCCTGACCTCTATCTTTGAAACCAGTAATACATTATATGTTAATTTATTGAATTTAAATGAAAAAAGATATCTTTCCTCCACTGAATTGCTTTTGTACCTTCATCAAAATCAGTTGGACATATTTGTGTGGGTGCCTTTCTGAGTTCATCATTCTGTTCCATTGATATAGGTGTCCAACAATCTGCCAGTGCCACATGGTCTTGATTACCGAAGGTATATAGTGAATCTTAAAATTGGGTAGATTGGTTTCTCCCAGTTTATTCTCCTTTAAAAAAATTGTTTTAGCTACTCTAAGTCCTTTATATTTCCATATAAATTGTCTATATTGATAAAAAAATCTTGCTGGGATTTTGATAGAAATCATGTTAAACCTACAAATCCATTTAGGGAGAACTGATTTCTTTACTATGTTGACTCTTTCAATCCATGAACATGGGATGTCTCTCTACTTATATCTTCTTTGATTCCTTTTGTTAATGTTGTGTCATTTTCAACACACATGTCCTACGCATGTTCTGTTAGATTCACACCTAGTACTTTATTTTTTATTTATTTTTATAGTGCATGGTATTATGACTGAGCTTTTGATACCCATGCATTCATTGTTACTATATATAAATGTAATTTATTTTTATATGTTTATGTTGTCTCTGGCAGCCTTATTGAACTTACAAGTTTTAAGAACTTTTTTGTAGACATTTGGGGGATATTCTATGTAGACAAACATGTCATATATAAATAAAGACCATTTTCTTTCTTTCTTTCCAGTCTGGTTTTGTAGTAGGGCAATACTAGCTTTATAAGATAAACTGAGAATTATTCCTCTTTCTGGACAGAATTGTGTAGAATTGATGTTAATTTTTTTAAAGTTTCGTAGAATTCTTAAGTGAAGCCATCAGGCCTGGATCTTTGGAGGGAACAGAGCTTTTAATTATAAATTCAATTTTCTTGATTGCTATCAGGCTAGTCAAATTATGTATTTCATATTGGGTGAGTTGTGGTAGTTTGCGTTTTCAGGGAATTGGTCCATTTAATCTCAATTGTCAGATTTATGTGTAGAGTTATTCTTAGTATTTACTTATTACTATTATTTTTTAAAATAAATTTATTTTTTATTGGTGTTCAATTTGCCAACATACAGAATAACACCCAGTGCTCATCCCGTCAAGTGCCCACCTCAGTGCCCGCCACCCAGTCACACCCACCCCCCGCCCACCACCCGTTCCACCACCCCTAGTTCGCTTCCCAGAGTTAGGAGTCTTCATGTACTGTCTCCCTTTCTGATATTTCCCACTTATTTTTTCTCCTTTCCCCTTATTATTTTTCAAATGTCTGTAAGTTCTGTAGTGATATCTTTCTATTTCATTCCTGTTATTAGTAATCGATTTCTTCTCTTTTTTTATTTGTCAGTTTTATTTATACCAGCACTGTTCTATTGACTTTCTCTATTGTTTTTCTGTTTTTGATTTCATTGATTTCTGTTTTACCTTTATCATTCCATCCTTCTGCCACCTTTGGGATTACTTTGCTCTTCTTTTCCTAGCTGTTTGAGGTGGGAGCTTAGGTTGTTAATTTGAAACTGCCCCTCTTTTCTATTGTTTGCACTTAGTGCTATAAATGCACTGCTGTAGCTGTGTCTCACAAATGTTGATGTGCTGTATTTTTATTTTCATTCAGCTCACTTTTTTATTTCCTTTGAGATGTCCTCTTTGACTCATTGATTATTTAGAAGTATGTTGCTTAGTTTCCAAGTGTTTGGAGATTTTCCTGTTATATTCCTGTTATTGATTTCTAGTCTGATTCCACTGTAGTCAGAAAACATACTCTGTAGGATTTCAACTCTTTCAAGTTTGTTGATGTTTGTTTTATGGCTCAGGAAATGGTGTATTCTGGTATATGTTCTACGGCTACTTGGAAATAATATGTATTCTGCTGTAGTTGGGTGCAGTAGTTTAATTTTTTTAATACTTTATTTATTTATTTGTGAGAGACAGAGAGAGGCAGAGACACAGGCAGAGGGAGAAGCAGGCTCCCCATGGGGAGTCCAATGCAGGTCTCAATCCCAGGACCCAGGGATCATGACCTGAACCAAAGGCAGACACACAACCACTGAGCTACCCAGGTGCCCTTCTTCAGTGTTTTAAAAATGTTGATTAGATCTTGTTGGTTGGCGGTGGTGTCCGTCAGTTCTTCTATCTGTTTGCTGGTTTTGTGACCATTTCTTCTATCAACAGTTGAGAGAGGGGTGTTAAAATTCTCTAAGGATAATTTCAGATTTGTCTGCTAATCCTCTCAGTTCTATCAGCTTTTGCTTCACATGTTCGCAGCTCTGTTGTGTGAGACATGCACAGTTATGATTCCCATGTCGCCTTGGTAGATTGATTTTTTTATCATTATGCATTGTTCCTCTCTTACTCTGGTAATTTTCTTTGCTCTAAGGTCTACTTTGTCTGATATTATTACAGCTACTCCTGCTTTCCTTGGATTAATGTTTCCATTCTTTTACTTCCGACCTGCCTATATTGCAATATTTAAAGTGAGTTTTTTGTGGATAGCAAATGATCAGGTCATATAAGCCACTCCACAAACGATTGTCTTTTATTTTGTGTATTGAGACCACCTGCATTTAATGCAACTATAGATAAGTTAGGGCTTAAGTCAACCCTTTTCTTTTGTATTCTGCTTTTTCTGTTTTATTCATTTCTCTGTTCTCTATTTTCTTGTCCTTCCTTCCTATGGGTTATTGGACATTTCTTACAACTTCATTATCATTTAACTATAACGTTTCCCAGTATGTTCCTGTATAGCTTTTTTTAATGGTTACTCTAGGGATGAGGTATTGGATATAAAACTCATCACATTACATACATATATACATTATATATATACACATAATATAAATACATACCATGTATGTACTATCATGTGTGTACCTCATCATGTATACATGCTATTTATATAAGCATACATGAGATATATTTCTATATATATGATATGTATGCATGATGTATATGACGTCATGTATTTATGTACTTACGTATATATACATCTCATGTGTGTATATAATGCAAATGCACAGATTAAAAGATGAAAGTTAGTGCATTCGATTCCAAAACATGACCCAGCCATTTGCTATCCACATGAAACTCACTTTAAATACAGCCATCTAGGCAGCTTGAAAGTAAAAGGATGGAAAGAGATATATCACACAAACATCAATCAAAGGAATGCAGGAAGAGCTATATTAAGTAGCTATCTATATAAAATCACAGTCCCCTGTCATCATTTTGCCAGTTCAAGCGACATACAGAAACTTTACCTCCCTGTATATCCTTTTATCCTCCTGCATTTATAATACAATGGTTTAAAATCGTTCCTCTACGTACATTTAAAACCACATCATGTGATTTTTGCCTCAACTGTTAAACATACCTCACAAAACTCAAGAGTTTGTATATATTGTATTTATCCATACTTTTGCTCACTGTGTTCTTTCTTCCTTCCTGGTGTTCCAGTTTCTTTCCTTTATCTTTTCCTTTCTATTTAGAGAGAACTACCTTTACCATTCTCTTAGGGTAAGCCTGCTGGCCACAGATTTTCTTTGTTTTTTCTTTTTCCTATTTGACGTCCTCTTCATTTCTGAATGATACTTTCCTGAGGTATAGGATTCTAGGTTGAAAGTTCTGTTGTTGTTGTTGTTGTTTAAGCATTTGAGAGATATTGTGTTACTTCCCTCTGGCCTCCTTGGTTTCAGGAATTCCAGTAAATGTATTTGCCAGAGGGAGAAAAGAGAGAGAAATAGAGTGCTATTTAAATATTGTGAGAAATTTCTGCCTCTAGGTTCCTTAGCCACCTTGGGATCATAGGCAATGGAGAGAATTCAGCATGAAACAGTCATAGCATATTGATAAGAGTAAGTGAATACTTTTAAAGGGTTCTTTATCAGTGACCAAAAAGAGGGAAACATTGATGTCACTCGTTTGGCCAGGTATACAGGTCATGATGCCTTCCTTTATATAATACAAGGTAAGGCACAGGAATTAATTAAGATCATAGAGACACTGTAACCAAGAGGAGTTAGGGTATTGGAAAACTAACCATAGCTTGTGCATTTTGTACCCAAATGGTGGTTTATGGGAGATTTGTACTCTGCTTAATGTCATCTCAGCTCCCATGGTCCCTGGAGAGTGGGGCCCTGGCTCTGGATGGGAGAGATCAGAGGAGGGCAGGGTGTGATTAAGTGGATGAAGGCAGCTGTGTAGTCACAGCCTCCGTGATGTGACAGGAGGGTAGAGGTGGAGGTGTATTATGTCCCACCTCAGCTAGGCTATGAGTCACTTCCAGACACAGGATAACAGGCACCACGTCTTTTAAATAATGGGTTGACATTTATCTCTTCTAGAAATGACTGTAGCGTTTAGAAGTCATTTTGCCCTCTCCAGATATGGGAGATCTAGCCTAGAAATTGTCTTCAAAATCCATCATCCTGCCAGTGCTGATCAGGAAGGAGGGAGAGATACTGAAATCACCAGATAATCAAAGGTCCTCCACTCTTCTGGCTGTGCATGCAGTGGGATCAATAGGGCAAGGCAGGGGCATTCCACCATCTGGGAAAGAATGGGTTTCAGAGTAGCTCTCCTGGGCCGTGCTTCATGCGATTTATTCACACCTCTCCGTTAGGAAAAAATCAATTCTTCTCTAGCATTGCCTGGTGGCTCTGTACTTTCCCTTCCCTGATTCCATCATTCTCTGTACATTCATTTAAGATAATCTCTCTAACAGCTCCACTGACAAAGGGGAGGTGCCAAGTGTCACAAATTCTGTTGACTTCTTAAGTGGAAATGAAAATAAACCTCAGTGTGCTTTCTTGGTGAAGATGCGTCTTGTGATTTATTTTTGTTAAGTGAGGTGTATGTGAAGCACAGCACAGAGTGACAGGTGTTATTTGAAATGATGACCCCCCAGCAGGGGGGCACGGTGCAGAGAGGCAATTGGGGCCGAGTCCTGAAGGCAGATGAGTGACAGGCTGCGGATGGGAAACTGACTCACATCCAATGATGGGCTTTGCTGGACCCGAAGAACACAGCAGATTGTATTCCTACGACATCCACAGCTGTGGTCTGTGACCACCTTTGCACGCACAGTTTCAAACCTACAAGGGCAAGTGTGTGTCCCCTGAAGCCACCAACTGGGACCATTGGGCCAGGTCCATCCCGCAGATTTGGAGGGACCCAACAGTGCTTCTTGTTTACCCTTCATATTAAAAAAAAAATGGGCAGATTTTATATAAAAATTCAGGCATAGAGTTTCTCTTGAAGAATGGGGTCGGGCAACCCCAGTCCTGTGCCTGCATCAGCTGAAGTCAGGGGTACTCGGCCTCAAGCGGAGGCTCTCGGGTTAGCCCAGGCCTGCCCAGCCTGCTTTGTGCCTTGGTGGCACCTGCTGGCTCCTGGTGGCATGTCCTCTCGGGATGCTGATGGGGCAGGGGGCTGAAGGGAGGAGACCACGCTGAGGCTTGAGTCAGCAACTTACTCAGTCCTGCGGGGGAAAGTCAAAGTGACACCAGCTTTTGGAGCATCCTCTAACACTTTTATTTGAGAAGGGATTCTCTTGAAAGTAATAGCACTGCTAATGAAAATTGATTTTTCTTTCCAACAGTTTATTTTCCAGAGAACAAACACAGGGAATTCTTAAACACATGTGCTGATGGTTGATAGCACAGGCCTGGAGGAATGAAGTCCTCCAGGGAAAAGCATGTTAGTATTGGTCTTAGGAGCCTTTGGTGGTTCCGTCTCAGGAAATGGGTTCATGGCCAACTTTCAAATGGGCCGAGAGGTGGTGGGAGGGGGCCCCTGGGGGTGGCCAGCTTGTCCTCAGTGCCCTGCTCTGTTCCCCCGTGTACCTGTGCCCACAGCTGCCAGAGATCCTCATCACACTGCATTCTGTGAAATTGTCTGTGAATTATCTACCTCGCCTTCCAGAAGGTCAACCCCTCGGCTGCCTAATAACATCTCACATTCACTGCATGCTGAAGATGTGCCAGCTATAGTGCCAGGCACTTCATCTGAATTAACTCAGCGTGTCTTCTCGGTGACCCTTGGAGACAGGTGTGTGTAGCATCCCCATTTTTCAGATGAAAGAACCAAAATGCGTGGACACTTCATTATTCACCAACGGGCAGAACTGGCAAGTTTGAATATTCACAAATTTGTTGAAGTGTGTCTAAGCAGTGTAGCACTTGAATGATTTAATTTTTATTACAACTACTTTATGGATGTACATATTATACATTATAGTGTAAATTATATGTTTGTACATTTTTATTGCTATACAGACTTGTTTACACAGATCACATATATGTAATTTATGGGCGATTTAAGGGATGTTCAAGGGCAATTTGAGACCAAATGGTCCTTCGTTTTTTTTCTTTGAGGCTCTCAACAAAACCAACCACACCCATTTGCTGGATTTTCTGTGTCATTTTTTAAACAACTAAGCACCAGTGAACATACCCATCTACCTCAGGACGTGTGTGGAATGAATTTCATAAGCGAAATTGAGGAGTCACAGGGTACAAACGTTTTAAATTTTGATAGATATTGCCAAATTTCCTTCCCCAAAATGCTGTGCCAGTTGATGTTTGAGCCAAAAGTATAGAGAGAACCCACTTTCCCACACCCGGACACTGGATTGTTACAGATGTGTGTACGTGTGTGTATGATCATGTTTGCCAAACTAAGAAAAAGAGAAGGTATTTTTTTTTTTATTGAGGTGAAACTCACGTGACAAAAAATTTAGCCATTTTATTACGATTTTATTTACTTATTTGAGAGAGAGCATGGGCGAGGGGAGGGGCGGAGGCAGAGGGAGAAGCAGACTCCCCGCTGAGCAGGGAGCCCGACCAGGGGCTCATTGTGGGACCCCGGAATCATGCCCTGAGCCGAAGGCAGACGCTTAACCTACTGAGCTCCTCAAGCGCCCCCAAATTTAACTATTTTAAAGTGTACATTGCAGTGGCATTTGTACGTTCACGATGTTATGCAACCAGCGCCTCTATCCAGTTCCAAATCATCTCATCTCACCGAATGAAGACCCTGTACCCCTTACTTCCTTCCTATTCATGCCTCCCCCCAGTTCCTAGCAACTGCTAATTTGCTTTCATGTTTGTGGATTTTCCTATTCTGGACGTTTCCCATAAAGGGAATCATATAATATGGGATCCTTTGTCTGGTTTCTTTTACCTAGCATGATGTTTTTGAGGTTCATCCATGTTGTAGCTTCTGTTGATGCTTCACTTCTTTTTACAGCTGAATATTTTCCAGTGTGTGTATGTGCGTATATACATTGTCCCTTGTACAACATTGTCCCTTGTACAACATTGTCCCTTGTACAGCCGTTTGTTTATGGTCTCACCTCTTGATGGACATTTCGGTTGTTTCTGCCTTTTGACTATTGTGAATTCGTATTGACACAAACGCTTATGTACAAGTATTTGAGGACCTGTTTTCATACTTTTGTATAGATACATGTATATGCATCTACATATATATGATAATGTTATCATATGGTGATTAGGTTTAACTTTTGGGGGAGCCACCAAACTGGTTTCCACAGTGGCCATACCAGTTTACATTCCCACCAGCCATGTTTGAAAGTTTCTATTTCTTCCCATCCTCACCAGTACTTGTTACTTTCTGGGGGGTTTGTGGTATGTGTGTCTTGTTTTGTCTTGTTTTCGGTTTAATTACAGCCATCCTGGATATAAAGTGGGGTCTTATTATGGTTTTGATTTACATTTCCCTCATGACTCACACTGTTGAGCCTCTTTTCATGTGCTTGTCGGCCATGGTATAAATTCTTTGGAGAAGTGTCTATGCCAATTCTTGGGCCATTTTAATACTGGGTTGTCTTTTAGTTGTTAGGCTGTAGAGTTCTTTATATATGCAGGATTCTGGATCTTACCAGATATATGCTCTGCAAACATTTTGTTCCATTCTGTATATTGTCTTTTCACTTTCTTAATAATATCCTTTGATTTTATTTAAATGTTATTTTAATGTATATTTCCCAATTGCTAAAGAGCTTCAGAATCTTTTTTTAATTAATTAATTAGTTTATTTATTTATGAGAGAAAGAGAGAGAGAGAGGTAGAGACACAGGCAGAGGGAGAAGCAGGCTCCATGCAGGGAGCCCGACGTGGGACTCGATTCCGGGTCCCCAGAATCATGCCCTGGGCCGAAGGTGGCACTAAACTGCTGAGCCCCCCCCGGGCTGCCCTAGAATCTTTTTTAATTGAATATTATCCCATTGTATTTTCTGTGAAATCCATGTTCAAATCATTTACTTACTTTTAAAAAGTATGTTCTAATATAGGCATAGAAGTTAATTTTGTATCTTGCGTATTTTTCCTTTTAATGTTTTCTTCCAGTCTGTTGCTTGTCATTTAATTTTGTATGTAACAACATTTGTCATATTAGAGTTACTTATTATCTTATATTTTAATTGTTAATCTTTTATGGCCTCTCGATATGTTGTCTTTAAGAAGACTTCCAATGTTATAGAAAATATTGTTTTTTTTTTAATTTCACTTGTTTATGTTTACACTTTAAATCCATTTTACATTGTGTTTTGTGGATGGCTTAAATATGGGCCCTAGGATTATTTTATCCTTAAATGGATTACCAATACCAATCCTGTTCCCTTTGATTGGTAGCATCTTATAGATAGTAAATCCCCCAGTGTGCATGGGTGTCTTACTCTCTGTTTTATTTCATTGATCTATCCAGCTTTTCCTTAACCAGGACCAACCACACTGTTGGAATTGTATGCTTTGCTATGTATTATGGCAATATAGCACTCTTCGTGTATATTATCAAAACTGACCTGAGTATTCTTATGTATTCTCTCTTCCACATACATTTATAAATCACATTTTCAATTTTTTAATTTTATTTTTTAGTTTGTTTATTGTCCGTTTTTAAAATTAAATTTGGAATATATAAATTAATCTGGGGAGCATTGACTTTACAATTTTGACTTCTTCATCCAGAAATGTGGCATGCTTTCCCATCCACTTAGCCTTTCTTTTATTTCCTCTAGTATATAACTTTATGATCTTCTCGACATAGGCGTAGCATAGTTCTTGTTAGATGCTGTCCTGGATGGTGTATAATTTTCTTGCCATTGTTAATTTTTTTTCTGATGATGATTTGCAATTGGTTACTGCTGTTCTTTGTGAAAGTCATTGATTCTTGGGAGTAGGTCTTTTTTGGTTTCTTTTGGATTTTGGAGGGGGAGTAGTTTTTGATTGTGCTTTAACCACGCAGCTCTGCCAGTGGTTTCTAATCATTTACTGCTCAGACCCTAGGGTTCCCAGGTAGACAGTCACATTGTCTGAAGTCATGATGGTTTTGTCTCTTCCAGGCCAACTTATTTCTTCCCTCCTTTTCTCTCTGTGATCTTGCGAATGTTTGCTTTCTTCCCAGCAGCCAAGGTTTCCTTGTTTGGCACTTCATGTTTTATCACAAGAATTCTCATTATTTTTTAAAATTGCAAAGAACCAAGAAGTCATACGATGTGTTTAATAAGTGCATGCTGGGATTTTTAATTTATAAGCTTTTTCCAAATATCGTGGCTTATAAATTTTGTCCATTTTGTTTATTTTTTTAAATATTTTATTTATTTATTTGAGTGAGAGAGAGAAAGTGAGCACAAGCGAGGCAGGGAGGGAGGGGAAAAGGAGGGATGGGTGGGGCGGGGAGGAGAAACAGGCTCCATGCTGAGCAGGGAGCCCTACGTGGAGCTCAATCCCAGGACCCTGGGATCATGACCTGAGCTGAAGGCAGATGCTTAACTGACCGAGCCACCCAGGAGTCCCCAGATTTTGCCCATTTTATAAAAATCACTTAAAAATAAGCTTTATATTTCTTTTGTTTCATTATAGCGTGTTAGTCAGATTTTACTATTTGATCATTTCACATATGCGATATTTATGGAATGAATTTATTTCTACAGCGTTTGGTTAAAGATCTGTGTGACTGGAAGAATTACTAAAATGCATTTATTTTATGTGATCTGATCCTTTAAATAATGTAGTAGATGGAGGTGGCTTCTTTGATGGGGAAACTTCGCCAAGTTCAAATGCTACTGCACAGATTCCCACTAACAATAAAGATACCCCCCCACACACAATGGATTTAGTTTTCTGGGCGTGGTGACCTTGTTTGTGATACCAATTCACCTTCATTTGCCGGTGATGATTTTAGCCTCTCTTGGTTGTGGAGCAGAGCCCTCCTGTGGGTTTTTACTCTATTCATGGAAGTTTGCTTTCCCTGTCAAACGCAGGAATCCAAATGAGAATAGGATCCTTGAGTGTTGCAAATTGTGAAAAGCACTTCCTAAGTGCCCCACTCTGCCCCCGTGGTGGGACGGTCCCCCTGCACTGCCTTGCCCAGAGCTGGGACAGCAGGGGCCCCTCCAGATTCTTTCTCCCCCGACCCTACAGACACAGCCGTTTAATAAACTTCAAAGCTAACTTTGCTCCGGGCTCAGCTTGCTGGAGCAGGAATCTCTTGCCTGTCGGCCAACGACCAGCTCCTGGCTTGAGCTCAGCTGGCAATATGCCTCCCATTGACATGTTAAATATTTCATAGTGCCTTGGCTTTGCGGGGTTTCCCTGCCCTGGTTAGCAGTTAGCTCTGCTGTTAGTTACTTTGGGGGGGGGGGGAACCCATGGCCGCCAGGTGAGGGAAGCCTCATCTAGAATGAGCAGAGGGAGACCAGCAAGGGGGTGAAGAGCGTGGGCTTCTGAGGCACCTGACTTCACCCTGAATTCCAACTCCTGTGCTTGGGAGCTGTGGGGTGTCAGACAAGGTACCCCATTTCCCTAAGCCCCGGGCTTCCCTGTGTGCTAAGCGGGGTGAATCCTACACGGGGAGCCGTGGGGGCTCAATGAGAGAGGGGGTGACACCTGTAGCAGCCTGTGGCACTGTGGGGAATGGCAGTATTGGTTTTCTGGGCCGCCCAAACAAATGACCCCACATTGGGTGGCTTAGACAGCAAAAATATTGCTTCTCAGGTCTGGAGGCCCCCAATTAGATTTAAAATGAACTAAGGGAGGGATCCCTGGGTGGCGCAGCGGTTTGGCGCCTACCTTTGGCTCAGGGCGCGATCCTGGAGACCCGGGATCGAATCCCACGTCAGGCTCCCGGTACATGGAGCCTGCTTCTCCCTCTGCCTGTGTCTCTGCCTCTCTCTCTCTCTCTCTCTGTGACTATCATAAATAAATAAAAATTAAAAAATAAATAAATAAAATGAACTAAGGGAAACAGTGTCATCTCCAACAGGAAAGGTAAAAAAATGAAGCATGCGAAATTCAACCTAAAATTTCACTAAGGCTTAGGTTATCCCTTGCCTGAAGTCCAAAGTCAAGGCGTCCTTGGCAGGATTCCTTCTGAGTCTGTTCCGTCCATCCTTCTCGCCTCGCTCCTGGGGGTTGCTGGCTGTCTCTGACAGTCCTCAGCTTCTTTGAGCACCACCCTGCTCCCTGCCATCGTCTGTACCTGACCTTCCCTCTGTGAGTGTATCTGTGTCCAAACTCACCCTTTTTATAAGGACACCCATCCTATTGGATCAGGGCCCACCCTAATGACCTCGTGTCAACCTGATTACCTTAGGACTTCAACATACGAGTTTGGGGAGAGACAACTGAACCCATGACGGTATTCAATAAATACCTTTGATTTCAAAATTTTCGGTAGCACATTGAAACCCAGACAATTACCTCCAGATATGAGAGACCGCAGGTTCTCTGCGGACCATTGCAATTTCTTGAGCATCCAGAGAACTCTTTAGACAGAAGAAAGTAAATTCTGTTGAGCTGAGTTGTGGGAGAACTTAAGTGGGGAGGAATTTGAGGATCTTCCTCTCGGAGGGGAACAAGCCAGGAAGCTCAGACATGGCACTTTTTTGGCTCCCTCTGTGTCACTGTATGGGAAAGCCCCCGGGGAGGAAAGAGAGGGTGCTCCCCTGTGAAGCACTTTGCTTTGGCAGCTACAGGCAATAGCTGTGTCTCTTAAAAATGTTCCATTTTCACAAGAGCCAGGTAACCAGCAGGAGTTTTGGGGGGCTGGGTTGCTAGGCAACAGCTTTCTCCTTTTCTGGGGAAGCCATGAAGCATCTCATTCCGCTTGTCCAGACGTCTCTTCTTTGGTGAAGGCTGCATTTAGAGACTCGATGACATTTTAGAACTTTTTGGGGGATGGTGGTAAAGGGGGTGGGGATGTATATATGTAATCAGTTAACAAAATCAAAACACAAAGCCCTCCTGTTGGAAATGACATGGTTGACATTTCCTTTGCTGCTTTTTGGCTCTTTTGCTTATTGAATTGTATACGAGTATCAGGGTTGTTTGACTATTGGTGCTCAGCAGAAGTGGAAGTTAAGGATCAATGGGCTGCCAAGTTTAGGTGTGATAGCAAGCCTCGCTCCTTCTTTACTTTCAAATTTCAAGTGCTAGTGATAAAAAAGCAATTACCTGTTATCTTTTGTTGGGAAAAAAGATAAGCACCAAACCCACTTACATTTCTCTTTATTTTTACGCCCTTGTGTTTGTTTAATCTTGGGTGTTTGTATTCCAGCTTCTGAGGACTTGGCAGGGTAATGGTTGACTTGCCAAATCCAGCCCTTGGAAGCTTTGTTTTAGGGGAAACACAAAGCTGGTGATCAAGGACCCTGAGCGTCCTTACCGGGCCAGACTTCTTGCTGTGGGATTTTCAAAAGGGCTGCTTTTGAATGGCAGACATTTTTATCAGACACAGGCAGGGCTCTGGAAGAGTTCAAGGGCATTGTCATCTGTAAGAACACAAATATGGCTTTATGCATCGTTTTGTGGTGGACGGTCTCAGCACGGAGAGCCCGGGTGGAAACCATTTCTTTGGGGCCAGCATGCAGCTTGGTGGGCAAGCTTTGGCTTGGCGTCCAGCAGGACTGCGTTTACATCCTTGCCACACTCAGGAGACAGGAGCAGTCTTCACTCTTTCCTGATCTTGGGTGGAATCAGCACTAGGGCCATGAGAGGGTCTTTGGTGTGTTTGCCAAAGCATGCTTACTGAACACTGCCTCAAAGTGCCACCACCCTAGATGCCCCCCTGCCAAGTTCAAAGCTGTATCAAGCCCTCTTGCCCATCCACAGATGGAGGTGGTTCTGTGTCCTACAGTCTGGGACAAAAAGTCCCAGACTGTAGCCAGTCCCAGCTTCCAGCCAGATGCAGAGGACTGGGAGACCGGGAGAGCAAAATGCCCCGTCACGACCATAAGAGCAAGTACAGTGGGGGATGGCAAAAAGTCCCAGACTGAAGACCTGGTTCCCCTGTCAGTGCCCACTTCTTCCCAGAGCAGCACCACTGAAGAAACCCCTTCCAGAACCCACATCATGCAAAGGGTGGACTTCTGTCCTAACCGTGTCCCTCCTGTGCCCCAGGTGGCTCTTCAGGGGCTGTACCTTTTGTTCCACACCAATAAGAAAAAGAGTAGGCTCAAGATTCTGCTCCACCTGGAGGATCAATGGACTGCAGTGATAGCTCAGATTGCCCTTGGAGAAGAACAATGGGCAGGGACTATAGCGCCCACGCCTGATGTGGGTGTGAGCTGGTGTGCCCTGGAGGTTCAAGGACAGCTATGCCGCACGCAGGTGTTGTTATGGCTCATCGTTTTCCATGCCATGGTCCCTAACACAGAGATTCTTAGGGGAAAGGCTTGATTGAGTAAGCAGAGACCAGAGAGCACTTGTGTGTTGCCTGCAAGGAAAAAAAAAGGCTATGTTTCCACGACTTTTAGTTCTAATGGGAAGATCCAAGACACATGAAAGGGAAATGAAAAAATATTATCTATAGAATCAGAATCCCTGCTGCTGTGGGCTTCAACTATAAATATTTTTCTCACTGTTCCCTTTACATCCATGGATTTCAAACAATGCACTTGATTTGTAGGGGTCTGTAGAGCACAACTTCATGTTTTGCAACCTGGTAGCGGGAATCTATTAAGAGTATCATGATATATTTGGGGATTTGTTTAAAAATCGTCCAGGCCTGAAATGAAAATACATAGCTCTTCCTGTGAGTGTGACCTCAGATGCTGCGAGCAAGCCATCTGGGCATCAGCTCCTTCTCAACAAGGTGGAAGTGGCTGGTTTCTGTTCCCAGGAGAAGCACAGAGCTGATGGGGGTGACTGTCACCCCACAGAGACTTGCCAAGGGAAACAACCCTGTGCAGAGTCCGCTGGGGTGTCGAAAGACAGTGCCATGTTTCACGGTGTGCGTGCCAGGTGAATGGGAGCCTGCTGAGAACTTCCAGATGCACCCGATAGGCCTTATTTCTGTGACTTTACTGAGGGAGGAGGAAAGCAGAACTGGAAAACAGCAGCAACAAAAAACTTAGAGTTCATTTTAGGGATCTGGATAATTCTTAGTAGAAAAATTAAGGTTGTATGGACCCTGTGGCATCACCATCTCTTCTACCCCCAGGGAGTGAGCAAGAGATGCAGTACAGCTATCTCTGTAGACGTCATAAAAAAGCTGGATATGCCTCTTGGATCTTGGTTTATGACACCAACGATATCCTACGAAAGGAGGGACCGTGTACCCCAAATACTGCAACAGCCTCTGTTTGGTAGGACAGCTTCCAGCCAGATGCAGAGGACTGGGAGACCGGGAGAGCAAAATGCCCCGTCACGACCATAAGAGCAAGTACAGTGGGGGATGGCAAATGAGACACCAAAGAAAAATGAAACGTCAGGGAGCAGAAGCTCAGAAATTCCCCAGCGACAAAACCAGAGTAGTTTGGACACTGAAGGGAGGAGCTCAGAGGCCTGCATGGGAAGCCTAGATTATCAGGTACCAAACAGAGCTGGGTCTTGCACAAGCAGGTATCTTGGCATCTCACTTGGATGGTAGGGGGTTTGGTGGGACAGGACTTGCACCCTGGATGTATAATGGACAGTCCTTCCCCAGGGAAGCTGATCTCATGGGGGCAAGGAGGACAGACACTCTGAGCAGGAGGGGGCACCTGAGGCAGGTAGCTCTAAGTAAGGGTGTGGAGAGCGAGAAATCGATGCCTCCTGCTCTCAAAGCATCGTTGCATTTTCCTTCTCCCTCTTCTTTATTTGCAGACACATCTTGGGGGCGCTGGTCTAATCCAGTCCCAGTTCTTATGGGGATGCTGGCCTCTCAGGAAAGGTGCCAGTGGAAACACTGAACTGGGCCCACCCTGGGAGAACCAGCACGTGTAATTCAGCCCGGTTGAGCAAACTTTTAATTCGCTCTTATACTAATTGGAAGCTGCCATTCCTCAGTTTCTGCCATGTGCCAGGCACATGTGCTGGGGGCTCTCCCTGCAGTAAGCAATTCCCTGAAGTGAGTGGGGTGCTTCTTCTCATGTCACAGATGGGAAACGGGCTGTGAGAACTTAGCTTTGCTAAAGTCAAAGTTGGTGTCAGGTCCTCCAATGTCTGAGTTCACTTCTCATTGCTCCATCTCCCCAAGCTCCAGGGCAATGGGGGTGCCAAGGTGTAGGCTCCTGGCCCTGCGAGGTCCGTTCCACCTGGGGAGGCAACTGCTGACCATTGTAATACATTGGGGAGAGGTGCCCTGGAAACACAGAAAAGCAACTGGTTGTTTCTTCTGGGGGCAAAAGCTTCCAGAGGGAAATAGTTTGAACTGGGCCTTAAATGATAAGACAAGAGTTCCCCTGAGTTGAAAGAGATTTACTCCAAAATGGCCCTATTGGGAATCCTACTGGGTTTCTATGAATGGGGTTTAGCAGCATAATAGCAAGCTTTTTTTTTTTTTTTAAAAAAGAATGCTTGCTTTGTGCTCACTCTGCATGTGAGTCCTGACTCCACTTACTGGGGATTGATCTGGGGTGACCCAACTTTGATGGAGCCCAGTAGAGTCTCCCTGCCCAAGGTCTGAGAGTTCCTGGGGCCAAGGGAAGTGCTGAGGCATGGGACAAAGATGTAGTTGTGATGTTAGCCACTGGGAGGCGGGGGTGGGGATGGGGGGTGGGCTGAGGTGGGGGTGTCTCAGAGCCCAGACTCTATGGCTTCTTGGAAGGGAATATCTGCTGTCACTAGTAGCACCTGCCCCTCCAGTGGTGACAACCAGAAACGTTTCCAGACACAGCCAAGCATCCCTTGGGAGGCAGATTACCCCTGAGAACCATTGGTCCATCTTCATGAGGGACATTGACCTATAATCCTTCTTTCTCTCTCTCTCTCTCTATATATATTTTTGTAATGGCTTTGTCAGGTATTCCTAGTAGTCTTGATAGGTTGTGCTGCTGTCTCTAACTTCTCAAGAGTCTTGTAGTTGGCATTATTTTTTGTTTTCCTTAAAGTTCATCTTTCCCATATATGCCTACAGGCTGCTTGAGCTAAGACTTGGTTTTCTCCCATCTTATTCTATTCCTTATTTGCAGTGAAGCCATATGTGCCTAGAGTTTTCCTTATAAAAAGGTTTTTAATAATGACTGAATTCCTTTATTAGCTCTAGGACTCTTAAGATTTTCTACTTTATCTTGTGTCAGTTTTGGTAAGTCGTGTTTTTCTTAAGCAATTTGCACATCTTTTCTATGTTGTTGAATTTATTCCTATAAAATGTATTCATAATATCTCCTCACTATCCTTTTCATGCCTGTAGTTGTAACACTTCTTCCATTCCTGACAGTGGCTACTTGTATGTGTTTTTAATGTTTCTCTTGATTGATTTTGTTGTTTTTCCCTCAGAAAACCCAATTTTGGTTTTGTTAATATTTTTCCATTTTTTCATGTTGTTTCACTAATTTATGCTCTTATTTTGATTTGTTTTTTGTCACCCATGTTGATCTGTGCACCTGTAGTTTATTTATTTTCACTGCTGAAGTGTTGAATATCTCACGATTTATAAGTTCTATCAAAGTACATTTTGGTTGTTTTCAGGTTTTTACCAATAAAAGCAATGACTCTATGGACAGTCTTATAAATTCTGGTGTTGATTAGTAGGTTTCTTTTACATACATGCTGATTTATCCTAAAATGTGGGTTTTTTATATTTTAATACATCTGAAATCAGAATGTGTCTTAAAATTAGTGATACCTTAGAGCATAATTGGAAGCTTTTTTTCCTTCTTGCTGATACAGAAAATGGTACATCTTATAATTGATGGAGTGTTAGATTTTGATCAAATACTATAAATGAGAGCTAAATTGCTCATCTTCACCTTCACCAGGTTACTTTCTCACTGGTTGTATCAGCTGATGCTCACAAGCCATACATGAGAGTCACAGCTGCCCCTGGTCTTTATCAATAACTAGTATTGTTATTTTTTACCAGTTGGGTAGCTATGAAATGGTCTCTTATTATGATTTTATTTTCATTTCTCTATTTACTAATAAGGTTATTTTCCCCAATATCATATCTATATATCTATATCTCTCTTTTCAGTTGCTTAGTGGACATTCTCTTCCAAGAAATGTTGTGTTCTGTCTTTGCCTATATTTCCATTGAGTTGCTAGTCTTTCTCAAATTAATTTATAGAAGTTTTTTAAAATAACTTTTATTTAAATTCAATTAGTTAACATGCAGTGTATCATTAGTTTCAGATATAGAAGTTTTTTATTGGTTTTGATACTCTGTTTTGTGGGTTACAAATATCTTTTTCTAATTTGTAGCTTGCTTTCTCTTTTTATTACACCATTAATAGTCAGTAATTCTTAAAACTATTCAAATTAATCAAACTTTTATTTAGTAGTGTTTGCTTTGGGAACATTTTAAAGTTATAATTTCTTACCCAAGATCATAGAGATCTTAACTATTTTATCTCTTTATAATCCTAGAGCTTAACCTTTCAGATTAAAGTTTTTAGATTATCTGGAGCTGATTTGTGGGTGTGGTAAGGAGTAGGGAACAAATTTTGTTTTTTAAAGTAATGACAACTAATTGTCCCAGCATCATCTATTATGGTTTGTGTTTATCCACACTACCTCATTTCTTTTCACATTACATATATGGGAAAGTCTCTTTCTGGGTTTCTTATTCTTTTCCACTAGTTGTTTTTTTGTTTATTCCTATAGCAATGCACTGACATTTTCTCTACACTTTTAAAGCAAATTTTGATATCTGATAGGGTAAATTCCTCTTCCCTGACTATTTGTGCGTCTGACTTTCTCCAAAAAGCCAGCCTATTGATATTCCTGTTCTCCTAGGTTTGACATATTCTCTCACACACACAAAGAGACTGGTCATCTGGACATCCCAGAAAATCCCACAGTAAGCTGGGTATCAACAACTAGGTTATGCTAAAGGCCTCCCATCCTAGGTGGTGGAAATGTTCTCTTAGAAGGATTGAGAGTCTAACCTGCTGGATGGGGTTGGAATAGATCAACCCATTTTGCAGATGATGAAATAAAAAAAAAGGCAAGCAACTTGTTCGGTTCACATGGCTAGTCCATGGTGAATCTGGTCTTGAGTGCAGGTCAGTTTTGTGTGTTTCCACTGACTTCCCGACAGAGCAGGGTTGCTTGTGTTTCCTGCACCCTCGTTTGCTCAGGAAAGTTTTGTTCCCCATGCCCAGAGGAGCTCTCAAGTGTTACCCTTAGGTTTCAGATTCAGGGCCACTTGCCTCCACCCCACCTGTTTTTCCAGGATCAAAAGCCGCTCTGCTTGCTCTTTCTACCCAAGGATGCCTCTCATTTTCTTTTTTAGTCTATTTTTTTTTTAAATTATCTGTTCTGAAGCTTCTAAAACTCCCTTCAGTTGGTGTGTTATCCCTCTCTTTGCTCAGACACCTGGAAGTGCTAAATCTTGGTATTCTCTCCTTTATTCATATTCCAAAGACCTGTGGACCGACTGCTGGGTGTCTTCTTAGGCATTTCTCCTTCATATCTCTCTGCAAGTATAGAGGAAGAAAAGGCCTTTCTGGGGAGCCGGCAGGAGAGCCGTAATTACTGAAACTAATGCTTCATCTCTCTCTAAAGTTCAAGTTCATTAGGGAAACTTTATCTTGTCATTCTAGTTTCTGGTTTCTGATGAGCTGGTACTTATTTTGCAATCAAGAGTAAAAATGTTGAATTATAATAATAACTAGAATCATTAACTTTTGCTAAAATGTTAAGCTGCATATAAGCTCCACACAGGCAGAGATTTTCTGTCTGTTTTGCTCATTGTTGTGACTTCTGGGCCTATACTGGCCCATGGTTGATGCTATATATGAATATATATATATGTGTATATATATATATATATATATATATATATATGTATATACACACACTGAATAAAGAAGTGAATTGTATTGGGTGCTTCCTATATGCCAAGCCATGTGCAAAGGGTTTTCAGTGTGTCTTCTCTTACTTCTCATGACAGTACAGTGAAATAAACATTATGATCCCTGTTTTACAGGTGGGGAAACTGAGGCAGAGAGCATTAGATGAGTTGTCTAAGTCACAGACTTTTTTGTTATTTATTTTTATTGGAGCACAACTAATATAGAGTGCTATATTCGCTTCAGGTATATATAATGATTTAACATTTCTTTTTTAAAAATGTTTATTTAAATTCCAGTTAACATACAGTATAATATTAGTTTCAGGTGATTCAACATTTGTATACATTACTCAGTGCTCATCACGATAAGTATACTCTTATTCCCCTTTATCTATTTCACCCCCACCCATGCTCCCACTTCCTCTCTGGTAACCACTTATTTTCTATATTTAAGAGTCTAGGGGTTTTTTGTTTCTATCTCTAAGTCACAAATTTTTTATGTGTCCAAGGTAACTCAAGCTCTTATCTGTAGAATGCCAAAGAAATTCTCTTAGCCTCCATGTAGTGATGTCACTCTTGCTGAAGGTACATCAATGTGAAATGCTCTCTGATGGGAGTCTGTGAATCACTGTTGTTCACTCATTTATGTGGGTGACAGAAAAGGAGGCATCCTTGAGCATCTTTCTCCTAGAGTTGCTATAAAAATATTTAAAAATAGACATTTCTTCAAAGAAGATATGCAAGCAGCCAACTATCATATGAAAAGGCATAAAACATTTTAGTCATTAGGAAAAGGAAAGTCAACACTACAAGGAGATGATACTGCACCCCCACTGGGATGGCTCTAGTCAAAGAAATGGAGAAGAGCAAGTGTTGGCAAAGATGAGGAAAAAGTGGAACCCTCGAACATTGCTAGTGGGAATTTAAAATGGTGCAGGGACTTCAGAAACCAGTTTGACATTTCCCCAAGAAGTTAAACATGGAGTTGCCCTAGGACCCAGCAATTCTGCTCCTAAGTATACAACCATGAGATGGAAAACCTATGTCCACATAAAACCTTGTACACAAGTGTTCAGCATCAGTCATTAAAACCCAAAAGTGAAAACAATTCAGATGCCCATCAGCTGATGAACAGATGCACAGAATATGGTGTATCCGTGCCATGGGATAGTATTCAGCCGTAGAAAAGAATGAGAGCCTCACACATACTATTGCAGGCATGAACCCTAGAAATATGATGTTCCGTGAAACAAGCCAAACTGGAAGGCTACATGTCATATGATTCCATTTATAGGCAATATCCAGAATAAGCAAATCCAGAGAAAGAAGACAAGTGGTTGCCAGAGACTGGGGTGAAGGGGTGATGGGGAACAGCAGGGAGGGGGCTTCTCGGGAGGGTGATGAGACTGTCCTGGAATCAGACAGTGGTGATGGTTGCCCAACTTTGTCAATATACAAACCCATCGAATTGTATGCTGTAAAGGGTAAACTTTATGGTACGTGAGTTACAGCTCAATAAAGCTGTATGAACAGAAGTCAGCTGCATGGAGGGAAGGTCAGCCCAGGGGGTGGGGGGCGTAGAAGATAGCGGGAGATCAGGACTGTCTCCGAGGAGTGAGCCCGCCCCTGCTACTCCTGAGCTGGACCTGCTCCGGCCAGCCCTGCCCCTCCCCAGCCTCCATGTCTCGTCTTTGCGGAGGAGCCCTTGTAGACGAGCCCGTCACCTGCGATGCTTAGGTGCCTCCACGTTTAAAGGGGGTGGTTTTCCTGGCTCTTGCCTGCATTCGGGGTCTGTTAGAGCAGGAGAGACTAGTAGGAAACGCAGAGCCCTGGATCTTCGTTCCAGTAAACAAGCAACAAAGAAGGAAAACCCACACCCCTCAAAACCCGAAGCCCGGTGATGTGCAGAGCAAGCTCCCCAGCCGGCGAGGGGAGCACTGTGTAGGGAGCCCCCTGGGCTTGCTGGGCAGACCCCCGGGCTCGGGGCCGAGCATGTGCGAGCATCTCCCAGCCTGGGGGTTTCCTGTGGTGCAGGGCTTTTGGACCTGGGTCAGCCCCCACCCCCATGCTGCCCGAGGCTCTTACACGAGAGCTTTGCTGCGGGGCGCCCTGGGGTGCTGCACCACCCTGGTGTGGCCAGCTCAGGGGGCAGCCTGTGTTCCTCCCGGCTTCGTCCCTCGACCCTTCGACCCTCCCTGGGTCCTCCCGGCTTCGTCCCGGCGGCAAGCAGAGGAGACCCACCTGACATCTTCTGAAAATATCCCCGCAGCTGGTTTCCATAAGGGACCGAGCTGCCAGGTTCTCGGGGCTCCCTGGAGGGCGTGGCTCTGCAGCTGGGCCGTGCTCCGGGTTCTCCGCCGGAGGTGTCCGGACGCGGCCCGCTTCATCCCTGCGTGTTGGCTGCCATCCAGGCCTGGGCTCAAAGCAGATGACCCCCCGGCCCGTCCTGCAGGGGGTGGCCTCGGTGGCGGGGGCCTGGGTCTCACCGGGGGCGCCGGGCCCGGCGGACCCCTGTTGTCCACCCCAGGGTCCCAGGTTTCTGCCTCCACCTGGGGAGGGCGCCGGCCCCTCTGGAATCCAACCACTCTGTGACTTCCGATGCGAGGTAATAGTGACTCTTGTTCAGCGAGCTTGATGATCCTTGAAGAAGAGAGCGTGTAACGATGTGTGTTCCGCCTGGTGAAGGAAGCAGGCCCCGAGCGGGAGCCGTGTTCCCACGCGCTCACCCCTCAAATGTCCCTGACACCTTGCAGCTGGCCGTCTCGGGACAGGGCCATGTAGCAGAACGACACGGTGTCCCCGAGGCCACGCGGGCCCCCACCACCCTACATGTCACAGACGGGGAAGCTGAGCCTGGAAGGTGGGCTGACCTGCTCAGGGTCCCAGTCGAGTGGCCAGGTGGGACGGGAGCCCAGTGTCCTTGCTGCCCGCCTGGACCCTGCCCGCCGTAGTGTGCTGTGTCCCTTTTAAAGCCAAAAGAAATGAGGGAACACTGCCTGCTTTCAACCTTGGTGCTGCCCGGACCCAGGCCCCTCGTGTAGGTGAGCCGACACCTTCCCTGGGAGCCCAGCACAACCCCTGCCCCACCACCCGGCCCTGGTTCTCTCTGACCCGGGTTGCCCCGCCCCCTGGTCCCCACTCATGGAGTCTTCTTTGAGAGGGGAGGTGTGTTCTCTCTCCTTCACATTGGAGCCCACATCAAAGGTACCTGGGTTACATGACAGAGGCCACCTGTGCTTTCTTGCTTACCTCTGTCAAGGACATAAAACAAGATGACCCCCTACCTGTCCCGTCCGCCCTGCCCCGTGCATGTACAAAGCCGGGAAATGATAATTTTTCAAGGACACTTTTAAGAGGACTACTAAAGTGATCTCTCCATGTGTCCATCTCTTTGTCCTGCCCCCCCCTCAAAAAAGAACCCTAGAGTTTGCCAAGCAAATGTTAGGTAATAAGACCAATAGGAAATCAGAAAAAAGGTAGAAGGTAACCCGCAGGAAGAATTCAAAGCAGGAACTCAAAGAGATATTTGTACGGCCATGTCCAGAGTAGCTTTATTCACAGTGACCGCGGGGTGCAAGCAACCTGAATGCCTGGCAACGCGTGAACGGAGAGACAAAATGTGCTCTCTACAAACAGTGGAATATTACTCAGCCTTGAAGAGGAAGGAAATGCTGACGCCAGTCGCAGCGCGCAGGAACTCTGAGGACACGCTCCGTGAAACAAGCCAGGCACAAAAGGACAAACACTGCATGATTCCACTTATGTTAGGTTTCTAGAATAGTCAAATATATAGACAGAGAGTAGGAGGGTGGATTCCAGGGCCTGAGGGGCGGGTGGGGAATGAGGGGTGAGCTTTTAGGGGTGCAGGGTTTCAGCTTACAAGATGAGAGAGTTCTGGAGCACGACAGTGGGGACGTACCGAATGCCCCTGAACTGGACACCTACAAATGGTTAAGATGGTTCTTTTGTGCTGCGTGTATTTTACCACAATTGAAGGTAGAAAAGCAGATAGTCCATAGGAGAAAATGATCAAGTCTGCATTGCACTGAAAGAGGCCTAGTTTTGGGTCTCCTTCCCCCATTAGGCTCTGAGCTTTTCAAAGACGGGGACTCCTGTGTGCTATTCATCTTTGTTACCCCAGCACCTGACTCAGGTGCTCAAAGATGTTGGGTTCTCATTTACACGTTTGTGGCACCGAGCTCGTGGTGTGAGTACATGAGTACTCACCTGACATGAGCGGGTGTCAGGGCTCGTAGACTGATGCACACGCGCAATCACAGTCAGTGCACAGCCCTTGCGCTGTCCCCAGGGAGCCAACCCGGGACACTGGGGGACGGACATGCGGTGCCTTAGGCTCCAGGCATCTCAGAAACCAGCTACAAAATGGCTACAAAATGGGTGGATACACTTAAAACATCTTTATTACCTCAATTTTCTGAGATTAAAAATTTTGTGTAAAACTGTGGCTGATAATACGTTCCATTTTCTCCAGGGCCCACTGTGTGCCAGGCACTGTGCTGAGCCCATGAAAACCTTTATTTACCTCATTTCACAGTTCCCGGCCCTACAGTGCCTCTCTGTCCGAGGAGCAAACCCAGGCTTGGAGGGTGTGCGTCTTGTCCAAGATGATAGCATAAGAATGTGGTAGCGCCGGTGTCACCTTGGCCCTGCCACCAAAATCCAGGCACTTTCTCAATCTGCCCGGTTTCTACCTTTGCTACAGGACAGTGATCAGTAGTATTGCAAAGTCCTAGCTGGAGGCCTCCTGGATGGGTGACCCTTGCAGGCACTTAAATGAGGCTCAGCTTCCTTACCTGTAAAACGGGGGTAATAATAGTGCCCTCCTCATAAGGCCAGTTTGAGCATTAAAGAAGATCACACTGAATCCAACATCGATTGTCTTGCAGAGATGGAAAGAGAAATTTTAGCCATTAAGTTGTATTAGTGACGTTGACCAGACTCAAAGCACTTTGGGATTATCCAGGGAAGTTTCTACCGGTTTGGTGTTTACGGAAAGACTCACACAGGTGCTGTCCATTTATGTAGTGACCCCCCCCTCCCCTGCTCCCAATGTCTTATCCCAGGGGATGAAACCACTTTCCTTACGAAACATCGTATTTCATTTGAAAGGCAATGAGTTATGCAATTTATCATGCCTCCCTTTGGCCTTGGCTGTGGCAAACTCGCCCTTAGGTTGTGATTCATCTGTGCCAGTGTCATCTTTTAGACCAGACGTTATGGGTCAGCGATTTCTCCAGCCTATCGCTTGCCTCTTTTATCACGGGTTTACCTTTAACAACAACAACAACAAAATCCTTGTTGCTAATTATAAGCTACCTCAGATGTAGTCGGGCATGAATTATAAAACAATGTTCGTTATAATTTAGTGTCAAAGGTGTTTTATTAAGTTGCAGGAAAACCGATTGTTCTTAAAACAGCTTGCATGATAAAGACTGTCATGTTGCCCAATATTCTAGGTGACCTGGTTTGCAGAATTTGGTAACACGTTAAAAGCAGATTAAACAAATTAACATTGTGGTGTTTTCCTGAGTGTATGGTCACACTCAGGGCACTTTTAAATAGTAAAAAATGCTGCCTGGCAAGAGAACCAGTGTCACCCAAGCCAGGCGAAAAATGAAGGAGTGAGAAGTTGGTGAGGAAGAGGAGAAGATGGTGTCCGAATGTAGGCACTAGAGAGAACAGCTCCTTGACTCGTATCTCAGTGCTCTGCAGAAACTTGTAAATAATGGTCGTGCCAGCTCTTCTCACTTCTCAGAGAACCTCAGATAGAAACATCACGGTGATGGTTGCTGTTGTTGCCAATGAGAAATGGAGCCAAGGTGGACTCCCTCCCCCACCCCTGGTTGCCCCATAAACATTCTGGTGACTTCATCACAGATAGAACCCTCCGAGGCTCTTCCGCCCAGGGTGGACCGTGGCAGCCTGACTCATTCCAAGAGTAGCTACAGATGTAAAGTGTGCCTGATATTTCTTTTTTTCTTTTCTTTCTTATTTTTATTTTTATATTTTTTAGCCAGAAACATCCTTGTCATTAACAGACCTCTGAAACTGAGTCAAATGTCTTTGAAACGCCAGTGGAATATGATAAAACTGTCTGAAGAAGGTATGTTGTGATTTTTTTTTTTTGCCCCTCACAGATGTAACTGTTATCAAAATATAAAATCATTTGTTCATTCAGTCAACAGTGAGTGTCCTCAGTTGGCCAGGTGGCTGGACTAGGCACCGGAGGAAGGAGATGAATAGCATGTCCCCTAAAGACCTCGGTCCAATGGGGGAGACAGCCTCTTGAATGGGTGGTTACAGCACGGTGTAGTAAGTAAGGATGGATGGTAGTGACAGCCTGTTGGGGGCACAGGGGCAGGTTGAACTGTGTTCCCCCCAAAAGATAATGTTGGAGTGAGTCCTAACCTCCTAACACCCATGAACATGACCTAATTTGGAAATAGAATCCTTGCAGATACAACAAGATGAGGTCAGACAGGATTAGGGTTGGTCTTAAAACCCAGTGGCTGGTGCCCTTGTAAAGGGAGGGATTTGCAGACGCTGAGACCCGTGTGATTGTGGACACAGACCTGAGCGTTCTGTTGCTATGAGCTAAGAAACACTAAGGATGCCCGGCCACCAGCAGCAGCCAGCAAGAGACAAGGGAGGATTCTCCCCCTTGGCCCTGCCGGCACCTTGATTTCAGATTTCTGGCTTCCAGAACTGTGACACAATACATCTCTATGGCCACCTCATCGGTGATCATTAGCTACGGCAGCCCTAGGAAGTGAATGCAGGCACCGGCACAGACCGGAGGGCAATGCAGCATGGGGCAGGGGGTGTCAGGTGGAGGGGGCAGCCCAAGAAGCCCTTCTCGGAGGAGATGCTCCAGAGCTGGATCCAAGGTGAGCAGTGAGCTGGCCAGGAGGATTGGAAAGGTGGCACCTGAGATCAAAGAGGGGTGGAAGCCACCACGTCTGGGAAGGAGTGGCAGGCTTGTTTTAAGGAATTTTAGCCTCCTTTCCGGGAGCCCCAGGAGCCTGGGCACATGAGCTCAGGTTTTTATGTGTATATTTCCCAGGCTCTGTTTGGGGGTCGGGGCAGGGAGGGTAAGAGGGGGGAATCCTTTCATTAGATTTTCCAAAGGAGCCACAAGGTCACAAACTGGTGACGTCGAGGGGATTTGGGGGAACCAGACAGGAGACGAGGCTGTGGGGTCACCAGCTTGACTGTGACCTTGACAAGACCAGGCAATGCAAGGGAGATGAAACAGATGGGATAGAGCAGAGCCTATTTCATAAGAGGAAACCGGTCTTGGCTTTCCGCTGGACATTGGAGGTGAGATGAGAGAAAGGAAGTGTGTGTAGAAGGGGACACCTCAATTTCTATTGTGGGTGATAAGAGGATGGGGGCGACTCACCAAAATAATGGATTCAGGGTTGGCCGAGGGAGAAGAGGCAGAGGAGGCCAGTGGTGGCAGCAACTTGGGACACGGCTGGTTCCCTTTCAAGCTAGCCGAGCTTGAGGCTGGTTCTAGCTGGTACTCAAGGACGAGATCTGGGTCCTTCCTTGCCATTGGTTTATAAAGCAAGCAAAGGCCAAGATGCGTCTTGAGGTTTGGCATGAGAGCCCAAGGGGGGAGACAAGGCGGGGTCAAGGAGAGAACCCACAAAGGAAAGGACACCGTAGCCGGGAGGGAGGAAGACAGACCACCCGTCCTTCCAGAAGTCAAAGACGGAAAGAACTTCCAGAGGCATTGGGTAGCCAACAAGGTCAAATCCCACAGAAGTGACTAGCTGAATTGAAATTGGATAAGTGATTCTGAAAAATGCCTATTTTAAAATATTTTCTGAAGGTATTGTTAAAGCATCGTGAGAGCTCTGAGTAAACCATGTGAGGGGCATTTGTGGTCCGAGAAGCGGGCATGTGGATGTGAACGGTAGAGGAGTGCCAACCGCGTGCTCACCCCGCTGGCTGAAGGTTGGGTGCGCCTCACGTGCGCACCACTTTGATGGTGTCATTCGCAGGCACGAAGGTGCTTGTCTGCTGGTTTCATGGTGATGACTCAAGCATTGTTGGGTGCTGTGTGGGAACTGTAGGCCATTCCTTGCTCCTACCCTGTGCTTCACCCAATGTGCTACTTGCCATTCTCCAAATACGCCAGATTCTTCTGCTTTTATGCTTTAAGCCATTCCCACTTTTCTCTTTCACCTCTGCTTGGGCTGTGCCACCTTCTCTCCATCCTGCTTCCATATTTGTCTACATTCACCCCATCCTACAGGGCCGTTTCCGGTGTCCCCCTCCCAAACCCTACCAGTCCCTTGGCTGGCAGGGCTCTCTCTGTGACAGAGCCATGGGCAAGAGAGGGGCTCACTGGGGGCCTTAACACCCTGGGCACCACATAAATTCCTGCTCTGGATTCCATGGCTGAAGTGCACTTTCCCCAGAGAGGAAATCTGGATTCCAGGAGTGTCTGGCTCAAGGCCTCATGAGCAATGGGTTGCTTGTGGCCTCTGGGAAGGGGCGTAAAGTTGGGGATGGGTGGCTTTGGGTGAGTGGTGCAGGCTGATGAAGACAGAAGTGTATATATAATCCTTCCAACCGTCTTGGAAGAGAAGACCTCTTCAGACATGCTTGTGTGCTGACACACTCCCTGGGGCCAGAGGCCCAGAGCACTGGGCACCAAACACGGCTGATCCATAAACCAGCAATGAATTGTTGGCCAACTGGACTGACTTTTAAATTCATTTCAGAATGAAAGTCAGCATGCTGGCGTTCTTGATGCCTTCATTGTAATTGAAGTCATTGGTTAAAATCCATTTAGATCCCCTAGATATGGCTTTCTAAAAGCCAGGGGGGTGGTGGTTTTGCATCAGAAAGCATGTGGTTTCCTCCCGGGACCTCAAAGTCATCATTTGTGGAAGAGCTAGTTGGCCTAAGACCAGCAGTGTTCTTGGACCTGAGCTGCATTGAATGTTCCGTAGGGCTTGCTAAAACGTTGATGGCTAAGCCCCACCTGAGTTTTATTCAGTAGATCTGCAGGTCAGCAGGTGGGGCCTGAGAAGGTGCACTTCTAACAAGTTCACCCATGATGAATTGTGATCTAGGAGCCCCACTTTGAAAGCCCTCCTTCTTAACCAGCACAGTGTGGTAGGGCCCCATTGGGTTTACAAGGAGCAGAGGCTGGGACTGAGGGCAGGTGCGAGAGGGTGCTGTCCAGGTAGGACTGTGAGAGAGCTAAGGAGCCCTGATGGGGTCTCAGGTACAGCCTGGCTGTGGGTTATGCTCAGGGCATAAACAACAAAGCTTCCCTGGGTTTGTACCCATTTTGTGCCCCATCCTGGGCTGTGAACCAATATAGAGAAAGGCGCAGCCTCCATAGAGGGCCGTTCTCAGAGAAGAGTGAAGCTGTGAGTCTCTGACAGCTACCCTCCCAACAGAGACAGCTCCAGGTTCTAATTTCTTAGAGGGGGAAGCAGAAATGATGGGGTTATGTAAACTACACAGAGTGACAAAACTTAGAATTTGGCCCCAGGTTGCTGGATTTCTGTGATGACACATAGCTGGTTGGTGTATGTCCTGCAGGTGCTCAGGGCCTGCCCACCTACTGCCAGTTTTTTGTTGTTGTTGTTTTTTATGTTTTAACCAGGACAATTTCTTGATGCAGAGTAGACTTCACCTGCGCCTGTGAGAGATCCAGGCCAGACCAGCTCCCACTGTGGAGAGAAGGAGCCAACTGGTCTGGACCCCTCCTGTCCTTGTTCTGAGAGCGAGACCAAGTCCAGGTGCAGTCCATTCTGGTTAATGTGTTTTCTGTACTGGAGATGTGAACCCTTTTCCCATAGAACTGGTGGATCCCAGCTAGTGGAAAAGCCAAAACTATTACCCTTGTTCTTGCTAACCTGCCCCAAGCATTCCCCCAGCTTGGCCTTACTCAGAGATGCCAGGGCAGGTCACCCGATGGTGCGGACCTTTACCGGTGGCAACAGTTATGTGGTCAAGTGGAAGGCATGGGGTGAGGGCAGGGTTGTGTCATCACCACATGCTGGGCACTCTGCTCAGGTCTTGATATTCATCATCTCATTATTTCTTGTAGCCACTCTAGGAGACGGGTCTTGCTTCCTCTGACACATGGGAAAATAAGACTAACAATTTAAGTAACTTACCCAAAATTACTTAAATTGACTGATTGGTTAGTGGCAAAACGGGTTTGAATCGGGGTCTTTCTTTCCCTAATACCATGCTTTAACCCACTCTGGTAACTCACCTCCTCATTTCCTTTGAGGTCGTTATGTCAGGCATCCTCATGTGTGGCTCCAGTCCTACCTCATTTTCACTCAAAACTAGGTTCATGGCTCTCAGTTACAAGTTTACTGGTTTTATGAATTCTCACACATATTAAAAATTTTCTTTTAATGCTGCAATCATGTGGCTCATAAGTTTTTGTTTCCTTTCTTTCAATAGACAGCCCATTGTGTCTTCCCTTGTTTGCTACACAGACTCTCGATTTGTTGTTTTAAAGGCCCTAAATTTCATCCAAAGCATCTACCTTAGTCTCCCCAATTAGTCTTTTTTTTAAAGATTTTATTTATTTATTCATGACAGACACACACAGAGAGAGAGGCAGAGACACAGGCAGAGGGAGGAGCAGGCTCCATGCAGGGAGCCTGATGTGGGACTCGATCCCAAGACTCCAGGATCAGGCCCTGGGCTGAAGGTCGTGCTAAATTGCTGAGCCACCGGGGCTGCCCCCAACTAGTCTTTGATAGGCACAACAGGGGTGCCCCCAAATATGTCCACGTCCTCGTCCCCAGAAGTGGTGGTCATATTACCCTTCGTGGCAAAAGGGATTTTGCAGGTATGGTTGAGAACCATGGGACGAGACAACTATCCTGGACTATCTGTGGGCCCAGTCTAATCACAAGGGTAAGAAGGAGGTGGGAGGGTCAGAGAGAGGGGGAGAAGTGATGGTGGGAGCACAATGTGAGTGATGTGGAGCCAGGAGCCAAGGAAAGCCGGTGGGCTCTTGAAGCTGGACAGGCAAGGAAACATTCTCCCTAGAGCCTCCCAAAGGAGTGCAGCCCCTGGGTACTGAGACTTTAGCCCTGTGAGACTCATTCCCAATGGATGTCTGAGCTCCATAACCATAAGATAACAGGCCTCACAGTTGGCGATCACTGATGCAGCAGCTACAGGCCACGAACACACAGCCCCTGCTTGTCTGGCCCAGTGCTGTCCCTCTTCTCCACCGAGGGTGATGCAACTTCCCTGTAGCTGATGTTTATCACATATCCTTGGGTTCTGGGCATTGTGTTGAGGGCTAATTAGTTAGGCCACTTACTCTTTCCCAGTACCTCTATCAAGTAGGCTCCATTGTCACCTCCAACTTCATAGCAAGGAGCCACGGGATGCTGAGTGATTTGCCCAAAGCCACACCAGTAGCTACAGACTCTGGGACTGTGTGGTCTGACTCTAGCGACCATCTGGGGCACAGGGTGGGAGGTGGTGCTGCCTTGGTCACGCTCACAAACAGTCCTCACCAGTGTGGTTTATCAAATATTAACCCCAGATGCCACCCTGGCCCACGTACTTTACATACACTAGCCTCGGGGCATGATAACAAGGCTGGGCGAGAGGTGTTCTTCTCTGCATTTTGTGGCTGCAGAAACTCTGAGAGGATGAGTAGCTCACCTACTGCCCATGAGCTTGGGGCTGGGCTGGGCTGGGCTGCAGCTCTGGGCCTCGCCGGCCCCCAGGTCTCTGCTGACTTTAGAGTTCTTTACACGATGCTGTCTGACTAGAGCCAGGAGATTTCCATCTTCATCAGCTTTATTGTCAGCTCATCATGACGCATCGACTCTGCACAGAAATCCATGAGATCTTTCAGGTCTTATATTTGCGCTTCATGGAAAGTAATCTGTGCACATCATCTTGGATGACTATCTCTGTCACTCAATAACAGGCAGAGATGGAGGCACAACCACACGTCTGGGACAGAGCTGATGGGGGCCTCATCACCCAAGGACGAGGTGGGACATGAGCGGGCTTTGGGTGGGCTGGTAGAGTGGCCCCTGAAATTCCCGCAAGTCATGTCCTGACCCCTTTGCAAATCTGCCAAGCATAAAAATACTATAAGGTATCATTTGCTCCATAAAATGCTTTGTATTATTTTTAAATGATTTAAAACGAGTTGTTTGAATTATATGTAAATATATATGTAATAAGCCCTTCTCATGAGTTGATGAAGATAGGAGTCTAACTTAGAAAGCTACTTCTTAAGTCTCTTTTTTCTTATCACCAGCACCAGCTGTTGGGGAATCACTCTGTGTAGGCTCTGGAAAAATCACTTTCCCCAGAATATCTGCATCGTGGAGGCAGCACTGTTACCTGGGCTGCAGAGATTGGGCTACACAGACTCTCCTCTCTACCCCACCTTCCTGTGTTTACATACGTTCCTACATTAGCAACAGGTGATCATAATGCTGTTGGGTTGTGGATTCCATCCAGGGCTCTATGAGGCATGCAGGCCAGGTTTGGTGGATCAGGAGATTCCAACTTGTCCATTGTTATCAAGTTCGTGGGTGGTGGGGCCAGAACTGGAATCCAGGTTCACAATTCGCCGCCAGTGTGTGCACTTGGATCTGATGATATCCCAGGCCATCAGGATGGCAGGTGTCTTTATGGAGGGCTGCCCATGGTGTCTCACGTGTCCTTGCAGTATTATCACAGGATTATCCTCAGCCATTCAAAAGCAGCTTCGATGTCTGCGTCTGCGCCAATCATGGCTCCTTCAAGCGCTGTTGTGTTAAGACATTGGATGAAAGTTGGTCATAATGTTTCAGCCTTTCTTAACTCGAGTGGTGCTGGGAATCTCTTAGATGTGGTTTTCTCTCCTGCTGGGTGTAAACTCAAGATGAGGGAGACTGTGAGCATTCCGAACTTGTTCAATTATTACTAAATCCAGGAACATAAACAACTGCTGGGTGGAAGGAATCTTGCAGCCTAATTGTAAACTAAATAATAATAAAATCATAGAGCCTAAGTAAAGGGGGGGTAGAATGAATGAGGGCAATGCACAAGGTTTTATCATGGGTCAAAATATACTGGCTTCACCCTTGACTGGTAATAATACCTGACGAGGTGATGTGAAACTTCCTAGTAGAGTCATAGAGGCCATCTCATCCTTTCATGTACTAAAAGGTAGCAATATTATCTCCTTTTGCCTAGGATTACGGGACAACCGGTACACTACAAATGATCGAATCACCCTTAAAAATCTTCAGTCTGATGTTACAGAGAAGAAATCTGACTTCACCGAGGTAACATGTTTCTAACTTCTAAGGTAGTCAGCAAAATGCAGCCAACTATAAAACATGATCACTGGCCTCCTTATGTTGTGTTTGCATTTTACTTTGTTTAGCCAAAACTGAATTAAGGCAGCAGAAAATCTAACCATCGATGGCTAAGACTTGTTAGGTTGAAGTACATGCTGTATAATTATTCTTTTATAATCCTCGCCAACAATTTGTAAATTTGCAGTATCATAGGAGAGGATGGTGATTGAATCTCCATTTTAAACCAAAATTAATCTGCTGGAGAGAGACAGGATGATGCCATGCAGCACTTGGAAGGTGGAGAAGAGATAATTGGAAATCTAACAAGCTAGTATACATTGTTATAACGGCAGAAAATGTCAGTTGTCTGAAATAGGGAGAAAATTAGAGGTCATATTTATAAAATGAAATGTTTCTGATTCTAGAGAACAAAGACTCTGTACATGGTGGTTAATACCGCCAGTGTCTCTCACACCAGGTTCTGGCTAATTGACTGACTCATTCCATCCTTCCCACAGTCCCTGGAGGGAGATATTATTATGATACCTATTTTGTAGGTGAGAAAAGTAAAGCTCCAGTACCTCTAGTACTTGACTTGCCCTGAATCCCCCAGCTGTCCAGCTCCAGAGCTTCTGTTCTCATCTTGCTTGAAAGGCTGGCATCAGGGAAGGCTCATTCTAGTTATGTGGACTTTCCAGCCAGAAGGAACCGTCCAAGGCATTAGCTTACAAGACCACTGTTGTCTTTCACAAATGGATAATCTGCCATCGACTTTTGTAATTCTAAGAGATTGTGGGATTATAAGAATTGATGTCTCATGACAGATTCAAGTGGCAAGGGTACCTGTAAAAAAAATTGTTTCCCCCCCAAAATACTTGTCTTAGGTATTATCCTTTGATTTAGCTCTGCATTTAACGAAGTTCAACATTTCCCTCAGAGATCCCAGGACTGAACTCCCACATGACAGAGAAACGATGCCATTCTGGGTGTGAAGTCTAGTTGTCAATACTTAAAGCCCCCCCCCCGCCCTTTTTGGAAGATTTTATTTATTTAGTCATGAGAGACCCAGAGAAAGAGGCAGAGACATAGGCAGAGGGAGAAGTAGGCTCCCAGCAGGGTGCCCAATGCAGGACTCAATCCCAGGCCCTTGGGATCATGACCTGAGCTGAAGGCAGACGGTCAACCACCGAACCATCTATTTAGGCACCCCAATACTTGAAGCCCTTTCTATAGGGAAGCACTGAGCTCACTGTCTAAAGATGTAAAGATGCTGGGCTATCACTGATTTGTTCCTGGGGAGCAGGAGCAGGAACCTCAGGTTGCAGGGAGGGAAAAGAACAAGAACAGTGGATCATGGAGAACCATCCCTGGAAGCAGGTTCCCAGTTAAGAAGGGCAGGATAATGATGAAGTTGATTGCTTCTCTTTTAAGAAGGATACAAGCTGAAGGTCTTTCTCACCTGCTTTTGACACTGAGCTGGCAAATTCCAGCATTTTCCTATTGATGTTAAAACTAGTTTGGTTATTAGTGATAAAGATCTTTGCAGCCATGCAGCTGGGTCTCCATAACACACACACACACACACACACACACACACACTCACACAGTCATTATCTATGATTGAATTAAATAACTCCCAGAAATCACACCTTCTAAACATCTGCTTTGGAGTGATCTGGACCATCAGCTTTGATCTTATCAGTAGTGTGACTTTCAAATTTCCCTCCTAACTTTGAGCTTTTAAAGCTTGTCCCTGTGTGTTTGTTATAAGGATGCTGTAAGATGATGAAACACTCCAAACGGATGCCCTTCCTTTGTAACTGCCATAAATCTCCGCCTCTCCGCCGGAGCCTGCACAAGATTGATCACTTTTCCTTTCAAAATTCGTCGAAGCTGTAGAAATGATATGCAGGCACTTCTTCAACCAAGTGATTATTTAAAAGGAATGAAATATGGAACAGGGTTTTCTTCTTTGAAAAAACAACGTTTAAATTTTCCTGATCACAAAAGTACTGGCAGCTCCATGTAGACACTTAGGAAAATATAGAAATATATAAGTAAGAAAATATTGATATATATTTCATTCCCTTATTTTTCCCATGCAATTTTTTTTTTACATAAAACTAGAATGCACATCAACTTTTATGGCTCTCTTTTATTACATAAGATTCCATCACAAGCAATTTCCCATGGTGTGTAAATTCTTTGTAATCTTTATTTTTAATTTCTATGGAATACAATGCAGTTGTGCCTGCCCTGATTTACTTACCCGATCCCCTTTTAAAAGACATTTGGATTCTTTCCAGCTTTTCACTGTTATATGTTACACTGCAAAGAGTCCTTTCATTTCTTGTAAGTGCATAGAAGGACAAAAGTTTTAGGACAGAGATGGAGAAAAGCTACAATTCTTCCATCTGTCTTAAACCGGTCTTTCTCCACCGCTACATACCAGAGTGAACTCACATTTGAAAACACTCTTACATGCATGATGAAATGCCACTAGGTTGACAGATTGCTTAGTGGTGATAATTCTGGATCAAATAAAAAGGAGTAAACATGCTTGCAGCTAGTGCGGAGGTGGCTGTAGAGAGTATCCGTGCAGACATGGGGCTGAAGAATCCATCTGGCAAACATAGTTGTAGGCTGCAGAGCAGCCATGAAAATGGCAAGAATTGTCAAGTGGAGAAAAATATAGATTTCAAAGCCACAGGTTGGATTAGATGCTTATCCTTTGGAGAAATAAATTGCAACAGGAATGGAAGCATCCTCATCCCAGTGGCTCAGGATCTGATTTCTCTGACCATCCGCTGCTTATCTCTTTCTTCAATTTATGAAATGGTGCCTTTATAGTAATATGCCTTACGGCATAAATATAAAGTTAAAAACAGTCAATAAAATGCATAAAACTAGGAAAGCAGTTACCAGCCCTTCAAAATCATGTTTGAAACATTTAAAAGAAATCAATATCTTAAAGCAGCATTTACGAGAAAGAAAATACACACAGACGAATGTGGTACGAGGATGGTCAGGAAATGGGTGATTTATTGCCCAGGCAAGACATGAAATCCAACTATTCATTTGACCTTTCCCTGACCTTGAATGTTCTACTCTAAATGCAAGATTATTTTCTTCTCAAATCAAATCTTACATCAGTTAATCTTATTTTAGATAAAAGATACTTTTTTTTTTTTTTCCAAAGCCATGTTCAGTGAACCCAATATAAAGAACAGACGGAGTGGCACCTTGAAATAGCTTCATTGGGAAAGATATTTGATGTGAACGATGAGATCGCTTTTCTAAAAAGTGGCCCCGTTTTAAAAGCAGTGGGCCAAGTTTGGAACATCAAATAGCTCCTCTGTCTCATCTCTTTCTTGGTTTCCCAGCCCCGGAAGAAGAGCTGGACACAAAGTGATGTATTGTATTGTCAGTCATGGACTATGTCTCCCCCCACTCCGAATGCATGTGTGGAAGTCCTAACTCCCAGAATGACAGAGTGTGATTGTGTTTGGAGACAGAATCTTTAAAGAGGTAATTGAGGTTAAATGAGGTCAGCAAGGTGGGCCTTATCCAATACGACCGACACCCTTACAACAGGAGGATGTTGGGACATAGTCACACGCTGAGGGAAGACAATGTGAAGACACGGGGAGAAGACTCAGAAGGAACCCACCATGCCGGCTCCTTGCTCTCTGACTTCCAGCCTCCAGAATTGTGACAAAATAAAATTTCTGGTTTTAAGCCACCCAGACTATGGTGCTGTGTTATGGCTGCCGGATTTTTAAGAGGTTGGACCTTATCTTTAATGATTTAATGGAGCTTAATGAGAAAATAGGATCTGCTAAATAGAACTTCCCATACAAGAGTAGGATGTGAATTGACGAGCAAAGAGGAAAGTGTTTCTTTTTTAGTTTCTCTCAGTTGTCCGTTGGGGCTTTTGTCAAAGCTGGGTGAGAGCACCTCAAGAAAACATAGTAAAACTTAACCAATAATTCCAGTCCTGACAACCACAATCCCTGCTTGGTGTTCTCTCCCATTTGTTAACTCCATGGGGTCAAGAAGTTTCCTCAGTTTCCTGTTGAAGAAGCTCAATAGATATGTCTGATGAGTTCATGAAAAAAATGGGTTGATCATGACTCTATGTTATAACGACAGAATTTACGTCTAGAAAGCTTTCATTCATTCTATATTCACATTGACAACATTTCAAAGTATTGGGTATGTGATAGGTTATCTCCACTTATGTAATTCAAATAAACACAGATGCATTCATTATAAGTACCCCCTCACTCATCTGGAGGTTTGAATCCATCAGATGTCCTCTGATTTCTGCTAAGTCACAGAAAATGTCACACCCTGCGGTTACATATCATGTTCATATTTTGAGAGGTAGTTTCACATCCTTCATTGTTTTTGATCTACAAAACTTCCTATAAGGCAGAGAAGGCAACCAGACTTTTCTTGGGAACTGGGTTTCTGTCAGCATCTCTCCCTCAGGAGCAGTGTCACCTTGACATACTAGGCAACTCCCTAGCTTCAGAATTACATTCAAATTCATGCCATTCGTTATTGTTCTTCCTTCATCTATTTGCATTTGATGGACTCAAAGTCACAGTTACACCTGCCAGGCCCAAGGTAATGAGGTGGTGGGCAATTCTTCATCCTATCCTTCTGGGCCTTTAGGACCTCCTATAGTGGTACCCGAAACCCCCAATGTAGCCCCAGGGTGTTCCCCCACCGTGTGCTCAGGATGGACCCCAGGAGGTCTGAATCCCAGCCTGGCATTTCTTCTACCCTATCTGTGCAGAAGAATCACCTGGCAGCTGGTTAAAAACATGGCTTCTTGGCCATATCCCCAGAGATCCTGATTTACCCTTCACCTAGAGAGCGGGAGGGAAGAGCCCAGAAGTCAACATTTTTAACCCCCACCCCAATGCTAGATGTTTTTTTTACACCAGTGGTCCCTGGCCCAAACTTTGGGAAACATTGTTATAGAGTATAAAATAAGACCAACACAGCCCACTTTCCAAGATGACTATTGGCTTTTTCTTTCAGAGACCTGTGTCAAAGGAATTCCTACCAGGTACGATTAAGCACCTGGTAGGGTGGACAGGCAATTAATTTCAGAAGTAAAATTAACTAGAGAGGGACTGTGTGCCAATCAAACTGCCTGGGGTTGGTGCCAGACGCACTTCACTTTTCTCATATGTAAACTACAGTCATGGAAAGTGCCTCCTAGAAAGGAGAGACAGGTGCCTCAGAAGCCTCAGGTGCTGCTTCTCAACATCACCTGCCCACTGGAATCACATTGGAAACTAAAAGCACTGATGCCCGGGCCCCACCCCCAGGGATTCTGAGGCAGTTGGGGGCCTCCCAGGTTGTTATGTATCATGAGAAACGCTGAAGAGGAGACCCCACCTTGAAGGAGGTTTCAAGCAGAGCCTGGCTCTCGTGAGCCACCTGGAAAAAGGTAGCCAGTGCTATTTAGGTTTTTAAAAAGATGAAGTGAGTTTTAAAACGATTATTTCTTCTTCACCTGTCTCTTGTTATCTTTTGAATTTGCAACTTCCCATGTATCTTTAAAATCTGAGTATGTGTCAGGTGATGGGGACTATGGTGAAAAACAGGGGCGAGGGGGCGGGGAGGAAAAACCGAGTAGCTGACCACCTTCCCATGGTAACAGTAAGAATCAATGAGCCTCAGGTGCTAAGATCCCGTGTGCCAGGCCTCCTGTCCAAAGTCCAGGTGGAGAAAAGCATTACATTAGTGGCCTAAGTGTTGATCCTGCCCTGAAGAAAATTTTGTGCTTAACACATCTAAGGGAATGAGAACAATTTTCTCATTCCCATCAAGCACAAGCCCTTCCCCCTCCTTGAAAAGACCAGCCGTTGTTGGCGTTTTTCAAAGTGTATTCCCTGGATCACCTGCATCAGAATCACGGGGATGTTGGTTCAAATGCACATGATGGGGCCCCACCCACAGACCTACAGAATCAGAAGCTCTGGAGCCTGGGAACCTGCAGTGCTTAGCATTCCAGGCCCCTTACAGCTTGAGAATTGCTGCTTACTTGCGGAGCACCAATTAAGCCTCCGGACTCCTCGAGAAGGCTCTGCTCCCGGTGGGAATCGAGTGGTTACCGTATGCAGGTTCAGGCAAGGGTCCCTTTTAAGCACGGAGAATACGGAGCATCGAAAAGGGGGCCTCCGACCCCGGGCCTGCGAGCCTGCACTACGCACTCGCCCACGTAGCTTTCTGCAGTGTTCTCCACGCACACATGAAAAACAAAACCAGGACAGAAGAGATCCTTCCTCCTGCTATTGACCTGGTTAGATGCTTTATTTAAAAATCTCAGCACATTGTTTTGGACACACTAGCAGTTTACTGCTAGGACACAGCTCTGCTGATAAGGAAGCGTGGCACACCTTGCTCCCGCTACTGGACAGAGGTGGTTGTGCCTGTGCCCCTGAGCCCTGCGGTGCAGAGCAACCACACTGTCTCTTCCAACGCCCCTCCGCCCCCTTTCTGATTAGTGATTCCCATGGTCTCTGTTAGTCTAGGTTAAGTCCAGCTTGGGTGTTTGATTGCCTTTGTTCGGCTGTCTGGGATTTGACCCCCACCATGGCAAGCATGGGGAGCCAAGGTAGAGGATTGTGTTGGGGACGCAGGCAGAGTGGGGGGAGGGCTAACTCATCCCCCCACATGAACCTGCGGCCCCAGGTCCCAGCCCAGCTCCAGAATTCCATCCTCCCTCCCCCATGAGGCTGTGAACCTGTATTCAGGGGTTCCCGGGCCTAGTGGAGAGGATTATTCAAATTTGATGATCCCCTTCCACCCGAACATCATTAAATAAACTAACAATAGACACCCAGCAGAGAAAACCAATTCCCCCTGGTTGGTGGGGGGAATGATTTCAGAATGTTTAACCGTTTCACAGATGGGTCTGGGTTTCCCGCCCTCGGGAGCCCGGGAGGAGGCATCAGGTGTGGGGCAGGAGGCCTTAGAGGAGAACACGCTTCAGGACGTCCTCTTGGCCCTTGGAGGAGCGTTTACTGCCTGCATGACAATGGGCTGCGTGAATAATTGCCATCTTTTTCCATTTGCAGGAGACTCTGGCATCGCAAAACACAAAAATGATTTCATCCATAGTCATTTCACAGCTGATTGATGAGAATAAATCAAAGGCAACCCGGGCTGCGCTGCAGGTGCCCTGCGCTCCCGCCCCGCGCGCGCATCCGCAGGCCTCCGTGGGCCTCCCTCCCGGGGAGCCTGGGCCCCCAAGGGGCTTCGCATCCATCACCATCACGGCCCGGCGCGTGGGCCCCCCAGCCGGCAGCCTGGCATGGGAGGCCCAGGGCGCTCTGCTCGCGGAGCCCTGTGCACCCGCCGCGCCCCGTGGGCACCAGGGACCGTGCACCTGCGCGGAGCTCTCCAGAACCTGCTCTGTGATGCGCCTGAAGGTGCCCGAGACGCAGCCCCGGCTGTGCGAGGCCCACGGGTACTGGGTCACCAACCTGGAGGACAACCAGGAGGACGCCTTTCCTCCCGGCGCCCCGCAGGCGGGGAAGGGGCCGCTGGTGTTCAGCTCCTGCGTGCACCTCAGGGTGTCCCAGCAGTGCCCGAGCTCCGGCGGCTACCTAGATGGGGCCCTCCCCGGCCCGGCTCAGCAGCCTCAACGTGCAGGCCCCAAAATGCACAGGTCGGTCCTGTCGCTCCACCTGAGCTGCAGTTCCCACAGATTGACGCCAGATGGAGCAGATGGCCCAGCTAACGGGGCGCCCCTCTGCAGCGCCTTGAAGCAGGAGCTCACCCAGAGGAGCCCAGACCTGCCAGGCCGCCACTGGAACCCAGGTTTGCAAGAAAGTTTCTTGAAGGAAAACCCAGCGTTGGAGCAGGTGCATCTGGGGCCCTCCGCCTGCCCTTGCAGTGGCTCACGTCGGGTAGAAGATCGAGCATTCTCGGACGTGGGAGTTAATCAGGTCACTGTAAGCAAAGGGAGAGAGGACTACCCAGACTGTGGCCCGGGGCGTGGTGCCAGCCAGCTGGCCATTCACATTCCCGGCTGGAGTTATGCGACAGGTGAGTGGCGCTGCCGTCCTGGGGAGGTGGGGCTGCCAAGTCCAGATCCCTGGCTGTCAGCTCATCCGTGCAAGTCCCCCGCCAAGGTGGGCGGCCACTTTCTTCTCCGTGACTTATTTCAAGGAGCAGTTCTCCGGAGCCTCACTCTATCTGCTCTGCTCTAAGGTGACGATGGATAATTCAGTGTTCAAGTCTGCCTTAGATTTTCACAGATACTTTTATAGATTCTGGGAGACCTTCCCTCTTGTCTCCAACAATAGCTCCAGACCCTGTAGCATAGTGAGCAGGAAAGGCTAGCCCCCCTGGTGAAATTATTTTAGGGCCACATCGCTGGAAAACAGCAGAGAGCAAAGTGCTGTCCACGCCTAGAGGTTTTGTGTCTCTGGGCTGAACATCTGCATATCTGGAAGGGTCCACAGTCCTGCTCCTCTTTACCTTTCAATCCGGCAGTTGGTATTTATGGATTGCTCTTAGAGATACAGTCCATAACTGTGTGTGCGCGCGCGTGGGGCAGTGTAGGTGTGTGCATGGGGGAGATTAGTACTTATGGGACATTTCTTTAAAAAGTTGGGGACTTTCCCTGTCAAAGAGCAAAAGCAGGAATTTTCTGGGGCAACTCGGCTAGAATTTGTTGTTCGGTCTGCCACTGCCAGAGCAAGGCAGATTTCCCAATGTCAGCAGCCCTGGGCACCCCTTTACCTTTCTTAAGAGATGAGGAAGGGGCAAACAGGCCTTCGCCCGACACGAGATTTCTTTCTCTGTAGAAAACTTCCAATTTTCAGTTTTACTTTCAGCGAGAGAGACTCTAATTTATGAATTAGTGACTTTCCACTCGGGGAAAATATTTAAAGATAATAGTAGTAAAACTGGAAATGCAGCATACGTACAATAATTTTATGGTATAATTTTCGTCCATTAAGGCTTTATTAATTAATAAAAATGGCTGTAAAACATTTTAAGCTATAATGTGCATAGAAATGGTAAATGATGTAATTAATTTTAACAAGCGTGTGTATATTGAATGCGCAGAGATTTTTAAGGCAATTTGACGTGCCTTTCAGGTTGATTAGACCATCGAAATGCTTCTGAGTCTTACAGACTTACTGCAAAAAGGAAGATGTAAGCCCTGATCAATGTTACAAAGATGGGCCTCAGTATCTTAAGAAATCACCCGAGTCAGGGGATCCCTGGGTGGCTCAGCGGTTTAGTGCCTGCCTTTGGCCCAGGGCGCGATCCTGGAGACCTGGGATCGAATCCCACGTCGGGCTCCTGGTGCATGGAGCCTGCTTCTCCCTCCTCCTGTGTGTCTGCCCCCCCCCCTCTCTCTCTCTCTCTCTCTCTCTCTCTCTCATAAATAAATAAATAAATAAATAAATGAATGAATAAATTAAATAAACAAACTAACTTTAAAAAAAAAAAAAGAAATCGCCCGAGTCAACCATCTCCTCTTCCTGGTCCATGAAGATTCCGGAAACATACAACCTACATTGTTGTATGTCTGTCCCCTCCACCCCCACTGAAGCACATCCTTGTCTTTATGTTGTGTCTCATGATGTGAAATAATCCTTTGGATTTATGGCATGTTCCTCAAAGGCTCTTTAAAAATCCCTAGAGCCAGGTCCCAAACATTGGTTTCACGGGAAAGGAGCATGAGCAGAGAAAATCCCCCACCCCCACCCCAATTTATTTGGTTTTGGTGCAGAGAAGATATTTGATTTTGACTTTGTAGAATGACTGCTCGTGTAACTGATGTTCTTAGGCAAAGAGTATGAGTCACTTCCCATGGGCCGATTTCCCTCAGAATATACTCCAGATCCCAAGGATTCCATGTGGGTGGCTCTGAATCATGTGGCCTCATTCTACCATTTGAGGAGATATATTCACAGAGGCTGGGTCACCTTTTTGAAAGTTGCTGGTCTATTATTTTCTTGTGCAGTGAATGTAGACAGGCCACCCCAACTCTCCGAGCCTTTCTTCATCTGAGTAGCTAGATAAGGGTTGCATTTGGTGTTCTCGAAGATTCCCTCTAGTTTGGAAAAATTAAACAAAACTGCTCTACTTGCCACAGGTGACATCTGTGAGGGAGAGTGTCCATGTGACTCTGGGTCCCTCAGTCATCAAGCTCCAATTACAGAAGCTTGAGCTCGCCATTTTGCGCACATGCCTCAGATGCGTACATAGACACAGTCACTCACACAACCCTCCCTAGACTTTCCTACTTTCTCACTCAGAAAGTCATTTGCAAGGGGATGTATTTGTTCCCAGGTGACAGGAACACGCTTCTTGTCCATGCTACTGAATTCTTGCCTGAGGTTTATAAGCACCGCCCATGGGCTTTAACTGCCACAGCCTGTCCTGGGCTAATCTACACAGACCTCCGATGGTGAGCTTGCTGACCTTCGGTCTTGACAGAGCTTTCTAGCCTTATTGCAAGTGCTTTCTGACAGGGACAGTGCTCATTAAAACTCCGAGGAGCTGTTTGTGTTTCCTGTCTGGAACGGGGATCTCGGCGGAGGCATTCTTGACAACCTCCTGTGGCTACACAAGCTATTAGCGGTCTTCGTATTTCATAGTTACTGAATCTGATTCTTTTTATCTGAAGGATCCCCAGATCCTGTGCGAGCAGCATCCTCTCCAGCCGCCTTGCTGACATTCAGCCACAAGGGAGGTGCAGTCTGGAAGGTTCTACAAACAGGCGAGGCCGTTTCAGTTCTAGTCATTAGGTCACCAGACAGGAAGTCCTATACATTGTGTTCTAGAATGAGTCTCCGGGGCACACATGCAGAAAGGTTACTAAGATTAGGGAAAATGGGAAACTTTCACACATTTGGTGCAGTAGAGATAGGCCATGTCTACGGGGGCATCACATTCCTTGTGTCATTCCTTGTGTCTCCACTGTCGGTATGCCTCCCGCCGGCACCCGCAGGATGGGCATTGTACAGCTCCCTGCTCTGCTCTCAGGAAGGGTTTCATTGTCTTCAGCACTCATCCTACCAAGGACCGTAGCATATACCATGCAGGTTCTAGACGCCAGGTCCTGACTGATCGGTTGTGTCCATTTCTTGGAATCCTTCAGACCATTCTGTAGAGATGGTATCGTTATCCCTATTTTGCAGCTAAGACAAAGGAGGCTTGAAGATGAAATGATTTGCCCAAGTCCACATGGCCATTAAGTGTCGGAGCTGAGAACAGTCCTGTGCTTGGCTCTGACTGTACTCTCTCAATGACAGCCCTAAGCAGAGCAGCTAGCTGGGTGGAGACTCAGTAGTGGGCCCCATCTCCACTATCACCACGATGGGAATATTTGAAGACCACTCATGGACATAGGGAGTAATAGTAGCATTTGGTGGCCAGAATCTATTAGGAGAGTGAGTTACCCAGTTAATTTCTAATTAAGTTACTAAGCTACATCATTTGGTACAGGTGGAACTTATTGGCTCAGAAATCCTTCCCAGCCTGAAATCCCATTCTCTGTGCTGTCCTATGGGATGTACAGTATTGATAGGAATAGTTCTCTTTGCTGGGTGTTGCATGCCTGAAACAGTATTGACTTTGGTACGTTACTTCTTGCCAGTTTCATTTTGCATCTGTGGCCTAGATCTGAAGCTTTCTCCTGTTCCCAAGACATCCATTGATGTTCACTAGATGCTTTTGGAGAAGAGACTTTGTACTTTTTTTTTTATTTGCCCCAAGCATTGAAGTTCTGTGGCAGACTCTGTGTCTCAGTATGCTGCGCTGGTGCTCAGACTGCTGGTGGCCTTGGTCTGAGAAGTTCCTGGTGGAGCTTAGCATCACTGGTGATCAATGGTGTGAATGGTTGGAGAGGATTCACTGGAGAGGAATGACTGGATCCCTGCTGCATCGTGAAAGGTCTACTGTGTCTACCAGTGTTCTGATGCTATGATCTAACACATGGGTAGCGAGTGAGGTTTATGTCATGAAGAAAGCACTTTCATCACTAAGGGAAAATGATAGACCATATGCATACGTGTCAAGCCTACCAGAGAAATCTGCATTGGGTTCTGCTCCTTTAGTCCCATGAGAACTTCTTATCAGGAGCCAGAAAACATTTGAGGAGCTCTTATTTTACAAATACTATTTTCTTTCTTTCTTTTTTTTTTTTTTTTTTTTACAAATACGATTTTCCTTTAATGATCTAGAACTGGGGTCTACAATCTTTCATTGTAAAGAGCCAGATGGTTTCCGTAGTGACTACTCAACTCAAGCAGCCACAGACAATGCATAAGTAAATGAGCATGGACATGTCCTAATAAAGCTTTATTTACAAAAACAGGCAGTGGCCCGATTTGGCCTACTGGCTGAAATTTGCTAACTCCAAACCATTCATCCTCCAAAACAAATTTTACTCTGTTTGCCAGTCTTGCATGTTGGCTTCTCTGGAAACCCAACTTTGAGCTGGAGGTTAACGGGCATTTATTAGGGAGTGGTCTTGGCATCTGTGGATGGGAAGGGAAAAAAGTAGGAATGGGCAGAGGGAGAAGTCGCTCTGTGATGTGGTCATAATGAAGGCCTGCGGGAACTCTGAATTTGGGATGGCCCATCAGAGGAGTGAGGCAGCTCTCTGTGCCAGATGCTTGCCATGGTCCTGGTGGACTCTCAGCAGCTGGGGAATCATTCCTTCTTTCCTGAGGGGGATCGAGGGCATCACAGTGCACATCATAGCTGGCCATGCTCCCCTTTAATCTACCTTTCTCGTCTGTGACCTCCTACTTCTCTAAAACACCTCAAGGATCTTGCATGGCTGGATCTGGGACAGTGAGGTGGGGGCATGCGCGTGGACCTTAGCACCTGAACAAAGAGGATACTGGAGAATTTGCTCCCCAACCTTGATGTTTATTCATTCATTCAGTAAATGCGTGCTGGACATTGTCCTGGTGCAGGAGCAGCGACTTGGACCAGGTGGTGTGGTGGGTGTGCTGAAAGGTGGCCAGACGCTGACTGTTTGGAAGGAAAAGCCAGCAGGGTTGTGGATGATCAGGTGTGCTGGTGGTGCCACAGCGACCGGATGTGCCTGTGGGGCGTCCCCTGAGGCTGCCTTGACCAACTGGATGGGGAGTTGTCTCCCAGGGGCTGGCCCACATTTAGACCATGATCACAAGGAGCGCCGTTGAGGACCAGGTGAACTATCTGCCTGTGTCTTCTTACGTTTTATGGAGCTACACAAGAAGAATCGAGTGGAATGAGTTCTTGTGTTTTGTTTTGTTGTCAACAGTAAACCAAGCCAGTGGGTGTTAGAATCAGCTGGCAAAGGGACCGCTAAACTGGGACCCCTGGTATCTAGCAGGAGCTGGAGCGCAGGGGTTAGCAAACTGCAGCCCAGGGGGCCGAACCCACCCGTTTCTGGAAATCAGGTTCCCTTGGGACACAGCCATGCTGTTCCACATGCTGTTCTGTGGCTGCTTCCTCACTAGACAGCAGAGTTGACTAGTTGGGACAGAGGCCGAGTGACCCATGAAGCCCATAGTATTTGCTCTCTGGGCTTTCACTGGAAAAGCATGCCACCTCCTGCTCAGGGGCGGGCTCTCTGGGTGACTTTGGGCAGGTCCTTTTCCTACAAAGTCTCCCATTGTCCCACCTGTGGAATGGGGGGGGGGGATCATCTCTGTAGGTTAACTCCCAGAATGTAGGAAAGATGCTCAGAGTCCAAGGGAAGAGCTCTCTCGTCCTTGACCTCCAGCGCCCTGCGTACTCTGGGTTCGCCCCAACCTTTCCCAACCAGTACCCTCCTGGCTTTCTCTGACTCTTTTTTCTCCCGCTCCAGAGATGCAGTGTCACTAAGGTTCAATGTTGGCACGTGCTGTCCTGCCTCTTTGTACGTCAGCAGCAGGATCAGGCACTTCTTTTTTAAAATATTTTTTTTCAATTTTTATTTATTTATGATAGTCACAGAGAGAGAGAGAGAGGCAGAGACATAGGCCGAGGGAGAAGCAGGCTCCATGCACTGGGAGCCTGATGTGGGATTCGATCCCGGGTCTCCAGGATCGCGCCCTGGGCCAAAGGCAGGCGCCAAACCGCTGCGCCACCCAGGGATCCCAGGATCAGGCACTTCTGTGCCACCTGCCATTGCCACTAAGTGGTTTAGGCATGTGTCCAGCCCCGGCACTTCCTGCTAGTGCCAGACCAGTGTTCCATCTAGACAACCCTCCCTCAGTCACATGACATTTATTGTGTCAGCCACGGTGTCAGGCACTGGGTGAGGCTCTGGTTCCATAACACTGAAACAAAACTTAGATATGGTCTCCCTGGCATGCAGGTTATGGTCCAGGGGGAAGACAGACATCCAACTGACTCCCCAAAATAAGTGTGATTGTAGACCACGGTCAGTGCTCTAGGGGGTAGTGATGACTGTAAGAGAGTTTGACAAGGCAGGCTTAATTGAGAAGAAGGGACGTTAGCAGGAACTTTCTGAGGAGGAGCCTTTTAAGAATTGATTCTTGAATGGTAAGTAGAAGGGCCATTGTGTCCCAAAGCTTTGGGTCATGACACTTTGGAGTTGCTGAGAAGGTCTGTGCACCTCCCACATAGTAAGTGAGGCCATGTGAGCCCGGGCCACAGTCCTAGGTGGGGTTAGGGGCTTAGAGACCAGAAAAAGGATTTAAAATTTTACCCTAAGTGCAGCAAGATGGTGTGATGCAATTTATGCTTTAATAAGATCATCTTGCTTCTCAGAGAGGGTGAGAGATGGAAGCAGGTGAGGCCATAGCTGTGGTGCACCTGAGAGCCATCCTGGGGGCTGCAGAGGTGAGAGAAGTCTGATGGTGGAACTCGCAGGCCTTGAGGACCACTGAGCTCAGGAAGAAGCCAGAGGAGGTGGAACCCGGATTTCTGGCTTAAGCATTCAGAGAAGGTGGTGGTGTTTTTGTGTACGGACTAGTTCTTAGAGCAATTTTAGGTTCACGGCAAATTTGAGAGAAAGGTGCGGAGATTTGCCACAAATCCCACATCCCACGCATGCAGCAACCTCCCCTACTGTCAACCTCCCCACTGAGTGGTACGTTTGTCACAGTCAATGAACCTACATTGATCTACTACAATCACACAAAGTCTGTCGTTTACTGTAGGTGCTCTCCTGGGGCTGTGCCTCCTGTGGGTTGAAACACACGGGACTGTGACCCGTATCCACCACTGTAGTAGCCTAAGGAATAGTTCACTGCCCTAAAAATCCTCTGTGCTCTATTCATCTCTCCCTCCCACTAACCCCTGGCAACCACTGACCATTTTATTGTCTCTGTATTTCACCATTTCTGGAAAGTCCAGTAGTTGGAATCCTACAGTACGTTGTCTTTCTAGGTTGGTTCCTTTCACTTAGCAATATGCATTTAAGATTCCTCTATGTCTTTTTGTGACTCGATAGCTCAACTTTATTTATTTATTTATTTATTTATTTATTTATTTATTTATTTATTTATTTATTTATTTATTTATATTTTTAGCACTGAATAATATTCCATCGTCTGGATGGAGCACAGTTTCTCCGCCCACCTGCTGAAGGACATCTTGGTTCCTTCTAAGTGTTGAATAAAGCTGCTGTAAACATCTGTGCGCAGGTTTTTCTGTGGACATAAGTTTTCAACTGCTTTGGGGAGATACCAAGGAGTGTGACTGCTAGATCGCATGGCCAGAGGATGTTTAGTTTTTGTTGGTCTGTTTGTTTACTTTTACAGAAAGCTTTCCCAGAGCGTGTTTAGTTCTGTAAGAAGCTGCCAAACTGTCTTCCAAAGTAGCTGTACCATTTTGCCTTCCGGCCAGCCAACGCGTGAGGGCTTCTGTTGCTCCTCATGCTCACTAGTATGTGGTGTGGTCAGCCTTCTGGATTGTGGCCATCCTAATGGGTGTGTAGCGGTGTCTCACTGTTGTTTTAATTTGCAATTCCCTGATGACATGGAGCATCTTTCTGTGGAGCATCTTTCTGCTTACTTGCCATCTGCGTATCTCCTTTGGTGAGGTGTCTGCTAAGGTCTTGGCCCATGTTTTACTGGAATTGTTTGTTTTCTTCTTGTTGAGCTTTAAGAGTTGTTTGTGTATTATGGATAACAGGGAAGAAGGTTTTCATCCAGATGGGGAGGATGCAAGGAGGAGCAGAGATGACCCCGAGTGCCACAAGGTCAGGATACATTTGAAGTGTCAGTGGAACCTTCTGGTGCAGTGGGCAAGCTGGAGGTTGGGCCCATGAATCTAGAGCTTTGGAGAATGTTCTAGGCTACAGGTGTGGTTGGGAAGCTTCTTCCTAGAGTTGGTGTTTTATGCTGCAGAATTGTTTGAGAAGGCCCAAGGAAAGAGAGGGACAGGGACTGAACAGGGTTGGGATGCAAATATTTGGGGCCTGGAAGGAGCAGCAGCATTTCTATCGGGTGGTAGTGCTATGAGCTCCCCAGCTTTTCCATATTGGGGTCTTAGTGTTGTCGGGCACTGGTCCAGGTACTTCACCATTTTCATCCCTTTACTGCTCTAAAAGGCCATGAGGTGGGAACATTGCTTACCTTCAGGTTCCAGGTAAACAGATTTGCACAGAGGCACCTGCTCACTGTGGAGGGAGGGGCAGGCTTCACACTCACGCATCTGGCTGTGTTCTGCAGCCTCTGATGGCACATCCCAGGCCACCGTGGTCACCTTTGTGCTCAGTTCTGTTTGCTTCTATTCTTGGTAATGGTCGTCTCAGCTCCTGGACCCCAGGCTCAGAAGCCTGGGTCATCTTTGAACCCCTTCCCAGTCCCTTGCTGCTATGTTTGGTCACTGAAAAAGCCGAAAGTCTCCCACAGCCATCCCTTGGCCTCTGTGTCCACCCCCACCACCCCTATCCATACCTTTCTTTATTGCCTTCATGAACTTCCATGCCCAGATGGATTTATTTTCCTGATATAAAACTAATACGTTACAGGCAACTGAGAATAATAAAAAAGCAGAATAAAAAGCTTAATAATCATTGTTAATACTTTGGTGTATTTGTTCCAAGGTTTTTTACGCATGTATGTTTTTTTCTTTTAAATAGTTGAGATCCTGCTACGTATGTGATTTTCCTCTGGGTCTCTGCCACTCAGCCCTAGGTCATAAATATTTCCTGATATTAACAGTACTTTACAGAGAACATTTTATTGACTGAAATGGTGAGTTTTATGGACATATCATAGTTTATTTAACTATTTCTTCATTCTTGGCCCTTAAAGTTGTTACTCATTTTTCACTTTTTGGAATAATATTAATGCGAACACTGGGTGTGTAAGGCTTTGCTAGATTACATCCTTTTGGAAAAAATCCTTTGACTGGCAGATCTAGATCAGAGAGTATCAACCTTTTAAGGTTTTGGGGCACAGTGCCAGATTCAACTGCAGGAGAAGCCGAGGTGGAAGCTTCTTTTCTCAGTTGTGAAGGCCCTTTCTGTATACGTGCTTGGCCAAGATTAGGGACCAATCTGCTAAGTTCTGCAAATTCCAAGATGAAAACTCCAGCCTTGTGGTTTGAGCTGGCATTTCTGTGATTGCTGGTGAGCATTCCTTGTTCCTGCTTCTCACCTCGACCTTGGCTGTGGCTGTCCCCATGGCCCCGCACCTCATACCTTTCTTCTTTAGGCCTCAGAACCTTTCTTCTAGGCCTAGACATGTGGGGCCAGATCACTCTCTGTTGTAAGGGCTGTCTGTACACTGTGGGGGGTTAACAGCACCCCTGACCTCTGCCCACTTGGTGCCAATAGCCCTCCCTCCCAGTTGTGACCAAATCAATTATCTCCAGACATTGCCTGGTTGGGGGCACAACAAAATCCCCCATGGCTGAGGACTGTTGGCCCTGTATTCTATGCCTAGACCTCCTTACAGCCCACAGTGATGACAGACCAGCCTGCTCAGCAGTCCTTGTTGCTCACCAGACTGAGACACAGCCTCAGCACTTGGTCCAGCCATTTCTCTTAAGTACCCAACTCCCAGGACTTTTATGGCCTATTAATATGATATATTTGCTATATTTTGAAGACCATTTTCTTCCTCTAGATTGCATGGAGCTTGAGGTCAGGATCCAGGTCTGAGTCTTGGCATTGACCTCTCCACAGCCAGCAGAGAGCTACACAGCACAGAGCCCTTGCTCAGGACTTGTGTGCTGGTTGGAGGACAGGCCATTTTGATGACCCAACAAAGCCTTGCTGATGTCAGGGTCCCTTAAAAGCCAGCTGTCTTGTCTTTCCTCAAACCACCTCTTCCTGTGGACATATCTAAAACCTCTCTGGCCAAGAACGGGTGGGGAGCCATGTAAGATTCATTGTCCAGAGGTAGGTTGCAAAAAAGTGAAGTGAAAACTATGGCATTCCCACTTGGTTTTAAAATTTAGCAGGAAAAAATTTCCAACTGTTGTTTCCCTCCAAGAACTCAGTAAGTATTACCATGGAACAAGTTCTCATTATCCTTTAGATGATCTGATTTAATGTTAAAAGAGAAAACCTAGGGACAGTGTTGCAAAAACATTATGAAGGGTTTTGTGTGTGTGTTCACTTAGGTCTTGGTAAATTTGGATGAGATTGTATTGTTTTCCCCAATAATCTCGACTATGATGTTCAGATCATTTCCCAACATCTATATGATCTCTCAAAGTTGTTCATGTCAGCTACCTCAACTGTCTTTATGGGGGGGAAAAGGCTTTTCCCCCCGCTTTTTCCCCTGAGGCATTCCCTTAGTTGTATGAGTGGCTTGTGTCCTCACGTTGTTTAGGAAATGGTCATTGAGAGACCTGGTTTCAAGGGCTGTGGCGGGCTGACCACAGAATAAATGGTCTGATCTTCTAAATTGGGCAACTGCAGAGCTACCATCTAAACGGTGATCGTCAGGGGAACGTGACCGTCAGAAGACCGTGGGTGTGGGGACGAGATTCATCTGAGTTTCAGTTCAGGCTCTGCTAGCTGCTGACCTTGTGCACAAGGACCGAGCACAGTGGGTGTGCAGTGGAAATAATTATCTTTAGACCCAGTGCCACCTGACTTGTCTGTGGGAAATTCATGTAGACGGGATCTTGGAAGAAGGAATGGGTCTAACAGTGAATTCTGTAAGAAAAAGTGGTCCAGGAATGGGTGACCCTGAAGAAAAGGGAAGAAAAATGTGTGAAATAGGTGGTGGTGTGTTTAACTCCTCTGGCTTCGTGAGCTCTCCTATTTTCCCCATTATCTTAAAGCAGAAGCAGCTCAAGTCTTTCCAAAAAATATGTAACTTTATTTTCCGTGCTCCCCACTAACTTTGGGGGAAGGAGAGATGAGGATGGTAGGACCAGCCTGGAAAGTCATCTTAACCATGCTGCCCCAATAGCTTGTTGCTAAATGCAGCAATTGTCCTCCATTTGTTACACGGGATCATTTATTTCCTGGATTAGGTCAGAGCCCGGTGAGGGCATCCCTGTGGATGAACCACCACAGTTCGCATGGGGACATTCTGGCCGCCACCTGTGGCTTGGGAGCTAACACCAGAGTGTGGAAAACATGTTCTCAACCAGGGGCGGGTGTCAGGCACACCAGGGACTTTTTCAAAAGGTCCACACTGGACTCTGTGCTGGAATCCAGTGTCTTTCCAGTAAAGAGCTCTTTTCTGAAGGATGTAGGGGATGGAAAATAATTTTCCCTCCACCCTCCTAAGTGTTCTCTGGGGCCCCTATAAAAAAAAAAACAGATTAACCAGAGAAAAGCAAATCCGTTTATTGACGTGTGTACATGGGCAAGGGCATGCGTGGGAAATCTGACTCTGAACAGCGGCCTAGAGTCCGGCTTATGTAGATCTTCAACAAGGACGATGGTTCTGGGAAGAAATGACAGGACAAAAGAAAGCAGCGTCAGGCTTCCAAGGTCAGCAAGGCGGGGAGGATCCCAGGTAAGGCTGGAGCTCGTTATGTCCCTTCTGCTGGTGCTGTCTCCTGGCTGATGCGTCTGCAGTTGTCTCTGATGATTAACTCCTGTCCTTCCTGCTGGAGAGGGGAGGAGGGACACCTCTGTAAATTTATGCTGTGCTTTTAGTCAAATAGGGAAATGGGGAGGGGGCAGAGAGCATTTCTTCTCCTGGCTTTTTCTCAGCTGCTCTCAGCTCCTGCAAAGTGACATATTTTGGTGAGGCATATGCCACTACCCTTCAGGGACAGTTCTGTCTGGAGGACAGCATGTCCCTTCCGCTGTGTGCATCATGATCCTCTGCTTTCCGGGGATAATGGTCAAACTCTTCAAGGTTTGGGGGTCCTGAAGTGCAGTTGCACAGGACAGAGGTTCCCTCTGTAGGAGCCTTTGTCAGGCCACGCACAGTGAGAACCTGCTCCCCCAAATGCCTGCCCTTCCCCACTCCCATTCTTGTGATAAATGCCCTGTAGGAACTCAGAGTAAAACTCAGAGTCTGGGTGAGGACTATATAAACTGGCCTCTTAGGTGGCGGTTTTCTATAGACTCAGAAGTTGGCGACAAAAGCTAGAGAAGTCCAGGTTGTTTTGATTAGTTGAAACATTTGGGTACAAGGACTGCATCATTTTGATCTTCTGTGGGACTACCTCGGTCTTCACTGTGCTTTGGTGTGTTGTGTCACGAGCCTACATTAAGGGAGGGGATCACTCATATTACACAATGCCATTTCTGGGGGGGCCCCACAAGGAGTGACAACTCCACACTCCCTGATCCTAGAGCTGTGTGTCTTCTGAGTGACTCTTCCCTCTCAGGACATTTGGTCTGTGCAGCCCCTGATGTTTCTCCTTCCACGTTACCAGAAAATCCAGGCAACTTCGAGACCTGTCTCTTGTAAACATGCAGGGTCTTAGGGCGATGTTTGGTGTTCAGGCTTGGTCTTATCTTTCCCAGGTACTGATATCTAAGTTGGCTGGAATGAAGGGAAAAGGTGTATAGTTTTACTTAAAATCTGCTCCCTCTTTGGACAGGAGACTAAATTGAGGGTCTAGGCGTGCATTGCAAGGTTGGTATATATTCAGCAGATGAGGAGCTCTGGTGTGTTAAGGTAGGGCCTTATCCATTTTTGCATAAATGTGGATTATATTGAGGTGATTTGGCTCAGATGGCCCGTGTAGACGGTGAAACTGACCTTGAGTTCCAGTGGCATCCTGTCCTGCACCCCATAAAGCAAGACCGGTTCACGAGTGATCACAAAGAAGCTGTGAAGAGTGGTGTGTGGGACCCCACCCGCAGAGTCTGGGACTGGTGGTCCTTAAAGCATGTTGAATGTCCCAGGGTCGCTTGTCTAGACCTCAGGGAGAAGTTGGTGTGGGAAAGCCCATCCTCATGGTCTCAGCCCCAAGCCCTCCTTGGCTCTTGGCATCATGGGAACTCTGTGGTTTCTCCCCAGCATCCATTTAAATGCTTAGAAAAGGCTGTAAATGTAATGTTTCTCTTTCATTCCTTCTGCTGTTTTAATGTTTTCTTTTCCTCTTGTTAAAAAATATATATATATACTCATTATAAAAGTTAAAATGTAGATAAGCCAAGAGAGGGAAATGAAAAGCAACCAAAGCCCTACTACCCACGGTAACACCACTGCGGATATTTTCGTAGATCTTCCTGAACAGATTACTTGGATGCAGCAAACATGTTTTCTTTATTCTGTCCTTCCAGTCCTTTCTGAACAGAAAAGGCGTCCTGTAAAGCATCACTCTAGGAGGCTACTCATCCTCAGCAGTGGACTGTGAAGCTCATTTTCATGTCCTACAATATTCCCGCTAACCTTGTAATAAGCTACCCAGGCTTTCATTGCATGGATTTACCTGGGGGTTTTGTTGTTGTGGTTTGTTTTAAAAACCTTCTTATAGAATAGATTGTTTTCGTTTTTTACATTTTTGTAACCAATGTGTTGACAAGTGTCCTTCTACAGAAATCTGTATGGGCATTTCATATGATTTCCTAGACTCGGATTCCTAAGGATTTCTGGGTCAAAGGATAGGCAGAGTTTGAAGGCTTTTAGATCTAGGTTTCCAAAAGATTTTCTGCAACAAGTATCTGAAGTTACGCTATCGGTACATAAACACCAGCTTCCCTGAAGATGCACAAACGTTCAGTGTTGGCATCACAGCGATTTCCATGCCATTTTGATGAATGGAAAATGATATTTATGATACATGGATGCAAATTTTTTCATGTTGAACTTTTCCCCTGTGGTAGATCTATATTTCTGCTCTTGTAAATTGCCTGTGTATTTTCTTTGTCTGCTTCAGTCTTTTTTTTTTTTCTTTTGGATTTGTATTTATGTTAAAATCTCCTTTTTGTATTTCTTTAATGTTGGGCATCATACATTTTTGAACTTTGAGTTTTGAAATGATTTAAGTTGACAGAAGAGTTTCAAAGGTGGTACGGAGAGTTCCTGGATATCTCCTACATCTAGCTTCTCCCTGTGTCTTACAGAATCGCAGCACTTTTCTCCATGACAGTTCCTCCACCCCAGCACTATCGGCATTTTGGATGGGGGGGGGTCTTCACTGGGGGGGCTGTCCTGTGTGTTGCAGGGCTTAGCAGCATCCCTGGCCTTGACCCCAAGACACTGGTAGCAGAGTCTCCATTCATCTCAGCCGTACAAGCAAAAATGTCTCTGCACATTGCCACATGTTCCCCGGGGAGCAAAATCACCCGCAGCTGAGACCCCCTGACCTAAACGAGGCAATCAGTATTGCCACAGTGCTTTTAACTAAACTCCAGACTTCATTGCGATTTCACCGGTTTTTCCACAAATGTCCTTTTTCTATTCCAGGATCGCGTCCAGGGCACCACATTGCATTTAGTCACCATGCCTGTTTAATTTTTGACAGTCAGTAATTTTTATTATTTTCCTAAGCCCATTCTCCAGCTCCTTTGTGTAAATCTGTAATCCCCCTGGATGTACGTCCTCAGGTGGCAGAAGCTTGGCGTCTCTTTTCCCTGAATGGTTTGCCCATTGTCTGTGGACGATTGATGAGATAATCTATTATTTCTCTACTGGCTGGAAATGCCAATCCTGTATCGAATTAATATTTATACGAGGATTTCCTGACTCGTATTTCCAGTTTCCTTCTAGAAATTTCCATGCTTTTAAATATTACGTGACTCACAGGAGCTGCTCTGTGACCATGTAGGCATTTGAGAGATGGGGCATCTTTCAAATACTCCTAAATGTGACATCCTGTTGGCATCTGATGTGTCTCGTCACTGCGGGACTCAGGAGGGGAGAGGCTCTGGCTGCCATCATACTTTATCAAATTTTAATTTTATATTAAAAAAACCCTCTCATTTCAATCCCACACTCTGTTGTTTGCTTTTCATCAGCTCTACGGAGGTTTAACTTGCTTACCTTAAGGTACACACGTTTAGCATATGTGCCCATGTAGGCAGCATCACAGTGGGATACAGAATATTTCAGCTCAGAAAAATATTTGGCTCCTTCCGAGCCCATCTTCCCCTTCCTCCCTGTACCAGGAAACTGCCAATCTTGTTTTTGTTGTCTCTATTCTAGAATCTATATAAATTGAAGGAGATTGGGCTTTTTCCTCGGAAGTTTTCTTCCACTTAGACTAATGCTTTTGAGATTTTTCCACATCACGACATCTATCTTGAATTTCTCTCCACGATGTTTCATAGTTTTCACGATAAAGATCGTTCATGTGTTTTGTTAAATACATTCCTGCTTATTTCACGTTCTGAATGCTCCCCAAAATGACTGATAGTGATTTTAAACACTTCATGTCCCCTTTTTTACGCTTACACATAGACATATATAATTGATTTCTGTATAGTGACCTTGAATCCGCGATGTCATTAGAAACACTTAATTATAGTAGCTTTTTTTGTAGATTCCCCAGGATTTTCTACATACACAGTAATATTATGTATGATGAAAATTCTACTTGTTTTTTCCCATCTTGATGCCATTACCTTCTTTTTTCTTGCCTTTTTACACTAAGACTTATCAGTAAAATGTGGAACAGCAGTAATGAGGGTGAGCATCCTGGCTTATTCCCTTGTTAGCTGCCAGAATTTAAAAATATAGATAGGAAGGTGAGGTAGGTAGATAGAGTCCATCTGCCAGGTTGAGAAGAGTCATTCTACTCTGATTTTTTTCTCTTTTATTTTTTATCCTGATATAACATAAAATTTATCCTTTTAACCATTTTATGTGTGTACAGTCCTGTGGCATTAAATATATTCAGTAATGGTTTTGCAACCATTACTCCCATGGATCCACAGAATTTTGTTCATCTTGCAAAACTGAAACTTGGATTCCCCATTCCCTCTCCCCCAGTCTCTGGAAATCACCATTCCTCTTTCTACAGGAATTTGACTACTCAAGACACCTCATATGAGTGGAATTATACAGTATTTGTCCTTTTGTGACTGGCTTATTTCACACAGCATAATCTCTTCATTTTATCTACACTGTAGCCTGTGTCAAAATTTCCTCCTTTGTTAATGTTGAATAATAGTCCATTGTGTGGATGGACCACATTTTGTGCATTCATCTGTCAATGGACACTTGGTTGTCGTTGGGCCCACCTTTTGGCTTTTGTTAATTATGCTGCTGTGAACATATTTCTTTGAGTCTCTTGCTTTTAATTCTTCGGGGTATAATACCAAGAAGTATAATTGCTGAATCATATAGGATTTCCATGTTTAATTTTCTAAGAAACCACCATTCCATTTTCCACAGCACCTATACACTTCACATTTCTACTAGCAAAGCACAAGGCTTCCAATTTCTCTGTATCCTTGTCCATACCTGTCATTTTGATTTTTTTTGGTAATAGTCATCCTAGTGGGTGTGCACTGGTATCTCTTTGTGGGTTTGATGTGCATTTCCTTAATGGTTCCCTAGTGATATCGAGCATCTTCTCATGTGCATGTTGGCCATTTTGTATGTCTTCTTTGGAGAAATGTCTAGTCTAATCTTTTGCCAATTTTTGTTCTGGTGGTTTCATTATTTCTATTTCAAATTTGATGAAAAGTGTTTATTATTGTTGAACACTGACATGCTTTGTATGTACCTCTTGAAATAATAGGGTTTCTCTCCTTTATGTTGTAGCATGGGGAATTACATAAATTTTCATGATAAATTAACTATATATTTCTAGGTTAAACTCTATTTAGTCATGATGTATTATAGATCCAAAAATAAATATATTGCTGCATTCTATTTGCTAATATTTTTAGGAATCTTTTTTTTTCAATATTTGTTCCTTTTAAATATGGAAGAGTGGTATGTCCTTTTAAAAAATGTTTTGGTTTTGGTATCAAGAAAATACTAGTTTTATACAACGAATTGGGAAGTGATCTCTTTATTTCAAGAGGAGACTTTGGGGGGTCGATATTATTTCTTCCCTGAAGTGTTTGGTAGAAATCATGAGTGAAGTCATTTTGGCCTGAAGTTTTCTCTGTGAGAAACCTTTAAATACAGATTAAACTTCTTTAATTATTATAGGACTAGTCTTTTTACTACTTCTGCAATCTGTTTGGTAATTTGCATCCTTCGAGGAATTCGCCATTTCCTAAATTGTTGAAATTATTGCCACAAAGTTGTTCATAATATTTTTTTTACTATCCTTGGATCTGTAATGATGTTATCTCATTTGTTTTGGGTACTCATAATTTGTGTGTCTTTTTTTTTGGTCCTTATCAGTGTAGCTAGAGGTTTATTCATTTTATTAAAATTTTTCCAAGGATCTAGGTTTTGTTCCATTTATTTATTTATTTATTTATTTATTTATTTATTTTTATAGTTGTTTGCCGATTTTCTGTTACATGGATTTCTGCTTTTAGCTTTATTATTTCCTTGTGTCTATTTACTTTGTCCTAAATTTGCTCCTCTCCTGTTTAATTTTTTAGCCTAAGAGGGAAACTTAAATCAAATGCTCATATCAAATATTTTCACATAATTATTTCAAGATGCGAATTTCCTTCTATTTTTGATATACATTTTTTCACACTCAGTTCAAAATCTTTTCTACATATGCTCCACCAATATAGCTATGTTTTATGTATCTTCATAGTATGATTTAATATCTGATAAGGCAAGAAGATAATCACTGCTCTTTTTAAAGGTTATTAGCTATTCTTATTTTAATTAGAAAATTTAGACCATACACTTATTTTGACTACTGGTATGTATGGATTTATTTCCATCATGTTATTTTGGCTTTCTCTTTGTCCTACCTTTTCTTTTTATCTCTTTTCATAACCTTGTAATTAATAATTTTTTTATTCTACTTTTTTTCCTCTGCTGTTTGGAAGTTATACTCTTTATTTTATTATTTCATTGACCAGCTGGAAATTGTAACATGTGAAATTAACAAAGCTGAAAGTTGATATTTTTAATCCTCTCTCAAACAATTTAGAATCTTAACTCCCATCACCCCCTCAGATTGATCATTATGTTTTAGTCCTATTATTTTTTTTATATTTTGTTTTAGGAGTCCTATAAATCCAATGTTACTTTTACACAATCTGTTTAATTCACCTCATGGTTACCACTGCTTGGGCTCCCCTTTCCTTTATATATGTCAGATCTTTGCTGCTGATATCAATTCTCATCTTCCTAAAATATATATTTGAGATGTCCCTTTTGGTGGCACATCAAACTGGAGGGACTTGTAGGGTTTTTTTGTTTTGTTTTTGTTTTGTTTTTTGTTTTGTTTTTTAAGATTTTGTTTATTTATTCATGAGAGAGACAGAGACACAAGCAGAGAGAGAAGCAGGCTCCCTGCAGAAAGCCTGATGCAGGACTCGATCCCAGGATCACAACCTGAGCCAAAGGCAGACACTCAACCACTGAGCCACCAAAGTGCTCCAAAATGGAGGGACTTTTGGTGGTAAACTCTCCAAATTTGTTTGGGGGTAGGGAAGTTGGGAATTCTAAAAACATTTTTATTTCACAATATTCTTGAAAGAAAACTTTGTAAGGCATAAGCTTCTATAATGACAATTATTTTCTCCCACCCATCTGAAAATATTATCCTAGTGCTTTGGGCTTCCAGCTGTAGAAGGCAGCTGTAGGCCTAATAATTGTTGACCTTTGTATTTTTTTTCCCCACTGTTTTTAAGATCTTCTGTTTGTGTTGGGATTATGCCTCACCACGACAGTTTTAGATGTGGATCTCTTTTTTGTTGTTTGCATGATTTGCTGTGCTTCATGAGGCTGATGGTTCTTTTTATTAGTTCTGGAAGTTTCACAACCATTTCTTTATTTCTTCTCCATCATTTCTTTTATTATCCCCTGTCACTTCTGCTCAGATGTATTTTGTACTCATTCCATCCTCTTTCCTCTTGGCTTGCCTTTCAATTTCCATTTATTTGACACTCTCTGAGGCATTCATTAAACTTTGTTTAGGCTAGTATTCTACTTCACTAATTCTGTTTTCAGCTCTATCTAAATTCACCTGAGTTTTAAGCTTCAATTAATGCATTTCTTCGTTGTGGGGAGCACCTTTAAGTTTCTTTTTGAAATTGCTCTGGCCAGTTTTATAGTCTCTTATTCCTTATTGATAACTTTGATTAATTCTTTTATGCCTCCAAACATGTCAATTATTTTATAATTTCTATCTGATATTTCTAGTATCTGAGGCATATGTAGTCAGAATCTACAGTTCTGCTTATCTACTGACTCTTGCTAATGGTGGTTTCTTGCATATATTGTGGTTTTTGGGGTTATATATGCGTACTTTGGTAACCATGGTTACCATATATGGTTGCTCTTTGGCTACTGTGATTCTGAGCACATGTTCACTGGAACTTTATCTGTGGAAATTCTGAATCCTACATTGGGGCTAAGTTCCACCAGAGATTTTCATGCTCCTCTCAGGTGGGCTCACATTATGCTAAAATTCCAACCTATGGTTGTTCATACTGAGTGGGTTGTGTGAATATTGGCCCTAAGCCTGAGAGGGGATCGGCTTGTGATTGTGACTTGGTGTTTCATGCAGGGGTTTCTAGCCTGACTTCCCATAGTTTCAGTCACCAGGTTTTGTCCACTAGTCTATTTGTCCTTAAATCCAAAGCTCTGGATGACCAGAAATCAGCAGTTGCCCTTAGAGAAGGTGGATTGGTCTCCAATTTTCTTCTTGGGCTCTGAAGGGTTTCCTTACTTTCCTTCAAGCTGAGCTATATGTATTTATGCTTATTTCCATGGTTTTTAATTGCTTTTTAGCATAAGGGTGTTTTGGGTATCTAGTTAACCATGTTGTAGGAAGTAAAATATTTTTTTTCCAGTGGAATTTTCTTAAGTTGGCCATTCATTTAAAAAAATGTTGGGATTTTAGGGTATTTTTAAAAATTAAATTTATAGACTAATGGTCATTGTTACAATATTAATTTTTAAAGCCTATACATTGTTGCATTTTATTTACACAAGGAAACTTAAGTGGTGTTTATTTTAAGTTGGGTTTTTTAAATGACCTCAATAGGCTTTATCTAACATCATTACAGTTTTTCTCAAGCTATGAATCAGAGTGACTTGTTTTCCATGTTATTAAAAATTCTCTGTGAACGTATTAGTTTAATATTCAGATCCTATAGTGATATAAAATTTTTAACCACATTTCTAATATTGGGCATTTTGCTTGTTTCTTAATTTTTTACCTCTATAAATAATAACACTTATTGAATATCTTTGTGCATACATCTTTGGCCACACTTCTGCTTGTGTTCTTCAGTGATATTCATGGAAGGAGAATTGTTGGGTAAAATATCTGAACACTTTTAAGTGTTTTGAGACCTTACTACCAATTGCTTTACAAAATTGTTGCTGTGGCATGTGGCCATTGGCTTTATAGGAGAACTGGTCTCCTGTGTTCTCTCTAAAATTGAGTGCATATAATTTTATACTTTACTAATTCAATCAGTGAAAGATAGTATCTCAGTCATGTTTAATTTCAAATAAGGTAGAATTGTTTATTAGCCATGTATATTTCCTGTTTTGGGAACTGTCTTATATTCCATCTCCCCTTCAGCTCCTTGAGCATTAGAGTTTTTCCTAGGAGTCTTTAATGTACTCTTTTATGACCACAATGGTTATTAGCCTGTACCATCTGGGCCATTGTAGAGTCACTGCTTAAGTCATTTTGAACTTCCATTTTACAGTTCCACTGACTTCACTGTCTTTAGAGAATTGAAATTGTTGTAATAATGCAAATAATGATGGATTTTCAGAGAACTTGAATGCTCATGAAGAAACCTGGATGCAGAAATAACACCTTTCAAGGTTTTATTGAGAAAAGAGTAGAGATGAATTACTGTGGTTGGCGCTGTTGGTGGTATGGTGAAGAGAAAGAGAACTTTCTCTGTCTCAAGATACTCACAGGCTAGTGGGAAAGCAGGAAATGCAGGATGAGTCAAAGTCAGGCCCATGGGATAATCCACATGCTGTGCTGAGCCAGCAGAATGAGAGGGATTGATTTCCAATGAGAGAACTAGCAAAATTTCAAGGAGAACCTGGCATTAGTGGGATGGAGAAAGACATCCCAGTAGCTGGAAAGCAGCACACAGTAGACACAGAGATTCAGAAGATCTGGGACAATGACAAATAGAGCATGTACTTAGATCCCTGGGAACTTGATGGATTGCAAACAGAATATGGTGATGGAAAAGAAGTCCAGGACTCAGTGCAGAAGGCAATCCACAGCAGAGATTTTAGGCCTCACTCTGGGTGCACTGTGAAGTGCCACAGGGACTCAAGTGGCAATATCTGCATCCAGTTGGTATGGAAGCCATGTTTATTGAGCTAATTGTAAAAGTCTTATTCTGGAGATGGCCTATTTCCTTAGGATTTTTTAATAAAGATATGTCTGATCTCAACAAAAACTGAAAGCACATATGTGTTTGGCCAAATATCACTAAAGATGATCACAGGCTCACCTCTGTGCTTATGAATGAACTTTCTGCTTTCCTCTTGAGCCTTGATCAAGTCAACACACAGACACTGAGTCTAGGATTAGTAGAGAAAGGACTGGAAGGGGGATTTTAACATGATGTAATTGGATGTGAATCGTTAATTACATCACAAAACTTAATGCACAAAAAAGCAGAGTCTCTGCAGCTGAGTTGAATTAGTTCCTCAACCAAAAGAAATTAGATTGCAAGTCAAAAGACTAGCAAAGACCAGAATGCTAAGTGTACAACAGTATATTTCATTTGGGCTCCACCTGCTGAGCAGGAAATGTTCTTTGTTTATACGGTACAACCCTAGCTGTCCCCACCTTGTTCAAAACCTGCCAGCCGCATGCCTATCAGCTTAATGAACAGTCCTGCTTTTTTTTTTTTTTTTTAGTGATTTAATAATAGCTTCATAGGGATATAATCTGCATACAGTGACTGTCTTGAGTTGTGTTGTCTCAGCTAGCAATGTCCTCCAGACAGTCACTTAAGATGCAGTGAATTTCTGAATACTGCTTATTGCTACATATTTTTCAGCAAAAATAACCTCATGTAACAGGTGCAGGAAACTTAAAATTAAGGGGTCACCAAAAAAAATGGTTTCTTCACTCCTTTTCCAGAAGAGAAACTTCCCTTTAAAATTTGAACTATTTTTTCTGTAAGGAAATGCCCACCCCCCTACTAATCACAGACAAAATGTGACCATCTTGTTCTCCCCAGGGACAGACCAGGGTTTACTATCTGGTCTACATGGCCTGTAAAGCTGATCAGCTGCTTCCTTCCTGAAAATTGCCCTCACATGGCTAGATTGGTGGTCATGTCAGAAATGGAAAACATGTAATTCCACATCCTGGGGAAAGCCAGAATGACAACTACTAGCTATTTAGGAAGTAAATGCTCTCAGTCAGAGTGTAATGGAGCTCTTTGCTTTTCTATCTCCACTATTCCATCGACCTGGCTTTTGTCTAAATTTCTATCCATCTGTGCCTCTGCTAAGACCGTGTACAGAGACTGTGAATTCGAATTGATCAAGTTTGTCATTTATGAAACTTTATGAAAGTTTTGGACTAGGAAGGGGCCGGAACTGTTGTCTATGATGATATGCTTATAATGAGATCTGTGCATTTGAATGTTAGCAAATGTCCAGTTCCCATCAGCGGGGATGTACACACACCTCATCGCCACACTCCCCATCCATTTCAGCCATATGGATTTGCAGTGCCTGCCAATATGGTGGTCCAGTTAAGATGAGCAAGGCTTCCAACACCTTCCTGAATGGAGTGAATGATTCCAGAAAAAGAAAAGGTTGTAAGAATGCAGAAATGGCTCTATCATTCAGGAATTAGGCTTCGTCTCAAAACAATTTTCCTTTCCTTGAGGCCACTGAAACTGAAAGAACCCAGGCTCCTCTAGAATTATGTGTTTTTGTTGCCATAAGAGTGAGGATGGAATTAACTATCCTCAGGTTGAAGGCATCTATCCTCTGTCACAAATACCCCAATTTGGCCACTCTGTGGGGCCAAGAGCTATATCTCCATTCACATTCTATCTGTCATTCATAATAGGAATCTTGACCCTAGGAGGTACCTAAAAAAAAATACTATTGAATTATCGAATTAATATTCCCCCTCTGGTGGTTATTATCCAGAATTCCCCTGATGATACTTTTGGGTGCAGATCTTGTAACTCTTCATTGCCTCCTATTATCTGGTAGGCAAGTGAGTCTTCAGGATTTTATTGGGCTCCTCACAGACTATAAGTCCTTATGGAAGACATGATCCATCACTTAAATGATGTGAGTCACTTGACAAAGGTTGATTGAGGGTGCCAGGTATCATGTAGATGTGTTAGGTATTGCAGGGAGTAATGCAATGTCCATGTCTTTGTGGAGCTTACTCTTGTGAATGGATAGAGATGGACAACAAATAGATGATGCAACAACATGAGAAATTTCGAGTGGCGATAAGAGCTTTAGCAGAGCACTGGAATCAGGTGGCGTGATTGGATTGGCTACTTGCTGGCTTCTCCAGATGGGGTGGTGTCACAGAAGGCATCTCTGAGTAAGTGATGTTTCAGTCAAGATCTGCATAATAAGGAGCCTACTTTGTGAAGGTGGAAAGGATGAGCACTTTAGATGGAAGGAACAGCAGGTGAGAAGCCCCTGATGTGATAAAGAATGGAGCTGGTACATTCGAGGGATAATACCAAGGCTAGTGGGGGAGTGCAGAGGAGGGCAAGGGCAGCCACATGAGCTCGAGCGGGTGGGCAAAAGACAGATCAGGTTGCGAGGAGTTTGGGATTTATTTTAGGTGGAATGAAAGCCACCAGAGAGATTTAAGCAGAGGATTTTCATGATTTGACTTACATTTCCCCAAGATCTCATGTGGAAACAGAAAAGTCTGTAGAATGAGAGTCAACAAGTGAGTGGTGGAGTAGAATGGATGGTTTGAGGTGTTTTAGAGTTAACAGGACTCCCTGATGGAATGCTTGTGGAGTGGAGGGAAGGAAGGAAGGAAATGCCTAGCTTTGGGAGTAAACACTCACTGAATTAGGGGCAGAATGGCTGGCTCAGGTCCCGCTTGGTTGTTTCCAAATATATGAGACAGCTGACTGCTGTCCATTCACTGCTCCTGGGGGGAAGCCTTCATTGCCAGGCAGAGACTGGTTGTGTCTGTGGGTTCCCAAGCACTGGACCAAATTGTGTGTGGAGGGATGGCCATGTTTCAAGATGCTTGCGAACAAGTGATGAGAAAACCAAAACAAACAGAAAGGTCCTAAATGGAAATTAGAGATATTCTGGCCAACAGAAGATTGAGCAAATGCAGCCAATTTTAGATAATACTACACTTACATGAGACAAAGGCAGGCCCGAAGTTCCCTGTAAAGTATTGCTATTTTGTGACATTTTGAGATTGGCTCCTGGTGCTGTGGGTATTCAGCTTGTATTACCATCTTCTCCTTAAACATATAACTCTAAAAGGATGTTTGTGTTCTTAAGTGTAATTTTATTATATCCAAGAGGTATTTTTTTTCATCCTTGCCATATGTAATTACAAGTGAATAATGAAACTCATTAGGAAAACAAAATTCCCCTTTCAGTAATTTTCTTTACAGCAGACTTCTCTGGAATATAGTTCCTCTTACTTCGAACCATAATACAAGACCATTCCATAGTCTATTAGCTAATAAAGGCCTTTCTGTGTCCTGGTCGTCAAAGTCAAGATGGGATGTAGTTTTCAAGGGATGAAAAAGAACATTCATTAAACTGTGCTCACATAATGTGTGGAGCAAGATTTCAGATTATCTCACGTCTAAACCTATTGCCTCTTGCCTATTCAATGGCAAGTAACCTCTCTGCTATTATAAGCGAGAAAGAACTGGAGCTCTTGGACAGTGAATCTCTCTGGTTCCTTTTTGTTTGTGTTTTTACAATCCCAAATAGAAACAATACATATGTTTCCCTTCTCCACATTTTACTTTTGGAAAATCTGGAGAATGAAATGCCTTCAGTTCAGCCACATGACTCCCATTAGCTTTAATGGGAGAAAGGCATCTTCATGAAGGAAGAGAATCATCCCAGAGTGTATAAATAACAGCCACCCCGTGGCCACGGAGAGGCCTCACCACAGCACACATCAGCTGTGTCCTGGGGTCAGGTCCTGTCCAAGTCTGACCCTACTCGGGATGGGTTGAGCTTGAACCATTGGGATCCCTTGGGAGCTCACCACTCAGAGGCTCCAGCTCTGGGTGGGGTGGGAGCTGCCGTGCTTGTTGGGAAACCCCTTGCATTGCTGATTCTCAGTGCTTTTTCTCCCTCTGTTCTGGGACATACCTATGTGACCCTAGAAGGAGTCCCATTGTGAATAGATGTTTCTGAAATATTCCAAATATCTTTATGCGTGGGTTGACCTTGAAAGACTTTTTGTTGTCCTTTGATGCCTGGGTTGGTGGAGTTTTGGCACCGATCTCACTGCGTGTTCCTCTCCCCTGTCCCCATCCCAGTGCAGGTATTCATATGCAGCTGAATAGGACTGAAGTGGTCAGGGCACCTCTGCAAATTCAAGGGGAGAAAGGTGCAGAAGGGCCAGGGGCTGGTGTTGTCTCCTTCCACCTGCTTTTCATCTGAAGCTCCCCTGGAGGTCTCAGATCTTCTCCAGCCCCTGCAGGTGGTTCCATATCCTTCTTTCTCTCTCTCACCTGATCCCCAGCAGAAAAGCTTCTGACATGGCATAAGGAGGGAGATGGCACATTCAAGGGACAGACTAAGCCCCATGGGGCTGAAGAGCAGAATCCCCTCCCCCAGAGCCCCTGCAGGCCCACAGAGATGGCTGAGTTTGCTCTATCCAAAGGCCAGCAATTATCCTGCCATATAAAGTGACCGCAAAGCATAACCCACATTGACCTTCCCTGGCCTCCTAGTGAATTTGGCACAATAGGCAGGAAATAGCAGTCTGGGCATGCGAGTGGGAAATGGGTCAAAGATTGATCTGTCTTCCTGCCTCTGTGTGTCCTTGGGTGTATACTTTCCCCCTGCCCCCAGATCTGAAATAAAGGACAAGGTCCATCCATATGACTTTTAGTTTTGTGCCTTGGGTATGAGCCACCTTAGGGCCGAGTACACTGTAATAAAGGCTCACCCTTGCACGTTGCCTTATTCTCTCTGTGCACAATGTCCCAGTTGTCCTCGTGGAGCAGCAGGGTGGTTATTATCCATTGTGTAGATGAGTGACTTAAGGCCAGGTGGACTCGGTGATCTGTTTCACAGTCACAGTTAATGGGAGGCAAACCCAGGCTGGAGTGGATCACAGATCTCTGGTGTGCAATTCCAAATCCTTCTTATCATTTGTATTCCAAATGCCTTCGGCCTCTCTGAAATGATGTCATGTTGCAAACCTGGCCATCCTGGGAGAATTGATGCCATGCTCTCTCTGAGGGACCCTGCAGGTACCTTGTTAACAGAGCTGACCTTGGTGGGATTCTCAGTAGCTGATGACCCTTCTCCACTTATCAACAGATGGTGGGAAACTGGGAACGGTGCTGAGATGCATCAGGATGTTTTAATAAATACAGAGCAGGATTTTACAAACATGCTTATGCCATTTTTGGTACATCAACATATACAGAGATAGGGAGTCATATTACAGAGTTTTTACTGAGACGTGACTTTCAACTCTGAAAAACTGCAACTCTTGGGAAGATTTTAAACCTCTCACAAAAGACTTTTTTAAAGTTCAAGTTTAACCTAATTTTAGACTTACAGAAATGGTACAGATATAATACAAAGAGTTTTCTTGCATGCCTCACCCTGCTTCCCCTAATGCTAACAAGTAAGATGTTGACCATGACCATTTAAAAAAATTTATTTCTTAAATAAACCATCTGTAAAACCTATAGACTCGCTGCCTGAAAACTCACTTTTTAAAGGGTGCTGTAGTTACTCTACAGCTTGACCCAAAAGACTTCTTTGAAAGGCATCAAGATGAGAAACAAAGATGGCTCAGAGTTTGTAGGAACTGGATAGAACCCAGTGGGAAATATGGTGATTTCCCTTCCTAAGAGAAGCTTTGGAAAGCCTGATTGGTTTCCTTTGGGCTTTTAAATCTCTAAAACCCCCAATCACCTATCTTTTTTTCCTACTCTCCTACTATTTTGAAATCAAGGATAAGTTGAATGTCCTGACCAGAAAAAGAGGGGGGAGGCAGTGGTATGGGCAGAAAAGTGTGCATCCTACACTAATTCAGTATAATTCACTGCCAATGGTGCAAGTTTATATAAAACAAAGCTCAGCTGTATTAGCTGAACATTTGAAGTTGTCAGAAGGAAGTGATTTACTCTCCTAGCCAACATGAGACCACTGGAAGAATAAAAGTACATGGGATCTCTCTCCTTTCCCCAGGCTCATATATTAGACATCAGCTCAGAAAAAGCTTGCAATTTTTTAGCAATTTTGCCTTTCCCACATTGCTCCAAAATGACGATTTTTAATAAGACAATGATAAGCTCACTTTCACACACACAAAAATCCCTCCCTTCTTTGGGCATGAGGAAAATGCTTACTAGCTGCAGATACTCACCATAGCATTTAAGAAACAGTTAAACATATTTCCATTTTTCTGTACCTAAGTGATCTCTTGGGGCAAGCCCATAAACTAAATATGTTTTGTTTCTTATGAATTACTCTCAGCAACGAGAAATAAATAACTCAGGAAATCCACATAAAATGGGAGTAATGGGAAAACAGAGCATTTGTCTGGTGTGACACCACCTGTTTATTTCATTGGGAGATGATGGTCATTCAGGAGGGGACAGGAGCCGAAAGGACGGGATGGGTGTAAGCATTGCTCCTAGGAGATGCAGGCAGAGAAGCCAGCCGGCATCAGGGTGTCTGCATGATGACTGCAGCCTGGCCAGCCCGGATTCAGGCTTTGTGTTGCTTGATTTATTCTTCGTTACTATTTTTGGGTGGCATGTGCTTTTCTTCAGAGGCCCTGGGGAACCTCTCCAATTCTGATTTTCAAAAATAGTTCTTCAAAGGCCACAGCATTCTTAGAAGAAGATGCACACAGGACCATGTGTTTCCAACTGAGTTTGGTTTGACACGATTGAGGTTTACACCGAGTGTCTGGGAAAACCAGAAAAATGATGTCAGCCAGGCAAGGAAGTGCTTCCAGCAGTCCCAACAGCACTGAGAAGTAGAACCCGGAGCCTTTTCCACGGGAATCCTACAGCCTTGGAATTCACTTCCTTTCCTGACATGGAACCCGTGGAGGTATTTATATCTTCCCCAAATGATGTTTCCAGATCTTGTAATGGAAACGAGTGTCTGCCTGGGTTGGAGGGAGGAACTGGGCTGAATGGGAGAGTCAGGAAGTGGAGGTATTGTGTAGCAGGCAAGCCTGTCTCCTTCCTGGCTCCAACCCCACTGAGCAGCAAAACAGGGATTCCTTACAGCCAGGGTCCCGAGAGCACCAGGGGCAGTTGCCTGGGAACTGGAAAGCATCTTGAAAATGGGGGTTCTGCAGGCCGAGCCCTCAGGCATGTTATAGGACCTCTAACTTATACCCCACACTTTTGGCCCAGGGTTTCATCTTCAATATCAAGCACTTCAGATCGGCTCTTTAATTGTGTTTACGTCCTTCACAACTCAGCACGAAATCAATCAGTTTCTGGCTTTAGTCCAGGACCACAGAGTGAAGGTTGTAAGGATTTGCTGCTTCCAGGACCTGATGATTCCCATCTTCATCATAATTGTATTAAATGAGTCCTAAGCAGGTTCATACAATGATGTTCTACTCCTTTTTGAACAGAAGGGAAAACGTGGTATATATTCAGATCATGGCCAGAAAACAGCAGTCCAAACTGCACTGGCACTCGTGCTAATGCTGAAGGCAGCATCACCACGTGGCGGCTCTGTTTGTCCCCTGTCGTGCCAACATCCAGCATCCACGTATAGAAGCTGTTGTGGGGGTGAGGGTGCTCTAAAATGTAGGACCATCAGGATACCCGGGTGGCACAGTTAAGTGGCTCTGGTCATGATCTCAGGGTCCTGAGATTGAGCCCTGCATTGGGCTCTGTGCTCAGCAGGGAGTCTGCTTGTCTCTCTCTCTCTGCCCTTCCCTCTGCTTTCTCTCTCTCTCTCTCTAACAAATAAATAAATCTTTAAAAGATAAAATAAAATGTAGGAGCGTGAAGATCTGCCTGTATGTGGACTGTCTAGGGGCAAATGCCAGATTGTAGGGGTGGAGGTGCTGTGCTGGTCATTGGCTATAGGACGAACATTGGAGTAGGGGTGATGGTCATGATTGTAGGAGGGTTGTGGTAGTGGAGGTGATATCACTGGTTGCAGGAGTGGAGGGCAGAGTGGAGGTGATGTCATTGGTTTTGGGGTGGAGGTAGTGGTCATTGGCTGTTGGCGTGGAGGTGATGGTCATTGGTTGTAGAGGTCGTGGGCTGTGGTGGAGGTGATGTCACTGGTCATAGGAGTTGAGATGATTTCTTTGGCTGAAGGAACAGGAGTGATCTCATTGGCTGTGGAAGTGGAGGTGATGGTCATTGGTTACAGGAGGGGGGCTGACGTGGATGGTCCTTCGTGCGAGGGCATTAGTTTTGTTGTTTTCACCGCTGCATCCCAAGTGTCCTATAACAGTGCCTGGCACATAGGTGCTGGTAAGGGGTTGAAGATTGGGAAGTCGGGCATATTCTTTAAGGGAGCAGGAGTGACTGAAAACAAACTTTCTCCCTCTCTGGAGTATACTAAAACCTCCGATGAAGGTGATGGGATGAGACCCAGAAGCCCCTGGCCCTGCCACACGCACGTGAACACACACACGCGCCCAGCAGACACTTCACTTTGCAGGATCCTTGACAAAGATTCTCCTCTGCTGCTCCCTTTGACATCTGGAAGGTTGGCTGGATTTTTAAAAATTTTTATATCAGTTTTTAACATGCAGCATCACCTCCTTGGTAATTGAGCACCCAAGAAAAGCAAGAGGGGAGATGAAAGCCTGCCAGCATTATCAAGCAAAGTGGAAAGAGCGGCTGTCAGCAGCCATAAACTTCTCCAAAAAAAATAGTGTGTTGATGAACCTGTGTCTTTCTGTATCTCTGGTGTGGAAGCGGGTGATCCTGTCCAGTTATAAGTGATACCCAAAATGGAAATGAAAAAACAAAAGGGAAAAGTGGATAATTCCACAGGAAATGTACCCTCCTTCCCAGAGAAAAATCACTGTGAACATTTTTGAGTGACAGCTTGTCAGTGATTTTTTTTATATGCTTTCCTATATTTCAAATGTGATCATGTATTGCCTTTGTAATTTGCAAAAAAAAAAAAAAGGTTTTTTTTTTTAAAGGAAGTACACCTTAATGAGAAAATTATCTTCCCCAATGGCTGCTTTGGGGAACTTTTTCATCAAGATTTTTTTCTTCTTTTCAAGATTTGTTTATTCATTACTTTAGAGAAAGAGCACAAGTGGGACGGGCAGGGGGGGAAGGAGAGAGAATCCCAAGTAGACTCTGCACGGAGCCCAACGGGCTCGATCTCATGACCATGAGATGACGACGTGAGCCGAAACCAAGAGTCCGATGCCCAACCAATGGCACCACCCGGGCTCCCCTAGCATCAGGTTTTAGAAAAGGCTTTTCTTGTGCTTCAGGAGTAGGAGTCATGCTTTGGGATAAAAGATTGTGGACGATCCAATAACTGGGGACTGACTTCCCGGAGTGTAAGGTAGGAAGGTGTGATCTAATCCTGACCTGAAACCGGTGTCTCTTGATCACCACGTGCAGTGTGATGCGTTCAAGGTAATCAAGTTACAGAAAACAGGCATATATGTGTGCACGTGTGCGTGCATTTTGATTTCTGCCTTCCGAATACTTTTTGTACATCCGGAGGCTTTTGCTCATCAGCCTTAAGACCTCTAGGATTATGACATAATTAGAAAAACAGTTCTATTTATCCAGTGTCCTTTCTAGATAGTCTCTGGGAGAGGAGGGATATTACTCACTGCCCTTCGCAGGAATTGCACATATGAGCCTTCGCTGCAAATGAGACTTGCATGCGCTCTTCCCCACATGGTGTTTTGCAACTTGACCCTAGAACAATAGTAATGAACCTCCTGCGTTGTTCTCCTGCTCCCTGAATACAGAGGTCCTCTGATCCCTGCACGGGCATATTTGTGTCCTGACACCATGTAGACGTCTGAACAACATAATAGCCCTGGCCTCCCCTCCCCGACCCTGGGCCGAGGTTCCAGAAAGGGAAGGCTCTTCTTGCAGAGGGTAGGGGCTGCCCCCACTTACAAGTCAGCTGTTTCTTGGTGGCCTCCCCCTCCCCCGTTAGGTCTGCTGCTCTAGGGCCAGACGGGGTTGTGATGTTTGATGCATAAAGCAGAAGAGACCTGTTTACCGTCTAGCAGGGGCTGGCACTGGCAGGAAGTCTCATTTCCGGAGAAGGAAGGGCCTCGTTCCTGGTGGCTTTCCTGCGGCCCAGCCGCCTTGGGGGCGCCCCTGCATCCTCACCCTCTGACTCTTAGGCTGCCTGTCTGCTCCCCTGGGCCCTCCTGGTCCTCCCCTTTCTCTTCCCCAAGGCGGCCTGGCTCGGCTCCTGCTCTGGGCCTTGGCTCGGGTGCCCGTGGGTCCCCGACACGGCCTCCCTGCCGGGAGCTGTTTATCTCATCTGCTGCCTGCCCCCCTCCCCTCTTCGGACCCCCTTCCTAGGCTGCGACAGCTCTACGTAGAAGCTGAACCAAAATATGCTGAAACAATTATTGGCTGATTTTGAACAGAAGTCTGGATTGGGTGGGGTGCGGGGTCCCATGTGGAGACCCATTTCCACACAAGCTCTAGCCTGCAGCCAGACGATGAAGGCTTGACACATGAAAAAAAGAGAAGACCTCCACCAGCCCTGCTCATGGCCAAATGCTCTTCTTTTATTTTCTCTCTTGGTTGTTTCTTGCGGGGGGCCACCGATGGACTTGACCTTCTGTGTGTTGTAACTGGAGGTGCTTGGAGGTTTTCTCTCTCTGGTGAACGGAGCAAAGCACTTGCCGGAGAAGTTGTGTGTACCCTCCCTCCCAACAGCTTGTGCACCCCCCAAAATTAGCATGCACCCTGCAGAGACTGCCCTGTCTTACCCCTGGGCAGCAGCGTGCCAAAACTGGAGACAGCAAAGTCAAGGAGAGTCCGCAACTGACCCAGGGTGCACTCAAGGTGGCTTTGCCATCGACTGACACACGGTCCCATCAAGCTCGCTTCTTTGGTTTCTAGTAAGGTGCGGTGCTTACGGGGTTTGCTGGAGGAGAACCCACAGGGGAGGCAGGAAGGTGAGCTACGTAAACTGTACAGAAAATGCAGATGTAAGAGCTTTAATAAGGAGGTGATGGTGGGGGGGCAGTCGGGGCTTCAGTGCAAATAGCTGTCCTGTAGGAGATCCTCAGGCTGGGTCTGTGGTTGAGTTTAGAAACTCGTGTTTATATCATTGACCCAGAAACATGGACAGAAACAAGCTTCAGTTACTCTAAGACCCGGTCATTTGTAAGATGGTCCAACTTTTGAGGGGGAGAAATATCCCCATCAGGAACATTGAAATGTGGGACCAAACATGGGCCTTGGATTCAAGGAAGCTGGCTTAGTTCAGAACTGTCTCTTTGGCTAATTGTCTGGATTCCGTCTGTTTTAAGAAGGCAGGAAGGTGCGCAGACGTAACCCAAACCCTTAGACAGGACTTCGCTAGGAGCCGAGTTCCATCTTCAATGCCAAAACACCTTAGAACAAAAATCTAAACTAATGTGGAGATAAATGACTCTAAAATGTGCTCTGTATGTGACTTTCCTGCCTCAGGCTCTTGAGCATCCCCCAGACAACTATCCTCTCTGACTGGTGTGTCTGTTTTTTGTTTGTTTGTTTTGTTTTTGTTTTTTTTTCTGCTCTTCCTTTGTGATTCACTGTTGGAACCTGGCTGCTGTGCTGGTCCTTCTCCTTGGCAACCACTGCTCCATCCCAGCATCTGTTGTGAGCCAGGTTGTCAGTCAGGACAGTATGTCAATGGGTGGACTAGTGGCTCAGTAGGGGCTCATCTAAGAACATAAAATATTATAGGAGCACCTGGGTGACTCAGGTGGTTAAGTGTCCGACTCTTCACTTTGTCTCAGGTCCTGATCTAGGGTCATGACATCGAGCCCCACATCAGGCTTTGTGTTGGGTGTGGAGCCTGCTTGAGATTCTCTCTCCCTTTCCCTCTGCCCCGCCTCCCTACCCCCCCACTTGTATGCATTCTCTTCCTCTCTCTCTCTTAAAAAAAAAAATCAAAGATGCATTGCCTTAATATTTGGAAAGAATCTGGGAAGTATCTTTTTTTCTATCAGATTGGTTCATTATGATATTTTCTGACCATTGGAGGTTAAGTGTCTTGGGGAAGGGGCAGCTTCTCCTCATTTCGTGCTAAGGGCCTGCATGGGCTGGTGGTGCCGTCGCCTGGCCCAGAGTCACGTCTTTAAGGTTGGCCATGATGCTGTGTGTGTCCAGGAGGCCCCCCGCTCCCTTCCCTGCCCTGCGCTTGGGTCAGCCCAGGGCCCGCATCTCACTGCAGAGAAGTGTCCCACTGTAACTCACCCCTGGGCTTATAGTTATGCACGCTGAGGGTAGGAACAGAAAGCCCAGAGCAGCCCACTCCCCCCGGCTCTCTTCCTGCTGGCCAGTCCTGCCTGCTGCCCAGACCCTGGTCAGCCCCTTGTCATCCGGACTCATTCGTGGCTTACCTCTGTCTTCCCCAGAATCACGCCCCATCAGCTCTCAGGGAAGCTGTGGCCGAGCCCGCCTGCTGATCTCTCTCCTCCTGGAAGCTTTTGAGTAACAGGTGCAATGACCTCCTCACCTGAAAACAACTAGCTTTGAGCTTGCTATTGGTATTGGAAATATATTGTTTATGGATACTGACATAGGTGGGAAAATTATACACAAGATAATTGTGACTGTTGGGCAGGATCTTTTGTTGCTTTCTATTCACCTCCTGGAGCATGGCACAGTTCTGGATAGGTGAGTCTTCTGGATACTTGAGCTATAGAAGACCAACCTGTAGGGTAATGTATTGTATTTTATTTTATTTTATTTTATTTATTTTATTTTATTTTAATCTTATTTTATCTTATTTTATATTTATCTTATTTTATCTTTTATTTTATTTTTATTTTTTTGATGTGATTTTATTTTTTGATATGATTTAAGATTTTAAGATTTTATTTTTAAGATTTTTTTATTTTTAAGATTTTAAGATTTTATTTTATTTTTAAGATTTTATTTATTTATTTAAGAGAGAGAGACCACAAGTGGAGAGGAGGGGCAGAGGGAGAGGGAGAAGCTGACTCTCCCCACCCTGAGCAGGAAGCCAGACGTGGGGCTCCATCCCAGGACCTGGGATCATGACCTGAGCCAAAGGCAGATGCTTCACCCACCGAGTCCTCCAGGCACCCCAGGGTGATGATGCATTTGAGCATGGTTGTCAGTCAGGACCGTATGTCAATGGGTGGACTAGTGGCTCAGTAGGGGCTCATCTAAGAACATAAAATATTATAGGAGCACCTGGGTGACTCAGGTGGTTAAGTGTCCGACTCTTCACTTTGTCTCAGGTCCTGATCTAGGGTCATGACCTCGAGCCCCACATCAGGCTTTGTGTTGGAATGTGACTATTTCAAGGAAACAGTGGGAATGTGGAACAGAGGGAATGTGACTATTTCAAGGAAACCCGCGGTGCCCCAGCTCTTCCAAGTCCTGGCTCAGGAAAGAGGCTTTGAGTTTGCGTCCAAGAAATAGAAAATGCCTGTCAGAGGCTGCAGCTTTATTCACACCTCTCTTAAGACTCTCAAGACGGCCAGAGCCTGCAGTACAGTGGGCCGTCACCGGGCTGATAGGGTTTAGGGTCGGGGGCATGAATCGAGCACTCTCAGTCCTGCCCACATGCAGGGCAGCACGGGGAGAAAGCCAGTGCGCCTCTTGCTCTGCGCAGGGCTGCCCGGGGACAGGGTCACGGCTGATGGTTGCACTTTTCAGAATCCACAGAAAGAGAGCTGATCAATAAGTTGTCAGAAGCGTCCTTCTCAGACTGCATATTTTTCTCTTCTCCAGCACATAAACTACTTCCTACTTTCTGGGGGGTTTAACTCTTCCACGTCACAAGTGGACCACCCGACTTGCACACAGTGGTTCACGTAAGAATTTACATAAAACCGGACAGGTCTCTATAGGTCGCTGGGTCAGTGTCCCTTAGAGAGCCTGACACCCGTGTGGAAGGAGCAGATCGGGGACTGCACCACTGACCGCTGATTTTGTTTTTGATTCTTTTAAGAGAGCTGCTTGTAAAAGGAAGCAACATTGAAAGGAATAACCATTTTGAGACATCTTGCGTATGACATCTCATGCTTAACCAGAATTGATGGTTTTCAAAGTAAAAGTTTAGAAAGTTCTGTACAAATGAGCAAAACCCAGCCTTTGCCGGAGGATGCCATAGGTCATCTCCAAATGACAGGGCCATAAAAAGCCTGTCATTTTCTTAGTACCTCCAGTGTGCTAGGACCCACGAGGTGCTCCATGTCATTTTGTTTTTGTTTTTAAAGATTATGTTCTTTCACAAGAGACACAGGCAGAGAGAGAAGCAGGCTCCCCATGGGGAGCCCGATGCGGGACTTGACCCCAGGACCCCAGGATCATGTCCTGAGCCGAGGGCAGATGCTCAACCACTGAGCCACCCAGGTTTCCCTCATTTTGTTTATAAGAACATGGAAATCTGGCTTTATCCTCTATTGATTCGCTTGCCCTAGACCCCAGAGCCACCCTCTCTCTGTTCTTCCAGCTGCCCTGAGCTGCACATCACCACATTTAACCTGTTCTCTTTGTCGGGGATGCCAGGGCGCAGGGGCTCCACCGAATTGTGGACAACTGAGATATTTTAAGAGAGGCCCCCGTTCTAATCAGTGCCAGGGAGTCATGGGCTCATTTCCTTTCTGTGTATGACATTTGAGAAAATCTTGCAAGAACCTTCTAAGAGTCCTTATTATCCCAGCAGTACTTGGGACTTTTTTCTCCCCAGCGCACAAGGAGGCAATCTGACACATGCCCCTGGCAGCGGGGGCTCCGTCCCCCTAACATCTCCCAACATAGGAGATGGTACCGGCTGAAGAGTCACCGCCTTACTTAAAATGAATAACTTTAAAACACTTATGGAGTATTCCAAAAGAAAAATAAAAGGTAAAATAAAAACCAAGAGTATAAAACAGGCAAACAGTGAAAAGAAAGTCTGTCCCCCACCTGCAGTTCCTGGTCCTGCGCTGCCCTCGAGGTTCCAAGGTGCCTAGCACCTCCGGGCTCCTTCCAGGGATGTCCTGACTACATAAGCACTTACCCAGGGAAGCAGAGCTGATGCACGGTCCCACATTTTGCTTCGTTCACCTGAGATTATTGCACATCTACACAAGAGCATTTGCCCTCTTCTCTCCCCTCGCTGCAAAGCGTGGAGGCACCTGGTTCTAGTAGTTCCCCGTTGAGGGACAGAAGGTGCTCTCTAGACTTTTGGTATTACTGTGTGGCAACAAGCAGCATGTCGTACACATTTTCGATCCACTGCTTTATGAGAGGTAAGCACCGTGACCTCATAAATTACCTCCTACGTCCGGACTCGCCATTGTACACAAACTCCATCAATGCTTCTGCATCAATAATGACAGGCAACATTTATTGAGGGCGTATTGTGTGTTAGGTGCTGTGCTAAACACCTTACATGGATCAGTATTTTTTCATATTATCTCGATTTTAATTGCTATAACATTATCCTATAAAAATTGTCTATGTATAAATGTCTTATTATATACATATATGAACTTACTCTGAAAATAGCTATAATAATATTTGATGTGATTACCTCGTGATAGTATTACCTCGATTTTACAGGTGGGGCTAGATACCTTAGAAGTGATAGAGGTGGGATTTGAACCCGGGTACTCCGGCCCCACGGTCAGTAGCTGAACCACCACTCTGTTGCCTATTATCAAGAAAGCCATCTGAGTTTCTAAGGGCTTTGGTGAGCACAGTGTATGCCCAGGCTGAATGCCCAAGAGTGGCGTATACAGTGGAGCTCTTCAGTGAGCTGGGGGGACGTCCTAGCTGGAACAGTGACCACGGACTGAATGCCACCAGAACCCTCCAGAGGCGGTCCTGCAGCCTGAGTCCCTGTTCCCAGACGAGCAAGGTGTGCAGAAGTCAGTACCCTTGATGGGCCCTTATCAGATGTTTTGAGCACAACTCTTGTTTTATTTTTAGTAGAAACAAAGGTATTTTCTGGAAGCAGCAAGAAGCAACTGAGAGAAGCACGTGTGACTTTGTCTGCTCCCCCAGTGGAACACAAGCTGGTTAAAGATTTCCTTCTCGATGAGTATAGCTCTCCAAGCAACTGCTGTCAGTCTAGCAACTTCTCTGAGCCTTCAGAGAGTCAACAGCAAAGCCTCCTGAAATCCAGAATCCCTTTATCCGGGTTTCTTTGCCCCTTACAAGATTTATGCACACCTCCACAGGAAGACAGTGGTGTTCAGATAGAAAGAGAGTTCCCCAAAGGTAAGGAGCAAGGGAGGCAGGGTTGAGGTGATTCCTCCTTGATATTCTAACGGAAAATGGTATGATGCCTTCCTGAGCCCTGGTTCACACAAGCCCACCTCGTAAAGCTGTCCCTGCTCCGCTGTGGGAGTCGAGAGCAAGCAGGACCAGCAGGTTTCCATGGTGGGTGAGTTCTCCCTCCCAAGTGTGGAGAAGACAACCCTGTGTAGGCCAAGGGTTCCAGCCCTGCTGTGTGCAGGGTCCGTATTGACTAAGGCCAAGAGGAAGGTCACTCCCAGGTGCATGGTGGGCTCCCAGGCTTAGCTAAGGAAGATTTGAGATGCCGATGTGGCCGCTCTGAGGTCCACCAGGCTGCCCGTGGTCCTCTGTGACTGGCTAGCTAGGAACAGGGCTGAGAGGTGCAGGCCTCACAGTGCCCTCTAGGTAGGTCCTAATCCGACCCTCGCCCAGAGGAAAGGAACCAAGAATTCCAGCCAGGCCATCCCTTCTCTAAAGGCCAAGCAGCTGACCCCCTACTCCTACTGCAGTGAGCACTGATCTATAAAGGAATATAAAGGTAGAATAGAAAAGAGATCTGTGGTGCCCAGTTTTCAACGAGAGAATTTAGATCTCCTGTTGCTCTGAAGGTTTTCCCGAACTTAGCTCTGGATGAGGAGAGAAAGAAACCCACCAGGTTATATGGCGTTGGGATAGAAAGGTTAAAATGGCTATGGTAGTTGATTAAAACTGATTCCACTTGGGAGCTGAGTTAATCCCTTGCTCCTCTTCCATTAATACATGAAAGAAGCATTTATTAAATACCTACTGTATGCACACCTACCGCGTGCCACTCACTGTGCTCAGAGCTCCCTGCCCTCCAGGTGGTGTCAGCCCAGGGCTGGAGACACCAGGATCCTACCTGTGTGCTGAGCAGTCGGGAAGCTGCAGGTGGCCGCAGGGGCTCCAGGGAGGGGCTGGGCGAGACCTCCCCCTTGAGGAAATGATCCTAAGCAGGGGTTTGAAAGCCGATTGGATGCTTACAAATCAGACCTGAGGGTGAAGAGCATTGCAGACTGGGGGAAGGGCACACACACAGCAAAGAGTTGATGGAAAGGATGTGGTTGATTTGGGATCCAAAGGGCCAGAGTGCTGGGGACAGGGGAGGGGCTCAGTGGGAGTCTGAGGTCGTGCGGTCAAGTTGGAATGTCCTTAAAACCCACTCAGGAGGCTTGGACCAAAGGTAGGGCCAAGCCCTTGAAGGACAGAGATCGAATTAGATTTACTCTGAAAGAGATTGCCTACTGGATGGTGGGGGATCAGGGGGAAGAAAGAGAGAGGGTAGGGCTGGGGGCTGAGACCCCCAAGACTCCGAGGAGGAACACAGACTGGGGAGGAGAGGCCACAGTCGTGGAGAGTTTCACGATACTAGGGAGCACTGATGTGAGCACCGATGAAGGTGGGCGTGCCTGCACCAGCCTCGGGTTGCGGGGCCTCGTGGTGGGGTGCAGGTGGGAAAGGATCTAAGGCCCTGTGGCGTCCCTGTGGATGAGCTGAGCCAGGAGGAAGTTCACGGCAAGAAAGGGGAAGAGTGTGGGGGGAGGTGGTTAACTCCAGCAGCAGGGGACTTGGGGGATGGATATCGGGGCAGGTCGGTTGGGCTGAAAGCAGGGATCGCGGCAGGGGCGGGGGGGGGGGGGCGGGCAACAGGGAAATCCTCCAAAAAGAACAAGAGCAAATGCCTGAAGGAATGGAAGAGAATGCCTTGGGAGCCTCTAAGTTGGTGGTAGAGAGTGGAAGGCGAGAGTTGGAAGTGGGCCATCCCCCGTGAACGAGCTCCCCGGAGTCTGGTCTGCCTGCGGCACTTGGAGGCCTTCGGGAGCATGGGTGGGTTTTGCACACAGAGAGGCCCGCGGGTTCCGGCTGGAGAGGGTCCAGGCAAGAGAGGTGGCTGTTCTGGAAGGGGCTTCAGGTCGGAGATTCAGGGGGCTGTAGAGATGGAACCCGGGGCCAGGCGGGCCTCCCGAGGGCCACATCTCCTCTCCCGACAGAGCCAGAGGCTCCTGGGCTGCTCCCATGAGGGACGCGGGGTGGATGTGACATGGTGCCACCGCCCTCGAGCGACACAGGCATGTGAGGTTAACACGTCCTGTTATGACCCTGCCGCTGGGGGTGTGCAGTGTGTTCTGCTGTGAGAACACAGCTGCGGGTTGGAGCTGCTTTGGGAAGGGGGGGCGCTTCCGATGGATGTGGGCTCGGCCTGCAGGTCGGAGGTCACTGGGCATGGGAATCAAAGGGGCTTTGTGGTGATGGGAGGGCATGTGGATGAGGAGTAAGACGCTATTGAGTTGCAGGGCTGGGGAGGCTGTGTTGGGGGGACATGGGGACAGAAGGGACAGTGTGTCCCTGGTGGAGCCGTTGGTCAGTGAATACACATCAGTCCCTCCTTCCACGGGCCAGAGGCCGCCCTGCCCGAAGTGCTATTGAATCGATGTGTCCCCTGACCTTTGCCACAAGGGAATGTCAGGATGGCCTCGGGAAGGGGCCAGATCCAGCATCGAGAGACAGATCGTTCCAATTACACATGTAAAGCCAGTGGTAGTCTCTGGCAAATGAAGGGGAGGGATAAATAATTGAACACCATTTTTCTGTCTTACATCATTAGCGTAGCAAACAGAAGATAAATTAATACACTGTCCCCAAACAACTGAGCTGCAATAATTGTACAGGACACACTTAATATGAGGCCCAGAATAGAAAAGTTTCTTTTCACTGTGAACAAAGACATTCTGAACCCTGGAAGCCGAGGGAATACCTCCACGGCGTAATTAGCCGGTCGCGAAGTCTGGCTACCCACAGACATTCCTGCCTGTGACCAGGGCAGTTGAGGGAGGAGGGGGAGCGGTGGGGGCTGTTGAGGCAGGATCTTGTCGACTTAACGAGGCCCATTAATAACCCACTGGTGTTTCTACTTTCCAAGTTGTCTTCTGTGTCTCGTGGCTCTGAGGAGCCAGGAGAAAATCTTGCTGCCCCTCTAAATGGGACTCTAAATCTTCTCTCCCAGGGGATTACAAGTGCTGTGACTTGGTTGTGAAAATAAAAGAATGCAGGAAGAGTGAGGAGCCTGAGCCAGCACCCCCCGAACCGGCACCCCCCAAACCAGCGACCCCTGAGCCACCAGAGACCCCTGACCTGTCTGAAGACCATTCTGAGGGTCAGCGAACACCTGTAGGCTCCTTGACCCTGCAGGTAAGGCCCTCTGTGCACCCGGCTTGATCCCGACCAAAGGGACACCTTTACCCGGAGAGTCCGTGGGGCACGATGTCACTTCCACCTCTGAGACTGGAGGCTTGACTCCCCTTCATAATGGCTGTGTGACTCTGGGCAGGTCCCCTAGCCTTTCTGGGCCTCTGTCTCACCGTGTGAGTGATGGAGAAACGATGTCTACTCTGCTGGGCTGGAAGGAGGATCACATAATACCCCCAGTGACAATGATCACAGCAGGGACAGCACGTCTTGAGAACTTACGGGTGATGCAGGGCAGGTCGCTTCATAGGCATCAGAGCGTTCCATCCTCGCAGCCCCCCTCTGGGGCAGGGGTAGGGGTAGGGCCCCTATGATTTCATCCTCGTGTAAGGATATTAAGCTTTGGAAAGATGAAGGAGGTTGCCCTAAATCACATGGCCATGAGCTCAAGGATATGAAAGCTTTCATTTGGTGTCTGTTCCTGGTTGTAAAAGTAATATGTACACGTTTTTTAAAGTTCAAAATTATAGAGAGATAAGGATTAGAAGGGCAGACAACTCTGAGAAAGCCCCAGCCAGCAGCATGTTGTATAATGAGACACCCTGTCTAGGAAAGTACCTGATATGTCACACACCTCCCTGCACATGTGGAGATGGTGCCATCGGCTGGTCCCTGCCCCCTGGGGTCCTCCGTGGGTCCATGGTGAGAGACTCCTGATGCCCCCGAAGCAGCCATGGGCCAGAGGGCTGTTTCCGGGGGCTGTCTGTGCAACCCCAGTGTGCCTGGGACCGAGGGATGGTGCCATGGAGACCAGCTGGCCAAGAGGACCCTCCTCCTGCCACAGCACCTGAGCTGCACCCCCCACCCCCGCAACCTGGGCTCCCAAAGGGCTGGGAGAGGACTGGGGCGGAGGAACAAGCCCGCGATGGCAGCGCAGCCAGAGAGCCTCTGCTGAGCACCTGCTGTGCGGGGTGGGGGGGAGCAGGGCAGTGGCCGCGAGGGATCCAGCGTGGGTGAGACATGGCCCAGCGGGGCCCTAAGTGCGTGTGAATCAGTTATAGGAGGCGGACTGTGAGGTTCCACGATGCTCAGGCTGGAGCGGGAGACGGGCCGGAGCTTCCCGGGCGAGCTGGAGCTCTAGCTGGGGGTGTGGCGGGCTCCTACCCCAGGGCGGAGCACTGGCTGGAGGTTTCCACGGAATAGCGGGTGAAGACCATGGAAGGCAGTGTGGAAAAAACGGGGGCGGCCCTCAGATCCACCCAACTGCAAGGAGCCTCGGGTTGCGCATCTGTTGAATGGGGATAAACAGACCTGCCTTCCAAGGTCAACGTGGGGGTTCCCAGAGACACCTAGAGCTCAGAGCCCAGTGTCTGACACAGAGTGGAACGCATCCGTGGACCCAAGTACGTGGATTAGGGCAGGGGTGGAGCGGGGAGCGTGCTGAAGGGCAACGGGGCCACGCAGACATCCCTCCGTGAAGCTTGCAGGGCCAGTTTGCAGGGGCCCCTGGGGGGCTCAGCGGTTGAGCGCCTGCCTTTGGCCCAGGGGGTGATCCCGGGGTCCTGGGATTGAGTCCCACGTCGGGCTCCCCGCAGGGAGCCTACTTCTCCCTCTGCCTGTGTCTCTGTCTCTTTCTCGGTGTCTCTCATGAATAAATAGAATCTTAAAAAAAAAAAATAAATAACCAGTTTGCAGAGGCAAAGATACTTTGCCAACTTTGCCGTCCTGGGAATAGACGTTCCCATTAGCCAGGATTACGGTTTCTCCTGAAAAGGCACGTATTTTGCCCTGGGTGGAGGATCTGAGTCTGTGTGTGAGGCTTCCAACCCCCAGCAGAAGCAAGTGACTCATAAACCCTTCCTTTCTTTCCCCACCCATGTGTCTTTGGAATATGCAATTCGGGGCACTTGGATTTTGGTCCTTTGGAGATTGAATGGGTGGCCAGGGAAGGAGGGGTGGGTGGCAGTGTGCCCTCTCGCTGTCGGTGACCAGGGGGCCCTCGGTGCCGGCCGGGGCTGACCCGCAGGACCTGTGTCCTCATGACACGTCTCCTACAGTCTTGACATGAGGCAGCAGCAGAAAGTCGGGGTGTGCTCACGGCCGTGGCTGTTGGTCTCTGAACGTGGTCCTTTCGATCAGCTTCCTGACCAAATCAGAGGGGTGTGTTGTCTGTGTCACTTCTATTAAAAAGGTAAAATATCTTCGTGCTGTTTTTAGGAAGCACTGGAAACCCGTAAACCCCAGTTCATTTCTCGCTCCCAAGAGCGGCTGAAGAAGCTAGAACATATGGTACAGCAGAGAAAAGCCCAGCGGAAGGAGAACCTGGGGCAGAAGCAGACCCTCTTTCCCGTCCGCACCAACAAGAAGCAGTTCACGGTTCCCCACCCCCTTAGTGGTAAGCTACAGGTGGCTTGGGAGGGCAGGTGAGGCTGGGGGGTAGGGGGGGCCTGAGGGGCCGGGACCTTCACCCACAGTGATGGTGCAAATGCTACCCCTGACCTGCAGCGGCCTCGGGTTTGCTGCATGCGCCCCAACCCCAGTATCCTAAAGCCCAGCCCGTGCTGGGCGCTCGTGTGGGGCACTGGGTTCAGCAGAACGCGCTTGGACACGAACGCACCTCCGGAGCTGGGCAGGAAGCCACACGCCTGCAGCCGCCAGGGTAGCAAGTTCACATTCTTGGCTCCCAACAGACATTTGCAAGAGATCCCCTCTGCCCTTTATAGATTGCAAAACAGATCTCCGGGCGCGAGGTCAATTCCAGCTTGTCTACATCAACATTCGTCATCTGGAAACCCCTTTCCTGCTGTGAGCTCCGAGAGTGGATGCCCAGCTTTCCAATCACGGTGGGGCTGGTGTCGTGCTGACCCCAGGGAGGGGCGGCACGCATAGGCTCGCTAGACAGGGAGTTCTCAGGAATCTTCTCTGGGCCAGGCACCTTGCTGGGAGCCGCGGATGGCGCAGGGAGCCAGACGGGCCTTGGTCCTTTCTTCTCGGACCTTATAAACAGACTATTAAAGCAGCAAGAATAATAAGAAGAGATGAGAGCAAAACTGGGGACCTACGGAAGGCCTGCCAACTCAAATCTGAAAATCTGGAGGCCTGGGGAAACCTCCTTTTTATTCCTTTGGACAGAGGAACAAGAGCTTTCTTCGTAGCAAAACGTGCTGGCCCCCAGGAGGTGAAATCATGGGTATAAATCTAATAAAAGTCCTCTAGGGAAATAAGCATATTCAATAAAATGCAGCTTAGCAAACATTACAAACAGCGTAGGGGAGCCTGGGTGACAGAGGCCAAGGGGTGTGATGCCAGGATGCCCTCTGACCTCTGTGGCCCGTGGGCAGGCCGTCTCCTTCGTCCACCCACGACGCTGCAGGTCCTAAGACCCCGGGCAAGGGTCATCCTTCTCGTGGCAGAGGATTTTGCTGTTCCTTCCCAGTGACGTTTTCCAGCATGCTTTTTCAAAAAATTAAAAAAAAAAACCAAAAACAAAATGAACATGCAAAGACTTTCCCTCTTTGACAATGTGTCTCACCAGTGTTTTCAAGCTGCCTGGCTGGATTTGGGTGTGTTCTCCTGGGGACTAAACTCTCTGCTGGCTCGACAAAGAGCAATCTGGGTTCAGGAGCAGACTTCTCAGGTTACCACGAGGGACCAACCGTCAGCCGCAAGTGGGAGCCCCCTGCGCCCTTGGATGTCTGCGCTTGTCCTGGGAAGGGCTGCCAGGGTGCTCGTGATGGGTGAGCCACTTGGCCTCGACATTTCTGAAGATCTTGCTTGTTAGAAAATGACAACAAACACGAATCAGCGCCGCCGTTGACCTCGGCAGATTCATGTGCAAAAAATGGCATCTGATTAGCTTCCTTTTTAGTCGGGAAGTTTAGTTTTAGCTTTACTTTGTGCAGGAAGAAATGGGGACCCAGAGACACCAGGAGTGTCTTCCGTGTGGGGCCGTTCGTCAGCAGCGGCACAGGGTTCCTCGTCCCCTGGGCCAGCTGCCTTCCAGCTGTGGGTGCCAGATGCTCTAAGATGACCATCGTCGTCTCCACTATTGGAGAGATGCCCGTTGGTCCCTCCTCGGGCTGCTTTAACAAGTGACCACAGGCCGGGTGGCTAAAGTAGTAGAAATGTGTTGTCTCAGAGTCCGGGGGCCAAAAGTGCAAAATCAGGGGGTCTAAATGGCTGGTTTTCTTCTGGATGCTCAGAGGGAGCATTCACGCTAGGCCTGCGTCCTAGCTTCTGGTGGTTTCTGGCAATCCTTGGTGTTCCTTGGCTTACAGATGCATCACTGCGTTCTCTGCCTCATTCTTTACGTGGCCACCTGCCCTTGTCTGTGTGTCTTTGTATTCGAATTTCCTCATCTTAGGAGGACACCAGTCTCTGATCGGGGTCCACCCTCATCCACTATCACCCATTCTAACTTACACGCGTCTGCCAGGACCCTGTTTCCAAGTTTATTCACAAAAACAGGTTGAGTGGGGGGGTGAGGACCTGAACATGTCTTTTGGGGGAGACGGTATTCTCAGCACTACATTGTCCAACTGTGGCATTTCCCCCTCAACGGATCTGCTTACAAGTTCATGTTAAATGAAATCTTTAAACAAAATTCACTTTATTTTTTTAAAAGGATTTTATTTATTTATGAGAGGCACAGAGAGAGAGGCAGGGACACAGGCAGAGAACAAGCAGACTCCCTTTGAGGAGCCCTATGTGGGACTCGATCCCGGATCCCAGGATCGTGCCCTGAGCCAAAGGCAGACCCTCAATCGCTGAACCACCCAGGCATCTCCAAAATTCACTTTAAATGAATATCTTGAAATCGTCTATATTAAAGGGCGATCGGACCCAGTCAATGGTTTTAATAACCAGTCAATAGTTTAAGTACCTTTTCGTCCCCCCAGCTCGGAAGTAGCCACAGCCACTAGGACGCTGTGGGCAGGACTTTGGGGCAGGGGTTTTATGGCCACTGCCCGTCCCTGCCGTATTTATGTGTCGATGAGAGCTTTATGCTCCTGTTTGTTTGTGTTAGGTCAGTGAAATCAGACAACTTTGGAAACCGGAGCCTCGTGCGAGCTGGGGCAAGGGAGAGGGAGTGTTTAGGGCCCCATTAAACAAGTCTACGGTACACATCTTGTCTTCAGCCTGTCTGCTGGCAAGATGATAAAAGCGAAATGCAGATGTTTTCCTTACATGCTAAATTAGTTAATAAATCATATGCGTGAACGAGCTGTGGCTACAGTGTCAAGACGTCGACTGGAAGGAAGGAAGGAAGGCAGGCAGGCAGGCAGGCGGGCTTTCCGAGCTGGGCTAGCTGCCTCCCGTCGCCGGGGTTTGCACAGCAGTCTGGTGTCGGGGACGCACCTGAGAGGCTCAGGTGGGCGCTCTGGTGGCTGACAGGTGCCTGGCCGGCCGGGGGCTGCCGGGACGGCGGGCATCTAAGTGGCGGGCCTGCTGACAGCGAGGGCCAGGGCGCCGGCTCTGCTTCCTGTTGACCCATGAATGCCGAGCAGTTTTCAGGGTTCAGGGCCGGGCCGCACGTGTGCATGCACGCGGACAGGTGGACAGGTGTGGGACAGGTAATCGAGCTCCCTGCTGGTAGATGGGGACGTTCATGAGCAGCTGAGACTCCGGGGAGACCAGGAAGCGAGTAGCCTTATGAAGGCCTGTCTCCACCTGCCTGTCTCTACTACTCGCCAGCTGTGGGTTGAATCAGAGTCAGCACACGCGTACGTTCTTTTCCTGGCCCGGAGCCCCCCGGGCCCACCGTGGTGTGGCTGTGGCAGTGACACGGGACTTTGCTCCTCTGTCACTTCGCGAACCTTTCTTGAGAACTCAACCGTGTGCCAGGTACAGCCCCTGGTCTCACGGACCTCCCCAGCTCGTGGGGGAGGAAACACAGGGAGAAGCGCCACTTGGGGCTGGTGGGCAACTTCGGATGGGGAGACCTCCAAAGCGTGCTGGGCTGAGGCCGCGTTGGCTCATCGAGGCGCAGAGCAGGTGCAGCGGGATGGGGGTGCGTGAGGTGTTGGGTCGGCTCGGATGGAACTGTGGAGTGGGGGTGTGGGCCGACGGGGTGGCAGACGGGCCACAGAGGAGCCCAGGAGGGCTCACAGGGATCATGAATGCTGCTTCCAAGTTGAACCTTATTCCGAGGTCAAGAGCTGAGGCCAGGGCAGGACGGGATGGGCAGGCCTTGGGCAGGGCAGCGGGATCCAGGACGGTGACAGATGGGACAGCTTTTGAGGTGATGGGATCAATGTAAGGTAGTGACTGCTGAGTCGTGGGGGAGAGAAGGTGAGAGCCAGGGAAGCAGGAGGAGGAAGGAGGAGACCATGGACCTGCAGTCTCAGGGCCATCCCCCGCCTTCCCTGCCATCACTACCTGGCTCCCAGGGGCCTGGGGGTTGGTCCCTAACTTGGAATGTTTCAGAATTAGTCATCGCTTCTGCCTAATAGGATGAGTGAGGGGCGGGATGAACAGAGAGCGTCAGGTGTAGGCAGCGCCTCTGTAGCCTGTAGGTGCTCCATCAGCGGCGCCCTCACCACCGCCTGCTGACCAGGGTGTGGCTCCGGCCTGTTCCCGCTGCAGCCCCGCAGCCTGGGAGTCCAGCCCAGAGCCCCCCCTGGATTTCATCCCGACCCCATGACCTGGGCCCCTCCTGGCCTGACTCTGCCCACCCCCCACACTTCCCAGTTGGTGTCCTTAGCTGTCTGTCCTTGCATCAGAGTCCCGGAAGCACCTAAGAGAAGCCTTGTCTGTCTCTCCTTGTCTCTGCCATATAAAATGTTGCCTCACCTCACTGGCCCTGCCTAAGTCCAGCATCTTCCTTCACCTCTTACTCCCAAGGCCCTTCCTTCTGGTTCCCGTAATGCCTGACCTGCATGGTCATGGGAGCCCCGCCGTGCTCTCACGCAGTCCTGGCTGCTTCTGTCTCTCTGCTCTCTGCCTATCGGGATCCTCCTGGTGACCCACACACAGTGTCCCCCTAACCTGCAAATGCCTAGAAAACCCATGAGGCATGTCCCCTCCTTCCATGAAGCTCTCCCTGATATTCCCATCCCTTCCCCTGCCCCACCCCATCCTGCCTTGTGAGGGCTCATGGCTCTTGTATGTCTCTGGATCCCCAACCTTCTTACCTTCTCCACCCTGGCTTACGGTCAGGTGGGGATGCTAGTAAAGCTCCCCCTAGACGGTAAGCGCCGACGGGCACACCCCGCACTGAGTCACTCTGGGCTGCTCTGCTGCATGTAGCAAAACAGACTGAATTCATCTGAATTGCATTATCCACACTTCCCAAGGTGATCCAAGTCAGAGCCATTCAGATCACGGACCAGTAGAGGAACGGAATTCTCTGGAAGGCACCGCAGAATTCCTCCTCCAGCAGATCTGCCTTCACTGATGATCTTGGCCAGAGCAAAGTATTAAAATGAATTTGCATTCCCAGAGCGTCGAGCTGGAGAAACGACCCAGCAGATATGAGATGGCAGGGAAGTCATCGCAGTCATAAAAATGTGCTGTTCATCATGCAGCTAAGCTGAGCCCCGGCCGCATGGTCCACGGCTGGTCCGCCTGGTCTGATCTCGCGAATGTTCTCCCATAAAACATCTGAATAAATATTTGGGGGGGGAGTAGTTCTCCCAATATTACTCACAAAGGAATTTTTAAATGTGCTTATCAGATAAAAGTCATTGTTACTTCATCAGTTCTGCAAAGAAAACAAGCAGCTCGGTTTAGCTAAGAGACTGTTTCCCTGATTCAAAGATCTTTCCAAGTGCGCTATTATGGTGTCCTTCACAGGCCGATGATAAAGGTGTTGTGTTTCTTTTTAAGAAACGTGGGAGAAAAAGACCAATTTACGTCTGTCGGTTAGAAGGACAGTGCTGTTTCCAATGAAAATAGTTCAAGGTGGAAACAGGAATTACAGAGCGGTAAGGAAAAAAAAAAATCACTTTATGGGAGATTCCTTTTCCCAATTGTCTGGATTTTATTTTCCAAATGATTTTCCTTTTATCTCACGATGCAGTTTAGTAGTAAACCTTGCAGTGACACTGAGTATATAAATCTACTTGGCAATGGGAAGGAAAGTTTATTCATCATCTGTAAATCACCATATTTTGTGGTTCCCTAAAAAATGCTGGCAAACCCTGGAATTGGAGCAAACAATGACTCTCATATCAACAGTTAATCTTTCAGACTTTCACTAACTGTTGCTGTTTTACAGTGAAGTGTGTGATTTGAGCCATTGTTAAAGTCCCTTTAAATGAGTAATTTAAACTTGCCGTTGAACACACACACTTTTAAGGGAAATGTGGGGAAAGTAGAGCAGATTTTCTTTTTAAGATAGATTAATTGCTATGCTGTAGGTATAAACACTAACTTTGAAAACTGATGATTATGACTGTCAAAGGCACCCATAAGTTGTGCAACAATGAAGACTGCTTACATTTGTTTCACCTTGTTTCCCCTATACTTTTCCAACCTTGGAAATGCTTTTATCCAATTCTCGAGAGTCCACTTTGGAAATACCGCTCTAGGACTCTCTGCTTATGGAACTATCTACCGTGCTTTGCTAAGGAAACCCCACCTCCTGGAGTTTAAGTCTTCCATTTCCCACAGAAACCTGGGATTGTGGAATGGAGGTCTTACTCTCCTTACTTGTATCCTTTGGTCTAGCAGTGCCAGGAAGCAAGGGTTGAGGGCCCTGGCGGCCTCTGGGCTGTAGAGTTTGGTGCCACCTTCACGGTCTGGGGTCTGCTTTGCCTCATTGGAAGCTTATCCATTGACAGGCTCTGTCTAGACCTGTCTCCATGTAGGTTCCTCCGGCACCCGTAACCATGCCATCATGCTGGTACCCAGCACAAAGTCCATCAGAGGAAAGGAGCCAGTCATAGTCCCTTTGGAAAGTATTTCACAAATGTGACTCTAAAATAATGGCAAGAGTGGGCGTTATCTATACCAAGAGCTTAAGTAGGAGTGATGCAGAGGAGAGGTAACCATTGATACAGGCTTGCCTTCCTCTGCGGTCCTCGTGGCTTTCATGAGAGCCAGCAGAGAGCCTTGGGCCCCTTCATCGTTTGCTGGGCCTTTGAGGAATAACCAGATAATACATAGAAATATTAACATTTGTTGTCTTTGGCCATAGGGATGGAGCATGGATGGAAAGGAGCAAGGGTGTTGGGAGGATGAGGAAGCAGAGTAGAAAAAATCCATCCCCCACTTTGTCACTAAGGAGTCAGGGCCACTTGGGAAGAGAGCTGGCCTGGCAGGAGCTATAAGCCAAGTCTGGAATCACATAGCAAAAGACCCTGAAGGAGCAGGGAGGGAGGTGGGGGGACTTGGCTGGCTGCTCTTGGTCCAAGCACAGGATAAAACCAGGGATGGCATGAAGACTCCACTTCTTTCCACAAATGTTCTTCGTAGACATGTTGGCCTTGGGGATCTGGTTCCTCTCGCTGGGGGAGCTGAAGTTACGGCCCCTGGGCCCCACCAAGGGCTTTCCCATTATGAAGATTTGCGGGGAGTCTCATGGGCTGCTGGTGGTGTTGGCGGGCTGTTGTCACTACCAGCATCCCTGCCCGGCTCTCTGCCCCAGGACAAAACTCTGCGCGGGGACTGAGCTCTCCGCCAACAGACCGAGTGACTTGTGTAACCAGCGGACTTCATACCTTAGTACCTGCGGAGAGAAGTCGGCATCCCTGGAGACCTCTGGTGTATCCTTGAGCTCTTGATGCTGCGTCCCTTCTCCGGAAGGATGGGAGAGCCTCGCTGCGTTTTCCAGCTCTGACATCAGCCCCTCTCTGGTGTAGCTGGGTGGTAATTGAGCCGAGCATCATTTGCATGTCAGTGCCAGCATCTGTGCAGCCGCCACCACCTTCCAGGGCCCGGAGCAGCCTGCCTACCCTGTGGAACTGCCATTCAGAGCAGGATTCCACCGAAGGCCAGAAATGATCTGAGAAAAATGAGAATGTTTATCCAGCACAGGATTTTATCATCGCAAGAGCACTTCGGAGGCAAGGCACTGAAATATCTTTCCACTCGCCTTTGTGCGGTGCCGTGTGTACCATTTAATTTCGGGAGGCTAATTAGCCCAAGCTAGACCACTCCGCTGTTGCCTGTGTCAGGCAGATTAGAGGTGCCACCAAAGTGAGCTGAATAGAAATGATGTGCAAGGGACTGCATTTAACTCTTGAAAGCCATGATGTAAGCACTCTGGCCGAAAGGATGGCCAGCTGCTCAATGGCCTTGTGATCTCAGAAAGCACAGATACTGGGGTCCTTTGTTAGGGAAAATCTGTCAGAGAACCGCCCCCCCCCAAAACCCGCACCCCATCTGCATTCTTTTTCGATAGACCCAATGTTTCACAGAAGATGCCGAGAGGTGTAGACTTGGTATGGACACTCCAAAGTGGTTTATTGGCTCTATGCTGGATTCTCTCCAACAGGCATCTCTTGGTTTTGGGGGTTTCTCAGGTAGGGGGTGCAAGGACCTGAAGGATTCTTCAAAGTGCTCAGGGTGACTGCAGAGAACAAGCTCCTGGGAGGGAGCTGTAGTAATAAATCCAGTGTGAACTTGATTATCATTTAGATTACTTGCTCAATAGGGAAAAGGAAGCTTTGCAGTCAGAGCCATAGATAGGGCCCCGTATGGAGGGAGAACCACCCCAGGCCCATAAACAACCAATCATGCTGGCGACTGGCTGATCCTTGCTGCCTCCTGGCGATACAAGGTGAAGGCCACCTGTCCCCTTGTGTGTGTGTGTGCGTGTTCACACACGTAGGAGGCGAGGGTTATTAATAAACACGTGTGTTTACAGAGACCGATGGGGTATCAGGACTCAGCTCTTACTCCGCGGCCCCCCCTCCCCCCCCCCCCCGAGCAGCCTCAGGGGCACCAAGATCTTGGTAGCTTGTTACTGGCCAACTTTGAAACAGGCAAGGGGTTAAGTGTGTCTGGCCTTGCCAAATTAAATTATCAACAGGCCCCCTGGCTTCGATACAAGAATGAGCCAGACACAACAGATTCGGGGTTGGGGGGGCAGGGGAGAAAGGATTTTCCAGAAATACAGAAATGGGCAATTTACCTTAGAAATTTTATTGAAAAAACTGAAAACAAACCCCAAACCTCCTCTCTTTGAGTGTTAATGAAAGGTAAATACAACCAGGGTTCTCCTCGCTCCCTATCAGTGAATTGCAATAACAACGCTTCAAGGAAAATCCATAAACGGCCAATAAGCAGGCTGCAAATTGTTCTCACCAGTCACTTTAATTTCATAAAGGCAGAATTTCATTCAAAGAGAATTGATAGAGGCGGTTTTGCGGTATTTTTTTTTTTTTTTAAACAAAGCGCATGCAGGGTGGTTTCCATTCTACGAAGTGAGGCCCCCAGTGGATCCTGTCGCACGGGGGCTTGAAGAACCGACTCTTGCTGCACACAGGTCCCCGTGGTTCTGCGACATCCCCCCACCACCCCCTGGGCCACCCTTCCTCCCCCCACTGTCAGCGTCAGCTTTTTTTTTTATTTGTTTTTATTGAAGGTCGATTTGCCATACTAAGATTCAGCTCTGCTTTCTCCTCCTGCCAAGCCCCCCCAGCCCTGCTCTTGCCCCCAAGGGCTGCCCACTCCCCCAGGAGCCCTCCGCCCCATGCAGACAACATTGGTCCCGGCTCCCAAAGACCTTATTTTTCTGGCTCTCACCCTGGGCTTTAAGCCCTTGGTCTTAGTGACCTTCGTGTCTCTACTGCATAGCACCAAAGGGGTGGAAGCCTAGCAGGCATCTGGTGAACAGTTGCTCCAGCCCACAGTCTGGAAGTCGTCCCCATCCTCTCCCAGCTCACCACTCGCTTCGCCCACGGGCAGTGTCGGTGAAGCCAGAGCCCACCAACTTCGCCCTCGGAGCACTGCCCTCTCTAGCTCCCCCTCCAGGTGCCTGATTCCTTCCCCAGGGCCTGTCTGTGGCTCCTCCATCTGAGTTTGTTTATGAACAGCCGCTGGCCAGCTTTTACCAACACTAATCAGATCTCCTGGTTAGAACCCCACGTGGTTCTCCATCTCGCTCACTTTTTTTTTATTTTTTTCATTTATTCATGAGAGACACAGAGAGAGGCAGAGACACAGGCAGAGGGAGAAGCAGGCTCCTTGCGGGGAGCCCGATGTGGGACTCGATCCCAGGATCCCGGGATCTGGCCCTGAGCTAAAGGCAGACATTTAAATGCTGAGCCACCCAGGTGCCCCCCCACCTTTTAAAAATGTTTATCTCTCTCTCACTTTGAAGAAATACTCCTTACCAGGCTTGCAAAGCTGGCTTACAAAACCCAGTACAGGTGGTTCCCAGTTTGGGTGCACAGTAGCATAGTCTAGAGATTTTGGTTTACATTTCCAGTGCCCACGCTCGGGCATGGTGCTCACAGTCCCCGGGGGGCTCTCAGTAGGTGTGCCGGGCAGGGGGGTGGGTAGTGGTGCTGTCTTTGATCTTGTGTCACCTGCTGGCCTGACTTTGCCTCATCCTCGAGCCCTCCCTCCCTCACACTGCATCCATTGTGGCCCTCGCTGGTTCTCCCCACTGACCCCCTTCTCCCAGAGCCTCCCACAGCTGGTCCTATGTTCATCTGGGTTCTGGTTTCAATATCTCTTCCCCCCACTGCCCCAACCCCCCTTTACCATGTGATCACGTTTCATTTCCTTCCGATCACTTGCCTGATACTTTGTGGCTGGTTTGTTAATCATCTAAACACCACACACCCCCCACCCCAACAAATGAGGTTCATGATGGTAGGATCTTACCTTTCTTCTGAGCAACCCCTGGTGATGTAGTAGTTGCTCATTAGATGTAGGAGGGAGGGAGTACAAGAGAAACACATTTGGGGTTGGCCTCATGGGAAGTGGACTGGCATTATCAGGGCTTCCAGTATGTGGGTTCTGCAATACGAGTCGGTGGCAGTGTTCTGAGGTTAAGAGCACGTGTGGACAGGGCTGGATTAATTCGGGCTGAAACCCAGCTCTGCCATTCACTCTTTCACTTCATGAACCTGAACAGGAAACAGCCCTTTGACCTCAGATTTCCCCAATCCTAAAATATGGAAAATCATGAGCAAGTCACAGGGTTGGTATGAAGATCACATAGGGAAGCATCCAGTAAATGCTAGGAGTATTGTTATCAATAATAACAAGGACCCCCCACCACCACCATGTCTGATGTGCCATTTCTCCCCTCTCCTTCCCCCCTCTGAGAGCCAGATAGAGTTCTATGTACTCTGGTGAGGTTGAGAGCCATCAGCAAGCCACTTGCTTTACTTCAAACAACTTCCTTCAGGCGCCCAGAACCCCTGCTTCTCTCTTTGGTCTCTCTATTCATCAGATGGGCTTGGTGGTGTTATGAAACCTTTAAGTCAGCAACTAAGGAGCACTTTCCCAGAGTGTGGGTGGAGCCCACCAGCCCAGGAGGGCCTGGCCGGCTTGGATGCCGGACCTACTTGTTTTGCACCTAATGTGGGCTGCTGGGCCCCGAATTTCAATTCCTGCTGAGGCACAGCAGGCCACGAAGAGCTCAGAAAACAAAACAGTGGAGGTGCCAAAGAGCTCACATTTGCTTTTGTTTCCTCTTGGAAATAAAACCAAAGCCGCTTTGTGATATCAGGTGCTCTAGAGAAATAAACTTAAAAAACAAAACAAAACAAAAAAAACGAATTTCAGAGTACACCACAAACCATTGGATTAAGATTATAAAAAATATCACAGATACGGCTTGTAACATTTGTATTCCTTGGGAGCACCATTATCTGTCTGGGTTGACCGCACCCTAATCTCGAGTCCCTCCTGAGGAATGCTAATCCAGGCTTGACTCTTAATTTTTTTGTAGGGGTTCCTTCTCCTGGCCTGAGTGGGAGTCTTCAAAGTCACACAACCACTTTCCCAAGACCTGGTCGCCTTAAGGTGACACCCCATGTCTTTGGGAAAGTCATCGGGATGTTTCTGAAGCTTTCCTTTCTGGGGCGAAAGCCAAGGGTGGGCGCAATGGTGATGTTGACTGCTTCTTTCTCTCATGCCTTTCCAAACACTGGGGACGTTTCCCCTTAGCTGGGAAAATTCTTCTGATTTTTTTTTTCTTTTGTCTCCTCTCCTATTTCTCTTTGGTATCTTATCTTTGAAGTTAAGTAATGGTGCCATTTTTTTCCACTCATGTTCAATAACTAGACTACAAGCTCAGCCACCCTGTTGTTTCCAGTTTGTAAATCAGTAGCTGTATTTTCTTTCTCTAGAGGGGAGAAATTCATTAGAATTCCTGTCTCTACCCCACCCTCGTGTATATTCGTGGAGAATTCTGCAAGCCCGAGAGGTCTTGCGTGACTCCACAGGAGCGCTGAGTTGGGGGGACAGGCCCCCCATGGAGGAGATTGATAGGAACATGTGAGGTCTTCACTGGGGATCACAGGGAATCCACTTCAACTCTGTGATACTTAACTAGGATGCTGAGGTGTCTGCCTGCTTGTGCTCAGTGGAGGAAGGGACCTGGTCCCCATCCAGGTGTTCCAGGAAGTGTGGCAGCTTCTCAGAGGTACTCCATGCAACACGTACCCCAAGAGGATTTTTGTGTGACAGACTCTTGGCCAGTCTTTAGGGTCAAGAGCCTTGTGGGAGATGGAATTATTGCAGGAGGGTATTCACTATTTTTTTTAAAAAATACATACCACGCTCAAGTGTGCCATCTGTAAGCATCATTGTGATTAGTAATATGGACTTACAATGAAAAACATTCCAGACTCATAGTGATTAGAAGTGGGTAGTCCTGCAGGAGAATGGATGCCAAGGTTGAGTGTCCCTGACCGAGGGCCCCGGTTGTGAGTGTCCACTCCTGCTCTCAAAATGCTCTAGTGATAGCAGGGAGATGTCCTTGTCCTTCGAGACAAGAGCCTAGTGTGGAGATCTTTCACCTGATACCCAGGGCCCTGAACCCAGGGTGACACTTAAGCACATTTTTGTGCCACCTTGGCGCTGCCCCCCCTGCACACCGAGACTATTGCTATCTGAGCATATGCAAGGGTCACTGTCTGCAAAGTATGTTAGATGCTAACCTTGTGCTTCATGACTGTATTTATTGGCAAGACCAATCTATTGGTTGTCCATTTTAATATAACCGTTTACGGTGTCTGAGTGTCTGCTATGTCGTGCAGTATCTGCAGCAGGGCGGGGCTTAGACTGAGGATCAGTAGCAAAGTGTTTACTGAGTCCACTGTAGTGTTTCTCTAGAATGTGCCGTATCCATACCTTCCAAAATTAATCCTCTTTCTCTTTCATTCCAGATAACTTGTTCAAACCCAAAGAAAGGTACATTTCAGAGAAGGAGATGCACATGCGATCTAAAAGGTACTTGGTTATTATGTGAGATCGAAAAATGTGGGGTGAGGCGGGGGAGGGTGTCTGATGCGTCCAGGCGCTGTCCAGAGGAGTCACTATTTCCAGGTCCAACTTTAATGTCTTGAGGTCTTCTTGGCCGTGAGTTTGAAAAGCTGGCTAAGAGAAGTATAGTTGTCCAATTGCACCTCTGAATGTTAATGCCGTTCTTGGAAAAGCCTTAGGAAAGCGGTGGGTCTTGGATTCTGAACTGGTCCAGTAATTGGTCTCTAAGAGATCCCCAGACTCGTAATGGGAATGCTTCTGCACACGTTCATCGTCTCTGTGGGCAGGTGCTGTGTGTCGCCGTGCACCTTTGAAGGTGATTTTATGAGGAGAGAGGCGGTTTCTCCTGAGGGCCTTGACAGTAGCAGAGCCTGCAAGAAGAGAGTCCAGACTTGGAAGCCCGTGGCACATGGGAGCCAGCAAAGCCACCGCGGGCCACACGCTGGCCTTCCTGACGCTGCATCCCCAGCGGGCCTGGTGGCCCTGCTGGTGCAAACTCCCCTGTTCTGCTTGGCTGCTTGCAATTCCAGACCCCCACAATTTCACCAGCCTGATGCACACAAAGGCGGCCATTCTCTCTGAGCCCTGGCCTCCTACCCAAAAGGCAAGAACTCAGCAGTGTTGGCCAAGTTCATGCAAGTAAAATGTCATTTGTTTATAGTAAAGTATCTAGCACTGGGACGCACTCTAATAATTACACCCAATTGATAGTGAGCTTAGGAAAACCGCTGAAATAGGAAGAATATATTTCTCCACAGTCCAGGCACAAAAAAATCTCTGCTTTTAGCATGACCAAATTGTTTCCATGATAATTGGCCAACTTTGATCATCTGCAGTGTGTGTGTGGGGGGGCTTTGTAAGTCAAAGAGTGGAAGTGACAAGAAGGGGAGCATCCTATTAGCCATCTGATTCACGGATTCACAGCGTTCTAACTGGGGGTGCTGAGGGGCCACCGGGTTTTCAGACTTGCTGTTTGAAAAGTGCAGAGTTGTGTTCTTTTTTTCAATTTTGTGAGAAAATTCAGCTGAGTCTTCCCGTCCTGGTCCCTAAACCCAAAGCTGCTATTTCAGAGCCTTGCAATGAAAATGCTAGATCTCAAAGCAGCATTCAGGGTCGACAGGATGGCCCTGTGGCTTTCCAGAAGAGGAAACCAAGGCTCAGGGAGGATGCAGGAGCTAGGTTATGGGGCATGCCCTGGATGGAGTCTGTACTTGGGTTTTCACTACGTCCTGGGTGGGCTCTGACCCCGGCTCTCAGACTTCACTCACCCACAATCACACTGGACCTTTCTTTTCTTTTGTATTCTTTGTCTTTAGTTGTATTGTTAAATCACATTTTCATTTTAAAAACTCAAACAGTAGAGAAAAAGCTGAAGTCTAAGTCCACTGTCTTCCCCTCCTACCTCCTACCCCACTTCCCTGAGCCCAATCCTTTCCCCAGAGACCCACAGTTATCACCTTCTGTGTATTCTTCTTGGCCTTTCTCTCTGCTTGGAAATTGACTTTTATTTGTACATCTACAATTATCTAACTTTAAATCATAAATGGGGTCATACCATATAAATTATTTTCCCATAGCTTACTTTTTTGCTTTATAATATGTGAGTTCTTTCTGTGTCAAAAGATACAGGCATAGATGATTTTTCTCATTGGTTCTCACTATCTGCTGAGTGGGGCATGGTATGGATGTACCATAATTTATTTAGGAACCCCTTTTAACAAAATACTACATCAGACACTCCAGGAGTGACACCTGGGAATTTTTATCTTAAGCTGCCCACAAGATTCAGATGGTTCGTATCCAGAAGACGGCCTTCTGCATCTGAAGGGATTTCCACTGGAGCTTTGGGACATTCAGCTTTCCTACTGATTCCTTATCGTCTACGTCCCTGGCCCTTTCCAGAATAGTTCCTGGACATGGAAACTGTGTGTGTTTATTTACTCATTCACACCATATCAGTGGAACAAGCATTTCCCAGACACTTTATGCTCCATGGTTGGGGGAGAGCGGTGCATAGAGAGAGTCCGAGCTTCGAATCCCAGCCCACCTTTAGCCAGCTGAGGGACTTTACACGAGTCTCCCATCCTCGCTGGGGCTTGCCTTCCTCAATATACTCCTAACTCTGGGAAACAAACAAAGGGCTGCAGAAGAGGAGGTGGGGGGGGGATGGGGTAACTGGGTGACGGGCACTGAGGAGGACACTTGATGGGATGAGCCCTGGGTGTTATACTATATGCCGGCAAATTGAGCTTAAATTTAAAGAAAGGGGGAAAATGCGGGGAAAAATCATACTCTGGAGGACACAACATGCCTCTTTGAACTGTTGTGAGGATTGAGAACATATATGCCAGGTGATTAGCCTCATGCTCAGTAACCAGGATAAGGTCAGCTGCTAATATTGTCATCAGTAATGTTTTTATTCATTGTTAGTTATTATTTTAACCATAGAACCTATTAAACAAATTTTGTCTGGCTTTCAGACGTGAGAGAAAATGAAAAAAAAAAAAAAAAGTGTTTATCCGAGTGCCATGTATACAGCAATCCCAGAGCTCAGCTGCAGTCCTTCTACTGTGGGTTCTTGCAGAAATATCCTTTGGCGTCTGTACACAAACAGTTTCCGTTAAGAGGTAGGAAAGAAAGGTCCAGAAGAAGGTCTCTTGGGCCCTGCTCGTAACTCAGAAACTCTTGATTTTACACCAGGACCAAAACACAATACTTTATGCCTGAGACGTGTCTGGAAGCACTTGAATTGGGAAGGCAACAGGTTAAGAGGGAGACACACATTTACATGTGTGATCTTCCAGGACGGCTCCTGCTACTTCCATTTATTCCCTGCTCCTTTTCTAAGTCACGGGAAAGTGTCCAAAAACTGTGTAGCAAAAAGGTATCTGGGGCAAGTTTACACAGAGTGGCCAAGCGGCGGGTTTGGAATCTCCCACTTTATGCAAGCGAGTCGTTAATTATCTCAGAGAGACTGGAGGGGCAGAGAAGTGACTGCCCCGCGGACAGGTGGCCTCCCCGCTCTGACTGGGGGGGGGGACCCACGGACTGTTGGCGCCGTCACAGCCCCCCCGGCCCATCCTGGGGCCTGTCGGGGCAGCCCTGGGACTCGGCGTCTCGCAGATCCGAGATGGCCCATCCGCAGCTGGCCTTGCCTTTGAAATGGAAGAGCCTGTCGCCAGGACAGGACACAGACCCGCCACAGGCACACACGGTGTCTCGCCACCACTCAGAGGGTTTTTCTGACTCTGTTTCAGAATCTATAATAACTTGCCGGAAGTTAAAAAGAAAAAAGAGGAACAAAAGAAGAGAGTGATCTTACAGAGTAACCGACTCCGCGCTGAGGTCTTCAAAAAGGTAATGGCCCGGCCGCCAGCAGGTGTGACGTGTGTGTGGCGCGCAGATGCTGACCTTGAACCTGACGTGTTTGTCTCCTGCTTCCCTAGCAATTACTGGACCAGCTCCTTCAAAGGAACGCGGTCTAACCACAGGCTGCCCTGCTGACCCGCTACCTGGCCCTGGGATGACTTCAAACGCTGGATCAAGCATTAAACTTAGCATTATCTTCATGATATGAAACACTTACTTTTCTTTTTTTTTTTCCATAAAGAAAAACATAGCTTCCTGAATTGCTTACCCAAACTGCACAGAAACAGTAACCCTTGAGGGAGCGGGTCGGCAGGCCATCAAGGGGTGACCCACGTGATGTGAACCGGTAGGAACAGGCTCCTCATTTTTCCAATTTGGAATTGACCTTTGGCTTCTGATGTTTGCCCCCACCATTCCCACCGAGGCAGAAAGGCCTTACATGGTTCCACGGGCCTAGATCCCAGGGGGTTATTCTTGTTCATCGGATTGTTGGTACCCGCATCTATCCCTTTTTCAGTATCAGTCCCAATTTTTGCCAGTTCAGCCAACTCCAGACTTTGGGTCAGCACCCAGAATGTTTAAAAACTCCCTGGATGTGTGGGCCGCGTGCTGCTGGAAGCTGACCGTGGATGCAAGCAGGTGCTCCATCCGGGACTCGGGAACGTGCATTCTGTTTGTCTGTGACCCCGGGGTGGGCAGGGCCGTCCTCACTACCCCACCCCACTCTGCTTCTCTTCATTGATAGAAAGTCTGTATCCACAGGAGCTAGGGGAGCAGAATCGGTGGGAGAAAAATTATAGGTAACTTCAGTGTTTCCTGCAAAGCCCCCTCTTACCAAAACAAAAGCTGTGTTGCTAAAGGTGGCCTGAGGGCCCCGGCTCTGCCATTTGTTCTTCCAACGTTGACGATGTTCATTATTTATACATGTGTGTTTGGGGAGTTAAGAACTAACTAGTTTTTATCAAAAATGGAAATAAATGCGGTTATTACAAAAATGAGAATGTCGCTCTGCTGTGTATTCTCTGTTATGAGCTGAAGTTGCTGTGGAGGATGCTTGTTGAGAAATGAGATCACGGCCAGTGGGGGCCTCTAACCCACTCCTCTGCCACCTTCTTACCACCACAGCACCCAGGTCAGGAGCCCCTGCCCCCCAAGTCCCTGGAGAGAGAGAGGCCCCGGGTTGTCCCCAGAGAGCAGGGGTGAGAAAACAGGGAAACTGGAGAGCGAGGGTTAGGATCCCAAAGGCCTCTGATCTCACTAGGAATCACCCCAGAATGCGGGGAGGTTGGGGAGACTAAACAGGAGCCCTACTGGCAGCTCTGTCCCCAGACTGGGGATGTCACTCACTTTCCCTCCTTCCAAGGCTGCATACACCGTCCCCTTTCAGGAATGCCTTTCATTTATGTATCTACTGGAAAATTGCTTAAAAATTCAGCCTTTGGGTTCTGTCCTGACACCGTCCCCTCTGCCCTGCCCTCCAGGATGGATTGGTGCTTCGCCTTTTGGGCACATCGTATCAGAACCCGCCGACCAGAGATGATAGAACAACACAGCGGGGAGCAGACTCTGGATTCAGGTCTCAGCTGCTTTGCTCCGCAGTCTGTGCCCCTAGACCAGGTTATCGGTCTGGATCCAATCAGGGGAGAGAAACTACACGGTAGCTTGGCCAGGGATGTGTAATGTATATGACTATTTACCATAACGGAGCTGCAGGAACGAGGGATCGGCCAGCAAGAGGGAGAAGGAACTGCAAAGCATGCAGGTAGGAGCTGCGCAGAAAAGGAGCATCCCTGCCCATAAGGAGCATCCTCTCCTGTCCTGGGCTGAGGCCTAGATAGGATGGAGAGGGAATGGTTGTTGCTCAGCAGGTGATCCTGCTGACAGATCTTGTTGAAAATCCACCCTCTAGAATTTGCTGGAAGCCAGCTGTCTAGGATGCATGTGGAAGCCATGTTACTGCTGCAGGATTGACTGAGGGGGTGCCGGGGAAGCAGCCACCACCTGACCCACAGGAGCCCACAGAGCCGACTGTCCCAGACCTAGGAAGCAGCACCCTTCTGTCCCACAGTGTCTCTGTCTCCTTTACCAACAAAGCTTAGCGTTGTGCCCGCAAGTGGCGGGAAACCATTTAGAGGGCCCAGATCCATCTCAACGGTAGGCAAGAGGGGCAGCTCTGCAAGGGTGAGATCACACCATCAAACACTGGCCCAGCAAGTTCCTTAGCTTTTCTTGTGTTTCTTTACTATCTTCAGAGAGTTTCCAAGCTTTTCCTAACCGGTAACTTAAATCCAGGGCCCAATCATTTCTAGACTGTTCTAGGACACTTGCTAAGAAGTGGGTTGATGTCACTTAGCAACTAAATATCTCAGAATTCCTGCATGCAGCCAACTTCCAAAAGTTGCCAGTGAAGAGTTTACCCCCTTTGTAAAGCGGATGCCAGGTCTTAAAATCTAAATAGTAAGAAAGAGTCAACTTGGGATCGAATGCCCTTAGACATTTCGTAACTAAGGGCCCGGAGGTGGAGTCCGGGTAGGAGTTTGTGATGTCTGGCTCCAGCTGGTCTGTGCTCCGGGGCAGCCAGCTCAGGCCAGGGCTGCAAGTGAAAGTCCTGCTTTCTGCTAAACTGAATTTTTTCCCCTGTTGTTTGTTTTGTGATGCGGATGAGTAAATTTTGGATATCCTGCATTCCCTTTCTGTCTTATTAAGGTTATAACAGAAATATAATAGTGTTAGAATAAATATGGAAGTCAGGTCTTGAAATCTAAGAGACACCCCTTATATCTCTCTCAGGAGCTGGCTGCCCCAGTTGCCTGATTCTCTTCTTAAAATGAGACTTCAGGAAAGACTTCAATGACTTTGAAATCTTAAGTAGACTCTACCTTTGTCACTTCAATAATCAGATTCATCCTGGAGCTGATTTCTTTGCATCTGAGCATATTTGGGTTCTGGCCTTGGAACGGTTCTCCAGCGATCCAGCAGGTAGCAGGAGCCGAAGATGTGCAGCTGACGGTTCGTGAGCTCGAACCCAGCAACATTTGAAATAATTTGAGCCGGACAGCCGGTAACAGGACCGGCCTGTCTCACCGCGGTCTCCATGACTTCATGTCGAAAGAGAAATTCCTATTTTGGTATTTATCCTTTCTGCCAGCTGGTAATGGAATAATGGAAAAACAATTGCCTTGGGTTTTTTTTTTTTTTTTTTTTTTTAAGCCAGCACGGATTGCCAACCAAACTTCCTGGAAGCTGTGTGCTCCCTGAGTGAGTCAGCAAATGCTTGCTCACATGAAAGGAGGCTCTTTGAAAGAACCGTTTGGGAAACGCCAGTGGCTGAAGGGTGGTTGCAAAGGCTCTTGCCTGGGAAGTTCTCCCATTTTGACACCAGGCGTAAGAATCGCCGGCTCTGGACCTGGACCCGTCTCCGATGCCCCACGCTCTGAGATCGAGGCCGGCCAGGTGCGGAAGGATGAGACGATGAGGCCACCCGGCAGGTGGCTGTCCCCAGTGGGGACCCCGGCCTTCTGGGCTAAGGGAGCAGAAACGGGGTGCAGGAATGACTCCCTGGGGCTCTGTGTGAGAGCGTTGGTGGGCACACTGAGAGCAAAGGAAACAATCCGTGGAGTGATTAAAACGAGTCTATCAGCAGAGGCTTGTGCCTCGTGTGCCCTTTCACGGGTAGGTGAGAGCTGCCCGCCGGGGCGGCTGCAGAGCCCCTGGGTGGCTGGCAGTGAGCTGGCCTGGCCCTCACCGGGGACCCACGCAGGCTGGCAACCTCTCTGCATTTCTCCCCTCCTCTGTCTGTCCCGAGCTGCCAGGACATGTCCCCGCTCATCAGGAGAGACGGTTGTCAGAAAACTCCGTGGGATTCCCCGGGCGTCCCCCTTTCTCCTCACAGTCGGGCTGCTGGTCCCCAAGTGCCGGGCTCCTTCCCGCAAATGTTTTCTCCACCTGGAACCTAGCAACAGCCTTGGCAAGCCTCCCCTCCAACCGAGGGGTTTTGTTTCAAGTCTGTCGGCTGCCTCCAGCACAGTTCTGATCCCGAGCCCCCCAGAGACTGTCTGAGGGGGTTGTCTGGGGTGAGTATAGGGGAGGAGGCGCTGAGAAGCATCCATTTCTTCTCGCATCTCTAAGCAGCTGCTCGCGTCCCCATTCTGGATGCTGCGGGCACCTGCCGGGCTGTAGCCAAAGCGTGACTTCAAGCTAAGATCTCTCAGATCTTAGCACATCAGAGGCTGGAAGCGGTGTGTGTGTGTGTGGGGGGGGCAGCCTTTACTTTCCTCTAGGATCTTCAAAAATGCTGGCTTATTCTTCTCCAAGCCTAAGGAGGAAGGGAACCAAGTTTATGGCCTAAACTGCAGAGAAAAACAGTCATGAGTTTCTTTGAGTCTTTTTGATGAAACAGCACCAGGAGGGAGAGATGGAAAAGCGTCTGGGGGATGACTTTGCTGACCTGCCTGACACAGGGCAGCAGCTGGAACTGATGTCAGGGAGAAGGTATTACGACCGTCCCCCGCGTTAAGCACATACCATGTGTCATATCCTTTCATCAAAGCCAACGGGGCTGCTGCTTGCCTGCTGATGTCCGGGAGAGGGGAATGAGGCATCTTTCACTGCTGCCGATTTCTGAGGAAGTAAAGCCACAGTTATGTGTTGTATCCACTGTGGTTCCTTGTGACTCATGTCGTGACACGGATACCAGAGGGGTTTGTGATGACCATTCACGTACCGGTCATGTGTTGCCAAATATGTCCCTTAGCACTGAAATCTACTGAGGGCATGTGCAGAATTTTTTGTGCTTGTTTTGGTTGAAAAGTATACATGAAGGCTGATTAGGGGGATTTAATTATCAGATGCTGACATAATTATAATTCCAAGTCTTGCTCGCTGGGCTGAAACGTTGGTTAAATCAAAATGACAAAGTGATTCAGGGTAGTTTTCTGGGACTTTGGTAGCCTATGACATTTCATTAGCCAGGCGAAGCTTCTCCTCCCCAGCGGATAGCAGATACCTTTTGTGTGGATGCAAATGGTACGTGCAGACATTGATGTTTCTAGCCGGGGATTTGACTCAGATTAAGGGAATATGATGAAGCCTTTTTTCACATTGAGGGGTTTCAACCATAATTCTACATTGGTGATTGAGTGTGGTTCCCCCACTTCCTAGCCTCTGATGCACGAAGTGGTTTCTGATCGATGGGTCATGAGCAGAACAGAAGAGAAACCCGGGACAAAAACCTGCTGAGCCCGGGATTCATGTATCAAAATGTGTTCAAATGTATCAAAAACTAATGGCTGAGAATGTTGTTTTCCTTTTGAGGGCTAACCACATGCCACATGCTTGCCATGTGCTTTATATGGTAGGGGAGGAGAACATTTTTCCTCTCTCTATCCTAGGTTCTCAGTTAAGCCTCATAATAAAGGACAAATTAATAAAAGACGAACAGAAGTTTATTGATATGTGCATCTCATGTCTCACCTATAGACATGAGACAGGCTCAGGGAGGAGTAAGACACAGGGTCACATCTGCTTCCAAGGTCCTCGGAGAGCAAAGGTCCTGTTTTGGACTGAATGTCTGTGTTGCGTCCAGATTCACATGTTGAAGCCCCAGCCCCCTATGGCTGTGTTTGGAGATGAAGCATCTAAGAATGTAATTAAGGCTAAGTGAGGTAAAAAAAAAAAAAAAAAAAAAGGCTAAATGAGGTCATGAGGATGTGGCTCTGATCTGTCAGGATTAACATCCTTTTAAGGCAAGACACTGGAAAGCTTGCACTCTGTCCCTCAAAATGCATAAAGAGGTCATGTGAGCACACGACACAGGGGTGGCTGCCTACAAAAGCCAAGAGCAGAGACCTCAGAGTGAAATGTAGATTGCTGCTACCTGGATCTTGGACTTCCTAGCCTCTGGACTGTGAGCTATTTCTGTTGTGTACATCTCCCAGTCAGTGGTATTCGTGGCAGCCCAAGTAGCCTAAGATAGGACCCTTGCCATCCTCTGCAGCTCACAATGTTCCTTGCCCACTCTACTGGCACCTGCTACCCCAGTCTACAGCCTGTGTGCTCTCTCAGCTTGAGCCTGCCAGTTCTCCATGCTGACTGGGCTCTGCTTCTGCATTCTCAGGCACAGTATATCAGGAACTTCCTGCTGCCTTCCTGCATGCCTCATGGAAAGGCCTAGAAACATGCTGGAGAAGCAAATTAAAGCCCTTCCTCTGTCCAACCTAGAGGAAGTAGATTTCTCCTCTGGGTCATATCCTGGATTTCCTCTGTCCCTGCCACATAATCTCCAGGATCTTGTCCCTTCAGCAGAGTGCTTGATATGCTCATGAAAATCAAGGCGTTTAGAAAGTTCATTCTTCCTGCCCCATAATGCTTGGCTTCAAGACCATTGTCTCATGAAAGATGTCAAGAGAGTGGGCTTTAGGTCTCAAAGCTATTCAGTGGTCTCTCTTCATTTTCTGAGATATCCACCCCCCCCCCTTTTTTTTAAGATTTTATTTATTCATGAGAGACACAGAGAGGCGGAGACTCAGGCAGAGGGAGAAGCAGGCTCCCTGCAGGGAGTCCAATACAAGACTTGACCCCAGGACCCCAGGATCATCACCTGAGCTGAAGGCAGATGTGCAAACACTGAGCCACCCAGGTGCCCTTTTTTGAGTCTGAGTCAAAAATCTACACATTTACAAATCATGTCCACTTCACATTCATTACCCTCAGAATAGTCCTAGCAGGTAGAGGGTAGGTAGGATCTGGACTGGCTTCCTTTGAACAGGAGGTGGACTGCAGTGTGTGACATAAGGAGGGGGGTGGTTAGAGCTTCTAAGATTAGAATAGTATGGTTTCAGATCACTCTTGAAAACCCCTTTGTTACCATCTTGAGGCCAACTAATATTTCTCAGGGAACGCCTGCAACCCGTCACTGTTTCTTCCAAGTCTGAGACAGATCAACTGAGCATCAGGTGGAGAAACTGGCATGTGTAGAAGACTTGCACACAAAAAAGCTTCTTTTAAAGTACTAGAATCCCACTCAGCACTGAGCAGAGGCCATACTTCGAGAAGCAAGGGACCATAGATCCCAGTTCCCATCTGGTCCTCCTGCAGGGTAGGGGCTCAGAGCTCAGAGTAGAAAGATGAACATCCTTGAAGGCTGGTTACATTGCCTCCCCTCTGCCTCCCTGGAGCTGATGTCTGAATTAGGAGAAGTGCACCAGTGTGCTGAGACCCACGGAATAAGCTCCATTCGGCATGAGGGAGTGCAGTCCTCTCGGGGATGGGTGTTACCTTGCCCAGGTTATTCTATGTCAGGGAGCTGGACTGAGGTGGGAGCCAGGCCTGTCGCCCTCCAGAACCCCAAGCTTCTATGTGGTCTATGCTGCACCTATGTGGGTGTGCTGAAGAATGACAACATGCTTTCGGATTTCACTAACATTTTAGGTAACTTTACTGACACAGGGGGAGACTTGTGTCCCCTGAAGGAAAAACTCATCCTCAACCTTCTTCAGGTCTGAAAAATCAACAAAAACAGATTCAAAGGAGACAAGCAGGGTCATTTGTTTGCTATAAATGTTCTGTAACATGGTAGCCATCATTAGGAAATGAACCGTTGAAGAATTGGTTGATGTGTTTTTGAACTAGGTCAGTAGAGGAGCGGACAGTCATGGGAATACATGGTAGGACTACAGGTATGAGCAAAGGGGAGTAAAGACTAGGAAAATTAGCAAGGCCTGCTCACCCAAAGCCCTCTTGGAGTGTCTCCCCTTCTGAGATAAGGATGCTCCTTTCCCCCGGGTAGGGAAGCACCTCTCACAGGAGGGTCTTAGGACGGCTTCAGGGAGAAGGAGGAGTCAGGGAGTCTTCCTTGCACCTGCATTTCTCACATTCCTTCAGCTTAACATATGCTTAAAACATGGTAAGATGTTGTGTTTGGGGACTACATGTTCTGAACTCCATCAGACTTAACATATGGAATAGGATACCTCAAAGCTTCAGGGAAATAAAATTAGAAAATATTTGCCTTGGTTATTTGCATCTTTTGCAGCAAGACATCAGGGGCTACAGAATAAGGAAGACTTAAGTAGGTTTATCATGACATGAGAATAACGGAGTACTGTGATGTTTCACTAGGTTGAGAGCACCCCGGGGGCAGGGGTTATACCACGTTTCTCCTCCTCAGCAACTGGCAGGGAGCCTGGCACCCATGAGTGTCAGGGTGTTCTCATTTCAATGTCACCAGCCAGTTTTTCACTGCATCTGGGCCTCACCAGCTGTTCCACGCTTGTCTCCCTTCTGTGTCTCACTCCATCTGGGAAAGCGAACATTGCGTAAGCTGTCTCTTCAAACTCAAAGGTAATGGAAGAGACAGACCCTTTCCAATTCTGAACAAAAATTGCCGTTAAGTTTAAATCACATTCTGAGTTGAGACGACGTCTGATGTATACACATAATAAGTGCCATTCACATGCTCTGCTTGATGCTTCAAAGCCCTTACTTTGGCATTGACGGTGCTCAGAGCCGTGGCTGAAGTGCATGATGGGTAAGGAGGGGTGGGGGTGCTAGCAGCAGCCTCAGCTAGAAGCAGAATTCTGAACTTTCCAGGTTACATCAATGAAGAAACTTTAGTCTCAACACAAAGTAACAGCAAGTTTTCATCAAATTGTGGGTCCCAACCGCACTGCAATACAAAGCTGTGATTCAAGATTTGAAACTTTCTCCTTCTCCTATAGCATATATGCATTTCTCCAAACACATGTATTATTAATAGCCCCTAAAATATTAACTTCACCTAAAAATGCATTATTAATGACATAATCTGTGCAAAACACACATTGGTTTTTCTCCGGACACTTTATTTAGAAAACCCAAGTTCCCTTTTTCTTGATGTTGGTGCAAGAGACGATTCTTTAGATGTTTATTTGTGATGACCAAGAGAGTTCATGATCGCGTAGTCAAGGAGTCAACACAGAATCAATAATTCTGTCAAAAAAAAGAAAAAAAGCAAGATTTCAAACAAGAGATTGCCCCCACCCCACAAAGCTGGAAAACACAGGGACACCATGGGACCAGTTTGTCTTTAGAAAATGTACTACATGGTTTTAGTTTTCTGTGAACACTTTCTAAAATGAGATCCAAAGTCCTGGAGCCATAAGAAGGCCCAGCACGGTGATTTCGTGGTTGTCTCCATATACGTGCTTAGAGACATCATGAAAAGATCTGTGGTAACAGTCAACTCATTGCCTCGGGCTTATGGACACCACTTTCTGCTTTAAAACAAGGCACTTGCATTGCTGTTTGCAGATGAGCCCTGTATTGCCAGCTCTATGAATTTTCAGAAGTCATTAACGCTAGAAGGTACACATCATAATCCAAATCTCTGAAGGGAGAGAAGGAAGATGTTGACTTCAATCTTTATTTGGTCCTGTTATGGGACTGCCAGGCTCTGGAAAGGCAGCTCATCTCCGCTGCCTTCTGAGCATATTGTCCTGGGAAAGACAGCCCCACATATGGTTTGAATTCAATTAGCCAGATCCTCTGAGAGGCACTAGGGTACCATTTAGGGCATTGCTTCTCGAATTCTCATTTGCAGCCTTTCAAATAATGTTCAAAGTCATTAGACCATAAAGAGTTTTCATTACCCTTCACTTGAGTCAACAGCAACCACGTATTGATTGAGCACCCACTTGGGGTGCTGTGCCAGGGACCGCATGGGTGTCGTAAGAGGGGACGCGGTGCAGAGCACCAATACTTGAGCACGCAAAATGCACACCTTTCTGGCAAAAGCAAAAGAAGGAGCGTTTCTCCAAATATGGAGCTGTAGTAAAAAAACAAAACAAACCCACTTAGATTTGCTGATGCAAGAATGGGAAATTGCTGAATGTCAAATGACACTGTAAACACTGTAAATAGTTGAATAGCAAAGTGGGACAGATGTTTATTTGAACTATGCAGCAGAGGGTGATGTCCTTCAGACAGATGAACGAAGGAAAAACAACATTCAGTACAAATATGGTGGAAGGACATGAACAAATCTTTGGCAGAAGACAGAGAAATGATCAACAAACATGCACAACTGGTAAAGAACACTAGCATCCAAAGAAATGAATTAAAATAATGAAATGTTTCAAACTATCAAATTTTCTCGTGGTTTTTTTTTTTTCTTTTTTAAGCGTGAAAGAAAACTGTAGTAAAATGCACAGGAAGCCCTATGAGATTGAGGTGTGGGCCATTGCCTCTTGGGCCCTGCTCAGTTTTAAGATATCTGTGCTCTGTCCACCCCACGCCTAGCACACGTGCTATCCCACCTGTGCAAACCGTGGGGAGCGGCTCAACTGCAAGGTCCTGAAGTGGGAGCCAGAGGCTCCCTCGAGTGGGAGTGAAGGAGAGGGGAGAGCTCAGAGCTTTGCAAAGGAGCTCCCAGCCTGCCCAGAGGAGGGTGGGGTGGAGGAAATCCTGCACAAGGGAGACCCTCCAGGTCTGCAATGCCAGGCTGTGCTTCCTGCAGCTGAGCCTACAGTGGAGCCCGCTTCCCCCTTGAGCAGCTTGGAGCAGGGCTCTCTTTCTGGCACCAGACAGAGCAGACCCCTGCATACTGAGTGGCAGAGCGAATTACCCCAACCTGTCCAGCGGCATTTGACCATTTATGTTAGCAGCCCTTCCCAGGAAGGAAATTCACCAAAAGCGTGATTAAAGCTTTGTGTCCAGGGACACTTAATTGAAATTTTATTTTTAATAATGAAAAACTGGAAAAAAACTTAAAAGTTCCACAGGAAGGAAATTAAGGAAGATCCATAAGATGATGTACCAAGGTCAGGGCAGCATATTTATGGTACAGCGTAATGCTATGGAGCTGCTACTAAAAATAAAAAAAAAAAAAAACCTAAATAGTATGAACCCCTAAATTGGCAGAAAACAGTGTTTTTAGGCATAGGAAAAAATCTCCAAATCCAAAATCAATTAATGTTTTATTTTAAAATAGTATCACATTGATAGGTAAGTTCCAAGAGCAGCACAAAGAATGCTCACACACCTTCACAGACCTTCACCCAGGCTCACCAACTGTGTTAACATTTTACCACATTTGCTTTACTCTTCTCTCCCTCTTTCTCTCTCCACACACACACACACACACAATACATATTGTGACTCTCTATAAAATAATATATATTATATGCAATATGCATGTACAAGTAAGTACATTAGACAATCTATATATGATATATATATAATGTGTATAATATTTCTATTTCATATGTACATTATATATACACATATGTATTGCATGTGTATATATGGTATATGTGTCATAGTATACATGTTATGTAAAACTATATATTATTTTTCTGAACTATTTGATACTAAGTTGCAGAAATCATCTCCTTCTCAAAATAGTGACCTTTGTACTTTATTTTCTTCTTTTTATGTTTTCCAAGTTTTCTGCCTTTATAATTAGATAAAAACAAAAATTTATGCTATCTTAAGACATTTATCACTTATTTACCTCTCAAGTTTTTAAAGTAATTTTAAAAATTACTGTCTGGACAATAAGTTGATACAACTTTTTTTTTTTTAAAGATTTTATTTATTAGAGACACAGAGAGGCAGAGACACAGGCAGAGGGAGAAGCAGGCTCCACGCAGGGAGCCCAACGTGGGACTCGATCCCAGGACTCCAGGATCACGCCTTAGGCTGAAAGCAGGTGCTAAACCGCTGAGCTACCTAGGGATCCCAATACAAATCTTTTGAAATCAACTTAGAAATACATATCTGAACTGTAAAATGAACATTTCTTTTGAACTAACAATCCTACTGCTAGCATTCTAGAAACTTTTAAAGTTTTGAAAGGCATTGTGTAAGAAATGTAACTACAATATTCTTTTTAAGAGGAAAATAATGTGAGGAGTGCCTGAGTGGCCCAGTTGGTTAAGTTTCCAACTCCTAGATTCGGCTCAGGTTAGGATCTCAGGATTGTGAAATTGAGCCCCACTTTGGGCTCTGCACTCAGCTGGGATTCTGCTTGAGATTCTCCCTCCCTCCCCCTGCACTCATTCCCTGCACTTGCAAACACTCTTTCTGTCTCTGTCTCTTTCTCTCTCAAATAAATAAGTAAATAAAATCTTTAAAGGAAAAAAATGTGAATTAGCCAAACATCCAACAACAAAGAAATGGTTACAAAAACTCATATATTCATCTGAAAAAATCTTACCCATTAAAAGGTCATGAATGAAGTACTTATTACCCCTGGGAAATAGAGAGCAGTGTTATGGACTGAAGGTTTGGGTGGGCGGGATGTGTGTCTGGGGGAGGGGGAGGTCATCCTGAAAGCCCCACTAAATGGGGAAGCCATCTAATTTGCGGGCCAGGTTACCCTCTCCTGCTGGGAACAGAGAGCCCAGAGGGAAGCCTGGAGTCTCAAACACCACTTGCCCGAGGACCCCTCTGACAGGGACAGTGAATGCAGAGGGACTCCCCAGGAGTACTGCAAAGAGGACCTAACTTTCTCCCCATTCCATGCCCAAGGCTATTCCATAACCAATGGCTCCCTTCTCTCTTAAACCCACAAGCAGCCTGGGAATCATTCTGGAAGCCACTGCACCATCAGGGAGTGACCCTATGAGTAAACCTATCTGCCCCCCTGAGCCATGCCTTGGGGGTAAAAGAATGCAAATGGAGATTCATGGGGTGGGGCACATTGTGGGACAGAGGAGGGGTGAGTTGGCCACAACCAGAGCAACCAGCACCTGATAATGAAGACTCCCCTCTCCACTCCCTAAAAAGTTGACTCTCAGAAACAGTAGTCACCGACCTGGGGAAATATGTTCCCGTTAACATTAGATGACTGGTCGTTTTGATTGTCATATCGCTCGAGGCTCTGCACCCCGCACCCTAGTGCCTTTGGGCCAAGGGCGACTGTCCTCCAACGTCCTGAGCATAGAGGCCTCCAGTTTGCTTGGTGAGAGGTTAGCTCTGTGTGGACGTGGCAGGTCCTAGCACCGACACTGAAAAGCAGGATGCTATTCCTTGCCAGCCTTCTTGCTGGCATCCAGGATAAATTCAGGCTCTACCTTCTGGGCAGAGCGCAGACTGAGCTGATGGCTCCAACGAGCACGAAGACTTGGTGGCACAACTCTAGTGGATGCCAGTGCAGGACACAGGCAGGAACTGGTCATTCTCTACTATGGGATTCCATCCAAACTTAAAAAAAGGATCGTTTCTAAGATGAGCACAACCATTAACGGCTGCTTGAAGAGACAAGAAAATCATTAAAAATAGCAATATTCTCAGGGCCGGAACGCACGGTCACAGGAGTACGTCCTCAGGGATGGCTCTTCACGTTCAGATAGGGAGGATTTAGGAGCTGCGAGAGTTCCAGGGTTTGCAAGAGAGCCCTATCCATCTACGTCAGGGTGTCAGACCCACGGGGTGAGCCAGCGGAAAGGCAGAGAGACACGATCCCCGGGAATTCAACCTCCAAGTGCAAGTTTTAACTTGAAAATCGGTTTCATTTATACCAAACGACATCGTCAAGGAAGTGACATTTTAAAGGTTCCAGTTCTTCAGGGGTAACAAAGACACCCATTATGTCCGAGCAAGCAGCTGTTCTTTGATGTTTTAAAGGGCAGCAGACAGAGTGCCCAGGTGGAATTAGGGCCGGATTAGGAGGCCGGCGAGTTTGAGGGAAGAGGCCGGGGGAAGGAGAAGGCCTTCTACGGTTTCAGGCCTGGGTCTGCAGACAGCGCGACACATGGATGCAGAAAACCCTCCTGGGCCCCGGACAAAGCCAGGGCCCTGGCAACTCTGGGCTATCTCCCCTGCTTGGGAAGATGTATTGCTGGGGAAAAAGAGGAGGGTGTTGTCCTACATGACTCATCCCCTCCAGTCTGGAGACAAGAGTGGGAATTACTTCATTATTCCAGGACAGAAAGACTTGGCACTTTAGTGAGCAGACCCTGTTCCCATCTTCTGCTTGGGAACAAGCAAGACAGAGCGAACCCCAGCGCGCCAGAGATGGGCCAGTGTGGGGGACGGAGGGGGTGTTTGCAGAGGGCCCCTGACTGTCTTACCTGTGTCCCCGAGGAGGAAAACAGACTCCCCCGCAACCCCCACAACGGCCTGCTGCCCCATTAAGCGGCTGCTTGGAAGTCAAGGGTTTTTACCAGAGGAGCAGTTCCAGAACGTGCGAGGTGGGCACAGCGTAGCTGATGACGTCTGTCTTTCTGCCAAGACTTGTTTGTACGTTGGTAGTAATTAAAGGTGCTTATTTCTGTGTCAGCGATTTCAGTTCCGAGGTGGGTTGTTGTCAAGAGATTGGAATGATCTCCATTTTCCATAAAGGCTTCAAGGTAATGACTGTGTCGAAGCCCCTGCGGGTGAGTGGGGTTTGCTGGCGCTGGAGCATCGTTCTAGGAAACTCTGGTCTGTGCAGGTCTCACCTGCTGAGTAACCCCCGCAGCTCTTTCTCGGAGGAAGCTCTAAGTCAGTTGTCCACAAGGTGTTTCCTGCAAGACACAGTGGCAGGACCGAGACAAGAGGACGGTCTTTCAGAGGATGCTTTCCCAGAGCTTAAGCACCGCAGCGTCCAGTGTCGAGGGTCCTCGGGGGTCCGACCCCAGCCTTCCTCCTGCCTCTCCCACCCCTCCCAGCCCCTGCTCTACCCTCTAGGCTAGAGAGGACGCAGCAGCTGCAGGGAGCGTGCTCTGGGCTCATACCTCCCAGTCCTTGTCTACACCATTCCTCCTCCTGGGAAAGTCACCCTGTCTTCACCTACTGAACTCCTACTCACTCTTCAAGACCCTCTCTCTTCCAGGAAGTGGCTCCTGGCACTTACTAAGTTCCCACACCCCGTGTGACCTCTACATGAACTCTTCTAAGATCTGATTATAGTTCTATTTTCAAGGGGCGTCTGGGTGGCTCAGTCGGTTAAGCCTCCATCTCTTGATTTCGGCTCAGGTCATGATCTCCGGGTCCTGGGATGGAGCCCTGAGTGGGGGCCCCACAATCAGCAGGGAGTCTGCTTGCCTCCCCCTCTCTCTCTGCGCCTCCCCTCACTTGCATTTTCTCTCTCCCTCTCTCTCTCTCTCTCTCCCTGTGAAATAAATAAATGAATCTTTTATAAAAATTCTATTGTCAGGGATGGAGAAAACAATTCATTGACCTAGGATACTACCAGTATCTGCTAAATAAAAATAAAATAGTGAGTTATAAAATGTATGTCCAGTATGCTCTCAAGTTGGGTTAAGATAGCTAAATAGATAATATATCTCAAGTAAAATTTAAGTGATTATCCAGAGATGATAATAGTATAGATGGCTTTTGCTTTTTTTTTTCTTTTTGTTTTTTATAGTTTCTAACATTTTTATTATGAATCTTGCACTGGTTTTCTCTTGCTGTTATGACAAATTACCACAAACTTAAAGCAACACAAATTTATTATTTTACAGTTCTGTAGGTTGGAATCTGGTAAGGGTCTCACCAGGAGAAAATCAAGGTGTCTGCAAGGTTGGATTCCTTTCTGGGGGCTTTGGGGATGAATCCATTTGCAAGCTCATCCAGGCTGTTGGCAGAAGTCAGTTCCTCATGTGGGGGTTCCCTTGGGGTCCCCGGGTCCTTGCTGTCAGCTGGGGGTCATCCTCACCTCTAGAGCATACTCACACTCACAGGTCATCTGCCCTTCGGGCTGTTTCCTTGTGTGCAGCTTTGGGAAGATGGGGTTGAGAGCCAAACCTGGGTTGGCAGCGGGTGGGAGACGACAGTGGAGGCCAAGGGAGTTTGCTCACATCACACATGTGACAGTCCTACGGGTCACCTGGAAGTAAAGGACTGAGTCTTGTGCCTTTGGGAGCACAAGAGCCAGTGTTGCAAGGCAGTGGAGACCCAGGTAAATGCAATAAAATGCAGCCTCATCCTCACTTCCAGGCTGGTATGATTCGAAGGAATGAATGCTGGTGACATGAGAAGCACATTCATTCCAATCTCCTCAGTCTTTCTCATAGTTCTGCTTTTGTCAGCACTCAGCCTCTGTAAATTTCTTTTTTTTCTATTCTGCGGCACCCTTGCCGTATAGAGATGCTCAGGAAATGCTCACAACTGAAGTTACAGATGTAATCATTTTGCAGAAGTTCAACGAGAGCCAAATATTTGCCTAAAAGTTGGACTTTTTCCTTTAACGGCTGGTGGCTACAATTGTGTACAGAGAGTATTTATTCACCCAGCAGTGAAGTCTCAATCCCCAATCCATAAAATGGCAATCTTTACATGGACATGTCTGTCCAAGTTGACCCAAATAGTGTCTCTGTGACCATTCTCCTCTTGGCGTATGTGTCTAGATCATGAGGTCACTTCTGAGAATTACTGAACTCAGAGATGGTGTCAGGGCAGGGATAGTATTTGCATCTCATTAAACCTCCCCAAAGAGAAGATTGCTGATCTTGGCAAGGATTGAAAATGTATATAAATTCTGGTGTCTGTGCTCATGGCAATATGGTAGCCAGCGGGGAAGAGACGGACTTTTCAAAACAGATCCACTCTATCTAAGCTTGGTGCCAACCAAGGCAGCTCCTTTCTAGCACTGAGTCCTGCTTCTTTATGCCTCCAGCCCTGTTGCACATGGAGGCCTTGGAGATGGAAAACATTTTCTAATCCCTGAGACTTCTCTGAATTTCAAGCCAAACAAATTTTCCCTGTATTTCCCAGCTATGGAGAGATAGGTTTACACAGTCCAAAGAGTTTAGTTGTTTATGTAAACTGTGTACCAAGTCCTGCCAGGTAAGTAGGATTTAGGCTTTTAAGAATATTCATTGGTTTATTAATGCATCCATTCATTCATTTATTCATTGAATCAAATATTGAGCAATGACTGTGGGCCAGGCCAACATCTTCCTGGGGGTACCAAGATTGCTCTGCCCTTGAAGGATCTCAATTCTAATGTCAAGTAACACCCAGGAAACAAATGGTCCCACAGAGGTGGTAGGAATTGTAACAGAGGGAGAAGATGATGTGTGAGCCAGAGGAGGGGTGCCAATTCTGCAGAAGCACACAGTTCCCAGGGGGCTTCTAAAACAGGGTGATATCAGAATGACAAAACCAGTGGCCGTTGTGTCACCGTGAGTAGGAAGCAGCTGGGACTTTTGTATGTTGCTGGCTGGGGGAACATTTGGTATGATCTTGTAAACACTTTGCCAGGTTACCTGCTAAAGGTAAATAGAGGGTCATAATAGTCCCATGACTCAGCAATTCCACTCCTGGGTTTACACCCAAGCTAAATGTGTGTGCACATGCCCACCTGATGATGTTTATGAGAATGTTCATTGATGGATCACTCACAATAGTTAAAAACTAGAAACAACTCACATTTCCATCAAATAGGCTGGATTCAATAATTTGAGATATATCCATATGAGGGGATAGTATGGAGCTATAAAAGAATAATCTACTACCTACAGCAACATGTGTGAATCTCATAGACATGGTGACAAATGAAAGAAGCCAGACACAAGGACCATCCCCTGGGAACCTATTTGTGTCCCTGGTGATGGAAGGCAGCAGAGTCCTTACCTGGGGGGGCGGGGTGGGGGAGGGCCTAGATTAGATTGGGGCAAGGGTGGTGGGGGTGCTGGAAATATTCATGTCTTAATCAGGGTGGCAATACAAGGGAGTCGTGTAAGTGAAACTCATGAAATGGTATGTTTAATATTCAAATGCTCTGTATAATAGTAAACATTAAGTAAAAAAAAAAATCATCTAACAGATACACAAAACAGAATGCTATCACTTAATGTCCCAGGATGCGTAAAGGACCCCCAAGTTGGTAGGCGTTATAAACAGATACACTGGGGAAAAGATTTTGTTCTGAGATGTTCTAGTTCCAGAAGAGAGAGAAGTAGGAAGAGCCCAGGACCAAGTAGAGACAATGTGAAGCTGTCCTCACACTCAGCACAGTGACCCCGGGAACGCCTCTCTGGGCCTCCCTTCCTGCAGTTTTAAATCGATGCTAATAACTCTTAATAACACCCGAGATTGTGTCATATATGATCTCCTACTAATACAGTGTCTGCACACAAAAATGATCAATAATGAAGAAAATATGTGAGTTTCCTACAGTGATGCCCACTTTTTGAGCATGAGAACCTATTTCAATTTTTTTCCAATGAAGTTTTCTGTTTTTACATATGAAGATTTTCAAGCATAGAGAAAAGTAGAGAGAAAAGCATAATGGCCACCCTAATCCATCCACTAATCCATGTAACGAATGGTAGCATTTTGTTATATTTGCTGTATTATTTTCCCGAGTTAGACCTTTTTTGTTTTGTTTTATTTTTCAAAAAATATTCTATGGGGATCCCTGGGTGGTGCAGCGGTTTAGCGCCTGCCTTTGGCCCAGGGCGCGATCCTGGAGACCCGGGATCGAATCCCACATCGGGCTCCCGGTGCATGGAGCCTGCTTCTCCCTCTGCCTGTGTCTCTGCCTCTCTCTCTCTCTCTGTGACTATCATAAATAAATTAAAAAAAAAAGTTTCTATGTATTTATTTCAAAGAGAGAGAGAGAGAGAGGTGGGGGGTTTAGGCAGAAGGAGAAGGAGAAGCAGACTCCCCACCAAGCAGGGAGCCTGATACAGGGCTCGATCCCAGGACTCTGAGACCATGACCTGAGCTGAAAGCAAACACTTAACTAGCTGAGCCACCCAAGTGCCCCTGAGTTAGTCCCTTTTTTTTTTTTTTAAGATTTTATTTATTTATTCATGAAAGACACACACACACAGAGAGAGGCAGAGACACAGGCAGAGGGAGAAACAGGCTCCACGCAGGGAGCCTGACGCGGAACTCGATCCCGGGTCTTCAGGATCACGCCCTAGGCTGAAGGCTGCACTAAACTGCTGAGCCACCAGGGCTGCCCTAGTCCTTTAAAAAAAAAATCTTATTATAAAAAGTTTGAAATATTGACAGAGAGAGAGAGAGAGAAAGAGAAGTATGAGGAGCTCCCGTGCACCCAACACTCAGTCTCAATGATTACGAAGTCATGGCTAATCCTGTTTCTGTCATATCCTCACCTGTTTCCCCACCTCCCACCCCAGAATTATTTAGAAACAGATCTCAAATACTGACATCCTTTCATGCCCGAAGTATGAAAGGACTCTTAAAAGAAAGGACTCTTAGAAATACAACCAGATCACTGTCATCCCTTTAAAAATTAACAGTAACTTCTTAGTATCAAGTATCAAGTCAGTATTCAAATTTCCCCATTTCCCTCATAAAAGATTTTTACAGATTGTTCCAATCAGGAGCCACACAAAGTTCACATACAGAGTATTGCTGATTTTTAAAAAAATTCTTTATGGATCCGTAAATTTCCTTTCTTATTTTACTTGCAGGCCATTTGTTGAAGTAACCAGGTTGCTTGCCCTGCATGTCAGTGTGTCTCATGCTCCCACATGCAAAAGAATCACCTAGAGAGTCTGTGAAGACGCAGTTCCCTGGGCCCCAGCCCCAGAGATTCCAGATTAAGTAGGTCTGGGGTGGGGCTTGAGAATCTGCATTTCTAGCAAGCACCCCAGGGATGCTGATGCTGGTCTGTGAACCCATGCTGGGCAGCGCTGCTCTGGCTGCCCGCCACCTAGCTTTCGCGAGCTGCATCCCCAGGGTGTCTTTGAATACTTTTCTCTGCTCATTATATGTTTTAAAGTCCATTTTGGCTAGATTTGGACAAAATACTGTATACTTTCATCAGAGGCACAACATCTGGTCATCTCTTTTGGAAACGTTAGCAGCCACCGATGATCATTCCTCGATTTGTTATTTCACTGGGTTGCAAAACCATGATACTCTGATTGTATTGTTCCTTCTACGCTGATTACTTTGTCTGCTTCCCTAAAGACAGACTTCCCTTCATCAAAACTATTTGAAGACCCAAAGTTAGAGTTCCTATGACAGGATGATCTTTCTCTTCGTTAATCCATTTTCTTTCTTTTATTTAAAAAATAAAAAGATATCATTTACTTACTTGAAAGCGAAAGAGCAGAATGAGAGATCATTAGTTGGGGGAGGGGGTGAAGAGAGGCAGAGGCAGAGGGAGAAACAGGCCATAGGAAGCCTGACTAGGGCTCCATCCCAGGATCCTGGGATCATGAGCTGAAGGCAGCCGCCTAACCGACTGAGCCACCCAGGTGTCCCTAACCATTTTTGAAATAATGATTTGGTTGGCTAGCATCCTGAGCCAACAGAGGTGGGTTTTGTTTGATTTTATCTGTTCTAGTGAATTCATGAATACAAATGTACTTTTTTTGTGTTCAGTTCACTAGGCTATTATTTTTGATGCTCCAATTATTTTATCTTTGACTAATGGGGGCCCCGTCAGGTTGGCTCCTGGGTCCTTTTGGCTTGCCTCCAGGAGCCTTTTAGCTTCCTTTCTTCTGATACGACAAGATTTTCCTGGTTCACCTTATACATTCTGTCTCCTGGAGCCGGAGTCAGCCATTTCTCCAAGGAGCCCTGATTGCATTTAATGCAAATGGCCCTCGGAGACCACAGTCTGAGCACTGGATTGCGTTCATTAGTGATGGGTTGGTCATTGTTTCCAGAACTTTTCAGTGCATAAAGCTAGATAATATGTTTCTTTTAAAAATAAAATGTATGAGTTTGTAAGAATATTTTCACTCAGCCTTTAGGGGGCATTTTACTTGATCCCATCAATCTAAAATCTCAGAATAACAACTCTAGCCCTCTAGTCTGTAATATGATCATTAAAAACCCTTTGTTTTTCCTTTCGTTATGTTCTTTCTGTTCTTCGTGTATGTCTAACTAAGGATGTACAGTCAAATTAATGTCTTGAAGTCACACGAAATAGTTTCTGCCTTTGTGGTCGTGCCACAGATCAATATATAGCTACGTTTGTTTCATTTTGCTTTTGACTTTTGGGGACTGATTTTTTTAAATATTTTAAAAATTTAAAAATATACGTTAATTTTTTTAATCAGTGTAGATATTTTCGTGGTTTCAAAATCAAATGTACAAACCGAAGTATATTTGGAGAAGTCTAATGGACTCCTCCCTCTCTGTCATAATCCTTTCCTCCTCTTATATGGAATAATTTTAAAAAATTATGGTTTATCCTATTGTTTTAAAAGCAATATAATAATAGCATATATTATACATGTATTTTCATATCACATCTTCTTGGATAAATGGTAGCATGCTACACACACTTTTCTCCACTTAGCTTTTGAGACTACTTTGTAATGTCAAAAATATTTACATTAAATAGATCCACTTGGGGAATTTATTAAGAAAATATACAAGGACAAAGAAACTGCAGTGCATTTGGTAGCACTTTTAAATAAGCGTACTTAAATAAATGTGTTCATCCTAATGCATTGATGTAAAATTGAAAATGTCAGTCCCCCTCTCTGTCCAGCCTACAATAAATACTTGGTTCAAATATCAACAATGAGAAACCACAGGAAGAGACTTACTATTTTTCCATTCTTTTCCTTTTATTTGTTTGGATGTCTCTTTTTAAAAAAATAAACGCTTAAATTTTGGAATAATTTCAGACTTGCAGAAAAGTTGCAAAGATAGTAGAGTTCTCACATACTCTTCATCCAATTTTCCCTATTGTAAACATCTAAAATAACATGGTACATTTGTCAAAACCAGGAAACCAACACTGGTACGATACTATTAACTAAACTCCAGACTTTATTCAGATTTCACTAGTTTTTCCACTAATGCCCTTTCTCTGTTCCAGAATCTGATCCAGGATACCACATTGCATTTAATGTCTTTCTACTTTTAATTGACCTAAAAATCTATCAATGCTAAAAAGCGCTCCCATTTTATAGGCGATAAGGGACAGAAACCAAATGGCTTACTGGCAGTGGGAAGTTCACAGGATTGAAATCTAAATCTGGGTGGAATCTGCTTTTAGAAGAGGCAGTGTGGTTTAGGGGGAGGAAATGCAGATGCTGGTATTGGGCAGACCTGGGTTCGAGTCCTCACAGGGGTTTGCTATTTAGTAGTTAGGGGGTCTTGAATTATTTAGTGTCGCCAGGCCTTAGTTTTAAATCCGTAAAGTGGGTAACTAAATAGAATGTACCTCCCAGGGTAATAGAAGTTTCTAAATTACATATGTGAGGTGTTTGGACTGTAATAAGCGCTCAGCAAATGGCAATCACTGTTATCACAGCATCGTTGTTGGCAGACCGATACCCAGCACTTGGGAACCAGATGTTGGTTGTCTGCTACCCAGACTATCAGTCTCTCTTACAGAACAGATACGCAATTTTAGTCCACCAGTTACAGGATGGGTACAACTCAGATATGCAGCCTCTGATGAAAGCGACACGAAGCAGGAGGCATTTTGGGAGGGCATCCGCAGCCAGATCTGACCTGGCTCGTACATCAGTGGCTGGCTTCTGTTTGGAAGGTGAGGCTTTCCACCAGCACCCATTGACATCCCCCTGCAGGTATTTTACCAAAAACTAAGCATCTAATAAATTAACATCTATGTATTTTTACTTCTGGAAGGACTGTTGACACTTTTTAAAGTGCTGGCAAGCTTTCTCGTGACAGAAGAAAAAGCTTCTGTGTGGAACCCTGCCACAGCCTTGATTTCTGGGGTGTGAGCACATGTGCGCCTGTGCGTGTGGTTCTTCTGCAGGGGTACAAGGCACTTTTGTGTCACTTTCCAAAATAGAACTCAAAAGTAGGTCGGTACAAGAGCGGTAAAATAGGTCAACTGCCACAAACCTAAGCAGAAGGAGGGGGTGGGGTTCAGCTCTAGAAAGATTTCATGTTTAGATCCTCGGTGTCTGTCCTCTTAAGGCCTGAAGGACCATGACACAGATCCTCTCCTGGACCCTTGCTGGCTGCCTGCATTTTCCTTCTCTAGGATGGTGACTTCTAGGATGGAGAGCATGGTTGCTGGGCCTGGGGACCAAGCTGGCAGATTTAAGCCTGAGGTCTTTGGGATGCCCAACACAGGACTGGGGACAGCATTCTGTTGGGGGATGAATAAGTGGGGTGCTCTCCTGCCTCTGTGGATAGGTGGACAAGCAGCTGGTTCTGAACGGCAAAATTGCACTATGGGTAATGTTTCTGGTATTTCAATGCTATGTAGCTGGACATGGAATCCTGTTGCATGTCACCCCCGCCCAGGGTGCTGCTGGAAATGTGCCTAACAGGATTAGGCTGAAGCAATGGCTTTTACCCGGCTTTAATGGTCCGCTCTCCAATGATACATTGCTTCCTCACCACTGTGGGTCATTTTTCCATATGGCACTCGAGACTGTCTGCATCCTGCCCCCCAGAGAGACAGCACTGTCCGGATGGTGCAGGATTTTGACTTCCCAATACTAGATTTTGTAAGGTTCCTTGGCACACTACCAGGTAGAAGGGGCTCTCTAATAGATTATAATTTTTTAAAAAAATCAAATTTGATTTTGTGACCAAGCCTCTTCCATGTGACTTTCTGAGTTATTACCAACACACATTTCTGGTTTCAAATTATTCTGACTCATGCTCTTATTTATTTTTTTCCATTGTTGGCAATATCTCCAAGTAACCACAATCTTCATCCATTGTCTGATTACCAGAACAAAACACAGTCTGAGGTTGTTTAGTTCTAAAAGGGTTTGATTTTTGTTTCTATTAAATTTAAAAATAGTACCAGAAGTAACAGACTTGGTTAAAAATGGAAGATTTTATAAAACATGTCCTGGTACAGATTGCTAGCACTGTGCAAATCAGTCTTAACTTGATTTGCGACGGTAATGGGCCTTAACTGGAATAATTACAGAGGTTATTGGGGGAATGGTTTGGGAGAGAAATAAAATATTGCCTACTTATCTTCTTGGACCTCAACAATAAATATGCTTACATAGAGTCACTATCCTTGAGCCCAGTTTGGAAGGCTGTGTGGAGAGGGAAAGTCTTAAAGACCCAAGTGGGAATAGTCACACATTGGTTCATTTATCCACTGAACCAGAAATTGCTGTTCTTTCTTTTTTGCCAGGCTCTGGGCTAGGCACGGGCATATCGGAGATAATAGGTCGAGGGGCCCTCCCTCCAAGGCGCTCTCTGTTGAGTAAGGCAGGCAGGCTCACACAGCCATCGTTAGAGTAGAAAGTGGTAAACCTGATGCCAGCACTTAGAGGCAAAGAACTGTACAAGCAAAGAGAGGAAGTCTCCACTTTGCTTGGAGGAGTAGAAAAAACAATGCAGAGGAAAGGGCGTCGCTGTGAGCTTTGAAGGGTGCTTCAGAAAGGAGGAGAAGCGTATTGTGACATTCAGAGAAGCACAGAAACCCATGAAGTGTTAAACACTTTGCACATGTGGAGTGGTCCCGCGTGGCTGTGTATTGGGTGTAGGAGACAGATGAGGTTGGGAACGCTGTTTGGGGTCGAATCCCAAATGGCCTGGCGTATCCCAGGAAGGAGATTCGACATGTTACTAAAGGCCATGGGGATTTAGTGAAGTTTTGTCAGATTTTCATTTTAAAAGTGCTTTTGCAATGGCAGTGGCTAGAATGAGAGCAAAACAAGCTCCAGGGGCCTGTGACTGCTGTTGAGGGGAGGCACCATGGTTACCCAGCCCTGAGGCTGGGGGTGGGGGAGGCAGACTCAGGAGCCATTCCTGAGGCCCAGGAGACAGACAGGACTTTATGAAGTGGGAGAGTGTGGTTGAGGGAGGGAGAGAGAAAGGAAGGGGCGGGCCGGGAGGAAATGAGAGGGGAGGGTGTCTTTGGAGTCAGACACACTCAGCTCCCAATCCCAGCTGTACCACTATCAAGTCTGTGACCAAGTCACTCCTCAGACCCTCCATCTCCTCCTTCAAAACAAGGGTAATGGACAGGATTCACTGGGGTCGATGAGATCCTGGATTCAGGACAGGGGCTGTCCATTACGATGACTTTAGGTGGGCTCAGAGCCACGCTCTGTGCCACACGGGGGGTCAGGAGACTAGAGGCTGCTGTCTGTGTCCCTCACCTCCAGCCCGGGACACAGAGGGGCTCTGGGGATGTCTGCTTAGCTTCTTTTTATTTTTCAGCTCAGCCTAGGACAAAGAAAGCTGAAAACTCCCGGGGAATATTGCCTAACACTTGCTGGGGAAAAAAAGAAAACCCACTGGGGATGCTTATACCCAGGGAGACGGGAGCACACCTGCCCGCTGCTGGGTGTTGGTGGGCTTACGGCAGCCGGGGCATCGCCGGGCCAGGGCATGCTGGTGATGAAAACCATCAGATGTTTGGTATCTGCTACAAACTCAAAGCTCCAGCACATCCCAGACCAGAGCTTGGTGTAGGAGGAAGAACAATGGACCCCAGGCCCTAGAAATTTGAGTTGGCTTCTCTGCCTGAATCCTGTGAGGAGTAGTTAATGGGACAAAGGAGGCCTGCATAAAAGTGTCCATCAGAGGAGCATAGAAACTAAGATCCAGGGGACGGGCTGAAGTGAAGAAGGAGCCCTGCATGTGCCACATGCACGGCCACGCAGTGATGGGACGGAGGCCCAGACACACCCGGATCAGAGCAGCCCACCGCCCCGGAACCACCCAGAACTGTTCGTCACCCCCAGAGTGGAAAGCAGGCCGGCTCCTAAGAGGAGTTAAGAGTCTCAGCTGCAGAGAGACCCCCGCCACCCATAAAGCCGAAGCAATAAACCGGCCTCTGCTCCCCACGGCCTCACACGGACCCTTCTTGAAGCTCCACGGACACATTTTGCCTCCACAGTTGAAGAGAAATCAGGAAACTGGAGAGGATCCAATGGAGACCAAAAAACATGATTAAAGAGAGCAAGAATGGGACCCCAGAGACAAGTTAAAGAAATTGGGGTTGATTTGCCTAAAACAGTAAAGTCGAAATGGGGACTGCATTCAGATACATGGAGAGGGGCCGGTGTCGGGTTATCTTCCAATTTCAAGAGCACGGAATAAGAGGCAAATGGCTTAATCCGCCACAGGAGAGATTAGGTAAAGAAGGAGTTTCAAAAACATATGGACGTTTTGGAATGGCCTTCCCTGGGGTTACTGTAAAACAGAGCTGGCCCCTCCCTGGGAGGAGAGCTGCTGGGGACGAGGCCAGTAGATAGGGAGGGCCTGGCTGGTCTCCAGCGGCCCCCAGGCCCGGCTCTCCTGGCTGCGGGGAGCCTGTGCCCCTTTTTCGGGGCAGAAACCTGGGCCGGGACGGGTGGGAGCGTCTTTGTCTCTCCTGGGGGGTCCCTCCATCCAAGAGCAAGCATGACCTTTAATCACATTTTCTCTTTGATGTGTTCACGATCCAGTCGGCAGTAAATGCCGGCCTGTGCTTTGGCAGCTGGTAAAAAAATGTATCACAACTTCCGGAAGTGGCAGTTCAGATCAGATCACGGCATGAAAATCCTCGCAGAGAGCCTGTGAGTCCACACCCCTAGACGGTGTGCTTTGGTGGCTATGGCTACACCGGCAGGTGCACTCTCCATCACGGGGTGAGCCCAATCACACGTTCAACCATCATTCCTACAAGGAACTGAGTCAAGATGCAAAATCAAGCTTGCGTGTCCACCCCCGGCATCAAAGACACTAATCTACAGATCGGATAACTGTACAGTTGGTTCACAAACCATGGTGCTTGTGAGAGTGAATGGAAGGTACTGTTGATAATTATGCTGCTGCATAGCTGAGGCCTGTGGCCATCCATCTATGACATTTTATTTTTTAATTTTTAAAGGTTTTATTTAGTTATTGGAGAGAGAGAGAGAAAGAGAGAGAGAGAGAGAGAGGAGGGGCAGAGGGAAAGAACCTCCAGCAGACTCCACACCCAGCAAAGAGCTGGATGTGGGGCTTGATCCCACAACCCTGAGATTATGACCTGAACCGAAACCGAAAGTGAGAGGCTCAAACGACTGAGCCACCCAGGCACCCTGCATCTATCCATGACTTATATTCAAAACCCAAACGAGAAGGGAGGTGCCCTTGATATTAAAATCCTTGCAGACTTTCTGGTGGAAATGGAAGGTTTGCTTTGTTGGGTGTGGATTAGTTATCTAATGCTGTGTAACAAATTAGCCCCCAAAATTAGTGGCTGAAAACAATAAGCATTCATTATCTCGTGCAGTTTCTGTGGGTGAGGAATTTGGGAGCCGCCTCGCGGGTGGGCTGGCCGTGAGATCTCTCGGACACTGCCCTGGGCTGCCAAAAACTGGACTGGGCTGGAAGCTCTGCTTCCACCGTAGCCCCCTCACATGGCTGATGGCGGGAGACGGCTGTGTCCCATCCCAGTTCTTCCCCATTGGACCGGCAGCCGGCTGTCTTCAGAGTGAGTGACCTGAGTCACTCCTGCCTTTCATGATTTAGTCTCAGAGCTCACGCATGGTCACTTTGGCCATATTTTATTCTTTAGGATGCGTCTCCAGCCCGGCCCACACAAAAAGGGAAGGAGAGTAAGCTTTATTTCTTGAATGATGAAGGATCTTCAAATATTTGGTCATTCTTGTGAGTTCTTGTTTGTTTTTGAGATTCCCTGTTTTCTTTTTTCAGAGTACCGCCTGTTTATTCGGCCCATCCCAGTGACAGTGCAAAAGGACAGGCCAGTGCAGCCAGGGGTGCTAGCTCCACGCCTGGCATTCTGTCCATGGGGTGGCTCTCTGTTCCTCCTGGATGTTGTCAATCACTCGCGGGTGCTTAAAAATGGGCTCTCTTACGTGACCAGTAATGAGTTCCCCATCACAATAGGCATACAAGGAAATACTAGATGATCGAGTGGCAGGGCACTATAGATGAGCATAGACGGCATTGGAAAGAGCTGGCCTAGATGATCTTCTGTGTCTGTTCTGACCCTAGTTCCCCCAAATAATTCTTTCTTGGGGACTCTTGAAGTGAGAACTGAGAAACCTCTTGAAGTGAGGCATGGATTCTGGAAATGAGATCTATGAAAAGGAAACGGACTCCATGTTATCACGGACGGAGGGGGTCATGAGTTTCAAGCCCTCCAAGAGATGGAATTAAAAAGATTCCCAAGAATCTTAATCACCGGGCGATGGTGTTTGTTTACTTTTGCAGTAAGCTTGGGAACTGTGCGCCGATAGATGAAAGCTGTTCTGTGAGGCTGCGTCTGCAGCTCCATCGCTGGGTCAAGCTGCGGGGAGGCTGAGCCTTTACAGAAGTCAGGAGTGGCTACCTGTAAAATCCCGGCTTAGGAAAATCTGCCTCCATTTCTCATCGGCTTGTACGCAAAGTGGATTGAGCTCAGTGTGAGCTTGGGTAAGTAGTAAGTGCCCTGCTCATGAATGCCCAGGCTGTTCAGCAAAAATAGCACACAGGAAACGGTATTGCAAAGGTCAATCCTTCTGGAAAGGAAGGGACAACAGGCCATCTATCTGAAATTTTAATGAGCAGATCCTGGCCTCTGACCCCATACCATGACCTAACAATCCAGTATTGAATGCCATGTCGGCTTCTATTTCCTGTGAATGAGGAGGCACGGTTCCCATCTAAAGGCCAACCATCTGCCGGACGGATGGAAGGTTCCCTCTGCCCGGCCGGCTGCTATGGACGAGCATGAAGTCTTTATGGATGGAGTGTCAGTCCAGGCTCCTTGCTTCACAGATGCGGGGTATTAAATGGTTGAGACACCAGGACTGTGGCTAGGATTTTCTTTCCTGTCTTACTTACCACCCCCCTACCCCCCGCATTGGCTGGCTATTTTCTTTCATTCCATCAAAAACAAACCAAGGACGGTCTTGGGGTACATTTAGCCTTTTGGAAAGAGTCAAAAACAACAACTGGACTTCCACAGTCAAGAGTAACAGCTGAATATAGAAGAACAAAAAGGAATGGATCATTAGAAACCATATAAAGCCCCCGCCTATGTGCAGCACATAGGAGGTCCATTATGAATAAAAAAATTAGTCCGCTCACAAAGATTCAAGAGGCCAGTCCCGCTAGAGTCCTCCTCAAACTAGTCCGACGCCCAGACTTCAAAGGAAACAATTTTGATCTCCTTGCACAGCGTTGCTGAACGTTCTGGGAACCAAGGTATCGGAACCACTGGGTAGTTGCTGAAACTTCCCAGACCGTCCTAATAATAACGTCCAGTGCAAACACCAGGGGATTTGAAATCTTAGCAAACCCTCCGGAATCCCGTGGGCTGGGGGTGGGGCGCTGTATTAGCTTATTTAACTGCTCACCACCACGTGGGAGGCTTGTATTTTACTTTCACTTAACAGATGCTGGACCTGAAGCTTGGAAGTCAGGGTTGAAGACACAGGCTGTGTTTGCGGGCAGATCTGCCGTGGGCTCTGACCAAGTCCTTAGCCCTGGGACCGCGGGGAAGCCTCCTCACCTTTCTACGCTACTTTCTTCTTCCATATATTTGGGATCTTGAAATGATGCACCGGCGGCATTTACTTTAGCGCGATCCTGCCATCCTACGGGGTCCCTTCGTGAATCATGTAGCGGTTAAGGAGCAGCCCAGTGATTATTAAGCAGGTTAGGTAACCAGTCACGCCGTTCCATAGCCCTGATTTATCAGTTTGTCCTGCCAAAAGTCTTTGAAGGCCAAAGGCATTTCCCATTCTTTGGTTTCCCAAGTCCCTCACATTAGTGTTGCTAATTGTTGATGGAGGGAATGAATGACCAGAGAAAGGGGGGGGGGCAGGGTGTAGGGAATAAGCAGGGCTGGATTTAAACTGGGGCTCAGACCCAGGCCTTGTTTCCAGATGGAGTGTTGAGGTGCCCAGGCCAACAGAAGGTGGGCCCTTTGCCTAGTGCCCCTGGCTTTCCGGTTTGTGTGTGTGTGTTTTAAAGGCCTCTACTTTGTTGAAAGGGTTGAGGTGGTTCTTGAGAACATGGCAAATACCCCCTTGAGTGGGTGGGAGATAGGAAAGCTACTTTCCCCAGGAAACTGAAACACGGTAAAGGGAGTATCCTCAAACACTGGCTCCCGGGTTGCCCCCTGGAATGCGGGCTCTGCTAGGAATTGGTGGGAAGTCACAGGATCCTGCGGGTGGTGGCCACCATCCTTGACACACCCCGCTCCTTTGCTGAGCGTCCATGCCTGGCTGTGGATCCCCACCGTCTTGGAGAGGGCAGGTCCTGTGACCCAAATGGACATCAGGGCTCGGGGCGGCTCTCTCTGGCGGAGAGGATGGAGATGGCCAAGAGCCAGGCCTCGACCCCAGGCAAGGCCCTCCAGGGGCTTGGCCCAGGTTTCCCAGGCCCCCCCCCGTGCTCCCCGGGCCACACACACGCGTGGACGGGCGCCCGGGAACCTGTATTTCCAGCGGGGACACACTCAGATGCTTCTCCAGGATCGGGAAGGTTTGGGGAGCCCTCTGTGGGGCCGTGCCCTGGGTGGGGAAAGCAACCTAAAACCTACAGCAGTGCATCCAAAGCGCAATGGCTAGAGGTCGTCTTGCGCCCTGGGGGTCCGAGATGACTCTCAAGGGCTGCAGTGTCCGAGGGGTGGGGGGCGGGGGCGCGGAGGGCACAGGCCCCGGGGGGCTGGGGGGGGGCGCACGCCGGGGCGCACGCAGGACGGCCTTTCAGACCCGCTACCCGGGGAGCGAGCCGCCGAGTCATCGTTTCCAGCCTCAGCCTGGAAAGCTGGACCGTGCAGCCGCGTGTGCTCTTGGCAGCGGGGCGCCCCGGGGCCCGCGGCCACATCATCCCGGGGCGGGGAGGTGTGCGCTCCGGGCGCCCGCGCCGCCACCGAGCCACGTCTGTGCCGCCGGGGCGCGCGGCCCCGAGCCGCCCCCGGGGGTGGGGGGGCAGGTGGGGGGAGGTGGGGGGGCCGAGCCGCGGGTCTGGGCGGGACCCTGGCGGGGGGGGGGGCGGGGGGCCCGAGCGGTCTCTAGGACCCGCGGGACGCCGCCGGCGGGCGGGGGAGACGCTAATTTGTTCCGTGGTAATGAGAGCGGGGGCTGCTGGCCGTGGATCCATTTCACAGGCCTGCCCGCCCTCCCCGTCCGCGCTCCCCGCCGGTCCTGCTCGTCCCGGGCCAACTCGGACACTTTGCTCACTCACTGCAACGGTCAAGGCCGGCTCGTGCCAGGGCCGCGCGCGCGCGCACACGCACACGCACACACCGGGGGCGGGCGGGGGATTGGGGGGGGAAACTTTTTTTTTTTTTTAAAATGAAAGCCTAGCCTGGCTCCTCGGCGGCGCGGGCGCTGCGCGAGGGCTCCGGGGCTGCGTCCCTGCGGCGGGAGAGCCCTCGGGTGGCGCCGCCCGCGGGGGATGGTGCAGCGCCCGCCGCCCGGCCCCAGAGCTGCTGCACCCAAGGCCGCCCACCATGGCAGCGCCCCCCGTTCGCGCCCTCCTGCTCGCCCTGGCCGGGGCCCTGCTGGTGCCCCCCGCGGCCCGAGGTAAGTGTCCCAGCCCGCGCGGCTCCCCGGGCCTCCTGTCCAGCCCTGGGGGGGGGGGGCTCGTCCCCACGGGGACACCTCGCGGGGGGCGCGCGGGGCGCATGTGCCGAGAGCCCCGGGGTCCCCGCTCCCGGCGCCGAGGGGAGCCCCTGCTCCCTAAGGTGCCAGTGCCCGGGGATGGGGGGGTGCAGGAGGGAGCGCTTGGCTCGGGGCCCGGAAGATGCCAGCGCGGAGCCCGGACGGCACAGCCTCGGGGCTGCTCGCCTCCCCCTTGGGGTGCCCTTTGCCAGGGTGTCTAAGCCTTGACAGTTACACGTGGGGCTCGGGATGGTGTGCGTCGGCTCCTCTTCCTGACCCCCTCCTCAAGTTCTGGGCCAGGCGGCCTCCGACAAGTTTCCACTTTCCACCCCCACGGATGCACCTGGGGGGGGGGGAGCACAGTGACGCAGGTGAGCCATCCCCTGCACCCGCCCGCAGGTGTGCCCGTTGGCACATATGCCAAGCGGTCTTCCTTTTTTTTTTTTTTTAAGTCAACTCTTCATCTACTTCTTTAGTTTTCTTTCCCACTTCTTTTATTTCTTTTTTCTTTTCTTTTCTTTTCTTTTCTTTTCTTTTCTTTTCTTTTCTTTTCTTTTCTTTCTTTTCTTTTCTTTCTTTTTTCAATTCGAGATCGCTCCCCCGTTGTCAGTGGCGGCCAAACTTGAGCAGAATTTTTCCGCCTCCCGCCACTTGGTCAGTGTCTGGGCAATAAATCATCGTTTAAATCAACCTGTGTGAAGCGACAACCCCTTTCGAAGTTAAAAAAGTGTAGGTGTGACAGCTGTTTTATGGATCTAGAGCTCCTCGAGTGGCATCCCCTTAAAACCGGGCACCTGTGGAGCTTTTGTTTTTGCATGATGAGGACTCACCCAGCAGGTGCCTTTTTAAAAATTCAGCAGCTTCTCTCCTGGGCGCCGCCAGCGCGGCCTCTCTGCCGCCAGAGGCGCTGCCTGCCTACCGATGAATGGCCTGCCTTGGCCTCCGACTTGAATGTCTATGGTTCTCTCCGTTAACAGGCATTTATTTTTCAACAACTGGCCTCAATCATGAGCCGTTACCACTTTATGGTACGTTTTATTTTGCAATTGCCACTGCTACCCTCCGCCCCCACCACATCTACTGTAATGCGGCTAAAACCCAGCTCTCGTTAAAATCCGCGCAGCAATGAAGACCAATTGGGGAATTAATGATTAAATAAAAGGATTGCACGGAGCAGTGAAAAACAATGGGGGGGAGCCAAGGAAGAATACTGCTGACTGTTTAAAGAGCTCCATGACTTGCAAATGAAAATAATAGTAGTCAAAAGGCTTTTGTACAAATTGGTCCTTTTGAGTGTTTATTGACAAGGGACTTTTTAAGACTCAAACGGAATCTCCCAAGTGCCCGAGGTGGTCCTTAGCTTGGCATATGCTCCGCACACATAGACTGAGGTCCACTGAGCACGGACAATATGAATTATCTGTTTTGGAAGAAAATGTTTACTCAATCAGGCTAATAAAGGGAAATTATTTCACGGAGTGGGGGAACTTTTTATTATTTTATGACTGCAGCTTTGGTGGAGAGAGTGTTTCCCTGGGGTAGATATGACTCGAGTACAAAACCGGTTAGACCTAAACATTTTGAGTGGGGTATATGTGGTGATATCCCAGGATTCACTGCTTGTTTATCTTTGGATTCTCAGTATCAGTTCTTAGATCAATCAGTGCCCCCCAAATCCTAGGATTGCGGTTGCTTAAAAATCCAAGCATATAATAAAACATGCCTCTGTGTTGGCAAGAGAAAAGGAGGAATTACTACTTGTTGAAGGCAGAGTATATGCTGGGGGTTGTCTCCCTGTGTGTTACCCCATGGCTCAGAACAGTTGTCTACCTGGTACCCAAGAGGTCCAAAACAGAACCGTAGATCCCATACCTTCTACACCTAAATCCATTCCTTCCCCAGCCTTCCCAACTCAGTGAGGACACCCTCTGCCTTCTCCAGATGTCTCCTGCTAACACATGGAAGGTCATGCCTTTCTCCCTAAAAGCTACCAGCCTCTAAGATGGATTCCCATCTGCTCTCTGCCCACCATTTCGAAGTATGCCTTCCCCAACCCAGCCCCCCTTTTCAATTTCTTTTTCTTTCTTCTGCAGAAGCCTCGTATCCTTGCTAGAGTAGCCTCCTAACTGGTCTGCTGGCTCTCCCTCCTGCCCCTGCACAGTGTATTCTTCCCAATACTACAGCCAAAGTCATCATTTTCAATCATGAGTTGGATCATGCTGGTTTCCTGTTTAAAACTCTCCAGTGGCTTTCTGCAGCTCTTAGGAAAGAAAATTCAAACCTCTGGATAACCTAATCCCTGTTTTCCTCTATGATCTCCTTTCTTACCATTCCCCTCCTTCCTCATTCTACTCTAGCCACACTGGCATCTCTTCTTTCCAACTTTCCAGTATAGTGTTGCCATAATTTTTAAAAAACAAAATTCAATGTTTGCTCTATGAAGACTGCAAATATTGTTCACAATTGAGCCACACAGTGTTCTATGATTCCATTTCATACCTCTTGCAACTTTTTGTTTTTCCTAGAGTTAATAATTGCTTTAAAAAAAAAAACACCTGTTTTTGCTTTATTTCCTGTATACCAATCTCTACCTTCCAGACTTTCTGGGAGAACTATTAAATTCCTTTCAACATGATCAAACACATCAGGTAATCTATCCATCATTTATTTTTATTTAATGTTCTCTCTCCTGGAGCCCTTTATCCTTTTGTTCCAATATAAACTAGTTACTTTTTAGGATATAGTGCAGCTGTTGTCTCAAGACTACACTTACTACTAAGATGCTCACAATTCATTTCGCATCCTTCCTCTGTGGGATCACCTGTTTCTGCACCATAACTTTCTCTTTCATAGCTTATTCCTTACTTTTGGGGGGCCCATCTTCTAGGAACTGCCTAAGGATGGGTGCATGGGAGATGAAACTACTTGATAACTTGCTAGGAATATTCAGTAGCAAATAACAGAAAACCTGACTACAGATTTTTTTTTTAAGTTTTTTTTCTTTACCTTTATATGACACACAGCTCTGAAATAAGCAGTGTAATAGCTGGTGTAGTGCATGCCTAAGCCTCTCAGGGACCCAAACGTTTACTTTTGTTTGTAACTGTCGTCCTCATGTGTTGACTTTTGCTTTTATGCTTCTGCCCCATGGTCTCATGATAACTGCTCTGCCTCTTAGCATTATATCTGAATTCTAGGCAGTGAAGGGCAGAAGAGGCAAAGAGCAGAGCCCATCAAATCTCTTTTTGCAGGAAAATAAGAATACTTCCAGAAACTTTGTAGCAGATTTTCTCTTGGTCAGCCTGTGATGCAGGGCCACTGCTAACGGCATGGAAAAAATAGAAAAGTGCCTAATTTTTTTAGCAGTGCACATTGGTATTTTAAACAAAAGAGAGCTCTGTAAGAAAGACAGGTCAACACATGTGCCCACCATACCTTGCATAAAAATAACTGTGTGTGTGTGTATTCCACTTTTGCTAGTTTGTTTAGGTATAAAATTTCAGCGTGGAAGACCTATTTCCTCAGCATTTTATAAGGTATTTCTTTACTATCTCTATGCCCATTGCTGCTTGAGAACTTGATAGCACTTTGTCAGTCCTTTAAATAGACTTGTTTTTTTTTTTTTTCCTGGAGGCTAATATCATCTTTTTTATCCCTAATATTTTTACATTTCATGATGATTTGCTTTAATGAAGTTCTTGTCAGTTATCGTGCTGGGAACTCTGTGACCCCTTTTCAGTTTGAAAATCCATGCTATGAAATTTGAGTCACTTTCTTGTACTACTTCTTCAATTATTTCTTCCTTGCTACTTTGTGTCATGCTTTTTATGAAACTGTTATTAGCTGGATGTCCCAATCTCCTGCAAACATTCTCTAATTTCCTTATTTATTCTTCATCTCTGTATTTTTGTTCTACTTTCTGGGAGACTTTGTTTAGTTTCATTTTCTAATCTTGCTATTGAATTTGTTATTTCTACCAGACAGTTAATTTCCAGGAGGTGTTTTTGTTGTTGTTCTATGAATGTTATCCCCCCCCCTTTTATTTGTAAAAAATGTAAGATTTTGGTGAACTCTTGGAGCGTATTTTTATCTTTTGAGCATATTTTTTTGCTCACTTCATTTGCATCATGAGCTCTGAGGTTCTTCTCCATCCCCATTTGTTTTAATCTCTGAATTTCTTCAGAATTCTGAATTTTGGTTGTTTATATTCAATTATGAGGCACTAGGAGGCTGATTGCATGTTCTGTGTGCTTCTAAAGCAGAACTTTGTTGCAGGGACCTTCATACATCACTGACTATATTTTATTTCTCAGGCTGGTCCATTTTCCCTAAGGAGAACTGTGCATCCTCCTGCAGAAGTGATTGAAGCCTGACTAGGAGGTCTGTGAGCTGAGCAAGGGGAACAAGGCTAAAGTGGATGTTTCACTCTTAAGTGTGCGTTGTTGTTGTCATTATTTTTAATTCATCATTTTGTTTTCAATTTGACTCCTTGCTTCCTTTCTCTCCCTTAGCTATGCCTGGGGTCCTTGAGCACAGAACCTCTCTGCTTCAGAGTCTCTGGAAAATACATCTCCTTATCTGTCAGAGAGGAAGGATCCATCCCCTTGCCATGGTAGCTTTGCAAGGAATCTAGGGCTCTGATTTTTCTTTGGATGATATTTCAGCCCAGCCTGTACTGGCCATCAGAGGTGCCCCTGCCTCTCATTTCCAACCATTTTCAGGTTATGCTCATCCATCTCACCTTCTCGATGGCTTCCCTCCTCCCTAAGCAGCAGGGTTCCAGCCCCCTCTCTTCTGCTAAGTAGGAAATCACTCATCTATCCTCCTCCATCTTTGAAAGTTTTGCTGCTCTCTCTTACCTGTTAGCTTCTCTCCAATGCATTGTTTTTAAAATCATTGTTATTATTGTTTTTCCTTATTGTGGGGTTTCAGGAGGGAGTGCAGATAAACACCTGTCGGTCTGCCGTGTACATTCAGAAGTCAGCCCTTGCTTCTGTTCCCACTCCTTCCACATAGACATACTTTCTTTCTCTTGTTACTTGGCTCTTTCTGTTCCTTCCTTGTGGAAACAAAAATTACATCCATTTTTAAATGTTTTAAAACTTTCTTTTAAAAATCTATAAATGCTCAAAGTCAATATATACCTAATTAGATAGATGTTGCAGCTGTGGAAACTGAAGATTTTTTTTTTTAAAGCAATCCAACTGCATCACGTAAAGATGCTAAACATATTTCCTCCTGGTGTAGATGATGCTGTAATGAACTCATTACAATTGCAAAAAAAATTTTTTTTGTTTTGTGTTCCAGAAGCCTTTTTAAGATGAACTGTTCCTGCTGTATCTATGATTTATAAAGACAGGTGTGAAAAACATTTTCAGATGTTTCTTCTATGCCAAATGGCTAGCCGTATAGCCCTTTGGCTGTGTACCCACTGGGAGCTGTATTAAACAACTCTGTGGTATGTACAACTCTTTAATTATCAGCTCCCTGGGGTTGAGAAAGTGAAGTTGATATAATCTGGACAAAATGTTTCAAGAAATAGTTTCTATGCATTTTTAGTAGCTACTTCTCTATATGTTTGTTTAGTATTTTATTAAACCCAAAGTGTTTATACTAGCACATAGTTACTTAAAAAGGCATTTATTGAGTGCTTTGGTGCCTGGGGCAGTTCTGAGATCTTTGCATGCACCACCTCATCTCATCCTCATCTGAGAGTCTTGCCCCAGGTCCTGCTATTGCCCTCACTCTACAGAGGAGGCAACCACAGCTTCAGATGGTGAATATCTGCCAAGTTGCAGATGTAGAGCGGTCTCTAGGCTATCTCATGACCGAGACTAGTCTTAACCTAGCCCTGGGGAGCATTTTGTAGTCTCTGTACTATGTCTTTGGCCTAATTAAAACATCTCTAGCAATGAGATTATAGTTTGGCTTAGTTTTAAGCCGCAACTTTGTTTGGCAACTGAAATGTGTGCACTGAGTGTCATGCTGTCTGACAGGCTGCCACTTCAATCTTCATACTTCCTTCAGCTCGTTTTTCATTCTGCATCCTTGTGTGTTAATTTAATGCCCAATATACCTTGCCTCCAACTGATAGATGGGATGGAGAACCTGAATAATTCAGCATCGTTTTGATATTTTTTTTATCTCTTAAGCTTTCATGTCCTTCCAAGGCGATATTAAGAGCTCAGCTTCTAGACAACTCCTTAAAAAATTGGGCAGCCTCATCTCCTGCATATCCCTAATCAATATTTTTTGTATTTAAATATTATGTGAATAGTAGCCTACTGTATACAAGAGCCTTCTGCAACTTGCTATCTTTAAATCGATATTTTTAAAGATATTCATGTTGATACATGTGCTTTCTTCATTTCTTTTAATTGAATGAGCCAAAATTGTGCATTTCTAGTGATAAATATCTGTTTTTCCCAACTTCCTGATACTGCAGTGGAGCAGGGATACTTGTACCTGTCTCCTTGTATAGGCGTGGGCTCTAGAGAATCTGTTACAAATGAATTGCATAGTAAGCCAGTTTTCCACTTTAATATGTTTTGCTCTGTTGCTTTCTAAATTGGTTGTACCAAATGACATGCCTACTTGTCAGAAAGTTCTGGTTACCTGTGTTTTTGCAAATAGTTGACATTTTCAGACTTTTAAATGTTACCAAGCCGGATGTGAACTATTTCATTATTTTGTCAATTTCCTGATTACTAGAGACTCTAAGACTCTTTTTATATGTCTGTATTATTTTCTGTGTTTCTTCTTTGACTTATTTAGTCTTATCATTTGCCCAGTTTTCTAGGTTTGTTTAAATATTTTTCTCTTCCTAAACTCCAATGGAGATTTAAAAATAATTTCTTCTAGGGGCACCTGAATGTCTCAGTCGGTGACTTGCTAGACTCGATTTCAGCTCAGGTCTCAATCTCTGGGTTGTGAGTTCAAGCCTGGTGTTGGGCTCTATGCTGGGTGTGGAGCCCACTTATAATAATAATTTTTATTATTTCTTTTAAATTTTAACTTTTAACATAACTGGACTTTATTTTTTATTTATTGTAGGAATACCGCATTTGTTTTTTTCACATATAGATAAGATAACCAGTCATTCTGGTTAACATCTCTTGAATCCTTTCTCCCTTCTGATAAATACCAAGTATAGATAGATGTGCTTCTGGGTTCCCTATCCTGTTGGATATTTATTTATCCTATCTCCAGCATCCTCCTGCATTCAAGTTTCTGTACTTGGTAATCAGTCCTAAATGTTTAAATTGGTTGACATATAGTGGTGTAGAGGACAGACCCTGAGGTCACCTTGCCAGTGTTGACATATTAGCCGTGCCACCCAGTTACTGACATGTGACCTCGGGAAAGTGGTTAATATCCTATGCTGTCAGGAATTTCCCAGTTTTAGCACTTGAGAATCCCCTGTTGCAAGAAACCCTTAGTGTAGAACAAACCTTAAAGATTGGTCACCCTAGACCTCACACAAATTGTGCAAGCTTTTTTTCTCCAGTTTCTCCCTCCATAAAATGGTGATAATAATAGCATCTGACCCCACAAGGGTGTGGGGAGGAGTAAATGAGATAATGTATGGAAAGTGCTTTGGACAGGTCATGCTAAATGCTCAAAGAATATTAACATTAATTTCCCTTCTTCCTCTCCTTACTCTCCTTTAAAATTCTCTGGACTATTCTTGAAACATTAGTATTTCATAGAGACTTTAGAATATCTTGGTAAGTTCTGCAAAATACCCTATGGGGACTTGTAGATTAGTTTGAGGGAGAATTGACTACCTCACGACATCAATGCTTTGCTTCATGAATATGGTCACTTCTTTGTTCATATTTTTTTAATGTTATTCAATAAGATTTAAATATTTTTTTCTTTAAAGTTCTTGCACATCTCTGTAAGATATATTTTGAGGTACCCTGAGTACCTAACAGATTTATTGTTCTGAATGTTATCACTATTTTTATTTTTAGGTTTTCACTTTCTAATATAGAAAATTTTAAACACCTACAAAAATAGACTGGTGTAATGAACACACTTCTCTGTTTCTCAGCTTCAACAAATACCAGCTTATGGCTATTCTTGTTTTATTTGTGGGTTTATATCTTTTTTTTTTTGGATTTATATCTTTTTAAAAAAAGTTCTCATTGATGTTTTCAGTATAAATGAACGTTACTGCTTTTTGTGTTTTACTTTTGAATTCAGTGACTTTGCTTGATTTTTATTCTGATAGTTTTTAAATTGATTTTATAGAAATTCTAAAAGAATTATCACCAGAAAGTGATTGTAAATTTTGGTTTTTCTTTGTAGTTCTTATGCATTCTATCTCTTCATTCATTCGCTAGTGCCTTTATTATAATGATAAAAATGGTGATTCCAAGTGTCCTTGGACTGTTTCAAACTTCAGTGAGAATAACTAGCTTTTCACCATTAAGATGTTTATTATCTTTTTAAAAGATTTTATTTATTCATGAGACACAGAGAGGCTGAGACATAGGCAGAGGGAGAAGCAGGCTCCCCATGGGGAGCCTGATTTGTGACTTGATCCCAGGACTCTGGGATCATGACCTGACCCAAAGGTAGATGCTCAATCACTGAGCCACCCAGGTGCCCCTGTCTAAGACAAAATTACTCTATCAGTTTTCTTTTGGTTAAAACTCTTCTGGTATATTTTTCCCATCTCTTTACATAAAAATTTTCCATGTTATGTTTCACAAGTGTCCATCATAAAATATGCCTGGATTTTTAAAACTTTGTAATTGCTGCCTATTAACCAACTAGTTTTATGCATTTACATTTATTGTGACTTTTGAAAATTTTGAACTTTTCTTCTATTTTTTTCTCAAGTTACCATTGCTATTTTTAGATACTTTTCCTTTTCTATCTCCTATTATATTACTGAAGGATTAGTTACACCTACTTCTGTCCAGCTCTGTTAATTTAGAGGTTATATATTCCATTTCCTCAATTTTAGTAGTACTGTTAAATTTTTAACATTTGCACCTCAGGCACCAAAGTGTAGAGGTGGTCAGTAACTCTAGCCTCCCCTCAAACAGTACTATAGGCCAAGCATGCTTAGTGCCTTTTATTTCTTCTCCCACCAGTTATTATCTAGCATTTTATTCTAGTTTGAAACACATTATCAAAAATGCCATTGGGCAATGATAGACTTTGTTTTTGTTTTTTACAGTCCTGGATATTTTAGATTAGTCCAGTGTAACCAGTTCCTCTCTTCCATCATGGCTTCTTGCAAACGACTTCTACCTCCTGGATTTAGTTTGCTTCTTATCAAAGTAGTCTTTCATTCAAGATCTACAAGTAGCAAGTTCTCTGTATTTGCCTCCAAAAAAATGTTTGTTTTCTCATTCTCATGAATGTTAGGTTAACTATGTATAGAATTCCAGGTTGATGATTATTGTCCTTCAGTGGATGTTATCTATTGTATCCTGGTCTCTACTATTATTGTTGAGAAGCCTTTAGTTTAATGATGATTTCTTTGAACTAAACCTGCTTTTTTATCTTTTTTATCTTTTTTAGTCTTATTTGTTTTTTCACTTGTTTGTTTTATTGTTGAGAAGCCTTTAGTTTAATGATGATTTCTTTGAACTAAACCTGCTTTTTTATCTTTTTTATCTTTTTTAGTCTTATTTGTTTTTTCACTTGTTTGTTTTATGGTGAAGTTTTTATTATATTTTTGATATGCATTTATTTTTAATTTGTGTATATCCCCTCTTGACATGTGTCTCGAATCCAGCCAATTATTAAAAATTCTTCATCATCACCTCTTCAATTACTATTTTGCTTTGTTTTCTCCGTTACCTTCTTTGGACTTTGATGATATGTAATGAGACCTTATCATTCAGTCGCACTGCTTTTAATTTCTGTCTCTGCCACTCTGATGTCTCTGGGCCCAAAGCTCATTTCCCAGGTCTCTTTCAAGCAATATCTATATTGCTGTTTAGACTGTCTATGGACTTACTTTGCATTTTCAATGCCTTTTATTTTTCATTTATAGAAGCTTTTTAATCTTTTAAACCTGCCAGATCATTTACAAATAATTTAAAAATTTTTTCCATTATGGTTTTATGTATTCTATGTCTTCAAAACTTTTAGGGAGATGGAGGATGGGGATATAAAAGGGATACATATATACACATATATTCCTTTTAGATTTTTCTCTATTTCTTAGGGTGCTGAATCTGTATTGTCATACGTTATCTCTTCTCCTTGCAATTTTGAATTGCAAACTCATTTTCAGTTTTTCCCATCCGCTACTACTGCTTCCATGGGAGTCTTATGCACTTGGGATTATGAGGAGTCTAGTGCAGCATTTACTTATGATGGGTATTTCAAGGATTCCACTCATCTGAGCTCAGTTTTTATGTTAATTTCTCATTTTAGGAATTGTGTGCTATATGATTATTATAATTTTGGTCTCTACACCCATGTGATGAAGGCTGGAGGTTTTGATTTCTCCTGGGTGACCCTCTAACCCTCATGAGCTCTCTGGGTAGACATTCCACTTTGCAGTTTCCCTGGGGCATTTGGTAGAGTTTTTCTAGCCCCTTGAACTTGGGAAGGGCAGTCTTGCAGGATCCTGGCTTTATGCAGGGGTCCTGGCTCCAGTTCCCATCTCCTGTGTTTGCAGTCATACTGCCCAACATTAAACTGACAGTTCCTAGACTGTGGACCTGTATCTTGCTGGTTCTCTACGGCACTGATGGCATTGGCATTATTTGGAATGCACTAGCTATGAATTCTTTTTTTAGTTTATGGATCCTGGTAATTTCCTTTCCTTTCTTTCTAGTTTTGTTATGTATATACTCTAAAAACCCCACATTTAATTTAAGACTTTTATGTGTTTGTCTTGACCAAATTTTCTATCTGAATCAGCTCAGTCCACCATGCTTTCAGACTGGGAGTCCCCAACACTGGGTTATCTTAGTCAACAAATTTATTTGCCTACAGCAATCTCAGATTTGTGCCAGGCACTGGGGATGTTATGGTGAGAAAAACAGACACAGCTGCTCACCTCCTGGCATGTACAGTGAGTCGATGCTACAGATGTACAGAAAAATGAGTTGAACCCACCTGGCACCCTGGTTCTCAGCTTCCAATATGCCAAAGCTTGGTCAGAAAAGCGAGTCAGCTGCTTTCCTGCTGGCATGTTAGTCTTTGCCTTGGCAGCTGCAGGGGTGAGATGTGCTAATGATGGGGCCAAGCTGAACTTTGGGGGTGAAGCCGTCAGCTGTTCCCATCTTCCTCTGGCTGAGGCAGAATGTGAACAGCTGGGAAACAAGGCCGGAATACACTCCCAGAAGCCGCTCCTCTGCCAGCGGAGGTGTCAACAGAATTCCATTCTATGTGAGCCTTCCAGGACGTATATTGAATTTGTTCCATACTTTAAAGTTCTAATATATAGAGAGGATTGTATAATGGGGTAAGCTGGTGATTGAAACACTCATCTGCGTATCTTTGTAACTCTTGGAATGAATAACATGATCCCATACAGAATGAATCCTCTACTGATTTATCTCAAATCAGATGCCTGATTTGTTACTAAAATTTGGATTTAGTGTATTTGATTCATGAAACTTCCCTTTCAGTTTCTTTGGGAAAGTCTGTTCTTCGGCTATAGTAGATGGTCCCCCTGAAACTTCCAGTCACACTTCTGCATGGTTCAGGGTCTCTCTTCCCTTCTCGTATCTCTGCCCACCCAGGCGTCCCAAGACCACTGTTGTAAAGCTTGAAAAGATCCCTAGTAGAGGCTTCTGCTCCTCTTATGGGTGTAAGGAGAGTTCTTTAACCTCCCTCGCTCCTGGAGGTACCTCCATGCAGAGTTAGTGGGTTTGAGGGTGCTGTGTGTTCTCGCACTGCAGTGATGACATTGAGGGGCGAGGGGTCATGCCAACACACGGACCTGGACTGAGAAGGCCTGGCCTTTTTGCAGCTGCGTGGCCTGAGGAAGCTACTCAATCTTTCTGAACCTCAGTTTCCTTCTTTGTCACAGAAGAATTGAGGATACGAGGGTGCCTGAGTGGCTCAGTCAGGTAAGCAGGTCTTGATCTTGGCTCAGGTCTTGATCTTAGGGTTGTGAGTTCAAGCCCCGCATTAAAAAAAAATTTAGGGGCGCCTGGGTGGCTCAGTGGTTGAGCATCTGCCTTTGGCTCAGGTCATGATCCTGGGGTCCCCGCAAGGAGCCTCCTCCCTGCAAGGAGTCTTACATTGGGCTCCCCGCAAGGAGCCTGCTCTCCCTCTGCCTGTGTCTCTGCCTCTCTCTGTGTGTCTCTCATGAACAAATGAATAAAATCTTAAAAAAAAAAATATTAAAAAGAGAAGTTTACAGCCTGCCTCACTGAGTTGTTGGAACACTGAAGTATGGGCATGCTGAGCAGAGCGTTTTGTGATGAGTCCTTCTTAAGGCTGAGGGGCACACAGTAGGTACGACTGTCAGTTCAGTGATGTACGTAGGGCTCATGCCTTGGGAAGCACATAGTTCTCAGCTTCCATGGGCCGCCGTCCCTCCCACCGTTGGAAGATGGGTGTGCAGGTAAATCCTGGAGGTCAACACTGGGGAGGCAGAGGTTTGGGAGAACAGGATGCCTCTGTTTCTTCTCCTCCGGCCTGAAATCTTATGTTTCAGTCTTTGTTTTTATTAGTCTTGGGTGGGGGCATCTCTGTTAACCAGGATCATTTGAGATCATTCTAATAATGTCAGATATATTTAGGTATAGCAAAATAAATATATACATATATATATATTAGTTTCCTTCTTCTCCACTTATGGGACGTGCTGCAGGCTCAGCATAGGGCTGGAGAGAACACGATTGATGGCAGAGACCCAGGACAGGGGCATGATGTTCCCAGCCTTCACCTTCCACTGGCTTGTTGAGAAAGGGGCTTGGGAGGAGCCCTGAGAGTAGGATTACAAGGAAAATAAAATGTAAAATGCAAAATGCTCATCAAAGTGCTAGGTAGGTGTTTGTAGGATTTCAGTAGAAATAGGAATCTGACATTCTGCGGATGAAGCATGCAGATAAGCTCTTTTGTGCTAATTACCAATTAGAGCATGGGATTGCAGCAGTATGGCCACTTAGACGCTCTGCATCCTTGTGTTTCTAGTCAGGAAAATTTAGAACATTCCAGACTCTGACAAAAATGTTCCCCTGTAAGACTGGATGTGGATGTTATTTTTCCCAATTTGTAGGAAAGAAGATAAGTAAATGGAAAGGTATTTTTCCCCTCACTGCCAAGATTGTTTATCTCCTGAATCTTAAACTATTGGTTCTGGCTACCTTTTCCCTTGAGTTGCAAAGAACCAAATGCATTTTCAAAAAATGTCCACTGAGTCTTAGCTCAACACATTCTGAGACCACACTCCACTCGTAGTTAGTTTTACCTGTGTACCTAGACGACAGTCCTATTTCCTGAGGGTCCTTGCTCTCACTTTGAGGACAGAATGAAGGAATTCCTTAAAGGAGTGTTTGCTTTTATAACTTCCATACGCCAGCACTGGTCCAGGAGCTTACACACAACCTTGGTGCATCGCCGTGGGCAGGAGATACCATGACCAGTCACCTTTCCTGATATGAAAGCCAAGGTTGGGAAGTTCAACATGTACACGGTCACGCAGCAGGTGGGGGGCACAGCAAGATCATGCACAAGAAGCACTGTCCAAATAGACAACTAGGCAAAGGAAGTGGGCATACTAGTACCTGTCATTGTGATGGCCCTGGCATGGAGCTGGGCATCCAGCACATGCTGGATTAAGCCCTCTACGTGAACCTCTCACTAAAATCTCATGACAGTCCCAGGAGGGACGTGCTACAACTATTTCCAATTTACAGGTAAGGGGACTGAGGCAAAGGGCACTTGCTATTTGCTTTGGCTCCGTCTTCTCGGAGGCTGAGCCACAACCAAACTAGATGGTGATTTCAGGCCCACAGTGGCTTAGCCTTGGCTCCCCTGGAATGAACCATGACTCCCAAGTACCCTTTGGGAACCCTTCACAGCTGTTCTATCTTGTGTTGATCTTGGGGTATCAGGGTTGAGGAGAGAGTATCTCATCTTGCCAGGAAGACGCTGGGTAGAATGACACTTGAGCTGTTCTCTGTGTAGATGCTGGAGACTTTTCCTGGGGTGGGTCCTGCCCCACAGGGACTGCCAGGAGAGAGAGGGCTAAGGACCCATTTTCAGGTCCCAACTGTATTGACCTTTTGGTTTTGCATTCAAGGGACATGGACATAGCTAATGTATGTTTTCTCTGCCAGGGTAGCTTATTGCTTGATAATTATGTGTCCTCTCTCACAAATAAGCTAGAGGACTCACCCTGGTCACTTCTATCCATGACGGCTGTAGAAATATTGAAATTATAAATGCACGTACCCAAATGCATTAGTTATCTATTGCTGTGTCACAAGTGAGTATAACTCAATGGTTTAAAGTAGCACACGCTCTGATCCCACAGTTTCAGGGGTCAGGAACATGGGCACAGCTGTGTCCCCTTCTTTGGCTTCTGTCCCGGGCTGTAGCAAGGTGACCACTGGGCCAGGCGTCCATCTGAAGGTTGCACTGGGAAAGGCTCTGCTTCCAGGCTCACGTGGTTACAGGCAGAGCTTAGCTCCCTGAGAGCTGTTGGCCTGAGGGTCCCAGTTCCTAGCTGGCCGTTGGCCGGAGGCCTCCCTCACTTCCCTGTCCGACATGACAGGGAAGCAAGCAAGCTTAGAAGGCAGCAGAGAGAATGTGCTAGAAAGACAGAAGCCACAAGATTTGTAACCTAGTTGCATATTCTGTGGGTTAGAAACAGGCGGGCAGGCCGGCCCCTCTCCCAGGGAGGAGGCTGCGCAGGGATGGGAGCAGCGGGCTGCAGAGGTCCCTGGGAGCCGCCTTCACCGTCCGCCTACCCCCAGGCGTTAACTAGGTAACGTGGGGCTGTGGCAGCGGCAGCTGGTCTGCAGACGTGCCCGGCATCGGAGGTGGCAGTGGCGTCTTAGCGGGAAGGTGGTTCTGTGTGGTGGCCTCTGGGCCCCTAACTGCCCGCGGCCCGTGCACCTGCCGTGGGAGGTCACCCCGGGCATCGGCTTCTGTGCCCTCACCCCCGCCTGCCGCCCGCCAGGTGCCACCTGCCAAGTGCCCTCGGAGCACCACTGCTCTGTCCCAGGGCTCGTCGCACTGGATCCCCCATGTGTCTTCCCGGGCAGCAGTTAAGGGCCAGGGTGACCAAGACCAGATCCACGTCGCGGCGTCCCCCGCACCGAGCGTCCCAGCTGCTCCAGAGGTCCTGGCCCTGAGGTCCCAGCCCCCTTCACCTGCTGCTGTTCCTTTTCAGCCAGGGTGGTCCCCTCATGCCCTCCCCCTGTTTGAACTTTGGTCTGCGGACAACTCACGTACAGGACGCCTGTTTGGACGATCTTTAAAAAGACCACGTGTCCTAATATTTGGTGCAGAAGGGGTAGTTTTACTATCTTTTTTTTTTCCCTAAAGATTGTATTTCTTAGAACGAGAGAGCAGGGGGAGGAGCAGAGGGAGAGGGCGAAGCAGGCTCCGTGCTCAGCAAGAACTCGGGGCTCCATCCCACGACCCCCAGATCGTGACCTGGGCCAAAATCAAGAGGCTGACGCTTACGGGACTGAGCCGCCCAGGCGCCCGGTGGTTAGTATCTTGGAGCGATCCAAAAGAAACATCTCTGGGAAATATATGAAATTCTACTTGGAATATTATTTTTGTATTGGGTAGAAGACATGAACTGATAATTTAATAAAAAATCAGAAGAGGTCCCTACCAGCTCGAGCGTGTTCCCACGACCTCCCTGAGAAGCTTCCCAGGGCGGAGGGATGGGTATGGGGCACAGGGTGCTGCCTTGGGCTGGGATTTTTCTCACCAGCACCTAGTGACCAGGTGAAGATAAAGTCAGCTGTATATTCACGTTTTTCTTTTCATTCTCTCTTTACTCCATTTTAAACCTTTGAAGTGAAAATTCAGCTGAGGAATAAAAGGACTCTGAAACGGAGCTTAACGGGCCGCCAACTACAAAAGCAACAGCAAAACATAAAACCTCACATCAGGCTAATTTGGAATTCACAAATTTTACTTTGTTTTATATTGTCACCTTACATTGACCTTGGTTATCCTTTTATTTATGTCCACGCTGGATGATTTCAGTGGTTTGGGGGAAAAACACATTTTTATACACAACTGTTTGAGAACATCAAAGTCCATTGTTGATAAACTCACAATAATTTTAAAAGTACATTTCTTAAGGTTGTGCCCTATTTATTTTTGTAATACATTTTTCTCTTGGTGGTTTACCATGGGTCCTTTGTAGAAATAGCCTAAAAACTAAGCCCAGATCACAAAATGTTGAAGTAGGTTATCAAAGGAATAGTGAAATCCGTGTGGCTGAAAAGTTTTAAATAAATAAGAACAGGGTGGCCTAATTAGGTATAGTCCTGGGAATATGGACGATTTAGATCCACAAATGAGCTGCCCATTCTTTCCCTCTGTGTGTGTATACGTGTGCGTAAAAAGAGAGAGTACTGGATTTAATTTCTTAATCTTTTATTAAGGATTTTAAGTCCATGTTCAAGAGATAGTGGTTTGCAATATTTTTCTCATTATATTCTTGTCTGGTTTTGGTCTAAGGGTTTTGTTGGCCTCGTAATGAGGGTTAGGGAGGTTTTCCCTCCTCTCGTATTTTGTGCAAGACTTAGTGTAGGATTGTTGGTATTTCTTAAATGTCCATCCTCTGGCTGCTGAGAGGGGCAGGTGTGCGTGCATGTTGGGAGGAGGGCGTTGGTTGTGAATTCAATTTCTTTAACAGAGAGAGAGCCAGACAGGTGTTTCTCGTTCTCGTGTCACTTTGGTCATTTGTGACTTCCAAAGAACATACTCATGTCTTCTGAGTTCAATTTATTGGCATAACATTTTTCATAGTATTTTTCTTATTGTACTACCCTTATCTCCATAATAATGTCGCCCTCTTTCTTTCCTGAAATTGGTTAAGTCGTGTTTTCTTTCACCTTGCTAAGTAAGGGCTTAACCATTTTATCAGTACTACAAGCAACTTTGGTTTCAAAGAGTTTCTCTTTTGTCTTCTATTTCCAGCCTTCAACCTTTTTGTATTTCTTTCTACTTTGTCTTTGATTTTGCCCTTCTTTTAGCTTCCTGTGGTGGATCCTTAGGTTATTGACACAAAACTTTTTTTTTTTTTCCCACAGAATCATCTAGAAATAGAAATATCCCCGGAAGCACATCTTTAGCTACATAGTACAGATTTCTAAGGGCTGTGTTTGTATTATCATGCAGCTAAAAATATTTTAAATTCCCCCCCTGTAATTTAATTCCTTGACCTATGGCTTCCATAGAAATGCATTGCTTAATTTCCACGTATTTGAGAATTTAAAAGGATATCGCTTTGTTTTTCATTTCTAATTTCATTTTGTGATCACATAATAGATCATTTCCGATTTTGGTCTTTACATCTGTCGAGACTCGTTTTGTACCCCAGTGTGTGGTCTGTGTCCTGAGTGTTCATTCCACAAGCAGTGGGAAGGAAAGTGGTATTTGCAACTGTTGGGTGAAGAATGCTCTACATACGGCAGACTTGGTGGACGGTGCGATCGAATCTTCTAGAAGCTCACTGGTTGGTTGTTCACCGTTGCTGGGCGAGTAGTGTAACCTTACCTAGCGCTGTCCATTGGTCTATTTCTCCCTTCAGTTCTATTTCTTTCTTACATATTTTGACTCTTAGTGTAGGTTCCCCACCTTGTTAATGTCCGCATATGTCCTTTTGTCATTACAAAATTTCCTCTGTTTCTCATGTAGTAATTCTTTTAGGTCTACTTGGATATTTGTTCAACCACCTCAGCTTTCTTATGCTTAGTGATACATATGTATTCATGGAGCATCTTTTTGCATTATTATTATTGTTTTTTACTTTCAACCTGTCTATTGTAGTTATACTCAAAGTGCACTTTTTTTTTTTGCAAACTGTAACTAGTTAGTTGGCCTTGCATTTTAATTCATTCTGAGGGTCTCTCTCTCTCTCTCTCTTTTTTAAATGGAACATTTCGGGCAGCCTGGGTGGCTCAGCAGTTTAGCGCCACCTTCAGCCCCGGGGTGTGATCCTGGAGTCCCAGGATCGAGTCCTGCATTGGGCTCCCTGCATGGAGCCTGCTTTTCCCTCTGCCTATGTCTCTGCCTCTCTTCTCTCTCTGTGTGTCTTTCATGGATAAATAAATAAAATCTTTTAAAAAATAAATGGAACATTTCATCTAATTATATTTAAACTATTCACACGGGAGTTGAAATTCATTATTTTTCTATTTCTTTTATATATGCCCTATATCCTTTTCCTGTTTTCTTTTGGATGGAGTGGTTTTATTTATTTATTTTTTTAGAGAAAGAGCACATGCGTCCATGCATGCATGGGGGAGGGGGGCAGAGGGAGATGGAGAGAATCTCAAGCATGCCCCATGCAGTATAGAGCCTGGTGCAGGGCTTGATCCCACCCCCAGGAGATCATGACCTGAGCTGAAACCCAGAGTCGGGCACTTAACTGACAGAACCACCCAGGTGCCCCTTAACATACATTTTTAGAACTGTTGGCATGTTCTTCCCTTCTTAGGTTCAGAGCACATTGGTTGCTCAGGAGGCTGAGTGTTGGGGATCAAACTATCCATTATTACCAGGAAGCTTGTAAGAGAATTTGGCTTTCGGCCTGGGGTTGAGTGGCCTTGGTGCTATCTCACCTCCTTGAAAGGTCACTATCCTCCACGCAGAGCAGCAGGCAGGCCAGAACGAATGTGCTGTAGGCAGATCCAAGAAGAGAGAGGAGAGCCAGAGAGGGAAGTGAGCCATGACAGCCAACTCCTCCTCCCAAGGCCTGGGATCACAGATGTCACTGCCCCTTCCCTGGGGGAGCTGGGCAGGGAGCGAGGCCAAGAGTAAGTTCCTGCACACACAGCAAGGGCAGGCGGAGGAGTTGGGGAAGGAGACTCTCTTTAAATACCTATTAGTGCAGTTGTATTTCTCTCCCTTATGTTTACCAACAATTTATGATTCTGTTTTTATGCTGTCCGTTCATATCCTTGGATCACTTTGTTATTAAGGTATTTGTCCTCTCTCACTTGTTTGTTAAGAGCTACTTATATGCTATGACACTACCCTGTTGTGAGCCATAATTTTGGATGAGCAGCATTATCATCCATTCCTCTCGAAGCATTTTTTAGGTTTCCCCCCCTCCTTGGTTATTTTTCTTTTCTTGTCATTATAATGGGATCCAATTTTCAATTTTATTTCAGTAATAGTGTTTTTGTATTGATTTATATATATGCATTCTGGGACTGGCATGTTTATTAAAATATCTTGCTGGTTTTAGTAGATGTACAGTTGATTTCCTTGGGTTTCCTAGGTAACTGATCATATCACCTATAAATAATTTTTCTTACACTTATTTCTCTGAATTTTTTTATTGCTTTATTATAGTCCCTCAAATATAAAGAAGTTTTAAAAACTTGTGCAAATAGTAGGCATCCCCTTTTATGTTTTGGGCTTTCGCGGGAAGGCCTCTGATTTTTTTCGCCATTGATTGTGATATTGACTATAGATTTAAGGTGCAAGTTCATTATTTTATGGAAGAATTTGTTTCTAGTTTTAAAATAGGAATTTTTAAGAATCAGCATTAGGTATCGAATTTTATTAACTGTCTTTTAGACACTGAGACACCACATCTTTTCCTTTCTCCTCTCTTTTTGAATCCTTTGACCCTCTGATGCAAATATTCATTAACATTTTAATATAATTATTCATTGATGGACTTCCCAATTTCAAAACATGCTTACATTTGGGGGACATATCTAACTCTTTTAAGGTATATCATATTTTAATATGCCGCTGAATTTAATTTCCTAGTATTCTAATTAAGATTTTTCACATCTAAATTAGGAAGGCAAAGTGGTCTTCAGTTGTTTACTGACATAATAATACTGCTCAATAAATTGGCCCCAAATTCAGTGGCTTAAAACCATAAAGCAAGTATTGAGTCTGTGAGTCAGAGATCCACACGGGGCAGTTCTTGTCTCGGCGGGGGGCACTGACTATTGATCTGGTGGTTGTGGGCATTGCTCCATGAGTCTCCCCCATCCCGCCAGCAGGCTAGCCCTGGCACCTTCTCATGGGGCCAGCAGACACACAAGAACTAACAAGCTCTAAGGCTCAAGCCCATTTCTAACCTCTGCTTGGGTCAGACCTACTAGCATTCATTACCATGTCGGGTAGCCAAACCCAAAATCCAGGCATGTGGGGTTGGCAGGAGGAGCTGCAATGCTAAATCTCAGTCCCAAAGCAAAGGGCTCAGTGGGGCTCAGATGGGGGAGAATGAAGTATTAGGGCCATTCCAGCAACCAGCCATAATCCTCAAGTTTCCTTTGTCCTGCCTTTGACTGTGTGTGTGTTTTTTGGGACAGTAAAAATAATACAAGAATAATCTGTCATTTGGGCTTTCAAAACTTTCCCTTAACGCTATCTGGGCCCAGAATCTCTATGGAACATAAATCTCTTACAGATTTTCAACTACTTACATGGCCATTGGTTTTGCTATTTCTTTATTGAGCCAATTTTGGTAACAACTTTTCCTGGAAAATCTTCTACCCATGTTTTCAGACTTATTTGTATAAAGAATGTGTAGTAGTTGATTGGAATTTAAATTTTATACCTATAATTATATCCATTTCTCTGTCTTTATCTTTCTCCTTGCTTGGACTTATCAGAATTTTGGATATGGATGTAGTCTGTCTGAAGAATTAAGTTTTGGATTTAGTCATTGAATCTATTGCTTTTATTTGTGGTTTCTAATCTAGTAATTTCTGCTTTTATTTATTTTTTAACTCCTTCCTCCTAGCTTTCATTGTTGGCTTTGTTATTTGGCTGGTTTATTTATGTTCATATCTCTAGATCATAAACACATTTAAAACTGTACATATTCCTGTCAGTAAATTTTTGGCTTTCTCCCATATATTTTGATGTGTAGTATTCATTAGACAGAATTGGACACATTTTTACTTAAAAAAATGTTTCCTTTTTCTGCAGAGGATTCTTGTTTGAGGATTGATGTCAGATCTCTGTGGGGCACATTTTCTGTGAATGACTAAATTCTGAGACCAGGGGGATCCCTGGGTGGTGCAGCGGTTTAGCGCCTGCCTTTGGCCCAGGGCGCAATCCTGAAGACCCGGGATCGAATCCCACATTGGGCTCCCGGTGCATGGAGCCTGCTTCTCCCTCTGCCTGTGTCTCTGCCTCTCTCTCTCTCTCTCTGACTATCATAAATAAATAAAAATTAAAAAAAAATAAAAACAAATTCTGAGACCAGTGCAAGTTTTAATATAAATATGTGAAAAACTTCCATCTCCTTATGGTGCCAGTACTCCAAAATGAAGAATGTAGATTTAGAGTTTCACTGATTGACTATCTTATTTGAACATTCCTTTAAAAACAAACAAAATGTCTTAGCGTCATTATAGGGGATCTTGCCACTGTCAGCTCCACGGCGCTCACTTTACAAATGAACACATTGGAAGACTTGGATGTGTCTGAGTACTTTTTCTCCCACAGAGCTTTCTTTTTGAATAGCCAATCAGTTTGCAGCATGAAGCATTTTTCCCATTAAGGCCCTACTTTAAAAAAATTAAACATAAATGTTATTTTCATGTGTAATTGCTAGTAAGGTAGACAGAATATGGGATTTTAGAGACACTTAAGAGACTAGAAACTCACCCAGTTGTATGGATACTACCCTTTGCACCATCCCCTCCACAGATGTTCGTGGTGTGCCTACTGCATGCTGGATACCATGTGCGTGTGTGGTCACTCCTGGATCTGTCCTTGACCCTCCTCCCAGAACAGAGGACTTCTAGTTACTTAAAGCCAAGGGTTGATTGGAGGGCAGGAGCCAGGTGCATTAAACCAGTATTATGATGGGACACACTCTTAGTCTTTTCCTTTAATAAAAATGACTCCAAAAACCACAATACCACACTCTTGGAACCTCCAAAAGCCACAGTGACAACCCATAAATCTGTCATTTTTTTAGATGAGGAAGGCAAGGCTAAAAAGGTCAAATGATTTGTCCAAAGAAAGATACCAAACGGGAAGGAGCAGGATTTCATGGAGGCACAGATGAAGTATCAATGGAAAATAAGTAAATACATGCAAATATCTTTTTTTTAAATGTTTATTTAACCTCTACCCCCAACCTGGAGCTCATACTCATGACTCAGAGATCAAGAGTCGCATGCTCTACTAAGTGAACCAGGTGCCCCAGATAACTTTTAAAGACTTTTTTTTTTTTATCAGTGGAAAAATTATTTAAAATCTGTCATCTCAAATTTAAATGGGCTGCCTTCCTTTGGTGTTACATTTAGGCACAAGAATGTGCTGTGAACCTGAGCCCCCTAGCTGGGGTTAAAACGCGATCCTCTAGACTCGCAAAAGGACATTATCCCTGGAGAGTGTGTTTCCCGAGTAAGGACAGCTGGAAGCCTAGGGCTCGCTGTGCCCTAGCAGTCAACTGGTTACAGAAGGCAGTTTCCCATTCTTTTTATAGATTCCGGGTTCAATATGAACTCCCCCAAAAGGTATATGAGCAGGCCCAGGCTGGAGCTGGCTTCTATTCCCTTTGTCCACTTGTGAGCAGCGGTTAGCTTTAGAACCCATGCATCTTCTAGTTACTCCATTCAGCTACCAGAGGCCCTCCCAGAATTTAGCTCTTTAATACACAGGCTGAGATCCTCTGCAGATGAAACAGAAAGAGTGACACGCTAATGTGACCACCGTGTCTGCCCTGTTTTATCATCCACGTGGCTACTTAACTACATATGTTGCTTTCTCAGCCCTGGATGCTGCTCTCCTTGCCTCCCCTTTGTGCCTGCGAACCTCTGTCCCTTGGTTCTTGAGGTCCCACCTCCTTGACTACTGTCCTCCCATCTGTACCTGCTGGTTCCTTTCTCCAAGTTGGTAGGCATTCTCCCTGGGTACTCCACTGTCTTGGTCTGACACCATTGTCTGCTCCCTTTCATACTGTGAAATGTTTCAAGTTGGGCTTGTGACCTTTTAACCCTCAGCCCCAAGGGCCTGTGACCTAGCACGTGCTCAGTAGAGGCTGGTGGGTTCAATAATGGCCTCATGAGGTTGTGAGCTCATTGCTCTCGATATGTGTCTCCTACCTCTGCACTCACTAGGTATTGCATCCATTTGAACATAGGGAGTGGGTGGTAATTCTCTCAATCTATGGGCTGTATTTTGTATGGAGGAGATGAGCAGATGTCTCGTGGATGAAAGAATAGGTATCCTAGAGGAGTAGAGTGAAGCCTGCTCTGTTCAGAGTAGGAATCAGCAAATAGGGACGTGCTTTCCATAAGAGCAGCCTTTGTGCTTTGATTTTAGGGCAGAGGTCAAGGATTGTTGATTCAAAGGCCAGGGACTCTCAGACTGCTGGTCTACCAGATGGCCTGCATTGGAATGCCCCATGGGGCTTGTTATGAATGCAGATTTGTACACAATTGGTGCTGCACCCTGAATCAGGATCTCCTCTCTGCTGGGGTGGGGGCCTGCTTATTTATAGAGCAGCTTCAGTAATCAACACATAGCAGTGTGGACCAGCTGTGGCCTAAGCAATCTATGCACTATCAAGTCTCCCGACTTGGCATTAAGAACTTCATGACTTTTTACAAATGTGGATCTCACGTGTGCTATCATTTACTTGAATAACTTCTTTTCTTAATTTATCTTACATTCTCCCTTAAGTCAACATGTGCATAGTTTATATAAATTTATTTAAGGAGGAAATTGTACTTCCATAATATAAATGGAAGGCCAGTATCACTTGTCACAAATAGTGTAAAAATAAGTGGGAGGAAAGCACAGCAAGGTTATTAAATCACAGCCAGACAGCAAGGATGTGCCCACTCCCTTTATGAAGAAGGGTGGTCAGCCAGTGGCTGGAGAGCTGTTAGGTCTATTATAAGAAAACAGATGTTGCCCTAATTAAAAGACGTGGAAGGGGTTTGGAAAGGGAATAATGTGTCCCCTGTGACCAGTATCCTGAGGGCATCTCGTACCCAGCCAGCAGCGGTACTGATGTGTGTGGGTCCTGAGACACTCAAGGTCTGAGTTCCTTCAATGAAGATCCCAGAATGATTTGGTGACCCTCTTATCTTGAGAAGAGGGAGAAGGCCTAGAGCCTTCCAGTGACCTGCAAGTGCTTCCAACTATCCACTCCTAGGTGTGAATCCAAAGGCCAGGTGAAGGCTGAGGCCTGAATCATAGGATATGTGGATGACACCTGAAACCAACTGGTGCCCCTGGGGGCTCCATGCCCTCATCGGAAGAGAGGATGCTGGGGGAGCAGGGCACAGATGGAGGTGTTGTCTCATTGATGAGGAGGTTGGTATTTTCTCTCTGAGCCCAAACTGTCAGCAAGAGCATTTTCACACATCTTGTGTGATGCCTTCTGGACCTCATCCCCTCAATCATATTTGTTCAGCACATTTATTTAGCATGTGGTAGGTCCCAGGTGCTGCAGCTTGGGGCTCAAAGTAAAAGCCTCTGTTAAGAGGCCAGCCCCAGGTGGCCAGGTGATGTCCACATGCTGTGGCACAAGGCTCCATGTCAGGAAGACTATACATGCTGCCCAGAGGTCCTCGTGGGAGGCTTTGGGCAGCTCTCCTGGTGGGACAAGGATCTGTTGCACCTTGGCGGTGCAGAGTGACTTCCAGTGAGGCAGAGAACTGGCCTGTGCATCAAGTTGGGAGAGCCTGTTGACTTGGATGGGGCTGGCAAAGGCAGGGCTGGCAGGAGCACTGGTCACAACCAGGCCACGTCTGGTGAGGTCCAGGTCATGCCAGAAACCTGAAACTGGAGGGGAGACCAGGGGCCAGACTGAAGGCTCAGGGGGCCCAGGTGGCTTGGCACCACCTTTGGCTGAGAGCGGGGCCAGACTGCCATCTCCGATGCACAGGCTCCTTCCTGCACTCAGGCTGCTATGCAAAGCCCTCCAAGAAATGTGCAAAGTCAGGCCCTGGGGGCAAGAGCTTCCTAAAATGCTGGTCACCTTGTGGGGCCAGGTGAGGCTCGCTGTGGGGACAACACTGCAAGCAGCTGTCCCTGTCTTTGGCCTGAATTCCTGTCCCCTCCCCTCCCCCCTTCTCAGAGTCTGCCCTCTAGAGCATGTGCGTGTGTTTTTGGGAGGAGAGTTTCTCTCCATGTGGCTCTGATGTCTGCTAATACTGTCAAGTTAAAAAATATAAATTGTATTTCTGCAGAAAATCGATGGGATGATTTCTTTGCTCCCCCTCTCTCTGGCCCCATCCCTCCTTGGAAAGCAATCTTGGGGACACATGGGAAAAGTTAGTAGAATTTCAGTGGGTGCCAGTGCGGGGATACTGCTTGCTGATAGTTTTGGGTTTTCCCATGTTATTCTTGGGAGCAGAGAGGGTATTGGAGTATTTATCGGGGTGCACCAGCCCCGTGAGTGGCAAATACCATCTGTTTCCCAAAAGACTGAAGCTGTGTCTCCCCAGCTATCAGACACGTGGAGGGCAACTGGAAAACACGAAGACAAGAAAGTCTACAAACATGTGGCTTTTTGACACTGAAGAGAAGACATTTGTCTTTCAGTAGTTTTCAGGTTTCATCTAGAAATTAGTCTTAAGGGAAAGCCACTTGGGACAGGCTACTATACCTGAGCATGCTCACAGGCTGAGAAAGCCATCATGCTAACTTTTTCTGCCTCGGGACCCCAGGAGCAAACATCCTTCGTGCACTGTCTCAGAGTGACATTCAAACGGTTTCCTAGATGGAGGACGTATCTGAAAATAGGAGTTCAGGGTCCTTGTTGTTTCATCCCTGAAGCTGGAGCTTCAGAGAGGAGCTCCCTCTTTGAATAAGGAATTATGCAAATATTTAGCTTACAGTGGACGTATTTGGATTCTGCTCCCTTATAACAATTGCATACTAAAGCAGGCATCTCTGGCAGCCGCCCCCTCATAAACTTAGCTTTCTTTAACATATTTAAAAAGCAAATAATTTTGGTCTTGTGGTCTGCTGCAGACATCATTTGTAGTTTAGCCAGGATATTATTTGAGAACTGAAAAGCTCTCTAGGTATTACATCCGTATATAAACCATGTGTTAGAAAGATATAAATTCAGTTTTGAAATATTTGTTAGACTGCTTTTGGCTTTCAATCCGTGCCAAACATGTGCTTCAGTGACGGATGGAGTCATGTGGACCCCTGAATGAAACTCTTTATTGTGTATAGATTTTGTCTTGCAGCAGCTGGGTTACACAAGCTGCGAGATTAAGAGGATCCAGTTACTTAAGAGGTGTGCTTTCGAGCGAGCTGACGATCTCTCTTTCCCCTTGGAAATGTGTCACTGGGTTATTTGGCCACGGCAGATAGTGTCATCCACTCCGAACTGATGGAGGACAATTACGTTGCGGGCCTTCTCACCTTAGCTCCAAGTTCCGACACCCGAATGTGCTCCTAGGAATTGCATGAAGTCTTTGGCTCAGTGGGCCAGCGAGCTGTTGGCGGGGCCGGGCTCCCAGGCCGCCCGGTGACACGGAGGACGCCGCGCGAGTCTGAGTCTCCCATCTCTGATCGCAGAGTATCGCGGGGGACATGCTTCTATTTTAAAAATCCAAACAAAAATCCCAAAGCCAAAAACAAAAAAAACAAAACAAAACAAAACAAAAACCCAAAGCCTCACTTGCTGTTCATCTGAAATTCAGATTGAACCAGCCGTCGTGATTTTGTTTGCTCCGTCTGGCAGCCCTACATAGATCCTGGCTTATGGTCTGTCCTCCTAAACTGGCCTGGCAAAGCGAATTCCTCAGGGGTGAGGGTTTGGGGAGTTTGCAATGCCATGGGGGCCAGTGGAGCGCGTGCCCGGGGTGCACAGGGTAACGGCGGGGCTGCTGGGGCCCACGGGCAGTGGCTCCGCACAGTGAGGCGGGCACTTGCCCTTGGGCGCGGGGTAGCCCCTTTGACTTCTTAGAGGCATCCACTTGCTCAGCCTTCCAGACCTTTCTGATTGTGCCCCCCTCCCCCACCCCAGGGTGGGCAGACCCGGGACATGGTCCTCCCTGCCCTCCCCCCCGCCCCAACAACAGCACCAGCGCAGACCCTGCTCCAGGTGGCACCCCTTTGGCGTCCCCTTCCTGGATCAGGTCAGCTGCAGTCGGTTTTCTGCTTCAACTCGGATCACTCTTTTTTTTTTTTTTTTTTAAGATTATTTATTCATGAGTGACACACAGGCTGAGGGAGAAGCAGGCCCCCTGCGGGGAGCCCGATGCGGGACTCGATCCCGGGACCCTGGGATCACACCCTGGGCAGATGCTCAAGCACTGAGCCCCCCAGGCCTTCTTTCCGCAGGTCATCTCCTCTGATGTCCTCGGCTCTCTCATGGGGGTTGAGTATCGTGCCCTCTGTGGCGCGCATCAGAAGGATCCCAGTGAGGCAGAGGCTGACATCCCCGTGGGTCCCCACCACCACCCCCCATGGTTCCTGAGCAGCAGGAGGGGAGTCGCCCCGGGAGGTGACGGCCACCTCCACCCTTGGGGCGGACTCTGGCTGACTCGGGAGTTGTTTGGTTGCTTGTTCATTTTTAAAAATGAGCCCGTTTAATATTCTTAACACATCACATTTCATATCAGTAAATCCAAACAATGAAAAATGGGCAGGAGATAGGAAAACATAATCCCCCCAATTAAGAATGAAAATTACTGGTAAAAATATGAAAAACTTTACCTTGAATGACAAATGCATATTAAAACAATGAGGAAATGTGGGAAATGTTTTTTTTTTCTTTACAAATGCTCAAATTTTATTTATTGGAGAGAGGGTGCGAATAGGGGGAGGAGCAGATGATAAGAGACAGCAGCCTCCCCGCTGAGTGTGGAGCCTGATGCAGGGCTTGATCTCATGACCCTGAGAGCATGAGCTGAGCTGAAATCCAGAGGTGAAGGCTTAACCAACTGAGCCACCCAAGTGCCCCACAAATGCTCAACTATTTTTGAGCGGGCTTTTTTCAGAACTTTTGGCTACTGAGCCCTTTCGGCTGTAGTTTGACTACTAAGTCGACCTGCCAGGCCCTGATCCCTGGTGAATAAACAGAAAACAGTCCTGCTTCACATCCAGCAAAGGGCAGGAGGGCACCCGGCCCACTCCCCACCCATTCTCCCCTGCCTTCAGCATTCCTTAGTGCGGGGAGGCTGCGGAACCTTGTGCCTCCTCTTGTTGATGCCACCGTGCTACCCGGTGTGACCAGCCAGGAGAGGGAAAGACAAGACAAACTTGCAGTAGTGACTGTGGTCCCCTCATAACGGTGACACTTGGGTGGCATATCTGTGCCTGTTTTATAGAGGATTGAAAATCCATTTAAAACAATTAATTCAGCATTCATACGAATTTTAGGCTGGGACAATGACACTCAGCCTACAGATCCACTTGCTCTGCTAAGATGCTTGTTGGCTAGTACAGGATTGGCCAGTTCTGTTGTTTCATGGGAATAGATCAGACTATAGATTTGTATTATCAAGAGGAAATTGTTTAAAAGTTCCTAAGCCAGACAAACACTGAGAATGAAAGTTGTTTTTTTTTTTTTTTCAAGATTCCTTTTATTTACTCATGAGAGAGAGGCAGAGATATAGGCAGAGGGAGAAGCAGGCTCCCTGTGGGGAGCCTGATGTGAGACTCGATCCCAGGCCCTGGGGGTCACATCCCGAGCCAAAGGCAGACACTCAACCACTGAGCCACCCGGGTGTTCCAGAATGAAAGTGTTTCTAATTGAAATTATTAAAAGTGCCCCTAAGTCATTCCGTATGCCTGATAAATATTTATCAAATCTCATAGAATTAAAATGTCTCTGAACTCAGGACTCTAACCCTGTGTTACAATAGTTTTGTTTATCCTGTTTGACTAAGTTAGGATTCCCATTTGGGTCCCTCCAATTCAACCAGCAAAGTCAACAACTAGAATATCAACAGTTGTAAAAATACTATTGGCACCTGCCTTCAGATAACCACACTTTTCCCTTGGTCAGTAGGATTTGGGCAGGTGCTCCCTACCTTATTCCCATGAATCCCCCATCCTTATTGTGTCCAAGTACCACTGTGAAGCCAAGACTCCCAGTCTTGCCCTGTTCCCACTCCCCTAACTGCTTGAGCCCCAGGAGTTCCTACAGCTGAGCATCAGCAGGTAGAGAAGGGGGAGGGAAAGTTCCTGTCATAGGGACATGAGGCAGAGGATATGGTGTTGCATCTTGGAATTCTGAATATATTTTCTCATAAACACACATGGGGTTTCAGGTCCATAATCTATTATCTGAGGTAAAACCTAAAGTGCATTTTTCTCATAAAGAAGATGAAGTCTTCCAAATGGTGGTATGAGAAGCAACTACCTTATGAGTTAATAATTATTTGAGAGCTGGCCTTCGAGAGCTCCTGAAGTCTGTAGAGTCAAGTTCAAATAATCAGCCTCTGCTTGCTTACTTTTGGTGTGCCGCATGCTTGCTGAGATTCAGCTCTCCCTTGGCTAGCATGGCAGGTACACACTCTTGAGAAGGAAATATTGGGCTTTCACGATCACAATTTCTATAATGGTCCCTCAGTTCTTGGTTCTGATCTTAATTTGGCCTTTCAAAGATTTCCTGCTGGGAAGATAATGAGCAAAATGCCTTAGATGAGGATTCTGGTTGACTTGTCAGTTCTTTCTCATAAAAAATAAGTAAATTGGAATTCTGGCTTATAAATAAGACACATGTGGGTTTGTTCTGGGCATTGACCTGCAAAGGGACCAGACATTGCTGGGTAAGCTAAAAATCACCTGTCAGAACCTCCAAGCTGAGAACCAAGCCCCGACGCACTCCCGCATGTCATTATGATCGCCCCAAGACTGTGGGAACTTTTCATTGGTTTGGTAATAATCCATTAAATAAATACGTGTCTACAAATAAATACATACCCATGAGGATATAACAGTGAATTTGACAGACAAAGCCCCTACTCTCTTGTGATTTTAGATTGGGAAGTAGGGACAGACAAAGGGATAAATAAATAAAACAAGTTCAGGTACTTACAAGTTGCTGTGAAAGGAACAGCATGGGATGATGGGCTAGAGAGGATCTTGGGTTGGGAGAAAGCTTCTCTGAAGTGGTAACTTTTGAGCTGAGACATGAATAATGAGATTTGGGGTCATGCAAAGGTTTGAGAGTTGGAAATCTTCAGCAGAGGGAGCAGTAAATGCAAAGAACATGAGGTAGGACATAGCTGGGTATACTAAGGTGTCAGAAGGGTGATCAGCGTGGTCACAACAGAGCAAGTGAGATAAAGTGATCAGGGGATGAAGTTCTAGGATTTTAGGACAGAGGAAAGGATTGAATCTTATTCCAAGTGTTTCCAGGCCAGAGTGATTGTTAATATATCATGCAGTATGGCCGGAGCACAGATCCTAGAACTTTGCTGTGTGGATTGGCCTCCTGGCTTCATGATTTATTTGACCATGGGCTTAATTTCCCTGTGCCTGTTTTCTCATGTATTACATGAAGATAAACTTCATAGAGTGTAGTGCAGTTTAAACAAGTTAAACCTTTAAAGAGTTAGAGTGGGGCTTGGTGTGTACAGTTGATCAATTAGTGCTCACCATTGTGATCAATAAGTGCTTGTCGATCATGTCACCTGTGCTCAACACTGCATTTTTGTCCTATGAATGGTTCTCATTTATCCATTCTTCTCTAACCTTCATACTCTCCGTGGAGAGAATGTTTCCAGTGTGTTTCCAGTGTTTCTGCTTACTACTGTATTCTAGAATGCCTTCCCATTGCAATCAAATAACATCCAAACTCTGCCTTGGAAGGCCCACCACAATCCAGGCCTTGTTTACCACCTGTGCTTTTCACATCACTCTCCATCCCATCATCCACTCCACTGTAGCCACACTGACTGCTCTCTACTGCCTTCGGGCATTTACGTCACATTCCCTTGATGGAAAACAACACTGTAGGTTTTTGCTCTCTTCAACTGTACCTCTCCTTTAAGATTGGAAGAGGGAGAACTGGCTGGTGATGAGGTTATCTAGAAGGATTCAATTAAGAAGTAGGAGACTTTGGGGAAAACAAGAGAGACCAACACAAAGCACAAAGACACTCGTTGGAGCTGTTGACTATGGGCCATAAGACAAGGACTGTGTCAGATCACCCAGCCATGTGACCATGGAACTTAAGGAGCAGTGAATGGCAGTGGCATTGGCAAGACATGTGTGATACAGAATAGTTTGTTGCCTGACTGGGGAATGGAATGAAACCTTTGATTTTTAAACATGCTGGATCTGAGGTGATGATGATGACAAGACATAGGAATTAAAATGCCCAGGAGGTGTTGTAATACAGACTGCACTTGGGTGAGTTCTCCAGATGGGAAAATATCGATTTGGGCAACATCAGTTTAATGTTAATGAGTTCTGTGGGGAACGATCAGAACAGAGAGGGAGGATGGCCCAGAGCTGGGACTTGGGGGGTATTCAAGTCCCTTAGGGAGAGAAGGAAGCCAAAGAAAGAGGGATGAGTAGAACAAGGCAAGACCTGGTCAGAGAATGGTCAGGTGCTGCAAAATCAGTGTGTATTGTAGCAGAAGATGGTGGGTGCACCGGGGATGTTAGAGAGTGCCCTCAGATGGAACTGAGCTTCCGGTGTAGCTCAGTGGTGTAATGTGACCACTCCCTTGCTGTTGTGTACTTCCCATTTGCTAAATTTATGATAGTGAGTGGAATAAACTAGTTTTCATTCTTTTTGCTGTTAACTTTCAAAAATGGCTCCTGAAAAAAGAAAAAAAGAAAGGAAAAAAAAAAAACTCCTGGAGTATAGATTTTCATCACTGATTCAGATGGAACTGAGCTTCCGGTGTAGCTCAGTGGTGTAATGTGACCACTCCCTTGCTGTTGTGTACTTCCCATTTGCTAAATTTATGATAGTGAGTGGAATAAACTAGTTTTCATTCTTTTTGCGGTTAACTTTCAAAAATGGCTCCTGAAAAAAGAAAAAAAGAAAGGAAAAAAAAAAAACTCCTGGAGTATAGATTTTCATCACTGATTCCTTCCCCCTGCACCCCCCCATACCATTTTTTGCAAAGTCAATTTTGAGAAATTCTGACCCCACTCCAAACCCACAAAGTAATCAAGTGAATTCCTGCAGCAGGTCTTGGTCCCTGTTATGAAGGGCAAAATGAATTTGAAATGCAAAGGCCTTGGGTTTTGCCATTAGTTCTGCCATTTGTTTTTGAGCAACATTAGAAATAATCCATACAATCATGTAGTTCAGTCTGACCATTTGTAAAATGGTCCTTGCATTAGCTTCCACTGACCAGCAAAAGGTATAAAAATAAATTAATGTCATAAATGATTTTGCTTCCTGCAAACAGGGTACACTGTGGGCACGGAGAATTATTTTTCTGTGTAGTAGAGACAATGAATACTTGGGGTATGAATCCATTTGAAACATTTATGGGAAGCTATAATCAGCTTTCTTTGAGTTTGGAAATGACATATAAAACATCTTTTCAAAATTGTAATTGTTCCATAGTGCTTGATTGCTTTTATTTCCAAATGGACTCTGTCCTCTGGCATGCCCAAGTCTGTGTATCTGTGATGCCAGGAAAGCTGGTAAGAATGTAAAACATTCAAGCAGTTAGTTTATTGTCACAAGTCCAAATGATTGATCTTTGTAAGTTAATTTTTTAATTTATCATAAAAGTTTATCCATCATAAAAGTAGTATGTGCTGATTATAGAAAAATCAGAGATACATGCAAACATAAAGAAGAAAAACAGTGAATTCATAGCCCCAACACTCAGAAGAAACCTGGAAGAGCATTTTAGTGTATTTCTTTCCAACACTGATTTTAGAGCAAAAAAGGACGCTAAATGGCACCCATGCACACTTTACATCTATGATCTCACTTGGTCCTCTTATCAGCCTCACTCAATGGATGATGGATGATCCCATAGCCTCCTGGACACAGAAAGGATCTGAGTGTCGAGGAAGAGCAACTTGCCCGCGATCACCCATATAAGGCCTGTGATGGGTGGGGGATGTGTCTTTTGACTCAGGACACTATGGCTACTTTCTTTACACTGGGCTTCGTCTTGATAATTTAGCCCACCAGTGTGGACGAGTAAAATCTTGGGCTCCAAGAGAGTCTGGTTCTGTTTCGACATCCTTTTTTTTTTAAATTTTTATTTATTTATGATAGTCACACACAGAGAGAGAGAGAGGCAGAGACATAGGCAGAGGGAGAAGCAGGCTCCATGCACCGGGAGCCCGATGTGGGATTCGATCCCGGGTCTCCAGGATCACGCCCCGGGCCAAAGGCAGGCGCTAAACCGCTGCGCCACCCAGGGATCCCTCGACATCCTTTTGTCAAAGTATTCATGTGACTGTCACTTGGTGTCACCTTCCTAAACCAACTTTTTCCTTCTGTACCCCCTCCCCCCAGAGCCTTGTAGCCAGCCGTCCAAACATTTTGAAGTTTTTACAGCAACTTGTCATTTTTGTGTTCTCTAGAGTATCTGGGACACGTAGGGGGCCTTTCAGCTGCTTGAGGATCGACTAATTCCCCATATCTCTGCCTTTCTCCTGCTCTAGGAAAGCCTTACTTAATGCTTTTCGCTTGACTGCAGTTGCTGTGTCTTTCCTCCCACCTGAATAGAGAGCGATATGAGAACCGTAAGGGCAAGCACTCCAGTTTGCTGGTATTCGGAGCCTTCCGTGGTCACCAGCCATCTCAGAGCTTTTGACACTGTATTGCTCCAGAATAACATCATTCCTCCAAGATTCAGATTAGGTTTTAAAAGTGATTATTAATAGACTTTGTTTTAAAGGACCGTTTTAGATTTATAGAAAAATCGAGAAGATCATATAGATCCATTTCCATATTCCCCATGTCCACTTTCCCCTGTTATTAACATCTGACATTAATATTGTACTTTTATCATAGCTTAGGAACCAAAAATTAAGGTTAAAAAAGATGTTAACCAAAATTAACTTTTTTTCAACTGAAGTTTGCACTTTATTCAGATTTCATTACTTTTTATCTCCTGTCCTTTTTCTGTTTGGGCATCCCATCCAGCAGGTGATCACACATGATAGTTTTCTACCTCCTTGGGCTCCTCTTGGTGCTGAGGATTTTGTAGAGCACCCTTGTTTCTGATGACCTTGACCACTTCAAGATGTGCCAGTCACGTATGTTCTAGGACGCACCTCTGTTGGTATTTGTCTCAGGTTAGACTGGGATCATGGGTTTTGGGGAGTAAGGCTGCAGAGCTAGAGCATCATTTTTACCATATCCTATGAAAGTACATACCGACAACATGACGTTGCTGTTTATGTTGCCCTTGATCATCTGACTTGAAGTAGTGTTTTTCAGGTTTTTCCATTCTGAAATCACTCTTTTCAGATTAACTTTTGCCCTGGTTCTTTTGAGCATCCCTGAGCTGTGTCATTTTAAAAATCACATTCCTAATTTTCACCCAGGGAGCCTGCAGATGAAATGAAAGTGATATTGGTATTTGGTTAAGATTGCAAGTAGGAATCTGAACCAAGGAAATAGATTCGTCCTTTATGGGAGCATTCCCACCATATTTCCCTGCAATAAGGAGCAGCTCAGTCAGTTCTATAAAATTTTCTTTAGCTTTCACATACTTGGGGCTAAGGAAAATGCTTTATGAGTTTCCAGAGCCTTGTCCCCAGATTGGTCCGCAGCTACCTCAAATTTTTTTTCCCCAGTTAGATTGTCAAAAGTATTATTTATCTTAATCCTACTTTGAGCAACTCGGATCGATTCTCCCCTTTTAGGTCCACACAGGTGTTGATAATGGTTTCCCTTTAAAGGCAGAACTCCAGGTGTGATGTTGCAGTTTTATCTTGACTAGTAATCTCATCAGGGTTTGCTTCCCCAGTGGCCTAATGGGCAGCCTGACTGGATATCCATCGGTACCTAAGCCCGACATTTCCTAATGATCGACAGGCAGTGGTCATTTTCACACCACTAGTGTGATTTGGTCAGACAAACACTGTAGATTTGACAGATTGTGATCCCAGAGGCCTGGGATCGAGTCCCACATCGGGTTCCCTGCAGGGAGGCTGCTTCTCCCTCTGCCTGTGTCTCTACCTCTTTCTGTGTCTCTCATGAATAAATAAATAAAATCTTAAAGAACTCCACATCAGTCTTCACCTGTGTGTAACCAAAGCCCATCAGTGGGTGTCAGGTGGTGATTCTTAGTAAGGCAGGCAAAGGAGGGTTGGCCAGAGCAGGAATGAGGCAGGACTTCCACAGGCAGCCAGGCTCTGGGTGAGCCACATGGGGGGAATCCGAAGTCACTTTTGAGGAGGGTGTCTTCATCACTGGCTTTTCTAAGACCTTAAAAGCCATTGCAGCAAAGAGTCTTTCTTGCTTGTGGAATTGGGTCTCATACCTTCCCTGTTGGCTGGCCACAATCAAGTCTGGAGATGAAAAGCTCAGATGAGGACAAAAGCAAAATAGACATAGACACTTCCCTTGAAAGTAAAGCTAATTATTACAGAAGATAATTGTGTTAGAAACCAAATTATCCAATATGCTTTTTACCCCTCTATAATACTGAAGCAAACTGGCCATTTTATCAAAATGGCAAGCAGTGTATCTGGTTCCCCAACAGAAGAAAAAAGCTGAAAGTTCCTCCCCAGTATAAGCTATTCACGTTTTTTTATTTAGGCAACCGAGTTTTGTTGATGCCCAAATATTTGGAAAAACAAAATGTATGCAAGCTGTATATTTTTTAAGGTCATATTTTTTCCCTGGGCTTCTAGGCCTTGGATATACGCGTCATTCAGGACCTGTTTTTATGGTTTGTCAACAAGATCACTCCATAAAATACATTCTGATATCTCACAGCTGTGTATAATTTATTCTGTCTATCCATGCAGCACAAATAAAATTTTTATTTGGATCATCTAAAAGAAATACCAGTGTACAAATACATAAGCAAAGCTCATAAGAAATGGTCTTCTGACTACAGATACTGCTGGGGGTGGGTATTGTGCAACCAATTAAAAAGCTGAGGGACGGCGTCATTATCCATGTACATAGATAATAAATACTGTACTCAGCAAAGAGCACAGTTACTCAATTTCTTAAGGTTGCACAACATTCTCCAAGTGCTGGCACAGTCTGCCTCTAAATTCTCCTTGGAATATTTAGAAATAAAGCCTTTTGGACAAAAAGAAGTCAGCCAAAAAAGGCTTCTTTTGGATTAAGATGACCGAATATGTAGGTAAAAAGAGAAGTGTTCAGTGCTTGGAGCGTTTTGCCTTCAGGAGAGTAAATAACTCTCTGCTATTAAGAGTCTTGGAGGAAAAAGCTCCAGAGGACCAAGAGTGTTCCTTGTATTTGGTTTGTGAAGCTTCAGCCTGATTGTCATGTAGGAAGCCCCACAAAGGTTCCTCAGCTTCCCCCAAATCAAGGATTGTGGACTTGCAACGCCCCCAGCTCCCCTGCTGGCAGAGTCATGCTAATGATTTACCCAGGAGACCTGGACCTGATGGTTCCATCTCCTTCCTTCTAGGATCTATGGCTTCTCAAGCTAGTTCTGTTGCATGCAGAGACTGTTCTCCAAGTGTCCGGGCCGGGTCAAGATCTAGGTCTTTGAGCTGCGTGGCTGGAATACTCCTAGAAAGCATCCTGTCTTCCCCAACGGTGGCTGGGTGGTGGGTGATGCATAACTCCTGTTTTGGATTTAATAAGCCCTTGGACAACTGGATTTGTGACTAACTACTCAAGTCAGCAATCCATTTGTGTTGGAAATGTAACTGCCAGAACTGCCAGGAATACTTATAATCAAATTGGTTTGTTTTTTGTAGAGAAAATTTTTAAATGCTTACAATCACTTTCTTAACGGTTTTACCCGACTTTTCAAAAGATTAAAATACTGGCCGCGGTGACTCTTGGCACATGGCATGGTTTTCATTGGTTTAGGGGAAAGTTCAGATGGATCTCCAATTCTTATTCCATAATTGCTGGTATTTCGGAGCCTTCTTAGAGTCCAATTCAAATAACACACCTGCTCTCTTTTAAGATATATTCAGCTAATTGCACTCTATAGTCTGGCTCGGCAGGAGCTATATAACTGGATCAGCATGAACTTTTGGTAAATCCCAGCAGGGGAATCCCACTGAGAGTCCTGAGCAAGAGACCTGGGTCTTGGCGAGGATGATGCCAGTGAAACAAGTGGACGTTGTTCTCTATGCTTCTCACGTATTTTTTCCTGGCCTCCCCATGCTCTGGTTCATTTTATAGACAAGGAAAGTACTTGCTGTCCCTCTGCTGACTCATTCTCCCTGTGGCTCTGTGTGAGTCTGGAAGGTTCTCCTCTTCACGTCTGGGCTTACGTGCACCCCCATCCCAACAAGTAAAGGTCTTTCCTGGCCTATCCCTCAAGGGCAGCCCTCCCCGGCACTCTACCATCACCTCATTTTTAAGGATATTAAATACCTTTAATTTGGAAACCATTGCACTTTTACAGAAGTGGTGCAAGGATAACACAGGACCCCCCTGACTCTTCTCTGAAATGGTCTTGTTGCCCATCTTTCTTCCAATACAAGAACGTAAGTCATGAGGGCACCTGTATCTGTGTGCCTCTCTTAGATGCCCTGGATGGAGACAACAGAGTCTTCTGGGGTTAAGCTGCATTTAAAAGATGAGGGTCCTGGCAGTGTGGGCAGAGGGGCTGTCTCCACCCAGGCGACATTAGTGCAAAGCAGAAACGATGGGCTTTTTTGAATGGAAGACATCAGAGTGTCTGCAGAAGGTAGACAGGGAATACATAGTTGTTGAATGAGTAAATGAACGAGTGAACAAACCAACAAGTGGGCAAACAACTGGACCGGAGACCCGCAGCTGATACGTGGAAGAGTTGGTGCTGGTGCCGGGGTAGGTCTTACCCCGAAGCCCCTACTTGTAGTGATGTCGCACTACCAGGGAGCACAATGAGGGGTATGAAATCAAGCCAGTAGACAAGGGGCATTTGTGCACAATCTCTATGCTGCCAATGGCTGCCCTCTCTGCAGCCAGGAGAAGGGCTTCTGGCATCTTCTATTTGGATAGAAATTCTGTCTACTTCCATCCAGCCCTCCACCAGTATCCACAGATGTCACCACTAGAACCGTCCCCTCTGGTGACAGAGCCAGAACCCTCATCCCTTAGGTTCATCCTTAAAAAAACTCAGCTCGTCCCAGCCCTGAGCATGCACACTCTCCTCTCCTTGTTCACGTGGCTCATGGTCCTCTCTCCTCGCATCCCCCTGGCCCCTCAAGGCCAATGGGCCCACTCACCTCCTCTGCCACTGGCCAAATCCCTAACTCTCTGCTCATCCCTGTTCCCATAGTCCCTTAACAACTGGGAATTTTAAATGCTTTGTGACCAGCTTGAGAATTTTCTGGAGTGTCTGTGTCAGACAGTTAATACTCGAGTAGTAATCCTTTTGTAACCTGAATATAACTGCAGACTTCCACATCGAGAATGATAAAATGGTGTGGATTTAAAAGTATTTGGGGAACTGTAAAATGTCTAGGATTAAAATTTCAATACCATTTGTGCCCAATAAATGTGAACTCCTTAGTAACTTAAAACTGTGCTATTATGACTCAGGTCTGAAAATTATGAGTCCTGGTTGAAGAAATGGGAATAACATGTGAGGGAATCTGCTCCCATCCTTTACCTTGAGGGATATACTGTGGTCGCACCAAATAGCAGGAACGTGACCTCATAGGAGACCAAGCCCAGAGAAATTACCCGACTTGTTGAGAAAGCGATACACTCTCCAGAAGAGAAAAAATGTTAGACTTTCCATTAGGATTGTTTATGGAATTGGGGCTAAATTGAACCTGTGTCAGGGCATTAACTGGTTCGACAGGACCCCAAGAAACAAGATCATATAATAGTTTATTGAATGACTTAATTTTTTTTTACATAAACCAGTCTAGTCAGTCTGAACTGGCAAATTAATTTTGTCTATAGAATCACTCACTGAAGCATATAAAATTAGCCTCCGTTAGTACAGAGAGGAGAATTGGCATTGTGTTGAGCTGATTCACTGGGACTTAAGTAAATGGATTTAGTCTTAATACAGCTAAAGCCTCGAGACGTTTAATAGGGAGCTGATCTTAAGCAAAGCATTAATTCATCATTTAAGAAGTCACCACTTGTGTGTTTTTGTTGCTCGGTGAAGGACGGAATTATATACTTTGACTTCGATCATCACCCAGCACATGCCACAGGACTTGAAGGGAAAAATAAGCTTTGGCGTAAGTCACAAAACTGTTTGCTTAGATTGATACAGAATTCATCACTTCTAACACTGACCGTGACTCAGTAGATAACGCGGTTTCCCTGGCTTCCTTCACCTTGCAAATATTGTCGCTGAGTCATTTGTGCCCTAAGTTTCTGATGCCAGACTCTTCCTGACAAGAATGAAGAATGGGTCTGTTTTCTTTTTGACACAGGGGTGAACCTGGGAACCCAATTAGCACCTTCCATGCATGCGGCCGGAAGAGGGGGCCGGGAAGGAGCATATGAAGTAGTCCCCATCTCTCTCTTGAACGGAGACCTCTGGGACCCAACGGAGAGCATCCACTCAAAGGTCAGTTGTGTTTTCTGTTATTTTCATGACCTTTCGATGGCTGAAGTTCAAAAACCACGTTAACTGCATTCATATTCTTCTGTTCAACTCTTGTCTTTATTTTAATGCTGACTTTATTCTTAGAAAGTGAAATCTTGATTCTTAAGAGGAAATACAGACCAGTTTTGATGTGACAGTCCTGATAGGTGGCCCAGCGTTATTTACATCTGTCGAAAGTTATTTTTCAAGCGTACGCCAGGGCTCGCATTTCCAGATACACAATTTCTGTGTGTTGTACTCGACTGCTGGGTGTTTTTCTGTTCCATCAGCATTTTGGTTTTATTGATTGATTATTGGTAGAAACATGTTAATGTGACTTTTCAAAAGTTTGTAATGCGTTTTAATGCAGTTTCATGCTTTGTTTATTTTGGTACATATTTGATTTACGCCTCCTGTGATGTAAGAGAATTGAATGTAAAATAATGGAAATATTAGGGATTAAATTTAATATTTCAATGATTTTTAGCTGCCAAATCTACAGGACTTTCTTAAATTTCAGAACTTGTTGGAACAGTTGGAAGGTGATAAAAATCTATAGTAATATGAGCTCTTCAGAGAGATCATACAGATGGCTTTGTCCTTGTGTTATGTGGAACTATTTTTAGATTATTTTTCATAATAGAAAACAGATTTTTTTTTCCTGAAAGAGCAGTTGAGATTGTGAAAATCCTCTGTAGCTTTCTGGAAGGGCTACAGTGGGCCACCTTTCTTTGAGTAATGATAATATGATTTACATCATTATTTTCTAGGGAGGCTTTCCGTTAAAAGTGAGCATTCAGAAAGGGTGGAAGTTTGGTTAAAGGACCCAAACGCCAGATCTGCACTTTTTGGATATTTCCGTTTCATGGAGACTATTGCAAATTTAATATACAGAGTCCAAACCACTCATGGTGGTATGGCTGGTGTTTTCCAGAAGACTTAAGACGTTAAAGAATAGTTCATTGTGCCATTAATCTGAAACATTAGAAAGGATATGATAGATGCAGAAAAGAGAAGTATACTATTTCAGAAAATGTATCTTTAAAATATTTGTAGATGCTAATGAATAATGCAACAATATGGAACGATCTGAAGTTTCTTGGGTGGTGGAAACCATTATGGGGGCTTTCCCTGATAGGAGGGTTGCCAAATTTAGCAAATAAAAGTATAGAATTTCCCTTTAAACTTGGACATCAGGGGATCCCCTGAGTGGCTCAGAGGTTTAGTGCCTGCCTTCTGCCCAGGGCGTGATCCTGGAGTCTTGGGATCGAGTCCCACGTCGGGCTCCCAGCATGGAGCCTGCTTCTCCCTCTGCCTGTGTCTCTGCCTCTCTCTCTCTCTCTCTCTCTCTCTCTGTGTGTGTGTCTCTCATGAATAAATAAAATCTTTAAAAAAATAAAAATAAACTTGGACTTCAGATAAACAGTGAATTTTTAAAATTAGTTTCAGAGGTAGAATTTAGTGATTCATCAGTTGCATATACCACCCAGTGCTCATTACATCAAGTGCTCTCCTTAATGCGCATCACACAATTACCCACCTCCCTCCACCTCCCCACCAGCAACAGTGAATTTTTTTTAAGTCTATCCCATGCAGTATTTGGAACATTATCGAAATCCACATTTAACTGGTGTCCTGTATTTTATCTGGCAGCCCCACCTGGGGATTGTATCAGAGTAACAAACTGATGAGGGTTCTCAGCATGTCCCTGGAATGGACCAATTCAGGTGAGCTCTGGTTTGTGACCTCCAGCTTTATCCTTCCTGCCAGCCAGCCATCCTGTAGACATTACGGAGCACGCTGGCGCAGCTGCTTCTTGCCAAGCTTACAGCCTGATATTTATGGGCCGCCAGCACCATCTTTATAGAAAACTTAGAAAACCATTATTATTTGATGACTGTCTTAGCTCTTCTGCAATTCTGTCTCCCATTCCAAACCGTGCACGTAGTAGGCACACGCCTAGCACACCGACATAAGTCCAGGTTACTGAGATTATTTAAGATTATTTAAGATTATTTATTATTTAAGAAAGTAGGGACTTAGGTGATTTGGAGAACAGCACTTTGTCACAATGCCACGGGGCTCATGGGATCAGCATTATGGCTCTGTAGTTATGATGTGTACACATGTGTGCTGGTTAACCACTACGAGCCTACATGAGAAAGGGTACGTGTCAGTGGCTGTTGTCATGCTTGCACAAGTGTGCCACAATCCTCCACCAGGTAGATGTGTGTACCTGTTGTGAGAATAGGGATTCTGGCTAACGGTGTGCATGTGCGTGTCTTGTTATCAAATTGTACGGTCAACGTTTTATTTTTTTTTTATTTTTTTTCAACGTTTTAATTTTAAACTCTATTAACAGAGTATATCCTCAAGTATGCAAAACATACATCAATGACTATATTATTTTTTACAACTATGCCTGCTATACCTTAGAATATAGTTTGAGATACACATTCTTGCTTTTCCGCCCTGCTATTTTATTCTTTGCTCTCCTGGATCTTTCTATTTAACCAGTCTTTGAGAGTTTAATTTAGTACTGGAGATGGCACAGGCATCTTCCTTTTTTTTTTTTTTTTTTTTTTTATAAAGTGCTCCCAAGGGATTCTAATGAGCCCATGAGATTAGAACCACAGCTCTAGTGGAAGCAGCTGGAATGCTGGTCAACCTGACTGAGCTGATTTCGGCAAAAGTACTGTCACATACACTCTCTCTCTCTCATTCTCCCTCTCCCTGCCCTGTGATTAAAATATATCTGGATAGGATATTATTAGGCCCATTACAAATCAAGAATCAAGCCATCATTGCCACTGATAATTTACTTGAAAGAGCAGAGGATGGGAAAGAATGTGACTTTGCATACATTGGAGAGCTTCCGGTGTTTGCTTGCTGTCATTTTGGTCTAAAACGTGAGGATAAGCTTATCTGCTTCTTCTCCCCATTGGGGTCATGGTAAGAATGAGATGAAACAATAGCTATAAAAATACGTCAGGAACAAAACCCCACTATGCAAGTGTAAGGTGATATTGCAAGTTTAAAGTGTTTTAGGGACCCCTCTCCAATTTCACGTCTTGAAAAAAAATCAACCCTGGACCCGGGGAACACATGTCAGGATGTGGCTCCATCGGGAGATGATCTCCGTTGGGCCCAGCCTCTGAGTGCTCCAGGAAATTTCCAGCTTTCTCACATGAGAATGAATATATGGAAACAGTGTGCGAAATGGAAAATAAAAAGGCAGATGGATTAGAACATGAAACCAAAGCTTCCCTTAGAATATCGTGGGTCTCAAATATCAAACATCAGATGGCAGCTAATTAACGTGGCACAAATAGATGCTGCTGCACGCATCGAAAGGAGCCCTGCTTTCCCTTTGAATGACCATCTGCTTTAGCCCTTCCAGGGAGACTTCTCGTGGGGTTCCACATCCGGTGCTCGCCTCCCCCTGCATTCCCACCCCCAGTAAGCCCTTCGTCAGAGCACCGGCTCTTGCCAGGGTCATAGGTAGCCTCCCAACTTCCAAAGCCAGCCCATGCCCTTCACTCTTTATCTCACTTATCTTGACACTGATTCACTCTCCTTGGAAACTCTCACTTGCTTGGGGCTCCCCAGACCCTGTTCTCTCTCGTTTCTCCTCACATGTTTTTAATTCTTGCTTTCTATTCCTCTCTATGGCTTTGTCCCTTAACTGTCGGTTTCCACTGGCTTTCTTCTGACTGAGGGCCCCCACCGGCCATGTCATTCCCTTCTATGGCCTCACCGTCCCCCAGAGCAGCAGGGGGTGGGGGCTGCCCACAGGAATGACAATGGCAGCACTGGCCACCACCCCTGGGGTCTGGCTGTGTGGGAAGTACCCTGTCATGCACATTTTATGTGCGGGCCTCACCATGTGTCCTCTGACATATGTGGACTTAAAATCCACATCACTCACTTGGCCTTGAGTTCTGAGATTCGGTCCTGACTTCCAGTGGATTCTCGGTGCCTCCATCTGAAAGTTCCCAATTATTGTAAATATGTTGTGCCCCATAGTGGACATAGCTCCCTCTCCATCTTCTCTTCTATATTTAATAGCTCCCAGAAGATAAAATCATCATCATCCCCCTTTTCCCCTCAGACCATGAGGTCGGAGACATCATCATGAGGTTGAGTCCACTGGCCCAGCACGTCTAACACATGGCCCTTCCCTGCCGTGTCGTGTTCGTCTTTCTCCGCGTCAGACATTGTACAAATGCAAGCAGGGTGATTTGTCTACCACACAGATCTAGCCCGTCGCTTTCTTTCTTCCTACCTATGATGTCTGGCTTCAAAGCCAGGTTCCTTGCATGATGCCCAAGATGCTTTATAGGCTGGGCTGTCTTGATGCTGAAGGCCCCACTCCCACTTCCCAGCCATCAAGCTCTTCCCAGGCAGCCCACTGCCTAAATACACCACGTTCTCTATTGCCATATGCTGTGTCCCTGGTACCTAAAGCCCCAGCTGAAATTGTCCTGTCTCACGTGAAGCTCATCTTGAGCTTCCCAGACCAACTAGTCCCACCTGCATCTCTGTCCTCACAGCCACACCCATCTCTGTGATGTGCAGTCATGCCATGCACACACTCGACTCCCGCAGATGGAACCTGTGCACACGGCACAAACATGCTGCAGACACAAAGTTAGGTCAGATGCACATCCCCTGATCTGCCCACGGAGCGGGAGGGGTGGACATGAGGGGGCAGCTGCCTCTGCTGCTGCCTCGGGGCCTTCTGCCTCCTGCAGGGCAAGCTGCCTGCAGCCTGAGAGCAATGCCAGTTCTTTCAGCTGGATACCATTTTATAGCAGGGCCCAAAGAAAACCAGCTCAACTATGCTCAACCCAAGAAACAACATTCTAGAGAGAAGAAAGGGCCAGGTTGAGCTTGCAAGGGCGCCTGGGTGGCTCGGCTGTTTAGGTATCTGACTCTTGGTTTCAGCTCAGGTCATGATCTCAGGGTCAGGAGATGGAACCCTGGGCTGGGCTCCAAACTTAGCGTGGGGTCTGCTGGCCCCCTGCTCTCCCCTCTGCCCCTCTTCTTGCTCTTGCACCCACATACTCTCTCAACCCCCTCCTCTCTCTCAAATACAAATATATATATATATATATATATATATATATATATATATATATATGTCTATCTTTGAAAACCATGAAAACCATAAGGCATTTTGAGAATCAGTTTAGACTCCGCCTTAGGTATTGCCCCCTGGTGCGCTGGCTTTGTCCTTCCCTTCACATGATGTGGGACTCAGCTCTTGGCCACAGACCATACTGTGCTCCCATTCCTATTGTATGCTTCTAGTCCTTCCACCAACCTGTGCCCCCACCCCGGGGGCAGTGGCCTTATGCCCTCCTCCTTTCATGCGGTGCTTGGCACCTAGTGGAACGAGGCCACCGCCTTTGCTGACTGGCTCTGAGTTTTCCTCTGTGCCTGGAGCCCGGGTCCCTCACTGGTGTGAAGGTGGCCACTGCCGCCACAGCAGATAGAGCAAATGAAAACCAACGTTTGCACCCTATTCAAATGCCAGAGGGTGCCTTGGGAGCCTCTCCGTTTCTGCAGAGTTTGCAAACCATTCTCCAACTACCGTAACTTTTTAGATGTTGCTCACCTCCCTTTAGCAACTCTAGGGGCTTTTAAATCACAGAGGTCTTTTACAGCTTGGTTGAATGCTACATTTTTCACTTTTGTGGTTACTAATGTCTTATCTGGAATGACTCCGCACATTGCCTCTCTGTTCTGGGACGGGTCCTGCGACTCTGTCTGGGTGGGTTTACATGGCCAGCCCTATACAGAATGACTCTCCCCTTCTCTAAGAGATGATTCTAGTCGTAGGAGTTGCTGCAGGCCAGCTCGTCGCATCTGCTTCTGGGCTGAGTAAGCTCAACGGGCAGCCTTTCCCACTTAGGGAACATTGAGCTTACGTTAGCCTGCAAGCTGGCCAACAGTGCTTCCTCTTAAGAATGTAATTATTAAAGTATCCAAAGGGAAGCTTTTCCTAAGAAATGTATTGTTTCCAGACCGTGCAGTGTCCCTAGGATGGTCTGTACCTCCCACTCCCAGTCACTTAACTCCCATTGGGCCCCCCTGCCTTGCCTGACAGTCCCATGAGACTATGTGGGCACATAGGAGGGTGCAATGGGCACGCAGGTGGCTCCTGTTTCGGCCTCACATAACCCGCCCAGCCAGGACCATGCTCACCCCTCTGGGAGAGAGGGATTAGACAGGGAAGAGCCGGCACCCCAGTATCTCTGGGAACTCAACCATTTCCAAGAATTGGTGCCACGTATAGCGGAAGGAGAAAGCTGTCGGAACATGCTGGAAGGGAGTCAGACTCCTGCACAGCCTCTACCTTGCTGTGTAATGTTGGGCCAGTGACAGGCCTTGACTGAGCCTCTGTTTCCTCATTGTAGAGGAGGTGTTAGCGGTCATCTTGCTGCCTGACACCACAGCCTTGGCTCATTCCATTAAGTGTCAGCCTCCTTCCTTTCTCGTGACTTACTCTGGGCTTTCTGGCAGGATCCTCAGCCTCGGCACCTTGCCCAGGAGGCCGGCTGGTTCCGTGCTGTGTGTGTACAGGAGGCTGGTCGGCATCCCTGGCCTCCACCCTCCCTCCAGACATGTCAACTCCTAACGTCCCTCGGGGCAGGGGGAGGTGTAAACTTGCCCTTGAGAGCCTGCGCTGGGGGAACCTGGGAGGGCTGAGGACACGTACTCAGAACCTCCCTTCGCCTTCGGATGGAGCTAGACCAAAGGCCAGTAAACCTTCTGCGAAGAGCCCGACAGAGACTCAGCTGTGGGTCCCAGGGCCTCTGGGCTGCAGAGGACACCCAAACAATCGGGCACAGCCGCGTCCTAATAAAACTTCTCTATCATACCTGCTGCATTCCAGGACATCTCTATGAATTTAACATAATTTTCACGTGTCCTGAAATAGTCTCCTTTTAATTATTATTTTTTTAAATCATTTGAAAATGTAAAACCATCCTCAGCTCACAGGCAGTGGGCCTGTAGTGTGCAAGTGCTGAACTAGATGTCCAGGCTGCAGAGGATTCCCACCGGGTGCCACACTCCCCCCACCCCCACCTAGGGCTGCAGGGTGGGTGTTGTGTGCACACGCAGGCCAGGCTGCGGATGATTCCCACTGGGTGCCTTCCACCCCCAGGGCTGCAGGGTGGGTGTTGTGTGTACACACAGGCCAGGCTGCGGATGATTCCCACTGGGTGCCTTCCACCCCCAGGGCCTGTAGGGTGGGTGTTGTGTGCACACACAGGCCAGGCTGCAGATGATTCCCACTGGGTGTCCCCTACCCCCAGGGCCTGCAGGGTGGGTACTCTCTGTACACGCAGGCCAGGCTGTGGACATGACCCAAGTTGCAATGGGACGTAGCAGGTCTGGCGCCTGAGCCCAGGTCCATCCCGTTCTGAAGTCTTGTGTTCCTTCCACAGCGCTCTGCTGCTGCCTGGGAAAATCCTTAGCTTCTTTCCCCTTGGCCCCTGTATCAGGATGGTTCATAAATGCGGACCCCAGACATGTGGCCTGGAGGGCAGGCTCCCGTCAGGGATGCCACCAAAGCACTTCTGATTTTCTTAAGCAGGACCTGAGAGCTGCTCCCGTCTCCTTCCTCGGCCTTTCTGTGCACTCCTCCCCTTTGGACAACACACAAAAGGATGACACAAGCCAAAGTGTTGTGCCTGGTTCAGCTGTGTCCCCGGCTTTGGGAGCACGCCCCTCCGTGGAGCAGGACTGCACTCCCACGTGGCTCACTGCTAACTCATTTGTCTCTTGCAACTTATTTTTAAAATTTATTTATTCATGAGAGAGAGAGAGAGAGGCAGAGACACAGGCAGAGGGAGAAGCAGGCTCCATGCCGGGAGCCCGATGTGGGACTCGATCCCGGGATCCCAGGATCATGCTCTGGGCCAGAGGCAGACGCTCAACCGCTGAGCCACCCAGGCGTCCCTCTCTTGTGACTTCTTAGCAAAGCTCTAAGTCATTTGTCTTCAAATTGGCTATTGAATCAGGTCTCCTACAGTTTCTGCAACCCCCCTCCCCATACCTCCTGCCTCACCAGATCTATAGCATCATGGAACTGGGACTTTTACTTTTTTTTTTTTTTTTCATTTACTCATGAGAGAGTCAGAGACATAGGCAGAGGGAGAAGCAGGATCCCCATGGGGAGCCCGATGCGGGACTCCATCCCAGGACCCCAGGATCATACCCTGAGCCAAAGGTAGACACTCAACCACTGACCCACCCAGATACCCTGAACTGGGACTTTTAAAAATATATAACAAATATAAATAAACAAATTTAGGTAATGCTAGAAGGTAGAGCAGTTTGCATTGTTTAAACAGAGTTATAATTTTTTTTCTTTATAATTTTTGGGTAAGAGTCTCCATGTTTGACTGAGAGGTAGGGCATGCCATTGCTTGATATTAGGAGAAAAGGAGTCTGATGAATTCTGTTTTCAATTTTTCAAGCATTCATCTCTAAACTCCTGTGGTACCTGCTGCATTCCAGGTCCTGGTCAAGTTCAGCCTCCATCTGCCCTTGAGAAGCTCACAGTTTAGTGAACTAACGATCATAATACATTTAAATAAATACTTCATAAGAGATCTGTGCTTTTTAAAATAAGTAACTTTGGAGTAGTTTTAGATTTACTGAAACATTGCAAAGATGGTACAGGGAGCCTCATATACCCCACAGTCAGCTTTCCCTGTTACTCATATTTACATTGGTATGGCACATTTGTAACAATTAATGATATATTTTATCATTATTTTTTTTTATTTTTATATTTTAGCCTGAACTTTTTCACTAAAAGAAAAAGGTTTAGGGGTGGAGGACATTTCGCCTCTAGAAAAATTTCTAGAAAGGCTAATGATTTTTAAATCATAGTTTAGACTAAAAGAGCATACCTTTGGGATGCCTGGATGGCTTAGTGATTGAGGATCTGCCTTCAGCCCAGGGCATGATCTTGGGGTCCCGGGATCGAGTCCCACATCGGGCTCCCTGCATGGAGCCTGCTTCTCCCTCTGCCTGTGTCTCCGCCTCTGTCTGAGCCTCTCGTGAATAAATGAATAAAATCTTTAAAAATTTTTTTTAAAAAGAGCATACCTTCCCAAGAGAGACTTAATATGTACCAATGTTGCCTTTAATAATCTCACATCATGTGAAGGCTGAGGAAGGCCTCACCTGTGCGTTTACTCTGGAATTTCTCACAAGTTACAATATAACCAGTGAGATGGGTTCCATCCTAGTTTGTTCAATAAACAGTCATGTTGGTGTTGATGCTTCTTCATTCAACCAAAGTTTGAAATTCAGATTTTTTAAAAAATGTCATTTTTCCTTAAATCTTTTAAAATCTATCACAAGAGTGCCTGAAACCAAGTCTGTAAAATCACGTTAAAAACAGCCGAACTTGTGTGAGATTTTCCTCTTTCATGGATTTAACATGCTCTGGACGCCCCCATTTCTTGCATGCTTCCTTGTAAGCATAAGGTATGTGTTTTTGAGTGGTATACACCAGTATTTTATAACCATTTTTTCATTATTGCTTGCCTAAGGAGAATATTTAATTTTAATTAATTTTAATTAAATTCAAATTACCTTATATTTCTCTTTAGGGAGAAATTAAATACTAAGAAATAAGATTTGTTAACTAGAGGTAAGCTCTAGAGGGATACAAATCATGATAATATCTAAGATTTTTCAACCCCTCCCCAGTACCACTTTTTGCCCCATTAAGGGAAGTATCTATCTACTGAGAATGTATGATGGGCACCACATGTAAATGGGAAAAAGAAATGTATGTCTCCCAGGACTATATGTATTTGCAGAAATCTGCCCTTTGGAGCTTTGGGACAGGTATGAAGGAAAGTTGATTTCTCCCTCTCTCAACATCTGTTCTTGCAAGATTTTAAAAGTATTTTATGTGAGAACAGTTTTAGATTTATAGAAAAATTGTAAAGCTAGGTCAGATTCCCCTTATGCCTCACACAATATCTCCCCCATTATTGATCACATTATGGTGCATTTGCCACAATGAATGAACCAATATTGGCAATTATTACAACTGAAGTCCCTACCTTATTTATATTTTCTGATTTTTAATCTAATGTCCTTTTTCTATTCTAAGATCCCATCCAGGATCCCACATTAGCCATCATATCTTGCCACTTGGTTCTGACAATTTCTTAGAGATTCCTTTTTTGACGATATTGATAATTTTGAGAAGTACTCCTCAGGGATTTTGCAGAACGTTCCTCATTTGGTCTTTGTCTGATATCTTTCTTATGATTGCGCTGGACCTCTCAATGTTGGGGAGAAGATCCCAGCGATAAAGTACCATTCTTGTTACACCAGAGCAAGTACTTTCGACATGACTTATCTCTGTTGATGTTGACCTTGATCGTCTGGCTGGGGTCATGTTTGCCAGGTTAATCTCCTTTCCATACTGGATTCTTTGGAAGGAAGTCACTGTGCACATCTCACGCACAGAAGAGTTATGCTCCACCTCCAAGAGGGTGAAGCAGCTACATAAATTATTTATAATTCTCCTGCAGGTGAGATTTCTCTACTCTTCCTACAGACTTACTTATTCAGTTCCTTATCCATATCAGGATGGGCTCGTGGATATTTATACTTTAAGCTGTAATCCAATACTATTTTATTGATCTAGTTTTTAAAGATTTTGTTTATTTATTAGAAAGAGAGAGCACATGCAAGAGAGCACAAGGCGGGAGGACAGAGGGCAAAGGAGAAGCAGATTCCCCGGCTGAGCAGGGAGCCTGACATAGAACTTGATCCCAGGACCCTGAGATCATGACCTGAGCTGAAGGCAGACACTTAACTGACTGAACCATCCAGGTGCCCCCAATACTATTTTATTTATGTTATTGTTTAAATTGTCTCCACTTTGGCCATCGGGAGCTCCTGCAGTTGGCTTTGTGTCCCTTTGACATATACCCATTGTGTGTGTGTGTGTGTGTGTGTGTGTGTGTGTGTGTGTGTATGTGTTTGTGCATGTGTTTATGTGAATGTGTGTTGTCACTACAGGAAGCCTCAGGTCCATCTTCTGTATTTCCTGCACAAGCCTTAAAATCAGCCATCTCTCCGCAGAGCCCTGGTTCGTCGGAGAATAGTATTAGTCATCAAGATCTGGGCTCTGGGTGTGCTCGCCAGTACTGCAGGGACACTTCTTGGTCTTCTCAGTTGACAGAGTAAGGAAATAGATGTGTGTGTTCTTGTTAGATTTGAAAGAAGCAAACTTCAAGCTCTAGGTCATGACCAAAGCATACCATGCCTTTTCACACAATATTTTTCATTCTAAAAAAATTCTATAAGACAAAATATACCAGGAATGTGGCTTTTTACGGCTATACCTGTACGAGCAAAAATGAAGAATGGCTATTTTCAGTAATCAAATCAGTTCTTGAGAATCAAAGCTAAACATTAAGTTCCTTTCCCTAAAATGTCATTTTAAAAAATTAATGCCCAACTCTCTAGCGTTTGACCTAACTCTGGCTTTTCAGATTCCCTGAGCCGACCCATGGCTCCAGGCTGCCTTTCTGCTAATTACTGGAAATTAATCTGACCTTTTCCTAAAAGTGGCACACAAAATGATTTTATTCAGCTGGTGAAACCATTTTCATATGCGATTTTTACTCACTGAAGGTACTAAGGGTCTTTTGCTTGAACCTACTAATTTTCCCAGCATGTAATTTAAAGATATGGTCATAAACCCGAAACAGAGGTGGTGAGAGCACAGAGCTAATGAGACCAGGGTTGCAGATTGTGTCTGTTAGGATTCCCCATTCCCACGGGAACCATTAGCTTGCCTCTGTTCCCTGGACTTCCCTGGCATGTCTTAGCCCCTTAGCATCTCACAGAGGACACCCCGAACGTATGAGGGCAGACAGCCCCAGTTCAGAGACGTGATGCATGCACTTCCCCATCACTGCTGGGTTAGCAGGGCTATGTTTGTGCAGGTGACATTGTTCACATCCATGTTTCCCAAACATCAGTCACCCATGATCCACATGAAAGATTTCAGCCTAATTATAGAAGCAGCCACACTTAACAGTTTATGCGTGCTTAAAATATTGCATTTTTTTCTCAAACACATAAAAGGAATATAAATGATTCAAATGAAATGTGCGGGGTGCCTGGTTGGTTCAGCTGGTTAAGCGTCTGCCTTCGGCTCAGGTCATGATCTCAGCATCCTGGGATCCAGCCCTGCATCAGGCTCCCTGCTCAGCGAGGAGCCTACTTGTCCCTCTCCCTCTGTTCCTCTCCCACCGACTCGTGTTCTCTGTCTCTCTCAAATGAAATCATAAAAAAATAAAATGAAATGTGCTGTGTACCTCTCTAAATGCACCTGTCATTGGGAGGACGTTGTATCATTTGAAACCAGTCTGACACCTTTCACAGTTTCTTTCTTTTTTCCATCCAATAGATGCTTATTGAGTACCCCACTGGGGGTGCCCTGCACAGCTATGCAAGCTAAGCTCTGCATCACTTGAGGGGCAGGGGTGGTCGGGTGCCCAGCTGCTGAGCCTGGTGGCCCAGCCAGGAACCAGCACCATCCAGCAGAGCTCCATCTAACAGCAGTGACGTATCCCTTCTGAGGGGAAAAATTTTACTGACTCAACATCATCCCACTTCTCCTTGGACTCCTTTCTGTCTACTCATTTCATCAGCAAACAGTTACTGCAAACCCCTCAAGTTCCGGGCCCTGGGCTGGGTGCTGGAGATAGTTTGCCCTTAAAAAAAAAAAAACTGCATAACACCCAGCAATTTCCTTTCAGAACTACTTTGAAGCTCGCTCAGACGGAGCTCTAGGAAATGTCAGCTCCTGAAGCCCAAACATAAGGAAGAGTTGAGAGCCCACGAGGGGTAGAGAGTTCTATCGTGGCTCCTTTGAAATCTGGTCCCTTCTTTTATAGTTTGAAACAAGCCCGCTGGGCATATAATGTCTGGTTGTGCCTATTCAGCTGATAGGAATGTGGTTGCTCTGCCAGAAGTTCTTGCTGGGTTTAGCGTCTTAAGTGGGATCCGTGGCAATGCGTCAGATCCCCGGGAGCTGTGGGCCGGCCCGGCTCCGGCCTCCTGCATCCACGTCGCTGCTCATCTGGAGCCCAGCGAACAGGCCTTTGCAGTCCTGCTGTTTTCATGTCTGGGTTGCTGCTGGCGACGGAGGGATCCTGGTTCCGTCCACCTGCTTGCCTCCCGGCCTCAGGGGAGAAGGCAACGTTTTGTATTTTAAAAGATTGTATTTATTTATCCATGAGAGACACACAGGCAGAGACACAGGCAGAGGGAGAAGCAGGCTCCATGCAGCCCAATGTGGGACTCGATCCCGGGACCCCAGGATCATGCCCTGAGCCGAAGGGAGACGCTCAACTGCTGAGCCACCCAGGTGCGATCTGGAGTCAGATGCAAACCATCGAGAGCATTCTTGTTGGCTATATGGACGGTCACACGGAGACGCTCTTCGGGCCCAGCAAGCCTGACCTGGGGTTGGGGGGAGCTGGCAGTTGGGGAAGAGAGTTGGCACAGCTTCAAAGATCTTTTCCTATAAAAGAAATGTCCAGAAGCCTGGAAATGTATGTCTTGAGTTAGGTCAGTACCCCCAGCACATGTCCATTTTTCAGTGAAACGTTCCCAGGTACAACTGCCCGTGTTTGCAGATTCCGGAACCCGAGCACACACAGAATGGGCCTATTACACTCCTCAACCTCAGAGGCGCCTCCTCTCGAGAAGTTTCTAAGGCCGGGACAGCAAATTCATGTAACTGTTCTATTTGAAGCATCTGAGGCTGGGGGACCTGGGTCTCTGAAGCCTATGGGGGAAAGGCAGGAAGGGCCGAGTGCTAGCTTCTGTGCAAACGGAGGCAGGCCGCGGAGACCCTCCCCGTCCTCGGTCTCCTTGTGTGCAGGGGGTCGCGGCCCAGACTGGAGCCACGCTCTGCACTGCGCGTGCTCGGGGTGGCAGGGTGGAGCGTCCTCCACTTGTTTACGCGGGTGACAACACCTAGTGCAGATGAGGCGCTCTCGGGCCTGGGCTCTTGCGGTGAAGCAGGGCCTTGAATGTCACGCTAAGAGGTTGGGGCTCCACTCCCAAGGCAGTGGAAAGCCACGAGGGCTTGGACACGTCAAGTGACCTTTGGGGCAGTGGTTTTAGAAGCGGTTGGAGATAGAGCATCCTTTTTAGGGGGGAAAGTGGTGGCAGGACACTAGACGGGTTACGCTAGGGATGGAGAGCAGGCGCCAGGCCTGTGAGGAGACCAGAGCGGGAGCTGGTGAGGGACTGCTGTTCTCCGCGGACCCCTCCCCGCCATCGAGGCCCTCAAAGGTGACTGCTTGCTGCTTATGGGGTGGGGGAGGGAGGGGAGTGACACGACCTCTCTGAACCTCTGCACATGCTGAGGCTCACTGGGTTTATCATCGCTGTCATTTGCACTTCCCGTGCCACCAGGTGTTCTTGGAAACCTGGTTTTTGATGGCATCGTGGTGGATCCTGCGCTCTCTGGCCCCTCAGGCTCACCCTTCAACACAAACCTGACCAAGTCTTAGAAGTGTTTAAAAACCATCAGGCTGGGCACCTGGGTGGCTCAGTCAGTTAAGCGGCTGCCATCGGCTTGGGTCTTGATCCCAGGGTCCTGGGATGTGGGTCGATCCCACATCCGGCTCCCTAATAGACAGGTCTGCTTCTCCCTCCCTCTCTCTCTCTCTCTCCTCCCCCCAATAAATAAAACCTTAAACAAACATCAGCAACTCCCCATTTCCCTCAGAATAAGCCCCAATCTCAAGCGCGGGGCCTGTGCGTCCCCCTGCTCTGAGCCCGCTGCCCTACTCAGGCCCTGCTCCCCTCCGCGTCCACGCCGCCCCCCGAGGCCAGGCCCCACGGCCGCTCCGCACAGAGCGTCTACACACTCCTACCCTCCCCGCCCCGGAGCCCTGCTCACCTGCCTCGTCTTGTCTCCATCGTCCTGGACTCCCCTCAGAAGTTACCGGTTTGGGGTTGGTGTTACCTGCTGCACGTTCGTGTTTCCCCAAAGCCAGCAGGTTGGACCCCCACCGGGAGGACATTGGGAGGTGGAGCTGTCGGGGTGATTGGGTCAGATGAGGTCAAGGGCGTGGGGCCCCCAAGGGTGGAGTAGCGGCTTCAGAAGAGGAAGAGACTGGGGCCTTCTCTCTCCCGGGTGAGAACAGGGTGACCGTGGGCCCCACAGCGAGCCAGGAGGGTGGCCCTGAGTAGGGCCCCAGCCACGCTGGCCCCCGCGCCTCGGACTCCAGCCTCCAGCCTCCAGCCTCCAGGCCCAGGGGGATAGATGTCTGCTGGTGGAGCCCTCCTGCCTGGAAGCACACTGAGCCCTGTTTGTCCCGAACTCCTCACCTACACTACCCTTGGCAACCCTGCTCAGCTGCCACGTACGCCGTCAGGACCTCCGGGGTGGGCATGTTACCCGAGCGCCCCATCAGGACCTCCGGTGGGGGGCACGTTACCCAAACACCCCGTCAGGACCTCCCATGGAGTGTGTTATCCACACATAACAGTTAATTCTCTTACTGGTTTCCCAGGGAAGCTGGAATCTTTAAGGGCAGATACAATTGCTGCTCATGTCAGGATCCTCAGAATCTGTTAATACTTGGCACATAGTAGGTCCTCAAAGATGTTTGAATGAATATTGATAAGAGTCCCTCATTTTTCAATAATTTGCTTTACTTTTATCTTGGCTTTTGTTTTGGTCTAGTGCTTTTTCATTAGGTTTGATGAATGCTACCAAAAATAAAAAATCATTTTCATAAATAGTTTTTTTTTTTTTTTTTTTTTTTTTTAATGGATCAGTTGTTTAATTAGGTTCTTTGTAAGAAATTTAAAACACCAATTTGTGAGGGTAAACTCCATTTGTGAGAGAAAACACAGAGCGGAGGTAGCCCTGAAGCTGAGGAACAGCTTTGATTTTTGGCAGAATTTGCGAGTCCACAGCTTTCTGATCAACCTTGCGCTGCTCTGTAATCTCGTATTTCTCCTTCTCTGTGTCAAAAATCTCCCCTTCCTGGTGTCTGGGTTTACGCAGCTTCTTCTTCTTGAAATAAGCATCAGTGAGATGTTTGGGGATTTTCACACTGCTTATATCAATTTTGGTGGAAGTGGCAATGACAAATTTCTGGTGTGTTCTACGCAGAGGAACTCGGTTGAGGGCCAGAGGTCCAGTCACAAGTAGCAAGCCACTGCTCAGTTGCTTCAGGAAAACTACCCTCTTGCCTCTGTGGCGCCCAGTGAGGATGATCAAAATGGTCCCCGGAGTGATGCTAGCTCGCAACTTTCTCACATGCTGACTGAAAGGTTTTTTGCCATGGCTCAACAGCTTGCGAGGCACATCTTCAGTAGGATAATACCTAGGCATTTTGCGAAGTTTAACCACTCGGGTACCACCATTCTTGTCACCACCAACTGGTTTTGTAACGGTAGCAAGAACCTTCTCCTTCTTTTTCTTTTCAACCCTGGATTTAGCTGCCGAATACTTCCTCTTGTACATGGCTTTTCTGGAATACATAGCCGATCGGGAATATCTGCCAATTCCTCTGACTAGGACAGGGTTTCGGCTGCAGTGGGGCTTCCCCTTCTTTGGCGTTTTAGCCTTTAGGTTACCCTTCTTTGCCTTGCCACCAGCATTAACCTTCTTGGCTTCAGGTTTCTTCTCCTTAGTATCCGGCTTCTCGGCTTTTTCGCCCGCCATCTTGCAAGATGGAAAAGAGAACTAAGGTCCCATTTTCATAAATAGTTTTACAAACACTTCCCTCAGCTGCTTGCATTTCAAATTATTGAAAGGGTTACTATAGACAATGAGCAGATCTTTTTCCCCAGAAACGTATATGTCGTATCTCTTGATTGATTCAGGTGTGTCCCAGTTTGTCCAAAGTGAAGAGTGGAACCTTTTAAGGTGTAGCCCCATTGAGATGATGCTCTAAACAGAGGCCAGACCTTGGCCTGCAGCCCTAAAGTTTATCCCCGCTCTACAATCTCTGCATTAAAACTCCCTCTGGGGCACCCGCCTCCTGCCATATCCTGCCCTCAGTCCCCCTTCACCTGGGACATCTGGTTTGCAGCCAGATGCAGCCCCTCTGTTTGAAGCTGCAGGACACAGCTGGTGGGCCCATCTTCCACACTTGGCTTCTTCTCGGGGATCCTACCCAGAAGAGTCGTAGGATCCCTCCTGTGAATACCCGTTCCTGACCTCCATCCATGAGTCCCTCCTCTGTCCTTCTGACCACTGCCAGGAGAGCCTTTTCTCAGCTCTGCCTTAAAATCGCCTCGTTAGGGAAGCCTTCCCTGGTCATCTCATTTAGGCAGGTACCTACTCTGTCGGTTGCTGTAATTGCTCTGTTTCTTTCACATTGTGCCTCGCCCTTTTGGTTATCTGCTTACACGTTTGCCTCCCCAACTGGACCGCCTGTTGCAAGAGGATGGAGACCTGTCTCTTTCGCTCACACCGTTCGCCAGTCTCCCACAGGAGTGTATGTGTTAAATATCAGTGATATCTGGGTGGGTAGATGAGGGATGGGGGTGGACAGATGGAGGCTAAATAGATGGGACTGAGTAAGGCCTAACCCTTTGAAGCGGATGGTGTCGATGAGGCCTCTGTGTTCTCTGCTTCCCTTTGGTGTAGTCTCCTTGGGCATCTGGCTATTCCTTGTAAGATCTTAATGGCCTTTTATTTCCAGGATGGAAGATATTGCCCTAAGTTAGTATATTTTGATTTTCTTTCTTTAAAAGAATTTTTTTAAATTTATTTGAAAGGGAGAGTGAATGAGAGAGAATAAGCATGGGGAGGGGCAGAGGGAGAGGGAGAAGCAGGCTCCTCTCTGAGCAGGGAGCCCCGTGTGAGGCTCGATCCCAGGACCCAGGATCATGACCTGAGCAGATGCTTCGCCGACTGAGCCACCCAGGTGCCCCTATTTTGAAATTTCTAAGTTGAATTTCCTGAACTGGTTTTGGGACAGCCGACTTCCCATATTACCCTCACCCTTCTGAGGGCCCTTCCCACGCGGAGTTGAGGTTAGTCTGAGTCACCAGTGGAATAAGGCAGTAGAGACAGCCTGTGACTTTATACTTTTTACCTTGGTCTCATGGGTCTCTCACTTTGGAGGGAGCCAACTGCCAAGCCCTGAAAATCTTTAAGCAGCCCTTTGGACAGGGCCGCGTGGAGAGTTGGGTCATCTGGCTGACTGGCGGCACCCATTGCCAGGTAGGCGAGTGCGTCATCTTGCCCACTATCGTGCCCGCAGCTGCGCCCTCTTGCAGTGGGGCCTCCATCTCAGCCCAACTTCTGGTGATGGCAGCCCCCGCTGAGGTCTGACTTTACCCTCGTGAGACACCCCAAGACTCAACCTCCCGGCTAAGCCGATCCGGGTTCCCGCCCACAGAAACCACAAGCGAAGTGGCCAGCTAAAATGCTGTCTTCAGTAGAACCAAAGTGGTTGCCTCCCACATCAATCAGAAGCAAGTAATGAATAAGCATCAACTAAAAGGAAAGGGAAGAAGACAACATGGAGTCCAAAGACTCGCCTGCAGGTGCCTCTCCACTGGGTGCGTGCATGTGCGGGGTCGTGGCCTGCAATGACCGGGCGTAGCTCACGGTTTACCACAAATTACCTGGGGTTGTGCGGATCCCAGGGTTGATGGAACTCTGGTCTGTTGGGGGAAGAGAAGAAAGTCACTTGTTCCTGAAGCAGAGAAACGGCCAAAGTAACAAACAAACCAAGTGTTTAAGGAAGACAGCCACGATCTTGGTCTCATGGTTGGCTTGTTTTTGAGGTTTGATTACAAAGAATTCTGAGAACCTAAGAAGAGGTTTCTGTTTGTGTGTCCTCCCCCTTCTTGAGTGCCTCACCATGGGCACGCCTCCTCCCTGACGCCTTCCCTGACCACCCAGGCTCCACTGGCCCTGCAGTCTCTGAATCCCTCAACTATGTGGTCAAGACCACCCAGCTGCACAGAGCACATCTTCAGTTTTTGTGTGTCGAGGAGAGACAGTGACCTGAGTTCAGCCACGTTCGTCCAGAGGCACAGCCAGGTTCTGACATCAGGAGTTGTGATCCTAGGGGTGGGAGAGGTGGGGAGCACATCTACCCAACTGCTTGAGGTCCTCCAGCTGGTGTTCCTGCTACAGGTTTCTCATACCTTCTCTCTTGTCTTCTTATGGTCTTAACGGCACTGCCAGTGTCTCCCGTCTAGCATTGTGCTGCTTTGTTTAAATTACCATTTTTGGAGAATGGGTTCAGAAGGGGTTAACTCTCCTCTCGGCATCTCCTGCCCCAGTTGCACTTCTGCATTCATTCAGCAAACATGGACGGAACGTGTAGGGTCGCCCCATAAAACACGGGCTGCCCAGTGAAATTTGAATTTCAAATAAGCAACAAATAGCTTTTGAGTAAAAAGTATGTCCCGTGCAGTGTTTGAATTTGCAATCCAAATTTGACTAGATTTTCTTTTTTCCTCTTTTTTCCTCAATCTGGTAACCCCAATTGTCTACTCTGTGCCTAACTGTGTGGTATAAAGATGCATAAAACATAATCCCTGCCCCCTTGGAGCTGTCAGCCCAGCAGAAGAGACAAGCACCTGTGTGGAGAAAGCACTTCCCAGGGGGCATGCTGGAAGCACACCCAGCACGGGGACAAGAGAAGGGCCCCAACCCCGGTGTGGGTGGGATCTTAATATTTCAGGGGCAATGCTCAGCGGAGGCTTCCCGGAGGTTTTGTCCTGCACTGACCCTCAGTGTGGACTGGCACCTCCTAAAGGCAGGAACCTCGTCTTTTTAGGATCCATTGTGCACCATACATAGTAGAAGCTGGGCTGAATCGTACAGTTTTCCCTGCATAGCACAGGGTTTTCATATTTTGATCCCTTCTCGCCAAACACCATAATTCAGTTCTTAATATGTTTACTGGCCATGTGCTACTTTGCATCACAGCCTCACACCTTTATTGACAGAGTCAGTTTTTTACAGCATCCTGTTGAAAACGAGCATCCCAAATGGTGATTTACAGTCAAAGGCAATGTCATGGCATTTGTATTTTTTGGCAGAAAGCCCCCAGCTTCCTGCCTTTCTGCCCCTGCCCTAGCTGCCAGTCATCCCCAAGGCAGCTGATGGTCCCTGGGGTCTGCTTTCTCACCGTGGATTTGCTGGGTGACTATTGCAGCCCAGTGCTACTCTCCCACTTGCCTGGACAGCTTTTGGCAAGGTCAGCAATGACCTTGGGGAATTCCTCGCCCTTTTCTCAGTCTCTGGGATTTTCAACTGCTTGGTATTCATAGTTGGTGGTCTTTTTCTCTCCCAGTTCCTGCCCCTGATTTCTTGGTCCCAGGTTTTCCCTTATTCTCCTCCTCCTTCCAGGACTGTTCCACTTATTTCCCCCCCTGTTCCTTATCTCCCCCACCAGCCTTCTAAATCTGCATCTCAGGAGGTTCTGTGTTCCACCTACTTCCCTTCATGGTGTTCTCTCTCTAGGCCCCTTCATTTCAAGGGTTGCTACCCTCACCTCTGTTAACGTGACAAAATCCTCCCCACAAGCCCTGATCTTTTGCAAGATTCAGGTCCATATTTCCCATTGTCCTAGATCATTTCACTCTGGACATTATGCCACTCTCTCCAGCTGCTAGTCCCCCAAAGTGATCTTCTTTGCTTCCCTCTGGAAGCTGAGTGGCTTTACTGAAGTCCATATTTGGCTTGTGACACAACCAGTTCCTGAGTGTGGATTCTCATCTCGTTACCTCTCCACCCTCTGCACCCCGCTCACCAGCTAACCTCTGCCTTAGAATGGACTCTAGCTGAAAATGATGATCCATTATTGTGAATTACCTGATGAACAGACTCTTGGTTACCAGTGACAGAAAACCACCTAAACCCTACTTATGTTCAAGAGGAGTTTTTCTTTTCTGTTTACAAAACTGAAGAATCCTGGGGCATTTCCTGGCTTTAAACCTGATAGACTCCATCCAGGGGACTCAACTAATGTCCTCAAGACTGGCATTTATTCTCTACATCACTTAGCTCCTCCCTGTTAGCCTTGATTGGAGAGAGGCCTTAACCTCATAGTGGCCAGATGGCTACCAACAGCCCCAGTCTCGTACCTCCTTCTCTGCAACCCTTGCTAGAGACATTCTCATCCTCTGCAATGTCAACAGGAGTCCTCAAGTTGAGTCTCTGAGAATTAATATGGGTTATGGGTCAACATTTGAAATGGTGAACCAGAAGCGTGGAATAAGTGACTGACAAAGCCTAGGTCATACACCCACCTTTGGTATGGGGAGGAGGAGGTAATCAATCATAAATACAAGGACCATATGGGAGACTGGTGATCCTCCAAAAGAACCCTGGGCTCTGTGATTATATTTGAGGAGAATGGAAGGCAAGCAGGAAAGAATGTCTACTCAACTGTATGAATGCATCTCTGCAGTTATCCCAGAGGAGGCTTCATGACAGCTGACACATGCAACATTCCTGGACCAGTAAGCGATAAGGTCTGACCTTCAGCTCTGGACATAATATTAAAAGAACTTCAACATGTCACAGCTGTTATTTGCAGTTGCTAACTATGAGATGATAATGCTTCTTATCTGAAAAGAGATGTTCTGGTGTCCTCCACTATAAAGCACACCAGGCATCCGTCAATTTGCAGAGAATATTTTTAAACTTCTAGGATTATAGTTTGAGGGCATTTCCTCACATAGCAAATCAAGATTTGAAAAAAGTAGTCAAGATATCACTTAATCAAAACTTGAATTAATTTTAAAAAGTGACTGTATAGAAGTTCACTTTTGTACTATCTGTTAAAAATGCTAAGTAGGGGGCGCCTGGGCAGCTTAGTGAAGTGTGTCCAGCTCTTGATTTTGGCTCAGGTCATGATCTCAGGGTCGTGAGACTGAGCCCTGTGTTGGGCTCTGTGCTGGGCCTGGAGCCTGTTTAAGATTATGTCTCTCCCTCTGCCTCCCCCCCACACACCCCTTGCATGCTCACTCTATAAAGAATTTTTTTTAAATAAAAATAAAAATACCAAGTAAATCAGTAGTGAAAGTAAGGTTTCTCTGGGAGTGTTTACAGTAGTAAAGAAAAGGTTTGTGTTGTTGAAAGTTTCCTGGACTTTGGTAGTATAAATTTACATACTAGTTCTTGTAAAGTTAGGAGGCTTGGGTGATGGGTTGGAAAGGCAGGGTGAAATCTACCACATACTCGTGGTGTTTGGGACACAAGATCCAGCAAGAGGGAGGGATGAGGCTTGCAACAATCACATGACTGTTTTCCCTCTCATGCCAGATATTACATTTTCATGTGTAAAGAAACTAAAGAGTAAGCTTCAAACCTCCAAAAGATAGAACTGAACCTCTTCTGCAGTCTCTCAGAGTTGAGAGGATAAGGATTCTCCAGACCCTCCATCAGAAGCCTGGGAGGGGCATTCTCAAGGCATAGGCGCTAACTGGAGGTAGGCTGAGTCTTACTAAAAGTGCAACCCAACCTTGACCCAGCTCAATTCTTGACAGGTGAGGGACTGATTACATTGATCCAGTCTGCTTGTAGAGGAAAGGCTACTAGCCTCCCTGGTGAGAAATATCATCTAGAGCCTCCATGGTACTTTCATATACAATGGCTGTCATGAAATAAAAATTGACTAGACATGCAAAAAGAAGCTGGAAAATGTAACTAACAATCAGGAAACAAACAAAATAAAAGCAGTGTAATGAATGATCCAGATATTGGAATTGGTTGAGAAGGACTTAAAAATAATTAGGATTGGTATGGTTTTAAAAAAATAAAGCTAAAAATGGAGAAATATATGCAGAATTTCAACAGTAGCTTGGAATCCATAAAGTTAAGTGGACATCATCTAGCTGAATAAAGCATTATCTAAAGTATTCCTTGGAAAGTTTAACAGCAGAATGTAACCAGAAGAAGTTAGGAAGAGTGAACTTGAAGATAGCAATAGAAGAAAATAAAACACAGATAAAAACAAATGGAAATAACATACCTAAACATATGGAATAGTCAAAACTCTGTCTTACACATACTTGGAGTCCCAAAAGAAAAGGAGAGAGATTGGAGCAGAAGCATCCTCTAAAGAAATAATGGCTGAGAATTTTTCAGAAGTGATGAGAAACAGTCAGTTCATACTTTCAAGAAGTTCGGTGAATCCCAATTAGAATAACTACAAAGAAAATCCCATCAAACTATTGAAAATTGAAGTGCAAGAAAATCTTTCAAACATCCAGAGGACAAAAAGACTTTCAAAGGAGCAAAAAGTCATTGCTGACTTTGCAATGGAAATACACTGGCAAGAAGAAAATGAGAAGATACCAAGAAAGGGCAGAATGTAAGAAAAACTATCAACCTACAATCGAGCCCAATGAAAATATTCTTCAAAAATGAGTGAGAAATAAAAATGTTTGAAGACCAAACAGGTAATAAAACTCATCTGCAACAGTCACAGACTCCAAGAACTATAAAAGGGCATGCTTCGGGTTGAAAGGAAATGAACCCAACTGGGAGCCCAGAACTGCAAAACAGCATAGAGCATGAAAAAGCAAATATGTTGGTAAATCAAAAAAGTATTCATTGTTAAACACCAGTAACAAGATGTGTAAGGATTTACAACATATATACAAGTAGAATATATGAAACCAGTAGTACAAAGGGAAGAAGAAATAAAATTAAACTTTTATGATATTTTTGCATTGCTATGAAAGCAGTAAAGATTCTAATTTAAGATACAGTGTAGTAAGTCTGGGATGCAGATTTTAATCTCTAATCGCTAAAAGAAATGTACAAAAAATATAAGAAGCTATTAGAGGAGAAAAATAGAATAGGAAAAATACATGATTTTTTTTAAAGGAAAGGCGAAGTAAAGGAATGAAATGCTAATAGGATAAGAAAATATATAAAAGGATGGTAAATTTAAACTCAGCCATGTCAGTAATTGTATTAAAATTAAACAGGCAAATTAAAAAACAAAGATTGCCAGATGGGGTTAAGAAATCAGACTCTCCATATGTGTTTGACAAGACACACTCTTTATCAATATGTAGAGAAATTTCTATAGAGATAAAGGAAAAGGAAAACAAAGGAAAAAGGAAAGAAAAAAGGAAAAAATATATATGCTATGCAAACACTAATAAAAAAATAAAGCTGACCGGTTATAATAATATCAGATATACTAGATTTAAGACAAGAAGCATAATTAGAAATAAAGAGAGATATTCATAATGAGAAAGGTGTCAAGTAACCTGCCATAATTCTATTTGGAATTATTTCCCTTCAATCTGAAAAATTTTGTTAGAATTTATTCAAAATATGTAGCATAAAAATTAGTAGAACTTAAAGGGGAGATACACAAAACCATATCAGAGTGGAGATTTCTCTTTAAATAAACTTTGAAATAAAACAACAGTATTTTTTAAATATAGTATTTTGTATTTTTTAAGTATACAGTCCAATGAAACTTGACAAATGCTTGCCCCCATCATTCCCCAAATTTACTTTGCAGTCAGTCCTTTCCATTAATCCTCACCCCAATATGTTCTTTGATCCCTAAAGGTTACATATTTCAAGAAATTTATATACATAAAACTACACAATATGTACCCTTTTGTGTCTTCTTTTGATTAACCTGATGTTTTTGAGACTTACTTGTATTGTCATTGGTGTCACCAGTCCGCTCCTTTTTATTGCTCAGTAGGAAGGAACTCATTGTTGGATATGCCATAGTTTGTTGATGGACATTTGGATTGACTCAAGTTTTGAGCTGTTAAGAATAGGCTGTTAGGATTATCCCTGTGTAAATTGTTTTGTGGACATATGTTTTTCTTTCTCTTGAGAAAATATTTAGGAGTGAAATTCTCATTTCAAATAGTGAGTACATGTTTAGATTTCCAAGAAGTTGTCACATTATTTTCCGAAGTGGTTGCACCATTTTGCTTTCCCACTGGCAGTGTCCAACTCTCACTGACACCTGGTATTCTCAGTCCTTATAATTGTGGCCATTCTAAGGAATGAATATTTGTGCCTCATTGTGGTTTTAGTTCCTTAACATCTAATGAGATTGACCATTTTTACATGTACCAATTAGCCATTCAAATACTCTTGGGAGGAGTTGGGGGGTAAATACTCAAAATGTTTTGTTCATTTTTAATTGGGTTGTTTATACTCTTCTTGGGTGGTAACAGTTCTTTATGTGTTCTGGTTACAGAATCTTTGTATTGCCAGTATTTTCTCTCACACAGTGCTTAACTCTGTATTTTCTTAATGATGTCTTTCAAGGAGCAGAATTTTTAAAATTTGAAATCCAGTTTATCCAATAATAGTATTTCACTTTCTATGGTCTATCATTTTCCATCCTCTGACTTTTAACCTGTCTGCATCTTTATATTTAAAGTCAGTGTCTTGCTGGCAGCATATAGTTAAGTCTTGCTTTTTCATTCTGATCACCTCTGCCTCCGATTGTAGTGGTTGCTATTTATTTTCTACTTTTCCATTTGTTTTTATGCTTATTTTTCTTACTTTGTTTTACATTAATGTAGAGTTCTGTTTTGACTTTTTTTTGTTAGTATTCCATTTTTTTCTACACTGTTGGTTTCTTCTTTGTCTTCATTGGTGTACTGCCTTATTTATTTATTTTTGAGTGTTTATGTGAAGCATAGTCTTTCTCAACCAGAGTTCTGAACCACGGAAGACAAAAAATGATTTCAATGTCTGTTCTCTCAATTCTCCCAAGAATGGTATTTAACCAACATCATTCTCAGCGTCTAGGACAGAAATGAATTCATCATGTATAATGGATATCTTAAGACGTTACAACTTAATCTCTGGAGGAAATCTGATTGAGAAAATCTAGGGAATTACCAATACACTTCTTTAACTTATTCATAGCTTACTGTCAAATAAATATTATACTGTGTTGGGAGAATTTAAACATGCCCTTTGGCCTAGGATCCTCCCCCTTCTATGAACAAGCCAGTTTGAGGTATCATGTAATGGTAGTCTCACAATTAGGAGAAGCAAGGTGAGGCATTCCTTTGCAATAAATGAAGGCATCTCGGCCACCGTGGGTAAAGATGCTTTGCTAGGCATGGTTAGTCTGTCTCAAACTGTGCATGTGTGTGTGTGTGTGTTGGGGGAAGCAGTAATCAACCATACTCCTTGTTTCCCTGTTCTGCTGTATAGAAATAATCCCCCTTTACCACGTTCCCTAGTTTTGTTCAAACCATCATACCTTGCCTCAGAAAGTTCCCAAGAGCCAGGACTAGGGTAAGACCTCCTTAATTGCCCTGAGTATCTCGAGGAGAAAGTGCTGTATGTGAATTTTCTCTTCTCAGAGAGTAGTCTAATGACTTGTCTTGGGAAATGACCTGGGACCCTGTATAAGCTGTTATATTACTCTTTCTAATCGGATTTCTATAGTTACTCAACTATTGCCCCTAATCAAGACCAATTTAATAAAAAGGAAAATGAGAGTTTTGCTTGCAAAAGCTGTCCAAAGATGCTTGTATTTTTCTAAAAACAGTGACAGCAGCTGCTGTTATATTAGGGACATTTATAGGTTAGTATGAGCAACTGGAAATACCAAAAGCACACTGTGATGAATGGGGATTGTATCAAGTGACATGTGAAAAGGAACTTGGATGTTGCCTGAAGCAGCAGTGGGCCCCATTGTACTTAAAGAAAAATTAATTTCATGTATATGAAAGTGCTTAGAACATCAAATATAAGAAATCGTCAGGTCATCCCCACTCCCCACTCCCCTATTCCTACCCACACATCAGTGTTCAGGTGCTCAGCTTTCCACTTTACCCCTCTCTTGGCTTATATTCTCCTTTTATCCTTAAGGTCCAGGCAATTCCACGGGGGTGCCACCTCTCCCCTTGATACCCACCCCTCCTTTCCGTAGCATTAATAGCCAGTGTGCTCAACTAGTAGAAATTGGAAGTCATGAGGATCTCATTGCAATAGAACTCAAAAATACATTTCAGAGATTTGTAGTTCTGAAAAGATACATTCTTTGGTAACGGTGCAGTGTGTATTGCCTATTTAAAAACTTTTGTCTTTTTTTTCCTAAAAGTTATTTTTCAGTGGTGAGTGGTGATTTATAATTGAGCATAACAGGGTCTTCTTCATTGGTGGTTTCCTTTTTAAAAACAACTGAATACAAAGTGACTTTAGAGAGGAGACAACTGTGCTTTTACTTAAATTTATAGAGATAATTTCAAACTCTTAAGACCTCTTCCACCCTCCTGTACCTTGGGCCTCTACTCATTATTCTAAGTGTCCTCAAGCAAGGGGTGAATTCTTCCCATCTATCTGCATTCTGTTTTATCAAAATAATTTCTGTTTGGGCTAAAACTCATTTGTCATTCTCAAAATATAATAAAAGACCAATTATTTTCTAAAAAAAAAAAAATGCTGACTTTCTGTCTTCAGCCCAAACTCCATGAGATTGCATGCAAAAGGAAGACGGGTCCAGAAGCACATCTGTGATCATAATAAGTTAGTGAGGATTTAATCTGAGCCTCCATCTTATAGAAAGATAGTCTGCAGGCTGGAGGCTGAACTTTCCAAGTCTGGCACAGAAACAAACATGGTGAAGCAGCACGAAGAGTTTGGAAGGATGAAAGCATGTGGGGGTAGGGTTTGAGGAATAATAAAAGAATTATGCCAAATGATTATTTGATTTAAGCATCAGAATTGGATGACCCTGAGAATCCCTCTGGAGAACATACTACAGATTGTTACTTCTCCAGAGAATGTTGAAATTTTAGATAAGGCCAGGATGTTTTTGTACACTCTTTGAAATTTTTCCTAAGTGGCTCAAGCTGTCTCATGGTCATGATACATAGGATCCATGTATGTTCCTTTAATTTGAAATAGATTAAGTGATTAGGTCCTGGTCACAGAGTATAAACTAGGATTAAAGAGGCAGAGTATTAACTGTGCCTTGCAATTAAAAAGGACAAGAATGTTTATGAAGGGCGATGTAGTCCACTTGGATAAGAAAGAGAGTGGACCAGTGTATTTTCATCTTCTGAGTATTTCTCAGTGGACCCATAATGGTCCCTGGCTTTCTGTTGCTCAGGATTAAATACAAACTTTTGATGATTGTCCTCAAATCTTCCTGCCAAATGGTCACACCCTACAAGCCTTGATCTGAAATGAATACACCTCCCCCTCCAAAAAACCACTGTTCCAAGTATATCGACACCCCCCTCTTCAACCCCATGTTCCTTTTGCCTGTCTCCAAGTTTTTGCACATTTGACTCAGAAACATGAAAGTTTTCATTCCTCCATCCCCCTCATGCCCTAATCTTCCTTTAAATGAGAACTGAAGACTATCTCTAGCAGAAAACCTCCCCAGATTAAATACACATTAATCTCTTTTCCAATGTACCGTCATTTCTAGGGCTGAGTGAAACTACATTCACACTGACATAGATTGGATATAGCTATATTTTGGCAAGTTTTCTCCCATTCAAAGGTGATCTTAAAAATACATAACATATCTGTTTGCATATATAAATGATGAGAAGGAGTGCTATGTAATCCAGTAGGTTGTTAGGACTTATTAAGTTATAGACCATCTGGTTAAATACAGCTATTCATGAGGAAGACTTTAAGACCAGAGTTTCTCAACTGTGGCACCACTAACATTTTGGACAGGATAATCCTTTGCTGGGAGGCAGGGGCTATGCTCTCCTGTGCTTTGTAGGATGTTTACCAGCTTTCCTGGTCTCTACCTAGCAGCTTCCAGGAGTCCCCCCTTATCTAGTCATGGTAACCAAAAATGTCTTGAGACGTTTGCCACCATGTCCCCTGGGTGCAAGGACACCCCAGGTTGATAACCACTGATTTCAACCTACCTATTGAAATAGTTGCTTGTTGAATACTTGGTTTTTGTTCAGCAGATGAAAAGGAAAGACCCGTTGACAGAAATGTTTGGGCTTCTTCAGAAGTTGGTATTTTCTGTCACAATATGGTTGTGGGCTCTCCTGAAATATGCTAGCAGGGTTTGTATGTGAAACGCTTAATCTGTGGACCTGTGAAAGGAATTGTACACTCAACCGGTAGAGACTTTTACATCAGGGTTTTTAAAGTTATTTTTATTTTCCTGTTTTGAATTTTGTCCTCTAGTCAGGTCAGTTTTTTGTCTTTCCTATTAATGAAATGTGAGGTCCTTTATTAATAAGTTCCATAGTGACTACAATTACAGTCTGCGGTACAAATAGTGTACAAAACATCCCGGCCTTATGTAAAATTTCAGCTCTGGAGAAGCAACAGTCTGTATATGTTCTCCAGAGGGATTCTCAGGGTCATCTAGTTCTGATGCTTAAATAATCATTTGGCATAATTCTTTTATTATTCTTCAAACCTTACCCCCACATACTTTTATGATTCCAAACTCTTTATGCTGCTTCACCATGTTTGTTTCTGTGCCAGACTTAGAAAGTTCAGCCTCCAGCCTACAGACCTTTCTATAAGACAGGGGCTCAGATTGAATCATTGGAGCAGTATTTTAGTGTTATAAACCTGTGTCTTGACCATACATTATATATAAACATGTGATTGACCATTGCTCTGTAAAAATAATCTTTCCCTCCAAGTTGTTAAATCGTGATACGGATACGTGCAGAAGTTATTGCCTGAGTCAAGAGGAATAACTCTTAGCTCAGAGTTACTGAATTGGGTAATTGGGAAGCAGGAAGGAGCCCCATTGATAGCATTAGCACTGGCCTTCTCACTTTTGTGTATCACCAGGGCACCAGTGCCAAGGCTAATCAGGTGGCATAGGGTCAGGCAGGTGGAGGAAAGAAGCAGTCTCCTTCCTTCTCTGTAGGCCACCTGACCTCAGCTCTCTGCCGGGGTAAGAGGACAGCAATTGTGTACAATTGGTAGCATTGGTAGAAATCCCAGAGAGATCCTCCCAGTTACAGAATGCTGCATCTTAAATAGAGGATTGCACATTTCACAAATAAATTCAAAATATTTTATTCAACTAAGGCATAGAGGATAGGAAAGAGCATTAAAGGGAATAATTTGAAGATGGTAGAGAGAGTGATAGTGATACAGGGATATGAGAGAAAAAAAGCTAGTGTTAATGGCAACAAACACGAGAGAGAAAGAATATCATGCATAAATTCCAGTTAGCATTCATATATGTGGTATGTTTTATGGAGAGTTGGGGTTCCTTAGTAAAAAATTTATGTCAGAGAAGTAGAACCAGAGTTCAGTGCTGCTGCTTATGAGCCTGGTGACCTTGAGCAAGTTGCTTCATCTCCGTGAGGTTTTCTTCTCCATCAATAAAATGGAGGTCTTTATCTCTGTGGTCCTGGTCCCCTGCACAGTGCAAGGCATGTAATAGATGCTCAGTAGATTTGTTGAATAAATGCATTACAACAAGAATAATTCGGGACTGAATCTCTAGTGACTGATGATAAGAACACCAGGACCTGGGGTCATGAAAGCTGCTGCTTCTGGTTGAACAATATGTCACTGGAAATGAAGTCATTGCAACTGTGTATATTCCTGTGAATTCCTTCATTGGGTGATATTTGCTTCCTATCTCTCTTGTGATTGTTGTAACCTGCCTTTAATTTTCACTTAAAGGTTCCCACACATTAAATCTTATCTCTTCATCTCCTGGCAACTGTCAAGGGTAATTTTTCTTTTGCCCGAAGAAAAGCCCTCAGTATTTCTTTAAGGCAGTCTGTTGCTTTTGAATTCTCTCAATTTTTATGTGTCTGAAAATACCTTTATCTCACTCTCTGTTTTGAAGGCTATTTCATGGAATGTAGAACTCTAGGTAGGAACTATTTCCTTTAAGCACCATAATATATTACAATATACATATATCATCTGCCAATTATTGTTGTTCCTTTTAGGATACTGTACTTTTTCTCCACCTCTATTTTTCAGAAATTTTACTATGTTAGGTTAAGCTGTGGTTGTTGTTTTCATATATAGTGCTTGGGATGCATGGTGGTTTTTAAAATGTGGGACTTGATGTCTTTTGCTAATTTTGGAGAATGCTTCATTATATTTTATTCAAACACTGCTTCCACTGTGTTTCCTCCGGTCTCATGGTTGCGTGTGCATAGACAGTTCACAGATCCCATAGGTCTCCTTTGCTCTGTTCTAAATGCTTTGTCCTTTTTGTCTCTACACTTTAGTCCTATGTGCTTTCTTCTGACCTATTTTCCACCGTACCATTTCTCTCTTCAGCTATGTTTAAACTGCTATGGAACTTTTTCACTGAGTTGTACTTCCCAGTTCTAGAATATCCAGGAAGTTCTAGTTTTCTTCTGAAAGTTTTGCTTTTTGACTTCCTGAACATATTAAACATAATCATTTTAATGCCTGTGTCTTTTGGCTCCATCAACTGAATCTCCTATAGATCAGTTTCTATTGCTTGTTGTTTCTCTTGATTTTCAGGGTCCTCTTCTTGGTATCCACTCACGCTTGTTTTTCTGAGTGCCAGATGTTGTGTACAAGATGCGTAAAAATAGTTTGAGACACTGTGCATGGCTCATGTCTAAGCTGGGGCACTCAAGATCAGGGACTGAGCTGGCTTGTTTCTGTGGAGACTAGTGTACTTCTGATTCACCCTTTCTCCTAGAGTATGATAGCATTTCAAAATCCCAACCCAAAGTCCAGAGTCAGAGGGGTTTATCAATTCCACCTATTAGCAGGCTCTGATGTCCAGTTTTTATCCCCTTTACCCTATAACTCTGTGGAAGTTGTCAAGTTTCAGCCTCTCAATTGCCTCTTTTATTTTTTAAATATTTTATTTATTTATTTAAGAGAGAGACAGTGGGGGGTGGGTAGAGGGACAAGCAGACTCCCCACCAAGCAGGGATCCAAATATGGGGCTCAATCCCAGGACCCTGAGATCACGACCTGAGCTGAAGGCAGACGCTTTATTGACTGAGCCACCCAGGCACCCTTCAACTGCCTCTTTTAATAGCTTCAGATGTCATGAGTACCAAAGTTATCCTCCACTTCTGGTATCACACCACGATCACACCATGGCTTCCTTCTACCTGAGTCATGGTCTCATAATTCTTCACTATTTTGGAAACTCTGCATTGTCTTCAAATAGAATTTGTATGTATTTTTCCCACTTTCTCTAGTTGTTTTCAGTGGGAGAATGAGTCCAAATTATTCAGAGCATCATCACCAGAAACAGAATTTCCCCATTCTCATCCTAGCAACTTGACAACTTTGTAATATCATGTCCTGTGGTTCCTGTGTCATTTTTGTAACTATTCCCCTGGTGTAAACATACAGATGTTTTCTGACTTTTCAGTATGAACCATGCTAAGTTTTTTTCTGTTTATAACTGTGCATACTTCTCTGGTTATTTGATTTAAATTAATTCTTAAGAGCAGAATTATTGAATCAAATATTTGTACATTTTAAAGGAGTATTATAACTATTTCCAGATTGCTCCATGGAAGGCTGTACCAATTTACACTTGTACCAGCTGTGCATGAAAGTGCCCGTTTCTTGGCACTTTACCAACACTGAAATATCATACTTTAATAAGCCTGGCACAGCACCAGGTAGCTACCAGGTTAGGCAAAAGAGTTACGACTTTTAAAGTTCTCAATAATTTGGAACTATGGGTCAAAACTCATAAAATAAATCAATAAGTAAAATAACAAGGCCTTCAGTTAAATAAAAATAAGCAGTTCTAAGACAGGGAATCTGGTATAACAGCAGTTGATAGGATAAAGAGGGTGGGGATCATAGTAGATGAAAAGCAAACATAATCCTGGATCAAATTTATAGACCTTGAAGATACAGTTCAAGGAGGATAAGGAATCTCACTGAACTCTAAAGTAGGTAACTTCTATCTGAAATATTACAACCATGGTTGCATTTTAAGACTCTGATCCACTTGACATGGTTCCAGAATAGAGTCCCACAATGGTGATTGGTCTTATAACCATACCAGGTAGAAAACCGTGGAAGGAGCAGGGATGTGTAGTTCCCACAAAAGATGTATTTGGGGGAGGGACTAATGATTTTGTACAACTTTGCAAACGTAGTTAAAAATTAAGGAGTAGGGGCAGCTCAGGTGGCTCAGTGATTTGGCGCCACCTTCGGCCCAGTGTCTGATCCTGGAGACCCGGGATTGAGTCCTACGTCAGACTCCCCGCGTGGAGCCTTCTTCTCCCTCTGCCTGTGTCTCTCTCTCTCTCTCTCTCTCTCTCTGTCTCTCATGAATAGATAAATAGAATCTTAAAAAAATAATTAAGGAATAGGAAGTTACCCGGCAAGCATTTTATTTTCAAAAATATTTTGCCACGGGATCCCTGGGTGGCTCAGTGGTTTGGCACCTGCCTTTAGCCGAGGGCATGGTCCTGGGGACCTGGGATCAAGTCCCACATCGGGCTCCCTCCGTGGAGCCTGTTTCTCCCTCTGCCTGTGTCTCTGCCTCTCTTTGTGTGTCTCTCATGAATGAATAAATAAAATCTTTACAAAAAATTATTTTGCCACATATTACCTGAGGGTTCCCACAAACAAGAATGACATAAGCCTGAAGTTCTCTCCAGCCCCTGCCTTTCATGAAACCTACCTGCCAGGACTTTGAATCCGTGTATAGCAGACCCGGTGTGTAGAAGCATGACTTAACCACGGAGTGTGTGTATGTTTCTGTGTTGTTCATTGCTTCATCATAGTGGTTACTTTTTTAGCTTTCGTTGTCAGATGAAGAGAGATTGGCTTACCTTGTGTCCACTCCACATTTCATAGTTTTGTTTTTCTTTACAAACAACACCCTTCAGAATAGGCAAAAAAAAAGGAAAGGAAAAGTACAGGGGGAATGGGAGCATGTGTATGTTTTTGAGGGGAAGGAGAGAGTCCCCGAGAATTATTGAGAAGGGATTTATTACACTTTTTTTTCTTAGTCAAGTAACTATGACCATTTGGATAAGGTCCTTGTGAATAACTCTTCTTCAACGATTCCAGTAGAAGAATGAAAATAAATATGTGTCTGTGTATTTTTGTGATAAGATGTTATGTTTTATAACAAAATGGAAACTGGGTTGTAAGAACAGGAATGTTTTGCTGGCTTGGAGGGCAAAAGTATATTTTTAGACAAAAGGAACAGAGGTCTGATCAATACAAATGGCAGTGTGGGGTGATCCCTGCTGTCAAAGACATGAAGTGCTTCCCATGTGCTGGCGCTGTCCAGCTATTGACCTAAACCATTGCCACTTAATCCTCCCAGCTGGTATTATGATGATTCACAAGCAAGGAAACTGGAGCCCAGAGAGGCTAACTAGGTCTAAGTTACAGAGGTAGTTAGTCATGGGGCTTGGATTTGACCTCAGATTTGTGTGATCCCAGTTTACTTGGGGGAGGTGACGGGGCTATAATGAAAAAGCGAGTTCTAATTCAGAGTGAAGCTTCCGGTGAGCTTAACTGGCCACGTTCCTCTTATCTTCCATGAAGCACAGATTTTCTTTTTATAAAAAATGAGCAAGGACACCTTTAATTTAAGACTGATGACCAGGCAGCAATTTTTATATTTCCTTGTTTCAGGGCACCTTAAGGTAAGATCTCATTTTGTACTTAAGAAAAATACAGGCACACATAATTTTGCTTATACAAAATTTCTTCTAACTAGTGACTCATCTGAAATCTTTTCTGAAGCATTTTCTTTGAAATTGTTACAAATAACAGATTTTTCAGCAGGACTTCAGGTATCCCTGCATGACAGTCTGTCTCTAGAAAATAATGGGATTTTGGCTTCCCTTGGTTAAAAATCTTGCAGGCTAGTCATAAATTATTCATACCTATGTGCTACATCTGTTAGCTGAGTTGTTTCTTTATTTCTCTTTCACTTTTTGTCAGGTCAACATTACTTAGTTTTAAAATCCAGTGAAGTTGACTATTTGTCCAGTTTGGCATAGTTGTTTTAAGGTTGTTCATAGGAATGTAGCCACTCTTTCGTCTTCCCACAGGACCAGGAGGGAGCCCTGTGTGCTCCTGGCTGTCCTCCCAAAGGCAAAGCCATGCCAGCCCCAGTGATGGAAATGACAGCACTGACTCTGAACTTCATTTTTTTATATCCCCTGGGAATCAGCCTGTTATTGTCCTGGTAGAAATCCTAGTTTCCGCCGTGGCCCTCTCAGTGCTGTCTCTCTTACACTCTTATGGTTTAGTTTAAGACAGACTAAGGATTTGGTGATCATGCATGTCTGATGCTTCCAGTCTTATTCCCAGTAAGGACTAGGCTTTCCATTTTGGCTTGTAAATAGTGCGTATCAGGGATGAGTTTAAATATCTAACTCTGTCAACATAACACCAACAACAGAATAGCCAATATATTCATTTGTTCAGCAAAATAAGATTTTTTAATAAACTTGAGCTTTGTAACAAATGTCCAGATCAGTTAGCAGGGTAGACAGTCTATACTTAAGGCATGTAAATATTTGATGAAGGAATGAGTGAGAAGTATTTTTTAATGTATTGATCAAGGTAATGAAAACAATAAGCATTGATTTTGTGCCTTATATGTTCAAGAAGGCAGTGCTTGAGGCATCTTGATGGGTTCTCAGAGTTGGCTCAGGCTCCAAGGAGCTGATAGCCCTGTGAGCGTAAAGCCAGTGAACAGAAACAACCATACCCAGGCAGAAGGTGGATGTGTCGTCTCAAGTGTAGAGAGGAGGGTTCTATCTGAGCCACGAGGGAGGGCGTGGAAGGTCAGGAGCATCTCAGGGACCCTAAGGGATGGGTCTGAGTTCAGGGAAGGCGAGAGAAGAAAGGGTGCGCTCATCTAGTCCTTTTGTACATTCTTACAGTCATCCTATTTCTGTCCTCATCCTATCTAACTTTAGACCAGAGATGTAAGTGAACTTTAATACCACCAGGAGCCAGGCTGGAGTTATGAGCGAGTAAGGCTGGCCAGGCATTGGGGATAGACTATGTCTGCCCTGCGGCCTCCATGGGCAGACACGCTAGGGCATGGTAGGCCTGGGAGAACTGGCAGCTTCCGTTCACTTTTAGCCAGTTGTCACCACCTGATGTGCAAGCCCCGAGTTGCCATCTGTCTTCTGTTTTTCCCCTCTGCGAAGCTTCATGTCCAAACTCATCTATGATTTCTCCTGTCTCTTAGATGTTATCCACTAAACCAAATTGACAACGGTGGGTGCACACCCTTGGGGTCCACCCGTCACTAGTCACGGGCCGAGGGACCTCGCGAATTGCTACCCTGTGAAACCACACTTTTCCAGCACAGTGGTGTTGAAAGCACGGTGCCCGCATGGGCAGAGTCAGCATCACCTGGGAACTTGCTAGAATCACAGATGTCTTGGCTTCATCCCAGACGTGCTGAATAAGAAGCTCGGTGACGGGCCCTACAGGTGGTTTTGGTGCCCACTCAGGTTCCAGAATGTTCTTTTCCATTTTTTATTGGCTGGAAAAAAAATCAAGAGAAGAATAATATTTTACATACATAAAATTATATGAAGTTCAAATTTTAGTTTCCATAAATAAGGTTTTACTGGCACATAGCCATGCTTGTTCACTCACCTTTTGTTTCTGTGTCTGTACTGCAGCAGCCGAGTTGAAGCATCATGGCAGGGGCTGGGAGGCCCCTGAGCTTAAAGTATCCATTTAAAATATTGGTTATTTATTATCTGGCCCTTTACAGAAATTGTTTGGCAACCGGCTCTGGCACCATGAGAAGGGGCAGAGGGAGAAAGTGGGCAAGACTCAGGAGTCAGGGATGCTGAGGAGCCCAGGATGGCATACCCAGGTTGGAGAAGAGAAATATGATGGAGCCCTGCAGTCAGAAAGTGGCCAGGGAGCAATGTGGACCACTGGCTGTGGAGAGAGTGTCCAGACCAGAGCTGGGGTAGGGGGCCTCACAGCAGGCACAGAAGGGGGGGGGCACTGCAGACACGCTTCAGGGGAGAAATCCAAGCTTCTAATTCAACCTGGGACCAAGAGGAAGGAGTCAGAGGGGGGTGGTATGAGTGTGGCCTTTTGAGGATGACGCTGGCAATAAGGATAAGAAGGAGGGGGGGGTGTCATAGGATGAGGGAAGCACTCGGGGGAGTGCACTTGGCGGGACAGACGTGAGTGGGTTTGAACCTGCACATCACAGCTGCTGGGAAGGTATTTGTTGGATGTGGCTCGTGGGGCATTTGCCACCCACTGAGCCTTAAGAGAGAGAGGTCGGAGCTAAGGATTTGCAGTGAGCAATCTTCAATGTGGAGAGTGAAGCCGGCCATCATGTCACTAGATTCATGACTGGTCGGTTTCACTAATCATGTAACCGGCAGAGAGTTGGACTCAAATTTTCCTTCAGTGAAGTGTACCCATTTGTGAAACCTCTTTGTTCTAGAAGAGAGCTAGGTTGAAGATAGAAAACCGTATCCTCCAGAAGTGTGAAGTGCTGCCAGCGCAGGGACGGGAGGGCTCGTGCTCTGCTGGCGCCTCGGCTGCCGGCCTCCCGTCCAGGCCACAGCCCGGCCTCCGCCGACCTTCTCCTGCCGGGGACGGGGACGAGCTTCGGCTCCGCGGGGGGCTCCTCTGCTACTGCTGCTCCCTTGCCCTCCTGATTCCGAGGCCCAAACACCCCAAGAAACGGCGGCACAGGCAAGCGATGGGGAAAGCAGGTGACGGTCACACTCCAATTTTTGTCCGAAGTTGTGAAGTGCGAATTCTCCTAGGTCTCTGCGCGGCTCCTAGCACGAGTTTCCATGAGCATTTAGAGCAAGTTTTCTAAAATATTAGCAATTAGCTGTAATTCTGTTTGTAATAAAAAAAAACTTGTTTGCACTGGGCTTTCGTTAGCGCACAATGCCTTGGCCGTGCCTCTGATCAACGGCAGGATTACTTTTTAAAGGGCTTATTATATTGTGCTAATGTTTATTTGAGAGAGATTAGAGCGATGCTTTATAAAAGGCCCTCAGTCAACATATGAATGGGATAGTCTCTCTGGAAGACAGCTTGCATGCAAACAAACTAGCAACTTAGGCTATGAACTGCCTCTGACTGACAGTTTTGCAGTGGTGTCTTAGAAAAATATGGTACGTGAACGTTTCCAGACATCAAATTAGTTAGATACATGAACTCTGAATGGAAAACCAGGCTTCCCAGTTAATAAACACAGTGCATGTTATTTTACAGCTGTGTCTTTCAAGACAAGTCATTCCGAAAAGCAATACTCTGTGCTACTTTCGAATATTATGTCCCTGATGTTACCAGTTAGCAAATCTTAGACGGTGCTTCCTTCAGCATATTTCACATCACAATGAAGTGCATTCGCTGTCTTGTGAGGTATCCCCATGGGTCTCGCAGAATCTTCCATCCCTTCTCTGGGGCTGATCCTACAGGTATAAGATCCTCCTGTATGGAACTGGCTCGGTACCTGGCTCATCAACAGGCCCCCAATTAATGAATAGATATTGCTTTTCGAAAACTTAAAAAAAAAAAAAAACTTATTTACATCTAAATACAAAAGAAATCTAAAAGAGTGGCAATTTGGGTAAATAGCAATAAATAATACGTGATTAAATAATAAGTGAATAAATAATCCGTGGGCCTCCAGTCGCTCTGTGAACGAGCAGACTCACTTGTGATTGGATTTCTAGAACAGACCTGCCTTGTTGGTTTATGGCCCGTGCAGACCTTTCCCCATTTGAGCCCCACAGCGACCTCGCCTGCTGGACCAGCTTCCTGGTGCTGCTGTGACGAATGACTGCAGCTTAGGTGGCTTGCAGTGATGCCCATAGACCTGCTCCCAGGTCTGAAGATCACCAGTCCGGCGGCTTGTGTTCTCTGCCTCAGATCTCGCCGGGTTAAAATCAAGGTGTCCACGGACTGCTAGTTGTGGTGGGGGCCTCGGAGGGATCTGCTTCTGGCTCATTCAAGCTGTTGACAGAACCCTGCTCTTGGAGGTCATAGGGCCAGGTCCCCACATCCTCGCTGGCTCGGAGTTGACATCCATTCCCAGCCTCTGGAAGCCACCGCCTGTTGCACCTCTCTGACCCCCACCGGCGAAGGCCCTTTGCTTTTAAGGAGCCTCATCGTTACATTGGGTCCATCCGAATAATCAAAATAATCTTCCCCTTTCAAAGTCTTGCCCTTAGTCACACGAGTAAAGTCCCTTTTCCCAGGTAAGGTAACATGTTCACACGGTTCTGAGGATCAGTCCAAGGACATCTTTGAGGCCCTATTTTTCCGCTGACCACACTGATAGGCAGGGACAGCAGTTATCCCTGTTTTCCTGGTGAGGAAACTGAGGCCCGGCAGAGTTCAGTGACCAGCCAGCAGTCCCGTGTCCGAGTGGCGGCCTGCCCCCAGTCTGTGGCTGGATCTCCAGCCTAGGCCACCCCCGTTCCACGCCACTCCCTCCAGCATGCAGCCTCCTAGATGGAAAACACTTCTAAGATGAAATTAATTAAATCCCTCAGTTTTTATTTAAAAGTATTACTCCTTTGCCATCAAAGGAAGAGAAATGTTACATGTGTGCAAACTTCCGATTCAGGATGTCCTTAGAAGAAGGGCTCAGTGGCCTCCGCCCTGGGAATTGGAGGGGGTTGGTGGATGCTGACGTGAACCTGGGCCCGGCCCCCAGCCCAGGCCTTCTTCACGTGACCACATTCCTCATCACAAGTCCTACTGTACAGAGGTGTGGCCCACGTTGACACTGAATATTCACCAGAGGCCAGTTTCTCGTGTGTGCGGGGCGATGGACACGTGGTGGCAGGGCTGCAGGTGGTCCTGTGAGTCCTCTGGGGGCATGGCTGGTGGGGCAGTCCTGCCTCAGGTGTCCTGATGTTCCTGAGCCGTCAGCAGGCAGCCCGGTGCAAGGATGACATGGTATCTCCTTCCTTCAGCAGACGTGCCTGAAGCCAGAGGAGGATAGGGGACAGCAGAGATCTGAGGACGTGGGGTCTGGGGTCAGCTCAGCCCTGGTCAGAGGCAAATTTCAGCAACGTGATCTCACCACCATGGTACCACAGTGCCTTGTCCTCAGAGTTACCATGTCACCACACAGTCCTGCTCCCAGGCCACCATGTCACCGTGTGTCCAGGGTATGGTCCCCAAGCCTGGGACAATGAATAACTTATTACAGCAAAACAAGTCTTCCCGAAATCCCTCCTAGCCGGACTTCCCTCAGCACCCATCCTCATCTTGACATGGCTCGGATTCCTGATTCTCCCTACTGCCCCCACCCCCCACCCATCTGCCTTGTATTTCACACTGATGGACACTTTATCACAAGCCCTCCTCCCCCTGCTCCCCCGCCCCGTACCCCTGTGCCCTGTTTCGGATACTTTATCACTAAGGTCCAAGGAGACCGACCAGGACTGAGCAGGTGCTGGGAGCCAGGCCAGGAATGGAGAGTCACTGGAAATTGTTAATCAGTCTCAAGTATAAATGTAAAGAATCGAGCTTCCAGCAAGCCCTACCCACCCTCCTTAGAGGAACAGAAAGCAAGTCACAGCCAAAGGCCCAGGTCCTCATTCAGTGAAAAGGGATCCTGTGTGTGGCTACTTGGGTCCACAAGGACATGAGTCTCCAGGGGCAAAGAAAGCAGCCCATCGGGGTCAGAGGAACAGACTGGAGACTTCTGCTTGGGGACAGTTCCAACTGGGGAGGAGAGTCTGGGTGTCCCCCATACCTTCTGAGCCGACGTTTATGGCTTTGGGGTTTCTTTGCCACCCCTTGGACCCCCTTCCTTCCACCATCTCTGACAGCCTCTGTACCTGCTTCCACCTTCCCACAGATGTTTCCAGATGGTACATGATAGAATGTGGAACTAGGCCAAAGAACTCCCTCCCCCTGCAAAGTTTCTGCTTTATGAGAAGATATACAGTCAACAAGAGAAATAGATGCACAATAAATGATCACAAATGGGGAAATCTGTTAGGAAGGTCAGGACCTGAGTGGGCAAGAGCAGAGCCCCCCCTTAGATGGTGGGGGCTTCTCGGAGGCAGTGACGTCCTCCCTCCCGAGCCCTGCAGGTGGAGCCAGGGAGGACCTCTGTGCAGAGGGTGAGCAGGTGGAGAGGCCTGGAAGCTGCCTGGAGCCTGGTGCACCAGAAGCCTGATGAGCCGAGGCCAGAACCTTCGTGGTAGGAAGGCCATGTTGTTGTTGTTGTTGTTGTTATATAGATTTATTTTATTTTATTTTATTTTATTTTATTTTATTTTATTTTATTTTATTTTATTTATTTATTTATTTATTTATTTATTTATTTATTTATTTATTTATTTATTTATTTATTTATGAGAGACAGAGAGAGAGAGAGGCAGAGACACAGACAGAGGGAGAAGCAGACCCCATGCAAGGAGCCCAACATGGGACTCGGTCCCGGTTCCCCAGGATCAGGCCCTGGGCCGAAGGTGGTGCTAAACCACTGAGCCACCCGGGCTGCCCCATGGTTTTATTATAAGTACAATGGGCCACCATTGAAGGGTTTTAAGAGAGAGCATGGTGGCTGGGCTAGCTCTGCTGGAGAGCCAACATCGATTTTCTTTCCCCCAACTTCCTCTCTGGAATGGATGGAGGGGCCATAAAATAAAACATGAATTTTAGACCTACATTGTCATGTTTCCCAGATTGCTTTCCGATAAGTCATGTTGTCACTGTCCTCTTACCACCCGACAGGGAGCTTCCAGGAGGGAACAGACGACTGTGTCTGCTTTGGAATCAGCCACTGTCCTCGGCCAGAACACAGTGTCCCGGGGACTGCGGGCCCATTGCATACAGATGCACAGCAGGGAACTGGCAACATTTCAATGAATAAATAAGGCGCTTAAGATGTTTTGGCTATGGCTGCGGTAATCTAAAATGAAAATCAAAAATGTTTGCTGCAAATTTAAGCATTAGTGATCACTCCAGCAGCCACAGGATAAAGAGCCTGAGCGATGAGCATCACGCATGCCAGGGGTGGCGAGGTTGTGCCTTTTTTGTCGTGGGAAGGGGAGAAGTAGGCTGCAACTCTATAAACCCGCCATGTCACACAAATACATTAAGGAGAGTCTGTGCTAAAAAGAGTCCAACATTTTAACCCACAGAAGCCTTAAAAATGACGTTATGTATATTTCAAAAGCAGTTTTTAACCTGAGATGAATACGCACCATTCTGCACATTTTAAGAAGGTGTTGCAAATGTCGGTTTCCAACAGAAAAAAATTATTGATGACTCATGAATAAACATTATTATCATTTATATAATAAGTAAAAGGCCCCAAGCCAGGGACACCCCATTATGGCACTGCAATGCCCTCACTCCTTCCCGTGCTAGTCTGCAGTTAATTCAATCTTGCCCTCTCTCAATTCCACCGCGTGCATATCTTCCCAACTGTGGAACCAGCCCACTAATATTAAAGTGGTAATCAAGATTGCCTCTAAATATTCATAGCAATAAATGACTCCCTTGTGCCCCATGAATGCCAGGGCTGTAGTCTGAAGCTTTTATTTAGCGCTGGAGAGGGATCTAGTTATTTCAGAGTCCCTCACATGCACTATTTTAATATTGTTGTTCTGCTTAAAAAATTAGATCCCTCCAAGCTTCCAGTATCAACAGTTAAGATGAGTGAGTTTGGGTCAGAACTGATCATCAGCTTTAAAAGGATAATCTGGAAGCCAGGATGGGAATGGACTCAGCCATTGACCCTACATCATATTTTCTTTCACTTATTCCCTTCCTTCTGGTGGCTCATTGCCACCTTATTTCAATTTCATGATCTGGTTTAGATTTTTTTTCTACGTTGCTGAAAATTGGCTGTTTTTTAAGGGCATGGAAACACCAAGGAGATGCTGCTGCATATCATTCCGCCCACTGGGGAAAAAAGCAGTCGGAGACATCCCTGTATCCATGAAAAGTTACATTTATTGACTGGAAGTATTTTGTAGCCACCACGGGTGAAGTAATTTAAATTCAAGTTTGGGGGAGCTCCCAATTACACAGATTAAAGTAGGTGACACAGCTGTGGAAGAAACTATGGCTAATCAATAAATCGCTTTTAAACATCTGTTCACGCTTCCAGTTAAGTAGATTGTGCTGGACAGGTGCACAGGGGTTGACCCCAGATGAAGTGCAAGGCAACTGAAGTCCGAGAGATGGGCATGGGGTCCTGCCTGGAGCCTTACTTTGCAGAACTGCCCGGGTGTGCCATCTGGGGGAGCCTGCCCACACAGTTTCCATAAGGAATTTACAAGAAGAGGGACCTCTGAAGAAACCAACCCTGTTGACAACTTGGTCTTGGATTTCTAGCTTCCTGAACTGTGTAAAAATAAATCTCTGTTGGTTAAGTACCCAGTGTGTGATATTTTGTTATGGCAGCCTTGGGAAACGAATATAGGGGGCTTCTGAGATTCTGCTAATATCTTGACTTCAGCTAAGTGGTAGGTATCCTAATAATTATTGTAGTGGGGCACCTGGGTGGCTCAGTCACCTAAGCATCCAGCTTTTAATTTCAGCTCAGGTCATGATCTCAGGGCCTTGAGATCAAGCCCCACGTGGGGCTCCATGTTCAGCAGGGAATCCGCTTGATATTCTTTCCCTCTCTCCCCCTCTGCCCCTCGCCCTCTAAAATAATAAATCTTTTAGAAAATCAAAAATAAAATTGTAGTAATACATGTTATATACTCTTTTTTTGGATATACTTTTCTCAGTTAAAAAAGTGGAATTATATTTATGCCAAAACATTACTGGCCTATTGATTAGCATTGAATTAATTCACTCAGCAAATGCAGTTCTTTAAGCATTCAATAAAAGATGCAGTTCCATTAAGGTAATCAATATATCATTTTTTAAGAAAAGGAATGCTATATTTAACCAGCACTAGTTCATTATCTCCAATGTATGAAAATCAAAAGAAAATGGAATGAATACATGCTTTTAAACTAAGCAATCTAATGCAATTAGTGGTTTTGAATGAAAATAGCTCTCTGTTCTTTTTCCCCATTGATTTCTCTTGTACCATTAAATCTCAACTAAAATATACAGATAAAGCCCTTTTTGCCTCTCTAGGGAAAAATGTATTAATTTGAAAGATGTTGACATTAGAATGTTATAACAGCTCCTGTAGGGACTTCATGCAGAATTAGTACAAATGTTAATGTTTAAAGTAGCTAAATTTGGGGGGAAAGGGGCAAGGGGTGCTGCAAATATTTTATCTTTATTCACAAATATAATTCTCAGGATTCATCTTTAAAATGTGATATATGTATCAATAGCTTAAGCTAAGACAATTTGTAATTAAAGTAAGTTATTTACACATATATAAAATACATTCAAATATACCTACGTTTATAAACACTGGGCACATCTTGACAAAATATTGAGACATTTTTGTTCTACTATTTTATTGCAAACTTAATTAATAATCGCATTTTTCTAAGATATAATTAATAAGTACAGGGACGCCTGGGTGGCTCAGTGGCTGAGTGTTTGCCTTCGGCTCAGGGTGTGATCCTGGAGTCCCGGGATCGAGTCCTGCGTTGGGCTCCCTGCATGGAGCCTGCTTCTCCCTCTGCCTGCGTCTCTGCCGCACCCCCTCTCCTTCTGTGTCTCTCATGAGTAAATAAATAAAATCTTTTTAAAAAATTAGTAAGTACAAACTGCAAACCCTGGAGAGAACATCTATGCATATTTGTAATTAAATCTCAGTGTCAGAAAATACAGGCAAATTTAGGCAAAATTCCCTGTGACAGACTCAGAAGCAAACAGGACTTATAAGCATTTTTACACATTATATTAAAACTTAAAGAAGTAAAGTGTGTTTAATGTTGCATAGGATGAGAATAGTAATATTAATTTTAAAAGTTCAGCAAACAGTAAGAAATCTATAAAATTCTTATCAATACCAGATAGGGTCAAAATACAGCAATGAAGATGTATGGTTTTTGCTAGATGTTTGTGTTGTCATTTGCTAGAATGAGCCTATACAAAACAAGATCTGTTTAAACCCAGAAAATATAGATAAGCAGTTCATTTATATGGAAATTTACCAGTTTAACTGTGAACCTTAAGTAACTCCTTAAAAAATATCACTCATCAATTAAAATTGAGAAGAGCTTTCTTAATGTGCACTTAAAAAAAACAAAACACTTGGGTTTACACCTAATCATATCCCCTGTAGGCATCAATATTGAAAATAGTCTATTACTCAGGCAGCAGTTAGATGATGCAAATTTTAGGTCTTTATTCCTGACTCAGAGATGCTCAATGAAGATAGAAATGTCAGCTTTCTGCGAAGGTAGGAACATTGTCGCTCTGCCCTGTCCAGCAGTGGCAGCAACTAGCACATCTTGCTATTGAGTCTGAAATGTGTCCCGTGAGGCTGATAAACTGATTTTTTAATTTTATTTCAATTAATTTAAATGTAAATACATATGTGGCTAATGACTGTACTTGACATAGAAAACTATCCAGATGTGCAAAGGGCAGCCCTTAAAATAAACTAATGTTTCACCCTTTATAACGCTGTCCCAGTCACACGGCACCAGTGCACACACATTTTAACCTTTTCCCAAAACTGATGTAACTTTCTCTGGTTTTTGTTTAAATTTTGTCTCATTTTAACTAATGTTGGAAACTTCAGTCCATTTTCTCTTATAGTAACATGGGGTTAATCCACAGTATCAATGAAATGCTATGTTGTTAAGAAAAGTCTCTTGAACTCTAGAGTTACGATAGTGCCTTTTAAAACTGGAATATTAGAACATGACATATCAACTTCATACTTTCATTACACAAGCATAAAACCGAAAGAACTTACAAAGGCAGGCAAAACCACAACTGAAGTTGGTGCACTGATCTGATGCAGTGATGACATTTCAGGGGGGCTGAGCTGCCGGGAGACAGGCACCCTTGGATTTCTGATGCTATTTCCATGCGATGACCCAGCTCTCCTCCACTTTGCTCCTCTTAAGCCATTCAGGAACCTTAATTTCTGCCCTAGGCTTTGATGGCATCCAGTTGACCACATCATTTGGGAGTTAACCCCTCCTTTGCCCTTCATACGTCACTGGACAGTCAGGGGGGCACTGCCAGGCTCCCACGTGGGCCCTGGGTCAGAGCTGAGCCAGGGGACCCATCATCACAGGTCATCAGAATGAAAATGCAGCATTCATTTTTAAAAACCAACGTTGAAAATTATAAAGTCCCAAGTGTGAAATGCCTCCTGGATATGTAAAGCCCCCATTTGGGACATGCTGGCCTGGATAAAGTGGGGGACAGGTCCAAGTGACAGTGCACTAGGGGTGCACAACAGGAAAGGGGGTAGGTAGGGGCTTCATAGGATACCTGTGTGTTGCCAAATAGATTATGACCTGGTAAGGACTCTGAATGATGGGGCTCAAAGGTAGGAGTGTGGCCCAAGCAACCACCCTGGGTTAGTGGGGAGGGGATGGAGAGTAAGGGTTTGGGTTAAGGGACACTGTCATGCAGGCACATTCGCAGAGCAGCGCAAGAAACTCCCTGGGATTTCTAGGGCAGAACAGAGTGTGGTTCCCTGGAGCACAGAGGAGAAGGAGAGTGTGGCTTGCAAGGAGAAGAGGTTGGTCAAGACATATGCCCTATGTATTAATTCTTTCATTTACCAGATATTAGTCGAACTTCTATTATTTGGCGCCTTTGTGGACAGTAAGCAAGTGGATGCACAAATCAACATACTGAGTTATTACAAGTGGGAAGGAAGTTCTTTCTTACCCAAGGAAGGAAGGGACAGGAGACAGCAGGGAAGCATGCCTGGGAAGATGGGCATGCACTGAGATGGAGGAGTAGGATCAGGTCTCCCTGACTGACTGACACCAAAGCTGGTACTAAGTGGAGGAGCTGGGGGGCGGGGGGAGCCTTCCGGGCAGAGGGAACAGCATGTGCGAAGATCAGCACTACAGAGGAGCTCGGTGTGTTTGAAGAGCTGGCAAGGCCAGCGTGAGTGAGGAGGAGAGCCACACGGGCAGTGCCAGCCACTTTGAAAGGTTGGCATCTTATCACCGGACACCAGTGCAGGCTCCTTATAAGCGGAGTTGAGTGTTTTTAAAGATGAGCTTCTGCAGCTGTTGGAGAGCAAATGGGAGGAAACCAAAGGTCTACGGAGGGGACCCAGGTTGGTAATCCCAACGAGAGGGGACCATACTTTGAACTGGAGAGAGGCAGAGGCGTGTAAGATGTAATGGGACTTGGATTTTGGAGGACAGCACTGCAGGGCCTTTCCACGGGTTAAGAGGAGCTGGAGAGGGATAAAGTTTCAGGCAGGACTTCACATTTCTGACATGAGCAGTTGAAGGAAATGAAGGTGCCCTACATAGAGACAGGGAAACTGAGGAAGGAGTTCATTATGGGCAGTGGGGGTAGTCAAGAAGGATCTCAAGGGTATGTGGCCAGAGGAAGGGGGTGCAGGTCACATCCACACCGTCCTGGAAGGGGGCACGTACTCCAGAGTTGGGTCGTGGGTGACCCGATCTCCTCCACTTGGGATCTCAGAGTGGTCCCAAGGAAAAAAAAATATTTTTCTCTCCCTCCATTGAATATGCCTTCAGAACATTTGAAGGTTGGCAAGTCGAGATGAAATATGTTTCAGCTGATTTCTCTTATTTATCTTTCAGAATCATCCAGAAGTGTTAAATTTTCGAATTCAACTGGAAAGCAAGGAACTGATCATAAATCTGGAAAGAAACGAGTAAGTCACGTTAATTCTTGTGTTCTGCGCCACAGGAGAAAGTTAGGAGCTGTGGGCTCAAAGTGCCATGGAATTTACATTGACATTTAGAGAAACAGAATGAAATGCATGGATTCATAATCCCAATTTGGATCTGAGGCTGGAATTAACTTGGGAAAAAAAAAGAAGTGGAAAAATGAAGAATTTTATCACTCTGAAAAAGAACTTTGTAAATCAGCAGGTTTTTCTCATACTTCTGATGTTTCTGTGTTTCAGGGCCTGATTTGTCAAGGATAGAATTTAAGCATCTTCGTTCAAATAACAGTGTTCCATAATTAGTTGACTTTTGGCAATTCCTGGCTTATATAAGGAGAAATAGCTTCAAATGAGTAGAACCTCTTTTTTTTCCCTGAGAAATACCAAGGGTTTATTTATCTTTCAGAGCTTGTCTCCAGTGGTACAAAGTATTTATTTTATCTTTTTATTTAAAAATTTGACCTTTTTTTGCAAAATTATATAAATTTCCAAAAATGGTATTACATTTTCTTCCTGGAGCAGATGGATATTATTACATATTTTGTACGACTTCCCAGTAGAAAACTGTCTGCTTCAAGGCATAAGTAACACAAGCCTGGTCCTTGTCATCCTTTACACCCTGGCTAGCCCCCTGGGTTCCTCAGACCCCGAGGACCCCGTACTCTTCTATAGAAAAGATCTGCATGCTTCTAATTAGCATTCTGTATTTGAAGGTGTAAATGAAGTTACCACATCCTGCTTGATTTGAGACAGGAGTTTCTATCTTCTAGAACTACTGGTTCCTATTCCTCACCCATCGGTGAAATGCTGACTTCTTGCTGAAGTGATAATGCAGATAGGAGAGCTTCGCTGGAATGAGTTCTGTCAGAGACGGATGTCACAAAAATCTGCCTCTGTGGCTCCATGTGAGCAAGTCAGGTCATTTACAGAATCCGTGCTTTGCTTGGAGGGTCCCAAGCAAGTCAGATCAATGAGACAGATCATCGTGGCCAATTCTCACATTCAATATCTAACACCATGGCCAATAGTGATTTAAAAAAACAGAGAGATCCACAGAAATATATACATTTAACAATAAATATACTTAACTTGAATATATGTAAAGTAGCATAGCCTATTCCTTGGGATCTACAACCTGCCTCCTCATATATCTTGTATGTTTACTCCCCTCACCATTAAATGGGTTAAAAGCATCTGTAAGCAATACAGAATGTGTTTTTAGCCTTCCTCATGACTTGATGCTCTTTAAGTAGAGGTTCTGGCCCAGGTCTTAAATGAGCAAGGGGGCTGAACAGAAACTTCTATGTTGCCTTTGATATGTCTGTCTCAGCAAAGTAGATGTGTTCGTGCTTTTTTTTTTTTCTATGTAAGAATACCGTGGGACATTTTGATTTTTGTAAATTGCTGTTTGTGTGTGGTTTTGAAAAATATCTAAGCAGATGAAACTAGGTATTCCCTGAAAGATCAAAAGAGGGTAGGGTTTCTGGTGGTGATGCACGTTCTCCATGGGGTTTTAGGATTGCCACTGATTTGGGGCAACTGCTCCTTTCGTCAGTGTTGGGACATGCAGTGAACAGCGGGAGTGGTGCCAATTCCAGACTTGCAGGTGGTAGTTGGATTGCAGGTAGAGGAACAGAAATCAACTTAATCAAAACCTTAATCTATTTGTTTTTACTCTAAAAGAAATACATGTTCAGTGCAGAAAATTGAAAATTGTAGGGGGAAAAAATGAACAAAGAGCCAAAAGAAAACATTTCTATTACCAAACATAATCTTGATTAATATTTTAGTGGTTGTCCAAAGACATGTTTTCCTTATAAATAGGCTTTGCTTTTTTTTTTTTTTTTTTGTCTTCCTAGTGGATGTTGTGGTCTGTATGCAATTTGATAACCTGCATCTTCAATGAGCTTTATAATGACATACTTTTCCATATAGAAATGCAGCTCTTAGTGCCCTTCTGGTTCTCTAAGCCTGTGAAGTGGCTCAACTTCGTGGTTCTTTTTGAAAATGGTTTACTGTCTGTTAAGTTAGATAGTATAACACACAATGACTATTCTATTCTATGGTGGATAATTTGTATAAAATATAATTTTTAAAGGTGCCTTAATATGTTCACTTCCAATTCTGGACCTTTCACAAAATAATCTCAAAATTAGAAAAGTTTAAAACATAAAACCATCTTTTCTTGATTTATCTCTCTCTTCCCAACCTCACTGTCAACCTACATTTTAAAAATTACACAGTGTTGGATATGATCCTATGACATTCTATGGCTTTATTTTAATCATACTGCTTATACCAGTTGTAGGGATCCTGTTCTGCTAAAAACAACATTTTCATAATTAAAGCATGCCAATATTACTATTTTAATGTTGCATTCCCCCAAAATATTTCAACATAGTATTTTTGGGGGGAAAAAATCACTTGTCTGTTCCATATGGGCTACACTCTTGAGACAATGAATACCAAAAATCTGTAAGTCTATAGGTAGAGTGAAATGCTTGTATGCTACTAGCTCTTGATGCTGTCAAGCCAAAATATAATCCATTGTCCAGTAGAAAGTAGAATTTTTATTTCCTATTGCCTTTGGCCCAGTAGATCCAATTAAAGAATTAATTCAAATGAAGCTATGAGAACTCAAAGATAAATGTTCACACAAGATAAATGTGAATATTTAACTAGCACAGTAGAGGGTCTGGCCAATCAAAAGGTAACCTGACAGTGCCCTGCATCATGCTGACAGGCTGGGAATCAGTCCTGTGTTTAGGATGTTCTCTGCAGAATATTTTGCCTAAATCCATAGGAGACTGATTAAGTAAATTATGACTTAGCCATGAACTAGAGCTCTATGCAGCAATTGAAGGCAATGAAAGGGGTCTTCATCATTGTGAAAACCATTCTGATATAATCAATGTAAACAGCATGTTAGTATTTTACATGGTATTCAGGTTTGATTTTAAAATTATACACATGTACGTGTATCTCTGACTAGTAAGACTGTGCAAGACATTTACTTTGTTGTTATTTTACAAAAAGAAAATATTACTATTAAAATTAGGAAACCTTTATACATCGAAGGAAAAAACTGTAAAAACTAAAAATGGTTGAAAAGAATATCGGAGCATTTATTGTTCATAAAAAGGAAATGTTGAGTTTTAGAAGGGCCGCCAGCAACTTTCAAAGGGCTAAAATGCTCTACCCATTGGATGCTGGGTCTTTAAATATCCAGAAATCTGTTTTAATTAAAAACCTGCTAGGAAATCATAACCAAAATAAAGGTGGCCTCAGAGCCTTAAATCCTAAGAGCCATAATCCAAAGTTAATGCTTAAAGAGGGTCATGTAATTAACCCTACTCAAAAACTCATCACATACACGAATTCCTCATGAAGCAAGGATAGAGTTTGCATTAAATAGTTGTTTCAGGGAATCTCTTTTATTTGCCTCCTAGCATCCCTAATTTGTGCAAAGATCAGATGCTATTCACTTAAAATCTGTGTTTGTATAGCCATAATTGAATGTTTAAAGAAACTCAAAGCTTCCCTGGAGAAGCATTTTTCACAGTGTTGCTGTCTGCCTGCGGAACTGCAGGGACCGCTTTATGACTTCCATAACTCTCGTGGGTCCCCGTGGGCTCTCAGACCATGCCTCAAACAGGTGCTCCATGCAACTGCATCTTTGATCAAAATGCTTTATTAGACAGGCTGGCCAGGTTAGACGTCCGTTTTTCCAGTTTAGGGTAATTAGAAGTGATGGCGGTAGATCACACTCCCCACGTCTCGCAAACCTACTGAGCTTCCTGTTTTGAAGCCTTGGCCCATCACTGACAGAAGGCAGGTGCTGGGGGAGGTCCGTAGCCCACTGAATTGCTATTTGCCAGGTCTCTGCACTTGAAGAACTCTGGCATTGGTTTTTATTCTGTCTGGAATGATTCCAGGCCTCTCTGAAGGGGTAAATCTAATTAATATTCCTTCAAACAGTAGCAGAAAGGACATTTTAAATTTGTCAGGCATGAGTGTAAATATCTGGGAAGGTGTTCATTTGACAACATCTCTCAGAGTCTCATGATGTAGGAGGGAGAAATGTAGCTGGTGTAGAGATAGCATTGGATAGGTTAGTGGTTTGCCAAATAACTACCCGGAGGTTATGAGCCTACTGTTCGTGTTGACCCAAACTGTGCTAGACAGCTGAATTGAGATGCAGTCAGTGGCCCTAGGGCTGTGTACAAGGCCTCGTCCTGACCCACGATTTCCAGAGCCATCTCTGTGAAGACATAAAAGGTGCATCGATCACACTTCTTGGCAACACAAAGCTGGAGGGGGTAACTGCTCTCCATCGCGGAATCTAGATTATAGAGATTTCAGCAGTGTGGATCAATGGGCCAAAACTAACAAGATGAGATTTAATGGGGATAAATGTAAAGTCCTATGCTTGGGTTAACAGAAAATAAATGTTGTAAGTTCAGAAGGAAATTTACTCATCGTTCTCATGAATGAGACCCACAAACTCAACATGAACGCCTGAGGCAGTGTGGCTCTCTAAGGTGACTGCCACCGGGGTGCGTGGATGGGTGCCCATGGCCCTAAACTGGAGCGGCTGTCATCCTACTGTGCGGTGACACCCTCAGGCCATATCCAGAACTGTCCCCTATGTTGCTCCACTCAGTCTTGGAGAGCAGCTCGCCCCAGTTCTCATTCCCACCTTCCATCTCCTACCAACCAGAGATGTCCTTAAGGCCAGGGCCAGGGCCTCACTGTCCCTCCACCCACTCGCACGGGGTCTGGCTAGTAGCAGGCACTCAATGAGCACTTACCATTTGAGTGAAAGATGGAACATGGGCAGCCTTCCCAAGACAGAAGTGAGTTACCAGGAGGTTGAAAGTCTGCCGTGGGTGATATAAGAACAAATAGTTATTCAAAGAGAAAGCTTCTGGAAAATACAGAGGGTTTGGAGTCAAGAACCCAGGCTTTGAAACCCAGCTTTGCTTCCAACAACAAGCTGCTTACATTCCCTGTTTTCTCATCTGTAAGAGGGAGTAAAAGTCTGCATATAGTCTGTGCTGGGAGACTGGAGCTCGTGTTGTTTTGACGATCAGGTTTGAACAACTCACTTGACCTATTCCTGTGGACCCAGCAATATTTGTTGTTTCACCTTGGCTTCACTGAAACTGTATCCTGTTTCAAACTTCCAGAATTAGTGGAGATCAGATTATTCCTAATCTTTGCCCATGAGTCTTGACGATGGCCCAAGAGCCCAGTTCTGACAAGAGCTGGAAAGGATTAGCGTGGGTTTCTGTTGCTGTAACAGTCTTAATTTCACAATATTGACGTCCTCAGGGATTAAACATTTTTTAGTTTTTGTGCATAGATTGCTTTTTTTTTTTTTCATTTCCACTCTTGCAGAGGAAGCCCAGCCTGCTTCCTCTGTCCCTGCTAGAACCTCCATCTTTAATCCACCGAGTGGTTCTAATTTTTGACTGAAATAGGGCGAAACCACATCTAGGAAACTCAACTGTCTACTCTCATGGTTTTGTCTCTGCGCTTCCCTTGTACCAGCCACAAGTCTTTATTGATTCAAATGATTAGTAATTAATCAGTAATCAATGAAATCATTTATTTATTCACTTAGTCATTTGTTCACACATACTTATTTGATACCAGATACCTTGTCCTCTTGTGAACAGGCCATCACAAAACTGTAATAAAAGTCAGTGGGGCTAAGAGCTGAGGAAGACAAGTATGAGGCCCAAGCTGGCCTAGGGAAGGACGCCATGTGACGAAATAGCATCTGAGCTGTATGCCAACTGGAGTGAGCCAGGTGAAGGACAGCAGAGGGTAGAGGCTTCCCAGAGAAGGAGGAGCAGGCATAAAAGTCTTAGGGGAGGGGAAAGGAGCTTTGAAGTGTTTCAAAAACTAAGAAAGTCCGTGTGCTACTGAGCAAGAAGGAGACAGTGAGAGAGAAGCGGAAGCCAGCCCATGCAGATGAAATCCATGCAGGATTTTATCATGCTCCATGATAAGGACCTGAGTATTTTCTCACAGGGACAATGGTACCCCGTGGGAGCAAGGCCTGTAAGCAGGACCATGGTGTGATAGAATTCAGTTTCTAGAATAGCATTCTGAATGCATGTGAAGACAAGATTGGGGGAGGTGAAGAGTGGGTGGGATAAGAGGCTATTTATATCGGTGGTGCTCAGGGAGGAGCTGGTAATGGCCTCAGCAACAGAGAATCCACAGAAAGGAATAGATGGGGGGAGGGGGGGATGGTCAGAAATTGATGAGCAGTTGAATGTGTCAAATAATGGAAGGGATAATTCTTATATATGAAATGCTAAAACATTGATAACCTTTTTTTTTTTTCATTGATGACCCCTGATCAGAATAGAGAACTCTAGCAAAGGACCAAGAACTTGTTCTTTGAGTAATGGTTACGAACACCAAGACCTGGATCATAGTGGGCATGGTCCCCAGAACTTTGCAGGAGGGTCGACTTTGGGGTCTAACAGAACCCACTTGGGAGGTGATCTGTGGAAGGGTATCATGTGGAACTGGACATGACATTTCTTTGAGTGCCATGGGTGTTTGTGGCTGACCTAAATTTAGCAGTGGCTGGGACATCGTGAGGCCCTGGCCATGACCCTGAAAATGTCTAGATAGCTGTCACAACCCAAGGTAACGTCAGTGTTCCATGTGGTATCTGGGTAGAAACACAGTGGGCTGAGCGTGTGGCCTCCAGGCTTGCTCTAGGCCCCATCTCACATTCTTCCTGTGGTCTGTCTCCATGTATTGGGTGCTCCCTCTGCCGGGAGTGCATACAGAGACCCCCTATCCTCCTTCAAGTTTGGGGCATTATTTCAGGACCACTCAGCACCAGGATCACGTGGGGAGCTTCTTCTAAAGGCAGATGCCTAGCCCCATGTCTCTCTATTGAACCAGAATCCCCAGTTATAGGGCCTAAGGACTGTATTTTTGAGACATTCCACAAGAAGTTGTATTCATAACTGGACACACGAAGCTATTTACATTAAATAAAATTAAAACTTTAGTTAAGTCATTACATTAGCCGTAGTTCACATGCTTATTGCCACGTATGGCGATACAAACATTTCTATTATGGCAGAAAGTTGTGCTGGATAGTGTTGGGACTTGCAGAGAAATGCCAGCCCACCAGATCCTTCTAGTTTGGGGTTTCTGTCTTAGCTGATGCATTGCTCATGGGAATGGTCTTTCCTACAGGAGGTGACCGCGCCTTTTCCAGTTGTCCATTCCTGCAGCATGATCAGCTCCATCCCCTACTTTAGGGCATTGGGCTGTACCAGAGGGCTCACCTCTGCACTTTGATGAAGTGGGGAAAGGACAGTAGGAAATTCTCTGAGCATGACTATAGACTCATACAATTGATGGACTTCCACCATCTTCTAACTAGATCAAACCCCTTCTGAATTCAGTTTAAGTCTCTTAACATTTAAGTTCTTTCTAATTGGGCTAAATTTCGTTTTCTGAATAAGAACTGAATTCCCTTGAGCTTCCCTCCTTATTTCAGTCTTTGAAGTTGTACAGACATTGGAAAAGGTCAGAATACCATTTTTAGAGTTTTTTGTTCTCCAACTTGACTTAACTTTAAAGTGTCTTAACTGGTTAAGATCAACCTTTCCAAAAATGGTGCCCCTTTGCCTTCTAGCTTGAGAGTATGGTGTCCTTGAATGGACTTCTTTAAAGTTTGAAGGGTTTGACAAGGTCTTTGATACTGAAGTGGATTTCCAAGTCTAATTACGTCACTTCCAATCCTTCACTTCTGTGCCTTGGGTTTATGATTTTCTGATGAAAATCCCGCGCATCCTTAGGACTCCTCCCCAGAACACTGCATCCTAAATGGCTGTGTGCAGGCATATGGTCTCCACTGCCTGGAGGGCAAGCAGGTGTTGTCATTGTGGCTGTCAGCTACCTGACCCTTCCCTGTGGTGTGGCCGGCATGGTGATATATGGATGCCATGCAAGCTGGTGTATATATGGCAGGTCCCTTGCCTTTTTCGAGTTTTCTCATTCTCGACAGAAAGGACATAGTGTTTCTGTTTGCAAGACATCATGACTTTTCATTGATCAGGTAAGATGTAAGACTAACTCTCCAGAAAGCTTGGAACACTTTTTTGGCAGTTAGATTGTTGAATGAGGGTATAAACACAGCCCCTACATTACATTGGTTTGCTGTGTTAAGTCTTTAAATGATCCCTCTTCTTAATTCTTGACTTTGCAATCTTGCGATCCTTGTGGATGAAATCAAGTTGCTGCCGAGTAGAACTTTTCATATGTTTCATGTTATCCCCATGGTGTCCTCTAGCCCCTTCCTCTGGCCCCCGGGGTTTTCTGTTAACCAGTAGTTAGATCTACAGCCTTGAGCAGATGCAGGTTTTCGTTTTTTGGTAGGACTACATCACAGGTGATGCTGTGTCCTCTTGCATCACATCAGGAGTTTTGTGATGTTGGATTCATTGCAGGATGATTCACGGATCATCCTGAGGCTTCTATCATGAAGCCCCATGTGAGCCAGGGTCTGTGGCCATTAAAAATGAATGTTTAGATCAGTTCTTTCTTTAGGACTTGCAAAGGGATGATGTTCTAATTCTATCATTCCTTCTTCATTGGTTAGCCGGAATTCTTCTAAAGAGAGCTTTCCCTCATTAACTGTTGGTTACCCTCACGTTTGTGAAAAAGGAGGAAACACCTCTAATCATTGCTCTGCCTTTGCCTCTGGGTAGCTACTGTATTCCTCATATTTAGCACCCACACTTTGGACTGCAGAGTCCCCTGTTGAGCACCCACATTTATGACAGTTTCCATGGGGATGCAGAGGTTATGCCAGAACCTGTCCCTAAGCAGCTGCTAGAGTACAGGACATAGGCCTGACTCTGAAACTTCTCTATAGAGACCCTCATTTTCTTGTTCTTTTTAAAGCAAACGTGTCCCTGCATCCTGTTTGAAAGCAGATACTCAGGGGTCAGAATAGGAAAGCAGGGACAGATCCCAGACTTGCTGGCATGAAAACCATGGCTCTGAAGTGGAGTCCAGACATCACCTGTCCCTCAGGGGCTGTCTCCGTGCCAATGCCAATGGCAAATTAAGGCAACTGTTTCACTGACAAGCTGACTTAGACAAAAGGAAAGTGGCAGTAAATTCTTCAAAGGCCCACAGCCTGAAAAGATGCAGAGGCTAGCGACACTCACACAAGTACACCTGAGAAAAATAGAAGAAGGGGATTTATCTAAAAATGTTAAATAGTCACTTCTTTCAGTGTGCTGGTAGATTTCACTGTGGGTTGAAGTGGGCTTAACATAAGTGGAGAACAGAATTTATTTTTTGAAGATTTTCTTCCTTATGAAAAACATGTGGGCAGATAAATGATGATATAAGAACAATCCCCACAGCAGGAGATTTATTATGGGAGATAATTTATTTATGCATAGAGTTATTTTCATGGCACTTCTAAGGCTACCTCTTTGGTCTTAACTGGCCAGGAGGGTTTTGTTGATCAGTTTCTTGTTTTTCTTTAAAACTCCGACAGTCTCCAATGGAAATTCCCTTTATGCTGTTAGTGACCAAGCAATACCCAGGCGACAAATCTCAATGCCACAGAAGTTCCCTTGGGAGTTGTGGAATAGTTTTTACATGTGGTTTTCACAAAGTAAAGAATTACTAACATTTTTAGTAAAGTCCTGGTGGTGTTGTATATTCATTTTCATAAAATATATAGAATATTAGGAGGTTGGTTAAGTGAAAAAATACATATATAAAAAATTCATATATATATGAAAAAATAATGTTAAAAACTTTCTATATAAAAAATTCATATATATATGAAAAAATAATCTTAAAAACTTCCTAAAAGTACTATACCTAAAATTCAATATATATGTTTAAAATACACTTAAGTTTTGGATCAAATTTATTATCGTTCCAAATAGAGTCATGCTTCTGACTTGATTACATTACTTCTTATGCTCTATAAATACTTCTTCATTCAAAAGTCTGTATTTTTACATCAGACCATAAATAACCTGCATAGACTTTACACAAATCTCTTTTTGTTTCGAAAGCTGCTTATTCAAAACTGATGTTTTTTCCAAAGTAACTTTTGCATGTGGAACCTAAATGTAATCATTGATGAAGCCATAGATTACTAGTCTGTTAACCAATTGATTTACGCTCTATCATATGCCAGAAAATAATTCAAATTTGCTAAAAAAGACACATAGATTAACAGACTTCCTTCAGATGTATAGACTATCCCTACCACTGATGAACTAAGTGCGTCTGCATTTTATTTTATTTTCAGAGCAGCAATTCTGATTCATATTGATAGAGTCATGAAAGTGACCATTTAGGGAAGTACGATGTATGCCTGTCATTGGTCTCCTTTTTTTTCCACCAGGTGCAAAGAGGTTTAGTGTGGTATAGGGGCGAAGCATTGAATCAAAAAGAAGGAAACACAAAATTTCTGGAATTTGTAAGCTTTGTGACTTTTAGCAAATTAATTAACCTCTCTAGTCTTCATTTCTCTCATCTATAATCTGAAATGAATGAAGGGGATAAAGACATACAGACTTCCAGTTGTAAACTAAATAAGTCATGGGGATGAAAAATACATAAGGAATATAGATGATAATATTGTAACATACTTATTGTGGTGAGCATTTCATAATGTGTTAATTGTTGAATCACTGTGTTTTACACTTGAATGAATTTAACATGTGTCAGCTGTACTTCAATTAGTAAATTTAAGAACAAGATATTTCCCAAATTAAAAAAATGTATATAACAATGGTTTATCAGCTTAGGAACTGGGTTGGATGGTTGTCAAGGGGCACATTTCCCCTCTAAGATCTATGGCCGCAGTAATTTCCTGAATTAAAATACATTCTTACTTGTCCCAGAGGAATTCTTGAACTGGACATACTGGGAGAAGTTGTACTTAACGATAATAGATGAGGAATCATGAATAGCATATTATATTTAAGCATCGAGACCAATTAGACAAATCCTGTGAGAGCCAAGGCTTCTTATTTAGCTGTATTTTAGCGAACCAGGAAACCCTGAACGAGTATCTCCTTCTGTGTGGCTCGGAGCTCTGCTCCCTGGAGACCTAAGAATTCTGTTCTGGTGAGAGATTTAAATATGTGAGATTATATATCTGGGGGAGATGTGTGTGCTCAGGAGAAACTCCTGGCCAACACAATAAAGCAAGCATGGGATACTACACTGTGGGAGAGACATGGCGGGAAGCATTGACTCTTGGCCTGAGGCATAGGTGTCATTTGTTAGAAGTTGGAGAGCCTTGATGAAGTCCCAATAGTTCATTTTCGCTTTTGCACCCCAATGATTATAGCAGCAATGTCCACAATAGTGAATGTATGGAAAGAGCTCAGATGTCCATCAACAGATGAATGGGTAAAGAAGATGTGGTGTATGTATACAGTGGAATATTACGCGACCATCAGAAAGAATGAAATCCTGCCATCTGCAATGACGTGGATGGAACCAGAGGGTATCATGCTGAATGAAATAAGCCAGTCAGAGAAAGACAAATACCATATGATCTCACTCATATGTGGAATTTAAGAAGCAAAACAGGGGAACAAAGGGGAAGGGAAAAAAAGTAAAATAAGATAAAAACAGCGTGAGACAAACCATAGAGGCTTTTAACTCTGGAAAACAAACTGAGGGTTGCTGGAGGGGAGCAGGTGGGGGGAATGGGGTAACTGGGTGACAGGCATTCAGGAGGGCATATGATAGGATGAGCACTGGGTGTTATATGCAGCTGATGAATCACTGAGTTCTACCCTAGTAACTAATAATACAGTGTATGTTAACTAAATTGAACTTAAATAAGAATTTTTTTTAAGTTAGCCTTCACGACACAATGATACATGATCATCACCTTAATCCCCTTCAAGTCTTCAAAAATAATTTTTAAAATAAACATAGTAACAGAAGAAAGGCATTGAGGTGCCTCCAGGATGCTAGCTATATTCTGTTCTTAAACCCAGTGATGGGTGCGTTGAGTGTTCGTTTTTTCACATTCTTTTATATATACACTATAGGTCATGAAATTAAAACACCATCTTTTTCCTGGCAAAACCTAACACAGTTTTTTGGTCCACAAAGAGCAATTGTACTAATCCTTTTGAGCCCTGTTATATGTTTCCTTCTTTCCCTCTGACCTTCTTGGATTGAAATCCTGATTGATTTGCAGAGAACACGGTCATTGGAATGAGTTTAAGAAAAATGAGCACCTTTTGTTGCCAATAACAGGAACTGGATAAATATTTCAATGAACTGACATCATTTTTTTTAATAATCATTGGCATGATATTCCTGTAAATGGAAATACAAACACAAATATATATAAAGAGTGGAATTTCTCAGAATATATTTGTAATTAAATTTCTATACTGACATGAACATACAGAAATATACTTATATCTCCTAATGTATTATATAGTTACAACATTACATAAATATCAGTCATCATCTTACACAGTCATTCATTTTGTTAGGTTGAACTAGTAACCGATATGCTATGTTTGGAAGAACCTATTAGTTCAAGTTATGTTTTCAGTGATTTAGCAAAAAAAAAAAAAAAAAAAAAAAAAAATCTACAGTAGTGCAAACTTGATTTATGCCCTGAAAATCATCTATAGGTTTTGATTTAAACACAGAATTTAGGGCTTCTTAGAAGGTAAGATTTGAATGTCAGTTCCTTCAGACATTTCTAAGTGGGGGATTAAAAAGATACTCCATTAATAAAAAGGATTTATTGATGATCCTTTTTATTAATGGAGAAGAGAACTTCTAATCTGAGGTGTGTTTTGCAATTTTTATTTTTCGTATTATGATATTAAAATACCTGATTTCCATGTCACTCATTCTGCTCTTTTGTTCGTGTTCCTTCATCTATGCAGAGGCTCAACAGACTGTGTTTCAGACACTATGCTGGGGGCTGGGACATAGAAGTCCTACAGCGTCCCTGTTCTCTGCAGTGCTTATACCCAGCCCCATTTTATAGAAGGGCGAAGGACAGGCTTGTCTGAATTGATTTAAAACAAATGTGAAAGAATATCGATAAATTAAGATTTCTGATTAACGTACGGGGAAAATTAGGCAAGGGATATACTTTTCTTCCTCTTTTTTACCTTTGCCCTGCCTTCTTTTCCAAATATTTTCTTGTCTTTTTTTCTAAGTATAATTCCTTTAAACTCACTAGTACATTTGTGTGTGTCTATATCTCTCTATAAATACCTAACTAAATACACATGACATGTTACACAATTATGTATTTCCCAGTACGATCCCTGGATGGTCTGTTTCTGCCCTGATGCCTTTGGGGGGGTCTGACAGAGGTAGATATTGTTCCTGTTGCTCTGCCACAGTGAACTCAATCTGTCTAAAGACTGATGGTCCCTGCCTTTGAATGACAGCTCTTGTCGCAGGCACTGTGGCCACAGTCCCCAACTCTCTGTCAGTTTTCTGTGTCGCCCTCCCCACCAGCCTGACCCGCCATCCAAACAAGTAACTGGCCTCCGGGAAAGGGAAGGATTGTATCAACCTCAACGTGTTCTAGAATGGGTGATCTTGCCTTTAAAGATTTTTTTTCTTCCAATTTTTATTTTTTACCCTTTTCCCCAGTAGTCCAATTTTTCTAAATGAGAAGCAGATGAAAAGTGGGCCTGTTAGTTCTTCCAATCTCCTGTCTTCAGATGAAGTTTTCTTGGTTCCTATATAGAATTTTTAAGTGTTTGGGGCTCTCCCAGCGGCTCTCCCTTTGGACTCTCCTGTAAACACTGACCATTTTTGATTTATGAGAATCCCAGGCAGGAACAGAGATCAACTCTTCAAAGGCAAATTTGCATCCAGGTTTGCCTGCGAGTACAGGGAGTTCAGCAGGCAGCTTGGAGCGCTGGCTCCCGACAGTCTGTCCTGCTTTTCCAGGACAGATCTGGAGAGTGGCATGGGGATAATCTGTGCACAGCCAAACTGCTGTGCCATTGTGGATGGTGGGCCCTGGGTATCACCTGGTCACATGGGGTGGCGGCTGGCCTCACGCAGGGCTGTCACCTCAGGGAGGTCATCCAGAAATTGCCCATCCAGAAATTATTCAAAGGCCTGAATTCAAAGGCAACCAAAATCACTAGTGATGGACAGCAAATCCAGAATTTATTCTCAGCAGCCCTGGGCAGCCATGTCCACGGTCAGGGCCAGGGTGACCTGTCCAGAGGGACATAGGGGAGACAGTGACCAGGCCAGGAGCCATAGGGTGAGAAGATCGGATTGGAGGTCCCACAGTCCTTACGCAGTGTGGATGCTAGTCCAGCACTGAATCTCCATGCCTCAGCCACCTCATCTATAAAATGGGGATAAGACCTCCTAGAGTTGAGTGGATTGAATTTTTCCCAGGGCTGGGCCTGCAACAGTGCTCACTGTATGAGCCTCACTCAGTGCCGGGTGGAAGGGAGCCAGGGAGCGGTTCCTGCCCACAGAAGGCCCCGTCCTTGGGAACAGAAACTTGGTGGCCTCCACGTCCAGCCTCTCTCTCTCTCCGATGAACCCCCTTACTCCTTGTCTGTTTTATTGGACATCCTACTTCTGCATTCCCTTCGTAGTCTCAGGCTCCTCCCCAGGGCACAGTGCTTATGCCCAGCAGACACCTGCTGGCCCCAGGTTTCAGCCAAGCCTCTGAGGTCTCCAACCTCACCTTCCAGTTACAGACCCAGGAGGCAGCGCATTGTGCAAGGTGGGGGGGGCCTTCAGCATCCCCCGAAATGCCTCTGTTTTTCATTGTTTTGACTAGCTTACCCTGCAGATAAATGTGTTTCCTTTATTTCTGCATTCTTACAGGGGGCCTTCAGGGTGGCACATCCCTGCTTCCTGCCACCGCTAATGGGCCAGCTCCATATCCCTGTATTCTTTAAATATGTGTGTATATATATATACATATATATATATATTCAGTATTATATCTAATATATATATTTTATTTATTCTTTATTTAAATATGTGTATAGATGATATAGATAGATATAGATATAGATATAGATATAGATATAGATATAGATACAGATATTTGGCCCACCAAGCCAAACCATGAGGGTTTCCAAAACTTTTCTACAGGTAGATGTCAGCCAGCTGGGTCACTTGTACTGGCTTACTTCTCAGAGGGTGACTTTGTTTCCACAGAGGCTGGGGAAGAGGCGCCTCCTCCCCCCCTGGGTAGACAGCGCCCAATGAGCACTCAGGGCCATCGCCGTGGAGAACAGAAGAAATCAGGATGCCACACTTACGTGTAAAAGTCAAGTATTAGAATTGCATTTCCCCGTAGTGAAATATTTAGTTGTTTCAGAGCAGATCACGTGCCTGAGAACCTTTAAGTGAACAACAACAAAAACATATGAGTGACTTACTGCTTTTGTTACTAAGGAAAGCGTGTGATACCTCGTTCAATAAACAAACTTTACAAAACTCTTGAAAACAGTCCTTGGAGCCACTAGGGCTACAGCTCATTTTATAAACTTATTATTTGACTCTGCAGAGCTTGATTTGTCCTTTTAGATCTTCCGTGACCTTTTAAAAAAAAAAAAGTATTTTTCTTCTGTGTCACATTTACTCAGCTATCTAAGAAGGTTATTTATTTTACTAAACAAATTGGAAGCATCGGGCTGGGACGTGATCTTCATCAGGATTTTATGAATTTAGGAATTAACCTCTCGAAGCCTTGGCTCGGTGTCTGCAAGATGGGGATCGTCAAGACCATCCCGTTGGTTTAAGAAATCAATAAGCCGTGGAAAGAGTTAGTGTACAGCCTGAGACCTAAGTGTCCCTTAAATGTTAGCTGGTGCTGCTGCTAATTCAGTGGTTGTGACCTCCTCCACACAGTAGGCACCGTGCAAACACTGGGGGGCCGTGGGAGGGAGGCGAAGCCGTCCTGCCCCCAGAAAGCTGGCAGCCTAGCGGGGCCATGAGTTGCCAAAGAGAGGAGGCTACAAACAAGGAATTCTGTGGTTCTAAGCATCGGGAGTGTGGACGAGAGGAGGCAGGAGTGGGTCTCTTTCAGAGGCGGGCGGGCAGGCTTCGGGGAGCAGCGGAGGCGCACAGGCCCCGTGGGGCAGGAGCCAGTGGCGTGGAAGCGCTGGCAGGCGGGGGCCCGGGGGCTGACCTCACCAGCTGGGCACCCGCACATGGCTCGCCCACCGAGCCTCGGATGGGTTTTGGGCTCTGCACTATGGGAAGCGACGGTGAAATTTGTGTTTTAAAAACGGCACCTGACCACCGCACAGAGAGTGACGTGGGGGATGCCAAGAGCAGGTGTCGGAGGCCACGAGGGATGCGCGGGGGGCACTCATCGAGTGTGGGAGCCGTGAGCGCCGAGGGAGAGGAGTTTAAGAAGTGGTTGGGGATGCCTGGGTGGCTCAGCAGTTTAGTGCTGCCTTCGGCCTGGGGTGTGACCCTGGAGTCCCGGGATCGAGTCCCACGCCGGGCTCCCTGCGTGGAGCCTGCTTCTCCCTCTGCCTGTGTCTCTGCCTCTCTCTCTCTGTGTCTCTCATGAATAAATAAATAAAATCTTAAAAAAAAAAAAGTGGTTAGGGGACGGCTCCTGGATCCCCACTGATTCAGAGGCAGATGAAGACTCCAGGTCTAGGAAACTACTGAGGACCTCAGAAAGACTCCAGGGGGGACAAGATTTCAGATACAAGTGTTTTGTGAGAAGGGAGAATGGGAGAAGCTCTATGAATAAGTTAGCTAACACAATACATCCTAAAGATACAACCAAACTGACAAATGCTATAAGTGAACAGCTGACAGTTTCTACTGCGTGTGTAAACATCTGTGTAAATTCTCTGCAGAGAGATATACGGTCAAAGATCCTTCGGGCATCTCCTCATTGTGAAAAACCGAGAAGCCCCTTTCTCTCCGAGTCTTCCCTGAATCCTTGGAAGGACTGATTCTTTTTTATTCTAACCTACACATTTATATATTCTTGTCTTTGTTCTCACCTCCATAAAACGAGGACAGTGAAATTTCCCTGCCCCTCTCCAGAGTTGATGGATGAAAGTTATTTCACGAAGCAGTTCTAGTGTTTTATATGAGATGTAATTCCTCACGGCAGGTCATATTTCTCCATTTTTCTTCTATTATTGTGCATAGAGTTTTATTTAAAGAGTCAATAAAAAAATTTTTAGTGCAGCACAGAAGTACGTTACCACTTCTTTGCAACTGAGAAATTTGGTGACAACAATGGATTCTTGAGTGCATTAAAGAAGCTCTTCTTGCTTCTAAGTTTTATTTGGGTCAGAAAGAGTTACTTTGCTCACATCAGTGCAGCTCCTCCATTCTGTCAGCAGCCAAGAGGCCATCTCAAGTCAAGTGGCCCATTTTGATCTCGTATCTGAGGATGACGAGAATGTTCCCAGGTATCTTACTCAGGAGGTTTTGGTGGGAGGACTGGAGTGAGCCTAACGGGCATCCTGGCTTGAGGACAATGTTGTCTCACGTCTGTCCTTCCTGGTCTGTCCGTGGAGGCGGACACTTGTGTGTCATTGCATTTTGCAGGCACCTTGGAGGGTTAGGTGGCTGCTCTCAGGTGCCAGAGGATCCCTTCCAGCAGCACGGATGCAGGCGGTGTGATGTTGGGGAAAGAAGGGACAGCGTGGGAGCTGTGGGTGTGGAACAGGGACACGCAGGCAGGGGAGCATGGGGCAGCCGGTGGGCAGCTGCTCAGTGAGTTAGTCAGTGTTCAGCAAACGTGGGGGGTGCAAAGCCACAGAAATCCCTTTATTCTCATCATTTGTCATTCCCACCTCAAGGCCACAGGAACACTACTTGTTAGGAATAAATATGCTAAAATGGTATTTTAGAGCCAGGCTTTGCCATGTTAATATTAATAGAAAAGAGATTTCTGGACGGATCCGCTCTGCCCATCCCCTGTGGCCTACTTAACCTCCTCTCCATCGCCCCCCCCCCCCCAGTGACTCAAGGGGACACTTGCTTCTAGTTGCTCTTATTTGATATAATCTCTGCTTCTCTGAACTGGGCTATTAACCAGATAAATGAAGTAGATGTCTAGATTTGGAGAGCATCCAAAGTGGAAAGGGATGGAAGTGAGAATGTCTCCTGGAATACGAGCTCCTGGAGGGACAGGTGCTGGTCCAGTCTCTGGCTGAGTCCCTTGTGCCTAGAACAGACCCTCGCACACAGTGGATGCTCGTGGCATTAGATGCTTGTGTGCACGGTGAATACAGGCACCTAGAGGGTCATCTTGTCCAAATCACTCATTATACAGACGCAGACCTGAAGAGCGGAGAGGCGCACGCCCAGGTTCACCAGGGTCACATGGTGGTGGAGTTGGAAATTGAAGCAAGGCTCCAGATGACAAATCCAGTGCTTGGACTTGCTATTGGACTGGCTCTTCCCCTGTGACAGGGCCATGGGGTTTGTGCTTAATGCCTATCCCTTCACTCATTCAGAAAACATGATTGTTATGTGCCAGGCCAGTGGTTTTTCCATCCTGCTCGCACATTAGAATCACCTGGGGAGCTCTAAAAAGGAAGAGTCCCCAGGTGAGAGGCTGATTTACCTGTCTCTATGCATCGGTGTTTTCTTCTGTTAAGTATTCCGGGCTAGTTGATTAGGCAGCAGGGCTGAGGGCCACAGTGGAGGACCGGGCTCGTGTAAGCAACCATCTCCAGGACTTACTAACTGTAAAGGGGCTGCTCTTGGGCAGGGTGCTCAGTGCCCACCTCTCCTGCCCTGCCCCGGACTCAGGGGGCCCTTGGACAGTCCATACTATGTGGGCTCGGCCCCTGGTAGAGGTGGCCGGGACAGGGCCATCGTGCCTGGCCTCGTGTGCCCGCAGACATCCACTGCCTCTGTGCCAACCTTTCTTTGAGCTTCAGGCTGGGCGGTTAGCTTTCATCCTTCTTCACACTGTCACTTGTCCCCAGACACAGCCCTTACAGAGCCAGATGCTTTGCTGGGGATTCCCAGGAGGGCAGGATGAGGCCTCTGATCTTAAGGGGCTCTTAATACATGAGGGAAGCCGTGTTTGGGTATTTGTTAGTACAAAGTACTAGGCGGGGATTTCAAAATCAATTTTCCTAGAAGGCTTTGCTGTTTGTTTTCTTGGACTTGACTGCATGGCCGTCGGCACCTCACCGATGTTTTCAGAACCTGATTGGACCTTCCTGGGCCTGTGTTCTAAGGGGACTGGGGTTTGAGGAAGGGCGTGTGTGATTTGAGGCTCAGGGCAGAAGTAGGGATCACAGGGACCGAATGCAGATGGGAGCTTGACTCGGGACCCCACGTGAAGTTATCACGTACCCGACGTCACTTCCCCGGGTGGAGAATGGGCAGGTCCTTCCTTGCGAGTCAGAACCGGAGTCGTTCAGTTATGGGGCCTCACAAGCCCTTGCCAAGCGCCACAGGGGAGGGAAGCCACCTACGGGGTTGCACTGGCCACACACTCTGAGCTGGACCCCGTGGGGGAGCCCCACAGAGGGAAGCATTACGGAGCTCCCGGAGGAGATCAGACGAGCACCCCAAAGCTGTCCCAGGGGGTCCCCACACCTGGGGGCCGGATAGCAGTGCTCAGAGGGCAGCCCCCTCTCCCAGCGCCACAGGGCCCAGCGACCAGGGCGAGTCGTGGCCAGAATGTACATCCACTGTGCTTCGTGAGAGGGACCCACGCACGGAGCAAGCCGGGCGCGGCAGGGAGCCAGGCTGCAGGTGGCTCCGGGCCCAGGGAGGGAGCATCAGCAGTCCGAGGGCACATCTGCCATCCACACTGGGTGGCGGGCCCTGAGGGTGGGCCCCCAGGCAAGGAGAGGGTAGGGGCTGAGAGCCCATCTGGGGAGGAGCCTGGCAGCCCATCTCAGGACTGGGGCTGATGCAGGCCTCAGGGCTGTCGGACTGCAGGCTGGCCCCGGGGTTAAGGAAAACAGGACCAGCCGACATGGACAGAGCACGTGGCTACCTGCATTATCTCATTCAGTCCCCACCTTACTCCTGCGAGGTGCGTGCTATCGCTAGCCCTATTGCACAGATGGGGAAACTGAGGCACGGCACTACTGAATGACTCATGCCAGGGCGCACAGCTGATTCAGTGAGTGAGCCGGGACCCGGACCCGGACCCTGACCCGGACCCAGGCAGGCAGCCTGCAGGGCCCCAGCTTCTCTTGCGTGCTGATGGCTAAGGCCTGGCCTCAGGAGCCTCCCTAGGAAAGGAACAGGACTGGAGTGATGAATGGTGCTGCCCGGGCAGGGGAAGGACGGCAGGGGGACCCAGGGAGATGTGGAGATACCACACAACAGCTCCACCCGAGCGGATCCGGGGGCCAGGTGAGCGGGGCTGTGGCTTACCTGCCTGGGACTGGCCTCCGCTCTGGCTGTGCCACCTGATTGCTCAGCTTCAGGGGTAGGACGCCGAGGGCTAATGGGCCTGCAGGGAGAAGAAACAGGGAAGGCTTGGGACCTACCTCCTGGTGTGTGAGGCTTCTCTCAGCACGGCTGTGCAAGCTCAGGCCATGCAGTGACCGGGGCTGGTGCCCAGCTATTCCCAGCCCCTATATAGTGCCTGCACCCAGGAGTCCCTCCATGAGGATAACCTGAGTGGTGCGTAAAGACACCTACCATCCTTCCCCCAAAGATGTCCTAATGGAAAGTGAGTCCAAAGGCTATCAGAGGGCCCAGAGTTCTTGGCCTCTTGGGGGCAGGCTGTCCCCTGTTTATCCAGTCGACTGTGTGACAGTAAGCAGATGTCCCCTACTAGTCTTCCAGTAGGTTCATTTGTGGACAACACATTAGCCGGTTTCCTTAGCAAGAGCATTCAGCTAGTTAGTGGTTATTCCTCCATGGGCTGAGCTCGCTTGTAGACCAGCCTCCCCTGGAAAACGAAGGAATGATAAGCTAGTATAAATCATGCTAAAAGGAATGAGCCTTCACCATGAGTCATTAGGACAGATGACACACTGGCGAGCAGATGAAAACCCTTTGATGAAGACCAGTTGTAAAAGCACAAGTAATGCCAAAGAAATGCATCGTGGTGACTCAAAAGTTTAATGTATGTATTTCCTCCTTTCCATCTCTCTTTTTATTTGTAAGAAATTTTTGTAGTCAATGTCAAGAGTGGTAAAACAACATTTCCTGTGCTGGGACCCTGGGGAGAGAGGTTCAGGGAAGGACAGATTTGAAGGGATACATTTAATCAGTGAGTGTGAGATGTCATTTGGCCTGGGGCTTATGTAGTGTTAGATGTCACATAGGACTTACGTAATAGCATCAGAAATAGGAATCGGTCCCAGGGAGGCGTGTTCCGTGCTGAGAAAATAGCCCCAACAGAGTATCCACTCTAAACTTACCATCTGGAAATATTCCAAAGAGAGGACTATGTGGAGTTACAAATGCCACCTCTGGCCAGCCCTACAAGCAGTAGGAGGCAGTGAGCCCAGTGGCTAAGGCATCAGCTCTGCAAAAGGCAGGCTGCTCTGTGTCCTTGCTCTGCCATTTCTTAGCCATGTGACCTGGGCAAGCTCCCTAACTTCTTCGGCCTGCTTCCTGCTCTAAGGAGAGACTCATGACCCCAGCACCCACTCACTTGATGGGCTTGACTGCAGGCAACAGGGACAGACCCTGCCCACATCAGAAAGGGGATCTACAGGAAGAATGTGGAGTAGCTGATGAAGTCAGAAGTACAAAGAACCAGGTCCCAGGAAGATGGGGGTACCAGGGCCACTCAGGTCTTGTTTTGTCCTTTATCCTCCTGTCAGGGTCAAATTCCAGAGAGATAGCATCCTGTAGGTTCATTTAGACATGTCCTCACCTCTTGGCTGGAGGAAAACAAGACACTTCCTTCAGCCAGTGGGGGAGGTAGAGTTTCTATTACCAGAAGGAGGAGGGAAGAATGTTATGGGGATCAACTGACATCATGCATGTAAAGTGCTTGGCACCATGCCTGCCGCATTGTAAGAGCTGAAAAATCAGACGTTGCGTATCAGTTATAAATTGGAATGATTGATAGCAGATCAATAATATAAGCTATTCCAAGTAAGAAGCTGATGAAGCATACACACCAATGAGTACAGTTAAAATCAGAAATTGGAATAAAATCAGTAGATTGCATCAATGTCAGCATCCTGGTTGTGACGTTATTATACTAAAGTTTTGCAAAAATGTTACCATTGGGGAAACTGGGAAAATTGTACAGAGAATCTCTCTGTATTAGTTTTTGAGAACGGCATGCAATTCTACAATGATCTCTGTAAAAATTTCAGTTAGCACAAAAAAAGAGGAAGGAAGCTAATGACTTCGAACTCCCAGGAAGTCTTTTGTCCTCACTGGAGTTTATTCTTCTAATTTCCCATCCGCATACCACTGCACCCCCTGCCTCGGTCCACCAAAGTAACCCCCAAAGAATGCTATTGAAATGTAAGAGTCTTGACAGTTTAAAAATTCTTTTTAAATACTTGAGTAAAACATATGATGCAATCAAAGTGTAAGGCCAGGGCAGGACATTCCCTTTCTAAAAATCATCACTGTTGGACATTTGATGAACACACCCACACAGACACACAGCCCTCCCAATAAACCTGCGAACAAAATGTCAGCCTGGGTTGTTCCCACTGGTTTTGTCTTAGAGGGATTTGTTCTTAAATCTTATCTCCTAAATGTTCGTTTATTTAAGTGAAGGTGGGTGCCTTTATGTCCAGCAGGTGTCAGCTTGTAAGGGATGGTTGTTAGGTCTCCTGATTCCTTGAGTCCCCATTGACACTCTCTGTCTGAGATTATGCCTCATGAAGGGACCTCATCCTGGGCCTTGGGAGAGCCCTGCGGTCCATGTGCTTGGCTTCCTGCTCTCTGCAGTTGTCCTGGATGGGTTGGAGCCCCTGCCCTGGTCAAGGCAGAATCTGGCCATAGACCACAGTCTTGTTCATACTTTCTTCCTCTTTCTGGTTGCCCCCGCTGCCTTCTATCAGTGACTTAACTGTGCATGAACCCCTGTACTAAGCAGAAGAGACACCAAGACCCAGGTCCCAACTTTAAGAAATTTAAAGCCTGTTGGAACAATGGTGTTGAATGGGCTGGTATGACCTGTCAAGGCAATGGGTCTGTATGTCCTGGGCACATAACAAAGTGCTAGAGGAATTCAGGAGGGGTAAAGCTAATGCAACCATGCAAAGACTTAGAGTTTCTGCAATTTAAATCATGTTGTAGGCAAAGGCTGTGTACTGATCATGGTTTTCCAAAGCACTTCTATGGACTCGTAAGCTCTCTGCTGCCCCTTGTAGACAAACACACTATGCCCCCAACCACCACCATGGAGAGCACCAGCTCTGTGGTTTAGGGGTGGTGGAGACCAAAACGTCTGTATTTGTATTTGTATTTGTCTCTACTTACCATCAGGTGTGGCTAGATTTTAGGAGAGGAAATTAATTACAGAATTTAAAATGTCTTCCAGAGCTAAATGGAAAGAGAAGAGGCAAGGAGGCAGGACATAGACACAGAAGCTGTATGGTCTGAGGCAGATTACTTAACTGCTCTGTCTCTCAGTTTCCTTAAACTATTAATGAATGATAGTTAATTGTACTCAGTGGATGGTTCTGGGAATAGACCAGGTAAACACCTGAGAAGCACTTATGGCAAGACCAAGAGTTGTGGAACATCTCACTGACTGCCCCAAACACTGAGCTGTGTTGGTAAGCTGGTGAGAGGGCAGAGATGTCTGCCCGTTGGCCACAGAGAGCAGCAGGGGACCAACGAGTAGAAGGTATGATGTAGACGTGGGGAATCCAAGGGAGGCATCTGGGAGAGCCCAGTGGTGAAAGAGTGGCATGCGTGTGTCCTAGGTGAGAGCAGAAAGCACAAGAAAGGACAGAAATGATCATTTAACAATGCACCAGGCTCCGTGTGTGAGTGCTCACAGGTGCGGAACTTGGCTCGTTGTGTTCATCTGAGTCCCAGTGCTTAGGTGAGCACCTGGCACATAGGCTAGGGCTGACTTTGAAAAGAATACATGAATTATAGCCTTTGATTCTTTCCATAACTGGATGATGTGTAGGATCTATGAAGGCCATCCTCATTCTGCAGATGACAATGTAAAGCCTAGAGGAATACAATACTGCCCAAGACATTTCAATGATGAGCCCTGGAGCCAAGAGAGGGTAGCACCTGGGACTTGAACCCGTATCAGAGGCTGTTTCCTGCAGCCCTCCACCGGGGCCTATTGCCTTCACGGCCCCCAGAGGCCCTTCTGACTCTCAAGTCTTTGGTTTGAAGAGATTACCAAGTTCCAAGAGCTTGTCGCCAAGCCACTGGATTGCTGTGGGAGCTCAGGAAGTGAGCCTCGTTTTTATTTCTTGGAATTTTAGCAAATGGCCAGCCAGAGAAGGAGGTGAAGTTATGGCCACTGTGTGCTGACTGTATCATCTGTTCGTTGCCACCATGCTGATTCGAGAGGTATTTTTAGAGTCACGCATTCATTATTTATAGTTGGCGTTTTTGTGAGTACCAAAAACTAGATAACAGCAAAGAATTCCTGATTGCTGACTTATTCTCAAGGTCAGCGTCCAGCCTTATCTTAAGTAATCCCCTTTCTTCCTTGGCTATGGAACACCGTCCATTCCTTACGACTTGCGGCCAGGAAGCACATGCGTTTCTCAGGACGGCTCCCGACTCTGGGATTGCCCCCGCGTCACCGACAGCAGGCTCCCTCCTCAGTATCTCTCAGTGATGGGCAAGCGATCGAGGCCTTCCAAGTTCTCCTTTCTGCTGCGATCCATGAGTGAAATTTGGTTAGCGGCTCTGTTGCCATGAAATTTTTCTCATTGCTGGCTTTGTTGACGTTGTGCTTGAGTGGAATCAAAGCTATTTTATCTAGGAGAAATGGTGAGATGAGTTAATATTATACATAAGCATTTCACGCGATGATATTTTAAGACCATCTCCAAAGATGGTAACGCTGAGGGCGAGCGTGCGCTTGATTCTCCGTAGGCTTCCCAGCATTCCAGCTCTGTATGCAGCACAGTTGGTTTGAGATGGACAGTTTGAGGTTACACATAACGGGTCTTCCTAGGAACTATTTTCAGATCCTCTAAAGGATCATTGGAGTTGTTTTCTAAAGAGAAATGATTTTTATATGATTTTGAAAGCATTTTTACTAAAATAGTAAGTGGCTTTTCTTCTTCGCTGTAGAAAGATAAAAACTTAAATATGTATTTGCCTTGGTGGGTGGATATCAAGCAGAGTTTACCTTGGGTTGACCATGGCCATTCTCTTGAGGATGGAACTGTTAAATCTGGGATGTTTCATGATAGCTTCAAAATAAAGGGATGAGTTAAGCCATTACTCTCAACTTTACATCAATAAATCAATAGCCTGTGGAGGCCTCTTCATCCTTCTCCAACTTTCTGAGAAACAGGTACCATTTTGTTCTGCGAGCCATGTTTTTTTTTTTTTTTAAATTTTATCTTATTTTATGTTATCTTAATTTTTGCCTGTGATCTCCTCCAGAATTCCAGAATTTTGTGTCCTGGTTTATTTTCTTTGCCTTCACCGTCTTTCCTAGGCCCTCCCGTTCTTTCCCTCCTTTCCCTCTCTAAATATGCTCCGATCTCTCCATTGTTAAAGAAGAGGCTGTGTCCATCCGCCCATCTATTCCTCCATCTGTCCACCCATCCCCAGTCAGATTTTTCTTTCATCTTGCAGGCCCACTGCAGGTAACCGTGTGCCCTGCTGCCCACCGCTTCTCCCTCCATCCCCCTTCTTCCAGAAACCCCGGAGGCAGGGCCACTTTCTTGTCAACTCCAAAGCCTTTTTCCTCAGTCCACTTCCTCCTTGCCTTCTGGCCCTGTTGTCATCTTCTCCCTGAAGGACCCCTTGTCTGACTTCCATTGTGACCTTTTTCCTACTGTCCCCAAACAGTCTCACTACTAATTTCCTTCCTCCCCAGTCCTCTAAGTGTAGACGGGTGCTCCACCATGCAGTCCTCAGCCCCCCGAGGTCTTAATTCACTTGGCTTTCTCTGAGGCCTACCCCTCACTTCTGCGGGTTCCAATGAGTGCCTCCAGCCCCGACTTGTCACCCATTGCCCAGTCCCTCCGGGATATCCTATCATCCTCCTCTTTAGCCTCTTGCAACTTTATCATAGTATGTGTATTCCATGAAATTTGGTCATCGGTCTACTTATGCTTACAGAGTAGGAGCTGCTTGGGATCTGACGTAGGGTATCTTCTCTTTGAATCCCCCACACAAGACCTCTAAATTAACAGATGCCAACAAATACTGACTGAATGAAATGTTAAATGACACTTTCCTGCTGAGAAACGGGGTTGGGTCCCTGTGACTTGGCTCATCCACCATACTTACCACGTTCCTCCAACACACAGGAAGGCTCAAGTTCTCCAGAAAAGCCTGGGCTCGTCCACACCCGAGGTGTATGTTCCTTAAGCCCCCTCTTTTGTCTGCCTCCGGAGCTTGTCCTTCTCCCTCACCATCTGTCCCCTCCTCTCTTCCATGCCTTCTAGAGTGACCATTCGTACGCAGCCAGGACCCTGCCTGGTTAAGTACTTGAGCGTATTCTCCAGCTATCTCTCACTAAGTTTATCTTGTCTCCCAGAACTGTAAGTGGAATGAAGACAAAGGCCATGCTGGACCGTTTTGAACACCACCAAAGCTGGCTTCGTGGTATGCACATAGCTGTACATCAAATGCTTGATGAGTTGTTTAGATATCTTATACTTCATGTCCAAGTATTCGAGACCATCAGAGCCACAGTTGAAAGGCTGAACCCTTATGCTCTAATCACAGAGCTGCCAAAACATGAGTAGGAGTCTGGAAATGACTAGAATTTGAGCAATAGAAACCTCCTGCCCCCAGCCTGATCCAGTTGGTACTGTGCCCTTCACTAGACTTTAATAAGGCTACAAATCTCTTCTAAATGAGTTTACTCTAGATTTTAAAAGAGCTCCAAGGTAGAGGACAGTCACTGATGCTGAATTTTAAATTATGCAGCATCGGTGTCTGTGCCGTCCTGGGCCAGTCAGAAGCCCCCTGAGCTCTGCAGAAGAGCCAGAGTCTGGTGCCAGGACAAACGATGTTAGAAGCTGCTTTCACGTGACTACTTCTCAGAAATGCCGAGATAACTTGTCTGACAGAGTGTTTTTAAAATTAGTATTCTCTTCATCAAGCAGGCATCTATTAAAATATCACTTTTCCCCCCAAAAAAGTCCATAAAAATATATGCACCCTGAAAGTAAAAAACACATCTCATAGGGACACCTGGGTGGCTCAGCGGGTTGAGAGTCTGTCTTTGGCTCAGGGTGTGATCCCCATCCGGGGATCAAGTCCCGCATCGGGCTCCCTGCGAGGAGCCTGCTTCTCCCTCTGCCTAGGTCGCTCCCTCTCTCTGTGTGTCTCATGAATAAATAAATAAAATCTGGAAAAAAGAACCCCACATCTCATAAATGTTTTAACGTGGCCTGAATGACCTCCCCAAGCACGCAGACATGGAGCGTTACTCCCTCCTGGTCCTCACTGAGGCTGATATTCGTCTCTGCCTCAGAAGGAGCCAAGAGAATGACCTAAGACGAGGCACAAAGATGCTGAGCGCAGCAGAGGGCACACGGTAAGAAGTCACCAGAGGTTCCGCCAGAATATAATTACACATTCGGGATTGCTGTCCATAATTATCACCAATTGTCCTTCCGTGTTGCTTGAACATCTCAGAGCTGCCATAGTCTGCTGATGAGGATCTGGTGGGAGCAGCTGCTGGGGCTGGAACCCCATGCCCGGGCTCTCCTGTGGCAGAGGGTGGCCGGGGTGCTGCGTGCTCAGCAGCCCCATGCTGAGTGACGCGGTCACGCTGGCCTCCTCCTGTGACATTTTGCAGCCGTCACAGCTGCCCTGAGTGTGCAGATGGGATGAATGTCTAAAGGGAAAAGAAAAGAGATGAGGTCATCCCCAGTCCCACACGGGTATGGATGAGTGGCTGCTGCTTGGGCTTGCCTGTACGTCTCTCCGGGTCATGGCCTCGGCAGGGTCACATTCACTTTCAGGGGACAGCCTAGTTGAGGAAAGCAGCATGATGTGCCCTTCCGTGAGATCATGACAGTCCACAGCAGGCTGTGCTGGATGTCAAAACAGGGCATTAGTAGGAACCCACGGGAGCTCCTTCTCAGCAAGTCTAAGGCCAAGGCTGGGACAAATTGCATCTACTTGTTTCTTCCTAAAATGTAGGCAGCTGAAGCTCCTGGGCCCCCAGCCATGGCTTTGTTGTGCACATGGAAAACTGAGAGCCTGCACCTATTGCCACTTAAGTAAGGCAGAGGCGATCCCCACTGCACGGGTTTGCTGGTCGTGTTATCAGAAGGTTCGCAGGGACCCACCATGGACAGGCAGGGGGGAAGCCCACGGCTTGCACATGGCGGGGCTCCCCTGGCCTCACCCCCGCGCCTCCCCCACGCAGTGCCAGGCCGCTCATGTTGCATTTCACTCTGCATCTTTTTGCCTTGATTTTGAAAGCCTTTGGGGGATTCCGGGGAAAGTAAGCAAGGCTGTTCAGTATTTACTGCTGAACCAGAACTACAGCTCTATCCCTTGCTTGTGGAAAAAGCTTTAGCGCTAAGAGTTTGATTTTATAAAATAGGTAAGTGGGGGGTTCCTTAAAATGTCAAGGGTATTTTAAAGTATGTTTTTACAACTTGACAGAGTCGGGGGAGAAAAGAGGCTTCAAACCGAAGTGTTAGGAGCTGCTGCCAATTGAGAATGAATCACAAATGAAGATAAATCACCCCTGAGCATATAAGGTGGAACAATGGGAAAATATTATCAGAATTGTAAAAATTTGATTTGCATGCAACTTCTCAAGGAACATAGCTTTGCAAGCACAAACCGAAGCAGGCGGACTGACTCATGTAAGGGGGGGGGGGGGGGAATCAGTCTAAGATTCCAAACATGTATGTCAGGAGATGATTATTGGATTTGAAAAAAAAAAATGCTCTGTTTGACAAAGCATACCCCACCAGCTCTGTCTTTGCCATGGGGGATTCCAAAGAGCATTTATAAAATGCACTAAGTGCCAAGAGGCTGTAGAGTGTATCAGACTATTAACAACACAATTTACTGGGTATCTGCTGCTTATATGTTTTCTGTGCACACATTACCTCTGCTCCTTACCATGATCTTACACGTGCTGTCTCCCCATTTTATAGTTGGGGACACTCCTCAGAGTGTTTACACAGCTTGGCCCAGGCCACATGGCCAATGAGGGACGAAGTCAAGGTTCACTCACTTTACCCTGGTCTGAAACACACCTCCCCTTCCACAACTTCCCAGCCCCACTCCCAGGCACGTGAGGGGCAGGGAGAGGAACATCGGGTCCTGGCCTCAGCGTGTCTTACAGCAGCCCAGACCTCGGCCCAACACACACGTTCCGCTCATCAGGAGGAAGAGCTGTCACCCAAGATACGGGTAGTGCACGTCAGAGTAAAGTCACCTTGTCTAAGAGACAGGAAGAAACGATATATCGAATGATATTTCTTAAGTCAGTTTTATTTCCTGGTTACGATTTTTTAATTGAGGTATAATTCACATAACATAAACCTCACCATTTTATGGTGTATAATTGCAGTGGTTTTTAGTATATTCACAGTGTCATGCGGCCCTTACCACTATGTAATTCCCGAACATTTCCATCATCCCCAGAAGGAAAGCCCATGCCTAATAAAGTCACCTCCCAGTCACCTTCCCCGTCCCCAGTAGACCCCCTGGCAGGCACAGATCCTTCCGTCTCTATGGATTCACCTGTTCTGGACATTTCCTGTGAATGGAATTATGTGATGTGTGGCCTTTCCCATCTGGCTGTGGTCACTTAGCGTCATGTTTGCAGGGTCCATCCAAGTCTCAGTGCCGGTGCCCTGTTCCTTTTTATGGCTGTATGGGCATGCCACACTTTGGTTATCCACTCCTCAGTTTCTGAATGATATTTTGATGCTACCCGAAGTTTCACCCCAGAAGTAGGTGGAAGCCCTAGCACACCAACAAGGTCAAGTCTGTGCCTGTCAAATACAGCCCTGGTGGCCATCTAGCTAGGCCTCCAGCAGCTTCTTGTTGCTCAAGAAATAACACGGACACTAGTTCTGTCCTCTTCCTGGAGATTCCGCCTCCCGAGTCCTGCCTGCCTGGCTGTCACCTGCTCGGCCACGAGGCCACCTGAAATGCAGAGCACAACTGACCAGCCACTCTAGTCTTTCCAGTGCTCTGTTCCCTTCTGTTAAAAGTATATTTCTTACTTGTAACTGTGTGTTTGTCGTGTGTCCACTCATTTCATGCGGGTGTCCTCCAGCATCCCTAGTCGCCACCGACGGGCTGCCTTTGGGTTTGTGTTGCTCTATCTCTGGGGCCTCTCTGTGTACTCAGTCAATGTCAGAAGGTTACCTTGCATCTAGGGTAGTGCTACCTGGGGACAAGCTAGAGGTGACACTGTCTGGGCCCCACCCAAGGCCTTCTGAATCAGGAGCCCAGGAGATGGGGGTCAGCAGTCTGAGTCCTTACAGACTGTGTGCTCACTAGGTGTGAAGAGCGCTGATATAGGAAATAGTCCCAGATTTACTCTTCTTACTGCACATGGTTGAGCCCCTTGGGCCCAATAAGTGAGACCCCCAGAGATGCCTCACTGAGCATCACCTGCCCAAGGAGCCCACTGCTCAGGAAGCACAGTTGAATGAATTTTTACGAAGTGTTGATGGCTTGGCCATGTACCTCTCTTCAGCTAGTGAGAAGTCCTTAGACCTGCACACTCCAGCTTCCCACTTGAGTGGGAAGCGAGGAAAATGCTCAGCCAGGTCTCTGCCCTTGGGGTGTCCACTGGGACACTGTCACATGTGCCAATGGCAGTATAGACACATGCTAGAGTGGGCCTGGCAAAGGACTCTGAGTGGACTGGGGGACAAAACTAGGGCAAGTGTTCAGGAGATGTGTGGGCTCAGGAGGACAGAGGTGGGGGCACTAGGCATAGCAGTGAGCACCCAGCTCTGAGTGTAAACTCCTGACTTGGAAACCATGCTAGTCCAAGTCCCCCAGAACTCCTACCATGATATGCACAGTGTTTTCACCTGCCCACTATGGGTGGAGATGTTGGCCTTTCTGTAGAAAGGGACCAAAAAAAAAAAAATATATATATATATATTCTTTTATTTTATTTTAGTGTTTCCAGGCTTGCTGAGGTATGATTGGTCCCCCCAAAAGCATATATATTCAGGTTATACAATGTGATTTTTTAAAACGTGTACAATATGACAATTTAATATATGTATACATTGTGAAATGATCATCACAAGTTAATGAGCATATCCATCACCTCACATATTTACCACTTTTAAATCAATTTTTGTCCAGTTTTGTCAAGAAATGATGATACCCATCACCATATAAGTTTAAGGCATACAGCGTGATGGTTTTGGTTCCCCATAAACTGTGAAATGATCACCACAACAGGTTCAGCTGACACCCATCTCTTGTACAGGTACAATAAGAAGAAAAAAATAAAGAGGAAAAAATTTTCTCCCTGTGATAAGAACTCTTCGGATTTACTCTCTTAACGATGCCCTAACACGTCATCTAGCCAGGTTAGCCAGAGATGCACTGGTGTATGTGATATCCCTGATACTCCTGCCCATCAGAGGACCATCAACATAGAATCACGTGGCTCTTTAACTCCCCAGCTTTCTGAAACCTAATATTGAGTTTTGTCATCAAAAAGTTGCAACCATCACTACATCACTCCTTAGATCCAGCAGTGAAGAATTCTACTGTATTTCTTTTTAAGATCACCTCTTTTTTTTTCCACAGAGAAAAATGCAGAGCTAAATAAAAACTGTATGCTTTATTTTTTTTGATACTGTATGCTTTAAACTGATTTCCAAAATGAGCATGTCACCTCCTATAGCTCTTTAGTTTAGAAAGGTGGGATTTGTTCCCTGTGGATCAAAGCTTTGAGCTAACTAGACATTCCCAATTACTCAGACATTCCCAATTATTCCCTTACATCAGAAGGTTGATGTTAAAAACCCGAAGAGATTTTTTGCAAAAGCAACCAGGGAGAGGGCTGCTCACCCTGCTGCACAGGTGACATTTCTAGCAGATTTGCTGTAGGTCGCATCTCATAGAAAGGGCTGAATCTGCACCTGCCTTCTCAGGAGGGCCCCAGTGATTACACCTGAGATCCAGGAAACTGGCTTTTTTCCCAACACACCTTTTATTTCTGCAGTTTGCACATCCTACCTCTAGAACACATTGATAAATGACATGGACATGCAATGTTCTTTGAATTAGTTCAGCCTCAAAAGTTAATCTTTAGCACTGACATTACTGCTGGAAATAATTCTCCCTTAATCCCACCAAATATCATAAAATGTTGACACAGTTTTTACTTCTTAATTTTGGTTTATTTCAGCTCCCATGGTGCCCACTTAGTCAATGTGATCAAACTCATAGAACCAGAGGCCTAAATATTTTAGTCCCTGAAAACTTCTCTTTTATCTCCTTGTCAATGAATAATTCATTTGTCTGCATAGCCTCTGAAGCAGATCCTCTTCATAAAAGAAAAGGGGGGGGGGAATGTAATAGAGCAGAATAAGTGAAATCTCAGGTTTGCCCTTGGAAACTAAGCTAAAAATTTGAGAGAGAAAATGAGTTTGTGGTTCTTGTGCCTCTTTAGTGGGCACAGAACTACAGATTATTTTTATGAGCTATTGACTGGAGGTAGAAATGACACAGATACTTAAGCATAATATCACACAAATTCCTATTCCAGAGATTAAATTCCACCTTCTTGTGTTAATTTCTAGAACATGCTACGTATTTTAAGACTTCCCATTTAAAGTGTCAGATTGTAACTTAAAACACCACAGTGGCAAGAGTTGAGGAGGGGGGGGGACCTCATTTTACACAACGCATGTACTCGTCAAAAAGAATGGAAGTTGAATTCTCCCCAATAAAAAGGTCCTTTAATGACTTTTTAAAATGAATGTTTTGGATGATTCCTTTGCATAGCTGACAGCTGTCCTTGTAGACCAGCAAACAACCCGGTGAAAATTTCTCTATTAATGTTCTTGTTAGAGGGCGCCTGGATGGCTCAGTGGTTGAGCATCTGCCTTCTGCTCAGGTCATGATCCCAGGGTCCTGGAATCGAGTCCCACATCAGGCTCCTTGCATGGAGCCTGCTTCTCCCTCTGCCTGTGTCTCTGCCTCTCTCTCTCTGTCTCCCATGAATAAATAAATAAAATTTTTTTTTTTTAAATGTTCTTGTTAGAACTAAGAATAAGAGACTGGGCTACAGCTCCCTGAGAGTCCAGGAAAGGAGGCATAACCATTGTAAAGAAAATCTCCAAATTAGACCGAAAGGGCACCTATTTAAAGGGTGCTGGGAGATGTGTTAACGAAGGCGGACTTGAGTGGGAGCGGCTGGCCTGGGGGGTGGGGGAATGTGCCACCCGTGAATGGCTTGCCATTGCCCACTCACAGGTGATAAAGAGCAGATGGGCTCTGGTCGGCTTGGGGAGGCTGCGCACTGCCTGCCCAGGGAGGCCTCTCCCACCGCCCCTGCCACCTCAGGGGGCCCGGCCCTCCACCTGGGCAATGCCAGCTTCGGGGCTCGTGTGTGTCCCCTGCGCTCTGATGGCTCCTGAGACCCTTCCCTGGCTTCTCCCTGCTGTGTCCCTCCCTCCCCACACGCTTGGGCCCAGCATACCCCTGGGGGGCTCTAGAGTTCCAGACGGGCCTGCTAATCTCTGGAAGCCAGCTTGTCCGCGCCCCACCATCCCACGGGACCTCAGACTCAGTAGGGCCAAATCAAAGCCATTGTCTTGCTCTCCTTAGCCCTCAGTGCCCCTGGGGCCCCCCCATGTCAGGGTCCAGCGTCCCCGCTCACCCGGAGGCCGGAGCCACCCTCAGGAGGCCTCAGAGTCAACTGGTGTGTCACTGCCCTGCACCAGGGCCTGCTGATGCGGCGTGGGCACGTCTCCCGGTTAACCGAGCTTAGCTTGCCAGGCCCTGAGCCGCCTGCAGCTCAGCTCCACCCTGGAGCAGAAGTGTGCCCTCTGCGCCCCAAACGTGTTGCTCCTCCCTCGCAGGGGCCCTCCCAGGATGACACCTGCCCCCCTCCCCAGCGTGGCACCCAGAGCTTCCCTGCGCCCTGGCCCGGACCTGGGGACGGCCCCTGGGCGGCTTGCGTCACAGTCCCCAAGTCCCCTCGTCTGGCCAAGTCCTGCCAACGTGCAGGGGAGCCTCCACCTCCCTGCATTTGCTCGCCTTCCCCAACCTCCACTGCCCTCATGTCATGCCTCCTCCCGTCCAACAGGCAGCCTGGTCCTAGGATCCCACCCTCGCATTCCTGGCATCACCACTCTCTTTGACCGTCTCCATTATTTTTCATGTAAAGCAGTTGCTTTTAAATGGTTTTTAAAACAATAGTGGCCTTTCCTGCCAGTGGAACCGGGAGCAGAAGGTGGGGAAGGAGCAGGAACACGGGAAGAGGCCGAAGGAGGCGTAGGCAAACCACAAAGGGTTAAATGTTGCACATGACCTGAGCTTGCCCTTGACTGTTTGGGCTCTGGGCCTGGGCTGTGAGAGGACAAGGACAAGGACAAGGACATACTGTGTAGGCGCCTGCATAACCTGAGGAAGGGCAGAAGGCCACAAGACAGAGCCACGCACCCTTGCCGGCCTGTCGCCTGGGCTATGTGTGTGTCCTCGCCTTTGTTCGGTGCTTCTTCCTGAGCTTGTCCTGTCTCTACCCCACCCCCGTGTGCTTTCTCTTGCCTTTGACTGCATTTGTGCTCCTTTGTGTCACTCCCTCAAGGTGACTGCCTCCTCGGGTTTACCCTTGGCCTGTGACCCGCTGGCCAGCGGTGGCCTGGCCTGGACTCAGTGGTCCCATGAAGCATGGACACAGTCTCCGGGGCTTCCCATCCCCGCCTCCAGTTCCTTGATGACTCTTCCCCTGTCCTCCCACATCCTTCTGGTCTTACCCACGGGAGCCCTGCCTTAATTTCCCACGCATGGCCTGATGCCTTATTAATGCCCCACTACAGTGAGTGGGCTGGCCATACGCCTCTGCACCCCCAAGTCACGGGGCTTCCTCTGGGTAACCTGTGATCTACTGTCCCTGCTTGTTTCCCAGTGTGAACTTTGGAGACTTCAACCCTCCTTCTCTTCAGAATTATTCCTGTTTTCCAAAACTAGCTGGCTCACCACGACTCCTGAATCCCCGTCTTTATTTATTTACATGGTGGGAGGCAAATACCAATCTATACATTGAAGACTAAGCATCCAAATGGGCCGACGGAAGCACGGCTACCTAAGCGTGTTTCTGCTTCCCCCAGGCCAGCCGTGTCTTCAGTTCCGACGCTATGCCATGTTTTTGTATCCTGTATGGCACTCAGCTCATTATTTGGCACTGACTACGCTACTCAATAAGCAATGAAAGAATCATATTGTTGAACTAGAAATGTTGTCATTTGATCTGTTTTCTAAGCCTGTGTTTGTATGTGGGATCATGTGGCTTATATGCTGTGCAATAATAGAAAATATTTATATTGGTCTTTGCCCCAGTCCCTCACACAGGACTCTTAAATCCTTTGTAATTTCCTAAGTGATAAGAGCACTAGAAGCATCTTTTGTTATAATATTTGATCTTTTTTTATTAAGATTTTATTTATTTATTTGAGAGAGAGAGAGTGAGCATGAGCCAGGGGACGAGCAGAGGGAGAGAGACGAGCAGACTCCACGTTGACCGCAAAGCCTGCTGCGGGGCTGGATCCCAGGACCCTGAGATCATGACCTGAGCAGAAATCAAGAGTTGGACACTTAACTGACCGAGCCACCCAGGCGCCCCTATTATATTTGGTCTTTGGCTGTGATTCCTGACATGCAACTCCCGAATCCCTTCGAGCTTCCTGAGTGACAAAATGTCTTGTGTTCTAATGCGGAGGCTGTGGCTGCACTTCTGGATGGGGGCTGGTCATTAGAAAGACCAAGTCATGATTAGAAGCTTGGAGCTTTTAGCCACACCCCTCAGGGGAGAGGTGCTAGAAATGGAATTACTGATGGGTCAATCGTAAGTACATGATGAAACCTCCATAAAAATCCCAACAGTGAGGGGTTTGTAGTGTGGGTTGGTCACATCCATGCACTGGGAGGGTGGTCTGTCCCAACTACATGGATAAAGCTCCAGCACTCAGGCCCCTGGGGACCTCACCCTATGTATCTCTTCATCTGGCTCTTCATCAGTAGCCTTTATCATATCCTTTATTATACTAAACTGGTAAACATAAGTAAGTGTTTCCCTGAGTTCTGTGAGCTGTTCTAGCAAATGAATCTGAGAGTGGGGGATTGTGGGAACCTCTGGTTTGCCATTAAAGACTGAAGTTGTGGATAAGCTGGGGACCTACTGCTCAGGATCGGCACCTGTGGTGGATGACAGTCTTGTGGGCCTGAGCCCATCAGCTGGGGTGTCTACACTAACTCTGATCACTGTCAGAATTGAATTGAATTCTAGGACATCCAGCTGGTAGCTTGAAGTGTGGGGAAGGAGCCCACATACCTGGTGTCGGAAGTGCTGTGAGTGTGGTAGCCATGGGAGGGCAAATGAGAAACAGGAGTGTATTTTTCTTTCCTACATGCAAATATCTGTCAAGAGGATTGTCATCGGAAAGTGTTCTCCACCTTCATGTATTAAGACCCGGCAACAGCAATCTGGCCAGCTTTCAAAGAAACGGAAATCACTGAGCTAATAAAAAAGCTAGGGATGCCTGGGTGGCTCCGCAGTTGAACATTTGCCTTTGGCCCAGGGCATGATCCTGGAGTCCCAGGATCGAGTCCCACATCCGGCTCCCTGCATGGAGCCTGCTTCTCCCTATGCCTGTGTCTCTGCCTCTGCCTCTGCCTCTCTATCTCTCATGAATAAATAAATAAAATCTTAAAAAAAAAAAAAGCTAATGGTTTTGAGTTTCTATTGACATGCATATTTTATCACAACTGTGATTATCTTTTATTATGAACACAACTAATAAGAATGATATAAAATACAGAAAACACAGAAAGGAAAAAAAAAAGAAATGGCACATAATGTCATCACTTTTTGGTTATTTCCTTCCAGTCTTTTCTCTGTGACGTATGTGAACTTATGACTAATGGCTTTCCCTGGGGAGGCAAGGCACACATGCCAATGAGCTGGGGAGTCTCTGCTCTGTTCAGCCCGCTGTGTTACTTTCTGCAGGAGGGTTAGCCACGCAGCTTCTACTTTCTTTACCATAAAATTGGTGTGTGTTTATGATGCATGCAAAGACAACAATCATATATCACCCCCCTATTTAATCTCTTCTCATTTCCTTTATGGAATCTTGGGGTTACAGAATTATATATACAGAGGACATAAAATACCAAATGCAATGTATAACTACAGTTGCCACTTGCGTCTTTATCTGTGATTGTGAACCAAAGGCTGCTTTACTGCCATGTAGGTGCAGTTCTGGTACAGGTGGGCACAGCCTACAGTAGGCTGGTGAAGGGCGTCCCCTTGTTGGAAACATCTAACTCACCAATGCTCAAGAACCACAGAATGTTCTCCTTTCTGCTTGACTTCGGAGACTCTTGAGGGGTCTGGCTTCATGTCTGATCCTCTTGCGTGGTGGCCCTGGCTTCTGTGTCTCCACCCTGTCCCTCCTTCCCAGCTTTTATGTAGCCTCCTTTCTCCACCCGCCCCATCGTGAGCACATGGGTCCTGCATGCCCCTCTGCATGTTCATCTCCCTTTGTCCTACCGTCCCTCCCTCATCCCTTCCCATCCGCACTACCTCTTAGCCCCTATTTTTGCTACTTCTGTTCACTTGACCCCATGACCTTTTCTGGTGCTGACCCGTGTGAACTGTGTTTGCCACAGTTCCTCAGTTTCTCCTTCTCTTGTGCACTCCTCACCTGATTCCATGACCCTGGGCTTTCCTAGTGCCCTTTGGCCATCCTCAGGGCTCCTTTCCTGCCTCTTCCTTAGTAATGACTCCTCCTCCTCCTCTTCCTCCTCCCAGGTCTAAAATGATGACCCCATGGGAGACCCACATTCTGGTATCATTTTAACTCCCACCTCATTGCTGTTGGAGCCCAAATCTCTATCTCTAACCCCTGTCTGTCTTGGCAGCTCGGCCCCAGCCCCCTGGAAGGGGAATAGTGGAGGCCTCCGCCTCTGTGCTGCCCACAAGCATGTCAAATGCAGCGGGTATCCACCTGGACTCCACAGCTTTGCCTCTCATGCCTCCTGCCCTGTGTTCTGTGTCTCCACCGGGAGTCCTGGCACCCACCCACGACTTGGCCCTCTAGAACCTTCAATGTCTTGATGTCCCACAGATTTTACATCCTAAGTGCCTTCTATGTTCTTTTCTGTCCTTCTCTGGCCTACTGCAATTTGCCTAGCTCTGACCTTGGCCACGTAATAGCTGCCTAACCATGGAGCCGGCGGTTCTCACGTGATTGACCAATCTTGCTATGTGTCAGCTGATGACCTACTGGTTGTACAACAGAAAAGAAAAGCAGCAGAGAGCTGGCACCCGAGCTGTTGGCGTGCACTATTGATGGACTGTGCGGGTGCTGGTTGAGTCTAAGGAAGGGGCACATTTGTGTTTCATTTTGCTTGTGTTGGAGGTGGACACATTAGTTTCTTATTGCAGCTTGAACAAATTATTGTAAGTTTAGTGGCTTAAAACCACAGATTACTTTACAGTTCTGGAGGCTGTAGGGGAAGAAGCCTTTTCCTTTCTCCAGCTTGTGGAGGCTGCCTACAGCCCTCGGCGCTTGGCCCCCTCTCCATCTTCAAAGCCAGCAGTGTAGGATCTTCTAACCTCTCTGACTCTGACCCTCTGGCCAGTCTCTTACAAGGGCCCTTGGTGATTGTGCTGGGCCCAACCAGATGATGCAGGATAATCTCGCCCACCTCAGAGCCCTTAATTTAATCACATCAATAGAAACTCCTTGTCGGGTAAAGTAACATAGACATAGGTCCCAGGAATCAGAACATGGACATCTTTGAGAGGCCTTTATTCAGCCCATGACAGGGCATAATGGGAAGAGGGGATACTATTACCAAGAGGCTCTTTTATCCCTAAGAAGCTGGCCATGTCTGCTGGACATTCCAGTGGAGATGTCAAAAGGCAATGGGATGTAAGTCTAGAATTTAGAGCTGGAAAAAAAAAAAAAAAAACAAGTGGGGATCAAAAGAATATAAATTAAGGCTAGATTGAGACACTTACGTAGAGAAGATATGGAGGAGAAGCATCCCCGGATCCCTCTGTGTCCCCAGTGTGTTGAGGTTGGGAAGAGGAAGAAGGTCCCACAAAAAAAGGAGAAGCAGCAGCCAGTGAGGTAGGAAGGAAACCCAGATGGAAGACAGTGTTGCAAGGAGGAGGAGAGTGCTCTTCAGATTTGGCTGGGGTGCTAACTGGTGACCTTGGTGCCCTTTTAGTGGAGGCAGGAGCCCCATTGCAGCTGGTGAGGAAAGAATAAAAGGTAAGGAAGTGGACACAGCAAACGGGGTGGGGTCCCTGTGAACGCAGCAGGAGCTAGGACCAGAGGCAGGGCAGTTTTTCTAGTACATAGGTGTTACGAAGGCCCATTTGCGTGATGGGAAGGACCTATTAGCGTGAGCCAGGTTTTTCATATTAATCTCCTATTTTCGTTCCCTTGTCTCCTCCCTCCTAAGATTTTTAAGTTTCCAGAAAAGCATCACTGTTATAAAATGCTGGGAGAAAGAGGTCAGGATTTCTAACACAAAGAAAAGTAAGTGTGGGGATTAAGTCTCCTGCAAACATTTAGTGACCGTACTTTGGTGAGCAGAATGTGCTTTTCTAGCAAACCTCAGCTTCTAGTAGTTTGAAAAACTCATTTTTTTTGAGCTAAAGCTATTAAGATACAAGAATATGCAGATTTACTGTATATGGCAGGCAAAAGTCACAAGAGACTCCCAGAAGAATGCTTCCATTTACGGAACAATGCGCCAAAGAATCCCTTTTAAATTGATGTCTTACGTTCTTAATACAATGATTTTGGTTGCTAAAATTCAACTTACAATCTTTTAAAATGTAATCTTTCACAATTTACATAGGATTTTGTGTATGTCCTTCCTCAACATAACAGGGGGTAAAAAAAAAAAAAAAAACTCTAAAGGGTAAGAGTGTAATATTGAATGAAATAAAAATTTTAAACTTAGTGATATTAAAATGTAAAAACCAAGGACAAAGAGCAAATGAAAAGAGTATTGTCAGTATAAATATAGTCAATATATTTTATAAATCAAGAAGCAAAGATATTCACACTAAGATAAAAATTGGCTTAAGACAATCGCAAAACACAAATGAATGAATATGAGGGAAAACACTTAAACTGATTTGTACTAAAATGCATATTCAAATGAGGGACTGTTTTCCATTTATCAGATTGGCAAAAATAAAAAAGACTGCTATTCTGCGTTGATGAGGGTTCCGGAAAGTGGGTCAACTCTGACACAGTTCAGAAGAATGATACTTTATGTACCGTTAGGTAGAGCAGTTTGGCAATAAAGATTAAACTTATTTATACCCTTTGAGCAATTTCACATCAAGGATTTATTCTAAGGAAAGTAGCTAATATAGTCCAAGGTGTATATTCATTGCAGTCTGGTTATGATGTTCACTGAAGGTCTCTTTACTGCATATCCAAGAGCCAGGAGCAGTGTTAGGTGCAGGGGCAATAGTGGGGCTGGCGGCTTGCAACAGACCCAGCCCCTGCCCTCCCTCCGTACCTGGTATCTAAGGTACAGACAGGCCAATCTGCCATGACACCCCGAAGTCACGAGTGCTCTGATGGCTGGAGGATCACGCCGAGCTTGCATACAGCTTGTACCTGCTGTGGGCTTGGTGGGACAGCAGCAGGGAGCGTCCAGAGAAGGCTGGAGGAAGTTACATCAAGATGAGAAGGATCCGTAAGCCACATATAAAGGGCGGGTAGCAATTGGCCAGGCCCAAGGATGTAGGCTGGCATGTTGGGAATAAAAATGATGCTAGGGAAGCACAACTCCTGGGGTGCCATACACATGGAATATAGGGGTGCCCAGGAGCCAGGTCAAGAAGGCCGTGGAAGGCCTGCTTTCAGCCTTCAGTGATAAGAGCAAAAGAATGAAAGCAGTAAAAGATGAAAAATCACATCTCAGCACATTTCCTAGAAGAGAAGGCTTAGAACTCCACCTTAACCAGAGGTTTGAGCATGAGAAAGGGTGTGGCTCCCAAAGGAAAATGTGAGCTTTGCCACTGGAAGGAGAGAGGGTGAATGGAGGATCCGGGAGGTCAGACGGGAGGGGAGGGGAGAGGGAGTGAGGAAGGAAGGATACGCACACATATAGAAAAGGGACGAAGGGAAGGTGTGCACACCAGTGCCGAGTAATGTTCTCCAGAGCGTATTACTAGGAACTTGAAATGTCTTTTTTTTTTTTTTTAAGATTTTATTTATTTATTTGACAGAGAGATAGAATCAGAGAGCACTAGCAGGGGGAGCCACAGAGGGAGAGGGAAAAGCAGGCTCCCCGCTGAGCAGGGAGCCCAAGACATGGGGCTCGATCCAAGGACCCTGGAATCATGGCCTGAGCTAGGGCAGATGCTTCACTGACCGAGCCACCCAAGTGCCCCGAAATATCTTTTTTTAAAAAATAGTTTTCTGTATTTAATACATATTATTCTATAATCCTAAAATTTTTAAAAAGAGAACTACTTATAAATCCATTCAAATGAATAAATGTTTTAACGCACCTAACATAATTTATCCTTCAACCTGTGCGCTGTTAAGAAGCATCTAACAAACCCAAAATTGAGGCCACAGAGGTACAGATACCGAATGAGACTTAGATTTGGTTTCTACAGACTTTTGCTCAAAAGGAAAAGTAGGAGCCTATGAACCAATTAATGTATTTGCCCCCCATCCACGCTTTTCTTTCCAGCCGGTCTCTACCTCCCTCCAGGGATGGGGGAGGGAATGAGCCAAAGACATCCACATGTGTGATCACTTGAATAAGGAAACCTCTGGGTTCCGTGTTTCCATGTATATGGTCATCCTAGGTTGCTTTTTGTGTTTTGCTGTTTTGCTTTCTGGGCAAACAGGGTAATCACAGAAAGGTATTGGATTTTCTCTTTTTCTCCACCCATCGATTTACTATCGTTTCTCACAGCTCTTGTATGCACTGCCAATAAGACCTTCAGTCCTAAAAATATTCTATTTTTTTCTATTATCCACATAATCACTGGATTTACAAATAGATTTGTTATGTTCCTTGCAAGGGAAACAGCCTTTTTCATCGAAAGAACAGAGGAGGCTTGGACACCACAGAATAGATGGTGCATGGGTGGGATCTGTCTTAACTGGAGACCATGATTTATGGACAGAAAAACAAAGATAAAGTTCACCCTCCCTCTTGATAATCAGAACGTGAAAGTGCTCTGGGGAAGGACAAATATGTGTAACTAAGTATTTCATTTAGTATGAAATTGTCCTACATTTCTAGAGTGTAAAAATACCCACCAGAAACATGATTTCTAATTATCTGGTTTCATTCTAGTATGAAATAGACTTAGGAGTAGGATGGTTTCCATTTAAGTATTTCAAAAAAACATGTGTCTAAAAAATATAACTAAACCTTCTTAGGGTTTTATAAAAATTAAATCCTTCTATCTGAGCCCAACATTTGAAGTTACTTTTTGAAAATCTGTTTCGCTTCTGTTCCTTCGGCTGCCAGTTCTTGGGCTTGAATGAAATGATCTCTGGGAATCATGCCTTTAGTAGAAGTTGAATGAAGGAGAAACCCTAGGGTGTACTTTAACGTATCAAAAACTCTCCCATGCTAAGTGTCAAGCTTTTATTAATAGCAATTATTTGCTGGCACCCTGGGGCATTCTTAAGACTTTGTGAACTTTCAATAAACGTTGATTTGCCTTTGCCAAGAGGACCTGGGCAGTGTTGGGGTGTGCAGGGCCCCAGAGTGGCCAGCTGGTGGGCAGCCCCCCAGAAGCATCCTTCCCTCTACATCTCCATTGAGGACTGGGACTGCTAGGGCGGTCCTTGGCTCTCCCTCTCCTGGCCTGTGGAAGCTCCTCTCCTCCCAGACCACAGGCCCTGACTCAGGGATGTCACCACAGGAAGGCACCCGCCCACACCTCCTCCAGGGACCTCAAGGCTTTGGGGAAGTGCCGAGGGTGGGGCTCTGTGGGGGACTGCCTGTCCTCTGCCTGGGACTCTTCCTCTCACCCTCTTCCCTGCTTTCAGCTTTCTTTTGGCCTTGCAAAAGTGTTGCGATTTTTGTTTTCCTGTCCTTTTGGGTTTTTTCCTTAGCCTTGTGAGATTTTCAGGATTATATGGTGGGGTTCCTAGGAAGGAAGGGTTGAGGGTCATTTTTTGGCAAGCGATGGCCACCTTCATGAATCATTGCTTTTCAATGACTACGCCTGTGAATCACCAGGGATATTGTTGAAATGCGGATTCTGAATCAGTAAGGCTGGGGTGGGCCTGAGAATTTGTGTTTCTGACAGGCTCCCAGGTGATGCACAGGTGCTGGCCCATGCTTTCCTAGTAGCAGCAATGTGCTACTTGGAAAGGATGCTTTACCTGAAAATCCATGCAAGGGGCTGAGCAGAGGGCCTGGCCTCATATGTAGTAAGTGCTTAATAATGAGCTTGAAGATGATGAAGGAGACAATGATGGTGGCGGCAGTGATGGTGATGATGGTGGTGGTGGTGTTGGCAATGGTGGTGGTGATGGTGATGATGCTGAGAATAGCAAGAAACATTTATTTTAATAGAAAAAAACATTGTTGACTCTGCCATAGGATAAGGAGTTATTTTCAGAGAATAAGCATCAAGGAAAACGGAACACAGGAATTCCTTCGTGTTGGCCAGTAAGCATATGCTCATATTCATACCGAGGAATGTTGTACAGTTTGCGAACCAGCCCTAGTTCTTTAGGCAGTAAGTTCTAGAGGCAGAAACCGAGTCAGTCTTGGTTATCCCTGTGTCCTGGCACCTGGCCAAAGTGCCTGGCACATAGTAATCCCTCAATAAATGTTGGCTACTATCTTCACTTACTGAGCACTGACCATATGCCAAGCACTCTGCATGCATTTTTCTCATTTTACCTTCACAACAAACTTTGGGAGGGTGTAATGATTAAATCCACTTTACAGATGTGGAAACTGAGTCTTGGCCAAGGTCATTCTGTCTTTAAAAGGCAGAATTCGAAGTCAGGGCCATGAGATCCTGCAGCCCCAGCCCTTTTCCCGGGCCATCCTGGTCCTGCTGTGGAACCAGGAGGATTTTGGCGCAGAGCCACCACCATGTGTGCATCAGCCCTGCTCCAAGGGCCTTGAAACCTTTGCCCATGTGGTCAGCAGGCAGGAAGACTTCCCCTCTCCACGTGGGATCTGCCAGCCACGGTGCTCCTCAGCCACATGCACGTGCATCCTCGTCCTCCTTGCTCCTGTCCTTGAACCCCTTCTTCCTTCCCACATGGTTCTGATTCTGTCCTGGAGAGCTATGTTCAGGCCGATTTCCAGGGGCTGAAATAACAGCCGCAGACCCCTGGGGAATCACACAGAGCTTATTGTTCCATTATCCAGCCATCCTCCCTGACCCATCTGTACATGTGCACAGAGCAGGATCCTGGCTTGCAGGGACGGTCAGTGCCGGGCACCTTGGGTCTGAGCAGCTCCACGCTGGGACGCTCATCCCTTCTGCCCCCCGGGGGTGCCAGCCCCATCTCTGTTAACGTTACATAAAGCTTCCACATCATTCCATTTGGGAGGTAGCTAGAATTACCATGCACTGGACTCTGACATCCTGTTGTAAGGTTATTGTAACAGTCGCTTTGGGACCCTGGGAACTCCCAGTTGCAATTCCAGAGAGCTCGGAGAGGAGTGGTGTTTCCAGCCATCTTTCCATGAACTGTGATTCATACTGAGGTCTGTGCTCATTTGGGGGCTAAAAGCTGAAAATGATGTGTACTGAAATTTCAACCGATTATCAGACTGTCAGATAAGACCAGCCTGCTTGAAGGAGAGCTCCTCCACCCTCATTTTGCATCCTAAATGCATGCTCATTTTCTGACCCCATGTGTTAAACCTGGATGCCTCCACTCAGTAATTCAGAGAAGTCTGGCCCCCAGGTGAAAGGTAAAAGCCAACTGATTTTCTGAATGATCGGGCAAGATAATACAAGGATAAAGGATGTTCTTGTGCTGAACTTAAACTCATGTGCTGTGTGACCTTGCAAAGGTCTCTTCCCCTCTCTGGGCTTATTTTCTCACCTGTAAAATGAAGGCATTTAAACTGAAAACTGTGCAGAGACTGTTCAGCTTTGAAACTCTGTGACCACCAGATTGTTGGCCTCAAGTGTGTGACACATTTTTAAGTAATTCCTTTCTCATTAATTGACCTCCACTTACGTGTTTTTCAGCTGTGGCATGTTACCTATAACAGGGAAATTGTGCTTTAACGAATGCAGCCAGCTCTCCTACTCCCTTACCCAGGGGCTTGGGCCTCTGTGCATTGAGATGTGTGTGGCTACTGCCTCGGCCAATCAGAACAGTGACATGAGATGAGCCGCCTCCTCCATGGCCTGGGGGTACTTCTTTTCTAAAGAGCTGCTTCTCACCCCCAAGCCTGACTCACACCCGTACCCCCAAACAAAAGCCATGCTTGTGAAGAGGGAGGCTGGTGGGGGCTGGCTTGGTTTTGGTGCGCCTCTGATGCCCAGCTCCCCTCAGCAGTGTGCTTCCTTATCTCCTGCTGCAGCAGCCTCCCTGGGACCTGTGTAAGGCCATAGTGCTTCTGCTCGGCACATACCTGTGTCTGGGCCTGGCGTTGTCCCTCTCCTACACTGTCAAGGAGTTAAGAAGGGAGCACGTGGGCTGCTTTTCTTGTATGTGTGGGCTACAGGTCTTCTGGTGCTGCTGGGGAAATTCTTCTAAAATTGCTTGCTTTGATTGTTCTTTCTCAAATTTGAGTTGTAGCCCTTTAAAAATGTTTATATAAATACCTACTGGATTCTCTACTTAGACATTCAAGGACATTTAAAATGGAAGGTTGTTCTTGATTCTATTGCATGTGATATATATGGCAAAGATAGACAACAGAGTGATTTCCATGGAGAAATAACACCCATCCTCAATTAGTGTTCATATTCTTGGTACTTACAACCTTGACTGATTTGAGAGAGCAGAAGAATGTGGTGGGCAGAAGCTTAAATGTGAGAAGCACTTCTTTGAAATTAAATTTCAATCTCCGTCAGAGTGTCATACTTCAGGCTTATTAAGGAAGCAAGAGTTACTGTATTAAATCACATAAGGTTATTTAGAATTGCGCTTATTATGGGTCAAATACCTCCCCCCTTAAGCTGTGTCCTGTCTAAACGGAAGGGTTTTGGAGGGGGGGGATTTCTACAAGATGGCAGCCTAGAAAGATTCTGAACTCACCTCCTCCCTTGGACACACCAAACCTAGAGCTACACATGGATCGTATCCCTCTGAAAGAGATCTGAAAACAAGATGAGCTACTTTCCCATAACAAAGAATAAAAAGGGGCAGCCGGGTAGCTCAGCGGTTTAGCGCTGCCTTCAGCCCAGGGCATGATCCTGGGGTCCTGGGATCAAGTCCCACATCAGGCTCCCTGCATGGAGCCTGCTTCTCCCCTGGCCTGTGTCTCTGCCTCTCTCTCTCTCTCTTTCTCTCTGTCGCTCATGAATAAATAAATAAAATATTTTTAAAAAAGGATAAAAAGACTATGTCAGGACAGATAGAAGAAGCAGAGATGTGGTCTCGCCAATACCCCACTCCCAGCACAAAGACATGCAATATGAAAGGATTTCACAGACCAGGAGATCTAGAGGCGGGACAGGTGTCTCTCCTGAAGAAGCAGAGACAGAGAAGGGTGCCTCACATCTCCAACCCCTGGGATCTGTACCAGACAGATGAACCTCTAAGACATCTGGCTTACAAAACCAATGGAACCGATGTCCAAGGGACCCAAATCTGTAGGAAACCAAGATTCCCTTTGCTTGCATGTGGTCGCATTTGCCCAAAGACCCAGGGGGAGGAGGGGGGAAACTAAACTAAATTGAAGAACACCTAAGATTATGTGTGACGGAAAAGTCATTTGCTGATCTTAAAGTATCTGCTGGAGGGTCAGGGAATGGCTGAAACTTTCCCTGCAGAAGGAGGGCTGATGGGCTTGGAAGTGGCCCCCTCCCACCACCTTGTTGAGATAAGCATGGACAGTGGTTGTGGCACTAATCCCACCACTTTTCTGAAGCCAGAGAGCACAAGTAATTGTGATACTTTTCTGCTGCCTGGCTGCGGCAGGTTAGTACAAAGGGTTGCTGCAGTCTCCTGTTGGCTAAGCTAAAGTCGACCAGCTTGGACACTTGTGACACTTCCCCTGCTCCCTGGCTTGGGCTGATGGGTGCAAGCAGTGGTGGTAGCATCTTCCCTATATCTTCTTACAAAGTACTCTTTCTAAAGCCAGTGAATGTGCCCCACCTTCTACACTCTCCTGCTGCCTAGCTAAATCCAGGGTGTATACAGTCCACACAGGGGATGGCCCTTGATTGCCTGGCCCTGGTGGCCAAGAAGGCTGGCATTCCTGAGCTTCCCTGGGAAAGTAACAATTGAGAAGATAGTTCTTGACAGACCACCACCCCTAGGACACTGCACAGACAACAGACTGAAACACAACCCCAGTCTTCCTGTGAAAGAAAGCATGTTTACTTAGCCTGGAGCTTCTGCCTAAGGGACAGGCTTTGGTTTCCCACATATCTACAGACTTAGCAGGCATTCCCAGAGAACGTAAACAGAGAGACACCATCCTCTCTTCCTGCCTTGGCCTTGCTACAGCTTGAAAAGACCTCCCAGAAAGGAGCTTATACATTCATCTGGAGCCCCAATCTTTACAACTATCACTCAGTTGACACCTCTAGATCTCCTAGTATATAGGCCAGCAGGGGTTATGATTGTGGCCTCACAGGACTGTATATATTTGCCTGTATTAAAAGCTTCTGCCTGAGGGTCTGGCTTCCAATCACCCTGTAAATAGGTACTAAATGAGATTCCTCTCCTTGGAACATGGACAGGTCTTAGTACGTCCTCAATGAGAGGACCTGTCAAGAATAAGTTTAGACAATCACAAAGGTTAGAAAGAAACCAAGAACTAGGGGTAGGTCTAATGTGAAGACTCATCACCTACACAGGGCCACTCTTTCAAGAGTGAGAGAAGTGGCTGTTTTATCTATTAAAAACAAAACATAGAGAGTCAAGCAAAATGAAGAAACAGAAATATGTTCCTAGTAAAAGAATAAGACAAGACCTCAGAAAACAACATTAGTGGTTTGAAGGTAAGTAATCTACTTGAAAAAGAATTCAAAGTAGTGGTCCTAAAGATGTTCATTGAATTTAGAATAGATGAACACAGTGAGAACTTCAACAAAGAGATGGAAGACATAAGAAACTGCCAAACAGAAGTCACAGAGCTGAAGAATACAATAATTAACTTAAAAACACACTACAGGGGTTCGACAGGAGACTGGGTGAAGTAGAAGAACAGATCAATGAGCTGGAAGATGAAGCAATGGAATTCACCCATACAGAGCAGCAAAAAGAAAAAAAGATTTAAAAAATGAATATAGCTTCAGAGAACTATGGGACAGCACCAAGCAGAGTAATATTTGCATTGGAGGGATCCCAGCAGAAGAGAGAAAGAAGCAGAAAACTTATTTGAAGAAATAATGGCTGAAAGCTTCCATAAGCTAGAGAAAGAAACAGATATCCTGATCCAGGAAACCCAGGGAGTTCCAAAGGAGATGAACCCAAAGAGATCAACACCAAGACACATTATAATTAAAATATCTGAAGTTAAAGAATCTTAGGGAGAGAAAAACAAATTATGTACAAGGGAAACCCCATACACCTATCAACAGATTTCTCAGCAGAAACTTTGCAGGTTATCATTCAGAATCAAAGGAGAGGTAAAGAGTTTTCTAGACCAGCAAAAGCTAAAGGAATTCATCACTACTAAATCACCTGTAAGAGAAATATTAAAGGGACTAGTTTAAGCTGAAAAGAGTTGGCAAGAAAACACACGAAAGTAAAAATCTCTCTGGAAAAGGAAAATATATTGTAAAGGTAGTGGATTAATCACTTATAAAGCTACTATGATGGTTAAAAGACAAAAGTACTAAAATTAACTGAAACCAGAAAAAATAGTTGAAGGATACATAAAATAAAAAGATCTAAAATGTGACATCAAAAACATAAAATGGGAGCGGGAGAAAAATGTAGAGTTTTGGAATGTGTTCAAATTTAAGTTGCTATTAACTTAGACTGTTGCATACATAGGATGATAAATGTGAAACTCATAGTAACCACAAAGTAAAAACTTATAGTACATACACAAAAAAAAAAAAAATGAGAAAGGGATGTAAATGTAGTACTAAAGAAAATCTTCAAACCACAAAGGAAGAGAGAACGAGAAGAAGAAAGGAGCAGAGATTACTAAAGCAGCCAGAAAACAAGGAACAAGATGGCAAAAAGTACATACCTACCAATACTTACTTTAAATGTAAGTGGGCTAAATTCTTCAATCATACAGTGACTGAATGGATAAAAGGACAAGACACAACTGTAAAACAGTCTACAAGAGACTCCTCTTAGATGTTAGGACCTGCAGACACTGAAAGTGAAGGGGCAGAAAAACATGTGTCATGCATGTTTTTTTTAATTTTTTTAAAGATTTATTTATTTATGATAGACATAGAGAGAGGCAGAGACACAGGCAGAGGGAGAAGCAGGCTCCATGCTGGGAGCCCGACATGGAACTCGATCCCGGGACTCCAGGATCGCACCCTGGGTCAAAGGCAGGCGCGAAACTGCTGAGCCACCCAGGGATCCCATCATGCATGCTTTTCAAAAAGGAAGCTAGCATAGCTATACTTATATCAGACAAAGTAGACTTTAAAACAAAGATTGTAATAAAAGATAAAGAGAAACATTACATGATGATAAAGGGGTCAATACAGCAAGAAAATATAACATTTATAAATATATATGCATCCAACATTGAAGCACTAAAACAAATATAGCTGATATTAACAGACCTAAAGGGAGAAAGTGACAGCAATATGATAATAGTAGGAGACTTTTAACACCCCACTTACAACATTGGCTAGATCATCCAGAACAGGGAATCAAAAAGAAAACACTGGCCTTAAATGAGACATTAGACCAGATAGACTAATGGACTAATTAATAGTTACATTCAGAACATTCCATCCAAAAGAAGCAAAATACACCTTTTTCTCAAATGCGCATGGAACATTCTCCAGAACAGATCACAAACAAATCTCAAAAAATTCAAGAAGTTTGAAATCATGTTGAGCAGCTCTTTCAACCACAATGGTATGAAACTATAGTCAATTATAAGAAGAAAATGAAAAACTATAAATATGCAGATTAAGCAACATTTACTGAGAATACTACTAGGTCATAGAAAAAAATCAAAAAGTACCTACAGGCAAATGACAACAGAATTGTGACATCTCAGAATCTATAGGATGCAACAAAAGCAGTGTAAGAGGGAAGTTCATAGCAATACATGCCTACCATAAGAAATAAGAGCAATGTCAAATACACTATTTAATTTTACATGTAAAGGACCTAGAAAAAGAAAAACAAATGAATCCCAAAGTTAGTAGAAGGAAGTAAATAATAAAGGTTAGAGTGGAAATAAATGAAAGAACTAAAAAGACAGTCCAAAAGGTCAATGAAACTAGACCTGGTTTTTAAAAACGATAAACAAAATTGACAAATCTTTAGCTGGACTCTCCAAGAAAAAAGAGACAGGGCTCAAATAAACAAAATCAGAAATGAAAGAAGTTTACAGCTGATATCACAGAAACACAAAGAATCATAAGAGATTACTATGAATAATGATATGCCAATACTGAACAACCTGGGAGAAATGGATAAATTCCTATAAACTTACAATCTTCCAAGACTGAATCATGAAGAAATAGAAAATACGAGTAGACCAATTACTAGTAAGGAGATTGAGTCAGTCATCAAAAACCTCCCAACAAACCAGAGTCCAGGACCAGATGGCTTCACTGGTGAATTCTATGAAACATTCAAGGAAGATTTAATACCTATCCTTCTCAAACTCTTCCAACCAAAGAGGGCGTAATGCTTCCAAACTCCTTGTGCAAGACCAGGATTACTCCAAAACCAAAACCAAAAAGGATATCACTAAAAAAATTATAGGCCAATGCACCTGATGAACAAAGATGCAAAAATAGTCAACAAAATATTGCCAAACCAAATTCAATGATACATTAAAAGGATCATACATCATGACCAAGTAGGATTTGTCCCCGGGATGCAAGGATGGTTCAACATCTGCAGATCAATCAATGTGATACACCACATTAACAAAGCGGAAGATAAAAAAACATATGATTAGTTCAGTGACTGTTATTAAAAAGACAAAAATATTAAGTGTTGATGAGGATGTGGAGAGAAGGGAATTCTCATGCCCTGTTGGTGGGAATGGAAACTGGTTCAGCTACTGTGGAAAACAGTATGGCAATTCCTCAAAAAATTAAAAATAGAACTACCATATGATCCAGCAATCCCACTACTGGATATCTATCTGAAGAGAACAAGAACACTAACTCACATGAAAAGATATAGTCACCCTTGTGTTTGCTGCAGCATTATTTATAATAGCCAAGATATGGATGTGACCTAAGTGTCCATCAACAGACAAATAGATAAAGATGTGGCATATATTCGATGGAATATTATTCAGTTATAAAGAAAAAAGAATGAAATCTTGCCATTTGCAACAACTTGGACCAACCTTGAGTTAAGTGAAATAAGCCACCCAGAGAAAGACAAGCAGCACATGATTTCACTAATAGGTGGAATCTAAAAAACAAAACAAAACAAAGCCTAGACTCATAGATAACAGAGAACAGAATGGTGACTGCCAGAGGAGGAAGTGGGGTTTGGGGAAGGGTATGAAATGAATAAAGGGGATCAAGAAATACAGACTTCCAGTTATAAAATAAAAAAAATCACAAGGGCATAATGTACAGCATGAGGAATATAATCAATAATATCATATTAACTTTGGTGATGTATTGTGATCATTTCACAGCGTATGCAAATATGAAATCATTATGTTGTACACCCGAAACTAATATAATATTGTGTGTCAGTTACATCTCAAAAAAACTGATAAATAAATGGGCTTATGAAAACTTCTAAACTATAAATGGGTAAGAATAATGACAGAGGCAAAATGAAAATTATTTTTTATTTGCATAAAGCATTTGCAGTCGATTTGACAGAGCTGAATCTAAATCTCTAGGACACAGAGGGACAATTAGCAAGCATGATGAATCAACTGACAATGGCTTTTTTTCCTTGGCCCTGTGTGAAATGGTGGAAAATTTCCTATTGCTAGTCTAATTTCCCAAGAAATTGGCATATATATGGAATAAAGGCTGAGGTCTCTCAGGAGAGTCAGAAATCCTTGTGAGGGTGAACACGTGAAAACAAGAAGACGGTATAGGCTGGTTCATGTGCTACACAAGACAGTGACAGATGGCAGAGCCTCAACAACCTCTGCTGTCACTGACTGTTCCTGAAAATGGAAGTCACTACCATGATGCCTGTCTTCTTTGTGGTTGGAAAACAACCCAAAAATGCAAGATGAGAGCTCCAAAATAGAAGCTTTAGGGGAGTACCCGGATCAGCACACTGACAGACCCATTCTGTGGCCAGGCCCTGGGAACTAGCACTTTGCAAGAAGAGGTTTCATGAGCCTGCATGCCGAGCTTACCGTGAGTGGGGGGTATGCTCAGCTTTCTTCCCAAAAACCCAGTGAGACAAACCCTAGCCTTTCCCCCATTTTCACATGAGGAAATAGACTCAACAGTGGCTTACGGGATTTGCGCAAGGACACACAGCTAGGCCCGGAGCCACGGCTTATGAACCTGCCAATTCAATTTCTTATAAGACTTCGGAGGCAAATTGCCCCAAACACAGTGCTTTTTTTTTTTATGAGGGGAAAAGGCTATGCTGCAGGGATTTTCAGACCTGGCGTCCTCTCTCCAAATTGACACTTTGTGCAGAAACCCGGAATACACAATCAGTAACCCTGGGGGCTAGGGGCCTGTGAGCTGTCCCTATAATTGAGTGCCACCCCTTTGTCTAAAGAGTAGCACTGCCCACAATGTCACATCCTGCCTCTGTTTGCGTGTGCCGGGTTAGCCAGCATCACAGCTCAAAAGAGGCTAAACTCATCTGAGGATCTTAAGAGGCAGCCTTCTTCTCAGGGGACATCTAAAGGACAGGGGGACGTCCACTAGGTCACCCAGGACAAGAGTGAGACCAGTCTGGCTTTCTGGCTCTGAGGGTCTATGTGTGCTCAGTGATTCAAGGATCAACACTGACAGTTGTGACAACTTTGGTGACTGGGTATCTCTCTCTCTCTCTTTTTTTTTTAATAATAAATTTATTTTTTATTGGGTATCTCTTTAAATGTGATAGCGTTTCGTAGTGCCTGGGTCAGCCTGCTTGGTCTTTGGGGAGAATGAGGAAGATCAATCTCCCTTGCAAAGGGGAGGTTCCAGGTCTTTGAATTTCAGACCCGCCCCCTCGTTCCCTGCAAGACTGATTTCAGCACCTCTCCTCGCATTGGATGTGAATGATGAGCAGCCACTTGTAGCCAAATTCCTTTTCCTTAAGTGAGAGAGAAAAGACAGATGGTGAAGAGTTTATTTTAGGTATTTTAACCTTGTCCACATGTTGTAACATTATAAAAAGAGTGGAAACTGGCACATATTAAAATTGCCCATAATCCAATAACTTAAGCATAATAATTGTTATTTTATATGTCCCTTTCAGAACTTATATAGAAGTGTGTTGCATCATCGAGTGTGTAAGTCCTAGGCTCGGACTCCGCTGAGGTTTGTGGGCATCCTACTTGGGATGGCAAGGTGCTATTTGTTACTATGGCAAATTCCAGAATTATCGAGCTCCTGTCTCTCCATTTGTTCACCTTATTTCCAATTCTCCATGGCCTGGTTTTGACAAATATGATCAAGGTCAATCCCCATTGAGTATCCAATTCAGTGCAAAACCCCCATTTCTTTTTTTTTTTTTTTTAAAGATTTTATTTATTCATGAGAGACAGAGAGAGAGAGGCAGAGACACAGACAGAGGGAGAAGCAGGCTCCGTGCAGGGAGCCCGACATGGGACTCGATCCAGGGTCTCCAGGATCACGCCCTGGGCTGAAGACGGCCCCAAACCGCTGAGCCACCCGGGCTGCCCCAAAACCCCCATTTCTGACTTTCCCTATAAACTGGCAAAAGTTTTTCAGTCATCCAGGGCTGTGTGATAATAGCAACAAGAAGGGGAGTCTACCAGAAAAAATAATGTTTTAATAGGTGGAGTCAGTGTCTCAAACCTATTAAATTGATGGTTTAACTGATAAAATTTACTGATTATCTCATAGAACCTAGAGCTACATGAGAAAAGATGACTTGGAGAAACTGCAAAGTGTCTGTTTCTATCACGAGCTATTATGTTTGACCAAAGCCATTCAGCTATAAGGATTTTCACCAGACTCCTCTGAGTTGTTAAAATATAATATCATAGTAACACTTACAATTGGATTTATGGACATTCCTTCTCTCTATAAAATGTGGACATTATATAGCTCTGCCAATCTTAAAAAAGAGAGAGAGAAAGGAAAAGACCTACTTGCATCCCAGGGTGTCTGTCCAGATTAGCAAAGGTTCCCGCCCTGCCTGCAGGGAGACAGGCATGGGTGCCAGGGTGCTGTGGCTATTAGGGTCACGGTTCAGCCTGAGCAGAGCCGCCCTGAAGAGGTCTCCAGGACAGCCACAGAGGCATGAGGGATAACAGCAGGCCCGGATCTCAGAGGTACGACATCGTCCCGGCATCACGTCTAGAGTGACAAATCCTTTGGAGGCTTGTGGCAATGGATTTGGTTTTGTTTTATTCTTTTTCATTCAAGGGCAACCCCAAACAGACTGGGCCCTTCAGGTTGCACAGTTGTGGAGAAAAGTATACGGGTTCTAGAGTTTTCCATCCCTCACAACCGCATCCTAGCCCTGTGCCTTACTACCCATGACCTCTATGTCTCATTTTCCTCTCCTGTGAATTTCTGATCACATTTCCATGCAGGATTGGGAGGATTGAATGTAATGTCTATAAAGCATCGGGCACAAGGCCAGGCCTGGAGCAGGTGTGCAACTGATGGAAGGCATTGATATCAACATTTATGGCAAAAATCTGAAACTACTTGCTTTTATTCATCATCCCCAATGTCTCTGCAGATCCTAATTCGGCAGATGCCATCCTCTTCCTAGTGACACATGAGAAATGGGATAGAGCAGTACATACTCCCTTTGAAGGATTTATTTCTGGGGTTGGCTTTGGTGTTCAGTCGAATATTGAATAAGAGTATTGTTTGAACAGAGAAAAAGCAAAGCAGATAGAGATCCACTGTTGTGGGTTGAGTGAACATGGTGTGAATGAACAAAGTCTACAACAAGGCAGCCCATGTGCCCTGTGGCTTTCATGCCCCCTGCCCATAGCACCACTTCCTTGACCCTTTCACGGAGCCTGAGAGTTTTCTCATGTGTTCTGAGCATGGCCCTTCTAACAGACCCAAAGCATCAAGATACACATAGTGTGTCTCATTGGCTGGGACCCTGTCCTGAAGGGCTGGTGGTTTGATATTAGTACTAAAGCCAGCTCTGCTATTTAGTAGCTGTGTGACCTTGAGCAAGCCTTGGTGTTCCTGACTGTAAAAATGGGGATAATGGTTCCTACCTCGATGAGTAGGTGAGTTGTTAGGAGGATGACTTAGTCAGGGAGGCTACATGTCCAGCTTTGCCTGGGACGGTCCGGATTATGCCTATCATCAGGTCATATTTGCTGATAGTGTCTTTTTCACTCTTATAGATGTCTCAGATCGGATGATGGTCACCCTAAATATGCAGATACCCAGTAATTGATTCTGATTGTTGGTAATGATTGATGACTATAATCATAATAATGTTGCCAATCCAAAAAAATATATAAATAAAATGTATTTTATTTTTAAAATATATATATGTTTTTAAAAAATAAAAAATTTTTAAAAAATTTTATATTATGTTTCCATGAGATTAAAACCTTCTAATTTTTCTTATTAGAAAACATGGTGATTTACATGGATCAGAAATTGTGCCCAATACTTAAGCTTTTGCTATTTTCCTATGATAGCTTCATAGATTGGGGGTATTGAGTTTCCTTCCTGTAGATACCTATAGGACTGATTATTTTTTCTCAGTAAGCTATGCGGTCCTCTGGATAAAGTCCATCTTTAGTCCATCTTTTTAAAGATCACATACATTTAGGACATTTGTTAGGGATATGAAGCTTACTTAGCCTTCTGTAGCCGTTATTATACATGTGTGTGCATCTTCTTCAGTCTTCTCTATTGTAAGAGATATTTTTACTTACTGTCATTGTTTTATTAATTAAGTTCCTCCAATGTACAAAAGCGTGCTTGCTAGCATCTCTGATTTTTGAGCTCAGAATCGGGAAATGCAGCAGTACCTTGAGGAGGGAGAAACAAAAATCTTTTCCTTAATGGTTACATGGGATTTTAGGTGAAGGCACAGTGTATGGGAACTTGTAGGGAAGAGGCACTGTGCTTGAAGATCTAGTGTGTTGATATGGACGAGGACCTGGGACCCTTCTGGGGGCATCTCGAGGATCATCTTTCAAAATGTGGAATTCACTCTTTGGCCCAAGGCAGAGTCCTCTGGCCTTCCGCCAGGGTCATCCTGGCGGCCCGGTTGGGTTCCAGGAAGGGAGGGGGGCTGCCTCCCCAACCTACCGAGCCCTCGGATCTTCTGATATATGTTCAGCGTTCCCAGTGGTTGAGACGAAAGGCGTTGTTAATGAAGGATGGGTTCGAAGTAACATTTGAAGCGGTGCCATACCTTTCACATCACGGTGGAAAGAGAAGATTTACGGTCCTGGAGGATCAGCCCTCTTCCTGGCATTGCTCAGGCCCAGCGGTTTCTCGAGGCCGACACGAGAGGCCACCACGAGCTGTGATTCATGTCGCAGGCGCTGATGGAGCACATGTTGTCGGAGGCGAAGCTGGGAGCTGGGAGCGTGGCCGAGCTGGAAAACAAATGGCTCGGCCTCATCGGGCTGACCTGTGCTTGCGCAGTCGGTGTTTTCATCTTTCTGGGACTCCTCTTAACTTGGGAGTGGGGTTTAGCCCTTCAGGAGAGGCCGCCTTGTCCTCACCGGGTAGAGCCAAGCCTCAGTCCCCCGGCCCCGCCCGATGTCCCACGCGGAGTCAGGGAGAGGGCCCGGGGGCGCTGGTCCAGGACGCCACAGTCATTCAAACTATTGGAAGGAATGAGAGGTGAACAAGTGTTTTTAGCACCAAATGGCAGAGCAAGCATGGAAAGGGGACGACAGGAGGCTGAAATCTGGGGACCCAGGGAAGGCGGTCCCTGCTGCGCCTCCAGGCGGGGTCCCCTCGGGCTGGCTGCCAACGTCCGGGGAGTGTCAGCAGGAGCAGGTGGCCAGACAAGCAGGGCACTCGGGAGCTCTCAGGGGTCAGAAGAGCCATGTGTTTGCGGATCCTGTGGCCCTTGGCTGATACATCTGACCCGAACCGTCTACACCAGCGCTTTAGGCCGCAGTGGTGCCAGGGGGTGAGGGCGTGACAGTAAGCAAGTTGCTTTCACGGGCACATGCTCTGCTCTTGAAGTGGCCTCGTTTGCATCGTGGGCTTGACTGTCCCCATGGGCTGAGTCCTCTCTTTTGCTCGGAGTCCTGTCCCCGCCGTGGGCAGCTCGGTGCTAGGCCTGTTGGTGGGCATCCCTCCCGCTGGGGCCCGTCCTGTTCAGCCCTGATGGGCATCAGCTGTGTGGAAAGCCTTTCCTAACAGCCGGGCCCCAGTCCCCCCTCCCCAGGGATTGCCATGCTGCCCCAGAACCTAAGTCCTCCAGCCAATCACCACCGTGTGCCGTGATTTCAGGTGACCCTGAACTGAACCACGCACCCCCTCGGGGTGCCCGGTCCCATGATCTCCCACATGAATGCAACACAGATTTAAACCCAGAGTCGATGGAAGACAAAGAGGTGGGGGTAACAACTGGAGCCAGGCAGGGGGACAAGAGGAAAGAGAAGCCCTGTGTGGATTGTCCCCGAGCCAGAGACACACCGGCTCAGCTCACCCTCCAGCCAGCAGTGCCCATGGGCAGTGTCCCCCTGTGTCCCCCCTAGGGAGGCTGAGCCCAGAAAGGGGAAGGCACTTACCCAGGTTGGACAGCCACAGCAGCAGCAGCAGGGTGACATTTGGATGCAGGTAGCCTGACCTGAGCTCAGAGTCATGTGACCCCTCCAGAAGGTGCTGGTGGGAATGGTAAGGTCAGAGGACAGTGAGGCTGGCCTGCATCGGCCTGTTTCAGAAGGACAGGACAGACAAAGTGGTCAGACGAGCCAGTGGACCTCCACGCCAGGTCCAGGAGTTTGGTCCTGGCATCATGGGACAGGGGATGTAGGCAAAAGTTCTGAGCAGAAAAAAATGGCCCAGGGAGGGTTTCAGGGTGAGTGGCTCAGCCAGACAGGAGTTAGCAAGATGAGGAAAAGGGATGGGAGGTGGGAGGCCAGCTGAAGAGCAGTGGCCTCGCCCATGCAGCAGCCACGGAAAGTGGGCTCCCTGCCCGTGGTGGGGCTGAGGGCCCCACTCCTGGGAGTTTGCTCTTCCTATGCATGGCCACCTGCATTCAACTAGGAGTCCAAGTTGAGTCATTACGAACGTCATAGACACTCATCTCAAAAACATTTGCTCCTGTCAGGGGCCCTATTTCCTCGTTTCTCAAAAATGTAGGGCTTTTTGTTTAAATCATAAATGCACACAGTGAAAAGAAAATATCACTCCAGACCCTCCAGAACCCTCTCTCAGAAGCAACCCCTGTTTCCAGTCCCTCATATATGTTTCCAGAGACGATCCATGCGCATGTTAACATGTCTATGTGGGGGGGGGGGGGAGGGACAAGAAGAGTAGCAAATATTTTCGTGACATTTCCTCTACGTCAAGCACCATCCTAAATGCTTTGCAAATATCTTCTCATGGAAACAGCTGTTAGCAACTCTACAGGTAGGCGCTGTTTCTGTCTCCCCATTTAACAGATAAGGGACCAGAGGAGGCAATGACTTCCCTGAGTCACGTCACTGCTGCAGGTGGAGTGAGTGACTGCCCAAGGCTGGTCCCTCTGCCTCTGGTGTCCTGCACTCACCTGCTGGTGTTCACTCTGTGACCAGCCACACACTTCTACTCGTGATTTTAATGCTGCAAGGAATGCCACAGGCTGAGTGAACTCAAATTCACCTACCCAGCTTCTTCTTAGTGATGGGCATTTAGGTTGTTTCCAGCCTCTGATTTCATCATAGTTTTGAAGTGATTCATTGGGTCAAGTCATAAATTTGAACTTTTGTAGTCACTGTGCTATTAAGAGTTGTAATGAGACATTTGTTAAGCTGCTTATCACTGAACCTAGAATTCACCTCAGTTCAGAAAGCTGGTTTTTAAGAGACAGGACCTGCTTTAATTTGCTTTCACTATATCTGTGGAAAGTAGAGGCAACAGATGGTCTCTGCTTTAAGCAGGAAGCCAACAAGAGTTCATTCTAGTGTTTTGGCAGGGAAACTTTTAAGAGCATTGTTGAAACACCCTCCTGGTGCTCTGCTTCCATCTGAGTGCTTTCGGCATCCTGGGAGCTTTTCAAAATATGGATTACCAATCACAATGACAATTAGTTTTAGTCACCTGGAGATGTAGTATTAAGAATAAATATTCAGTTTTGTGTCAGTGGGTAATTTAGCCTGTGCATATTTTTATACTTGGCAATTATCCTGCAACCCTCATAGAGAAAACGTTTGAGTGTAATCAGTAGGCGGTTCATTTATTTATTTGGTAAAATACAGCATATTATTTCACAAAGCCCTGTTGAAACAAATATTTGATCAATTATTGGTTGGATTTTTCCTGCCTGTCTGCCTGAAACACTCACTTAGGAATCTGTAGTGTTCGATTGATTCTCTCTGGCCACTTCACCTGGGCGTCATCTCTAAAGCGTACTAGGCTGAAATTAGATAAAAGTGTGTGTTCTTTTAAAAGAACAAAACACGTACACATCACATCATATACAGTCTAAGATTGTACCATCAAATAGCAAAGATAACCTATAGCATTTTGTTGTTTGGAAAATTCTGATTTATCATACCATTGCCAGAACACAAAAGTTTCTGTATGCAGTCGATCGTTGAGCTTAGACTGCCCCTAGAATAATGGATGTATTCCTTCCACAAGTACTTACTGGCACCTTCTATCTGCCAGTGTGCTGGACACTGCAGGGAAAAAAGGGTAAGCAGGATGTGAATCTCGTAGAGCTTTTCAGGGTTTTGAGGTTAGGGATGAGAGCTGACATGTGTTATAAAGAAGATCCCTCCCGCAACTCTGCAAACATACTAAAATACCACTCACCTGTATACTTTAAAGAGGTGAATTTTATGGCACGTAGAATTATATTTTAATAAGCTGTTGTTTTTTTTTAAAAATCCCTCTGGGTTCATGCGGGAAAATACACAGGAAGCAGATGGTGGGACTGACCTCAGAGGTCCAAATGCATTTGTGAAGTATTTGCTCATGACCAAAGGAAAAAAGTCCTTGGCCTAATATTGCAATAAAATTGAAAAGAATCAATATCTCCATTCAAGACCTCCATTTAGTTCAGAAACCCCCAAATGCTTATGTTAGGAGATACCTTGATCAGTCCCTGAGGTGGATGCAATTAGATCAGTGGACCTAGCCTGAGACCTGCCAGTCCCTAGACGCCAGGGCAGCCTGGGATTCTTTGTATATTCAGAAAGAGATGGATTGGCAAAACAAACAGAAATTTTTAAAAAAGAGACAAGAGTTCCCATTTAATTTTCTATCATTTAATGTCTTTTGAAGATTGTTACCAAAAGATAAACTAATACTTAATCAAGGCAAGTATACCTCGATCTTTTGTAAGGCTGGTGTTGGATACATGTGTATCCAGAATATACCTTTTATTCCTCAGTTCAAGGCAAAGTTGGTAGAATTTAGTCACTTGGGAAATATGGTGTCCTGATCGTTACCAGAACAATTTTTTTTTTTTTCAAAATTCTGGCTGAGCCCAAGCTGTGTTGTGTTAATACTGACACCATATTCTCAGAATGAATTTTCACATCTGGGTGAGAAACTTTTTTTCAAGTCTGTGGATGAGCACACATCAAAGAGGAGAAAATCCTCATTTAGAAGATGCGTCCTCATGAGCACGGGGCCTGCCATCATGATGCGCCAACCGGGCCCTTGGGCTGCATGGCAGCAGGGCTGGGAGCATATGGGAGCCAACTTCCATCTCCTAGGACAATAATTAAGCCCTGGATAACTCCCATTGCTTTCCTGTCTCCTAAATTCTGCATTCCACATTGGACATCACAACTGCTCCAGCCTGAGAGTATTACTTGGTCTAATTTATTTCAAATAGCGGAAAACCTAACTCAAAATAGCTTCTGCACAAAGGGTGTTCATCAGCTCACGTGGTCTCGCTCCTTCTGTACTTTGCTCTTAGTGGGCTTCCTCATCAATCTGCATCTGACCACCGGAAGCACGTGGGCTGTTAACGGGTCCTGGGTCATATGATCCTAGGTTCCCTCCTCTCTGAGAATACGTCAACTCTCTTTTACACTCTTTGATAATCAGTGAAGGAAAAAGAGCTTAAGTGGGGGCACCCATCCCTTGAGGACCACTCACTGCACCCAGGAGAGTGGAGATCTGCTTGTCTAGCCTGGGGAACACACCCTGGGTTAGGTGTACATGTCACCCCGCAAGATCCCTCCACCCTTGGCTAGAAGATAAGTTAACCACCCCATCTCTCTCTTAAACAGTGGTGGAGTGGAAGCAAGACCACAGCATTAGACCCCTTCTCCCCATCTGTGAAAGGAGCTCGGGAGGAAACATGATTTCAGCAGGTTTCTAGGCAGTTATGTGACGTCACAGGGATGAGTTCTCTCCATCTGGCCAGTGTGCCTTCTGGGGAGGCACCCCATCTCCATTCTCTCCTTGGGCAGCAGCAGCTTTGCACCTCAAAATTGTGATACCACAGCCCCCGAGCCGGGAAGAGAGGAAGTTCCTCATGTCAGGGTAAGACCAAGATCCACGATTGGTGGAGTGAGTTCCACCCAGCCACAAAGACTGAGAATGGGAAAAGGATAGTTAGCCAAAGGAAAATATGGGACCACTGGCAGAAAATGGGCCAGAGTGCCTCGTGCCTGGAAGCCATGCACCAAAGCCCACTGCAACCTTTCCGTGAGCTCCCAGACTCTCTGACCTGTCATGACTTTGCTCCTTCCTTATTATCCTATTCCTGGTATCCAGAAAAGGTCTAACTGTGGATCAACCTTTGCTCTCCCCCTCTGCCTCCCAAAGTGCAGAGCAGCAGTGGAGGGAAATCTCTCCTCCCTGCGCAGAGGTCCACACCTTGTCTCTGGTGACCCTCGTGTCCTAGTCACCATTTCCCATCCCAGCATTTCAAACGTGTGCTTCCTCCCACGCCCTCATTTGTTCAGCCTTTAAGAGAGATTCGCCCACACATCCGGTCTCCAGAACATCTCCCAGGATGTTCTCCCTTGTGACCCTCGCCACCCCCCTCCCCATCATGCTTTGCTCTTTCTCATCTAGCATAAGGCATGCTGTGTAGTCATTACCTCAATACTAGACTGGGACCTGCAGGGGTCAGGTGCTAGGTGATTCAGTGGGGCTGGCACCCAGGAGCAGGAGGGAGAAACTGGCTCCCTTTCTTGGGCTCAGGACTTGAGGGTAAAAGGCAATATTGTTTGTAAAGCACCCAGAGCAGCCCTGACAACAGAGGAAAGAATCCGTCCACATCAGTTGCTGTTCCATCAGATTTGTCATGTGTTGTTTCTGGAAGGATGAGATGGAGTCAACCAGACATGGATGGAGGGGAGGATCTTCCCTACTGCAGGTCAGCCCAGGAGGAAGCCAGCAGGCATAGGTGCACCGGGCAGGTAGGGAGAAGACAAAACACTTCCGTTGTAACCAGAGAAGACTGAGAATCAAGCCAGTGAATTAAGTCAGTAACTGGAGAATCCCAAGATGTAGTTTTGCATTAATAAAAGCAAAAAAATAATAATAAAGTAAGTTACATGGGCATTATTTTTAGCAGACCATCCAGCAGTGAAGCTGGATGCTCAGTGGGATAACCAGCTGTATTTTGAACGTTCATGGATCCAGACCCCTCAGTCTGTTGAGTCGTGTGCCCTGCTACTGAGCTCAATGCTAATTGGACTGGATGCTGTAGTAAAGGAAGTGTAAAAAGCTTCTTGTTTTATAAAATCTGCATTTTGGATCCTCTCTGGCTGAAAGCCTGTATCCGGTATAACAAGAGGGTCCTTGTTTTGTCATCCTTGTCCTGAAAACCTCTTGAATAGCTAGCTCTTGGCAGGAATGCAGCTGCACTCTCTGGATGATTTTGATAATAATATGACCATTCTCTCAAGCTCCACAGTTGTAAAATCTGTTTCATTTGTCACAATCAAAGGCCTGACAAATCATCATAGCATGACGTCAAATCCTAATGACTTCTGCATGAAAATAGGACACCCCAATATTTATCTTATCACCACCAATTGTCCTTATGGAGGCTAAAGAGTAGTCACAGCTAAAGGCAATTTTGTCTTTTATGCCAAGACAGGAGAGGAGCGGCCCTGTCAATCAGGTCATTTCTATTCCCTTCTATCCATTTGGAACAATTTTCACATGTCCAGCAGAATCTTATAGAGGTGTCTGAAGAGATTTACACCCAGGGCTGCTCCCATAATAAAGATTTCAGAAGCTGCTTTTTTTTTTCCTTCCACTCTCTTCATCAAGGTGGGAACCGCCTGCACTTTCTGGAAGTAGCCACGAGAAGCAATTAAAGAATGAAAAATGTGCCTCCTCTGTTGATAGGACCCGCGTTCCTTGCCAGAATTCCCGACTGGGGATTGACAGTGTTCCTGCCTTTGGAATTCCAGCTTTCACTGCCGTCTCCCGGCTCTCAGTTTTGACAGCAGCATAATGAGTAATAGAAAAGTTTCATTAATTCTTGAAAAGAAACGTTCTGTCATTTGACATTTCTCAGAGAATATTCTTATGACAAAGAGTTGGTGCATAATTGAGGAAAAGCTCGCTTTGAACGGGGCGAGGGGATGTGATGGCCAAGAAAGCTGTAGGAGGGAGCAGGGAGGAAATCTCTTCCCCTTTCTCTTCTTTCTAAGCTGCAGCACCGGGATTTCTGATGGATGAGATTCAGAAAGGTTGACTCACCCCACTGGGCCCCGTAGACTTTCCTTGTGACAGTCAAAGGATCGTTTTAGCCAGATTGCTCAGACTGTTCTCTCTCTGCTCTGTCTTCCTGTGCTGTGAGCTGCTGATTTCTTCTATCTGCATTTGAGGTGTTGATTTTACCCCCCCCAAAAAATCTATTATGTTTCCTGTTGGCTGACCACCTATCACTGAAAAGCAAAGAGAAATCCTATCTGATTTCTTTCTCTTTACTGAAACTTTGTTGAGAACCCTATGTGTGGTATGCTTCAACGTACCTGCTTGCTCCTGTGCATAACTACAGATGAATCTTTTTAAAAAGATTTTATTTCTTTATTTGAGAAAGAGAGAATGTGCTATCAGGAGGAGGAGCAGAGGGAGAGGGACAAGCAGACTCCACGCTGAGCATGGAGCCCGACATGGGGCTCGATCCCACGACCCTAAGATCATGACCCAAGCCAAAATCAAGAGTCATACGCCACCCAGGCGCCCCTATGAATCTTTAAGTGCTCTGAGAGCCATCCAGCTGACCAAGAGCTAGAGCCTGAAGATGCTAGGACAGGTTTCTGGACCTCAGCACGAGTGACTTTGGCAGTGGAGGGGCTAATTCTCTGTCGAGGGAGGCTGTCCTCTGATTTGGAGGATGTGTAGCAGCATCCCTGGCCTCTGTCCACAATCCCATCCCTAAATTGTGACAGCCAAAAATGTCTTCCGTATTACCCATGTCCTGTATAGAGCCAAAGCACTGCCACTGAGAACCACTGATTGAAAATAAGGAACTTGAGGGCAGCGTCTTCACATCTTCCACAGGTTTCCTTCCCTACTCTCACTTGGCAGCTGAAAGTATTTCTTTATTAGAGCAGCATGTATCCCACATCAAGAAACACAGAATGTTCAGGCTTCCATAATCCCACACACAAGATACAATTCTGTGCATAATAACCCTCCTTAGATAAAACATACATTACCAGAAAAAAAAATTGACAGAGATCATTGAAGTCTCTTAACTTACATGGAAGTCCCGCCATCCACTGTTTTTCCTCTTCATGTTATTCGTGGTAAAATATGTAAGGGTCTTGGTATATTTTTGTAATCTTATCTAAGAACAGACTCTGGGATTTTATCTCTAATTCCTGAGGGATAATGATAAGGAGATGAGTGGGACAAGAGTATTGGTATCTGAGAAACTATTTAAATAGCAGCAGCTCTTAGTATCAGTAAATAACCTAGAGTAGCATAAACTTTGAAAGGCTTACAACAAGGGTAGAGAACCACAAAAGAAATTATTATTAATTTTAATAATATTAATTATTAAATAATATTAATTAATTATATAATACTTATAATATTAATTAATAATTAATATTATTAATAATATTATTATTAATATTATTAAAATTATTATTTTAGTAACCAGTTGCCAGGTGAGTCCGTATACTTAGTGTGGAAGCAGCCGTGGTTTGCATGGGGTCTGTTACTGGCAGACGAGCGCCCAGACGGTCTCAATGCCAACAGCATTTCAAATCTGCTAAAACAACACTTGTGGTGCACAGATGCGTGTCGATCTCTTCTTCGACAACGGTTTCTTAAACTATCGTCATAAGGCAGTTTCACGTGCAACATCTAACCTCAAACCGAGTTGTAATAATTTACGTAACATGCCATTACGTAATGATGCTGTCACACAACGTAGACTGCAAGGAAAGATCCTAATGCACCATTATTTCCTACTTATGAAATCAGAAGCGTGCCAACTGCTCGGCTTTGTGGCACCACCAGCAGCTTTCTGCGGCCAAAGAGGCATCGTAAGCCCTCCCCCTGTCCCTCCGTGCCTTCTCCCCATCCCTGCTTTTCCCCAGGCTTCCTGACCCAAGATCACAAAAATGTCCCTCCGAAGTGACTTTCAGTTTATATTCTTAATCCCTGCTTTCCTTCCTCTGTGTCTGCAGAGAATTGCAAACCCTTCAGGGAAAAAAACAAAAACAAAAACCCACATACTGCAACATGCTAAGAACTTGAGAGCATGATTCTTGCATATTTTCTTTCTTTAAGTGTTGGCTGATAATTTCCTAACTGCCCCTAACGGGTCTTTGCCGAGACAGGCAAACATCCTGTAATAGAAAAAGATACATTTTTGGGGGGGACAGCAGACAGTTACTGTGTTTGTCAACATTAGATATCAATACACATGTTCTGGAAGCAGGAGGCTGTTTCTCTTGATTCATGAGATGTTATGATTAACTGAATTCCCTGGCTGAGTGTGAAGGAGTCAACTCCTTTTAATGCTTGTGTTTGAAAGTGTTTTCAAAACTGGATTAGTCTGTCTCCCTCGACCAGCAGGAGAGTGTCCCAACTGAGTGTAATTTAATGGCACATTGCTGGTTTTGGATTTGAGATCTTGAAGCCTCTCGGGGTCAGCATTTCTGGTATATACGGCAAGTACTTTTTGAAAGGGTAAAAAAGAAATTCAAGGTCCATGTACTCAGTCTATAGACTAGTAGAAGACTTGCAGAATGACCCTGGCTTTTACACTCTATTTTCCCCCAATAAAGTTTAACGAAACACAACGCCAAAGATTTCTGAGGTTCAGTTATTTGAGTTCAAGTGTGACCCTGTTTTGCTCTACTCAAGGTAATTTGTTTAGATGCTGCTGGGGGGAAAAATAGGCATTTCTCTAGACACATGAAACCTTGCTGGGAAGGCTGGATTATAGCCTTCCCACCAAAATTTTTAGACTATGATGCGTTGTTGTTTTTTTTTAAATGCAGATGAGTGTACATATTAGCGTATGCTTATTGGAATTCACCCAAATACCAGTGATGTTTTTACTCATAAAACTGATCATCTGGTGACCAGAATATTTCAAATTTTTTAAAGTATCAACAATAAGAAATATCACCACAACATACTGAACAACATTTCCCAAGGAGTAACAGTTATGCATATGCTAGGGCTGCCAACAAGAGTCATAAATTGATGGGAGGGCGGGGATCCAGAGTTTGCCAAATCTGGGACAAGGTGTCTTAGCCAGGGTTTTGTCTTCATTTCTGGAAAATACAGCGTGAGTTTGCTTCTCACCTACTTGATGCCAGGTGTCCACTTGACCTGTGCAAGCCTGTCTCTTTCAAAAGGACTTTCTCTGTGAAGGACAGGTCCTATTTAACAAATATACTGATCCTGAATTGGTATGGATTGATCTGAGTTTTAAGAAATGGGGTAACAAGTCAATGGATGTGGGTGGTCCCATTCATTTCCAGTTTTATAGTTATTACTAACATTAAGTCACATCTTTCGTTATCTTATGTGAATTGGGTTCTTGTGATTAAACTAATTTAACATAAGAGGAATGAATTTGGCCCAACATACGAAGGGAGCTTTTTTATATATAGTTAGGATTCTTTTGCTTCTGTGTGACAGAAAGCCAGCTCAAATTGCTTGATGAAAACGTAAGGAAGTTTTTGCATCATGTAACCCAGGAAGCAAGGTACAGCTTGATTCAGGCATGGTCCAGGTTGTCATCAGGGCCCTCAGGGCCCTGTCTCCCTGGCTGTCTCTTGGTCAGGCGCTCCTGTGACAGTCAAGAAGGCCATCGGCACCCCCAGTCTCATACGCTCTTACCTTTGGAATTGCAGGCAAAAGAGGCCATCTACCTCAGGGACCGGCAGCAAAACCTTGAGGTGGTAGCCACTTGGCCTGGCTTTCATGATGTGCCTGACCCCTGAGCCAATCACCGTGACCATGAAACCATAGTTACTGTGAGAACTCGGTTTCATGCCCATTCCTGGGACTGTGGCTGATGTCCTACTTAATCCACTTAGAATAGGCTGTCCACAAGAGTGGGGGTCATGGTACCAGCCAGAGGGGGAAGAGTTGATGGATGAGGTGGGGGAAAGAGGACCGGAACAGTAATGGTGGCTGTGGAAAAGCAGAATCTGGATAAGATACATTTAGAAGATATTCAACATGTATTTAAAATCTGTGATGCACAAGGCTCTTTCCTAGGAAGACAGAAGTCTAGAAGATACTAGAAATACAAGGAATCATTCCTGCCTCTTAAGAACTAGCACCCTAGTGAATTCATTCAGCAAATGTTTATGGAGCTCCTGTAATTCATTTGCATCTCTGGACATATATTTCACTGTGCCAGGCTGGGTGCCGCCTACACAGTGGTGGTGAGCAAAGCAGGTCCAGTTTCTGCCTTCATGGGATTGGGACTGGGGTGGTGGTGGGGGTTAGGGGTACTGGAGAAAGCTTTCTGTGCAGGGCACTGATCACAGAGAGCAATCACATGGTCTCACCCTCCCGGCTAAGCCAGTGTGTCTCAGACACCGATGTGCGACCCAGAGGGTGGTGCCAGGACCTGCAGCATCAGCATTGCCTGGGAGCTTGTTAATGCAGATCGGGCTACACTAACCCTCCAGACCTCTGGATCCATCCTCACAAGATCCTCAAGTGACCCATTAGGTGATCCTCAGGTACACACCAAAATTGAGGAGGCTCAGGTCTAGAGCACTGGTGAGCCAGCAAGGACCCCTTAATCAACTTGCAATAAATAAAGTTTTACTGAAGCACAGCCATGCCCATTCACTTGTGTATCATCTGTGGCTTCTTTGACACCACCAGGGCCAAGTTGGGCAGTCGTGACCAAGACTGTGTGGCCTGCAGAGCCCCAAATCCCTGCTCTCTGGACATTTACAGAAAGGATTTGCTCGTAAGCAGAGGCGGTTTGATGTGTGTACTAACCGAGTAGTCCCACCGGGCCCCACCCTGGTTTAATGCTCTGTAAATAAGAGGCGCCGCGTTTTCCTTTGCACTGGGAACCACAAGTTCTGAGCGAGTCCTGCTTGTGAGCAAGAAGTCATATTAGCATCGTGAGCCCAAACTATGTACATGCACAGGGTGCCAGAGGAGGCCGGGCCTGGCCTCCGCTGTCAGAGGCTCCCTGGAGTTGATCGTGGGCTAAGGCTGGAGGGATGGGAGGGATTTCTGGGGGCCCCTGCCTGTGACGGCAGGACATGAAGTGGGGATGTGCTTTCTGATGAGTAGTAGAGTACCCAACCCAAAGTGGCTCCAGCAGAGAGGAGGATATACATGACCTCAGGCCCGAGCGCCACCAGCACCAGCACCATGTGGGGCAGCTGCTCCGTGTAGTTAGAGCTGGTGCTGCAGCTGCTGCGAGCATCACGCCTTCACCCAGCAGCATCCAACGATTCAAAAAGGAAAGGAAGCCCTGTTTCCTCCCTTGCATTGCTCTTTCCAGAAGGGGAGAAAACCCTTCCAAAAACCCTCACAGCAGACCACTGGCCAGGATTAGATCCAAGGGGGCAAGAAGACCACCATTTCCAGCCCCAGTGGCAGGAGGGAGCCCCACCACGAGGAGGACAGACAGATGGACACCAGCAGCTGGACGCTCGCAGGCCAGCCCAGCCACCGGTCACGGGCCGAGCTGCAGTGGCTGCTCCTGTCACAAAGAACTCGTTGTGGAATTCCCTCAGTCCCGAGCAAACTCCCGAGGGCATGGAGAAGATGCCTTGGTTCACACTCAAAAATAATAATAATAAAAATAAAAGCCCGATTCACGTGATGTTTCCAGGGACACATCTACCGCAGAAAGGAAGGCCCATCAGGAGTAGCCGGGCTCCCAGGAGAGAGGGCTGGGGCCCAGCAGGGTGGCTCATACCCTCTCATCGTCGCCCAAATTACAAAAATTTTTAAAGCCCTTCAGAATAGTTTCTGAGGAATTTGTGGGAGTGGGAAGGAAAATTGTACCTGGAAAGATATTTGGTCCGAACCCGTCAGATAAGTAAAGGATACCCAGGGTATGTTTGTGAAAAATGATTTCTTATCTAAAAATTGAATGGCTTTTCGGTAAAACGGTATTTGATGCTTTGATAGAGCTTATGCCCAAATCATTTTTCTCACTGACTTCTGTGTTTCTGCATGTTTATGTTTCTATATTTGTTCAAAAAAGAACGTCTGAAATCTGTAAAACATAATTTTTCTTGGCCGAAGCACCTACATTCCACACAGGAATTCCACTATACTTGCTTTTTATAAAGTAAAGTTAAAACGTCTGTTGCAGTATTTACCTTCAGTATGATTTTAGTTACAATTGAACCGAGGTATTTTTCCTCCCTCAAACTGTAATTCTTTTGAATAGATGTGGGAGGATGGCCTATAACAGTAGTATACATCTCAAGCAAAGAACACCTTCCTGCCCCTTGTAGAAAAGCACCACTGGGATTCCTACAGATGAGATCAGATGCATTATCTTGTTAGGTATTAAGGCAAGAAAAAACATTTTTTTTAAGATTTTATTTATTTATTCATGAGAGACACACAGAGAGAGAGAGAGAGAGGCAGAGACACAGGCAGAGGGGGAAGCAGGCTCCATGCAGGGAGGCCGATGTGGGACTCAATCCCGGGTCTCTAGGATCACGCCCTGGGCCAAAGACAGATGCTCAACAACTGAGCCACCCAGACATCCCAAGGCAAGAAACTTTAAATTTAGAAATCAATGTTCTGCATGGTTTTGTTCACCACATTAAGGGGGTGCCTGCCCATCTCCCCGTACACCCATTCTCTTTGCTCACCCCTTACCTGATGAAAACCGAGTACTGCTTAACACCTAAGCTTTCACCAAAGACATCTAGTTAAAGATGCCACAGGGCCGAACGTTGGGCCAAGAGGTTTGAAAGTTGTGATTTGCTGAGGCACATTTAAGAGGACCCAGGACAAGAGTTTATACATAATTCCCTTGCATCCTGTCATCGGCAACGAGGGGAAATAAGGGTCGCTGGCACGGAGACACGTTTTTCTTTCCAGTGGTTTGAAGACTGAGTGTCAATTTGACCTTCGGGAAGACGTGAGAAAGGCATTTCCGAGACATGTAGGTATGCGAACCTCTAGTCATTTGGGGGACTTTATATAACTGGAAGCCACTTGAATTCTGCAGACACTTCGAGATGATGAGAATTCTGTTGAAGCAAAGTGCTTTTTGCCTCTTGGCCCCAGCCAAATTGCACAGTGTGAGTAGCTTGTATTTTTAGTTGAAGGTTTTGCTTTTGGAGTTCAGCTGCAATTTTGCTTTCATTGTCGTCTTAAATCTGTAATTTTGAGAGAAAGTTTTTTAAAAATATCTTCTCTCCGCTATAGCAATTATTCTGACGGGAGAATGACCTTTCTTTCTTCGGGTTAGGAAAGAGAGAGAAAGGGAGAAGAAGAAACAGAGCACTTTGGGGTTTTTCAAGCCCTTGGATTACAGGGTGGGACACCTCGAAATGAAAAAGGAAGATTTTCAGACGTCGTAATGTCATTTGATAGTCATTAAATTTACCCCAAATTACAGTTCAGTGAACTCAAGGGTAGGCCAAAAGGGGTAAAAGTGGCAATAGTCACAAAGCCCGAAATCTGGAATCAATTATCTGAAAACAAATTAACCAACAATTATGGTATGCCTTGTTTATTTTTCTAAAAATCTTGAAGTAAAGCAAAAGTTCTCCGCAGGTACTAATAGCCCCAGACCCACGTGAGTGCATTTTGGAGCCGAACTTCTCCACATGGGGTGGATCTCTGGCCACAGTAAAAGATCAGCTCCACCGAGATGTTTGGAGGTTATGATTTCCCAATGGAGCGTTTCAAGAGGGGACAAAAATGGGAAGCCAGGCGATGCTCAGACACCATATGGATCGTTTCCTTTTCCACCAGCTTGGATGTTCTGTTATTACAAATACAGAGAACCGTCTCCCTTCTCCCAGATGTCCTTTAGGTTAGTTATAGACCCACTAAACCAGTGTCGCAGCACCGCACCTGGCAGGTCTCTACCCACAGCCCAGTCCAGTTCCCAGAAGCGGCGTCCTCGCTCCTGGTCTTGACATCAGGGGACGCCCCCTTGGTGCTCTGTGTCTTGCCTATTTCCCTGTCCTTTTCTCCACATAGCTGTTAAGTGTCCATGTCTTATTGATTTGCCGTGGGTTCTGTCCGCTGTCACCACCAGCATCCTATCTTATCTGGTGATTATGCTCAGGTCCTTGATCTGCTCTAACATGCCTGGCCCTATGGCTATTCATTTCCCAGGGCTGGTATGACAAAGGACCACGAATTGGTACTTTGCTCAAAATAACAGAAATTGATTCTCTCATCATTCTGGGGGCCAGAACTCTGAAGTCAAGGACTTCTGATTTCCAGTAGGGCCACGCTCCCTCTGAAAGCCCTAGGGAAGCATCCTTCTTTGCCTCTGTCTCCTTAGAAGGACACCAGTCATTGGATGAGGGCCACCCTACTCCAACATGACTTCATCTTCCTTCAAGTCCATCTGCTAAGACTCATTTCCAAATAAGATCACGATCACGGATACTAGGGCTTAGGGCTTCAACATATCTCTCTGAGGGCACACAATTGAGCATCTACCATGTTGTTTCCTCTCTAATGTCCCCTTTTCTTATCACTCCATTGCTCAGAAACCTTCTTGCCTATGGGAGAAATTCTGAATACTTCAGCTGGGTGCTCATACTCTTCCCCAGTCTGGCCAAGCCTACTTTTCCAGTCTCCCTTCCCAGCATCCCATTTGAGAGCCCTGTGCCCTGCCCAGAATGATCTTCTTATTGTCTCTAGAACATTGCATGTACATTTGCAGTATCTGTGTCTTTGCTCACAGCATCCCTCCCTCTTGCTTTGAATTAATGACTACCATCCCCTTTCCCCACCCACCCACATCTAAGTGGTAGCAACTCTCCATGGTCTGTCTCAAAGCTACACCCTGGGGTCCCTTTCTCTAGAGTGTTCAGGACTCCAGCCCACGGCAGGACCTATCTCTCTTCTGAATTTTCTTAACCATTCTGAGCTCATCAGTAGTGCTTCACTGGCACTGCTCTTGCTGTAAATAGCTGAGGTTCTCAGAGACCTCACTCGACATATACTGAGCACTTTGCATGCGTTCCTATGTACGTCCTATAACGGTTCCACAAGGTAGGTTTAAGTCCGTGCCTTGTGGATTAAGACACTGCAGCCTAGAGAACACCTTGCCCAAGATCTTACAAGTTCGTGACAGTTGGAACCAGGAGTCCCACCCAATTTTTCTGATTCCAGAAGCCCCGCTCTTCACCTTCACACTCTGTTGCTGCTTCCGCTGGTGTCAGTGACTTTCCCATATGCTGGGTTTAATTTTCTTAATTAGAGCATAAATATTTTGAGTGTTGATACTACACCAGAAGTCTTTGATGATTCAGAAAGCATCTAATTCTATTTAAGGATCAACAAATAGTTATTAGCAAGTTGCAGAGACTTCAAAGACACAGCCTTTGGGTTAACTGAAGCCCAGGAGATCTGGTGTCCTTCCTGGGCTCTCACCAGCCTCCAGCCCACCCAGTCTCGGGGAGCCGTACTTCCCTCCAGCCAACACCTCGCACCTGTTCCACCTCACCGTGACTCAGGCCGGACCCCTCATGGAAATGCCAATTAGCAGAATGTTTTAACTACTAGAACAGTGAATAGTAAGGAGTGTCTTACACGTGATAATGTTCCAGTTACAAGCATATAGTCCTACTGTTGACAGATGTAGGCCGTGACGTGTGTGGAAGACTTGATCCACGTACCATATGTGGCCCTGTCAAGTGCCTGCGTTTGGTTCCAGGATCGGGTACTGGAACTTTTGTTTTACTCAGTTAGTTTTTTTTGTTTTGTTTTGTTTTTTTTATCAGTCAATTTTGACCTCAAAGCGTTCCTTGGTCAGAGAGTCACTGCCTATGTTTGTTGACTGAACAAACCTTAATTCTTGTTTCAAGATCACGTGTGACCTCCGTTCGCCAGAGCGAGAAGAGCATAATTTATTTTAAAAGAAGGCATTCTCGTTGTGTCATTACCAGGAAATGTTAGTGGCATGCAGAGAAACTTTGTGTTTAATTTTTTGGTATTTCATTTATAAGTTACAATATTTGGTTTTCTCTGATTTAATGAAAAGTAACTCAAAGGAGTCTAAAAATGAAACGAGCTGGTTTAAATTCACCAGACATAGAGCTGTAGGAAATGTGCTCTGCACTGGTACATTTATGAAGCAGAACTAGCTTCATCGCCACCGAGGGTCTTGTGATACTTAGACTTATGTTGTAGCTCACGGCCTGGGGAGCAGAGGTTTGCTGTGCTGAAGGAGAGGGCCCTGTGGCGGCCGTGGGAGCAGGCGTGCGCAGGATTTAAATGCACCCTCCTGGCATCGGGTGGTGTGCCAGCATGTTCGCTGGAAGCCAGGACGGGCTGTGAACTGGACGTTACTTATGTAGTCATTAGGGAGCTGGGTTGGCTGCTCTTGTGCCGACAGTGACTCCTGCATGAGCAGCCCAGGTGGTCGGTGACTCTGATGCGGGTCATTTCCACCAGCGGAGTTATTTCCGCTGATCTGGCCGGCAGTGGGGAGTAGGTGGCTGTGCCAGTGTCGCTGGGTTGCCCCACCTCACTGACATCATCCCAGTCCTTGAAGTCACTTGTTCTTACATTTGGCCAAATCATCTGGACAATTGCCCCCCACCCGCACCGAGCCTTCGTGTGGCCCATCTGAGCAATAGTGGGGTCGTCGGCCTGGCTAAGAGGCAGTTTTACAGGGGAGCCAGGGCTGGACTTCGTAGGGCAGCCAAGCACAGAGGCTCACTGTGCAGAGGGGCAGGCTCCCCCTTGAAGGAAGACTCCAGAACCTGTAGCCTGTCTCCTCGAGCCTGCTTCCCCTACTCTTTGATATCAGATAGATGGTAATAAAATGGGACATATTTTTGACATACTGGGAAAAGTCATTTCTTCCCCTCCTGAAAAAATGTGCTCCTCTTTTCTCACCACAGCTGGGAGTTTTGAATGTGAATAAATCTCCAGGAATTTGGCAGTAACCGTATATTCATAAATACACATGAATTTTGGTGGGGTTTAAAGAAAAATAGAATTGAAAGAGCATATTGTCAGGTTGAAGCCCAGACGTACCTTGAGACAAAAAAAAAAAAAAAAGTTTGTTTCTAATGGGTTGTTCATTTGCTTTGCAAGGCTGGACGCCAGGCGCTGGAGCCCTGCCGCGGAGCCCAGGCGGCCAGAGGCCGGGGGGCTGGAGGGGGGTGCTCTGGCCTCCAGGCCCGGAAACCCGGGCGACGGGACTCACATCCGGGCCAGAGGCTGCCCGGGCTGTGGATTTTGCCTGGGTGAACCAGATGGCACGTATGTCGCCGCCAGAGCCTGCAACACCCAGCACATCTGGCCCCGGCGCGGCTGCGGGCCGGGGGCGGGAACAGGCCCGGGAGATGCTGCTCACAGGTCCCTCCGGCCCTTGCCCGGGGTCCCCTGGATTCTGTCCCCGACCCTTGACCTCGCTCCGGGCGCTGCGACCTTCCAAGGTGCTGCTGCTGCCCAGCCCTCGCCCGTCCCCTGTCCCAGGGTCCTAGGAGCAGGGGCTCGCCACGGGGGCTGCAGAACCCCCCTCCCCGGCAGCCCCCACTGTTCTCGGCCGGCTCCCCGTCTGTCTGTAGAGCTGGCACCGTCCGGCAGGGCTGCACCCTGAGGCCCCGGCCCCTTCTCACCTCCTCCAGCAGCTCCTGGGGGCGATGGCACCTCATGCTCCGCAGGGGACTTGGGGACAGTCCGGGAGCCGCCCTCCCCCTAAGGCGCTCAGGCTCCTCGGGAATTTCCTTCTTCTGTTTTTTTTTTTTTTTTTTTTTTTTGCAGAAAGGTGATTTCATTAAAGCACAGGGACAAGATCTGTGGGCAGAAGGAGCTGCTGCCCCAGGACTGTGAGGAGCAAGGGACTATGTACCTTGGGGTAGGGAAATAAAGACCCGGGAAGGACTTTCATATGCTAAAGACTCATAGGTTCTTGGGGAATGTTATAATCTGCCTGTCTCAAGTATTTGTCAATGGGCCGCTGGTTATAAGGCCATTTAATTTTATCTATATTTCCTTCTGCCTTCGTTTCCCACATCACTCTTTTTTTTTTTTTTTTTAATTGGGCTCCTAAAAAAGTTAACCTGCTTTACTGCTCTTTTCAAAGTTTTAGTTTGGATTTATCAGTCACTGCTTTCCCCCTTGTCCTGTTCCTCCTTTGGTTTATTTTCCATTCTATTAGTTTCAACCTATTATTTATTAATCCTTTCCTCCTTTTAAAAAAAGTTTCTTAATATGACAGCTATTTTCTCTGTGATCTTTCTTTTTTTTTAAATATGTATATATATTTTTTATTGGAGTTCGATCTGCCAACATATAGTGTAACGCCCAGTTCCCATCCCGTCAAGTGCCCCCCTCAGTGCCCGTCACCCAGTCACCCCACCCCCCACCCACCTCCCCTTCCACCACCCCTTGTTCCGTTTCCCAGAGTTAGGACCTGTCTCTCATGTTTTGTCACCCTCTCTGATTTTTCCCACTCATCAGATGGTTTCACTCTTACGGGGAATATAAAAAACAGTGAAGGGGATTATAGGGGAAAGGACGGAAAATGAGTGGGAATTTCCTTTTGCACTTGGATCCTCCCCGCCTCCCCAGAGACATTCCTGCCAACACGGCTCTGCCTTGATGGCCACCTCCAGGGCCCAGGCCCCTGCTCACCCCACCTGCCCCTCAACCCTGTACTCTGGAAGCTGCCAGCTGAAGCTGCTGCTGCTTCCTGTCGCCTCATTGGCCACGCCAGTGAGCCCCTGCTGTATTTCCAAGCCCCTCACCCTGGCCATCCCCTTGGCCAGCCCTGCTTGTCTCGCCATCCAGAAGCCCTGCCACCTTGGTCTGTGGCACTGTGCACAGCCTATGCAACAGTCCGAGGCTGGGCTGCGTGTGCCAGGTCTCGTCCTCTCCCACCTGCAGGGCAGCCTCCACCCACCCCCCCCAGCTCCCTCCAGCCTCATCGGGTGTCGGTTGTGCCCTAGACAGCTCTTAATGCTCTGAAACCCATCTTCTTAGCAATGAAACCTCCCTTCACGTCACCTCCACCGTAGCAATTGCCCCCACGTGGAGCCTGCCTCCTGGCTTGTCTCAGTCCTTGGCCATTCCTTCCCTCCTCTTCCCCTCTGTCCCGGTCATTCTACCAAATCAGCACTTCTCGGGTCACTGCTGACCTGTGAGCAGGTCAATTAAACAGTGCTCAGTCCTGACCTTTCTCACCCACGACTCAGAAACGCATTCTTGGCCGGCTCCTTGGCTCCCCGCCTCCCCTCGTCACTGCGCAGCGCACCTGCTCATTCCTCCGGCCCCCCACACCCGGCCTCAGTCTGCACCCTCACCGCCCGGAGCTCGTTCAGTCGCTGGCTTGAACCCCCAGCTCTAAGCCGGTGGGTGGCTCTCGGGCTTCACGTCCAGCGGCCTACTGGGCCTTTCCACCAACTTCCAATGTCCAACGAAAGTCTTCCCTTCTCGTGTCCTCTCCAGCTCCGCAAAAACCAATTCTATTTATTAAGTCACCAAAGCCAACGTCTCGGAAACATCCTTGAGTTCTTTTAGTTCCTACCACAGCCTGTCGACAATCTGACGGTGAATCCTGTGCGTCTGATCTTCAACACCTATATCCGGGGCCTGGAGCCACCCCCCCAGGGGCACCACCCCCCTCCCCGACCCACGTCCCCTCCTGCCTCGGCCCCCAGCGCTGCAGCCGGCCTGACCCTGGCAGATACAAGTGGGCACCCCTGGCCCTGCTCCTCGCTCGAGCGAACTCAAGTCCTGTCCCCAAGGTCCTCAGAGCTTACCTTCAGCCCTTCAGTCGCTGGGGTCACATCCTTTTGCTGGAGCTGCTGTCCCTGATCCCACGGCAGGAAAGAGCCACTCTCCCACCCCGGCCTTTGTACCCTCTGCCCTTAGGGCTTTCTTTGCCTCCCTAACACTTACCCCCTTGGACCCACATAGTGCAGACCCGCTCTGATTCTCTCTCCCAGCCGCGGTAGAAGTGCCACGCTGACCGGGAGGCTGCTTGTTTGTTCACAGTCATATCCTCATGCCTAAGACCCAGTAGATTGCTCAGCACATAATTTTTAAATAAGTGAACAAATGTCCAAGTTCATTGATTGAACATGTGTTGGGCATCAAATGTGTGTCAATGCCAAGTATAGCCAGGCAGCTTCCTTCGTGCCCTCCAGGGGCCTTTCTCAGGCCCACCTCTGTCCTGGGGTGCTCAACAGACCAGCCTTTCTCAAGGCAGATCCAATTCCCACACTCCCCTGGTTCTCCTCTGATCTTTCTGATGTGCCTCTTCAGATGCCTGGTTGAAAACCCGACCCCCCAGGATCATCGTTCCACATAGTTGAGCCTCCTTGCAGCACACGGCCCACAGCGTGCAGTGCCTGAACCCTTCACTTCCCTTCCTTCTGCCCACACCTGGCCCATGGGTGCTGGCCATGCTCTACCTTCCAGACACTGAGCTAAGCCACAGGGATCCAAGGGAGGATCCCTTGGATTCAGGACTCACCGCTGGGATGTGTCAGCTCCATCTCTAAGTTGGTGTGTCCTAGAGATGTCTCCTTCCTGACCAGCCCCCCCATACGTAAGGCATCTTCGGTCAGTAGTAGGTCCTGCCTTTAGAAATAGCTCCTCAGTCATCCTTGTCTGTCCCACACCCAGAACCGTGCCATTTTCATCTCAGGCCTGGACGGTGCATCAGCTCTCCACCTGTCCCTCTTCCTTCCAACCTTCCAGCCGCACCAGCTCCATCTTCCCCAAGATGCTGAGTGGAGCTTGTCAGCCTGGCTTCCAAAGTTTCTACCGTCTGGCCACCTGGCACCTTCTGAATTGTTTTCTCTGCCTCCTGATCTCCCACTGAGACCGCTCAACCCTCCACGATTTTATCAAAAGAAAAGTCGCCTCATCCGCCATTGAAACTAAGCCAACTCTTTATGCTCTTGCTAGATCTTTCATCTTGTGTTTTTACCTTAAACTGAAATTTTTGTAAAATTGAAATCCTCCTCCCCCCCCCCCCGCCCTTTAAAAAATTTTACAAGACGCAACAGATGCTCTTTACAGAACCTACAGAAACATTGGAGAAAAGCTTTATCATCTCACCCTCCGGTAACTAATAATAACTAAGCAATTACAATCAACTGTGACTTCCGCGACACACGTGCTTTCCTGAGCACGCACGTTGAATGTGTAGTAGTTATGGGAATTGGTGAGTTATTTTTCACACTGTTCCATCAACTCCAGTCCTCATTCACTTTTGTCTCCCACGTGGCACCTGACATAACACTGCTGCCTAGAAGGGCTCTGTTGGCTGTTCAGCCAATGTAAGTCGGTCTCAGCAAAGGCGAGCTCATTGATCGAGTGTAAACAAGCAAGTGATGTCAATGTACACATTTCAGAAAGTGAAAGACGTGACTCAAAGGAAATGTGCAGCCAGCACCCATGAGAGGTGTGAGCGGCTCGCGAGCGAGGGAAGCAGCAGGGCGGCAGAGCTGGCTCAGGAGTGGGGAAGGGCGGGGGAGGGCCCTGGCTCAGATAAAAAACCGACGTGAGTCCTCCAGGGTGGTGAGACCCTAACTTTGGGGGATTATTTTTCCTACCAAACGAGATTGCTTGTAATTTATGAACCTTCTACGAGTTAGCATCTAACTTTACAGTATCTGGCCCCTAATTAAGAACAAATAGTAAATCAACCCAGTAGCAGCCCCTAGAACGAGGGTCGGCAGATGTCTTCTGTGAAGGGCCACAGACTAAAATAGCTTCAGCTTTGTAAGCTGTTTGGCCCCTGTCACGACGAGGCGACCTGCGTAGCACAGAGCTGCCATCAGGAACGTGTCAATGGCTGTGTTCCTCTAAAGCTTTATTTATCAAAAACAGGCCCTGAGAGGCAGATCGCTGACCCCTGTCCTCCTCGTTAGCCACACGATCCTAGATCCTCCGCGGCCCTGTGGGGCGGTGCTCTGGTTTGACTTGGAAAGTGCCCATAGCAGGCTTTGGGTCTTATTCCCAAATTTTAGGTCATTTTTCTTAACAGTTTCACGGGCCCACATCTCTTAGATACCAGCTCCCAGACGTTTATCATTTGTCAATAGGGTAGTAAAAGTAAAATAATGTTTCCTAGGAGCGCAAATAGTATTTAAGATCGGTCCGTGTTTAATGCAGATTTTCCATACGAGAGTTCTGCAGCCTCAGCTTCAAATAACAAAGAGATCAGATTCCACCTCGAGGACACAGGCGTTCAAGGACTGCTTACTGGAGGAATTTCAGAGACAGATGAGGTCTCGTTATCCTTTTCAGACCAACAAAGCTCTCAGGATTTTCATACGCCCCTGTATCCCGTTTGTATGGAAATGACGGCTACGTGCAAGGGTATCATTAAAATCAAACACAGAACCAGTACACGTGGAACCAGAACGAGGGTCACATTTTTCTGAAATGCAACGGGAGCAGTTTCATTTCAACAAAACCACATTACCCGTAAGGTGGAACTAATATTATTCGATTGAGTATTCTTGGGTTGGGGTAAGAGCTGTAAGCCAGTGTTTATACCTTGTTTTATGCTTGTATACATTTAAATAATATTAGAATAAAAATAACTTGAGTCAATATCAAGGGTCTCTTAGAATTGGAGTCTTTCTCCATGTGTGAGAAAATGCCACATTCGACCATGTGTTTCATCTGTCACTGGCTCAACAAAATTACCTGAGTCCACTTCCCGATAACCGGCGAGGTGTGTGCTTCCTTTTCTCCCCTTTGCCTTTGATTTGTCCCCAAAAGCTTAAAGCATTCCTCTCCAGTCTTCACACAGATGGGCTGACAGACTCCAGAAAGCCCCTTTTTTTTTTTTTTTTGGAGTGTGTTAGCTGCTTATTAGGTGTCTGCAACTTTTGGCAGAGATAGAAGCACCAGGGATCCTTCCTTGTTTGAAACTGGGTTGCTCTGAAGTTCGATTTAACATTTGCTCCCATAACACTCTGTATTCGAGCCTTTTTTTTTTTTAATCTTCTCCTGATAAGCAGCTAGCATGCTTAGTAAGGAGTATTCTTTCACAAATGTAAATTCTCCAGGAAGAGAAGCGCTGATTTTAAAGCATTTCAGGCTGCGCCACCACAGAACCTGCACCCATACTCCACTGTTTCCAGATCAATCCTTCCACCCCGGCTTCCCCATTTCTGGTGTCCCCCACATGCCTAAGACCTGTTAGTGCCATGGTCGTTCCTTTGTCTTTCAAAAGAATCTGTCCCTTTTCAGGGTTACATGACTGAGTTTTGTTTTGAGTGTCCAGTTTTATTATGCATAGGAAGTAAATCCAGTAAGTACATTTTCCTGATAGAATTAAGCTGTGGCAGGAATCAGATCAGCAACTTTGCAAATGAACGAAGATGGTCCTATTGGTCACCTGAGTTCATCGTCTTCTGGAATCATTTACTCAGTTCTGCCGATTGCCTATGTTCTCCTTCCTTTTTTTTTTTTTTTTCTTCAGTAAACCATTACAGTAAATCCTTCGGCGAAGTTTGCCTACTGTTTCCTTTTGGAAGTAGGCTGAATGTTCTTGCCTCTTGCAGAATGACAGGGTACAGACCCACAGCTCTAGGTCAGTTAAGTTAATGCCATTTGAACAGGACCCGACAGTCCCGTGCCGAAATGGGCCCTTGTCATATTGTACAAAGTGCCGCTGGACTCCTTGCTTAAATTTGATCTTTGTAAATGTTTCATGACCACTCCAGAAGTCACATGATCAGCAGCTAGAGGAAAGCATCTTAAACATTCCTCTAGAGGATCACGTCTACCGAAGTACGAAAGGGAGCTCTGAGAGAGAAAAGTAATGAGTGAGGTGGGTATAGACAGCTGGGTAGCATTGATTCTCTTGCTACATTTTGCTTGGGATCTGATCCTCTTCTTTGCCTATAGCAAGTGACCATTGGCTACACAAAGTAGTAACTGAAGGGATTTCTAAGGCACTCACGTGCATTTGCCACCTAATAGCATGTAAGCCTCTTGGAGATAAAGCTGGTTTCCACCCAAAACCTCGTGCAGGGGGTGCTCATCTATGTTTGTCAATAAGCGTAAAAATAGCTAGCATTTACTGAGTTGCTCTTTTTTTGTGTACCTGGCACTTTTCAAAGATTTTATTTATTTATTTATTTATTTATTTATTTATTTATTCGTGAGAAACACAGAGAGAGAGAGGCAGACACCTAGGCAGAGCGAGAAGCAGGCTCACTGCAGGAGCCTGATGCAAGACTTGGTCCTGGGACTCCAGGATCACACCCTGAGCTGAAGGCAGACGCTCAACCACTGAGCCACCTGGGTGCCCATATACCTGGCACTTTTCTGAGCCCCTTCTATATATCAACTCATGTAATCTTCATAAGGACCACGAAAAAATTCTTTTTTTTTTTTTTTAATGAAAAGAGCAAGTCAAAGAGAAGTTACTCAGCTTTCCCAAAGACACATAGCTTATCCTCAGCAGAGCCAAGGTTCAAACCCAGGCGGCTGGCCCCCATCACCCCCACCTCAGTTTCCTCTGACTCAGGCCTGGATCATTTATTTACAATGTTTCTCACACCAGAACATCAGGAACCCCATGTGCTTCTTTTCCTCCCTCACCCACCATCTCTGATCCATCTCCCTTCCCAGAGCATCCAGCACACAGTGGAGACTTGGGTGGTTTTTGCTAAGTGAATGACCTCCGTGGAGGCAGAGGTGGACATGCCACATTTCAGTCCCCTCCACCTCAACCCAAGCAGGCTGGAAGGTGGGTGGAGCATCTATGCCGGCGGAGAGGTCTGGGCTGGTGGGACAGGCAAGCCTCAGGTCCTCAGCTCCTGCCCAGCGTAGCAGCAGCTCTCGCGTGGCCACTTGGAAGAGTGAGCTGGCTGGCTGCCCCACTCAGAATGCTGGGCCTTTAGCAACCATCTGATGAGGAGAGAGGGAGACCTAAGAACTGATACTAAGAACTGAGTGGGAGCATGGGCCTGAAATACAGAATGAAACGAGCTACCACACAGTCTGGGTAGCCAGAAAAGTGGAATCGCCATGGTGCCATCTTCAGGAAGGTTCTGTGGACATGTCAGCCTACCCAATGGGCTCTGCAGCAGACCTGCCACGGGTAGGTTCCAGTGCCACCGAGGACCAGCCCCGTGGCCTAGGACAAGGAGCCTGATCTGTCCTCACTTGGTCAGCTATAGAGGGGGAAGAAGTATAGCAGTATCTACCCCATAGGCTATTGAGAGGAGTAAACAGGTAACGCATGTTTAGCACATGCCTGGCTCGTTGTCAGCACTTGAAAAATAGTCCTAATACTTGGCAGTATCGGTAGAGTAGAGCAGATGTGGTTATGGCTGCTGATGTCATGACCAGAAAATTAGGATCACAGAAAGGATAAGGACGACCACGGGGTACAGACTGACTCTGACCTTTGGGGCCCTCACATTCTGTCTCTACTTGTCTTCCCAGCCTCGGTAGCACCTTCCACTATGTACCTTGTGCTACATCCCAACCCAGCTTCTCCCCTTCCATGAATGCTCCATGCTCTTTCCTTACTGTGTGCTACTCCTCCTCACTCTTCCATACTCATGAGTTCCTCTCCATCATGATCCTTCCCTCTGGCGCTTGGTCTGTGGAGCTTTCCCTAATTTCTTAAGTCCAGGGCTCTCCTTAGTGCACTAAAGCACTCCCTGCATTTTCATGTGTGTGTGTCCCTACTCTAGGTGGCAGACTTCTTGAGGACAGGGATCTTCGTGCAACCTGGGCTCATACTGCACCTGGCATATAGAACATGTGCATGCATGGATAGGTGGATGGGGGATGGGTAGATGATGGATGGATGGGTGGATAAGGGATGGATAAAGGATGGATGGATGGTGGATGAATGGAGGGTGGACGGGTGGATAGATAGATAGATGGATGATCAATGGTAATAGAGATGAAAATTCAAATGTTGTTGCAAAAAGAATCCCAAAGATGGAATGAGAGGTTAAAAGGTGTATAAAGAGATGTCATGGGATCAAATATAAGAGAAATGCTTCCATACACAGAAGATGCTTATGACTGCTTAAGCTCCCTGAACTAGACGTTGGGAAACAAGAATGTTCTTTAGCACCAATCTGTAAGGTCACACACAGGTAAGGCCTGTGTGCTTCTTCCAAGAAGAGTGCCTGATACATTATAGGTCTAAAGTAAGCCTAAATGACAGATGGATGGACAGACTGATGTGTTGATGCCACATTCAATGAGTTTGGATGAGAGGTATTTTCAATATGCATTTTGTTTTAGGCAGTAATATGAGACCACCCTGAATCCTGAAGACTTTTTCAACAGTGATGTGGCCAAGAAAATTAGGGCATGCTCAGTGGTATATGTGGTATCTAATAAAGGTTCACAGAAGAGCACTTTGATCTGGGTTGTAAACTTAGAATAGCATTCAACTTTTGGTTCTCAGTATCTGCTTCTAACATATTTTTCCTTCTGAGCCAGATCAATTGAGGGAAAGAAACTGAGGGATGCATGATACGGAGGCTGGGGGTGGAAGGAAGAGGACAGAGAACACATCACAGTGTTTATTAAGTAGCTTCTGCTACGTAGGGTAGGGCCGGCTGTACTCACTGATCCTTCAGACTGGCTTTTTAAATGACGTCAGCCTCAGAACTGTGAACCTCCTCTGCGGAGACTTGAACCACCACTCGGGTCAGGTGCCTGATCAGAGCTGAGCAGTCTCTGAGCTAAATCAGATGGATGCCTCTCCTTGGATCCTCATCCTGCTCGCCGTTAGCAGGAATGATGAGCTTTGAGCTTTGAGGACGGTATCCACTGAGACCAGGTAGAGCATGACTCCTGCATGCACATTTACCTTGATCTGGGGGAACAGGATGTGAGGGGTCTTCAAATCACCTTTAACTTGAGCTCCAGCAAGAACTTAAAACACAGGACGCTGGTAGGTGTGCGATGGTTGGCTTGTTCCTGCCAGCTCCCCTCATTTGTGTGCATGGGTCAGCTCTCTTCTCCTGTACCTGGTCTCTTTGAAGTCACTTTCAAGTGTCAGAGGGCTGGTTACTTTACCACTGTCCCCAAGGGCAGGGAGACTGTTGCCTCAGAAGTGGAGTTTCTAGCCAGGGACATCCCAAGGGAGAGCCCTTGGGCACCTTCCCCGGGCTCTGTACAGGTGTGGGACACAGCTCCTTGCTGAGCCCCCCAAATGCCTGCGTGTCAGCCTTCTGGTTTCCTTGGCTTTCAAAAGGAACTAGAAGGAAGGCCAAAATCATTTACCGAAATGCCCCCAGCAACAAAAAGACACCTGATACTTCATTTCCTTCACAGTTGGGGAGAGCTTAAAAAAAAGAGAAGGAATGAGAACAATAAAATCACAGTGGAGACTGTCTTGCCCACGAGAGCCATTCCTCAGGGGACTCCTGTCCTTTGTTGTCTCTATAATTTGAGACGAAATATAAAAAGTTTACCAATGTAGCCGTTCCCACAGTGCAAAAGATTTGTAAATGTAAACAGCACCCAAATGTCAGAACGAATGAAATATTTAATTATGACATCACTCTCATCATCAGCTTAACAACAGCCCAGGGAAAAGCCACCCTGCCAGGAAAGGTGCTGGTCCCAAGAGAAGGCCACACAGTTTGGGATCTGAAGCCAGGCCTTGTTCGATCTGCCCCTACCTGGTGACTGTGGCCTTCGGAAAGCATGTTTGCCCACTGGGCCTCAGTTTCCCCATCTATAAGACCAAGATGTTGGTACCTGTGTGTCAGAGCAGTCTTGGAGACAAAATGAAGACGGGACATGGATGAAAGTGCACGTTTGCGGTCAGTCCCATCAAAATGTCAGCTCAACAGGATTGGGTTTAAAGAGCCTGAGGGATTGTCCCAGGGAAGTAAACTCTCCTTCCTGTGGACAGCTGCCCAGCCAGACACGTCACTTGAACTTTTCCATTGACAAAGCACCATGTCCCTGTTACCCAGTTGCAGATGCTCCTTTGTTCATCACTGGCCACATACTCGACTCCCCAGACGTAATGGTTGCTAACTAGGGTAACCGAGTTTTGCTGTCCCGAGCGGATTGCAGCACGAGGACCCGGCGGCCACACATTGCAGGCTGACAGTTGGAAGGGAGAAGTCAAAGTTGTAGAGATGAGTTTCCTGATAGAGGCCTGGCTGGCGTCCGCTGACTCTCATTCCAGAATCCGTGGGAGTGCAGGGCAGGAGCAGCAGCCCTCTCCGGCTCCTCCTCCCCGTGGGGCCTCAGCAGTGACATTCCAGATGCAGGGCAGTGACTCACCATTTACAATGCAAATCCAGACAGAACATTTAAACAAAACATCATCACCGAATGTTAGAATTACAGGGGACGTCGACAGTCACCCAGTTCATTCCCCTGGCTAATCTTTAGATATTTTTGAAAAGATTCCCTCCGAGGGTTCATTGGTCCCAGAGACAGGGAGCTTGCTCTCATCTGAGATGGCCTGTTTCATGAGACACCAACAAGGCTGATAAAATGATCGCTTAAGATGAATTGACCGGGGCAGTGTCATTCCGGCCCCCTGGAAGTTTCTGTTCCTTGTCACTCACATTGTCCCTCACGGGATGACACCTGTTAACCTGCCATCCTAGATGCTCCCCCGCCTGTGTGCTCCTGTGTGTCAGCCTGACCATTTGGGAAGGCTTTCACTCTAACTTCCCCTTGAAGCACTCACCTTAAGCATATAATAGAGAACAGTTGGCTCCATCATATATTTGCTAAAAAGTACCTTCCTCTGGCCTGAAAAAATAGATGGGAATAGAACATAGATGCCCCAGCATTCCTTAGCTCTTGCCAGGTGGGAGCACTGTGTTCAGAAAAAGGTGCCATCATTTGCTTCTCTATCAGAGTTATTCTGTTTAGACCGAAGTGTGCAGCCCTGGCTGGCAAACAGAAATCCCAAAAATGAAAGCCCAAGCATAAATTCAGACTTTCTTCATTTCGCACCACTCTTAAGAAATGCAGTGTGGTTTGAAAATGCAGTCTAGTGGCAACATCTTTGTTGCTTCGTGGACTCCAGAATAAGCAGTATTTTATGACATACAGATAAACCAACAAGCCATCCTTTTTTAATTTTTTTTCAACAAGCCATCCTACATCATCACTCAGAGATGTGAGCTAGGACTCAGCTCCGCATTGTCAAATCCAGACCATCATGTAGGGCAGTCCTGAGTAAGACATGAGGCTCAGAAATAGAAAAATTATGGAATCCTGCTTATGCCTTATTAGATAAGGGGATTTAATCCAATCAAAGCTTATGTTCAAGCTGCAATGTTGGCTTTTGTCTATAAATCTTTCAGGAGGCTTCCCTTCTTGCCCACGTCCCAGCAGGTAGGATGGTGTTGGTCACTGATGTGTAGTTTTTGATACTCACATGGGCCTGGAAGGATGGCGGAATGATGCCATCATATTATCTGCGTTGTGCATGTGCAGAGGGAAGGGGAGGCGGCTGGGCAGGACTTGAACTCTGGTCTTCCCAGGTGGATCTCTTGTACTTTCTGTTTCCTAGTGCCACCCTGAGGTTTGTTTTTCCTGCAGGATAGTTGTCAACACACAAAGCACAAATGTTGGAAAGATAACACTGACGAGTGATAGCCAACAGGAAGATCACTGAGTTGTGGATACTCTACATTTTTTTAAAAGATTGTATTTATTTGAGAGAGAGATAGTGAGAGAGAACATGGTGGGCGGGGGGAGAGGGAGAGGGAAAAGCAGGCCCCATGCTGAGCAGAGAGCCCAATGTGGGGTTCAATCCCAAGACTCTAAGATCATGACCTGACCCGAAGGCAGACACTTAACCGACTGAGCCACCCAGGTGCCCCTGGATACCATACTTTTGACAAAACCACGTACTATAAAACCGAAGGCCTATGCTGAATCCCTTCATTCTAATCTAGAAAATGTCATTCCTAATTTGTGAAATATGATACAGCATTTTCCATTTCTTCATAAAAATTGGGTATACTTAAGTCTAAATAAATCACATTTGGAAGATTAAGGTAATAATGAATGTTTAAAGCCTGAAATCTGAGCAGGATTAATAAGCTTTGTGTCATATTAAAAATTTGAGACCACTTTTATGTAACATTCGAGAGCTGTGAGTTTTCTGTAGAGAATCCCATCAATACTTAGGAAAAATAATAAAGCCTGTGGTAGGTTAATTTGTTGGTATTATCTAAAAGTTGCTGATGTATCGAAAGAGTTTAATGGCACAGAAATATAATTGAGCAGTTTCCCTCATATCTGGTAGTTCCATTCTGCTGTTCCTGGATCAAGAGGGCACTGGGGAGAAGGAACAGAAAATAAATCTTGGAAAGAGCTGAAACGTGTCCCTTCCGTGGGACAGCGTTCTGGTTCTGGGACAGATTTGGTAGGACTAAATCCACATTCCCCGGCTCATGAGTTATGGTGTTAAATAAAGATTTCGTGGCCCTTTTGGAGAAAAGCAAGCATAATATAAGGATAGCAATAATGTAAGGCAAGAATATTAGATAATTCATTATGTTATATAGTCATTTCTGAAATGTGGACTTCGGAACATTTTGTGATGCCAAGTTTTAGAGTGTTAGTCACAGGACTCAGGACTAGATTCTTCTATAGTTACATGTAAATTGTGGATGTAAATAACATCTCTGTGTTTGGATTTCAAAACATGCTATCATTTATCCATTTTCCCATCATCCATTCACTGAACTTTTGTTGGATGCCTGTCATGTGGGCTTCGGGAGAACAGCTGTTGTTTCTGCCACTTGGGGCAAGATGAAACCGCATCTTACTCTTTATCGTTGTCATGTCCTCAGCACTTCGGATAGTATGTGGGAACAGAGGAGACATCCAAGAAAATAGATGAGTAAGTTAATAAAAGTAGACCTCTTAAAAGGACGGGATAAACGTGTAAACGTAGGGACTATCCCACACTTGCCAGATACATCTTCAGAAAACCTGTGCTTTAGTGTTTGCCCCCAAATGCCTTTTTCACCTCTGTTTTGCTCTGCTCACAGAGTGTTTAAATGGGAAGGCAAGAAGCCAAACTATCCTGTTTGAAGTCATCATCCTGGGACTGGGGTGAGGTGTTTTGAAATGTAAAATCAAATCAAAACCACAACAATGTATTACCTCACACCAGTCAGGATGGCTCTTCTCAATAAAACAAGATCTCTGCACTCCCGTGTTCATTACAGCATTATTCCCCAATAGCCAAAATACAGAACAACTTAAGTGTCCCTCAGTGGATGGATGGATCGAGAAAATGTGGTGTGTATACACAATAAATATTATCCGGTCTTAAAAAAAGAAGAAGGAATTCCTGTCATTGGCAACAACATGGATGAACCTAGAGAAAATTATGCTAAGTGAAATAAACCAGACAGAGGGAGACAAATACTCCAGGGTATCACTCATCTGTGGGATCTAAAAACAAACAAAAGGTCAAACTCTGAAACAGAGAGTAGAGAAGTGGTTTCCAGGGCCTGGAGGGGTGGGGAGGAGGGGAAAATAGGGAGAGGCTGGTCAAGGGATACAAACTTTCAGTTATAAAAGAAAGAAGATTTGAGGATTAAATGTATAACATGTTAACTCCAAGCAATGACACCCTATTAGGAATTAAAATCTGTGAAGAAAGTAGATGTTCATAAATATGTGAAGTAATGGACGCACTTCTATCCATACCAGAATATATGAAAGTGTTTTTAGCGCTTCTGGCTTTTTTAAATTAGGTGTCTGGGGGGATCCCTGGGTGGCTCAGCAGTTTAGCGCCTGCCTTTGGCCCAGGCGTGATCCTGGAGTCCTGGGATCGAGTCCTGCATCGGGCTGGAGGGCTCCCTGCATGGAGCCTGCTTCTCCCTCTGCCTGTGTCTCTGCCTATCTCTCTCTCTCTCTCTCTCTGTGTGTGTTTCTTATGAATAAATAAATAAAATCTTAAAAAAAAAGATTTAAAAAAAATTAGGTGTCTGTTACATTCTAGACACTGTTGATAAGTACCCTCTGCTATGGGACACCTGGGTGGCTCAGCGCTTAAGTGTCTGCCTTCCAGCTCAGGGCATGATCCTGGATTCCTGGGATCGAGTCCCACATCGGGCTCCCTGCAGGGAGCCTGCTTCTCCCTCTGCCTGTGTCTCTGCCTCTCTGTGTGTCTCTCATGAAAAAATAAATAAAATCTTAAAAAAAAAAGTACCCCCTGCTGTAATACTACTCCAAACTTAACTATCAGATGTATGGGGCAGCCCCGGTGGCACAGCGGTTTAGCACCGCCTGCAGCCTAGTGTGTGATCCTGGAGACTCCAGGATCGAGAACCAGGATCGAGTCCCACGTTGGGCTCCCTGCATGGAGCCTGCTTCTCCCTCTGCCTGTGTCTCTGCCCTTCTCTCTTTCTCTCTCTCTCTCTGTCTCTCATGAATAAATAAATAAAATCAGATGTATGATGGTCTCGTGCACTTTGCCTCCCCATATTTGTGTTTTTGAATAGAAATGTTCGTGGCAAGCCATATCCGAGGAAACTCACTAGTCAACAGGCAGATGAGTACGTCCCAGCAGGGCCACCATTGCCTACACTCGCCATCTCCGTATCCAGCCATCACCTTCGTGGGATGAATTGCATTGTCAGCATCTTGTGGGGCTAAATTTCAACCTTGATCTCTTTCCCTAATTAAGTTCTTTAAATGCCTTCAGAAGGATTATGCTCTGCTGCTGCTCCCAGAGAGAAAGGCCTTCTGCAGGCAGCAGGCTGAGGGTCACGGAAGCTCCCAGGGGATCTCAGCTCCTTCCAAGCCAGCAGTGGTTCCTGCCACAACTCAGGAAACCAGAAGGACTGCCTCTCGAGGCCTGATATCTTTTGACTTTCAAAAGCATCTGGCTCATTTCTAGGTGAACTAGTATAACATCAGTTAGGACAAACATAAAGCCGCAGTTCTAACCAAATAAGAAATAGGGATAAAACCCCACAGCACATCTCTCTTCTGGCTCCTTCACTTCCAACTGTTTCTTCTCTGACTCACTGGTCTTTCACTCTCCCAACACAGTGCCTGATACGCACTGGCACTTATTTATAGATTCTTGAATAATTAAGTAAATGGATGAATGGGTGGACATACAAATACCATCGCACTGATGAACAGTAGGAAGAGGTGCCATATAATGTAAATCATTACAACTCTTGGAATTATTCTGAAGAATTGATGAGAGCATGACCACAGTCCCACTACAGCATAGTCTGCTTTGGTATTTATTAGATATTTTATTTATTCTTGTGTTAATAAACTACTAGAGCTTTGTTCAGAAAATAGTATCCACGATTTAAATTAGCGGGGTAAACGTAACATCTAAAATGTCCTTGTTCAAACTGTATTTGTACTTTTTCCTCTTCTAGAACATTTTTGGCTAATTACTCAATAATACAAGCATGCTAGGTATAATTACAATAACTATGGCCCTCTCTCCAGAGCTCTAGTACCACATTGGGAAATGTAAACCAATAAAATAACAAACTTACTCTTCATTAACTTTCTTTCTGAGAAGCTTCTTTGTACATGATACGGTTTTACAATTGAATAGGGAAAAGGATCGATGGCTTCCAATGCAAAAGCAAATTAAAACTTCATGAATATTTATATAAAGAATATGAGGAACTTTACTACTTTGCTTTAAATTCTTTTGGACCAGGTGCTAGACAAGCAAATACTGGGGCTTATCTTAAAAAAAAAAAAAAAAAAGATTGATACACATTGCTGTGGATATTTGTATTTTCACCAAATTCATGTTTAAATCCTAACCCCCAAAGGTGATGGGGTTAGGAGGTGGGGGAGCCTCCAGAACTAGGATTTCTGTAAATGTCTGCTATTTATAAGCCACTTAGTCTGTGGCCTTCTGTTACAGCAACCCAAATAGACCACAACACATATTATAGGATTATTAAGCTTACCTTTTATACTCAGATTGCCATATTTTTTCCTGTTTACCATTTCAGTGCTTTATCTTTGCTTTTTCCTGGGTATGGTAATCAGCCTTACACATCACCCATGTACAGACATGCATACACACCTGCAAGTGCCAAACCAGTACAGTGATGCTTGAGATTGGTTGCCGGTGTGTCCTTCCAGAACCAAAAAGCCTGGCTTTTGGAATGCAGAACACCCCGAAAGGTTTTTCTTACCATAAGCCTTGCTATAGCTTAGACCTTAAACCCTGGGGTCAGTACACTCTGATTCTCATCTTATTTCAGCTGCTTCCTAGAAGTATGACCTTTAGAACGCTCTTCATCTTTCCAGGCGTAAGTTTTCACGTGTGAATTAGGATAAGAATTAATAATAATCCTGGGGTTATTGTAAGGATTACAAATGCTTAATATAGCACCTGGGACACGGCACTCAGCCCAAATCATTTCTGTTATTTGTAGTAATACTCTCTGTTTCACATCTGTATCATTTAGATGGGTATTGAATGGGCTTTACAGCCTAAAGAATATTTCTTGTTGAAGACTAACCTCTACATGTGGGTTGTAGAATATCCTGAAAGAACTTCTCTGAAGGCAAACAATAAGACTGAGGAGGAGCATCAGAGTCAAACTTGCATCCCTATCCCAATCCTACAGATGACTCCTTCACTTTCAAGCCTCACTGGGCCCTATATGAATTGCTAGCCCAGCCTTTACAACACTTTATTTACATTTGTATACATCCAGGTCACCCCCACTAGACTAGAAGCATCCCTGAGTACATGAACTCATCTAATTCATCTTTGTATCCCCACCATCCCAGCCTGGCATTTGGAGGCACTCAATATTTATAGGATTGATACCTAATGTTGAACGTAGTCAAACGACAGAGTATGTGTGACTCGACGTTTTTGAGCATTCAAATTATAACCAATTTTTCCCCACAAGGTCAAAATACTTCTAAGTCACTTCAACTTTCTCTCTCACACAGAGTTTGTTTTATATCACACAGTCCTTGCCACTCTCGGTAGGTGGAAGACTTAGGGATCCAATTTGATTCTGACCAATTCAACCAGTGCATTTTGAGTTCAGTGGATAAAGAAAACATTGCAGAAGCTTAAGGTGCACAACCTGTGGATTTGATAAATTTGCATATTGCAATGCAATGACCTCCATAGTCCAACATGTCACATAATTTATAATTTCTTTTTTGCAATGATAACAATTAAGATCTAGTCCCTTAGAACTTTGAAGTTCATAAGACAGTATTATTGACTATCATCACTGTGTTGCGCATTAGATTTTCAGGACTTACTCATCTACTAGTTGCAAGTCCTCCCCTTAAACAACATCCCCCCAACTCCCCCTGCCCCTAGCCCCTGGTAACCACCAGTCTACAATCTGTTTTCAGGAATTCAGCTTTTTTAGATTCCACAAATAAGTGATATTGCATGGTATTTGTCTTTCTCTCTCTGGCTTATTTTGCTTCATATAATGCCCTCAAGGCTTGTTGTCACAAATGGCAGGATTGCTTTCTTTCTCATGGCTAAAAGATATTCCAGTGTGTGTGTGTGTGTGTGTGTGTGTGTGTGTGTGTGTTTATGGGTGTGTACACACACCATATCTCCTTTTTCCATTTGTTTACTGACAGACACTTAGGTTGTTTCTGTATATTGTTATTGAGGGTAACACTACAGCGAACTTGGGAGTATATGCAGATGTATCTTGCATATCCTGTTTCATTTCCTTTGGATCTATACCCCGAAGTGGAATTGCTAGATCATATGGTATTTCCATTCTTAACTTTTTGAGGAACCTCCATACTAGTTTCCATAGTGGCTACACCAATTTACATTCCCACCAACAGTGCACAAGTGTTCCCTTTTCTCCATATCCTTGTGGACATTGATTATCTCTTCTACATGGCCGACATTCTAATAGGTGTGAAACGGTATCTCATTGTGGCTTTGATTTGCATTTCCCTGATGATGAGTGATGTTGAGCACCTTTTCATGTACCTACCAGCCATGTGGATGTCCCTGTTGGAAAAAGGTCTGTTTAGTTCCTCTGCCATTTTAACATTAGATTGGCTTTTGAGTTGTATGAATTCTTTATATATTGGGATATTAACCCCCTTTTTTGATATATGGTTTGCAAGTATTTTGTCCCATTCTGCAGGTTGCCTTTTTATTTTGTTGTTTCTTTTGCTCTCTAGACACTTTTTAATTTGTTGTGGTCTCACAAGTGGATTTTTGCTTGTTACTTGTGCTTTTGGTATCATGTGCAAAAAAAAAATCATTACTGAGGCTGCGATGTCAAGAAGTTTTTTCCGTTTTCTTCTAAGAGTTTTATGGTATCAGATCTTCTGTTTAAGTCTTTAATCTATTTCTAGTTAATTTCTATGAGTGGTATAAGAGTCCAATTTACTTTTTATGCATGTGGTTATCTAGTTTTCCCACCACAATTTGCTGAAGAGACTGTCCTTTCCCCATTGAGTGTTCTTAGCTCCCCTGTCAAATACTAGTTGACTGTATATGAGGTTTATTTCTGGGTGTCTATTTTTTTTTGTAAGATTTTATTTATTTATTCATGAGAGACACAGAGAGAGAGAGAGAGAGAGGCAGAGACACAGGCAGAGGGAGGAGCAGGCTCCATGCAGGGAGCCCCACGTGGGACTCGATACTGGGACTCCAGGATCACTCCCTGGGCCGAAGGCAGGTGCTAAACTGCTGAGCCACCTAGGGATCCCCTCTGGGTGTCTATTCTGTTCCATTGGTCTATGTGTCTATTTTTATGCCAGTGCTATACAGCGTTTTAATTACTACAGCAACAGCGTTGTAGTATAGTTTGACATCAGAAAGGGTGATACCTTCATCTTTGTTCTTTCTCAGGACTGCTTTGGCTATTGGGTTTTAGTGTATTGTGGTTCCACCAAATTTTAGGATCACTTTTCCCATTTCTGTGACAAATGCCATTGGAATTTGGGCAAGGATTGCACTGACTCTATAGGTGAATTTGAGCAGTATGGATGTTTTAACAATGCTAATTCTTCTAATCCATGACAACAGAGTATCTTTCCACTTGTTTGTGACTCCTGAAATATCTTTCATTAAAGTCTTGTAGTTTTCATTGTACAGATCTTTCACTTCCTCGGTTAAATTTATGGCCAAGTATTGTTTTTGATGAAATCGTAAACGGAATAGTTTTTGTAATTTTTTTCAGATATTTCATTGTTAGCATATAGAAACATCACTGATTTCGAAATGCTGATCCTGCAACTTTACTGGATTCATTGATCAGTTCCAACAGTTTTTTGGTTGAGGTTTTAGGATTTTCTACAGATAAGATCATATCATCTATAAAGTTGACTTCTCCCTTTCTGATTTGGATGCTTTTGTTTCTTTGTCTTGCCTGATTGCTCTAAGTGGGCTTCCAGTACCATGTTGAATAAATGTAGTGAGATTGGACACCATTATCTTGTTCCTTAAGGGAAAAGCTTTCAATCTCTCACCATTGAGTGTGATGTTACCTGTGGGCTTGTTGTATATGGCCTTTATTATATTGAGGTATGTTCTTTTATACCCAATTTGTTGAGAGTTGTTATTATGAAAGGATGTTGTATTTTGTTAAATGTTTATTTTTTTTGCATCTATTGAGATGACCATAAGATCATCTTTTATCTTTTATTTATTTCTTTTATCTTTTATCTTTTATTTATCATCTTTTATCTTTTATTTATCATTTTATCTTTTATTCTAGTAATGAGGTGTATCACATTTGTTAATCTGCATGTATTGAACTATCCTTGCATTGCAGGGATAAATCCCACTTGGTTATGGCATGTAATCCTTTTAATACATTTTTGAATTTAGTTTGCTGATATTCTATTGAGAACTTTTGTTTCCATATTCATCAAGATTTTGGTCTATAGTGTTCTTTTCTTGTAGTGTCCTTATCTGGTATTTGACTTTATTATCAGAGTGACGCTGGTTTTGTAAAATGAGTTTGAAAATGTACCCTCCTCTTCAGTTTTTTGGAAGAGCTTGAGAACAATGGGTGCTCATTTTTCTTTAAATGTTTGGTAGAATTTATTGTAAAACTATCTGGTTCTAGGCTTTTCTATGTTGAGAGGGGGTTTTTTAAATTTTTTTTTATTTTTTTATTACTGACTTAAACTCTTCACACATTATTGGTCTATTGGAAATTTCAGTTTCTTCCTGATTCAGTCTTGGTAGGTTGTATATTTCTAGAAATGTATCTATTTCTTCTAGATTGTCTAATTTATTAGCATATAATTGTTCATACAGTTTTTTATGTGTCTGTGTATTTCTTTAGTGTCCATTGTAATGTCTTTCATCTCTGACTTTGAGGCTTCTCTCTTTTTCTCTTAGTCTCTCTCAATTTTTGTCAGTTTTGTTTTCTTTTTGAAAGCTAGTCTTAGTTTTGTTGATCTTTTCTATTTTCTGATCTCTGTTTTATTTATTTCCACTCTGATTTTTGTTATTTCATTTCTTCTGCTGACTTTGGGCTTAGTTTGTACATCTTCTGATTCCTTGGGGTAAAAAGTTCAATTATTTATTTTAGGTCTATTTTCTTAGTATATGTATTTATCACTATAAACTTCCCTCTTAGAACTGCTGCATTTTTAATGGACATTTATGACAATTTTTGGCAGGAATGATGAAAAATTTCCACACACTCCACTTATATTCATGAAATAAATGAATCAGTTGACTGGGAGCTGCCTGAGTAGATACTGACAGTTGCATGTCATATTTTCCAATTCACATGTAGTGGAGACATTTTCCCTTTTACTTTTCTACAAATCACCCACAGGAACATTTTTTGTAAAGTGTTCTGACATCATCTTTTTATCTCCTTTAATTTTTTTCTGCCTGCCGCCTGGTTTTGTTGTGTTCTAGGACTTTTGATACCATAAAAGAAGAGTAAGAAATGAACGATTATTTTTATGAGTGTACAAAGAAATGTGTTGCTTTTTTGGATATTGCTCTTGTGCATAAAAGAGACTCTGACACTTGCATAAGTTTTCAATTACTGTTTACAGAAACATCTTAAAGATGTTTATAGGGAAAAAACAGTCTTTTGATAAGGACTGATGTGAGCCAAAAGAGAAGCATAATGAGTATTTCTCAGGTTTTCTAACATGCTTGATTGATTTTAATTTTAGATTCAAAAATCTTTTAAATCATGAAAATATGAATTGATAACAGTACCATATTCTCTCATGAACAAAAATCCTCCAATATGGAGCTTCATAAGTATAATGGTATTTTTTTCCTTGATTGTTTGAAACTATGTTTATTTTCTACATAAGAGAGTAGATCTCACTTATACAAAAGATTTTTTTAAATATCTATAACATTTGACTTTGTCTAAGGTAGATACTGAGATGTTAACAAAGCCATTTTTCATGTCAGTGATAGCCATAAATATGACACAAAAGCTTACCCAATCGTTGTTAGCAAAATTTTTTTCCAAAACTAGAGACAGAAATTTTATTCAAATAAGATTAATGAATTAAATGGAATGAGCACATAGAGATTCTTATCTAATAAATCTGAATTAAGCCGCCAAAGACTTGATTGGCACATTGCTTGAATCCTAGTACCTCCAGTTAAGTGCAAAATCTTCCTTCTTTGTTGGCCAAAAGCCTGAAGGAATTCTGAAACAACAGAATCCCACCCTCTGTTACAGGATCATCAAGCATGAGGTAATCCTTGATTCCAGTATTTTATTTTATTTTATTCATTGTACTGTATTTATGTTTTGTTTGGTCATAGATTTGTATTGAGGTCCTCCCCAGGCTTCCTTCCCACATTCTTAAGCCAAAATGTTGTGTTTGTATTTTAAATAATCAGTCGAAAAAAGCCTCTTCCTTTCAGAGTCTCAAATCTTCACAGGAAATCTTGAAACAGGGTTTAGAGTCAGACTCATCTTGGTCCCAATCCTGGGTCTTCTATTTGCTACAAACAAACTATGCCAAACTATGTCTTTGTTCCTTAGTTGTCTCTTCTGTAAAATGGGCAGAATTATGGGACCTTATGAGTCTTTTTAGGTAGTAAATGAGAGCATGCTTAGCACATTCATGACACACAGGGGTTCAATGAATGGTGACCAGTGTCATTATACAATTAAAATGTTAATAATCAATAATTACCAGTGTCCCACATATCACCGGTATCAAATCTATCTTCTGATCTTTTGCTCCTTTTTTTTGTATTTACAATCTGATGATATTTTAAAATTTTCTTCCCAGGTAATTCTACATGTTTCTTGACAACCTGCCCTATCCTTTTCTAAAAGGCTCTCATAAACATTTCCCATAATGCGATAGCAACAATGTACAGCCTTAAATGAATAGCAAATGCATTCAACCTGGCTACCTTCTCTGTCTCCCTCCCTCTCCCTCCTCTTCTTCCTCTCTCTCCTACTCTCTCCCCATCTCTCTTTCTTACTCTCTCTCTCCCTCTCCCTCCCCCATCTCCCTCTGTCCTTCTCTCCCTCTCTCTGTGCTTAGCACACTCCTGCTCTAAAAATATAATACAATGACAGATTCATTATAGCATTAAACAAATAGGGAGGCTCTTATTTAAGTGAAAGGAGCCCTTTTCTGAAAGATTAGAAGCCATGACTATAGGTTTCTTTCTATACTTTCTCCGTGATGGTAAACACTTGGAGGAAAGATTCTATGGTCCACTGATAGCACATTGAAGAGTCACCTTTACATTTAACCGTGTAGACCCCCATACTTTAGGAGACAATGAGAGATTTTGTTAAAAAGCCCTTATGAATTAAGTTTTTATTCCAATTTCTTTTCTTTAAGGTCATTATTTTTAGACTAAAAGGTGATGATTGTATTTTAGTTACACTCCTGCTTCCTACGCAATAGAAACAAAAGACTCATATTACTCTGAAATAAAATAATACGGGATGTACTTAATTCTGCTACTTATTCTGAATACCAGATAGAATATGCCCTCAATCATGATTCAGAATTCTCCTCAGAATTGTGATATTTTGCCATTTCTGGTTTTATATTCTCTCTACCCTTCGTATGCTTTAAATTTCCTCTAGTGTCCTTATTTAAGATGACAGTAAACTCTACTTTATATCATATATAAATGAGACTACGAGGCCCCTACGAGGCCTTGTGATAATTAATCCCACGCTGAAGGATAACAAAGCCAGAATTTTGAATCATGGCTTTGGGCAGAGAACAGTGTTTACCCTTCTCACTTGAGTTGTGAATCTTTGAAGCAAAGGGCAGTGGGGCCCACAGAGGCCTTGAATGCACATTAACTCATGAGGCTCTTTCACCCCAAGAATATTCTTAGCTTTCTTGGGATTCTACTCAGTGTGTGCTCAGTGACATCACTGAGTTAACTCAGTGCGTGGTCTGATTTATTTTCCTAGCCAAGTTCCCTGACCCTAGACCTGAGGACCACAGTGAACTAAGTCCCTCGGAGAAGCTCTCTGTGGTGTGTGGGGTGAGGGTGAGGACAGCCGTTTCTTAATGCTGAGCTCGCACACAGGGAGTGTGGATTTCCATCTCATAGCTTTGGGGAGAAGACCTTCCAGGGCCCATATGCCAAAAGAAGGGAATAGAATCTCTTGCCCGCCTCTGGGTATTGAATGCCATCTGGGGTCCCTTGCATGATGCCATGGGCCCCATGGAATTCCAGAAGGAGCATGGAGAGCCTCTCTTCTCCCTCCACAACCAACGTGCAGGGCAGCCAAGCAGCTGGGCTGGTTTTCCAAAGTGCTGTACGATGCGATGCCTCTTCCGTGCCATCCGATGGGATGAGCAAGCCCTTCTCCCGATATCTCTCCGCCACAACTTTAGTCCCTGTCACCCAAGCATCACTTCTCTCTCACTCCACTCAAATGAAATAAGTGGATCATGCCTCGGAACTCCTTGTACTATTCCTCAATTGTTTTTGATGAGAGAAGAAGTTTTAGGGCATTTATAGGCAGTTTCCAAAGCAAATCCTGTACACAGAAAAAGGAAAACAGACTCGACGCTGTGTTTTTGGCACTCTTCACTGACTGTTTTAGGAACATATGTTTAAAATAAAAACCCTTAGAAATCTCTTCTTGGTGTTCCAGTGCTTTGCCTGTTTCAGTTTTTATTTTCTGAGCAATTGTTATTGTTACAATTAAATAATAATAATATTTTTTAACGTTGCCCTGCAAGCAGGCAGGCCAAGGCCACAGGAAGTTGAGATTCTAAGCACCTGGCCGTGTGGTCCAATGGCCTCTGGGTAAAGCGGCCTCCTGCAGGTCGTGTTTGCCGCTCGATGGTGTCCTCTCCCGTTTGTGAATGCGCCATGTCCTTGTGTGCACTGTCCTGTTTACTTGGTGTGGTCCCTTGTCAGGGGATGGAGGAGGCCATGCCATCATGTTTCTGACTATTCTTGCAGGACTCTGGCCCTGACAGTGGTCTCCACCTTCCACCCCCCACCCCGTGGCCCTGCCAGGTCCCCCTGATGCCCACCCAGTCTCCACCTGTCCCCACCCATGGCCCTGCCGGGTCCCCTCGATGCCCACATGGTCTCCACCTTTTCCCCACCGTGGCCCTGCCAGGCCCCCTGACGCCTACCCGGTCTCCACCTGTCCCCCGTGGCCCTGCCAGGTCCCCTGACACCCACCCGGTCTCCACCTGTTCCCCCCCAACCCCGTGGCCCTGCCAGGTCCCCCCAATGTCCGCCTGGTTTTCACCTGTCCCTCCCCTCGTGGCCCTGCCAGGTCCCCCGATGCCCACCCGGTCTCCACCTGTCCCCCCGTGGCCCTGCCTGGCCCCTTAATGCCCACCCAGTCTCCACCTGTCCCCAACCCCCGCCGTGGCCCTGCCAGGTCCCCCGACCCGCCCGTCTGGAGCCGACCTGCCTGGGCCGGCCCGGGCCGTGGGTGCCGCGGCGTGGAGCCCCCCAGGGAGCACAGGCGGCCTTGGCCCCCGAGCGAGCCATTCCATGCGAAGCATCCGTGGCAGCTCATCGCGGCCCCCCTGCTGCCTGTCCCTGGCGTGTCCCAACTCGGTACCGACCCCGCCGCCTTCTTCCCACCTGGGCAGACAGGACCCGCGGTTTGCCCGGCGTGGCCGCCTCTTCTGCTGTGGAAGGTTCAGGAACGGGGCGCAAGGCCCGGAGCCGGGCGGGGAGAGGGGGAGCCCGGGGCGCCGGTTCGTTGGGCCCCCTGAGCGGAGCCGGCCGGGCCCGGTCCTCATTCCCGTGCAGGACGCCCCTGGCGACGTCCAGGACACCTTCTTCCTTCCAGAAATGTGCTCCCTTGGTGGCCTGGGCCTGGAGGGCCGCAGGGCACCCGCGCGGCCAGGGAGCAGCTGTGCTCCAGAGGCTGATTGCACCGGGCGGCGGCGCTGGGTCCAGGGGACAGGGTGGCCGCGTGGACCGAGCCCACCTCACCGGCTTCGTGACCACCCGGGGAGCCCCTGCGGGCTCTGCCTGTGAGCAGGGGAGCGGGTGGCCCCGAAATTGCCGCTTGGTTGCCTCTCCTTCCAAATCCTAGGCTGTCTCTGAGGAGACCCTCGAAGAACATGCCACTGCCTTGCTCCTCATCCGATTTCCCCCTAGAGTAGCACCCACGGGTGTAGTTGTCCAGTGTGGACGCCACACAGCACCGTGGCCAGGTGATCGGCAGGGAGGGCCAGATGGACGCCACGCGTCGCCGCCCGGGGTACCCTGAGAAAGGCATAGGAAGACTGTGTGACCTCGCGGAATCACAAGCCACTCTCCGACCAACCCCACGCAAGGAACATTCTGTTAAACATCATAAAAGTCAAAGAAAAGCGGTAGAAATGTTCTCAGCCCGAGGAGGCTAAGGGTGACGAGTACAGGGTCAAGAGCAAAGGGAGACCGAAAACGCCCTGAGGCCAGCTCGTGGTGGATGGCTGCAGACTCTGCGAACGTGCTCCAACTCCCACTCTCACTGGGTAAACCCCAGGGCAGCTGAATTATTTCTCCAAAGTGCTAATAAAAAGAGGCAAAGGGACCCGACTGCCCAGAGCAATACCTGATCCCAGACTGGATCCCACCCTGGAGGAGGAGCGAGGTCGCGAAGAGCACCGCGGAGTCCACTGTGGACGTGAGGATGTGAGCGCAAGAGGAGGCCGGGCCCCCCCACATCCGTGCCGCTATCACGCGGGGGACACGCGTGCTCATGGGAAATACACCCCAAGGCACGGAGGAGTGAGGCGTTGATGTGCGTGACTTACCCTCACATGGTCTAGAACAAAACTCGGGGGGGGGGGGGCAGTGAGGAGGGAGATCGTGAGGCCCAGCGAGCAAAGGCCAGCACAAAGGATAAAGCAAAGGGAATAGAACATAATGGACAAATGCTGCTTTTTCGAAACGTACCTTCCTGGGCCCAGGCCCCCCCAGGGGTGACTCCCAGGCCTAAGATGGGTCCACGCCCCTCGTGTGTTCTGAGGCTGTGGCCCAGGACCAGAGTCGGAAATTCCCCTTGTGTCTGGGCCCCCAGACCCACATTTCTCAGGAATGTCCTCCCAACGGCCCCAGAGACTCACCGGCATCATGATTGTTCACACTTTTGTTCCTCCATTAACTTTAAAACCCTTTTATTCTGAAACCTTCTAACCGTATTCTAGAGGAGAGAAAAGAGTATATTAATCCTCCCACATCCCAGTGGTTCTCAAGGGTGTCCCACCCCCAAGGGACGGGGGACAGTGTGGCTGGAGGCAATTTGCCCATCACAGCTGGGGATCCCCCCGTACTGGCCTGTGGAGGCCACAGGGGCTGCCAAACATCCTCCAGGCACAGGACAGCCTCCACCTCAGTTACCTGGTGCCACCTGTCAACAGAGCCGAGCTTGAGACACCTGCCGCCTGCCCTGCCCTCCCCCACCATGACCCAGAGTCATTCCATTTCAACACGTGGCCACACCTGTTCCTTCTGTCCGCCCCCATTCTCAGAGGTCATTTTAAGCCGACACCAGATACCATGTCATTTCCCCTCCGCACATCAATATGCGTTTCTGGGATAATGTGGAATTTCCTTATGAGACCACAGTGCCACTGTCACACCCAGCAAAATGAATAATAATTCCCTGGGACTGGTACAGATACAACCAGTCCAGATTCACATGTCCTGGGCCAAACAGTGACCCCGCAGGGAGCCCGCGGAGATGGGACTGGTTCCCCCTGGAAACGCCCACCCCTCACGGGGAAAAGTAAAGAGCCCCGACTTGACATTTTGCACATTTTCTAGTCTGATCCGTCTCTACAGCCTTCTGACATATAGGGTACATTGTTGTTTTGTGACCCCCAAGAAGTGTTGATTAATTCAATAAGCTTGTAGGTGATTATGGTATTTTTTCTATGAAACTATGTAGGAAAGATTACTGAAGCAGACCACTGTAAATTACATTTTTTAATCATTAAGTTGTGTCTTCCTCCTCCTCGATATAGTTAGCTGTTTCTTTCCCCAGACACATGGAAAGATTTCAGCTTTTAATGAAGAACTCCTTTCTGGAGCATGTTTTTAGAATATGAGTTTAGTAGCACATATGATGTCACCCCAATCCCCAAGTTTGCGTGCAAGATGGTTGTGTAAAAATGAAACCATAAATCCCATCTGAATTCTGGTTGCTGGGTTCTTTATGGAAGTCAGTCTTTCTTTCTTTCTTTCTTTCTTTCTTTCTTTCTTTCTTTCTTTCTTTCTTTCTTTCTTTCTTTCTTTCTTTCTTTCTTTCTTTCTTTCTTTCTTTCTTTCTTTCTTTCTTTCTTTCTTTCTTTCTTCTTTCTTTCTTTCTTTCTTTCTTTCTTTCCTTCCTTCCTTCCTTCCTTCTTTCTTTTCTTTCTCTTTCTTTCTTTCTTTCTTTCTTTCTTTCTTTCTCTCTCTCTTTTTCTCTTTCTTTCTTCCTTTTTTCTTTCTTTCTTTCTTAAGAAACCACAGTATTGTCATCTGAGAAACAGATCCACGGTTGGGCAGCCAGAAATGTTGGAAGTGTGTTTGTCTTTTTTTTCTGCCCAAACTCCGTCCAGAGAAGTGAGGTAATGGTCTAGGTCGGGTGCATGCAGTAGGTATCCGTTTTTGCCGTGTACCCAGGATGGCTTGGAGACTTAGAGGTTACAGAAGTTACATCGGGGGGAGGGGGAGGTGGGTGAAGCTGCCTTAGCTGAGCACTGTGAGCATTGTCACAGCTGTGATGCCAGCAACTTTTTAAAAGAGCACCAAGCAAGTCATACCCTGGGAATGCTGATGGCGGATGAGCTCCAAAGTTTTCATAAATATAGGGAGTCACTGCTTCAATCAGATATGAACCAACCCAGCCCCCCTTTCAACGAGTTTTTCCATTTTTGTTTGTGATGCTTATTAAAGACCTCTGTTTGTCGTGACCTAGGGTGAGAGTTTGCCGTGTACTGTGTTAGTGAACAAAATCAACAAGGTAGGGTTCCTATTGCCCTGCCCTGAGGATGATGGCAGTAACCAGTATTCCCAGCCATGTCCTGACTAAACCCACTCAAGTACTCATGGAAAATCAGCTGTTAGAATTAGCCAAACTCTTCTTAAACCTGGGGGCTGGAACTGAATAAGGAAGTAAGGCACCATGAAAAGTGCTTCTTTACCCCTGGAGAGCCCATGTGGAGGAGGCAAGTCGTTCAAAGGCCCAGCTGTGGGACTATTGATTGGTTTGGCTTTTATCCTAGAGAAAAATCCATCAATGGCCCATTGTCACTGGTGTCTGCTCTTTGGTTCTTCCCTGGAGGTTCCTGAAAGCATTAGGTCAAAATGCAAAGCCCTTTCAGATATTTAAAAAAAGAAAAGAAAAGAAAAGAAAAAGCCTCATTGCTGATCAGGTAAGTATTGAGAGAAAAGCTACTGGGAGTCAGAAATACTCACCTTAGGTATTACAAGGACTTCTTATTGTGTTTTCTTTTAAAAAGAAAAAAAAATGGAAAACAATACTTCCTATGAAGAGCACAGCAACCAGAATTCAGATGGGACTTATGGTTTCATTTTATGATTTTACATTTTACAGCCCTTCGTTGCCCCAGAGGTCCGTTCTTCTCCACCGGATCTCTCACAGACATTGGTGCCTGTTGGTGCTGGCAGAAATCTGTGGCTTTTTTGGGATCTCTGTGACTCAGCCTCAGGGACGTGAGCGGGCAACAGCAGTGGGCCATCACGGGAACAAGGGTGTGCTTTCACTGACCGTGGCTCCGAACACCCGGGTTCACAGCCAGTAGGCCTTTTGAGAAAAAGAAAAGAAAAAAAAAAAAAAAAAAAGAGGAGCAAGACATACATTCCAGAACCTCAGCCCATGGCTTGGTAGTGTGAGCAAGAGGTTTGAGTAGTTCAGTGGCTGGTGGAGAAAACTTGAGAAAGCTAGGGTCCTATTCCCCTGCCATAGGTCACTCCTGGCATCTATCTCTTGGCAGTGACGGGATGGAAATTTGCAGAGCAGAACTGTCTTTGAGTAAGCAGAAGGGAACAAATTTGATCTAACACACATTCTGTGATTTTTGGTTCAATGTAGGTCAGTTTTTAAGAGAGCCCAGCTGGCCAGTCTGCAAGTCTGCCTGGGAGCTGGCTGGCTGGCTTCCTCTGGGGCCAAGAAAACCCCCTCTTTAGCCTCAGAGCACCAATTAATAAAAGTTCTTCATCGAGCAGTGTGGGTGAAGAAATCAGGCTGAGCCGCATCCAGCTTTCTGTGGAACAGCTTACCGGGTCATCAGACCTGCAGTGTGGCCGGACTCCCAGCCTTGGGCTCCGTGGAAATGCCCGTTCACACCAGCAGCCTCTCAGACTCCAGCTGGGGTGGGTAAGGTCCATACGTACCAGACTCATTTCATTTTTCATTTAAAGCTCTACACCCAAGGATTAAAAGGTGTTTGGCTTTGGTGGTTCCAAATTTGGCCAGACTTTCTTCATGCTAAACATTGAGAAACCGCTCTTTGAAGATTGAAAAGGAAAAGCAGTGTATTTGCTCCACGGTATGAACAAAAGGCCAGATCTGCTCTATGATAGAACCTTTGAGTATCTTTTATCTATCAGATTTTGTGTGGTTTTGGTGGTGGTGGTGGTGGTGGTGGTGGTGGTGGTGGTGGTGGTGATAGGTTTATTTTTCGGAGTGGGAAACAATGCCTCATACCCTAAAAGAGCAATAAAATCAGTAGTGACTGGATTGTCTATGAGTGCCTTTGATGTATTTTTCTCATTCTGTTCATTATGTTCCTTCCAAAAATGTTTATTGAATACCTATCAGATTGCAGGCCCTAATCCAAGGGCTGAAGATACAGAGGGATTCAGACAGATGAGCCCCTACTCTCATGGAGGATGCAGAGCCTCAAACAAATCATCAAGCAAATAAGCAATAAAGGGCAGTGAGCGCTATAGGAACAGGCCAGGTCACTGCCAGAGTGGCTACGAGACGTACCAGATGTGGAAAGGGACAGGCAGAGAAGGCTGCTCCAGAAAATGTCATTTAGGGTAAGGGTTACTATTAGCTGGCCAGACAGAGAAAGAGGGAAGAATGTTCCAGACCCAGATGAGAAGGGTGGAGGCCTTGAGAAACCAAAGGAAGTCTCCAGAGCCTTAGTGAGGTGAGCTGGGCCTGTGGACAGGGAGGTGGGGTCCATCCTCACTCCAGGATTTTAATTGCACTCTGGGCTCTGTGCGAAGGGAGTGGAGGGTGTTCAGTGGAAGGATGACACGATCTGATTTCCACACAACTCTGGCTGTTGTGTGGAAAATGGATGGCGATGGAACAAGAGTGAAAACAGGAGTCTGACGTGGAGGCTGTCACAGAAGGCAGGCCAGAGAGATGATGACTTGGAACCAGGAGATGGGGGTGCTTGGGACAGAAGCTGACGGGTTTAATGATCCTAATAATTGCTCACATTTATTGAGCACATAATCTGGGCCAGGTGTGTGTACAAGCATTTAACATGTATAATTTTCACAAGAACTTTACAAAGTAGGTCCTGTTATCCCCACGTTAGATGAGGAAGCTCTAATACAACAAAGGTCAAGTTTTATGCCCAACGTCACAAAGAAGAAAGAGGTGGAACCAGGTTTGCCATTGACCACCATTGCTGCACTGCTGCCAATGATATATTTTGAAGGTGGATTTGTCTTCTTGTCAGAATTTATATTACCTGAAAATATATTAGCCAAGGCATCCTGCAAATATTGACTGGGAGCCAGAAACTGGACAGGAGATGGGGCCTCCAAAGTGAATAAGGAAGACCCACCCCAACCCTCACATCACTCACTTAGAGGCACTTCCCCTTGGCTTTCATCCCCTTGTGCACCGAATTCAGTTGTTCCATCTGGTCCTATGTTCCTTAAAATAATCAACCAGGAATTCATTGGGCTGGGGAGTATGGAAGCATGCATGTTTTTCCACATACAGGTGATGACCAGAGGCTGGTCATGAGGCTGGGTGTAAGGTGTGATAGCATCCAACAACCTCACTCTGTTGCCACCCTCTGTGACCTTGGACAAATTTCTGAACACCTCTGAGCCTCAGTTTCTACATTTATGAAATAGTCACCGTTAAGATTTAAAGAGCCACTAGTTAGAACATGTCCTGCCACGTTGTAGAGCACATGGGTACGCTGTGAGCTGTGGCCATAGATACCACTTGCATTACAGGGCACGATGGGCAGTTAGAACATGAGTAAGGGTTGGCTTTGCTGCTGGGGCCAAACCTACTCAACTGGTTTCAGATAATGCTTAGCACCAAGGCCCCACTGTTTTTACCCAGATCTCTACCGAGTCTATAACTGTCCCTGGTGGCACATGTAATCCATTCACCCTGTGGATGGATGGCGTCATCTGAAGAGCCCCAAGTGATGGTAATAACATATTTCGGTATAAATGCCCCATGATTTAATCCAAAATTCTATGTATTTGTGGCAAAATGGAAGCAGTACATTAAGAAATTATTTTGCAGGGAACATAATTGTCCCCTACAGTTGCTAAAGTGCTGTCTCAACAGTTTTATCTATTATAGTTAGTGAAACTAAATGAGAAAGAGCTGGGGAAAGGGATTTTTTTTTTTTATTCTGGCGGTGGGGGGAAGTTGTTTAATCATCTTGAGTATTTTAGCAAATAGAGAATAACAAAAGAAAATAGAATATAAATGCTTCATTGTTCTTTCAGTTGTACGGTTCTAAATAGTTAGGAGCCCAAATACCAAAATCATAACCAAGAATAATTTGAATTTTGTAGCTAAATTGGATGGAGTGCTATGAGAGACAGCACAAGCCCCATTTTGCAGTGTGGAAAAAATTATTTCAGGAAAAGATACAATATGATTTGCCACTAATTTTTCAAACTTTAAGAACCACGTGCTGACGTTTCTTCCTGGCGAGGCAGTGCCAACCAGTGATTAGGATGAGGTGGACTCTAGGTCAAACAGAGCCAAGTTCAGTCTCCACTGGTTTGGCTGTGTGGCCTTGGACAAGTCCCCTGACCTCTCTGTGTGTTTCCCTCTTCCCTGCCAGGCAAATAGTAACTGTCCCTACACCACAGGGTTCGAAAGTGCACTTGAAAAGCAGGTGTCCCAGGGCCTGACATTCTGTAAACAAACATCAGCAGGGAGATGGCAGTGCTGGTGAAGACGACAAGTCATAAATGGTCATGGTGATGGGGCTTTGCTTTCACTCCCCAAATCAAGAAGCCAGAGCATCAGTTGTTTACCAGGATGACTTTCCCTAAAGGAGAACAGAAAGCATAACTATTTGCAAGGACTAGGCTCTGAGGAAGTTCAAGCAAAGCCGAGACACAGAAAATGCCAGGTCTTGGATTCTTCTTCTTACTTTTCATTTTCCTTCTCTTATTTCATACCTCACTGCACCGTCTTTATAGAGAATTATTCAGTTGTCTGATCTTGCCATGAAAGAGTCCAGAAGAGCCAATTATATAAGCCTGAGGAGTCCCATGACGGCAGCCAGTGCAAAGTTTTCACTGAAAACCAGGAGTTCTTTCAGGGTATGAAGCATCCAGTCTGGGTACATATTGGGTTTCCTCGCGATATTTTCTCAGTATTTATTTCGCTCTGCTTGAGGAATAGATCATTTTCAATAATGGATATTCATTTTAGTAACTGGGAAAATCCTGATTATGATTTTTAATTATGGTTTTTATTATGTGTTATGTTTTATTGAAGCTCCAGATGCTTTATCCCTCATATGAATGTATTCAGAGCTATATTTCCAAATTCTTATAAAGAAAACCATTACCCAAATTTATATATGAACGATTTGGTAATTTGGGGAATAATAACTTGTAGCGAAGTAAATCTTCAGCAGAAAACTGGGTTGGATGCTTCGAATACCAAATGGGTTTGCTAGAGAGATCACAAGTGTGTGTGTGATTTAATTGCAAAGAGTATCTGTGGTGCCTGCTGGTATAATTGACAAACAAGAGCTGTCTTGCGATGCTTTTGCATGAATATGCTGCGCAGAATAATTAAATCCTTAAACCATATGTATAGTCTTCAAAGAAATAATAGGAAAAAGTTGACATGTCATCAATGAGTTTTCCATATTCTAAATAATTGATGCCAATCTCTTAGCCTTCTTTCCCCTCATTTAAGCAGTTCTGAAATTGAAATTGGTGACAAGTTGTCAAGGTTGGTCTTGACGACCTGACAACATTTAGAATTCTTGAAATAACAAGGGAGTGAATGTGACCAGCCCCTACCTCCGAGCCCCTCCAGGATTGGTGACCACAGTTTGGAGCCGTATTTCTTTTATTTTTAATTGATCCAATTAGTTTGAGCACATTCTGTCCAAATGGGGTTGCTTTTCTCTACTGATGATTCTGCGTTTGTCATCGTTTATTTATGAAGCGCTTCCTGTGTGCTAGGCTTTATGTTGGCTTGGGGATACAGGTTCTGCCCCTTAGCTCAACCCAATGTGGGAGAAGACAAGTCACCAAGAAACAAGGTAGAGCAAGGAAAGTCCTGTCACAGAGCCTGGCAGACACAGGAGAAGCATTAATGGAGGGAGGGCAGAGAAAGGGATCCCAGAAGAAAAAATAAGTAGGTGTTTCATACTGCTCTCCTATGCTCTGGGGAATAAAATATGTCATTGTGATGAAATCCATCTCATTCCAACTATATAACTACATTATATAACAGTAAATTTAGAGTGGGATCATTTCAATATTAAAAAAGGCAATTTGGGGGTAATTGTTTTTTATTTCAATACACAAATCATTTCAGAAATGTGAGAAATTTTATAAGGAAAAATGTTATCTACACTGCAGTGCCTTAATGTAGATCATAAATGATCATTTCCAGCCAGGTGTACCCAAAGACTTGGAAATCAGAAAATACAGTGCTCGACTGGAAAGGACAAGTTTTTCTCTGTTCCCCTGTAAAGAAAGCAGGTGCTGTCTGAGTGTCTCCATCTCTGTCTTCACTCCAAGCCTCTCCCTAAACCGTAGACTCAGGGAGTCAGTGGTCTGCTGGACATCCAAGAGCATGTCTGCCAGGTACTTGACGCTCAACATGACCAAGCAGATCTCACCATCTCCTTTCCCTCCTGTATGAACTACTACCCATCTCAGTTGTTAACTGAGGTTCCCAATTCTGTGCCCTTGTCTGAATTTCCCAGCCTGAAGGCTCATATCTTGCTCTGGCCGTTTGTTTGGAGGCTCACAGCAGCTTCCTGCTGCCCTTTGTTTCCTTCTTTTTCCTTTCCTCCCATGCCCAGGGTGGAGCTCAGTGTGGGACTTTAACTCACAACCCCGAGATCAAGACCTGAGCTGAAATCAAGAGTCAGATGGTTAACCAACTGAGCCACCCAGGTGCCCCTGTTTCTTTCCCCAGAAGTCTTATCTACATGGCGGTCAGAGTGGCCTTAGCTCCAAAGCTTATGTCTGCTCAGGTCACTGCCATGTTTAATGGCTCCCTATCACACAGAATAAGGCAGCAACACTTGCAACTTGTAGGATTAGTCCCCAGCCTACCTATTTGAGCAACAGTGTGTCTTCCTACTTCATATTTTACATTCCAACAAGTGGAACTCCGCCTAGCTCCACATTTCCCGTGCCCATCTCCACTAGCTTGCTCTTCCTGTGCCTTTGAGGATGTGGTTACCCCTATCTAGAATATTCTTTTCCTCATCCCTCTCCATTTCCCACCTCACTACCCCCTCTCAACTTTATTTCTTCTTCCCATCTTCAGTGACTCACTTGGGTACCACCTCCCCCAGGCTGGCATCTGGGTTAGAAACCTTTCCTTGAACTCCCCCAATGCTTTGGGCACATCTCTATCATGGAGCTCTCATCACTCCTTGGGTCTGTCCTTCACCAGATATGATGAGTTTGTGGGGTGTCTTATTCCCAATGTCCAGCACAATACATATTAAATGAGAGAACATTGAGGTGTCACTTATAATAGGAAAACGTATGGAAAGTAGCAAAATCAACTCTCGGGCATTTTATTTTCTGGTGAAGAGAACAACAGAATTCTGTGTTAGATCAGCTCATCTAATAAGCAGAGAAAAGGGACGTGACGTTCTCATGAAATTATGCATTCACCTTCTATTTTCATTTGCTGACACAGAGGATCCATCTAATTGGATTTTCTCCTTGGGGAAATCTAAAGGAAATGGGCCCATTGCTATCACATTTCCAATATGGCCATTGTCCACCTGCCTCTCTGTTTTCTCAAGGGACCTTTGACTTCTAGCCCTTTTAAATTAGACACATATCTCAGAAAGCCTCAATCAACCACATTCGCAGTTTCAGCTGTGGCTTCTCAGCAAATCATGGTTCCTAAGAAAGACACAAGACACAGGTCACCTGGGTTGGGAGGGGATAGCCCAAGCCAAAAAGACTATGCCTACAGCATCCTCCTGAAACTCACTCCTTCACCCGTCCACCCACCCATCCACCCATTTGTCCATCTGTTATTCTACTTGACACATTTTTGTCCAGCACTTAGCAAAGCACCTGCTGTTAGATGGTGCCATAGAGTGGTTAAGAGTGCAAGTTCTGCCCCAAAGCCACTCAAACGTCACCACAGATGATGTGACCCTGGGTGGGTCACTTAACCTCCCTGTATCTCAGTTTCCTTGTTTAGATTGGGACAAAAAAAAATGGACTCTAACCCAAAGAGCCAGATACTAGGCACAATCAGGATTAAATGAGATGTATATCAGGGGCTTGGCACAGGGCCTGGACTGAGCATGGGGCCGCAGTGATGAGCAAAAAAGCCCTCTTCTGGGGCTTATAATCTTAGGGGGACACAGACAAGGAAACCAAAGGGGTTCTATGATGTGGGGAGTGGTGGTGTTGGAGGCCACTTCCGGTAAGATGATCAGGGAAGGCCCCTCTGCAAAGATATTTAAACTAATACCTGAAAGATGAAAAGGAGCCAGCTCCATGAAAAACCATGAGGAGGATGTTCTGGGCCCAGGACAGGGCAAATGCAAAGGTTCCAAGTGGGATAGATAGGTTGTGAAATGTTCGAGAACATGCCAGGAGGCAGTGTTGGCTGGGGTAGACTGAGTCACAGGCAAGCAGTCACGGTGTGTTGGGAGGGTAGGGTTGTGAGCACCTGGGAGAGCGTGGAAGGCATGGGGAATTCATTCCAAGCACAGAGGGAAGGCATTCAGGGCTTGGAGCTGGGGGGTGCATGACCCCAAAGTGGGATCTGGACAGATCCATCACTGCCCTCAGCTCCTCACAGCCTGAGGCAAACGTGAGGTGGACTGTGCAGCACAGAGAGGAGATCCAGCACAGAGAGCGACGTGGGTCCTCTTGTGCAACGTGTGGCCCGTTGACACCCAGGCCCTGGGGCCCCGTGTGGAAGCACAGACCCATGGCTTGAACGTTCAGAGGGTCCCCAGAGGTCACGGGAAACTCAGGCAGGAGCAGGTCTGGCGTCCCTGAGCTCTGGGTTCCTGGCCCTGCCCACAGAGCCAGAGTGTCTGTTCTGACTGTGTGCCTCCCTCCCTTTGAGAAGGTTAACACCCACAGCGCCATCCCTGGGCCTGCACTCAGGGCCATTTCTTTCCCAGATTCTAGGAGAAAAACTCAAAATGGAGTGTCACCAGTGTCTTAGCTTAGGGGACACGCTCAGGCGTTACTCAGCGGCCAGCCTCCCCCTCTTTCGACAAAGGAAACTACAGTGATGCTGAAGAACTCTCTAGAGCTCAGAGTATGACTGAGATATTTCTGTTTAAGTGATGTTAGGATAACACAGAAAAGAAGTAGAGGTATTTTTTAATTCTTTATTCAAATTCAATTTAGTTAACATAATACAGTAAGTTTCAGGAGTACAGTTTAGTGATTCACCAGTTGCCTGTGACACCCCATGCTCATCCCATCCCGTGCCCTCCTTTGTGCCCACCCCCCAGTTGTCCCATCCCCCCCCCCCAGTGACCTTCAGTTTGTTTCCTAGAGTTCAGTGTCCCTTACGGTTTGTCTCCCTCTCTGATTTCATCTTATTTTATTTTTCCTTCCATTCCCCTACGTTCATCTGTTTTGTTTCTTGAATTCCATGTACAAGTGGAATCAAATGGTTGTCTTTCTCTGACTTATTTTGCTCAGCTTGATACCCTCTGGCTCCATCCACGTTGTTGCAAATGGCAAGACTTCATTCCTTTTGATGGTTGCGTAATATTCCACTGTATACAGACACCACATCTCCTTTATCCTTTCATCTGTGCGTGGACATCTGGGCTCTTTCCATAGTTTGGCAATTGTGGACATTGCTGCTATAATCATTGGGGTGCAGGTGCCCCTTCAAATCACGATGTTCATGTCCTCTGGGTAAATACCTAATAGTACAATAAAGCAGTAGGTTTTTAAAGGTTTTTAAAGGCAGAAGTATTCATGGGTCTTTGTACAGAGCCACATTCTGAAACCCTACGAGTAATCTTCCTGCTGGTATACCCCAAAATTCCTCTTGTCCACAAGCTTGCTGACTGTCGTCTACCAAAGCTCATGTTCTCCCGTTCCTGGCTTTCCTGGCAGATTTTCCATGTCACTCACACGTGAAGCGTGTCTTCTCCTTGGACAGCCATCCAAACTAGCTTCCAGTTAGAAAGCCTTTAAGTGATATCTGTTTGTAAATTACAGCATATAAAAGCTATCTCTGTTAGAAATTTTATCTCCACAAATTCCTGCGTATAATACAACTCTATGTATTAGGTTCATTCAAAGGAAGAATTTAGTATTGTCAGGAGTGGAATTACTAAAGTATTAACAAGATATAAGTAAAATAATAAAATTATGAGCAAACAGCAAATAATGTAAGTAATTATAATATAACTGAATTCTCTTAAGTGTTTCTTTATCTCCTCAATCTGTGATCATGGAGCTGACCAAAGCCGCTCCTTCACCAGGAGACTGAGGCTGTTGCAGGCCTCACCTCCTGCAGGCCCTAGCTCCTGGCCCCTCCTCAATGGCCCCTGTGCTCTGTGCCTCCTTCCCCTGCAGCTGTGCCCTGCCCCCTCTGCATCCCCATTCCTCCAGCCCATCCCTTTACATGACCCTGCCCTTTGACCCCACACCCCATCTCTCTGCTTCCCTTCAGAGCCACCCTCTGGAAAGATTCATTGACGTGTTCTGTCCCCATCTCCTTGGTCTCCCCAGTCACTGCCCCTCCCCAAGGTCACCATCCTCCCACACACACCCCCACCCGCCCCTGCCCATCCCAGCAGGGTTGCGGTCTCCCTGGCCCTGAGCCTGTCCAGAGGTTCCTCTGACAGCTCGTGAGAGGGACACTTAGGAAATGGGGATCTGAGACCAAAAGGAACAGGGACGTAACCTCCCCCAGCACAATCTGTGTATTCCTGAGCAGAGTGAAGGGGTGGGGGGCACACAGGAGGATCCATGGCCCTTTATCTGTGAGTGTGAGAGATGGTCTGTTTTGCATTTTTGGCACACGCTTCTCCAACACCCGCTGGTAAGTAGAGCACAAGTCAGACCACTGTGAGGGTCTAACTGACTTAAGTCAGGCATATCCTAAATATATCGGAATCCATGTAAACCAGGGAGATTGCTTTCAGCTCTGGACATGGCTGGGAGAGAAGCAAGAGAGATGGACTGTAAGGAAGATGTTCCTAATCTGTTACATCCAGAACTTCCCACTGCTGTCTCTTCCCTGTTTGTCAGCGCCCTGGTTGCCAAACCTAACTCTAGCCAACTGAAGCAAAGGAGGGGGGTTTATTGGGAAAAGGGAAGGGGGCAAAGCAGGTCTCCAACACACCTGGAAAGTCTCCGCCTTACTCCCCTCTGTCAGAGCCGAGTGGTGGCCACGGTCCCCTGGGCAGCATCCTCGTAAAGCAAGGGACCAGGCTGAGGGAAGCCCTACTGAGTGTATTTTTGGAGCTTTGAGAACAAAGAGGCAAGACTTCTTCCCTGGAAGCCCCAGCTCACAGCATGCTGTGGTAGAGATTTGTGATGGGCTCGCTTGGGTCCCAGGTTCATCTCTGGTCTGGAAGTGGAGTGACCCCAACATGACCAACTGCGTGAAGCTCATTCTCCGAAGGGGCGGCGGATGGGCAGGTTGACAGCCATACTGGCAGGTGCTGCACCTCCTGCAAAGCTCAGTATGTAAAACAATCCTCAACTCCTCATTGCCGAGGCAGATACAACCAGGCTCCATGTCGGAGGGCCCTTCCCCATCTTGCACCAACGTGGCTTCCCAGATTTCAGACTTTAGGCCTCCTGGCCTTGCCATCCTCTGCCTGGAATTCCCTCCTCCTACCCCCTCTCTTGCCTGGCCATCTGCTGCTCCATCTGCAGGTTCCCTGTGTATAGCCTTCCCCTTCCACAGTATCCCACCTGCCTTATTCCGTTCCCCCAGTAAGACTGTTCCTACCTCTGTGGCAGCCTTGCCCATGCTGAGCGGTGTTTCCCCTGTCACCGCACCAGGCCACCATATCCTTATTTATCTTTGTATCTCACCAGCTGGCACCACATCTAGGACATAGTAGGTACACAGGAAACATTTGTCATAGCTCTGTTGAAAAGAATAAAATAGCGCATATTACAAAAGAAACTGCAAAATAATTTAAAACCTTAAGAAACTTGTGCTTTTACTATCGTCAGTGAAGATCTAGTAGACCACATACAATTTTAGTTGGGATAAATAGGACTTTTTCTCCCCCTTTCAATTTATCATAGAAATTCAATACTTCAGTGTGTCCGAAATCATTTTTCCTTACCACCTGTAGCACTGCTTTTAACATTTCATTGTTGTTCTAAACTCTTCTTTGACATTTTCATAATGACAGCTATTTCTCTCCCCTGAACAAGTACCAGCAGGAGCGATGCAGTGAACCCAGAATTATTTTCCCAGCAGGTGGCTTAGCCATTGATTCTAGATGGCAGAGCCTGGTGACTGCCAGGCAGGTGATTCTCCCAACCTGGAAACCTGTACATGCGATTTGTAGAAGAGCGTGTGCTTGTGTGCATGCTCTAGCATGCACGTGCACATGTATGTATGTGAGTGTGCGCACACCAGAGAGTGTGCTGGAGGGCTCTGCACGTACTGTGGGAGCTATTGTTCAAAGCACACACGTCTGAATCCCGTCATCTAGGTCTCCTCCTGTCTCCTTCCTGAGCAGAGGAAGGTCATTTGGGAGCCTCACTGGGTCATCTGTAAAATAAGGATGGGTCAAATGCTGGCTGCCCCATGGCCTAGAAACTCACAAGCAACATATCAATACAACTCTACACTCATCTTTCTGTGTTGTTTGTATTTTTCCACAGAGGTCTCATTGCTAGCAGTTTCACAGAAACTCATTATCTGCAAGATGGTACTGATATATCCTTCACTCGAAATTACACGGTAAGTCCCACTGCAAGACCACCATGTTACCGTGCTATCAAATCTGTGCTTAAACTTTGCAGCCATTTTATCCTAGCAAAGTCACACACCCAAGGTTCTTCACTCAGATCCCATGAAGAGCCTGTGCATCACTCAGGATTTGGGCATTGCATTAGAACTCCAGGAAAACTTGGCCTTGGCCAGCTTCACACCAGGACAGTCCTTGGAGATCCAGCTGACCTTGAAATCACCTTCCAATAACTAGGGGATGCTCAGTTAGGCAAATCCTTGCTAGAAAACCTTGCCAAAGTTCAAGATGGCTTGGAAAGCGGTCATCCCAAGGCTGAACTTAGCTGTGTTACCCTCCAAGTAACTTGAAGAAATTTGAAGGAAAACTGACTCTGCATAACCTATAAATGTATCCCACCTATTGGAAATGTAACCTACCTATTGTAAGTGTATCCACCATAAATAAATGCATAAGCCATTTATTTATATAAAAGATAAATCCACCATAAATAAGATGGTTCTGTATCATGGTTGTTATTATAATACAGCATTTATTGCCTTTTAGCTTTCCTGGTGTTTGAAGTTTTATATATAACATGGACAAGATGCTAATTTTATTTGATCCTTTAACAAGTACTTACTGGGTACTCTCTGTGCTCAGCCTGTGTGTGATTAAAGAGAGGTACTGCCCTCTCAGGACTAAGAAAATTACTTAAAAAAAAAAAAAGCTATGGATATTTGTCTTAAAAAGAATAAGCTTAGAAAAAGACTTTACATTTGCAGTCGAAGTATCATCAAGCAACTTTGATTGTCTGCAGGGATTTCTCCCTTCTCTGAACTATGCCAACGCTTGTTTTCTTCATCACATGTTTGGCATGTGGCAAGCATAGACTGATACCTTCGGACTCATAGCAATCTTGTGGAATGACCTGGCATTGATATTCCAGCCTGGTCAAGCTTAAAAGAGTCCAGGGAATCCCTGGAGGCAGAAACAAAGAGGGGATGTAAGCCCAGAGCAGTAGGCTGGTGAGTTGGGGTCATGGGACCACAAAGAGCTACCTGGCACTTGGGTTTTGGGACAAGAGAAATGGGCACCTACAACTGAGAGTCCCACAAGAACTGGGCCTCCAGAGAGCTGCTTCCTCTGTGAAAAAAAATGTATGAAAAAAACCCTAGTCCAGAGAAGGGACAACAAAAGGAATTGCCTTAAAAGATCCTGTATTGAAGAAAGATCTCATAAAAAAAAAATAGAGAAATTGAAACCCCAGCCAACCTTATAAGTATGTTTGCAGGGGGGTGGACTGGTATTTAAATTTCTAAAACCTGCATAGAAATGCAATTTCCAGTCAATATATTGACCTCAAAAATATATTGGGACCAGTCATAGCTTGATTGGTCTCAAATCAGCAATCCTGGGTCCCCTGGGCTGAAGCCAACCCAAAATAGTTCTATGGAAATATTTCTACAACCCGGATCACATGAGTTGCCCATGGCAAAAAACAAATAATGATGATCAAAATCAAAATTACAAAACACAGTGAGAAAAGCCACTGTAAGTGAGCATCTGTAGACAAGAGTAACAAGAGTATCGGCCCCTCTGGAAATGCAAGCTAATAGAAAAATCAGAGAAAATCGTAAATATTTTAAAGAGAACAGAATAGGCCTAATAGAAATTCCAGAGTGAAAGGGCTCAGTCAGTTGAGCGTCTGCCTCTTGATTTCAGCTCAGGCTGTGATCTCAGGGTCATGAGATTGAGCCCCATGTTGGGCTCCATGTTCAGCACGGTGTCTGCTTGAGATTCTCTCTCTCTCTCTCTCTCTCTCTCTCTCTCCCTCCCTCCCTCCCTCCCTCCCTCCTCCTCCTCCTCCTCCTTCCCCACTTGTGCACTTTCTTTCTAAAATAAATAAATCTATTTTTTTAAAAAAAGAAAAATTCCAGAGTGAATGTTTAAACAGTGTAATGAGAATGTCCCAGAATTGAAGAAAGACATGCATCACAAGCAGGAAGAGTGCAAATAAATTCTGTCGAGGATGGCTTGTAGTAAAACTGCAGACCACCAAAGATGGGTCGTAAAACCACCTGAGAGAAAAGAGACATTTGTGCAAAACCAACAACAGACTTCTTATCGGCAACTCCAAAATTAAAATTTCATAGAGTCAAGGGGAAATTACAAAAATAATAATAAAATACATTTACACACAAAAACGAGAATTTACTCCTCTCCACTTTTAACAGAGAGTATCTACCAAAGACTCTTGTACTAAGAAAGAAATGGAACATAAGAGACAAGGGTAGGATGTTAGAGGCAAGAGTAAGCCAAATAATTGCATGTGAATAAATCTAAGTAAGCTATTTAAAGTAATGATTACAAAAATAATGACTAAATTTGGATGTTTTAAGACAAGGCAAGCAAAGAGAAGATTTAAAACAGTTTAAGAACTTGTATCATACTTGAAAATAACAGAGATGCAGGTTATAGATTTTGATAACTATCTTGCAAATTTAAGTATAACTCTTAAAAGAACAGAAAAGCAAAATGTATAATTCCAAATAATAGATAGTGAACAAAAACAATGTATCAGCTCAGCAGAGGCCAGGAAAGAAGGAAAAGGATTTGAAAGGCAGAGTAAATATAAAACACAAAATAATTACATAAAAATGAGTCAACATATTATTCTAATTATATGTAAATAGATTGAATCTGTTTGTTAAAGTAAAAACAGATTATCTGCTTAAAATTTAAAATCCAGCTACATAATTTTTACAAGCTTCACACTCAACATACAAAATGGTTGTGAAAGGAGTAGAAAATGTGTAGTAGACAAATATTAACCCAAAGAAAGCTGCTGTCATAGCATTCATATCAGACCAGCTAGATCTTAAGGCAAAAAAAACATTATTATGGATAACGGGGTTGATTACTTGATGAGAAAAGGAGCAATTCAAAAGGATGGTAAAGTAACTGAACGTATGTGTCCCAGTAAAATAGCCTCAAAACATGTGAAGCAATAATCAAAAGAATTAAAATAAACTGACAAATCCACAACCAGAGAGGGAGATTTAAATATACCGCTCTCAGAAATGAAAACTTTAAAAGATGAGCAGAAATTAATGAAAAGGAAGACCAAAATAATTGAGAGATTCAATTAAGCCAGAAGATGATTCTTTGAAAATATTAATAAAATGAATAAAATACAAATCTAATCAAGAACGAAGAATTCCCAGGGAACAGTATTACAAGCAAAAAGATGGACATAACTATTGTCATTCGGAGATTTTGAGAATTACAGGAATGCTATCAACATTAATAACCATTTCCTTAAAAAAAAAAAAGGGAAATCCTTAACACTGTTCAAGATAAAACAAAAATGTAAATATAACCATATAAAGAAATTAAATAAAAAGTAGTATTTTTGTAATCTCCCCCCCTCAAATGACATCAAACCCAAATATTTTACCAGGTAACTTTTACCAAATCTGTAAAGACCAAATAATTCTTGAGATTTTTTTTTTTAATTTTCTAAAGGAGGAGAGAGGAACTACAAAACTCAGAAAAAGAGCATCCACAACATGAATATTATAGACTAGTTTCAGTTATAAACATAGTTGCAAAAATCCTAAATAAAATATTTGCAGATCATATCCAGCACAGATTTTTAAAAATACTTTGTGACCAAATTGTACTTACCTGAGGAATGTGAAGATAGTTCAACATCAGTGTATCGGATAATATAATTTAATGTATTAATATCTGTAGATGAAAAGTATTATTATAATTGATATATTTCTTCAAATATAATCTATACTATTTATTATGTAGATTAAAAGAGCTCTTACAGGTGGGAAATATTTCTCATATCTCCCTTCTGTCCCCAAATATCACACTGCATAGACTAAACCTTCCAATACTGATTCATGTAGCCACTGCAGCATCTTGGTTGATGCCACCGAGAATCCATTCATTCTTTTTTTTTTTTTTTAAGATTTTATTTATTTATTTGAGAGACATAGAGAGAGGCAGAGACACAGGCAGAGGGAGAAGCAGGCTCCCTGCAGGGGAGCCTGATGTGGGACTCGATCCCAGGACCATGCCCTGAGCCGAAGGCAGATGCTCAACCACTGAGCCACCCAGGTGCCCCTCCATTCATTCATTTACTCATGCACTCCAGAGACATTTATTAACCACCTTCTGTGTGCCAACACTGTTAGCCTGGGAGGATATAGGATGAATAAAATACACTCTTAAGCATATAAATTCTTGAGTCCTCCACTTACCCGTTGTATAGGAGGGGTGAGTGTCTAACACGGACACACCCAGAATGTGTAAGATATGGTCCCAAAATTATTTTACTTGTTTTATGTTTTTGGTTTCAATCTCCCTTTCTAGTTTTCCTTTTCTTAGGCAATTTTTGTCCTTTTTTTCTCATTTGGGAAGACAAATAAGAAAGAAGAAGAGATAGAAGACTAGGTTAAACGAGGACCTGACAGCTGCAGGTCTGTTAGGGGCTCGGATGGTGCGGTCTGTAGGCTACAAAGGTAGATGTCTATGAGACTAGCTGGAAGGCCACGTGCCAGAATGCTAACAGTGTCCGTCTCTGAGGGGGGGAAACTCTGTATTTTTCTATTTTCTGTGATGGGTGGGGGGATTATGTTTTTCTTTCTTCTCATTTTTCTACAAAGTCACAGTACAGACAGGCAGATGTCTGCTCCATCCCTTCTCTTCCATCGTTCCTCTGCATGGAAGTGTCCTTTATAGGGAGAAGGGGGTGGGAGCCAGCAGGCCTGAAAGCCCCAGTCCCTGCTCATTGGGCGGGGAGAGCCCATGCTGGGAAAGGCCATGAGTCTAGCCTTGCCGTCCTCCCTCAGTCAGTGGGGGCTAAGCCTTGCCCACTCCCTGCATGGACTCTTCTCAGCAACAGTGCCCTGCATCCCCAGCCTCCCTGGGATGAGCCCCACGGCTTGGCTAGCAAGAACCGAGCAGTAGAGATGAAGGTTGGAAATGGCAGGATGCCTCAGTCCCACCTCGGCCAAAGTTGTATCTTCTAACAGAATATACCAGAAGCCCCTTGTTTTGAAGGTAATTAACTCCCCCCCACCACCGTCCAAAACCTCCAGAAACAGCAAGCACATATTAGAAAGAGGAAGACCTGTCTTGTATTCCAGCATCTACTTTGTCCCCTTCCTGAGCCATCAGCCGTGTTACTGTAAAGATAAGGAGTGAACAGTCTTCCCCACTAAAGAGAACCCACAGCCCCCGACAGCTGGTCCTCCCAGCAGAAACCCCCTTGAGGAGAGTCTGTGACCTCGTATTATCTTTCGTGGTGAGGAGACAGACGCAGCTTTTGGGGTTTTGTTTTTATTGAATCAGGCTGGAGAACAAAAAAAGAAATGTGCTGACTCATCTTCTTACCCCCTAAAGTCAGCACACTATGAATTTTCCTCCATTTAAGATTATGAAAAAATAAGAACCACTTTTGGCTGTAGTACCCTCTTTTTTAAAATTTCATCTCTCAACCATCAGCGTAAGCTGGTTGACATGCCGCGTAGTGGCTGATATTAATTTTGGAATTAATCGCTTGTCTTTTATCTCTCCATTGTCCTGACAGGCTGAAATATTTGTGGTTTTATCCTCTGCCGGCCACATCTGAGGGAAGATTATGTTTTATATTGTTACTTTTAATAAGGCCTGTGGGAGACGATGCACATGACATTGTGCTATTTGCATCCCAGAAGACAACTCGGGGAAAGGCCAGAGTAACGCTCCAGAATGCCTCCCGAGGGTTGTCAGGGCTGGATGGGTGGAAATGCACACTCATCTGTTGGACGTGCACTAACTGAGCACCTGCACGTGGCCAGACACTATGGCCACCACTGAGGGGACAGCAGGCATTGAATATAGATTAGGCGATGGGGCTAGAGGGAGGAGATTGACATTTTTCCAAGTATCTCAAACCTAATAAAAATCTGTGATAAGTGTGCTGAAGGAAAGGTTGAGGGGCCTCATCTGGTCTAAGGGATCATGGACATCTTCATGGAGGAAGGAGCGCGTGACCTGAGATCCAAAGGTTGAGATACGACTCGGGACGGGTGAGAGACGGACATTCCAGGCTGATGCTGAGCTTTACTTGTAGGCAGGGAAGTGTTTAAGAGTTGTCAGGGGCCAGAACGTGTAGGCCTTGGAGGTCATGGTGATGCATTTGGTTGTTGTGGAGGAGCATTGGGAAGCCATAAGGGTCTCAACTCTGGGGGGTGTCATGACCAGTATAGGCTTTGAAAGACCCACTGGCTACCACACAAAGCGGTAAACAGAGACAGCAAGAGTAGGGACTCGGCAAGATGAGGCAGCTGGCTCTTGTGGAAAAGCCTAAAGCCCAGCAGAGGGGACATGGCTGCTGAGGCCTGGGCCATGGGGATGGAGAAGGGAAATGTCTGACCCTAGATGCGTGAGCCACTCCCAAAAAGGTTCCATTTGTTGTATGTGTTTCTCTTGGGAAAACTTAATAAGACATTCGTTGGGAGGATACCAATAGGAGACCAGTCAGTGTTAAGTGAGGCTAACCATCAGGCAGATGTGGAATCCAATATTTTGATTGTTGAAAGTATTGTTTGGGTGACATCCCATCCATTTCCATGGCAAATGTTTTCTATCAAAAAAAGAGGGAAATCTGGGTGGCCCAGTAGGTTAAGATTTCAGCTCTGGTCATGAACTCAGGGGTATGGGATCGAGCCCAACATCAGGCTCCATGGTCAGCACAGAGTCTGCTTGAGATTTTCTCTCTCTCTCTTTCTCTGCCCTTCTCCCTCACCAACTCTCTCTCTCCCTTTCTGAAAAAAATAAATAAAAGGAGTTGAATCTCTGCAGTTGGCTTGGACTAAACATTTCAGGGCAAGTGGATCTTAGGGAGTCAACCTCACCCCTCAACAGTTAGCATGAAATGTATGAAAAGATGACTCTGGATGTAGGAGGGAAGTCGCAGGCCATTCATTAAGTGTAGCAGGTGTGAGCAAAGGCTTGTTATCAGACTCTTGAGAAATACTTTAAAATGGATTTAATTTCCCTGCCTTCACTGTACTCTACACCCATCCAATCCATCCACTCTCCCCACGTGGCTGTTCTGCTTTTCCACCCACTGGGGCACTGACGATATCCCATGGTGACCCTGCCCCACTGCGTCTTCCACACTTTCCTTGTCCATGGACCCTTCTGCTCCCAGCGCAGGCCCTGCCTTCCACCACAAGACGTCACAGCCATCTGACCTTATCTCTCCATTTCCTGTATCCCCTGGGTTCAATCCAGCCCCTCTTCCTGGCTCAGCAGTCCTGTCCTTCCAGAACATCTTTCTCTTTGTGCCAGTTCCTGTTGCACTTACTTTGATCCTCCTCGATCATCATCAGTAGGTTCCCCAATGCCCCCTCCATCGAGTCCAGACTTCTTAGACCAGCATGCACATTCCTCAGAGGTGATATACCTCCTTCTTCATGTGTGCATCACTCATTCATTCAGATGCTCACTCGACAACAAACATATACTGAGTGCTCACTATGACGCCTGCTAGCATTAAGTGAGCACCAGGGATATGCAAGGCATAGACGTTTTGTTGTTTGATCCTCCCAATAAATCAGTGTTTGCTATTTTTACAGCCAGATAAGGAATCTGAAACCTAGCAGAGTTAAGTAACTAGATCAACCCCAGAGCTGATAAGAATTCAAGACCATGTAGTCAGACTCTAAAATTGGAGCTCCTGGCCACTGTGATCCTGCCTGATTCATTTGGAACAGAACACAGAAGGCTCTCTGTTAGGTGTTCCTGGCTGTGGTAATGGAATTAGTCTAGAAAACTGTAGCAAGGTGGATTAGGGAATGGACTAGCATTCGTTTGAAAGGAGACACCCAGCAGATGCTTCTGGGAGAGAGCAGAGGATGTCCTGTGGAACTGCAGTCCTGGGACATGGGAGAGAAAAGGCCCAACAGCCCTCTGGGAATTCACTAAGTGCATCGCTCTGAGGCCCAACTGAATGGAGATCAGTAAGGGTCCAGTGCTTTGTGGCCGTTCACAGAAGGGAGGAGGACACAGTCTCTGTGAGCACAGTCTGACTACAGACGACATGACGGGCCCATTGCAACGATACTCTAGGAGCCAAACAACAGAAGCGCCAAATCCATGTGGAATCTGGAACAAGTTCCCAGAGGAACCCCAGGTTTGAGCGACTTTCTTTTTCCAAAGTTGTCAGAGAGGAAGGCTGTGAGTGAGGCCTTCCGTCTGGAGGCAGCGTGTGTAAGGTTAGGATCACAAGCCAGGGAGGCAGACTGCCCAGGTTCAAAGCCCAGCTGAAGCACTTAACCGGCCATGAATGTGAACATGACTCAGACACTGAACCTGGCACACAGTCAGGCCTTTAGGAAAGCGAGCCAGCGGTACCACTGCCCACAACAACTCATAGCCACCCTGGACCGTATGTTCCTTTGGAAGTCCCTCTATATCATAAGAGCAGGATGAGAATGTGGGCCGCGGCCAGGAGAGGGGGTGATGCGCAGTGCTGAGCAGAGTTCTTCAGGTACAGGCGTCCCCGTGAAATGGCAACTGGCCCCTCCGCTCTTCCGACCTGGCTGCCAACAGGCCACTCCTGCTCGTTTTCACAGTTCAACAAAGTCCCACACAACATGCAAGCAGATTTGCAGCTGGGGGTTTGGAACCCATGCAGGACTGTAAGAAAATCAGCCCCCTCCTCTCCACTGTGTCCATTGCTCTCACACACATTCATGCATTCAGCAAAAATACACAGAGCTAGGGTTCAGCGCGGAGGAAAGTTGAGTTTATGGCACAGCGGGCTTACAATACCTATTTTCACATTCAAGATCTCTGACGGTGCCTTTTCAGAGACTGTTTCCTTGTGAAATGTTTATTGGATCCCTAAAACCCTGGGCAGTAAGTGTCACTCCCATTTTACAGATTAAAAACTGAGACTCCACGTCTCGGATTCCAAGACTCTCCACTCAGGATCCATCTAGCGCTCTCATTCTTGCAGACATCCTGTTTCCAGGCCCAGTTTGCTGGGAGGTCCCGAGGAACGTGAACATGATTTCTTAAGCATGTGTTCCCTGATGCAGAATTCCAGCCCAGCGAAATGATGTGAATGGCCCTTGAGGTTCGTCCTTTATAGTCGTTTAACCAGACATGGTTCTTGTTAGAGCTGAGAGCAAAAGATAGCCCTGGGAGTATGGGCGTGGTGACTTATTGCTCAGCGATCCTGTCCCGCATTCAAGGCTGAGCGTAATGTGGCCCAGCCAGAGAGACGCACGGGGCTGCAAAATCACTTTTTCCTTTGCTTGACTGCACTACCACAAGCAAACACATGGTATGTGGGGCTTGATGTTCCATACGAGGGAACACGGCCTAGACCATGGTTGTGCTGAAGTGCAGGCCAATAGCTCATGCAGACACATGTAGGTACATGCACGCATATGCACACGCACACACACTTCCATGCAGACCTACACACACTTGCTTGCCCTTGCACTCCCTCTATCTGCAGGACTCTCTGCGAGTTTGGAAATCAATTCACTTTCCTACAATTCCCTGAGTGCCATTACAATAGGCTCTATTGGATTCCAGAAGGCATCTAAGTTTGGATTTTAGGTGATCGCTTCTGTCCAAAAAGAGAGACCTACAGGGGCACATGGTCACAGTGGCAAGACACAGAGGGAAGCCGTCTGGCCTGGAGTCAGGTCTAAATGTCAGTCCCTCTGCTGTGCCACCGACCAACCCCGTGGCCTTTGACAGTCACTTCGCCCGTTGGGGCCTCAGTTTCCATAGCTGCTCAGGAAGGGGGTAGCCTGAAAGAGGAAGGTTGGCCTTAGACGACCTGAAGCACCCTTTCAGCTAGAACCCTGTGTGATTCCAATACTAACATGAGGAGGCAGTTGGGCACATTGCATATGATGCACCTTGGCGGGTGGGGGTGGCCGTCAACTTCCTGAGGAAAAGTGGCATGGAAGATAATTTTTGCTCAGCATCCTCCCTAACAGGCTTTGTCTGCTCCCTTTCCTTTGGAATCACAAGGTCAGGCCATTTTTGTTAGCAATTTAAACAGATAAAATCCCTTTCAAGTCTGCTGAGAGTTGGGTAACAGAATTTGTACTTTGCTTCCCATATGGCAGAGGGTGGAGGGCTACTCTTCTGAGGCCCAAGTGTTCTCGTTCCATCTCCCTCTTACCCACCATTACATTTGATTGATAGTATTAAACAGAAGGAAAATTTATTTTACTGGAGTGGGGAAATGCATTAGGTTAAGTAATAAGTATATAAAATACATAGTTAGAGGTTTTGTAAAGGAAAAGATGTAATTTTGTGGTTATGCATGTTTGGGACTGTTTTCTGTGTTATGTTTTGTTGGTAGAAACAGAATGTATTGGATCAGCAGAACAGCAGCGTCGACGTGCTAGCGGGACAGTGTCCTCTATTCAGCGACGCCTTTTACAGACACGGGTGTGATAAAAAAGAGATAGTAGTTGGCACTCTTGAGGCTGTGGAAGGGGATGCTTCGGGAATGTTCGCAAGGGGAAGTGCTGGGATCGTAGCTGCAGTGCGCCATGGGCGCAGGACCTCCCAGGGTGTGATGGATGCCTGCTGTGTCTCTCACTGGCGCGGTCACCCTCGCAGCCAACAGGCCAGGTGTTTGCGAATCCACAGGGCCTGATGGAATCCTACCTCTTAGCATCAGCCCACGAGAGGCAACCTGGCCCTCTGGTATGGTGGCAGCACTCACCTGGAGGACCCCCCCCCAGCTCCAAGTGGGGGACTGCTCCCCCTGCCTCAGCCACGGCTGGAGGGGGCGAAACCTCCCAGGGAGCACAAGGCTACATCTCTTCCACTCCTCGTAATCAAATTCACAACCAATTATGCAGCACATGGTGTGATGAGCATGTCTTTCTGAGTTTGAGGTTATCCATATGACTTGCTGCATCCTGAAAATGAAATCACAGTTGTTTAAGCGTGTGCTGAATCATATTGAAAAAATTAAAACTTCATGAAATTCTAATTGTCCTGGAGAATCTGGAATTTGGAGTTCTAGCCACTATACTTGGTAATCTAAGAGGTTAAGGAGTGAGCAGTGGCCTTGTTAGCTGTCCTCAGATGAAGCGAAAGTAGTTCTAGCACTGGGGTGCCCGGGGGGCTCAGTGGGTGGAGCGTCTGCCTTCGGTTCAGGTCATGATCCCAGGGTCCTGGGGTCGAGCCCTGTGTCCAGCTCCCTGCTCCACAGGGAATCTGCTTCCCCCCCTCCCTCTTCCTGCCACTCCCCCTGCTTGTGCATGCTTGCTCGCTCTCTCTCTCTCTCTCAAATAAATATATTTTTTAAAAGTAGTTTCAGCACTAAGAAATAAGTTATGAACCCCAGTAATGATGGAAAGAGGCAGGATGGTTTCAGGACCAGCTCATGAGAGCAAGGATCCACCCCCACCGACCCTCTGTTATCAGCACTGTTTCAACCCACTTGGTGAACTGGAAATTAATTTTATACTAATTTGTTCTCAGCTCATGCTTTAATGAGCTTATATTTCTGAGTATTTAATTTGAAAATACGTCTGATAAATAATCTATTAAAAAATAAATTGAGACTGAAAATAAATGAGTTTGAAATTTCAGAGGTCAGCAATTAAGATTATTGTCGCTATTTGGTTTTTAATTGTTTAACCAATACTCGGCTGCCAGTGCAACATCTCGTATTTCTCTAAAATGAGACAAAATCTGGAGTGTATGATGGGTAACAGACAAAATCCGTGATTCTGGTCACCCTGGGTGGCCTAAACCCATCAGCCACTGCTCTTTCGCTTTCTGAGCCTTCTCTGCCCTGATGTGCTTGCTGGGCACCCAGGACTGAAATTCCCCCGCTGGGATCCCTCGGGCACCCTGGGGACATTATGATCCAGTTACATGGCCCCCTCATGGTTAGAAAATTGTTACCACGCCTCCCTCAAGTACGCAGGTCCACTTATATAAGGGAGGGTGGGGGCGTGGAGCCTTTCAAAAGTAATTTCACGTGGACACTAAAAAGGCAAGCTGGCAGCCAGGTCTGGGTGGATACCTGATGTGGCCGGTGGGCAGGTGTTCCCCTACCACTGTCCTCCCTGAGCCATATACTCACTGGACAGGTCTGCCTCACCATGGCTGCTCCTGCCCTAGAATCTTCCAGCCAAGTAGAACTAACTGCCTCCCATCTCTGCACATGCTTTCCCTCTGTGAGCAGTTGTCTCTCCTGCCTTGGCCCCTGGACGCCTAGCCACCCCACCCCACCCCTCAACATTGTCTGGGAGCCAAAAGAAGAGCCACAAAACTCTCATTGTTTGCAGTCAGCATAATCAAGAGCAGAAAAAAAAAAATCCAAGATGGGCTAAGTTTATACAAACTATAAACTAAGCTGATAAGATGGTCTTATAGGAGATAAGTTAAGAAAAACACCCAGTCTTCCTTTACATTAAAAATAGATGTAGAAGATATAATAGAAAAAAGATCCTATTTATGATATCAACAAAACCTACCCAATACCTAGGAATAACCTTAATGAAAACTTCATGACAGCAATATGAAAAAAATCCAAGACTAGATGGAAGGCCATAAAAACGTACCATGTATGTGAATAGGAAAATGGATCTTGGTGGATTTATTACAATGGATTATTAACCACATTATTAATAGATAAATAACTTCAGTGGATTATTACAGAGCTTAAAATTTGATCCTGAAATTCATCGGGAAGAGAAAATAGGCAATAATATCCTAGAAATAGTCAAAGCAAAGAATAGAACCAAAGAAAACCTGCCCTTAACACAGTTGCCAAGACAGCCCTTTAACAAATGGCTCTGGATCACCTGGATCTACACATGCAGAAGCATGAAACTGGACTCCTACTTCAAGCCATATATAAAAATTAATTCAAGGTAGACCAAGGATGTGAATAGAAGAGCTAAACTTGTAGGGTTCCTTTTTTTTTTTTTTTTTTTTTTTTTTTTTTTTACTTGTAGGGTTCCTAAAAGAACACATAGGTGGAAATCTTCAGCACCTTGAGATAACCAAGCACCAAACACATAAGCAACCAAAGGGAAAAAGATCTCATCAAAATGATCGACTTTCGTGCTTCAAAAGAGATGCTCGAGAAAATGAGAGGACAACACACAAAGTGGGGGGAAATATTTGCAAATCATGTATCATAATATATTCCCAAGGGAACCAAAAAATGTGCATCCACACGGGAAGTTGTAGGATGTCCGTGGCAGCACTGTTCGCAACTGCCAAAAAGTGGAAACCACCCAAGTACCCATCAACTGATGAATGGATAAACAAAATGTGGCATTTCCAGAGCATGCAATATTATTCTGCAATAGACAGGAGTGACCCATGCTGCAGCCTAAATGAGCCTTGTAAACATTATGCCGAGTGAAAGAAGCCAGACACAAAGGGCCACATATTGTATGAATCCACTTACACGAAATGAATGAATAAGCAAATCCATAGAGACAGGAAGTAGATTAGTGGTTGCCAGCGGCTGAGGCAGGAGGGGCAGGTCCAGGGAAGTGAGTGCTAATGGGGATGAGGTTTCTCTTCAGGGTGATGAAAAGGTTTTGGAATTAGACAGTGGTGACAGCTGTACAACGTTGTGAACGTGTTAACCAAATGCTTTTAAAAGGTGAATCCTGTAGTCGTTGAATTTAACCTTAATCAAAACAGAGAACTTATACTACCTGACATCAAAATGTATGATGGGACAGTAGGAACGAAAATGGTGCCGTGGTCTTGGAATGGACACACGGAGGTTTGTCTCAATGGGGACAGCTCATGGGGTACGAAAGCAGAGACATGCACATGGTGTGGGCATCCCATATATGATACGGAGCACCTCCAATCACCACAAAAGGGAAAATGGTAGCAGAGAACAACTGGGTCTTAGTGTGTGAGGGACAGTTAGATTCTGATCTCACACTCCTTGAATAAATCCCAAGGAGAGTAAAGGGCTAAGTACAAGACTATGGAAATAGAAGAAAAGAAAAAGGACATATGTGTGACCTTGGGGAAGGCCCCCTCTAAGCAGTACATAAAATTCATAAGGAGAAAGATGGAAAATGTCTCTTTATAAGAACTGGAAACTATACAACAAAAGATAGAAGGAAGTTCAAAAATCGTTTCTCACGTAGTAGGCAAAGTATTAAAATCCTGAATTTTTGGAGAAAATCCGGAATCAGTAAGAAAAGTCAAAATAACAAGAGTCCAGATCTCCCATCTCCCTCCTTGAGTTAGTTGCCTTTCAGATGGTCCCAGAAGTCTGTTCTCTACTCAGTGACAGGTGACCTTGACCCCTTTTTGGAGGTGTTATTGGAGACCACTGGCCTCTTCATCCCAGCCAGTCCTCTTTCTTAGCAAAGTCAAGGTGGTCTTAGAATTTTCTTTTTCTTGGGCGGGAGAGCTGGACACCAAGCTCTGCCCTGGGGAAAGTGGGTTACTGCCACCACGAGTGGAGGAGCCGCGTGCTGCAGCAGACACAGCAGGGACAGGCCGAAGCCCAACGTCCACTTGTCCTGCTCCTTCCACACCGCTGCCCTGCCAGACCACGCCACTGGCATGCAGAGGCCACAAGTGAGGCGAGCGGAGTGTGCTTAGCTTTTCCTGTGGGTCAGCCACTTAGTGGGGGCTGCCACGTTAGCTCCTGCCACGTGGATTCTGGACAGATCTCTGTCTCGGTAAGGAAGTGGCCAGGCTGTGGCTTCTTGTCACAGGCAGCAACGTTATTCAAGAAGTGGGATCCTGCAGGCGTGTCACACGGGGGCTTCTGTCCCAGACCTAGAAGACCGTCCTAGTTTTATTTCCTGCCGACAGGGACTGTCAGCTCTCGACTGGGCAATTCAGGGAGGCCCCCTCCAGCTCCCATCTCACCTGCTTTTCTGTTTCCAAAAGCCAGAGATTTAGGCCTCATTTTATGACATTTCTCAGCGCACGTAAATAGGCCGTAGAGGTCCTCATCTCAGTACAAGAGACAGTTTCCAGGAGGGTAGGAGGGGATGTCAGTCAATGTGATTTGTCCTGCCACTGGGTTTTGTGGAACACTCGGCATCGGAGCTTCCCTGAAGGGCATCAGAGACAAGAGTGGGATTGGGACGCAACTTAAAACCCCATTGATCATCTCGAAGTAAATCAGGCCTTCCTGCCAGAGATCCTGGCCGGGGTCACGCCGCGCTTAGCATTAAATATTAAGACCGCTGGTTCAATATTTTATGCCAAAAGGGAATCCCGGGGCTGAAAGCAAGTGAAGGGGGTGGGAGGAGCTGGTTTATCATGAGCAAGCGAGAAGCTACCCTGACTGAACCGACTTTCTCCTCTTCCTAGGGTCACTGCTACTACCACGGACACGTGCAAGGGTATTCTGGTTCCACCGCCAGCCTCAGCACTTGTTCTGGCCTCAGGTAAGTGGTGCTGATGGTGCTGGCCCTGGGCTGGCACACACGGCCTCCTCCTTCCTCTCCCATGTGCTCTCCCAATCCCTGACATACCTGGTTTATTTTCAGGGTTTCCCACCGGAATCCAACAAAATGTACAAAAATCTAACACCCCCCCCCCACTCTGCCTTCGTCCCACGCTTGCCAAGTCCTGGGCACGCGTGTGTTTGCCTATTTTAATAGAAACAGCGTCACATCATACGCTTCACCGTAAGGCTTTGCTGTGTCCCCTGATCCTTCTGTCTCTGCACGTCAGGAGACAGAGACTTAAATCTCTTTGGTTCACCCCACGGAGGGTGCGCACACGTTTCTGCGCGCTGTTGCCTTTAGGAAGCGCTGTTGATATTCCATTTATGTGACGCTGTGGAACTTTGAGGCGTCCGCTGATCTGCTGTGCGAACAGTTACCTCGTTGCTGTTCCTTCAGCAAACGGCCCTTGAGCACATCCTGGGCGCCGGCACTGAAGAGGGGAGGGGTGAGCCGTGCGGCATCTGCAGGAGGCGCCTTCCTGGCGCAGGGAACAGCATGTGCAAAGCCCCTGAAGCAGGACAATGCCCGGGCTTGGCCGAGCAGCAAGGTGGCCGGTGGGGCTCGGCGGAGCAGGGAAAGCAGGAGGGGGGGCTGTGGTCAGGGGAGAAGGAGGGGCCTTGGCCTCTCCCCTCTTTACGACGGGGGTCACGGGAACTTTGTGCTGAAGTCTGGCCTCACGTTGACACGGGGCACTCCAGCTACCGGGCTGAAAACACGCTGTAGGGCGTACGTGCAGAGAAGCAGAGCTCAGCTAGACGCCCTCCCAGTGACCCTGGCGAGGGATGGGAGCCCAGGTAGACGTGGCACCTGCAGACCTGCGGGAGACCAGAAACTTCTTCAAGGGTTTAGTGAGGCCAGTGCCTCTCACATCTGCATAAGCTTCTGACCATTGCCTTCGCCACCAAAAGACTCACTCCCCCAAGGTACTGGGGACTTGGTCCCCAAGGAAGGACTAAGCTCCTCCTCCTGAGTGAGTGATGACTGAGGAAGCCGTGGCAAAGTCACTCACGGGGTAGGCCCTCCCAGAGACATGCAGGCCCGACAGGCACGGTGGGCGCTTGGAGGAGGAAGCAGAGGAGGAGGAGGAGGAGAGCATTTGCAAGTGATGATGTGCAGAGAGAGGACACCTGCCCCCTTCGAGGCACTGAGGTCCACGAGGGAGGGACTTTGAACAATGAAGTGTCTTCTTGAAAGGCTGTCAGGGACGCGGTGTCACAGGGTCGGCCAGGTTTCAGCAGGGCGCAGAGGGGAGAGATGTTCAGGAGAGGGTCAGGGGGAGGGTAGTGTGAGGACGGACCGCGAGTCCCGAGAGCACAGTCGGGAGGTGAGCGGGACGATGGAAAGAGTGAGAACGGGGTCAGTTAGAGGATTAAAGAGCTGTGTGGGGACAGGGTCCCGTCTTGATGGGAAAAGCAGACTCAGGCTCCTGGGGGAGACAGAGGTGAACAGAGATGAAGGACAGCGTGGGGTCAGAGCTCAGGGCATCTGGGATGAGGGGAGTGACCAGTTCAAGACGGATGATCTGGGGCCGACGGCGGGTGTTTCTGCCCCGACGCACAGCAGCCCGAGCAGTGAGCCAGCTGCGTGACAGTGGGCAAGTCACTCGACCTCCCTGAGCCCCGGTGTCCCTGTGTTAAAATAGAATGAAGTCTCCGGCTAAAGTGGTGGTTTTGAAGATGAGTGCAGTGACCTGTAGGAAAGCCAGTTCTGTGCCCGACTTCGAGCGAGCAGCCAATGGAAAAACCATCAGACTCTTGAGACTGTCTTGCGTTCTTTGATTCTGGGACTGGACCGGCCAGTCGGGAGGCGTGTTCATGCGGTACTTCTGGGCTAATCCTGGGCAGAGCTGTCCTTCTCCTAAGGGAAACACGGTGGACGCACACAAGACCACAGTGGCAAAGATCACACATGGAAATGGTAGCCCGCCTACCCTGTGTGGTATCCAACATGCTTGAAAGAAGAGTCTCTAATACACACAGAAGAGGAAAATCCACACTTCACTGTCATGCTTCCCTGGAGCCTGAAAGATGGACCTGTTTGTTCAAAGGCCATTTATTGAAGGCTAAATATTTCTAGCCTTCAAGTTAACATAAAGGTCAATGTGTGCAAAGAACAGAAAAGCTAATTTGAATTGGCAAAAAAGAACCAAACAGAACTTGGAGGTAGATTCATGCTTCTTAAAAGGCCAGGGTGGCTTCAGGCATGGCTGGATCCAGGGTCTAACTAATGCTATCAGAGTCTATTCTCTCTTCACTCTAGTCTCTGCTTTCTTCTCGGCTGGTTTTATTTTCACAAATGGCTTATTTTTGGGCTGACAGAGGGACTGCAGCCAGCCCCAGGCTTACGTTCTAAGGGGGCAAGTAGAAAAATGAGGTGCCCCTCTTTCAAGTTCAGCAGAGTTCCCCAGAACATAACTGATTGGCCCCAACTGGGTCATAGGCCCATTCCTGAAACACTCACAGTGGCCAGTGGTGAGTATGATGCTTTGGCTTCACTCACTGGGCCAGGCTAGGGGTGAACCACATCCAACCCCAAGGTTGGGAGGTTGGGAAGGTGCGTACACCAAGGAAAACCAGTGAGCTTTTGCCAGGAAAAGGACAAATGAGGGCCAGGCCAGTAAGAAACAAACAGGCCTCCTCCAACCGTAGCTTCCACACATCTATGAAGTAGTTTTAGTCCGTCAGAACTGACAACAGGCATTAATAGAGGCATCAGGATTGGCCTGGTAATTCTCAGGTGATTTTCATAGGTGTATCAAACTCCTGATGGGTAAAGAGAAAAAGGGGTACCTCCAAGGTATCCCTGAAAGCTCCCTTTTTTAATAAATCGTTGACTAACCAGTGACATTAATTAATTAGTTTTAAAAAATGAAGAGGAAGGAGGCACCTGGGTGGCTCAGTCTATTAAGCGTCTGACTCCTGGTTTTAGCTGAGGTCATGATCTTGGGGTTGTGGGATCGAGCCCTGCATTGGGTTCCAAGCTCAGCATGGGGTTGGCTTGAGATTCTCTCTCCCTCTGCCGCTCCTGCTCATGCTCGCTCTCTCTCTCTTCCCCTCTCTCTCTAAAATGAAAAAAATAAGTCTCTAAAAAATAAATTTTAAAAATTAAAAACAAAGAGGAACAATTGGATGGACTATTCCCAGAGTAACATTCAAATAGGATAAATCTGCCTTCCGTGCTCGGCCACACCCCGCGGTCACAACCCCCACCCTTCTTCCCAGGGCTGCCCGCCAAAGGCGCAGGTAACTGGGCTCCCACATGGAGAGGTCAACCGCTGTGCCCAGACGGAGCAGCCTCTGCTTCTCAGCCTTCACCCCTCGTCTCCCACACCTGGACGGTATTCCCTCCGGGGTACTTGGCACAGACCCTAATCTGGCAAAGAGGAGGACTATGAAATTCCCTGTGGCTGGGGTTTCAGGAGAGTGGGTGCTGCGCCGTCTGGTGTTGACCACCAGAGAACGTGGACCTCCTAACTCCTTGTGCCGTTGCTGCCGAAGCAGCAGACGGTGCATCAACAGAGACATTCTGGAGTTACGGAGTCAACCTTGTGATCTCCCAAGTAGAGACCCGGCCCAGAGAGAAGAAGCTCTGCTGGATCCACCGCCGGAAGAAGAATCGATTGAGACTTGAGATAAAGGGGGAAGGCAGCCAGCGTGGCACCAGCCCGGTAGATCTAGAGAAAGAATAATAGGCATTAAAAATGATGTTCACCCTGGTGTGACCCCAAAACACATTCAGATCGAGGAATGTAGGGGGAAAACTCCAATGTCCTAGGGGACACATTAATTAGAGCTCAGCAGATCACGGCGCTGCAGAGAAAAAGCAGAGAGGGAATGTCCTCGCTGCCTCAGGAAGGCCGGATCAAAGACGGGCAGGAAGAAAAAACTCGGTGCTGGAAGAGAGAAGAGAGGAGGGAAGCAAACAAGTCCGCCTTCTTCATTTGAAGCTTGGGGTGCGGTGGGCGGAGGGCAGGGGGTAGATAAGGAGCAAGGAGCTAGGAAGATCCCAGCAGAAAGCAGGATTAGAGAGGGAACAGCTCTCTAGTAGGGAGGATGGGGCGCAACGTGGAAAATAGGTCATAAAAATGAGCGCAGCCCTGCAGCCTGTTCCCACAGGGAAGGATCCAAGCCAAAGGCAAAGTTACTTTTCGGCTCTAGTATGTCTCCCCAAAATGCCCAGTCCTCGTTAGCGCGGTTCCGGCGCAGAGATGCACGATTCTCCTTTGACATCCTGGTTCCTCAGTTGCTCTCCCCGCCCTGGGCCTCATCCCTGCCTCCCCCCACCCTGGGTCAGGTGAGTACCTGACCACAGCAGCCCCGTGAGCATCAGGGACCCAGACGCCACCGTGCTGGGGACAGAGGCCCGCTCCCGCCCTAGAGCGCCAACCTGCTGTGTTCTGTCGTGAGGCAGACATCCAGCCCTGGCTCACTCCTGCTGGAGCGTCAGAGCACCGCGTCCTCGTGTCCTGATCCTGTTCACTGGTGCCACCTTCCTGTCCCCGTCCAGCTCTCTGGCTGGAGCGTGAGCTCCTCGAGGCAAGACACTGTCTCTCACCATTTCCTCTCGTTCTCTTGCTGCATCCTCTCAGCTCTTCCTCGTGTCTGGCATGAGGCGGCTCCTGCCCCGTCCCAGGGGCTCCCGCCACCTGCAGGGACAATGGTTGAAATGAGGCTTAATTTCTGAAGGAGCCGCCTGTGGCCTAACAGACTTAAGCCCACCGTCTACTTAATAGTAGATGAGGAAACTGGTATCTAGAGTCGTAAACTAGTGTGGGTTATAATAATAACTTCACTTTTAAGTGGGGTTGAAGCCACTTGAGCACAAAGGGCACATGTCCTCACACTGACGCACTCATGCCCCTACTTATGTTCTCGCACACCTGCACGCTGAGACCGTCGTACCTGAGCGCTTGCGCACTCGCCCTTGTGTGCTTACACGCACATGCTAACACACTCGGAGATGCACGTACACACACGTGCATCCCTTGGGGGTGGTGACGACACTCAGGGATGCCAGACTTTCTTCTTCATCAACATTACAATTCCTGCTGTCATGAGGGTAGAGGCGGTGTTATTGCCGCCACGGTGCAGAGCAGCTAACTGAGGCCATCGAGGGCCTCGTCTTGATGCTGCGCCAGGAGCTACAGATTCCCACACCAAGTGACACTGTCCCCCCGTTCTGAGGCGCAGCATCCATCTCGAGAGAGAAGCATCTCCCGCATTTACGCAGCCCTGCTTGTCCTCACCCGTGATACTCATCCAGGCCATGGGCAGGCAGGGCTCTACCGGGAGGAAGCCCCCTCCGATTCCAGCCGCACTGTTTGTTAGCTGTTTCCAGAACATGCCTCATGTATCTCACCATCCTTGTCCCTGCTGTCCCTCTGCCTGGGACATGCTTCTCTCCCACCTCCCATTTGGTTTTAGAAGCTTCACCAAAGGCCCAAGTCATAGGATGCTTCCCACATGAGGCCCCATCCCGCCTCCCAAATATTCCTCAGCAGGCAGGCCAAGCCTACCTCGCCTGCATTATCATAGCCCTTCCTGCCACCGAGCAGGTGATTTATAATATCTGTTCACACCCCTGTGTTAAGGCACCCATCCGTCCTCGCTCCGTTTCTAGTTGACCGGCATACCCTGCTGTACGTTCACACACCTTGTTGTAAGGACCTTCAGGACGGGGGGACATTTCTGACGTTGCTTCTAGCCCCTGGAGCTCTTAGCACTGCCCTTCGATGTGGGAGATGCCACAAAACGCTTTCGAAAATTCAGTTACATAAAAATATTCAGATGCGAAGTCTATTTGCTTCCCCAGTAAGTACGTACATCATTATGTTCCTTTAAACTGTATAATATAAAGCTTGCTGCACTCAATTTTACGTAATGAAATCAAATACAGCACAGAAGGCAGGAATACTTCTTGCCCCATGCTATTGAAAAATAGTCAACAACTTATTTTTCAAAGGGTAGAATTAACCACTGTTACGGTCCATGGAATCAGAAATAACCATTATGATGAAAGTAATCATTTGCAATTGAAAGCAGAAACAGCCATTGTTAAAAAAAAAAGTTCTGCTTTTATACAGTATTCACTATTTTATTGTTTACAGTTTAGCAGATAAGTTGAACTGACCCATTTGAAAAAAAATCCACCCAAAATCTCAGCTGACAAAGTAAGAGGAGAAAGGAATCTTAGGAGGAAGAGCAGATGGAGGGAGCAAGGCAGGCTGGAAGATGAGCCACAGCCGTCCTGTGGGCCCATGCATCCGATGCCAGGCCCTCTGAGCCTCCCTGGCACCTCACAGCTTGGCTCCAGGTCACTCACCTGGTCGGATGTGGATTCTTATCAGCTCTCACAGCACAACCTAAATGGCCTGCCGCCAAGTGGCCCAAGGGGCCAGGAAGTCAGGCACACAGGATGACCTTGCACTCACTTCCCTGAGTTCCAGGCCAGCAGGGCGCCGGGCTCAACCTAGAGCCTGGATGGTTACAGGGGCCCACTCAACCTCGGTGGACTAAACATGCTCTCCCCAAACCATCAAGTAAGTGGTCAGTGACAATCTTGGCCAGTCCAGTTTTTTTTTTTCCATTTATTCATTTATTTCAGAGAGAGAGTGCGCAGGGGGAGAGGGACAGGTGGAGGAGAGAGCAGAGGGAGAGGGACAGGTGGACTCTGCACTGAATGCAGAGCCAGATGTGGGGCTGCATCTCACGATCCTGAGATCCTGACCCGAGCTGAAGTCGAGTCTGATGCTTCACCGATGGAGCCACCCAGGCACCCTTTGACCAGTCCAAATTTTTAAAAAATCTCTGATGCATAGTGGATCATATTAAGGAAGAAATTAGCATGGAGAGGGGGTAAAGTCAGTTTGACCTCGAGTTCTGCCCTGGGACCCTCTGCCCCCTCCCTTTCAGGGGCTGGTCTACGCTGCCCGGCCTCCAGCCCTCTGGCCATACCTGCCACCCTGGCCAGGGCTTCCTTGTCCTGGCCTCCTCCTCCCAAGGAGAGGGTCCTTCAGTGGCCCCAGGAGAATGCCTGTGGGGGCCCTGGTGGGATCAGAGCTCATCTGCACCCTCTGTTGAGCTGCACTGTTGTCCATCCCGAAGGTCGCCCAAGGTCAAGTGTCCGCTCTCCCTACCTCCACTCTCCCTCGAAGCTCCAATGTCCGCATCCAAATCCCTCAGTCCCCAAAGGGGCTCCCCTCCTATGTCTTTTCCACTGATGGTCTAGCCCACCTCTGACTCCTAAGTTTGGCCCCTGGTGACCTTTGAGGACCCCTCTCGCACTCCCCGCCCCTGCAGGCAGCCACGCAGGGTGTCTCTTTTTCATATTCCCTCATCGCCACCCTAGCTCAACCCTTGCTCCAAGATTTTTTAATCCTCCCACCCATGCTTCCTCCCTCTTCCCTCCTTCCCTCCCTTCCCTTCACAGCCATCTAGCACATTCCAGAAGGTTATGTTTCAAAAACACTGCTTGATCGTAACGTAAGTCCTGCCACCCCTCTGCACACAGAACCACATGCTCCCTGTGGCCTGCAAGCCAGAGAGCCTCTCGTTCCCTCACGCGCTCCTGCCAGGCTTCCCGCGGCTGTCTGCTGACCGCCTGCTCACGTACTGATCGGCCGAGGGCCATGCGGAGCCCCGTGCCCGGCCAGGAAGACCACAGCAGACAGAAGGATGCTCCCGGGTGTGTAACACAGCCACACGCCGTGTCAGTAGTGCGTAGTAGGTGCTGTGAAGTGGGCACCCATGAAACCACAAGGGGAACCCCGAGGGGGCCTGAGTGCAGGGCAGACCTGGGGGGTGGCCAAGCTGGCCCTTGGAGGCTGTGCGTCAGCCCCGAAGGTCGTTCCGGCCAGGAGCTGTGGTGGGAACACCGAGGAACAGAACGTGGCCATGACCTTAACACGGCTTGCATCCCCAAAGGCCGGGGGTGGCCACCAACGGTTACGCTAAGGGAGCCTGTGGGCCTGTAGAGGCTCCTGGGATGGGGGCAGGGGCAGCCAGAGGACAGAGGGGACCCCAAGAGCAGCATCCTGGCGGCCTGCATGAAGGCTGTGGAGCGGTGGGTGCTGAGGCCGCCGGGCAGCCCAGACCAAAGTAAAGGTGAAGGATGGGGCCAGAGAACGAAGCCGGAATCCTGCACCCCACCTTCCTTCCATGGCCCCCACTGTCCAAGTCCCTGCACCCTCATGTGCACACCCTGACCTTCCTCTCTCCTCTGCTTCTGCTCCTTCAAGGCCACTCGCCTGGCCTTCGTGCTCCCCACCCTCCAGGTCCTCCCCACCCTCTGGGTCCTCCCCTCAGGGCCCCTGTTTCATGCAGCCCATGTGTGACCCTCCCTCGGTCAGCACGGGGCCGACCACCCAGCCAGTGGGCGGTGTTTGCATTTGGAGTCCGGCTGTGTCCTCCCCAGGGTGAGTCCTCGGTGGCCAAGGGCTGGCCAAGGAGACAGGGCCAGCCACCCAGTGTGGCCGAGGACAAGGGACCAGCTGGGAGGCCAGGTCCACCCGGGGTTCGCCAGCTGCGCCGCTGACCAGCCGGGTGGCTGTGAGATTCCTGGAGCCGCCAGAACAAGCCACCAAAAGCGGGGGCTGAGAGCGACAGAAAGGTATCCTCTCGCAGTTCTGGAGGCCAGGAGGCTGAAGTCAGGAGGCCGCAGCCTGGGAGGGAGGATGTCCCCATGCCTCTCTCCCGATTCCTGGCGGCTCCTGGCAACCCCCGGCACACCCCGACTTGTCGCCACACGGCTGGTTTCTGCCCCCACCTTCATGGGGCCTCCCTGCTGTGTCTCTGTCTTCTCCTTTTTCTCTAAGGGCCCGTGTCATTGAATTTAGGGCCCACCGTCAATCCAGGATGAGCTCATCTTGAGATCCTTAAAATCCCACCTGCAAAGACCCTTTTCCCGAGGGTGCCGTTCACAGGTACCAGGCTTAAGACTCAGACATACCCTTCGGTGCAACAGCATTCAACCCACTACGGCGACCTTGGGCCCTTAGAATTGCCTTCCTGTTAGTGAAACGGGCTCATGATGCCTGCTCTCAAAAGGATCACTCTAAGTATTAGAGAAAATAGAGGATTCAGAAGCAGGGCTCATGGGGTAGGAGAGCATGAGGAGTGTCTGATAATGGGGACAGAGTTTTTCGAGGGGTGATGAAAACGTTCTAGAATCAGTGGTGATGTTTGCACACCTCATAGGATGCACTAAAAATCATGGAATTGCATGCTTTAAGAGTGATCTTAGTGGCATGTTGAGACATTTCTGGATAAACTGCTATTTTTATAAAGGAGCCTGGCTCGGGGTGGGGGAGGGGGCAGCGTTTTCATAAATCCTAGCCTCTATTATTACTATTGATGTGCCAGTCACAACCAATATTAAAATCTTTTGTAACAGTTTAACATTTTACCTCTTTTGTCATGCCTCCCGAACCCAGATATGAATTACGTTTGAAACGGGGACCATGGGTGAGATGTGGTCGTGTGCTCTGCCGGAGTCAGCCCAGGGCTTTGCACGTAGTAGGGGACGATGCAAATTTGTCTTGATTGTACATGAGTAGTTCCCATGGAAATTACTTGTTGAAAGTAAGCCCTGCCGTGCCTGCGTGCTCACTAATATCACCGCGATCGCCGTATCCAGGGTATGCGAGGTGGGATATTACTTTTACCCACGGGCTCCCCCAGGAAAGAGCTGGAATTAAATTTCATGCCAACTGCATTTCTAACTTATGATTGGCAGCGTGATATTGGGACCAAAAGTCTTTTTTTCCGAGAAAATTCAATTAGTAATTGAACATGGAGCTAATCCAAATAATTCATATATTCTAATCATTACCTTATTACAGGTAGGCAAAAATCCGTGCGCCACTCTCCTGCTCGCCTGGGAGTAGTAAGAAAAATCGTAATAAGAACAACAACATTAAGCCCTGTTATTGCCTGATGCACCATTGCTTTGGAGATTAAAAACTGAATTTTGAGAAAAACAAAAACTTATCTCGAGGAAATATAGGCCTCCAGAGTTTCCACTTTGAAAGCTAACAAAGTCAATTTAAAATTTTAATAGATTCCTCTTCGTTTATATTGAAGGGGAAAAAAAAACAACAACAACAGGATTTTAAAATTTAAACTAAGGCTGCCGATTTTCAAAGCAGCTCTGTTTCTCTGCCTTTTTTCTTCTCCAACATGATCATCCTCTCAACACAGCACTAGAGGGAGGCAGGAGGGTGGGAGGGTTGAGAGATTCAGGGCTTGGGCACCCAGGTCCCAGCTCTGCCCCAGGCCATCCACTTGCCCTTGACAGTGGGGATAACAGCCAGGGCTACAACCATGCGCAGATCCATTGGGAGAGGAATGCCAGGGGCAGAGCACCATCAGGGGTGGCCCTCATCACCCCCAACCACCCCTTCCTCTTCTCCCTGCATTCACTACTCTCAGCTCACTGCCCGCCAGGATGGCTGGTTCGTTATCCTCTGGATCCTCCTCCTAATCTCCCCCTAGAGAAGGTACCCGAGGTCTTCATTTTCCTGCCCCGCTCTGGCAAGGAGGAAGAACTCCAACTTCAAAGTCTGCTGGATTTAAATTCCGTACTCCGAGATACTTCCAACTCCAAGTTTGCAACTAAATATCTTTGACATTCAGCTTAAATTACACTCTGCTTATCTAGCTTGGGGCCAGCGAGGGCTGTGAGAACATCAAAATTCTACATCTCAGAATCCTTGAATTTTGTGTCCACTGTTGTTTCCAGCAATCTCTAAGGCTAAATGATTAATTATACCCAAGACAGTCCAAAGCAATTATTTAATTAAGCTGTATTCCAGGCTGCCAATTGTTTAGAGCAAAGGGAAAGCCTTCACCCCAGTTTCTCAACATCTGGCCTTTGGATGACTTAAAAGATAAAAGGAGATATGAGAACATTTTTATGACTAAGTAACAATTTCTAAAAATTTTCCATTAAGTAGAAAAACTTTTTCAGTAATTTGTTTCTCATGATTAGAACTTGGTGACATGTTTTACTGTGAGCGTTCAGCTTACTTAAATCTAACACAAAATAGAAAATGTTGCGGTATCAAACGAAATGTTGGTATCATCTTTGTTTTAGGGCAGGAAAGTCAGGTTTGTAGCAAATTCGTATTTTCCCTTCAAGTGTGTTTGTCTTCTGCATTTCCTGGGCCTATTTTTTTTTAAGTACCCTTTCTTACTTTAGGTGATTTAAAATCAACTTTAATAAACAAAAAAATCCCCTCTTACCCATTCCAAACTTAGAAATCTAAGTTTTGTTTCATAAAGAAGTTTTTTAAGGAGACACAAGCCACCTCAACAGAGCTGATGGCCAAAGTCATGTCTGTGGGATCTACTGGGGACACACGAAATTATTTGGGGCACAGGCACCCCAGGCATGTTCTTCCTCTTTCCCATGGCCTATAGCTTCATTAAATAGTGGTGGATATTGGTGGATATCCACTGGTGGATAAAAACAAAACAACAAAAACTGGTAAACCAGTTGGATAAAAAAGCATTGAGTTGTGAATATTGGTTTACCAGTTGTGTTCAAAATAAATGTTTGATTTATTCAAACCTCTTCCTTCCATACTGTTTGAGTGTTGAAATACTGTCATTCTATTAAAATCTGAGAGTGACTAAATACTCACCTATAAATGGGCCATCAACAAGCCTAGGATGGTGCTTGCTTCGGCAGCACATGTGCTAAAATTGGAACCATAAGCATAGCATGAATGAATGACTCAAATAAACAATAATGAATGACATAGGAACATTTTACAAGGTTCCTCTTTTGGAAAAAAGGCTCAGATTTTCTAAAGAAAACCGATGGAGCAACCAGCTTTTTCAGCTGCCTCTTAAGGACTAAGGCATACTCAAATCCTTGGGTTGATGCAGTACAAATTATGTGTTGGAACTACTGACCTAAACCTGGAGCCCACAGACCTCATCCATAGTCTTGAATCTTCTGAAATTATCTGCAAAATATTGTGGATATATGTACATGCGAATTTTTCTGAGGAGAGTATAAAAGGGTTCATGTCCCAAAAGAAGGTTAAGGTTCACTATGTTAAACATGTCTGCTTACAGTGTGATGAATCTCACGTGAAAGTGTGATGCATTTCTCTAGTGGAGAGATTGTGGTTAACCTGTAAAGGATGGAAGTCACTGGAAGCTTCCATCATTGCATGGGAAGTCTTAAAGCTGCCAGTTTACTGTTACTCAAATTGCCATTCCTCCAAAGAAAATCCTTCTTTAGACATCAAGAAGAGCCTTTTAAATGAAAGTACTGTATTATCCCGCACTGGAAAAGAGAGAAACATAAACCATCGTGCGGGCCAATGTTCCCTATCACTTGAAGGAAGCTGACACCCTCTGCTAGCGCTGCTCATTTCCGGGAAGCGGAATGCTGCCTCAGCTCCCTCCTGCCCCGGGAGGTCAGACATGCATTGTGGTCTGTGGCCTGATGCCACCTCTGTCTCTGCAAGGTGGAATGTCTAGCAAATGTGTCTGTTTTTTAAAACAATTTATACTCTTATTCCCAAATCTAAAAATTACTTCAAAGGTTTCTTTCTCTCTTATTGTCATTCCCAGAAGTAGATGTATCATACTGTTGCTCTGTCTCATATCAGGGAGTCGTGAATGGCCAGTATGTGGGCAGATGCGTCATCAAAGCACATGGCCTTCCTGAAATTGTCAGTCTTTGGAATAACATGTTAACAGAAGCCGAATCCATGGACCTTCCCTTATTCATAACCATGAGGACATCTACCATTTAAGTACTCATTTATGGGGGCACCCACCTGGCTCAGTGGTTGAGCATCTGCCTTTAGCTCAGGTCATGATCCGGGGTCCTGAGATCAAGTTCCACATCAGGCTCCCCGCAGGGAGCCTGCTTCTCCCTCTACCTGTGTCTCTGCCTCTCTGTGTGTCTCTCCTGAATAAATAAATAAAATGCATAAATAAATAAAATCTTTAAAAAGAAACAACACTGATTTATGGCCTCCACAGGACATAGCAGCCCTGAGAAAAAAAGGTATCATTATCCCATTTTCCAGATAACGAAACCAAGGTTCAAAGAGGTCAAGGTCACACAGCCAGAACTTACACCCAGACTCCCAGGCTCTGAAGGCCACCCTGCCAGCCTCAGAGCTGGGATGTCTCCTGTAAAGACCAATCTACCTTTAACCAAGTCAGAGCATGGGGCAGGCCTCCACCTTCAAGAAGCAATATCTAATGCTTTGTGCACTTACATTGCTTCCTTTATTCACACATCCTCCATAAATAAGTGTAAGTTGATACTCAACTTTATATCAGAATCCTTTCAAAAAGTTAGGAGACATAGTTGATCGAGCTGAATAATTCACATGCAAGAATTTTCCTTTAAAGAAAAAGATATCCCTTCTGAATCACATCTGCTAACTCAGAAAGAGTTACTTTCTAAGCAGATGAAACATCTCTGCTCTCAGCTCTTTTTCCCAGAAATATGTCTTTGGGAAGTGAAAAATTATAAATCAAAATTAAAAAAAAAACATAGAGGCTAAACACAGTCTATTCTTTACCGCAGAATATTTGAAACAAAAAAATTCCCAGACTTGTTTTCAAAACATTTGCAAGATGAATCCGCACAAACATATGGCACAGAAATGTCCTTCCCAATTAAAACCTGAGAATATAAGTAAATTGGCCTTTCTCCTTTCATTTCTTCTCTCATTAAGAACAGGGCCTTGACTGTAAATAAGAGATCACCCTTAAAAAAATGTTTTTTTCTTATTTCTTTTTCAACAGGGGACTTATTACATTTGAAAATAACACCTATATCTTGGAACCGATGAAAAACGAAACCAACAAATACAAGCTCTTCCCAGTGGAGAACCTGAAGGGCACCTGGGGATCCTGTGGATCTCATCACAACACGTCTACACTCGCTGCAGAGGACAGGCTCCAGCCACCCTCCCAGATGTGGGCAAGAAGGGTAGGAGGCAATCAAGATCTTGCTTCTGGGCAGTGGGGGCTCTAGCTAGGGGCACCCAGTGCTAGGACAGCTGGAGAAATTTTGCTGTCTGGATGTTGTGTCTGGGGGTTGGAGTCACCCAGTTTATCTGGAGTGGTTGATACCCTGTGTATGCAGAGCATAACCAAATACAGAAACCCCCATCATTGTTTTTGCAAATGTCGGCCTCAGACTCATTAACCCGTGCTGTGTAAAGTCTGGCTCCGAGGCTGACAAAGTCACCAATCATTATGTCATCATCAGTGAGAAACTCCTGCAGGCCTGGGCCTACACCTGGGGCTGCACCCGACCATTGCACCCACGGTGATAAACAGGATGAGCGTGAACCCTCACCCACCTTTGGGCAACTCTCCCCCCTCAGGAGGAGAAAGACACTATGGAGGCTTCTTCATTGGCGAGCCTGTTTTACAGTTAGGGTCTTCATTATGATTGGCAGAACCTGCCCAGTGTTTGCCCATGGGCCGGCGCAGAGGTGAACGGAGCCGTGGCCACGCAGTTCTGCTGGGGGCCGTTGCTTATCCCAGCCCATGCTGCCGAGGCCTGTCCTTCCTTCCCGGGACAGTCCAAGCCCTCTGTGCTTTCTGGCCACCTGCTCCTGGCTCTGCTCATCAGTGTTTTCTCCTGCTGCCGCCGGGGTGGGAAGAGTCATCACCCGATGGAGTCTAGACCACAGATCTCCCTCCCTGCTAAGCAGATAGAAACACAGGGGGAAAAAAAAAAGAAAAAAAAAAAAAAAAGAAACACAGGGGGTCTCTGGTGCAGAATCATGAACCCTCCACCCCAGATGGCTGCGTGACCCTTTTATATCCAGTGTTCTGTGGGTGCCACGGGCCGCAGCCGAGCACTCTAGAAAAGGAGTAAGGGTAAGCCACGTTGGCTGGGGGCCCTGACGTTCAGTGAGTACCACCAGGGAGGAAATCCTCCACAACATCCTAATTTTCATCTCTGCCTTTCCTGAAATCGGGATTTCATGGCTCTGATGTCAAATGTGCTGACACTGGGTGGTCGGGGGGACACCTTCTTCCAGTTTCCCCGTAAAAGACAGCACATTTTGTCTTCCCTGACTTGGAGCCTTAGGCTGCTTCACACTCAGCATTTCATAAATATTATTCCTCTTTGTTCACTCCTCGTCATTTCTTCCCCCCGGACCAAACAGTAAACACTATCCCAAATGATTTCTTCTCGTTCGTAAAATTTCCCTCACACCCCTGAAAAAGCCCCCCTAACCTTCACTTTCATGACATTCATTCTTCCTGCCCTGGTGCCTTCTGCCTGCGTGACCCTCACGTCCTCTATTTCTTTGTATGCTCGCACGATTTTCTGTGGCAGGTGCTGGCCACCTCTTCCCCCCCACACCCCCCATCACATGGAAGGGAAAGGACCGCCGTCCAGGCCGGTGACCCGCCTTGACTCCAATACTCGGTAGTGGAGACTGAACCGAACCCCAAGAGGCAGAGCTGGAAAATTAACCCCCCGAACGCACCCGTGAACAGCGGCTCAAGGGTTTTCCTCCCGCTTTCCACCGCCCCCTGCACCGCCACCAGCACCCATCTTAGGGTGACGGATTTAAGGGCTGGCATCACAAAGACTCTTCAAACACTCTCTCCTTGGATTCCAACCTCGGAGAAGAGGCGATTAAGCCCTAGTAGCTTTTCCAGTCACAAACAAGGAGGACGTCCGCATCTTGTTTTCGAGGCGCTTTGCTTTGAGCCCCTCGTTGAACACACGTAATCCACGTTGTGAGATTGATGACTTGACAGTTTCAACGACCCTCAACGCGTGCACCGTTTCACGTGGAAGTGCGAGCTTGGTCTCTCCTGGCCAGCCGCAATTTATTTCCTTAACTAAGCTCCTGGACTTCTAGAACTCAGATCAGAACCCTAACTTCCAGTCATTCTGCCTTGTAGAGAACAGCTGAAGACCCCAAAACCCGAATAACCCTGTTGTTTTGTTGATCATGCACATCGGGGTGGAAATGAATCTCTCCATTTAAAAGGGAAGGCAAAAAAATAAAAATAAGGGAAGACAGTAGCTCCGTCCTCCACATTTTTCTCTAGAAAACAGTTGTGATTGTTTTCAAGGAAGAGAAAACGTGACATAAAGTCCATCTACCTAATGAAAACGATTCGAAACGTCATTTTCAAGTAAGGGGACTGCTCGGGGGCCGGAACCGTGGACCCCGCGGCTTGGGGTGGCGTCTCGGGAGAGCGTGAAAGAGGCACATTCACCTTACATGCCGCTGACCTGCCTCACTTCCCCCAGCCGATTTCTTACTCAAAACCCCAAACAGAACAAGCCCCCAATCGATGTGACTGCAGCCAGCTCCTCTTGTTTATGCAACGCGGCAAGCGCACTTGCTTCGCGCCCAGCTCCTGCCCCCGCTAAACGCTCGCTAGTGCAAAGATGGGCTCGCAGGCTGAGATCGTTCTGCGGATCCCCGCGTTTTTCCCTCCCAGAGCAGCAGGGATAAATCAGTGCTCGGGGTACGCACCGGCCGTAATACGGGCTTGAGTTTGAGCTTGAGTTTGTCATTTTTACCAGGCTCTACGTTAGATGTTGGCGGGGACCGAGCCGCCCCTGCCAGGCGCCTGCAGCCACGTGGCCTCGCAGCGGGACCTTCCCCCCGCGGGGTTGGAGCCTGGCGCTCGGCCGCGGCCGTGTCCCTCCGTGTCCATCCCCGAGCCCGGCCAGGGCCACACTAACCCCAGCGCGGGCCTGAGCAAGCTGTAGGCCAAGGCTCGGGCCCCTCCGCCTCGGGACAGAAAATGTCACATAATTCATCCCAGAGGCAGATGTGAATTACGCTCAGATTATCCTTTCCTGGGGGACGCGGTGTCGCTCTCTTCGATCGGTGGGTTGTCGTGAGTCAACTGTAAGAGGCAGCACGGGCCGTCGCTCAGGCCGCTGGGCTGCTCGGAGCCGCCTGGATGTGGGCCCGGGCCGCTGCCTTTGGCTTCTAGAAAGCCTCTCCAGGTTGCATGGGGTCCGGTGGCAGTAGAAGCAGCAAGAGGCACGGAGAACTGTTGAATATCAGCGTGTCGGGACCCAGGGGACCTCGCTGATCACAGCAGGTGACCTAACCCATGTCAGGACCCAGGGGACCTCGCTGATCACAGCAGCTGACCTAACCCCGCTCTGACACAACCAGATCCCGTCGGTGGAGAGCCGCGGGTGCCTCTCTGGCCCTGAGACCTGAGCTCTCCGCATCCCTCTCCGTGAGCTTAGGATCCAAGTTCTCCATCTGTGGATTCCTACTGGGACTCAAATCCATTGAAACTGCAGATAAGTAAATAACAGATCTCAGTGGTGCCACTGGCCTTGTGGCCTCCACCTCGGTATCTCACGGTTGCCCCTGGTTGCCCCTGAGCCCATTCCCTGAGCCCATTCCCCTGGCTGATTATCTCTCTTGCCGGCTCCTCCTGCAGCCCGCCCATCGGCCAGGCCCCAGGGGCTGTCTCCCACGCGGGTGTGATCAGTGTGCTTCACCCTCTCGAGAATCAGTGTCACCATGGTAGAGAAGACCTGGCACAGCAGGGGACCAGGGCTCAGCTTATAAATATTCACGAAGTGGCCTCAGAGTCCAGGCGTGAGCCAACATGACCCTGTTTTACTCAGAGGAAGATCACACTTTTGATTTATTGAATTTGCTGACCTTGCCACCTACGGAGACATTGGCCCCGGCTTCACTGTTATTGTTCTTTTGTCGTTGGTTGTATCACACCCAACTGGAATCCATTTGCCGAGCTCCATGGTTACTGTCCCACGTTGTCACCAGCAATCTCCTGGCTTCCACCCCAGTCTTCCCGTAACCCATTCTCCCAGCAGCCAGAGTGACATTTTTAAAACCCACATGCCAGGGTCTCCCTGTTGCTCTCAGGTCACTAGATTACCCTTCAGCCTCCTTGCCGTGGTCTTTGCCCCGTCCACCGCTCATCCAAGCTCTTCCCTCCTGCTCAAGACCATGTGGCCATCCTGCCTGTTGCCGTGACACTCCGCGGTCTCCCAGCCTCGGAACTTCTGCTGCTGGTATTCCATCTGTCTGAACACCGTTCCCTGCACACACACCGACTTCTCATGCCTCAGCTCACAGCTGCCTTCGTCACACGCCCCCCTCTTTATCCTCCTTGCAGAACGCCATGTGTCCCTACTGTTGCCCCTTCTACAGACTAAACTTTAGTTTTGCTAGTTTTTGTTGTTGTTGTTACCCTGTCTCCTAACCCCTCCTGGAATGTAAGCCTCATGGGCCTGCGACCTTGGGTTTCTTGTCCAGCCCTACCTCCCCAGCACCCGACATAGTGCCCAACACAGAGAGCGACAGTAGATATTTGTGGGGTGAGCAAATGATACACACATAGTCTGGCCCAGTGGAGGGAGGAGATACGATAAGCGTTTATTGAAACTCTAATCTCAGCTTGCTTTTCCGACTTGAGTTGGGTTGGGTTTAGGTCCCCCGTGCCAGAGCTCTTGCTTCACCATGTCGGGGGATATTCTTTCTGTCTCTGGGAACTTGGCTGTGATGACTTCGAGAGGCCCAGGAACTGGTTCCCTCTTGAGCAAGACTCAGAGAACGCCTCGGTCTCCACCTTGGAACAGAGACCGTTGGGCCATTCTCCGAGGCTCATGTGCCTATCTGTTTGGGGAAGGGCTTTTGTTTATAATCCCAAAAATGAAAATTCAATCAAGCAACCAGTTTCAAATGTTGCTCTGCATATCAAAAATTTTAAATATGATTTTTTTTTTAACCGGACAGCCCAGATAGGTCGAAATCATGTGGAGGTAATTTAAGCCTCTCTGTGTGCCGCTGATGGAAGAATGAATGTTCGCGGCCATGAGCCGGCCACTCCCCCACGGCTTTTTATTATTATGTGGTTAGGCTTCTCTCTGAGCTTGCATTTCTCTGAATTCATGAGAAAATTTGGACTTCTCTGAAAACTGCAGAGACAGGAAAATTGTGTTCATGTGTTTGTTTTCATTATCTGGAATTGTGTATTTTCTAAATGATGATCCAAGGCCACTCGGAAAAATCCCCTGGTCATTTATTTCACCCCTTCGTGGTCTGAAAGGTGTAAATGTCTAAACAACCAAGGCCCTTTCTGTGAGTTTTTCAATGGGAGATTAATTAGTTGGGGTTTTTTTTTTCTTTTTTCTGTCCCGCAGCTGTATGTTCTTCTATATGATTAGCTGAATCTGTGATTAATCAGGGAGTCGTGGGGGAAACAGGCTTCTGCTTCTTTCACACCTCAGTAAGGAAAAGGTGCAAGATCTCCACCCCTTCCAAAGGTGTCTCATTTGGGGGCACACCAGCGGGTACCACTGGGGCTAATCTCTCTTCCTTTATGAGTACATAGTTATCACGATGAAACACACCCGTAACACAGTCACCAAGCCTGACCCTTTTTTTTTTTTTTTTGCTTGTAACGTTGTCAAAGTATGAGAAATTATACCTTGCCCGGTGTTTGATTTTTCCCTTCTCCATAAGGTTTCCAGATTTCTTGAGGGATCCCTAAATTCATGAATCAGCACAGCTGGGCGGCAAGCAGGAACACTGCTATGATACAAACATTTTTCTTGTAAAAATCTGTTTGGAAGATCCCGGACTGATGGGGATTTGTTTTATAAAAGATGTTTCCCTCTGGATTATGTGACTGGAAAGCTGATTCAAAGCATGCCTTGGTCATCTTTGCTTTTTGTCTGAAAGCGTGGTCGGAGCATGAGAGTCTCAAACGCAAAGCAGCGTCCTTAATGCGGAAAGCAGCCCATCGGCTGCGGGGACCAAACCCACCTCAACCCCCGTTCCCTCCAACCGCATTTTATTGCAGAAACAGAAGGCTTTGTTTTCTGTTTTTAATGTTTGCTTTTTGAGACCACCCTCCATGAATTGCTCTTTTTCTCCTGAAAAAATGCCTTTGGGATTCTCCCAGTAATTCATGGAAGAGTGCAAATGCTTTTTGAGGAAACTTGATTAAAACGTAGCCCACTTCAGAGGCTGCCTTTATTTCAGAGGGAGTTCTGCGTCTTCTCCATCCCTCCCCTCGATGCACAGTTTCCATATTTCTCTCAACCCTTTCACTCCCTGCAAATCCCCTGCTCCGTGGTATACAGTTCAGTCTTTTTCTTTTTCCTCAACACTGTTTCTTTCTATTCTATTTTGTTGTTGTTGTTCCTTCCTGGTTTTACTCCTAGCACCTCTTCCTCAACCGACTCTGTTCCATTTATCAGCTTGGCTGTTCCGTGTTCTCCAGGCTTTTACATTGTCCTTTGCTTCTAAGTTGTTGTTTTTTTTTTTCTTTTTTCTTTTTTCTTTTTTTACATGATCAGCCACAAGAAATCAGCTGCTGGCAAAGGACTATGTAGTGTTTCCTCCAGAAGGGTTATGCAGTCCCTGCTCAAAATATATTCTCTTTCACTTTTCTCAAATCCCCAAACTAGACCATAAAGGGGGAGGCAACACACATGAGACACTGAGTTCCATCATCCTCTGAGTGACCTTCACATGTGCTACTACATACAGCCCAAAACAAACGGCCGTCACCCGGCTCCTGTTCCAGAGAGTGCCTTGGTTTTGCTTGTTTGTGTGCATGTTTCATTTATATGTAATGGTCTTGACTCATTCCAATTCCACCATCAGTGATTCAGCAAACAGGCTGGATTCCTCTTTAGAAATTGCCCACATGGAAATGGAAACCAGTCACTCACGTGGAAAAGGTTTTACAGAGGTCACTGGGGTGGGAAGTGAACTTCTAGAGGGAACAGAGGTGGCACCGGTGGTGGCGGTGGGGATAGTCTGACCTTAGGTAAAGTCCTTGGGTCCAGAGATACTGAAAGTGTTCTGGAAGCCCCGGAGAGGTGTTAAGGGAAATTAAATCCATCTTTACTCTTGGCAGCGTAAAAGAGAGACCCTCAAGATGACCAAATACGTAGAGCTGGTTATCGTAGCAGACAACCGGGAGGTAAGAACTTTTCCAAACTTCTCAGTACAATTGGTTTAAAAAAAAAAAAAATAGGGAGGGGCACCTGGGTGGCTCGGGGGTTGAGCATCTGCCTTTGGCTCAGGGCATGATCTTGGGGTCCTGGGATCAAGTGCCCCATGGGGCTCCCCGCAGGGAGCCTGCTTCTCCCTCTGCCTGTGTCTCTGCCTCTCTGTGTGTGTGTGTCATGAATAAATACATAAAATCTTTTTTTAAAAGTAGGGAAAAGAAAATGTTTAGCAAGTTATTACTTGCTTTGATTAACCTCATTTTCGATGAGCCCTTAAAAGCATTGCCAACAACCCATTGAAAAAGTGGTTTTCTGGTATTATAAAGCATAAAATATTACAAATGTATCTGATACTACAAAATAAAAGCAAGGGCTGCAGGAAAAGCAGAGCTACTCTGCTGAGCTCTCCGAATGCAGTTATTTGGGGGAAATGGCAGACGGCCTTAGGATGTATTCTAAAACATTTTGGGGAAAAGTTTGGTTTAAAATTGTCCGATACGTCCCAAACCAAAATTAATTGGAGAATGTAGACTGCAGGGACGCAGCAGAAAACCCCTACCTTCTGAAATCTGCTTTGATGCTACGTTAGTCTTTTATTATTATTATGTTTCCAATTTGCTGTTTCTAGATGATCTTCTCTGCATTTATTCCTTGCCTCCCTCCACTCCATGTTATGAATTAGCCGACTTTTTCTCACGAACTCACTCCATACCTATGAATGAAACAGGCTTGATGGTTTCTCAGAGAACCATTCCCCTGCAGGAAGGTCAGATTAGAGGGGACGTGGGGAGCTCGTTAACTTTTCTCCCTTCTCCTCTGCACTGTTTGACTTGTTGCCATGAGCTTCTATAACCTTTACTGTTTAATTTTTAAAAACAAATATAAAGGAAATTTCTGAGGAAGTTAAAATCAAGTTGATGATATGAAGAATGGCTTTGGACTGCCTTCTAGTTGTCTGTTTTCTCTGCCAAAACATGTCACGGCCTCCATCATTTATGAGGCTGGAAAAATCGCAGAAGTTACTGTCTTATGAGCACTTGGCTTGGGCAAATTTCAGGGAGTTTCAGAAAGTCCCCAGATGGGGAAATTACTCGTCAGGATGGGAACTCATTTCACCGTAAACCATGGAGGGTCCCGGGTGTTTTGTGAAGCCCAAGACTTCATGTTTCCAGGAGCTGGGAAGAGGAGATTTGATTGATACTCTTGCCATTATTAATGCTGACATTTAAAATTATTAAGTTTCAGAGGCAAGGAAAAGATCTGGAAAAAGTTAAGCAGCGATTAATAGAGATCGCTAATCACGTTGACAAGGTAAGTTCTTTTCGGGGGTAATTAAGTCACTCAAAGCATGTAAATGTTTAGAAATGAGGTGGAGGGAATGCAGCACATCTCGTCTGACTTGGCAGGGAGACCCGGTTCTGCCTCTAGTCCTGGGCTGGAACACGGACTTCCCTTTCCTCTGAGCACACAATTCTTGTCTTAGAGCAGCTACAGGAGATGCCAACCCACGCACGCTGTCTGGACTGTGGTGGCCTTGGTCACATCTCCCTCCAGGCTCTCTTCTGGCCAGAGTCCCAGTGTGAGGGGGTCTCAGACTCCCCAGTTAGAGCCAGAGCCCCAGCGGGATGCATCTGACCCCCTGGAGAACTCTCAAGAGGGCTTTCACCCAGGTCTCCTTGGGTTGTGCCCGCGGTCCCCCTGAGGGCAAGCTGTCATTTATAAGTGACACGCGGGCTCCACAGTCCTGAGACACAGAAACTGGCTTTCCATTCAATCAGCCGTTGTAAATTGCTCACCAAGAACCAGGAGATTGGGCGCTCACCCTGGGCAAAGATGATCCAGACCCGGAGGAAACCCTAGAAGTCTGGTCTAATCCCGGGGGTATGTGCTCAGCAACACATGCCTGTTCACCAGGAGAGGGTGAGCCTGTCTCAGCACCTGCCCTGCAGCGCACCTGCAGAACAGAGCTATCAAGCTGTCTGGGCTGGCGGCTCTCAGTCTAAAACAGGGCTTCTCTTGGGGATCCCTGGGTGGCTCAGCGGCTTAGCGCCTGCCTTCAGCTCAGGACATGATCCTGGAGTCCCAAGATCGAGTCCCACGTCGGGATCCCTGCATGGAGCCTGCTTCTCCCTCTGCCTGTGTCTCTGCCTCTCTCTCACTCTGTGTCTCATAAATAAATAAATAACATCTTTAAAATTTTTTTTTAATTTTAAAAATTTTTCAGAAATTAAAAAAATAAAAAATAAATAAAACAGGGCTTCTCATACTTGCCTGCACCTTGGAGTTGCCTGGAAGCTTTCAAAGGCATTGATGCCTGGGTATCTTGGCAATTGGGTAGTTAAAGAACCATGTACCTCAGGAAAGACCTGATGGATGCCAGGAAGTTTGCCAGCCTGGCTGTGCTTGTGTTTCTGGCCAGAGCTGAACTGCTAAGCACACATCTGCGGCCACCCCCAGCACACCCTGAAGACCGTGCTGGGGGTACCCAGGCTCCTCCAGTTGCTCTGTGCCTCCAGGTCGGCTAACTGATGAGCCCTGGACTCTGGCAGGTATTCAGAAGTTGAGCTTTGCCTCTCTCCAAGTGGGAGTGTCTGGACCCCAAAACAGGGGCTGTTCCAGTGGCAACTTCCTCATTTGCAGAGATCTTGGCTCTCCTTGGCCATTCTAAATTAATAACTGCTTGGCTGGCTGGGTTGGCCTGAAAGGAAGAGGGAGAGGGACATCCCAGGCTCAAAGACCAGAAAGCGATTCCGTACAAAGGTGACGTTCTGAAGCGTCCAGGAAATCCTCACAGAAAGCATGTGAGCTGCTCATAGCTGGAGGCTAAGCCTGTACCTAGGAACTCCGAGGTCCTGATGCACCTGCAGGGCCGAGCAGTAGAGGTGTGGGATGCCCCAAGCTTTGCCTCTTTACCCTTTCTCCTCCTGTCTGTCCCACTTCTCATCCATTAAGAAGGTCGCACCAGCTGCAGATTCGTCAGCACAGACCTTCTGTGACCTGCTTCTGAAAGGGCTCATCTTCTGTGCATGATGTAATTTCCTCAGGTCTTTCCCTCTCATGGGACGCTTCTCTTCTCCTGAGCTCGTTGCCTAAAGGGTACATGTTCTCACGTCACACCCCACAGAGTCTGCTCTTTCATTCCACCCATTGTTTCAGACCCACTTCTTCCAGAAAGGCTTCCTTGAGCCCTCAGCACAGCACCCTGTGAACTTCCTGTTTGCACCCTTCCCTGGTAGTTCGCTCTGTGGGAGTGAACAGTCACAAGGACTAAGTATCTGCAGCCTTGAGCCTCCTGCTGACCCCTGAGCATGTGGGGGCCAAGGGCAAGGGCATCCTAATCCTTGTTCTTAGTGCCAATGCCAACCTTGACATGCAACAAGAGCCAAGCAAATGCTTGCTGTGTTCGTGGGCAAATTGATGCCGCCACTCTCATTGCACCCAACCACATTCTGGGGTGCATGGGCCAGGCAGGTGGCTGCCAGGCTCCCGGCCAGCTTCTCTCTGGGCCTGGGGTCACAGTGGTTCATCTTGGAAAGGAGTCTGAGCACTCACACCCTTGGAAGGGTGGCTGTACTACTTCCTGGTTTAAGACCTGGGTGCCAGGGCCAGTCTGTCTGCGTCCCCACGCCAGCCACCCAGTCATGACTTGATCCCTTGCCTGATCCCTCCGTATCTCAGGGTCCCTGAGTATACAACGGGGATTAATGCTAGTTCTTGGCTCACTGAGCTGATGTGCAGACTACTGGAGCTGCAGCATGGCAAGTCCTCAGCACTGTGCCCAGGATGCAGTAAATGCCCACGGCGTGTTCGCTGTCGTTGTTGTTATCAGCAGCCAGGGAAGAGCGATCCCAACGGGCAGGACAGAGATGGTGTATGATGACTTAGGAGGAGTAGCACGCATGACAGTTGCTCAGTGGCACCAATTTGGAGAGGAAGGACCGTGTGTTATATCCTGACATGTGGAGTCTGTTGTAAAGATGTGACCTGAGAGAGCTAATAGACGGAAATTATAACCCGTCATTCTATGAAAAGCTCCTTGGTTGGCAAGCACCAAAGCTAGCTGTGAGCAACAATAATAGTCCTTTACAGACCTTAGTTACCCCTTCCACAGAACCCTTGTCAGAAGCCCACACAGGGTCCCCTTCACAGATGACCACCCTGAAGCACACACAGGGCATCTGGCTCTGAGGTTATGGCTTAGTGAGCTGGCGTGGACGTTGGCTCTGGACCACCTACATTTCTGCCTCCTGACCACCCTTACCTTTGTGCCTCACACCGAGGAAGATATGATCTGTCAAAAGGCAGCACTGAGACACAGGCAGTCAGAGTCCCAGAAGAGTCCAGAAACTTCATTCTGCCCAGGAAGCCTGGGCTGGGAGCTTGCAAGTCCATAGCACAGACTAAGCAATTCTTGATTAAAAACAAGCTGTTGGGCAGATTTTTGGTCATAGAATTGTCTCATTAACTTATTAACGTAATGCCCGTAGTTGTTATCTGCTTGAATCCCAGTCAGACCATGGCAGCCAGTTTACGTTCTGTGATGTAGTTCATGTTCCAATCATAGTCTTGTGCTAACCTAATGCTCACCAGATGACTGCGGGGAGATTGGTGGGGGAAGCGATGAGCTTCCTTGGGTCAGATGCTCAAACGTGAGGACTTTATTGCCCTGTAGCTCACCACAGTGGAATGGGGTTCAAGCATCAAATGTGGAGCTTCTGTGACTTTTGTTACTCATTGTCCCAGAGGCTTGTAGCATAAATGGGACTGCTCACATCTGGAGCTTGACTCTGGCTGCTACCACCAGCCACATCAGCCACATCTTTCTCCTTGGCTACCTGGAGTATCAGAAAATGAGGACTTTCCCATCATGTACCACGTCACACCTCATGGGCATTGGAGGACTTTATAGCCAGCCCCGCGATCCCATGTACTCACCCCCTGGGCCCTGAGCATAGAGCCATCTCCCTGTCAAAACCCACATGGGGAGGCAGCAAGGTAGTTGGAGACAATGGGTAGTTCTTCCCTCCGCCCTGACCAGTCATCTTGTCCTGGACAAAACTATCCCTGAGCCATTAGAAGAGTTGCTCTTCCTTCCTCTGACCCAGGATGATATGCTCGTGGAGAAAGGGCTGTAGGTTGAAGTCAGGAGTATATAAAGACGGGAGACAGATGGCAATGAGAAGACCTGCTTTGGTGGTGTCACCTGAAGCTTTATTTCACAAGCCTCCAAAAGAGGAGCTTCCGTTAGAAGATCTTCCCTGTGACACTGCTGATGGGCTAGCTTCTGGCTGTGAGGAGGATGGTCATTGAAGCTCCAGGAGGGCTCTGTGGATGCCTTTAGTATTCTGGAAGATACCGAAGTGTTCATCTAATTAAAGCCTTCTAGGTTGATTATAAGTGACCGAATGTGATAGTGTCAGCCAAGTCTGAGTCTTTGCTGAAAAATTAATACAGATTCATTTTCAGTAACTCATAGGTAGGACATTTTGCTTAGAAGGAACAAATTATTGTCCTTGGCAGAGTGTCTGAAAGATCCTAATTCCTTCATTGTTTCTCCCGCAATAGTTATTAACTGGCAGTCTTAACTCCTTTAGCGACAATACACATCTATATGCACATTTTAAATCACCAGCAAACCGTGTGAAATGTGTGCTTCCATACAAAATAAGGTCAGACATCAAAAAGCCTATTAACTTTGGCATCTAACTGGTCAACAACATTGGAAACCCAGTTAGCACATCACTTTGCATCAGACACCGCAAATACTTCTCCAATTCTAATGCCGCAGGGACAGGGGAGCACAGAGATATTTTTCTCACCCATGTCAGTGATGTTCCAAACATGCACATATGTTCTACTCTGCATTTTAAGTTGTCATGACTGTGAACCCCCAGAGGGTGCCTGTCTTCATCAGTTTTACAGACCACTGAACATTCGGATAGTGCTGGTGGGTGTGGAGGTGTGGAATGACATCGACAAATGCTCTATAAGTCAGGACCCGTTCACAAGCCTCCATGAATTTCTGGACTGGAGAAAGATGAAGCTTCTACCTCGCAAATCGCATGACAATGCCCAGCTAATCAGGTACAGCGTTCGTTGTCTCTTCTTTGCTTAGAGAAAGAATGACCTCAGCAGCCCTCTCTCCTCTTAGCTTCACCCAGTCTGCGGAGCTGTGCACCTCTCTACAGAGCACTCCGACTTGTACAGGGGTGTTTCTCAGCTCACACCAGTGGGGCACGTGTCATCCTTGACTAGATTGGGGGTCTATTGGGAAAGTCTCCCTTTGAACCCCCTAGGAATCCTATCCCTCTAGGAGATGTCCTATTTTCTTTTTCCATCACCTGGACGCTTTCCCTTTTGCAAATTTTTCTAGTCTTTGTCTTGATATAAAATTGTCCTGAGTAGACTATTTTTTTTAAAAAAAACTCATTTTCTTTCATTATTAGTGAAAAATGTTTATGCAAGATGTGAGGATGATGCATTAGGATGATTATTTCCAGATGCCTGGAGAAAGGAAATGTTCATTCCTCCTCCTGTTTTGCTATGACTCTGGTTTTCTAGATCAGAGGACCCCAGCAGTCTGCATTCTTTCAATCAGTGTGCATTGAGCACCAGTCAGGAAGCAAGTATGTTTTAGGTGCTTTGAACATAACAATGACCAGCACTATAGGCCTCCCTGCTCTCCAGAGTCCCCAGTCTGCAGGAAGAAGGCAACAATAGTACTGTCATGAAGATAATAAAATGAGAGAAAGCACAGCTATAACATAACATAATATATTGGGAAGATATTCAGACACATTTATATTTAAAAGAAAAAAATATTTTCATAATCTAAATTGGTAAGGAGTAGATTTTATCATCTACGTTGGTAAGGAGTAGATTATATTCGATTAGATATAATAAATTATATCTAGTTTCTTCGAACTTTATAGAAAGTTAAAAACCATTCTTACCCCATCCTCATTTTAAAAAATGCCTACATATGAACTAAGGCTGTTGGCATTCCCTGATAATTTACTTTGGCCATTTTCACAGGGTTGTTTGTTTTTTTTCCCGCCTTGGATATTTGTGGTTGCCTCATATTTTATGCATTGATTAATCCTGAACTACTAAAAATACATTTCAAATATTTTGAATCAGAGTAGTTTGTTTTTTTTTTTTTTCCCAAAAGGAGTCTGTCCAACTTAAATATCTGGAAATAAATTAGCCTCTTATATAACTTTATCATTTATATACATATATAATTGTATCTGTTAAAATGGTCTGTATAGATGTAAATATAAAAGCTGTAACCCCAACTACTGTACGTATGAGTATGACAGGATGGATGGATGGATGGATGGATGGATGGATGGATGGATACGTACATACATACACAGATGAGGTTTTATATATACTTACTCCCTTTTGCCAGTTGAACACTGACAAAATAACTTTTCAAGCAGTGTGTGGATACTCTGTGTATGTACATGGCCAAGATAACATAAGTAAGTCATTTAAAGGAGATTCCCTTAAAGAAGATTCAGCAAATACGAACAATGTTTAATTTTTAATGTATGAGGGTCAGATTTACAGCACTTGTATTAAACAGGCTTCATATCATTAGACTCCTTGATCGAGTTAATTCACATAAGGGAAAGCCTGCACCTAAGCCACAACATCCCCTGCTGGAACCTTCCTCCCAGGGTATGGAGGCTTTGTCAGTGCTTATTCTACACTGGCTCCAGAGGATCAATCATTCTTCTGCCGACTTCATTTTTGCCAGTACATTAACAGATACTTTGAAGAGTTTGGGTTTCTGGCCTAATGGTAATGTTACACAGGAAGCAAAACTCAGCTACAAAATAAAGTCTAGTAAACCACTGCATGCATTTCATTTAGTTACCAGTGATTCTCTGTGACTCTTCTCAGCACTTCCATCAGCAGATGTTGTTTCAAAGGAACAGCTCCCTCTGATCCATAGGAAATAGGCAGGATACAACGTATAGGTACAAAGGTCATGACTGGTCATGGTCTGAGTCTTGCAAACAAAAATCTGAGAAGATTGTGGGACCACAAATACAAAACATATATTTAAAGGAACTGAGGATACAAATCACCTGTAAACACACCCTCACGTGGCTCTTCATTTTTGCATGTTGCTCTTGCTCTTCTCTTTGGAATGCCGGAATGGCCAAAATAATTTCAAATGTTAGGAAATGTCCTCATTCTGTATTAATTTAAGACAGTTTTTTGTTTAATTTCCCAGTGGGGTTTATTTCCAAGGGACGACCATTGGCATGGCACCAATCATGAGCATGTGCACTGCAGAGCAGTCGGGAGGAATCGTCATGGTAAGTCAAGAGCACCAAGGAGCTAGGGTGCCTGGGTGGCTGAGTTGGTGAACCATCTGCCTTCAGCTCAGATTGTGATCCCAGGGTCCTGGGATCGAGCCCCTCATCAGGCTCTCTGCTTAGCAAGGAGTCTGCTTCTCCCTCTTCCTCTGCCTGCCATCCTCCCTACTCATGTGCTCACTTTCTCTCTCTCTCTCTCAAATAAATCTTTAAAAATTTAAAAAAAAATTTAAAAAAGCACCAAGGAGCTGATGGCAATGTTCCTCCCATTTCCCTTGATTTCTCAGGGCAGCTCTACTTTTATTGGACTTTGTAAAATTAGACCATTTTCTTTCATGCTTCTTAGATGTAATTCTACCTTTATCTAGCTCTATTTATGGTCTTATATATCCCATAATATTTTGGGGACTGTTTATTAAAAAAAAAACTACTTCAAGTCATACACAGGTAAGGTGAGTGTATAAAAATAACTCAGTGAAAACCCATCTGCCCTTTTTATGGAGAAAAAATTTCAGCTGGGATTTGGTCAAAGCATTCCAATCCCAGACTCCCCCCTGGCATTGGGATGAACCAGGGCACTGGGATTGTCCTCATCACTCTGTTTCTCAGAGGGCTATGGTCTCATCAAACGTTACTACCAGAATAATTTTCTGATGCTTCTGCCTCCGGGCCCAATAGCCAGAAGTCTGAGGTCCTTAACTATTTACCACTGCAAACGCTTGATCTACCTCCTAGCCAATATCCAACTTGTCTTCATAATAACATTAATCTTAGAAGGCCAATACCTAGGTTTATTGCTTTATGAGGATAATTTTGTCATATATGGGCTCTATATGTTTGTAAAAGGGAACAAGCCAGAAAGAATATTTGGGATTATTTCTTATGAATTTGAGAGAGAAATAGCTTTGATATACTGCCCAACGGGGGACGCCTATTCCATTCCATCAGTTAATTAAAGAAAAGATGTCACCTCATGCTGGCACCATCCCTGCTCTGAAAATGTAGTGTCCCCTTTGCACCAGCCCTTCAGGGAGTATTCTCAGAGACCACTCTGACATCTCCATTAAACAAATAGAAACTTGCCCTTCTAAGAAACCATGATTTCCTCCACATTTTTTTCAAACAGAACATTTCTGAATACTCCATTGTATGAAGGAGCAGAAGGAGTAACATTCTGCTGACTATTATTTTCCCTCCACATACGGCCCGACCCAATCTTCGTAATGAATACACACAACGAATGTTTTCCTCTTTTCTGATAAGTATTGGTAATTCATATAAACATGCACCAAACATGCAAGCTAGAGAGGCCGTCTGGCAGGATTGCACCCACCCTGGATTTCTGGCTTGAATGAGCTGCCCTCTGGTTTTCTTTGAACCTACAAGCCCTTTATGTGATCCCCACCATGGAAGTCATTGGAAAGATTGGTTTTTGTTGGTGCCAGGTTAATTTCAAGTCAGATCCCGACTGTATTTTTACAGAGCAGCCTGTAAAATTTTAAGAGGGAATAATTTTCTGTTTCACGGTTCCATGGTCAGTTGCTACTGACTTTGCCACTTAAAATGGGTGTAAATATTTTTTAGAGCTGAAACTGAATTCTTCATAAGCATGGCAGGTTCTGCTGTTTGGAGTGTTTAAACATTTTTATAACCATTCTGATCATATTAAGTGGCTTTCTTCAGTTCGTATCCCTCATTCTGTTTCCATACAAGCACTTAATCAAGATTCCTTCTTTAAAAGCACACAGCAAAGCCTAATTTTTTTAATGGATGAAAATGAATGTGGGAAGTATAAGCACATGTGTGTACTACAATGGTAATCAAGTCAAGACCAAAGTTAATCAACGGGAAATATGTTTCACCAACTTGGCAGCGGTTAGACACATCCTTTGTCTACTCCACATATGAGAGAAGCATCAGGGGGACAAAAATCTACGGCCCCTTTAATACTATAAAATTCATGAGATAAGTGAGATCAATATCTTGATCAGACCTAAAACTTCTAGACAAACTTTCTCCTATTATGTCTCTAAAATTAAATTCATGGGTGTTCCATGTGACCAGCCCCATTCAAGGAATCACAAGTCTATGAGGAAGGAAATCTTGTAGCCAAGGAAGCAGGAATCCCAATCAAATTGAAAAGATGCGTTCTGCTACAGTTCTCTTTTTTTCTAAGATAGAGCAAATCTTTGATTTAGAAATGTAAAGCCATCCCCTTGTATCTTAACTGGACCAGAACAGCCTTGGTTTGGGGATAATGCCATAAATAAAGAAGTAGGGTGTTGTTTTTTTCTTATTACAAATATAAACTGTTTGTCAGAGTCTCTTGAGAGACATTCTGTTCATAATCACCTATCCATGAAGGAATGTAAAACAATTTGGCAGTTAAAAACAAACCTAAGATATTCAGTGATACAAAAAAATCAAATAAAAAATAATTTTGAAAGGATGAAGTCCTTGAATTTTGTGCCAAAGCATGCTAAATTCAGCCCTCCACATTCTTAGGTTGGCTACATTCTCTTTGCCAACCTGTGTTATTCTTGAGAATTGATTTCCTGAAACATGTTTGTGAAGCTTCCTACAACAGGAAACTATAAAATCTAAACAAAGTAATTTATTAGGAATTTCATCTATTCTAAGAATAACTTGGTCCCTTGATGTGCTGTTCTCTTCTGAGACTCAGGGCTAGGGAGAGAGGCAGCTCAGCTGTAACAAGCAACAACCTATATGGCCTTTTATGAACATAGCTTTATAAGGGGCCCCACAAAGATTATCTATGTTAGGAACGATGCTTTCTCCAAAACCTAGTGTCACTGTTTCCTGAAAGTTTCTTGGAAAACTTCTTATCTCTTTCCTGGGTAACAGAGAGCAACATTTGAATAAGATACGAATAAGATACCTTCATTGTTCTGTGGTGGACAGGCCTTTTCAGAAATACGACCAATGGCCACAACTCTTTGACAAAGCAGGAAAGAATATCCAACGGAAAAAAAAGATAGTCTTTTCAACAAATGGTGTTGGGAAAACTGGACAGCCACATGCAGAAGAATGAAACTGGACCACTTTCTTATACCATACACAAAAATAAACTTAAGATGGATGAAAGACCTAAATGTGAGGTAGGAAACCATCAAAATCCTAGAGAAGAATACAGGCAGCAACCTCTTTGACCTCAGCCATAGCAGTTTCTTACTTGACACGTCTCCAGAGTCAAGGGAAACAAAAGCAAAAATGAACTATTGGAACTTCATCAAGATAAAAAAGATTCTGCACAGTGAAGGAAACACTCAACAAAAGACAACCTAGACATTTGCAAATAACATATCAAATAAAGAGCTACTATCCAAAATCTATTAAGAACTTATCAAACTCAATGCCCCCAAAATAAATAATTTAGTCAGCAGACATTGAACAGACATTTCTCCAAAGAAGACATAGAGATAGCTAATAGACACATGAAGAAAAATGCTCAGCATCACTCATCAGGAAAATACAAATCAAAAGCACAATGAGATACCTCCTCACACCTGTCAGAATGGCTAAAATTAACAACACAGGAAACAACAGATGTTGGCTAGGATGCAGGGAAAGGGGAGCCCTCTTATACTATGGGTGAGAATGCAAACTGGTATAGTTCACTCTGAAAACAGTATGGAGGTTTCTCAAAAAGTTAAAAATAGAACTACCCTATGACCAGCAATTCACTGCTAGGTACTTATCCAAAGGATGCAAAAATAGTGATTCAAAGGGCATATGCACCCCAATGTTTACAGCAGAACTATCAACAGATAGTTGGAAAAGAAAGAGCCCAAATGTCCATCAACTGATGAGTGGGTAAAGAAGAAGGGGTGTGCATATACAGTGGCATATTACTCAGCCATCAAAAAGAACGAAATCTTGTCATTTGCAATGATATAGATGGAACTAGAGTGTATTATACTAAGTGAAATAAGTCAGAGAAAGGCAAATACCATGTGATTTCACTCATATGTGAGATTTAAGAAATAAAGCAGATGAACAAAGGAGAAAGGAAGGAAAAATAAAATAAGTTAAAAACAGAGAGTCTCAACTATAGGAAACAGAGGGTTGCCAGAAGGGAGGTAGGTGGGGGGGAAAACTAAGCAGGTGATGGGCATTAAGGAGGGCACTTAATGTAATGAGCACTGGGTGTTACATGTAAGTGATGAGTCACTAAGTTCTACCCCTGAAACCAAAAAGAAAAAAAAAAAAAAAAAGAACATAGATGGGCACAATTTCTGCAAATCACCTTTAGTAATTAACCAATTTTAGTTTGTTAAAGTTAAGTAACAATAGTTTAATAATTAGTATTTAATAATTTAGTAATAATATTGTAACAGTAATTTCTAATATTTCTTTAGCCAAACCATCCACACACTTAAGTTAGGGGTGGCCACGCAATGCTCGCCGAATGGAGAGACCGCCTTCCAAAACCCATCAAAGGGTTGAGCAAACCCCCAGCAGCAACAGAGAGTCAGGGTGCTTCTACCCATCTCCAAAATCTACCTGACGAAACAAGGAGCCAGCAAGAGTGAGGACTAACCGGATTACGATCTTCATTCAGTCGTCTTCAAACAGATTACTCAATGTGGCTAGTTTTTTTTGTGAATTATTGTGAATTTTCCAAGTATCCTTCTCTCCCAAGGTGACAGGAGGGGCATGCTCAGTAGCGCCTGCTCAGGTCTTATTTAGAATGTCACGAAGTATGCTTCCCCCTACTAACTGTTCATCAGCCTCATCTCAATCAAGGATAAAATGACACTTTTTTTTTGAGCCACCCAGACGCCCCAAGAAAGATGTTTTGTAAGAGACTGCAGGAAACAGAATGGAGATGATTGCTTTGAGCGTTTCACGCAAAGACATAAGGAGTGCTACATGTGTTGATGAAGTATGCATTCCTCTGCAGAAGGAACCCTGAACAGGCTTAATAAAATAAGTCACATCTTTTATTGAAGTCTGAACTAAATAATAGGGCTCTATATTTATTCCTTATAGGGGATTGGATTCAGTCAAATGTTAACCAAAACTCAATGGTGGGGGAGAAAGGTAGACCGAGGACAAGCCAAAGAGATGTAAACTATACATTGTGCTCTTGTGTTTGCTTTGAGGACCATTCAGACAGTCCCCTTGGTGCAGCCGTGACCCTGGCACATGAGCTGGGCCACAACTTTGGGATGAACCATGACACACTGGAGAGAGGCTGTGGCTGCAGCGTAGCTGCCGACAAAGGAGGCTGCATCATGAACCCTTCAACCGGGCAAGTATCAACAATCCCAGCCACTTTGAGAGTTGCCTCAGGTTGAATTGCATACTGGGAAACTGCTAAGCAGAAATCTCCCTGGTTTTCTGGCCAGAACACCCATGGAAACTTCCAGAAGGAAGTAGCAAAAGTGGACTGCACTGGTCCAAAAGGTGGGTCATGGGGAACCAGACTGCAGTGCCACAGGGCATGAGGACTGACCCTCTTCCCTGAGAAGTGGTGAGGGGAGCGGTGGACACTGTCTTTGTTTCGAAATTGCAAATCATCCTACAATCTGAGCACCTGTTTTCTATTTGAGCCTACAGCTCCAGTGCCCCCACCAGGCCAGGGCCGGGAAAACTCACTGGGCAAAGAGGGCAGGGTTCGATGGGCTGCATGGCCTTCAGAGGATGCTGGTTGGGGAGTGCTGCTTCCCTCGGGGCTGACCCGTAGGTATATCTCAAGTGCGTCAATATGTGGAGTCCAGAGCATTCGTACCTCTGATAAATCACTCTATCAGATCTGAGAGGTTTAAATGAAGGGACTTTTCTGTTTCAATAAGTCACACTGTCCTTCCTTATGGAATGCCTTTACTGAGACTCTAGACTTGGTTCCCCAGGGGAGAAGGAAGACAGTTTCATTAAGGGAGCATTCAAATGAGGTGGAAAGAGATGCCACATGAGGTGATTGAGTACAGATTCTGATGAGATCCTGATGCCCCCAAGGGCCTGTCCCAAACCAGAGCACCGTGCTAATGGGAGATTTTCATTAGGAAAGCAGAACGCACACTTGTTAGTCTTCCTTTTTATACCTGAGAACCTTCCCAACACTTATCTTCATGGCACTTCCCAGGTGAGGGCTGCTCTCTAGGTTTGCTGGAAGGAAATGCTGGAGCAGGGAGCAAGCACTGGCTGGCAGCCCAAAGATTGGCCTCTATGAAGACGTGCTGACAAGGGGCCAGTTCTGGTGGCAGGGGGGGGACACCTGCTAGAGATGTAAAGGGATGGATTGTTACAGAAGGCAGTTATGCTTTTGCAAGCAATAGCTTTCGGGGTCTTCTCTCAAACGGCTCCTAGGGCATCACATTGCCCCTGAAACAAAGACTGAGCAGAACAGCACAGCTCATGTCATGGATGTTGTCATGCCTGAGAGGTATTGGTGAGGCACCTCGTTGTTACCTTATTAGCAAGTGACTGTTTCTCTTTATCGCCACTTGGTCTGTTAGCACAGAACCTTCGGAGTGCCTCTTTTCTGCCCCTGGTTCTATCTTAAGCACAGTTCAAGAGAGTTATCAAGACCTAGTAGAGGGATTTTCTCTGAATCTATGATAACTGAAGCCAAGAACCTGAGCCCCAAGTGAGAGTATCTTAGGCCAACACCAACAGGAAGTGAAATGTTATAAAACCCTAGATACTAACCAGGGAGTTCCCCAAAGGGAGGCAAGTGTGTGCTCCTTGTCATTTAAACTGTCCAGACAGAGGCAAGATAACTACTTGGGGGTATTTGAGGGAAAGAATTCCTTCTTAGGGTGTAAGGTTGAGCCAGGGGCCTGTAGGTGCCTTCTTTTTCCAATATCCTACCAACCCAGACAGAGCCCAGCGTCACTGGCCAACATGCTGTGTGGATCTCAGACAATGGGGTTGGTAGGAAGTGAACACACACCTGAGTGGTTTTCATGCCTTCTCGTTCCTGATGAACTCAAAGTGGCTACAGAAAATTCACTGTTTGCTTAATTTCCCTGATTATCAAATAGACACAAACACACCAGCCTACATACCTCTGGAAGTGGTTCCTGATGACTAATATTGTTTATGTCTTGGAACTCTTGATAAAATTGGCAAACGGGAGAGAGGTAAATCTAGACTGGGAACCCTAGGGTAGGACTGAAGAGACCTGGGAGCCCCTATTCTAATACCAGTGGTTTTGGGTAATGCAGACGAAGGAGTAACCTCTCTAGTCAACTCTTCTTCATCAAGAAAATGAGTGAGTTAGTCTTTTACCTTCCCTCCTTCCATCCATCTGTCCATCCATCTGTCCATCCATCTATTCATATTCATTCTCTCCACCTCTCCATCTATTTATTCATTGTTTGTTCCACTCATCCATCCATCCATCCATCCATCCATCCATCCATCCATCCATCTTTTCATCAGATCATCTACACATCCACCCATCCTTCCTACTTATTTGTTCACATAGTAAACAAAATTTTTTGACTCCTGTGCTTATTGTTGTGAGGAATGCACAGATTATTAGGAAGACCCTACAGCTCTAAGAATTATGTGATTCTGGGGGCACAATAGCAAGACCTACTTTCTGATACTCCCCATAATTTTGTGTGAAGCCTTTCAAATTGGGAAGTCTTCATGGCAGTGTTTAAGGATATAAGCCAAATTACCCTGGAGATATTTGAAAATCATAAGTAGAAGTGATATTGTTAAGAGCTCAGCAAATCATTTCAAAGGTTTTTTGGGGTTTTTCTGTTTTGTTTTGTTTTTCCCTTACCGGGGGTTTGCTAATAGCCTTTCCTTGATTTATACCTTATTAGCAATTTCTAAGTTTTCTCTTTTGCTGAGCTTGTTCTTTTGTGTAAATCTTTTCTATTTGGTTCTCATTTATGATCCCACATTCCTGTCCAGAGAGTGGTGTTTTTAATTTTCTCAGATGGAAAGAAACTTCCTAAGCAAGTGGGTGAATTAATCCCAAAAGCCCACAGTGAGGGGGAGGTCAGGCCGCCCAGCCACCCTCCGCCATCCATCACCCATTGTAGAACTTCCAGGCGGCTTTTCATCTGCAGCGTTATCCCAACATGGTCGCTCTCTTACCCCATAAGGTCCCCCCTCGAGAGCAGCAGAGTGGATTAAATGAGATCACATGTCTTTGTAAATTGTAAATCACTCCACAAATACACAGCAGCAGGATGACTGTTATTATTTAGCTCACGCGGCCTACATTGTTGAGGGCCTCTTCCAGGATCCCTGCTCGAATATGCTGGAAAACACTTCCAGGGCCACATAGCAGTCATTCAGCAATGCACCCACAGTCTCTGTGTGAATGGCTCGTTGTAACCTGGCCCATGACCAAACACCAACCTTCCTCCCTACTTCCTCTCTACGACTGATTCAGGCATGAGCAGCAGACGTTCAAGATGTCCTTCAAGTCTTAACCTCAAAGGTGACTCAGAAAGAGATGAATCCGTGACTGCTGTCATGATATTCAGGTCTCCCTGAATCAAAAAGAACCAAGCATTGCAGATGGTTCAGTATTACCTTGTTTATTCTTTATCAAGACATTCCAGAATCCTAGCTCCGAAACATTCCCCAACTGCCATCATTGACAAATGGGACTCAGAGCCCCGGGAGAACCGAGCTAGTGTGCAGGCCTGTTAAACGCGGTGTCACGACTTCAGCTGAAGCTTACAGGAATGGTCGGAGGGGGTTCCTTACAGGTCGTACCATTAATTACCGCAAGGCCTGGAGTGTGTGCGAGCATGTGTTTTATGTCTTTGGATAGTTAACATTAAGACCTGCCTTGGAAATTACTCTTTGGCAAAAGCAGTATCTGGGGATTCGTGTGGGAGTTTAAACTCAATGGAGTCCCCCCGTTAATGAGCTTCTTGGAGCCTTTGGGCTGAAAGGGTTGAGGACATAAATGCCACATTTATGGGAGTAAAAAAACATGAGCAGTTTGAACACGTTTGGAAAAGAATATTTAGCATAATTGTAAATGTCACTTCCCAGAGTGGACCCAAAAAAAAAAAAGCAGTATTGGCATTCAGAAATTACTCAGAGCTTCCTTTATTTCGTGCGGGAAGTTTTGTGTTAGAAAGAGTCGGAGCCTCTCGTGGAGGGGAACGTGGGTGAGTGTGGGACACACGCTAACCGGGCTGCTGCGACGTTTCATGTGCTCTGATGGACGTTGGGGTGACAGCCATGAACGGGGCAGACACTCTTCTTGCCTCGTGGGACTTGCACTCTCTTGGGGAAGATAGATTTGAAAAACAATAAACTGAAAATCGCAGGTGAAGAGGAGTGCTTTGAAGGGAAGAGGGTGGAAAGGAAACACATGGGCTAGGGCCCCCACTTTAGTTAGGGGCTCAGGGAAGAGCTGTCCTGGAGGTGACGTCTAGGTGGAGACCGGAAGGGAGAGCGGGATGGAGAGGCTGCAGGGATGCGGGGAGGCCGTGCGCTTGGGCAGAGGGGACGTGGCTGTGCTGACCTGAGGCCAGGGTTTGTCGGGGCTGGGTCAGGATGGGGCCAGGCCTGGCGGCACAGGGAGCTGGTGCTGCCGGAGAGAAAGGGGGTGGAGGGGAGCCAGAGCAAGCAAAGCCTAGTCCACCAGGTAGGAACGTGGTTTTGTCCCCAGAGCAGTGAGAAGTCGTCAGAGGGTTTTAGGCAGGGCAGTAATATGATCTGACTTACCTTTTCAGATTCCTTCACTTCTAAGATCACCAGCATCTGAGCTATTATAGCTTCCCAAATTAAGGGCTTTGTGTCTACTTTAAAAAGGCAGGGTGTGCTTCTTGTAAAAAATAATAATAATAAGTCAAAGCGATAGGCTATAAATTCTAGTTTTATTTTCATGTAATTAATAGGCATTTGGAATGCAATGAGAAGGGTCCTGCATCAGCGCACTAGGTGGTGCCTCACACACACACCCCACACTCTCGCCTCTCCCAGCTTGCATACTTGATGTACAAACTGCTGTTCTGCTTAGGATTTCACTTTGCTTTTCCTACAATGAGCAGCCTTCAAGGACTCAACTTCAAAATGCCGTGGAAGACCCCTTTCACACTGTGTGTGTGTGTGTGTGTGTGTGTGTATACACGTGTATGTGTGTATCTGAAAGGAATCACTGCATAGTTTTCATGCTGATGCTCGGATTAGGGGTTTGGAGCTGTTTGGGTTTTGTTCAGTCCAGACTGGCAAGCGGCTCCTGAGCAAAGAATGTGCTCCCTGGCTGCCAGCGGAGAGCAGCGTGTTGCGCGCCGAGGATAACGTCGGCTGGGAAATCAAATGAGGGTGACCCCTTGCTCTCCAGTGGTGTAAATAATTTACGTTTAGCTGAGGTTGGACGTTTCAGGAATAACCTTTACAACGGGATCAAATAACCGTGTTTAAGCAGAAAGCACTGCCATTCTGCGTCCTCAGAAGTTTGTTTAATTGGCTCATTCAGTTCCATTTAATTCAGTTCAGGAAACAGTCGTTGCATACCTACTGGCTACACAGCACTCTGGATGTGGAGCACATCTGGATGGCCTCCACCCAGGTCCAACCTTCCCTGATGAAAACCAGGAAGACATCAGGCCTGCCTCTGACTCAGGACCGGCCCGCTGCAGGAAATCGGGTCAGGCAACCAACTGTGGCGAAGCCACTCGTTTACTCAGCGAGCAGTCGCTGTGCCCCAATGTGCCAGGTCCCAGGGAGCAGGGTGGGGGCACACACACACACACACACACAGAAGGCAAGAAGGTTCTGGGAACTCACACTGTGGTGGAGCAACAGCCAAGTAAACTGCTGATGACATGTAGGAACCTCAGGACTCCGACCCGGGAGGTATTGGGGGGCCATGCAGCTCTCTGCAGCCTAGTCTATCGACAAGGCCCTGGATGTCATAGCGTCTCCCCTCGAAGTGTATGCCTCTGCAAGGTTAGGAGACATTTTTTGGACCTAACCATAGTACCATTTCACGCTTAAAAACAACGACAACGACAATTCATCGCGAACGAGGAGCCAAAAGTTGGAAGGGGTGGCGGGCAGGGAAAATGAGCTAGAAGTGGGGCCAGCCTGAACTGAGGAACTGAGTGAGGTTAGGTAATGGGTTAGCTCCCATTACCGGAAAGCTGGATGTCTGTTTGAGGAGCCCTCTCTCTGAAATTGTGTTTCAAGGAACTAAAGTGAACGGTTCAATGGAAGATTCCCTGGGCTTTGGGACATGGTTAGGAATTGATAGAAATCTGATGTACTAGGGAAGTCCACACTCTTTGTAGAACTTGCATCCTTGAAGACAGTGCAAAATACACATAAGTAAAACTCATGCCCTCCCCCCTTTGAACTCTGAGGAACTGAGATCATGAAATACATTTATCATAGAGGATTTTATAAGAACAGGATTGTGGGAAATCGCTTTCCCATATTATCTCTTAATTTAAAGGTGATTTTTTTTTTTCTCAACAAAAGGTTTAAGAAAGGCTTCACTTCATTCCTCAGAGTAGGGGGGCGGGGAGTGGAAATCTCCCTTCAAGGAGGGAACAAAATGAGGAACTCTGGTAACATTAAAACATTGCTGCTCAGAATCCGTTTAATTATCCAGCCAGAGTAATTTCGTTGGCTACATCCCGACATTATCATCCAGGGGAAATGAACTGGCAAGAGAGGTTCTGGAAGAGAGTTCAAGAGGATGCACCACCATGGAGGATGGTCTTGCCCTCTCTGTGTAATTAGATATTGCTCACTGTGAAGTACAGGAGCTTGTCTGCAATTAATGCAGAGCTCGGAAACTAAAAGTCACTGCCCAAGGTCACAGTTGAATCGTCCTCCTTTCTTATGCTGAACAGAAAACAGAGAGGGTCAAGCTGGGGAGATGGGTCAGCATGGCCACTGCTTCTTAAATATCCAGTTTGGGGGGAGGGGGGTAATGCACATAGGAAAACTTGACTTTGACCCTAGAGGATTGCATTACAATGTCCTAGTTCGTCAGTAAACCGTGTGAGGTGGGTCTGACTATGCCTATTTTAAAGATAAGAGATCTGGGGCTCAGAAAGTTAAATGAACTGCCAGCATTTTCCAAGCTACTCAACGGGAAGCTCCAGGACACAAGGCTGAGTTGCCAGGTGCCAGGCCTCTGCCTTTCCACCTTCCTATTACCCCAAATAAAAATTTGCAGCAGCCAAACCTCAGAAAGAGGAGAAGGGGATCTCTCCTGGGGTGATGGTCAGAGAAAACCATGCTTCCAGCTGCAGGCTTCAAGGGAGCTCCCCATAGCCAGGCTCCGCGCATCAAGGCTGAGGATGAGTCGTGGGGAGCTGTGCAATTCAGCCTCCCGGTGTATTTGCCACATGGACCTGACCCCAGCCTTGTTTGGGTTTCCTGTGGGGACTGAAGCCCTCTCGGCAAACAGCGGTGTCCCTGGACAACTTCTGGGAGGCAAGCTGCCCCAATTTTAAACCATTTAGTTTTGCAAACTTCCTTCAACTTGTGTTACAACAGCAGAGAATTATTTCCTGTCATTGCTCGTTAATCCAGCATTTTATTTGTGGTAGAACATGTGTGAAAACATTATAGCTGAAATTCAGCCAATGCTTCCCTCCCCATCACACACACACACACACACCCCCAAGGCTTCCTCCTCTCCCCAGGACATATGGCACGGAGGCTACAATGTGAGGTCAAGGGGAAACTTAGGCCTCTCTGCAACCAACAATATCCAGCAGATCCCACTTCAATCCCTCTAGGTCGGAAATTCTGTGTGTTTTGTTCTTGCTAAATCCCCAGCACCTAACACAGTACCTGGCACATAGCAAAGTGCAATGAGTACTTCTTGAATGAAGGAATGGATGGCTAGAGGGATGAGTTGGCGAATGAATGCATAATGGTGACTGGAATGATGGATGGATGGAGGGAGGGATGGAGGGGTGGAAGGAAGAAAAGGTGGATGAATGGATAATGGTGAGTGGAAGGATGGATGGATGGATGGATGGATGGATGGATGGATGGATGGAAGAAAGAAAGGATGGGTCAGTGGATGAACAGATAATGGTGGTTGGAATAATGGACAGATAGATTGAGGTGAGCACAGCACAATCAGATGTATGCAGAGCGAGGCCATCTTTCTTCTTTTGTGTGATGGCTGAACCTCTGGAGAGAAGATTCTGAGGCCATTGTCTTTTATGATAAGAGCTGAGAACCCCCAGGGAAATGGGAGGTAAATAGGTGGCTGAGTCCATTGCTCTTTCACACATACCTGGAAATCAGTGTGACAGGAGCAATTTGCTTTCAAACAGTGGAGTCCTGCCCAAAGTGGCTTCTCCTGAAAGCCTTTGCTTAATTTAGCTGAAGTGGGAGGAGAGGGATCAAAAGTCTGAAAGTAGTGGTAAGAGTAAGGCCCCGTACACTTCTCAGACCACCTTCCAGTCTGCAAAGAACTTTCATATCTCCTTTCCCATTTAATTGTGCCCAAGAGAAAAGGGAAAATACCTCTGTTTTCCAGAGGAGGAAACTGAGGCTTAGGAAGCCTAGCAGCCCCACAGCTGGTCAGAGTCAGACTCTAGATGTCAGCCCACGGCTTCTGGTTCCCGGCCCGTTCCTCCACGCCTCCCCACGCGTCTCTGAGCAGAGGAGCCTGTGGTTCCCAATCGTTGGGTGCAGGGGTGTGGGCTGGGGGTGCAGCCAGGGGTCAGCCCTTCATCACTCTCGAGTTCTGTGTTGCCTGATGGCAACCCCAGAGTCAGGAGCTCCATGAGGCAAGAACGGGACTCATGCAAACTTCAGGCCCGGCTGTGTAGCTTGGAGGTACCTAGCATTACTTCTTTTTTTTTTTATCATGTTTGATTACAAGTGTCTTCCCTGTTACACACTCACAGAGCCAGCAGTAGCAACTGGCGTCATCTGTGCAGGTCTGTCTGCAAACTGTCCCCTTACTAACCTCTGGATCTGTTTGTAGGCGCCAGAGCCCGGTCCCTGATGCGCCCCAGGCAGACAGGGGCATTTTTATTTTATTTTATTTATTTATTTTTTTTTTGTAATGAAGCTGAGAAACTCATCTAAGACACAGCCTCTGATGGTCTGAGCCCCCTGCCCTTCAAGACTGGGCTCAGGAGGGAACAGCCTTCAGCACACAGAAGTGAGGGGCCTAATTTCTGGTAACGTCTAGAGACCTCCCGTGTACCGACCAGAGCTCAGTTGCTATCTCTCTTTATTAAAAATTCTCGGAAATTACATTTGTGCTTTAATTGGTTTCCAGGGAGGAGGAGCAGAGGTCAGAGGTCACATGTAAAAACATGAATTATAATGTGCCGCAGATGGCTTCATTCTGAATCCCAGGTGTTTGCTATTAACAATGGAAATGTCCTACTAAGGACGTTTTTGATCATTTGCCCCTGGTCTGGTGCTTTCCCTCGCCTTCTGCGGCCCATCTGGTGGGCTCACTGGGTCAGCGCTTGGCCCGAATGCAGTCACTTTCCATTCCTGGAGTTGACATGGGGAATCCCTTCCGGCCACTGTGGGTCTCGTCCTGTGGTGTGAGCCGGCGTTCTCCGAGTCATGCCCGATGCACCCGAAGGTGAGCAGAATGCGGACTTGGGACCCACTTCCGCCCCCCCCCAACTCAGGGGAGTCTTCCAGCAGGGTCACGCTGCTTCCCGGGTGGAAGACCCCCTCCTTGCCCACTGCTTGGGGCCAGAACCGGCTCACAGCCTCCCCCAGGGGGTGCATTCTGGCCCGTGCTTGACCTCAGATGTGCCGGAAAAATCCCAACACCTGGCCTCTGCTTTCCATTACACCAGAGACCCCCAAGCAGGTGCTTGAAGGTGTACTTGGAGTAACGTGCAGGAGCCTGGGTTTTGCTTCTGCCTTTACCTGACCCCAGGGAGCCCAAGGTCTCTGGACGGATGTCCATCCATTGATGCTAATTCTCCTGGCTCAGCCATTTGTGCCAGGTCCTGCCTGAGACTGCCCTAGGCCCCCTGTCCTGGGAGTAACTTCTGGAAGCCGCTCCTAGAAGCCTCTGCTGTGGAAGCAGAACTTGGGATGTCAGGTCAGAGAGCTGTGTTTTGAAACCTGAAAGGACTGTGCTAAGGCACATAACCTCTTCGAGCCTCAGTATCCTCATTTGCAAAATAGAAACAACATAATCCGACTCACAAGGGTATGAGTAAGAATGCCCACGGAGCTCCTGGCCCATAGCAGGGGCTTGCTGACCACTGCTAACTGCTCTTAATATTTATGCTCATTACCCCTTGACCTGCAGGCAAGAAGCACTGCAGTGGGACGGCCTCCTTCAGCTGCTCCTCTATCCTGCCGGGCTGCTGGAGACTGGGCCAATCCCAACAGCACTGCCTTCCTGCTGGCACCTAAATTCTGTACATGCTGATTGAGAGTTTTTAGTCCTGGGCCTAACTGTGAGAAACATAAAAGATATTTTTTGAAGATAGCCCTAGAAGTTTTGGTCAGAAATTTGAGCACAGTCCATCCCAACTGTGACCTCATGCACCCTTGCACTGCAAACGGGTCTCCAGCTCAACTAGAAGAGACCATGATGATGATGTGATGGGGTTTGTGCTCCTGGAGAGACGAGGAACATGTAGAATCAGCTCCAAACTGTAAATTAAGGGGTTGTTTTGGGGGACCCCTGGGTGGCTCAGCAGTTTAGTGCCTGCCTTCAGCCCAGGGTGTGATTCTGGAGTTCTGGGATCAAATCCCACATCAGGCTCCATGCAGGGAGCCTGCTTGTCCCTCTGCCTGTGTCTCTCATGAATAAATAAAATCTTTAAAAAAAAAAAAAAGTTGTTTTGGGAAAAGTTCTTCAGGCTAGTTGTGGAGTGAACGATTAAAGAATGAGTCATGAGATCATGTTCTCAGGGCACAGAGGTCAGGTCTGCTGTGTTTGGGGTCACAGTCCACCCTGAGCACCGGGCTGGGGGGTACGTGGTGGATGCTCACATGACTTGGAAAAAGCTTTCAGGATCTGCTGACAACCATGGCTGCGTGGCAGGTCAGAGCCAGCCAAATGTGTTTTTGTTTGTGTTGGTGGTTGCTTATGTTCCTAAGTTCCTGTTCTGGTCGAGCTAGAGAAAACCTGGCCCCTCCATTCTGGAGCTGGGTCTTTTTGCTCCTTTCACACCATATATGTATTAAGTTTGAGGGATTGTACTTAACTGCCTAATCCTCCTTTGGCCTCCGGCATCCTTTTCCTCTCAAGTTGACACGTACTTGTGGTTTACAGTTTAAAGATTGCTACGTTTGGGCCACAATTATGATAAATTCTGCATCCTAGCAAAAATGTTCCTAAGTCCTTGAGCGTACAAGGCATTCGTAGTCAGTAATTTGAAGTAGCCAAAGCAGCAACTCTAAAAAGAAAGACACAGCTTCTTCCTATGAATACTGACAACTCGCACCTCACGGAGCCGTGAAGTTAACTGGAGACTTGTCCTGTTTTTTTTTTTTTAATATTTTATTTATTTATGACAGATACAGAGAGAGAGAGGCAGAGACACAGGCAGAAGCAGGCTCCATGCACCGGGAGCCCGATGTGGGATTCGATCCCGGGTCTCCAGGATCACGCCCTGGGCCAAAGGCAGGCGCCAAACCGCTGCGCCACCCAGGGATCCCGACTTGTCCTGTTTTATCCTAACCCGTGGCGCGTGAGGTCATTGTGCTTACCCCATTCTATGGATGTGAAGACTGAGGCTCAGTTTTAAAACTTGGCTTTAGTTTTGGTAGACGGGGTGGTCAGACTCCGTCTTCCACGTTCAGTTCTTCTCTACCTGTTCCGAGCCCCACCCCCACCCCCCAGGCCTGCTGGATCAGTCACTTCTGCTGTCAGGAGGAAATAAAACTCCACTCTAGCCTGCAAAAAAGAAATCAGTGGGAAGCAGCACATCGGCAACATATTTTCTAAAACTAGCTATGCCTTAATCATTTATCAGCTGTGGGAGAAGTGAGACGGCGGCTGTTTTTTTCTTTTCCAATCAATTGAAGCAAATCTGGAAGGCTTCCCATCCATCCCGGTTTCCTGCAACATTGGCTTTTCCTGTCACACAGTTGTGTCAGCCGAGCACAGTTGTATTCTCAGCAGCTGCCAGGCCACTTCCCCTCCTTCCCCGGGTCACTCCCATGTCTTTCCTGTGGTCAACACACAGACCAATGTCACCCCCAGAACTCAGAGCTGCGAAGGGCAGGGGTGTCTCAGGGAACCGGGCGCACGGTCACCGACAGTCCCCGTGAATCCAGCCCTGTCACACCTGCTTTCCCAGGCTGCCTGGTTTCCAACAAGAAAGGCCATTGTCTCCAGGTAATACCCGGAGAGCTTTTGCAAGACTGGTAACTCCCGACCTCTACTGTCAGAGCTGATAAACTGGCTTTAGTAGGGTTCACCCCAAAAATATAGCAGTGAAATGCACAACAGGTGCCTGCAAGCAAAAAATTTTCTGACTGCAGATTTGTCAAAGTAAAAGTAACCCCTAATAATGTTTTCCTTGGCAGCTTTGTGACGGCTAAAATATTAAGCCTTGTCTGCATTTACAGTGAAAAGCCATAAGTGGCGTTCCTCTTTTGAAAGTGGGTTTTGTGTTTTGGGTTTGTTTTTTTTGTTTTTTGTTGTTTTTTTTTTCCCCAGAATCTCCCAGCTGTCTGTTTGGTCCACGTATTTCCAACCTTCGTAGTTAAAAACTAGAGGCAAAGGCGGCTATGTGTGATGGAAGAGGTCACATCTGGGCAGGAGCCAATCGCTCTGGCGTGGCGTCCGCCCGTGAGCGGAAAGCAGCACTTTTCTGGGGCCTAGGTAGAGTCATTTGAAAGTGTTCTTGTGCAGAGGGCAAGTATCTTGCCAGAAGGACTTCTTTTCTAAATAATTCTCCCATTTTATCGCTTTACACCAGTCTATCATTGCTATATGTCAACTCAATTAGCTGCCGCCCTGACATATTTGGGATAATTTACCAGAACTATTAAAAAGCGTATTGTGATGAGCTTCCTGAAAGCTCTGGGAGGAACTGAGGCTTGTCGTTTTAAACCACTGACCCTGGGCTGCAGAGGATCTTCGATGTTATGGGCAACTACGTGGCTCCACGCAGTGCTCTTTTCACCAGTGGGAATCCAGCTCTACCAGGAGACAGAAACAGTTCGAACCAAAGGAAGGAGGAATTACCATATGGTGGAGTTGGAAGCAAGAGGAGAGTACTTGCTTAGGAATAGAAACCTCATGTTTTATGACCAGAACCTTCCTTGGCTCCTTAATTAGTATGACGTGTGATGATTAGTTGGTCATTCTGGTATGACACTGAAAGATATTTGAAAATGTATTCATGATTTGAATTTGACCTTTAAAGATGACAGATACTCACGGGGCATTTTTAGCACCTGCCTAAAATCACGTACTGTTTTCAAGATGCTGTACATTGGGTTTCCTTAAGAAATGGAAACACAGCGTAAAACCAAACTTTCTAATCTGAGTGCATGAAAAGGTGACCTACGATGCACCTAGATTGTATTTCTCCTTTTCTGACATAAGCAGATGTGGGTTTGTCCCTATTACCTTAATGCCACCTGAATTTTAAATCTAGGTCAGTTGCTCCCAAACCTTAATTTTGATAAGTAGTGTCACAGTGTGGATGAACCTTGAAAACATTATGTTTAGTGAAAAAAGCCAGACAAAGGTCACATAATGTACAATTGCATTTCTATGAGAGTTCCAGAACAGGCAAATCCAAAGAGACAGGTTCGTGGTTGACAGGGGCTGAGGGGAGGACTGCTTGATGGGTATGGGGTTTGTTTGGGGTGATAAGGAAAATAAATGTTTGGGGCGATGGTGGCACAACATTATGAACATACTAAAAGTGACTACATTGTATACTTTTAAGTAGTGGACTTGACATTATGTGAATTTTACCTCAATTTTTAAAAAATCACCTTGAGGGCTTATTAAAATACAAGTTGCTGGGCCCCACCCCTGAGTTTTTCTGACTTAGTAGGTCTGGGTAAGGCCTGGACATTTTTGCATTTCTAGTAGTTTGCCAAGTGATGCTGACTCAGGGCCCGCACTTTGAGAACCACTCATCCTGGCGCATGTTGGACAGTGGGAGGATTTGTCCTTCGTATTTAAATCAGTACATTAGGGCTTATTGATCACTGTCCACATTCCAGGCGTTCCTACAGGTAATGCAGTGTGAACTGCCCTCAGTAATGAGGAAGATGGGATTTTTAAATAACTGAACTCAGAATTAAATCCAGTGTCCGCCATTCTCTAACTGTAAAGTCTTAAACCAACCCTTCCTCTTATTGGCAAAATGAGAATAGTACCTGTCTCACTGGATTGCTTTGAAGTTTTAAGTCTAAAAGCAAAAAAAAAAAAAGAATATTACTTGAGAAAGCACCCACCATGCCACCCAGCTTAAAGAAGTTTCTCCATACATATTTTTAAAAATACATCTGTTTATATCAACTAAATATAATTATCTGCATTATAATTATATACAATTTGTTTTTATATACATTCTGTATTTACGTGGATAAGCGTGCAAAATATATTTATTTTATGTATATGCAAATATATGTCCATATTCTACTTCTATGGATGGAGAGGCAGTGTGGGGCATGGGTGTGTCCGATAGTTCCCTTGGCAAAGGTTCTACAAGGGGACAGGGAAGGGCTCCAGCCATATTTGAATTATTTGATCCTCCTCAGAGCTTTGAACATAGTAATAGCCTCTTGAAGACTACTTCTTGAGTAAATAGGTGGGTGATTCCATAAAAAGAGTAGTGAACAAACTACCCAAAAGGTTTAATTCTGCTGTCATCCAAAGCTCAGAGGCAGAGTCGGCACCTAGGAAGTGGGGTGATGAGCTTGGCCGCGCCAGGCATGTTCCTGGTATCATTCTTTTACGTGTGACTGAGTTGAAGAAGTAGCAGTCTTAATAATCACTGGGCTGATAGATCCTGTCCATGGTTTCTTGACACCGTCTTGGGGAGTAGCTTCCATACTGTGTTCGTGGTCCATTGGCACATTTTTCACAAGGATGAGTGAACTGTTCTTTGACTCCTTAAGCCAAGACCTCAGTTATCCACTAAGCATTGTGCAACCATGCCTATTTGGATGTCAAACATTTTCAAATATGTGTCGATTAGGATTGTATTACAATTAGAGGAATCTAATATTTGGTGCCATCAAATTCCTTTTGGAGATTTGAAATCATTTTACCTCACTAAATTCTGTTTACTGGAGGAAGGCCCATTAGGTTATATATAACTTTTTTTTTAAGATTTTATTTATTTATTCATGAGAGACAGAGAGAGAGAGAGAGAGGCAGAGACACGGGCAGAGGGAGAAGCAGGCTCCATGTAGGGAGCCTGACATGGGACCCGATCCTGGGTCTCCAGGATCACACCCTGGGCTGAAGGCGGCATTAAACCCCTGAGTCCCCGGTCTGCCCTATATATAACTTTTAGATATTCTCTATTTGCTTGTCATTCAAAAATAGTTTGTTCTGGGTGGCTCAGTTGGTTGAGTGTACAACTCTTGGTTTGGGCTCAGGCCATGATCTCAGGGTTATGAGACTGAGCCCAATGTAGGGCTCAGCACGGTCTACTTCAGACTCATTCTCTCTCTCTCTCCCTCTGCTCCTCCCTCCTGCACATTCTTTCTCTAAAATCTGTTTTTTAAGTTTGCTAAAAAGGGAGACAATAATAAGAATTTGTAGTTCTTATGAAAAATACTTTCAGCTGTTATCAGTACCTGGTCCATTCAGGGCAGAGTCCCACCACTGCCACTTAATGATATTTGTTGGTAGTCTTCTTGCCATTGGCATGATCTCAGGTGGCCTAGGGGCTTTCTATTGAGCAAATTCCTCTAGTGCAGTCATATCTCTCCACTGGATCTTTGCACCAGCTCTTCCCTGTGCCTGGAACATTCCTTCTTTAGATGTGCCCACAGCTTGGTCCCTCTCATCCCTCTGGTGGGAAATTTTCAAATGCTACCCCCCACCCCCAATGATGTCTTTCCCTACCAGCCTTCCTAAAAGTTCTGTTCTTCCCACACACAACCTCTCCTTCTTGCCTGTTTTATTTTTGTCTTTGACACCCTTTTCTAGCACACTTAATTGGCCCCCTTACCTTATGCAGCACCTTCCTGCCCCACTGGAGTGCTAGCTCCATAATGGCCAGGATTTTTCTGTTTTTTTCATCCCCCTATTTCTAAGAGAAATAGAGATTCATTACAACACAGATAAAAGGTGACAGCATCTCGCACGGGCACACAAGCATAGTTTCGCCAGCAAGGATCTCCTCTCCTTTCCCAAACACTCTGCAGTTTAAATCCTAGACTTAAACCGATCCCATTCACCTTATTACTGTCTCTTCCTTTTCTTTCATGTCCTTTCCCTAAAACCCAATATGTATTTATTTTTGCAAGACAATGAGATAGATGTCTAAGCTGGAACTGGAGCTAGTCTCGGCCCTCTAGCCTCTGGAGGACATCCTCTGCCCACTTGGGAAACAGGGTGATTCATACCACTCTTTCATTGGGCTTCTCTCAACTACTGTTATTCTTGCTCTAAACCCTTCCTGAGATGTACAGGTGATCCTAGTGTCTTTTCTAATGAACTGTTAAAACATTCTAGAAATCAGTTCTTTTCCAGAACGAACGAGTAAGAATTCATCACAACACTCAGTTACATAGTACATAAGAATGACGTTTGGTCTCCTGGATCAGGCCCTGACATACATAAGTGTCCTAGGACTCTCAACTCAGAAGAAAGTCTGATCTCCTTGCCTTGATGAAACTTATGTCTTTGCAAAGCGAAGAAGTGCTCTGAGTTCCCTCTGTAATGTACCCATTGTCTTTTCAATACAAAGCACTTCTAAATTGATAAAATTAGAATTTTCTTGTGATCATCATTTGAAGCTATTCAGCATCATTTTGGTATCAAGAATGATCTGTCTGACAAGGAAAATTATAAAGATTTCAAAAGGAACTTTGTGACGGCACTATAAATAAGTCCTAGTTTATTATTGCCTTTCCATCCAAGAGCAAGATTTGCACTTCTTAATTTATTCATAGATTAGAATTTTACTCCAGAGTTAATAACCTGCGACTGATAGAAAACACTTGGGGTGGGGGGTGAATAAGACAGCGTTACCAGTTTATTACCAGGAAATTATCCTGATCTCAAAATATTGCCAAACTGTATCAAATGGTGGCCAGCCTGTCATCTTCAGGAAAATGTAGCAGCTTGCTTTGGTTTGGCCAATTGATTAGGATCCAGTTGTAAAGTCATCCTAAACGTCTGTGTGGAAAGAAGATGTTTAGGCTTGCTGGTCAGCAGGCCCCTGCTTCCTCACTAGGTAATAAAACCTTCTGGGTTTCTGGCATGCTTGTCCCTTATAATCACTGCTGCCTCAATATAGGAGAAAATGCATTTGAAGAGAGAGGGAGATACTCTACTTGTGTTAGGTGACACTAGCTGCTGTAGGAAACAAGCCACTGATTTTTGGTGGCTTACCGTAATCGAGGTGTGTTTCCCTTCCATATGACACCCCGGGGCTCTAAGCTACAGGTGGCTTCCCTCCCAGCAATGAGTCAGGACCAGTGGCATGTATGGCTCTTTCACCTCCTGGGACATTTGGAATAATACCCTGAGCTCAGCTGGCAGAGGGGAAAGAAAGGACCTAAGGAAGAACTCACTTAACTATATTCAACCAGAAGTGTTCCACATCACTTCACCTCTGCTCACGTTCCACTGCCAAGAATTAGTCATATAGCCCACCCTGGAGTGGGCACGGTGGGGCGGGGGGGACCAGCCTGTCTAGACCATGGAAGGGAGGACATGAACTTTGCAGGGCAGTTGGCCAGCTTTGCCGTATCCCTTCGTCGCCCTGGTAGTTTGAGACAAGAGCAGGACCTGCATTTCTGGCCACCTCCATTCTCTCACAGCTATGCTTTGGGAAGCAGTGATTTGTCCCTGGTAAACCCACACACCAGTTTCAGCTGGCCCTGACCTCCAGTGGGGTTGTTTCCATGCGGCCGTGGAATTGCTAAATGCAGTCACTTGTTCTCACATCTTCTTTGTACTTTCCACTAAGGACATTGGTATGTGTTCATATTGGAAACCGCAGGTCCCAAGAATGCAGTTTTCATTATATCATTTCATACAGAACTGCTGATAATCGTCTGTAACGAGATCCTGGCTAAATTTGTTGATGGGAAAACCATCAAAAGGTCATTTTTTTTAATTTATTTTTTATTGGTGTTCAATTTACTAACATACAGAATAACCCCCAGTGCCCGTCACGCATTCACTCCCACCCCCCGCCCTTCTCCCCTTCCACCACCCCTAGTTTGTTTCCCAGAGTTAACAGTCTTTACGTTCTGTCTCCCTTTCTGATATTTCCCACACATTTCTTCTCCCTTCCCTTATATTCCCTTTCACTATTATTTATATTCCCCAAATGAATGAGAACATATAATGTTTAGAAATTTCACAGAGGAAGACATAGACATGGCCAACATGCATATGAGAAAATGCTCTGCATTTTTTTTTTGATAGACTACTTCCTCCTTGGTAGTGTTGGTGCCATAGAGGAATGGGTCCCAAGAGGTAGCTGAACACGCCCCGTGTTGGGCAAGGTAGTTAAGCCTTGGTTGGTGGGGACCAATGGCGGCCACATTGGGCAGGTGTCATTGGTGGGTGCCATAGGTGGGTGCTCTGCGCCTCGACCACTGACTGTCCCAGTCCTTCCCTGCAGGTTCCCATTCCCCATGGTGTTCAGCAGCTGTAGCAAGAAGGACCTGGAGGCCAGCCTGGAGAAGGGCATGGGCATGTGCCTCTTCAACCTGCCCGAAGTGAAGCAGTCTTTCGGAGGCCAGAAGTGCGGGAACGGATACGTGGAACAAGGAGAGGAGTGTGACTGTGGGGAGCCTGAGGTAAGAGACACATCCCGGGACCCTTGCCTTGCATCTGCAGCTGGCAAAGGCACACACGCCGGGAAGAATGATGCAGCAGAAAGTGCTAGAAACTCAGGATGGGAGTGTCCCAAATGGCCACCTCAACGACCAGCTGCACAGGCCGGGGTGGCCCTCTTGAATTGTTACGATTGCGCACAGAATAAGTTGTAGTGCTGGTTTTAAAAGATCAAGGATCTCCTCTATTGAAGGACACCGTATAGGTGAGGCGAGATGAGGACAGAAACAATAAAAAAAAAAAAAAAAAAAAATTTAGCTGTGGGTTTAACAGAGAAGAAAGTTTTGGAGTGCTAGCTTCAGATGGCTAATAAGCATCATTTCTTTCTCTTTGCAAGGCAGGCAACCAGAGGGGAATTTGAATAAGCAGCATTCATTTTGCACCAAGAGCCCCCCCGCCCCAACCCCCCCAAGCTGCAGTTCCCTCCGATGCCACAGCCTCCTCTGTATGCAGACCTGAGGCTCCGGGCTGCTGCCTCCTGGCTCGTTAGCTTTCAGAAGCAATAAGCGGAAGCAGGGAACATTTTTATCCAGCAACGGGCTCGTCTAACCCTGTTTTCCAGCCGATGTCAGGAAAATCTCTGGTTTCCTTAGGGGCCCCAGATAGTGTTCATCAACATAAAATTATAACGGCCACGGTTTTAATCTCTGAATAATCTCTAGAAGGAAAGAGAAAGGCAGAGGGGACACAGTGAGACCTCCTGGTAAAACAAGTGCCTCCTGGAAGCTTGGAGGAGGTGGTGTTTAGAATAAATCAAAGCAGGCAGTTTGTACTGCAAGCAGTCTGCATGTGGGATTCCCTCCCCGAGAGCTGATGCAAGCTGAAATGGTAGACGGGTTCAAGGCGGGCTTGGCTGGACTCGCAGACAGGCTCGGCGAGGGCTTAGCAAGAGCATGTCCTGGAGAGCTGCTCTGAAAGGGGGCTCCCGGGTGGAGGGAAATGTGCAGAGACCCTGGGATAGCCCTCGAATTCCTGTGTTTATCAGACAACTGGTCCTAGAATCTCCTTCATCTGCTTAATCTCTGGGCCTCTGTGGTTTCCCATACCAGCAGGCCCAGTCTTGGTCTCGGTCTGGCCATTTCTGCAAGAATGTCGGAGTGGATAAGTACCAGGGGATGGGCCTGCTAGGGGTGGCTCCAGCAAATGTTTGTGCGCCCTTTCCAGACCTGGGATTCATCAGCGATAACAGCACTGACCAGAGCAGCAGGGATTTTGCTCACAATGTGCGGGGGGTGACTGCTGTACAGGAGCCAGTCCTCGTGCAGGGGGCTATAGAAACCCTTCTTAAGATTAGCGGAGGAAAACTTGAAACTGTCACGGAATGGGGCATGCAAAGGGGAAATTCCTTAGAGACTTTGTTAATTACTTGAAGAAGAAAATCAAAATTAGTTTAAATTACTCATAGTTCTCAGGAGAGGCCATGTGGACTTAAAACGGTTCGTCTTTGATTTGAACTCCTTGTAATTGTTTATTTAATCTAAATAAATTTAACAGCTCTTCATAGAGCCCTGAACTCTCAGGTTTAGAATGACCATCAGCAATCACTTGCCCCATATTCTAGTACCAGTACCGGCACTGCTGCCACCCTCACCACCACCACCACCACCCCACCACCATTATCACCCTACTGTGATCGCTGTCATCTTCATCCCTACCACCACCACCATCCCTACTGCCATCACTGCCACCACCACCATCACTGCCATGACCTCCATCCCCAGCATCCCCATCAGCACCACTATCACTACCATCACTGCCATCTCTACCACCAGCATCCTCATCACCACCATCCCATCAGCAAGTCTGTGAGTGCCTCAAATTTGCCAGCCACTGATGTGATCCTCAACTTCACCGCCATTGCGGAGGCATTGGCTTTGACAGGGTGCTAACTATCTCTCCAGGCAGGATAGTGTCTCAGGACAGCACTGATTGAACCAAACTCTCCTTATGGAGACTATATGCCTGCATATAGTCCTCAACTGTATATTTCTATGGTTAGGGTCCTTATTTCACAGGATAATTTCTTGATATTTGAATAGAACTGTCATTTTCCTCATCCAAAGGCCTTTTGTCCAAGAAATCTTCCAGAGTCACAGGCAAGGCTTTGCTTCAATTTCCAGATCTTTAGTTTTTGCTTTTTAAGCTGTGTCCAAGAGCGTAACAACCCAAATCCAGTTTCCAAACTGCTATGACCAGTCAGACCTGAGCTCCGTTCACCTGGGCTCTTTATCCCCCTCCCCAGTGCCTAGACCCTGGGTGCTTCATGTTGACCCACACACCCCCTGGCCCACAGAAGGACTCAGTGTGTCACCACATCAGTGAGCAACTTCCCCAGCTCACAACTGGACCCAGCTTCTGCCCCATGCTCCCAGAAATAATTCCCACTGTTTTCAAGAAGCTGCACTGTAGACTGATCCTGATCCATTGTGATCAAGGATCTGTCTACCGCCCACAACCCAAGAATGACAGGGCCTTTGCAGAGAGTTCTTCTAATGGCTTCATTAGTCTTTTTTCTTTGGAGACTTAGGGTTCATTGGCTCTGTTGAACTTTTCTATTGAGTACTAAAATAATCTGTATCAACAGATGAAGAATTTGTCTCTTCTGATAAATACAGTACTGCAGAAGAAATAGATCCTAGTAGTTAAGAAGGCAAGTGGCTGCTGAAGCCACTTGTACAGGGCATGGGATTTACAACCACCATAGGGATATCCTGACAACTCACTCATTCATCCAGCTAACAGGGTTGGGAAAGCAGCCTTATCTCCTTGTTTAAAGTCAATAGAATGCCAGTAGCCTGCAAATATCTTTTAAACTTAGTTATCTTTCTCACATTATCAATCCCCTTTGAAGTCAAAGCCATTCTACTTGGCTGCATTTCCATTTGAGCGGCTGCTTATATTATTTGGTGATTTGGTCGGGGGTGGGGAAGTAGTTCTCAAAGAATCTTAGGGCCTAGTTTTCAGATGGCTGATTTAGCTTAGGAGCTCAGGTAAATCTGTAATTTAGTTAGTGTCTCATTAGTAGAGCCATTTAGACTTTATTGAACAGGACGACACTGCTGTATATTTGATGGCACTGGTCAGGAATGCAATCAATGGACTCCTTTAAAAAAAAAAAAGAAAGAAAGAAAAACAGGTTCCTAAACTTTTTAGGATGATAAGTCCATGAGTTAGAAACCCTTACTGTTAAGAAAGTTACAGCTATGACTTCTGGTTAGCAGTTTTATTGTGTATATTAGACATTCTGGATGTTTATGAAGTCCTTGAAAAATTTAAAATTTAATAACTTTGGATGTATGTACAATAGGAGCAAATGGTAAACACCAAATGAGAGTGAAATTCACAGCCTTATGCAGGGTATAGTTCAGAGATCTAGAATAATCCTAAATCTTCTGGATTATCAACAGGATTTTATCAATTGCATCTATAATACTAATGATAAATTCATTTACAGAAAATGGTTTTCAGGGGTAAGCAACTGTACTATTAAAATAGTCCATGATTGGCTTCACTCTAGCTAATAGTATGCACATTATTCTGCTCACGTCCTGTAGTAAATAAAAGGACAATGATAAATTAATACTAAAGACTCAACTCTTCCTTCTGATAATTCCGTTTCTCTTAAAATGTGTAAACTCCAAGTTATTAGAATGCTCTAAAGTGCAAGGACTTCCTGAACACCTAGATAATATGTATAGACCTTTTGTGGACAGCTAAGCGAAAGGTGTCCATACCCTATAGTTTTTTGTTAGAAAAAAACGGGTACTTGGGAAGCACAGCTCAATGAAGGAGGTCATTTTCTCTCATTTCAGAGAGAACAAATACATCTAATATTTGATGTGGGCACAGCCCGCAGCCCTCCTGCCAGCATCTTGGTCATTATACTGTGCATTTCAGATCTGAGAGGTGCCCTGTCAGGTGAGGCAGCTCACCTGTGCTGAGCAAGAGTCTTGGCTACAAGCATTTGGTCAGATTACAGGGACCTGTGGTCCAAACACAATTGACTGGACTTCATTTCCTGCCAGCACGCCCCAGATGAAAAAAGTCAGGATTTGAAGAGTCAAGTTTGTACGCATCTCTGTGTATTTTTAAATAAGTATATTCAAAGTATTCCGGTGACCCTGGTACAGTTAGTTCACTGCACTAAGTTAGACCTGCATTAATCAGAGACCTCCCTGCGGAGCCCCAAGTGCAGCCAACGTGGCTGGATTCGGTAGCCAGCCTTCCTGTGCAGGCTCCCATGGCCTTGACGAAAGGTGTCAAGGGCTACTGACTCTTCCCAGGGATCACAGACCCCATCAGCTCGTAAACACTTAACAGAGGCTTGGCTTTCTTACAGATAAAGATGCTCTCAGTCAGGCTGGTTTTCAGTTCAAGGGCCAGGCCCTCTGGTTCCTCCTTCCCTTTATAGTCACCATCTTCCGTGAGTAGTTGCCCCACGCGACCGTGTCAAATGAATCCCACTCCCCTCTCCAGGAATGTATGAATCTCTGCTGCAATGCTACCACGTGCACCCTGAAACCAGATGCTGTGTGCGCACATGGGCTGTGCTGTGAAAACTGTCAGGTGAGTCCTCTAGACCCCAAGGCCACCCCCAGGTTCAGGTGGTTCCACTCGGATGCAAGACAAGCAACACGGCAGGATGGCTTCCCGACACCTCTGCACCAGCTGGCGTCTCCCACTGCCTGTTCTTACTGTCACCCCATCTTCATGTGAAATGCACACTTCAGCATTGAGTCCTCTGGGATAAGTTATTTATTTATGGGTGAAAAGCAATTTTTCCACAAAACTCCAGCTCAGCGTTAAATGTTCCAGTTGTGCCATTGCAGGCACGTGAAGTCCCATCACCATCATGAGACCCACTGGAGAGCCAGGCCCCACCCTGGTCACCCAGCCCTGCCTGATGTTCCAGGGGTTTTATGTCAACAGCTTCATCCTGAGGTCCTCCTAACACAAGGTGCTTGCTGGCCAATGTAGCCCGGCCCAGCCAATCTCAGCACTTTCCTACTTTAGCCATTCCTGCCTCCATGACTGCATTTGTTTTGGCAATTCCAGGGTTTGTCTCATTATTCAGAGCTGAGACCCGACTGACTAGAAGCCTGAGCTTTTGATTCAAAGATTCCAAGGATAGACTTTATTTCTTTTTTAATTAAGCAATTGATTTTGGCATTGTGCTCGTAGGAAACTCCCTCTTAGCTCCCCCGCTAGAGCACAGTGATTCAGAAGTGCATTACACCATCCCAGGCCCAGCTTGAAATATCCCACCTGCCCTTTCTACTTGTGATTAATGCCTGGGGAACAGTAAAGGAAGCTGGCTGTGGAAAGTGCCAGAGATGGGCGGAGGGTAATTCATTGGTTGTGTAGCCTCTGACCAACCACTCTGTGCCTTTATTTCTTCAACCACGTAAAGATGAGGCATTGGCCAGCGGTCCCGAATGTCTTTTATTGCTCCCTTGCTTCGCTCTTCACTCCTCTCGGTGATGTCCTGCAGACAGGTTTCCAACTCCATGATTTGATGACAAAGTGAAATATTATTGTGACCCAGCCCTTGGGATGATTTTTGTCATCTTGGCCACAAGCACTAACACTGTAAGTGCACACCATTGTAAAACACATGACGGTGCTGGCGACCAGAGACCTTCAGAATTAAGGAGCCTACCAGCCAACACTCCCTTCCTACTCCTCCTCGAAGTGACAGGTGCCAGCAACCAGCTGGTCTGCTCATCAGAAAACCCTAATATTGCATTAAATTAAAAAGAAGCAGCCTTGCCCACCCCCATAGTGGAGCCCAGAGCAAGATTCTGTTTACTTAGTGACTCTCTGTCCCTCTCTTCCTTTGGAATCCTTGCCCTTTGATGTGAGGCTTCATGAGAATGGCCTTGGTCCATTCTACCCCAGGAGTGCTGCTGGGCAGCTGGTCCCCCCTTTCCCACAGTGTACGTGCTATAAACAGCCTCTCCTTCCAGCTGAAACCTGCGGGAACGGCGTGCAGGGACTCCAGCAATTCCTGCGACCTCCCAGAGTTCTGCACGGGTGCCAGTCCGCACTGCCCAGCCAATGTGTACCTGCACGATGGGCACCCATGTCAGGGGGTGGATGGCTACTGCTACAACGGCATCTGTCAGACCCATGAGCAGCAGTGCGTCACGCTCTGGGGACCAGGTAGGTGGCTGCCACTAATGGGCGCAGAGCAATGGGGCTGGGGAGCTCGCTCCGTGTCCCTGAGCATTGCTCCTGCAGCTCACCATCTATGAAACTTCCCTCCATTCAGCTGGAGTTATTGGCTCCCTGGCAGGTCTGGGGCTGTGCCAGGCACTGGGCATGCAAATATAGGCCCCTCCTGAGGGCTCAGTGTGGTCCAGTGAGGAGAGATGTGTGAGCAACTACTATGTGCCCTAGGGAGTGACAGAGAAGAGTCAGCCATGACCCCTACCCTCAGATAGCTTCACAGGTAGTTGGGCAGACAGGTGGGACCCCACACACACCCACTCTGAGTATGTGGGTGCTTCTTGATGCTCAAACAAGGACCCCAACCAAAGGCTGAGGGTGCCAAAGAGAAAGTCACTGCGGACTGGATGCATGAGTAGTCTGTGATCAGGAAGGACAGGGAGAGATTGCTCCTGACACAGAGCCCTTGAACGGGAAGGCCCACAGAAAGGACAGCAGATGGGAGGCCTGGATACCAGAGCTCAGAGGAAGAACATGGAGACAGATGTTTGAGGGCCTTGAAAACCATTTTGGTTCTAAAAGTGGAGTGACAGACTTGTGTGTTCCAGAAAAGATGCTCAGATGGACCGGAAGCCAGGAAGCCACTGTAGGGGCAATTAGAGGCTGTCCACTCACTGCTTCCTGTGAATGGGATGCTGAGCCAGATGCTCAGTGTGGCCTGTCCCTTCTAACTCCCAGCATCAGAGACAGGGAAAATGACTACAATTTAAAGAAAGTGAAGCTCAAATTCAGAACCCGGAAGTCAATTTCCTGATGTTGTAAGGCTGGGATTTGAACCCAGGCCAATTGACCCAAAGGCCATATGTAACACATTATGTGCAACCATACCAAAGAACCAGGCCTAGAACAAAGTTCCACTGAAGCTCCACAGTCTAACAGATGCCCGGATGTAAAGCAGGGAATAATAAGTCCCCTGGGCACGTCTCTCCTCCGTTGACCCATCTTCTGAGGCTAGAGGTCTAGGGCCATGGAGGGCAGCCAGGGCTCAATGGACTCCTCACCCCAGGGCTTACTGCCTCTGTCCTGCTCCAAGATTCCAGCAGCAAATCCTATAGAGAGCACTTTCTAAGAGCACAGTTCCCACCCTGTCTTGTCATTCTCCCTCCTCCCGCCACCTTGCCATGGTGACCTCAGTTCTGGCTGGGGACACCGGCTGTGGCAAGACCACTGTGGTCAGGCAGGCAGAGAGCCAGGCAAGCTCTGAGGGAAGGGAAATCCAATATGGGCCTCAGACTTTGGTTGTGAGGTTTCGGTTTCAGGAGTGATGAGGACAGTAAACTAGGACAGAAAATGATGAGTCCTTCTCAAGGCTTGGGTTTTCAGTGTGATGTGAAAGCAGCAACCAAGCAAGGAGAACAGAGATGGTTGTTTCTGAAGGCTGGGTCCTATCATGGAGACTGCTGCCTCACCAGCCAAAGACTCCCCTCTGTACTTGGACCTCTCTGAGGGGCAGGAAGGAGCATCCTGGTCATCGCGTCTGTGAGGGCATCTCCCAGTGCTCCTCAGGCCTCATGGGTCCACTTGGGTGCAGAAGGAGGAGGCCTGTGCTATCTGGGACCTTGTGCTTCATCTCTGGAACTTGACCAGGCCTTAGTCCTGGCCTCCTCACCAGCTGGGCCAGGAAGGCCCTGAGGCCAGGGTGGGGTCTCAATCTCATTCTGGGTGAATGCGATGACAAGCACAAAGAAGGCACTCACTATACACAGGTCAGGTGGTTGGATGGGCTCTGAATGGTTTAGTGATTTAAGACACCTTTTAGCCAAGTGAGGTCACTTTGGGACAGTGGCTACTGCTACAGGCCAAATCCTTGTGGCCTGAAGCATCCCTAGTGGCCATTCCTTCCTAGCCTTTCTCCGGACTCAGTAATCTCCCCCTTCTTAAGTTACAGGGCATGTTATAATGCTCCCTTCCAAAAAAGCATTCCGTGGCCAGAGCACACACAGCACTTGAAGCTTTTTGGAGTCAAATGTGCTCTTTGGTGCCCTGCTATATTACAGCATCTGGCCTCATTTCCAAAGTGAGGTCAGATGGAACTCCACGGCGCTCTCTGAGCCACCGCCACTGTGTGACTCAGCTGGCTGCACGCCTTAGATTCCTGGTGACCAAGGCTGGTATTTATTATCTCATCAGATTAGTCCTTCTCAAACTGCCTGACCAGAGAGAGAAAGAGAGCACGAGCCAGAGCGCCAGACAGGCAGGCAAACTGACAACCTGACTCATGCACTGAGCTTTTCAAAAGCAAGAGCAGTAGGAAGTTACCTTCTTTGAATTCTCAGCATCCTTGTGGCTGACAGTGAGATTGGCAGCCTGACTGCCTGGGGACCTGAACCACCTCCTGGCGGGGGTAGAGAGATGGGGGACTGCTGCCCTGCAGCTCCCAGCCTGCCTCTCCTGTCCCCACCCTCCTGCTGAGGACTGAGGTACCCTTTGGGCAGTGGTACATTTGCCGTGAGAGTCCCTGCATGTGGACTGAGCCTCCCTGGCATCAGGGATGCTCAGAGAGTTCCTGGAAATGACAAGCTTAGGGACCCACCTCAGGCTTATGACTTCCTAGAGCTCGGTGTACTTCAGCCAATCCTTTCTTGGGACTTCAGATTGCTGCACAAACTTCCCTAGGAGGGCAGAGAGCATGTGTGCCAGAACCAGCTGTGGCCCTGCACACCTTCTCAGAACGGCCTTTTGAACCACCTCTTCTGTAAATGCAGTGTGCTCCTTCCCTTCCATATCAGTACAGCTGCCCTGTTGTCTAGCTCAAGGGCACCGTATGAGTTTCCTGTGGCTGCTGTAACAAATCACAAACATGGTGGCTCGTGACCATGCAAATTTGTCATCTTACAGTTCTGCAGGTTGGAAGTCCTGAAATTATGTTGTTGGCAGGACAGTGTTACTCTTGCAGACTCTAGGGGAGAGTATATTTCTCTGCTTCTTCCAGCTTCCCGAGGTACCTGCATTCCTTGGCTCATAGCCCCCCGCCCCCTCCATCTTCAAGGCCAGCAGCATGCATCTGCCAATCTCTGTCTCTCTGGCTTTTGCTTCTGTGTCACATCATCTCTGCGTCTAACCCTCCTGCCTGCCTCTTATAAGGGCCCTATGATCATATTGCACCTATCTAGACCATTCAGGAGAATCTCCCCTCCCAAAATCCAAACTTAATTGCATCCTCAAAGTCCCATTTGCCACATGAGTCCCATTTGCCACACATATTGAGGATTAGGGTGTGGGCGTCATTTGGGGGCCCTTTTTCTGCCTACCACAGGTGTTGAACAGACCACTTACTAACAAGGTGACCTTGGGCTCATCTGTAAAATAGGGATTGCAGTATATCCACTCCAAGGGTATGTTGTGGCCCTCTAACACAGCCTGACCTATCCTTTATGACACATCTAGCAGCACACTAGGTGCATGGTGCCTAGTAAGGCTGAACTCTATAAAGGTCTAGCTGAGCTCACAGGAGGCTCATGGCCTAGTGAGCAAGGCGCTGGCCCCCTGGGGCTGTAGTGAGTGCTCTGATGTGGTGGGGCATGGAAGAGGGGGGCTCAGCCTGCAGTGGGGTGTGGAGTTAACCAGGAAGCCGTCCTACATGAGGTTGCCCTGGAGAAGTCGTTTGGCAGAGGTGGAGGGAAAGGGTATTTCCTGCGTACAGAACAGAAGGGGGTCAGGGCGTCCCTGGGGCCTTTCCAGGGAACTGCAGCAGTTGTGCTTGTCCAGAGCTTGGATTGTGACCTGGAGAGCAGAGATCCTCATTTGTCACCCCATTCTCTCAGTTATTAAATATTCATCAATGTCCTGCTGTTCTAAGATGCTGACTCAAGAGCCCTGATTCTGCCAAAGTGTGACATACTTCCCACCGTCCCTCTGCACCCTCACCTGGACTTGGAGTAGGGTCAGGATGTGACCTTCACCATCGCGGAGGCGGGGGGAGCTGCCCCAGCCAGGGCCCTGGCCAGCTAGATGCACTGGGCTGAGCGCATCCTAATGCTGCATTACAGTGGTTGCTTTAAATTAGCTTTTCATGATTCAGAAAAGGAAAACTTATTGTCAGGAACACATTCGCAATATTTCATTTTCCCGTGATTAGCAAATGCTCTGGGATCTGGACCGCATTTGCCTTGGGGTCATTTTAGTTCCCCTCTGAGGCCCAGCAACTCGGAGCTCCAGGAGTCACTGGGCTCCTACTCTGCTGGCCTGTGCCACCCCCACCCCGGTGACCTGACCCAACTGTCGAGTCATCCGGAAGCGTCCAGTTACACTCAGGAAGTCCATTATTCTCCAGACCTGGCTGCCCAAACACTGACCGGATAAAGCCCTTCCTTCCAGCTAACCATTCCCTCTTGAAATGGACTTTTCTCGATCCAGCATTTTATTTCAATACAATAACCCTGCTTCCAAATCTTTCTACAAATAGAATGATCGAAAATTCAAAACATATGCCTGCAACCAGCTCCCCACTAGCAAAGTAATACCCTTTTCTAATACCTTTCGGGGTGTTTTTGTTCATTTGTTTCTTTTCCTAATCATTGTTGATAATGTTCTCATTGGCAAGGAGTTTAACTCCCCCCACCACCCACCCGCCCCCCGATTTTTCTACCACAAATGTTGTATCTCAAGGCTTTTTATGTTGATGTCACAGAAATGTTATCTGTAGTTCAAACTGTAACTTGTGTTTCGCTCCCTTACTCCAGTTTAGTCTTTAATAGCCACAAAGATTTTCTGTCAATGTGATATGACCTTTATTCCTTCTGAAATACAGCTGGATATTTTTCTTCAGGCAGAAAATTTACTTTTGCCAATGCTGTTTATCTGAACCGTGGTTACTGAAAGCGTTACTTGGAAATTAATCTTACAGATAACTACATGTCTAGAGCCACAAACAATTTGCATCAGGGAAGTCCTGAAAATATGTTAGTTTTATCTATTTTATCACTCACCAGAAAATAGTGTCACTTGATTTATACAGTGTGAGCTGGCCAGACAGTTTTTATGGGCTGGTAAATATTCAGTGTTTATCTGCAAGGCTGGTTTAAATGAGTTTGCGTTATGATACACCTGGGGCAGTACATTTCCTAATCATCTACAACTCTGGAGATGAGCGATGGGAGAGAAGATACTTTTGTCGAGAGTCCTATCGTCTAGGAATCAGGAGAGTCTCCGTTTTGTCCCACCCCATGAGAAGGAAATGATAAGACTTGTCCATTGGGGCTCCATTTTCTGTTGAGCGCAAGGGTCAGTTTGGAGAAGAGAGAAGGAGAAATACGAGGAGAACAGGACAGCTTCCAGTTGTTGGAAAGAGGGCCTCTGTGGGCATGAGCAGCGGGAGTCGGGACAGTTAGTGACAGTGGGGAGGAGCCCATCCGCCCAAACGCAAGAAATCCATTTGCATAAAGTCATTTTAAGGAAAAGATTAGATCAAGTAAATTGTGGGCTTAATGCAAGATGTCATCATCTCTTCTTTCAAAAGACATAATGACATTGGAACTTCCAAACTACAATTACAAATATAAGTTTTATCCCTCTGAAGATAAAACCAGTAATTAAAATCCATCACTTTCTGTGTAATTGTAAAATACAATAGGATGTCAAAATTCCCTCTGAAAGGCTAAATTTTATCTTTGGATAATGGCAAAACATCTAAGTGTTCCATTATTACGAATTCAAAGGCTGTAAATTGATGTACTATCATAGCGATAAGACTGTTGTCATTTTTTTCCCAAGAGACAGACATGAAGTCTCTTCGTGAAAATGTGAAGACGGGTTTAAGCGTGATGACTTTGAACCCAAACCTGTGACTTCCTTCCAGAAGTCATTTGCACCCCTGAAATTACTGACCATCCTGTGCTAAGAGAAAGGCCAGACGGCCGCTTGCACACGCGAGCCCCGTGAGTCACCTGCTCCGCTATGGGCACTGCAGGTTCTGCACTGCCGGGAAGCTCAGGCCTTGTCTCTGGGCTCTGTGGCTCCCACTCTCCTTCCTCAGTGATGTGTTCTTTGAACGCAAGAGCCCTATCTGCTGCCAAGGTCAGCACCAGGCCCCCCTCTGGCTATCCTGCCGATAAGCTTTCTTACTTTGCCTGTGTTTGTGAAACATCTGTCTCCTGATGACCTTGTATCTTCTTTCCACGTCGGACGGCATGGTAATACCTCCTTTGATGTAAATGAGGAAGTGAAAATCCAGAGCCATGGGAAAGAGAAGCCAGGAGACAGTGTTCATTTACCCAAGATGTTTCGTTCTACAGAAATCTCAGTCGACTCCCTCCGGGTAGGGCAGCTGAGACGTGGCGTGCCTTCCCCAAACTGCCTTCCCCGCGGCTCTTCACTCATTCATTCTCAGCACACACCTGCTCTGTGCAGGCCTCGGGCACTGTCCCTGGCAGCTGGGTTTTTACAGTGAGGCAGGAGCCTTGGGACATGACAAGAGGCAAGAAGGCCAGGGTGGTAAATGTGAGGAGGGGACAGCCCCTACAGCACGGACGAGAGGAGGAGGGTTGACCCCAGCCTCATGGGAAGGTGGTCATGGAAGAGGGCCCCAAAGGATGAAGCCATGTTGAGCAACACAGCAGCCCAGGACCCTCAGCCAACCGGCCCCAGCAGCCAGGTTCCAAGGAAGATGCTAATTTACCTGGCCCTGGTCATGCATCCATCACAGACCCAATCTAATGACCTGTGACACGGAGCCCTCTGGCCAAACTGGAGTCTCACACTCGCCAGAGGGAGCCCCTCCCACCGCACAGGCTCTCCTGTGAGAGAGATTACCCCCCACTTCAGAGGGTGCGTGGGCCGGTGCCGAGTGGTGCCCAACCCCGAGCTGGAAGCTTGCTGGCCCCAGGAGGTGGCACAGAGCCCTGCGTGGCACTGTCCTATGGCCTGAAATTTGAGGTGGGGCAGCAGCAGGGCAGGTTGTGATCTGAGTCAAGTCTCAACAGCTTATACTACTTCTAAAATCAGCTTCATTCGTCTTAAGCCTCTTGGCCTTTAAACATCCATGTTTTTCCACTCAGATTTCTCATCCCAACACGGAGACTCCAGGGTAGGAAAGGCAAGCCCAGCTGGATGAGAACAAGCATCATCAACATGGTTCTGCCCCCTTCTCCTCTCACCTGCTGCTGCTCACCATCCCCCTCCCACCAAGTTAAAATAGCCATTTCTGAGCTTTGATGAAAGTTGTCAGTCCCTAAGTGCTTGAGGATGGAGAATGCAAAAGCTCTTGTGTCGCGGTTGATCATGAATTACTCACAATTGTGTGCTTTCCGTGAGTTTTCCAGATAAGCGAAGACCACATGACAGGCATTGAGTATCCACTCTGGTCTTTGACTTCACAGAGAGAGAGGGAGAGATCTAGCCTGTCCCCAAGTTTATGTAGCTAATGAAGCATGACCTATTTTTCCTTCCAAATGTGAGGGGTTTTGTTTGGAGTTTGGTTTTTGTTTTTTGTTGTTGTTGTTGTTTGCCATTTTATGGCAAGCAGTGTCATTGCCATGTCCCACCAAGGAGGCATCCTGCTAATTCACCCATGGTAAAATGTGACCTGGCAACTCTTGCTCCTACGCTCAAGTTTTGGGTGAGACCTGAAATGAATAACCGGTATTGGTTTCCAGGAGAAGACGGAAAGTTAACCTCTAGAAAGCGGCATAGTTCAAACCACTGGGCAGATTCATACCAGAGGGGAATAAATTTCACTGGCCAAACTCTACCCAGCTTTGCTTCTTTTTGGACTGCCTTCTGCCCACAGAAGTTTTCAGGTTATTCAAGGTTTTTCATTTCTTTTCCTGGGTCAGTAGATATTCAACAAAGAGGCATAAATATGTTTACTGTGCCTCCCCATCGCTCCCCTCTTGGAGGAAGACCCCCTCCCCCCATTGAGTGTGCTCAGACTCGAGGGTAGGTCACCCAGTTTAGTTCATTACCATTACCTGAGAAATAAGCCTGCGGTGGCCAGTATTGCAGCCTTCAAGTTATCCTCTAAAAAAGATTTGGTGCAGTTACAGCTACACCCATGAACGGTAGATTACAGGAGTTGACTGGTGGTTCTGGAGCGAAAGGAACAGCAGAGACAGGAGTCTGTTGCCAATTAGGTGGTATCTAAGGTGGAGGCAGCACACGGGATTGTAGCTGAATAGAAAGGTCATGGACTTCGGCTTAAGTCCATGAGTCAAGTCCACCTTTACCACTTACTCAGCATTATCATCTTCAGCAAGTTGCTAGAACACCGAGCCTTGTGTTTACATCTGTGCAATGGGATATGTAGACCTTACAGGATGGTTATAAGGATTAAAGATATGCATGCTGGACCCCACACAATACCTAATAGTGGGGGTACCCAACAGATGACCTGTTGGTGATCCAAACTAGGCTCATTCATTTAAAGTGTGTGTGCTGGTTTGTTTAAGGGTGAGGAAAGTAATTACAGGGACGGTGACCTTTGTCCCCGGAGTATAGAAAGGACTCAGACTCAAGAGTCTATACTTGAGATCTCCTACTGCCTCTTTCAGGATGGTGCCATGTACATATGCAGTGATATAGGGCTCTGGAGGCTCAGCTCAGAGGAGGCTAGGAGGGTGCCCAGAATAAGCACAAGGCTTAGGGCAGTGGGGACCCTCACTCACTGAAATGAGTAAGGAGGGGAGAAGTGTAGGGAACTTGAAATCCTTGAGCTACAACTGTACTTTTTATTTAATATACAAAGTGTGTACACAACCTCCCAAGGTTTCAGATTAGGTGATTCTCTTACCCCTCTGTGTCCCAAGATGGGTTCAGGAATTACTTACCCAGTCATTCAGCACTCTTCATTGGTTTCCTATGATGTGCTAGGCCCTGGGGACAGTCATCCATGAAGGACACAGATGTAAAGCCCTTGTGGACATAATCCTGAACTTTCAAATATGGTAACTGTTGTAAACATGGCCAGGACCAAGGAGCTCTCTTCTCCCTCACACGTTCTCCCATTCTTAATGCCCAGGAGCCAGATTTCCTCTTCCCCATGATCAGTGGCTGCTCTTTATTGTAATTCAGGTTTACTGAGAGCCTGTCACATGTCAGGGACTCATTGAGTCTCAGCACCTTTGAGTCAGGTGATGGCCTTGTCCCCATTTGACAAATGAGGGAAGAGAGTCTCTAGAGCATATATGACTTTGCGAGGGCCTCTTGGTATGTGAGGTTGACACCAGATCAGCCTACGTCATTCTCAGTCCCGAGTCCTTGCTCCTCCAACTCTGCAGCATGGCTGATTAGAGAGACCAACAGGGAGGAGGCCTTCCAAAAGTATTAAAATTTGATAAACATTCATTGTTTCCTTGCCACACATGGCCAGATATAAAGCATGGTTTTCTCCAAAAAAATTTTCCATCATAAAGAAAGATTTGCTACCAACTTCTCAATCTCTCAATCGTATCTTTCGACTCTCATAGTCCGGTCAGAAAGGGACATTGTGTCTCGGGAATGTCGATCAGTGCTGTTTAGGAGATTCACTGGAGTTGACTGACAAAATTGGGTTTAAGAAAGAACAAGGACATTTATCACACGTTTAATTATTCCTAAGGTGTGACTTCATGCCTCCACTTGTTTTTTTTTATTCTGGTAAAAGACCTTTTAAAAGATCACTTTGACAAGCAACAGGAAGAATGATTAGGTTATGGTGATCATGAATATACACCTGCTGAGCAAATAGAAAAAAAAAAAAAAAAGCAAAAGCAAAAGACTCACTGTTGGAGGAATGGGTATTTGTACCTAAAAATAAGATTTCCGGTGACAGCATCACAACAGAGTAAAAAGGTCAGCATCCAAATGAGCTAGAAATACAGAGGACGTGCTGTGGAAAACAGACTTGTTTTTAAACCACTTTATTGGGATGTGATTGACATACAAGAAGCTGTAGGTATTTAACGTATACAGCTTGATGAGTTTGGAGAGAAGTATACATCCATGAAACCGTCACCACAGTCGATGCCATAAACATATTCATCACCTCCAAAAGATGCTTCCCAACCCCTTCATGTGTGTGAGAGACAGAGAACGCTTAGCATAAGATCTACCCTCTTGGCAAAATTTTAAGTGTACAATATAATATTATTAACTATAGTATTAACTATAGAATCTGTACAGCAGATTTCTAGGATTGACTTTGCATAAGTGAAACATTGTACTCTTTGACCAAGACCTCCCCATGGCCTCCTCCCTCCTCCCCCCAGCCCCTTGGCCACCACCATTCTGCTGTCTGCCTTTATCAGTTCTATTTTTTTAGATTCCACATACAAGTGAGATTGTGCAGTATTTGTCTTTCTGTGTCTGACTTCACTAGACTCATGTCATCCACGTTTATCCATGTTGTTTCAAATGGCAGGATTTCCTTATGTTTTAAGCCTGAATAGTCTTCAGTAGTGTGTATATACTACAAATGTAGTATATACATTTTATATTTTTATATTTTATATTTTTATATTTTATATTTTTATCTATTGATCCATCAAGAGACACAGTTTGGTCCCACATCTTGGGCAGTGTGAATAATTTTGCAGTGAACATGGGAGTTTAGGTATCTCTTCAAGATCCCAATTTCAGTTTCCTGGGATATATACCTAGAAGTGGGACTATTGATGTTATGGTGGTCCTATTTTTAATTTTTTGAGGGATTTCCATGCTGTTTTCTGCAAAGGCTGTCTCCACTTTGCATCCCCACAATGAATGGGACAAGGGAGCAAGTGCTTCCTTTCTCGACACCCCTGCCAACACTTGTTATCTTTTGCTTTTTTCATACCAGCCATTCTAACTGGTGTGAACTGGTATCTCATTGTGCTTTTGATTTGCATCTCCCCAGTAATCAGTGAGCTTGAGCATCTCTTCATATAATTGGCCATTGGTACATCTTCTATGAAGACCTGTCTATTCAGTTCTTTCGCTCATTCTTTAATCTGGTTATTTGGGATTTTTTGCTATTGAGTTGTAGGACTTCCCTATATATTTCATGTATTAACCTTTTGTCAGACGGTTTGCAAATATTTCCTCCCATTCTGTAGGCTGCCTTTCATTTGGTTGATTATGTTTCCTTTACCATGCATAAGCTTTTTAGTCCAATGTAGTTCCACTTGTCTATTTTTGTTTTTGTTGCCTGTGCTTTTGGCGTCGTGTCCAAGAAATCTTTGCCAAGACCAATGTCAAGGAGCTTTTCCCTTATGTTTTCTTCTTGCAGTTTTATAGTTTCAAGTCTTAACACTTGAGTCACTACTCCCATTTTTTTAGTTAATTTTTGTGACTGGTAGAAGATAAGGGTCCAGTTTATTTTTCTGCATGTGGATATCCATTTTTCCCAGCACCATTTATCAAAGAGATTACCATTTCCCAGTTGTGCTTTCTTAGCACCTTTGTCAAAGGTTGGTTGACCAAAGATCTTGAGACCAAAGAGAAATGTAAAGAAGCTGAATAGTGTTGTTTCGCGATAGAAGACAGTAAAAGAAAAAGTAATATTTCTTCACTAAAACAGGACTTTCCAATATTTCTCGTCAAGTTAATTGACAGTATGTTGTAAGACTCTTGACTCTGTCATTCATGTTGCTAAAAATTCGCATGTTCAAATCGACCATCAACATTGCTGTGCGGTTGTCTCTGTGGGAAAGTAGCAACTCTCCTTAACCGTGTGGTGGCTTCTACCTGGGCATGCACAGTGCTTCACAGTTACCAGGAAACACAAATACCGTGTTATAGCCTCCAGGGATGTTACAGTCATTCTATCACATGTGTACCTGGTTTCCTAAGCCATACAGCCCATTGGCATTTGGGGCATTAAAACCCCAAGCCTTCCCTCCCCCTGCCCTAGACCCAGTTTTGTCAAAATCCCATGTCCAGATTCCCAAGCAGTGACCTAGCATTTGTTTTCTCTTTAAAATGTTTTATACTTGTTTAAATACTGTTTGTATCCCTTTGCTTGGTTTCCGGCCATGATTTAGCCACTTTATGGGGTATTCGTACATCAAATTTGCCCCTTGGTTTTAAATCTCTGTAGAGACCAGTCTCTTTCCCTCTTTCTCCCTCCTGGTCTTACCTTTCTGCACACCCCAGTCCAGCCCCCATCCAGTCCTACCTTCCAGCTGTTTGTAAGCTCATGTGTCTGAAACTGCTTGGAAATTTCTATCCATACACACACACACACACACACACACACACACACACACACACACACAATCTCTTTTATCTCTTTTTCCTTGTAAGGAAAACAAATTTATCAATGGACACATTCGAATTGCAGCAAAGTTTTGCTTTTTTTTTTTTTAAGTGACCACATTTCCCAGAAGATAAATTGCTTGGTAAAAGCAAGAGTGACAGGACCTACGTAGAATCAAAACAGCATCGATGACAGAGCAGTATCAAGTCTGTCTACCCAGTTCCTAGAGCTTAGCATCCACCAGACACTGCTGGTGCTCCTTTATCCTGGTCTCCTGAGGCAAGGAAAGAGGGAATGAAGCCGTTCTATCAGCAGTAGCTCTATATCCCATATCTACCTAACCCTGGGGTCCCTTGGGCGGCATGCGAGTAAATATCCTGGCTCTTCCCCTGTTACCCATGTGCACCTGCCTGTCTCTCCACTCAGCAGCAGGGGGTGCATGCATGTCAGGTCTTCTGCTGTCTGTCCTCAAGGCCCATGTAGGGCCCGGTACAGGTGAGGCCTCGATACACCTCAGAGCACCAGAGGGGATAGGCTGAGCTCTACCCTCAGGTGGCCCCACTATACAGCTTTAAGCCACACATTTAACCTCTTTTCCTGAATTCTTCATATAGTCTTCAACAGGGGTTGTTACACATAGGATCTAAAAACCCTCCAAATTTTTGGCAGTACAAGCCCCAGAGCATAGGCTCACTCTTCCCTTGGCCAAAAGATGTGCTAAGAATGGCCATGTCCTGAGCTCTCTGGCTCCCATGTTCCTCTCTGCCAGGTACTGTCTTTCTGTGCAAAATGACTATCAGGAATTTTGCCTCCCTGGCCTCTGAGAGCACTCTGCCTTGCTAACATAGGCACTAATGGAAGCTAGTGATTACTCTTTTTATAAGATTTTATTTATTCCTGCGAGACACACAGAGGCAGAGACACAGGCAGAAGGAGAAGCAGGCTCTCCTCAGGAAGCCTGATGTAGGACTTGATCCCAGGACCCTGGGATCATGACCTGAGCCAAGACAGACGCTCAACCACTGAGCCACCAAGTGTCCCATGCTTGCTCTTATAGGGAGCCTTATAGACTGAAAATGTTGTATAAGATCTCTGTGTTGTTTATTCTCTATTTCTCCCCCCATCCCCACGTCCCCACACAGTCATCATTATTCCTTGGAGCCTGCTCTACCTTGCATTTTCTCACTAGAATTGTGTAGGATGCTGTTAAAGAGAGCAAGCTCCCCTGTCCCTGCTGCCATCTAGCCACCTCCTTTCTGTGCTGGATCAGATCTGGTCCTGCAGCCAGGTCACATCGCCTGAGAAGCTGCACGTGCCCTGGGCCCAGAGAGCAGCCTTTGAGAAGAGTGAGCTACGAAATGCAGGCTTTGCTCTGAGTGGAGCCAGGAGAGGATGCTAGGCTTCCATGGCCAGTTCATACCAGGAGTCAACTGAGATACCAGGCATGGTTTCTCCCAACACCAAACTCATCTCCTCTTAACCGGAAAGCCCAGTGCTGTTCAAAGGCAAATATTAAAAATACTTGCAGGAGGTGACAGTGCTGCTTTGCTTCCATTTCAGGCGCTAAACCTGCCCCTGGGATCTGCTTTGAGAGAGTCAACTCTGCAGGTGACCCTTATGGCAACTGTGGCAAACACTCCAAGAGCTCCTTTGCCAAATGTGAGATGAGGTACGGGATCCGCGGCCTGAGCCCGCTGTCACTTTGAACTTCCTAGGTTCTCAGGGCTGGTTCCAAACTTTCCCTCCCTGGGGACTGTTTATTCTTGCCCTTCCAGAGATGCTAAATGCGGAAAAATCCAGTGTCAAGGAGGTGCCAGCCGGCCCGTCATCGGTACCAATGCTGTTTCCATAGAAACAAACATCCCACTGCAGGAAGGAGGTCGGATTCTGTGCCGCGGGACCCATGTGTACTTGGGCGATGACATGCCGGACCCCGGGCTTGTGCTTGCCGGCACAAAGTGTGCAGATGGAAAAGTAAGACCCAAATGTTCACTCGCATCATCTGTGTAAGTCTGGAAGGGGGCCCGTTGAGAAACGTCCTGTCCAAACATGGATTTAGGAGGTTTGTTTTCCTAAATCCACTCCTTCCTAGAACTTTGTCTCTGGAATCCAGTTCTTTGCACTTAGAAGGTAAAGTTAATAAATCCTAGATCCTGGCCTGACCATGGAGATGCAGATTGGGGAAACTCAAGCTTGGTTTCTCAGCCTTTAAGTGTTAATAAGTCATTTCTGCACTCTGGGTGTCGTGAGTGTTTCCAGCCAGGAAATTACTTTGGAAGGAAACACAGTAGCATATTATATTGTTTTTGGAAATGTGGCCTTGGTTTTTGGCACAGTGAGGGCTTGTTCTCACCTGGACAGAACGGGAAGTGAGATGTATTTTCAAAGACCCTCATAGAGAGAATAGGAGAGGGGGAAGAGATAGGATCAGCTTGAAGCTGAAGGGAGTTCTTTTAGAGACTAGAGGGGAAAGGAGGGCTGAGATAATTGAGGGTTTAGAAAGAAAGTAAAATATGAAAAAAAAAAGAAATTGAGATTTTTAACATTCTGCTGCATTGATATTTCTCACCAAACTTTCTCATCAGGCTAAATGAAAGCAACTTTAGTAATACATTTTAGGAAAGAAGATTAATAAGCCCCCACCTGTTTTTCTTAGGAACCCCCCCCCCCACCTTCAAAATGATTATGAAATCATTCACAAACATGAATAGAAAGACACAGATTCAATTCCCTAGGGCAAGGATTCTGTACCCTCACCCCGTTCCCTCCCCACCCCACCCCCCAACCCCCGTGTACCCTGAGCCACAAAGGCTTCATCCCTAAGGAAGTGGGATGATGATATGAGAAACACAATATACATTCCAGGGCTCACCTTAACCACACATGTTAGATTATATTCAGACCTTGACATTAGAATGACACTCATTTTTTAAACTGTAGTCTGAACAGCCAGCACCAGGTGCATCTGAACACCAAAACTCCAAGGGCTCAATTTATCAATGAGGTTTTTTCCCCTCCACATGCAAGATTAAATGTGCTTTGATCCACATTTCTGCAGAACACTGGCTCTTTGAAAGCCATCCTCGGCATTGCTCGTGGGCTGGGAGGAGGGCAGCACCCATACACTGGGATTCTGACCGGGCTCCCGCTGTTTTCTCTGTGACCTCAGTTACTTCTCTCAGCTGGAATGTGACCGTCCTCTTGGCTGAGATTCCCGGCAGTGCTCGGCATTGCTTGGGCTGGCACTTCTTTCAAAGGGTGTCACTAGTGCCTCCCACAAGCTGTTGGGGTCAGATGGTGAACTTCCCATAGGAAGGTTCTACTCGACTCAAAATGCTTCTGCAATCTAAAAATTAGACATCTCTTCCTCTGCCTTCACTAATTTGTAACATCTTCTGGAAGATGAAGGGCCTGATCCTTTGAGTCTGGAGTATATTATGTGCCTTTAAAATGAGACTAAACTCTTGCAACTAGCCCAGTGTCATTTAGCAAATTACTGCCTCTGCAAAGACTTGGTAAACACCAGGGAGCTGTCTGTTTTCCTCTGCTGAGCATATCTGTTGATGGTTTACGTCATCAATGATAGTACTTGTCAGTCAGTAATTTGGAAAATTTCCCATGTTTCAATATCTCCTTTAAAAGGTTCTTGGACCTTGGATGCTTGGAGTCTCAGAGTCTACATAGGCCCCAGGCAAAAGGCTGGTGCATTTCTCCTCCCCTGTATCTTTTAATGGAAGGGACAGGTCAGGGGGCCAGTTGAGAGGGGCAGGGGGGGTGGGCAGAGAGTTGCTGTATTTCACAGATTTCATTGTTAGCTCTAAGCAAAAGTCAGTTTTCATAATCTCATAATTGGCTGAAACCGTATGAAGCACCACACTGGCCCAACTCACATTGACCTGAGTCACACTGACCTGAGTGCTGACATGTGCGGAGTCTGGAGGCGGGCATCAGGATCCAGGTTGCGAGTCAAACAGAAAGCGCCACATAGCGTGGCCTCCATATGAGCCGAAAGAAGATCATCTTCCTCAGACTCCTCTTTGCTTTCCCTTTTTAAATCACAGATGTGCACATGTGGTTGGAAAGGGGCTGAGAAATTTACCGTGCTTTCCTCCTCCTGCAGATCTGCCTCAATCGTCGGTGTCAGAACGTGAGCGTCTTCGGCGTCCACGAGTGCGTGATGCAGTGCCACCAGAGAGGGGTGAGCGCCTGAACTGCCTTTTATAGCCAGTCCCTATCAAGATATGCACCAAATCATTCATTTGCAAAGGATTATGCAATCCATAACTTTAAAAAATATATATAGCAGTTGCCTCAATGTTTTCCTCTAAAGACACTAATTTTTTTGACCTTTACATAGCATCAGAAATGTGACTTTTACTTAACAAAGAAAATCAGATTGAGCAGTAATTAGCTTTCAAATTAACATCCTGTGATTTTAAAAAAGGGACTTTGTCATCTTCAAAGTAAATTTTAAAGCTAACCTTCCTGCATAAAGGATTTTGCATTAATGTTTCAAACAGAGCTGTCCCTCTTTCAACCAAGATTCGGAATATGTGTCTGAACTGAAATACTTCCAAAAGGAATTAAAACAAAGGAGACAGAACACACTGACCACATGTTCTTGAAATCACATACAATGCATTTCAACTCAAGAAGGCTGTTATTTTAGTTCAGAGAATTTTTTTTTTCAAGGAGAGAAGTGGACTCTAATTGTTTAAAACATAATTTATTTTTCCTGATGGGCTTAATTATTTCCAATGGAATCGTATTAATCTTGATTAGCCATGCCAGTGGTTCATTTGTTTTTCTGAAACCTTTTGTGCAGAAATCATGCTCTCAGTTCTATTTTTAAAACGTACAGACACTCGCCAGTGACTCTAACATAGAATTATGGAGGTTTTCATAAAACGACTATTGCGCCGTAACCATGAAGGATTGCAGTGCCGTCTCGGATGGGTTTGTTGACTGTGAGGGTAGCTGACTGTCAATATAAAGTGAAATCTTTTCAAGTCTTCGTTGGATCATAGATTTCTTTCTAATGGCTTTAAGAGATGATGCGGGGCAGCCTTACTATGAAGGAGGCCAGGCCCGAGTGGTGGTAGTGCCTGTCCAAGGTTACATGACCAGTTAGTAGTAGTGCTGGGCCCTGGCTTTACAACATCCCTAGGCCCCCATCCACGTGTTGAAAAGGAAAAGCCCACATTGTCTGGGTTGGTGGAGCAGCTGCCGTGACTTGGTGACAAGAAACATGACTACAGTCCTTCCCCCAGTGAGACCAGACTCACCAGCAGTGCCTCCAAATAGGGTGGCGGGGCTGCCAATCTCCCTGCAAAAAGGGCAAATGGCTCTGGTCTATACTGGGAGACCGTGCAAAATGGTGTGGGCAGGACAGGGCCCGAATCCCGGTGGGTGGCACGTCAACAGTAGCATCTTTGAGAACCAGGCAAGATGCTCCGATGCGGCATCGCCACGCTACTCAGTGATTAATTCTGCATGGCTTTAGCTCTGTGGGGATATACTTTCCAACTTACTGCAGGTTATCATGATTGTCGGTCTTATTTTAAGCAATTGGAACAGATGGTTGAATCATCAAAAAAAAAAATCAGTGAAAGCAGGAAAACATCACAAATGAGACATATCCTCCAAATACTGATTTCTTTTTTTTTAAAGATTTTATTTATTTATTCATGAGAGACACAAAGAGAGAGAGGCAGAGACACAGGCAGAGGGAGAAGCAGGCCCTATGTGGGTAGCCCAATACGGGACTCGATCCTGGGACTCCAGGATCATGCCCTGGGCCAAAGGCAGTGCTAAACTGCTGAGCCACCCAGGCTGCCCCAAATATTTGATTTCTGCCTTAAAATATAAAAGCACATATTTGGCCCCATCCAGTAATATTTTGATGCAGAGCTGGGGCCTTCGGGGCAGGCGTACTGGCTGTGGCTCTGCACCGACATCCTTATATCAACCACCCAAAGCGCATCATCCAGGATGTAGAATTTGCTTTTAAGTGAAAGAGAAACTTGGACACTCAGAAGCAACACGAGTACACAATCCTTCTGTCCCGGCCATTCGCAGGTGTCCCACCCATTCCGAATTGGTCAGAGATTCTTTTTAGCCACTTGCCCATATCCATGCACCTGGGCATGCATCCAGCAGACACCCCACTTTTCAGAGCAATAATATCCTCTTGTTTTCGTGCTCACAGCCCACGGGCTCGTGCAGGAGCTCGGTGAGTTCCACGTGTAGTAACCACAAGTCCAACAGCCAATGCAGCGCCCACCGGTCACCCCTGCCAACCAGGCGAGCTGGAGCTGGCCCTCCCTGGAGCACTCTGGTCTCCAAGCTGGGCTATGCAGTCAGGGCCCCCCAAGGCGAAGCCCATCCTCCTGCTTTCTCAGCACCCCCTTCCTGACATGAGAGGGCCACTTCCTCACGTCATGGAGACACCAGGGGTTTGCTAAGCTGTGTCTGGTGTGCAGGGCCGGGAGCCACAGCTGGGAAGCTGCCAGGGGGAGGTGGACATTTCAAGCCTGAGAAGTGGGCGCAGGTGTGCCAGCCTGTCCAGCTTTGTGCCTGCAGGAGGCAGGGCTGTGCCCAGGGGCTGTCAGGCCCGTGATGCCTGGGGGCTCGGATTCCACAGCCAGGATCACTCCTCACCTTGGAGAGTTGGGGGGAGAGGGGGTACATGGGGAGACCCTGAATTGAAAAAGAGGGACAGAGCAATTACTGAGAAAGAAAGGAGTGGGAGGTAGTAGATGAGCCCCCCAAATCTCCATCACTCCCCTAACAGCTGCCAACTGGCAGGTTATGTCACATTCGCAGCCCCGGGCTCTGGTCTCGCCTGTGCGGTGCTACGCTTCGGGTTCACGCTCACAGTGGCGTTTCTGCATCTGGCTCGGTCGTTGCTCCATGGGGACTCTGGCCACAGGGCCTTTGCTTTGGTGTGGCTGCAGTTAGGACTCAAAGCTTTACGGCCGCCCACGCGGAGGGTGGGCTCTAATGCTGCTTCTCCCTGGGCATCCTCCTCCCTGTGGCCCCGACAGGTGTGTAACAACCGGAAGAACTGCCACTGCGAGGCCCACTGGGCGCCTCCCTTCTGTGACAAGTTTGGCTTCGGGGGAAGCACAGACAGCGGCCCGGTCCGGCGAGCAGGTGAGCAGGGCCGGTGCATCCCGGGGCGGGGGGGGGGTGGTGGTGCTGAGTGACCCAGGGGGGCGGGGAGGGGCCGTGGGCAGCCAGGCCCGGAGCCGTGCGAGCAAGACGGAGCCAATGCAGGTGTGCCCCACCCGCGGGAAGCCAGGGGACACCCGCGAGGGCCTGACACGCCTGAGGCCTTTGTCCAGGCGCTGTGCCGCCCTGGCCTTTGCGGACACTCCTCACTCTGCTCCGGCCGAGAGGCGGACTCTGTCCCTTGTTCACCTGTGACACCTTGGCCAGCTAAGGTCATTTCAACAGCAGACTGCCAGGGGGGCGTGAGCTCCAGTGTGGGATGGAAGCACTTTGCACGGCCCAGCCTCCGCCCACTGAGGACCAAATGTCTTCTAAAGCCCACTCTAGAGAGACACCTCCTCAGCAGTGAAGGTTCATGGTCCCAGCACCAGCGGTGGGGAAAGCAGGGGCTTCTGTTCACTGAGCGGTTGCCATGCGCAGGCACCTTGCTGGGCATTTCATGATCTCCTGGGATCCTCGCATAGCTCCCAAGTCAGTCTTCTTCTTCGCTCTTTACATAGAAAGGACCTGAAGCTCAGGGAAGTTAAGTAACTTACCCCAAGTCCCACAGGAAGATGGAGACCCAGCCCATCTCCCTCCTAGCAGCCGTGTGTGGTGCCCAGTTCTTTCCTCCCCAGATGACCTTAAACGGGGTCTCCCGGTGCATTGCTCTCTCCTGAGCACCTGCCAGGCAGTGAAGAGGCGAGTCGGGGGGATGTCCCTTGTAAAAGAAACAAGACAGAAAGGTGCAGGGGCCAGCACAGTGCCCACTCGTGCTGACACCTCCGTGCTCACCTGAACCCACGATGCTTAGACGCCCAGACAGTGGTTCACACGGTTACAGAGGCCATCGTGTGTCCTCGAGTCCCACTGCGACTAGCAGCAGCGTCACCACATCTCCAAAATGACAGACAGGACAGTGCTCTGCAGGGCCAGGCAGTGAGAGCAGCGCTGGGGACGGAGGACGCGGCCAGGGGGCATATCTGCACAATCGGTGTCATGAGGTGGGACCCCAAGTTCCTGATGGTCCTTCTGCTTAAACGGGGCTGTGTGTCCACCTGGCTCTCAGAGACTCCAGGTGGCCCTGCCCTTGGGCCTGGGCCCTGCAGCAAGCACAGGAAGGACAGAAAGTCTTGCTGTCCAAGGGAGCACCCCGGCCGCCACCCCCTGTGGTAGGAAAGCAAGGCCTGGCCAGCCTCCCCTTTCCTGACTGGGCCTCTCCGCCCTGCCCACTGCCCTCCTGCTGCACTGTAGTTAACATTCTCATACAGCGTGAAGCTTTTGTCTTGCAAAACTAGCAGGATTCTAGTTTCTAATCTGACGGGGCCACCATTCCACCCGCACCAAGTCAGCCAGATGACCCCTGAAAGCGGTGGGAGAGGATTGGCCAGTGCGCTCTGGGTCTGTCTCTGGTGTGAACACGCAGGAGCCGTGGTATTCAGGCTGGGGGGCTTCACGTAGGCTAGCGAATCCACAGTCGCCAGCTCTCCGTTGTAGCGAGTAAGAATATTTACAACAGTGAAAACAAGCGAGCAGTGACTCTGCTCACTACTACCATTACTTCGCGAAAGTACATTCAAACACACAGCGAAGAGGCCAGTGGGGACCATGTCCTGGGCCCCCTGCGCCCACGGCCCACCAGCCTGACCGTGGCTCAGTGTTCATGAAGCACCTGCCACGTACCAGCCACTCTTCCGGGTCCCAGAGACCCAGAGCGAGCCCCTCGTGGACCAACGAGCACTGCCTTGGGAGGGGTGACCATGGGACTCAGGGAGGTGGGCCGACGAGGCGGGAGGTGGGGGCCGGCCACACAGGACTCGGTGCTTGCACGGGACCGGGGGACCCGGTTTGCTGGCTCGAGCAGCTTGATGGAATTTCACTGCAACAGATAGTGACAGGTGGCCCGGGAGGCACACCCAAGTTCATTTTAGGGGCCTAGGAAATGTTCGATGGGCTAAACGGCTCAGCTTCAGACATGTGGATTGATTGTGAGGAGCTGGAAATTGCGGTTCGGGACGCTTGCTGCTCACTTTTTTCATTAGCTTTGTTAAGAGACAACAGAACTCTAGCCAGAGCCTCCCTGTCTGAGAAGAATGACATCCTGGCCAGGGAACCAGAAGCAGTGCTTTTCCAGTAACACTAACAAGGGAATCAAGACTGTCACATGTTGATTGCCTTACTTAGGCTGAGACGCGTCCCTGATAGGACTTGTCAGCTGGGGACAAAGTCCAGAAACAGAGGGTGTGAGGCGTTCCCTCCCAGAGTGGGAGTGCAGCGGCCCTGGCCGGGAGCCTCCGAGCATCCAGGCCAGGGCGGGTGCGGAGGGCCTGGGGAGGGGCTGTCACCTGCACAGCTGCCACCAGCGCCCTCGGGGGACTGTTGCTCGCCTGCTGCTGGGGGAAGCACATCCTGGTTGTTGCTCACGGTGAAACAGAGACCAGTGAACCCACATCTGTGCTCTCAAGGACTCTGGGGAGCAGTGGGAATTGCAAATACAGCTCCTCTCCATCCTGGCAGTCCTCTCCAGGACTCTTCCTGTGGTCAGAAGTTTGAGTTTTCCTTTCATTTCCACACCCTTGAGGGGTCTCAGTATCTTTGTACTGAACCAATGGGGGCAAATCACAGAAAAGGGGATCTTCTCTTGGAGAAAATACACAGCACCCTGCCAGGGAGAGGGGCGCGCCCCCCAAAGGCTGTATTTGGAGTCCCTAACATAACAAACACGGCAAAATCTAACAAAACCAAACCTCCTTTCAGCTAAGAGTTGTGTGGAGTTTTTTTTTTTTTTTTTCCCCACCTTCTATTTTGAAAATACCCAGAAATAAGGTCTTGGTCTAAGAAAATACAAGAAAACAAAGCAAAAACAGACTCCAGCGCTAAAGAATGAGAGAAGGGTGGGGTGGGGAGGAGTGTTTCTGTGATGGGGGCTGCAGCGGTCACAGTCCGGTCGGCCCTGTGGCCATCCCAGTGGCCGGTGGGCGGAGGGAGGGGCGGCATGTGGCCAGGGCTGCGGTCCCACCTACCAGACTATGGACGTTCCTGTTTATCAAGCTCCAGAGTTGTCAGAAATGCGTGTGGGTGACACAGACTAAACCTCAGGCTTGACCTTTGAAGTAAGACTAATTTATCAGCACATCATTCAGGGGTTTACTCCGTTTCTGTTCCCTCCTTCCTTCAAAGCTCACGTTGCTAAATGTCAGCATCGGATACTTCCCACATTTCGTTATAATTGCCTCTTTGCCTGAGTGAAATGTGTTTTGTTTCAGATCACCAGGGTTTAACCATAGGAGTTCTGGTGACCATCCTGTGTCTTCTCGCTGCTGGATTTGTAGTTTATCTCAAAAGGAAGACGCTAATACGCCTGCTGTTTACAGATAAAAAAACCACCATTGAGAAGCTAAGGTACCCTGGGTCTGGGTCAATCTTGTCCAGAAATGGCATTTGAAAGAATGTGCAGCCAACTGCTCCTTGCTTTGTTTTCCTTCGCAAAGAAAGGGGTCAGATTTTCAGAGGGTAAAACTATTGTGTTGGTTTTTAAAAAAAAAAATCTCTGCCGGACCAGCTGCCTCCTTCACTTTGCCTCCAAACTCTTTGCTCCTTATTACATACATAAGGTGTTGATGAGTCCCACTGATGTATTTTTTTCTTGCCCTTACATTAGTAATTTTTACAAGACGTGAGATGTTAAAATATTTTCATCAAATGGGGTAGCTTTTGATCCAAATATATTCAAAGACATTATTGCTGAAATGCCAGCTTTCTACAAAATATCTCCCGGGTGCCTCAAAGCCATGTATCTATGGATTGCAAGAGCTGATTTCACAGATTAGTGGCTTTGGGCAGGGTGGGGGGGGGTGGGGGACAGGAATCAATATTTATCTCTTAATCTTGTAAGGATATTAGATAATTTTTCCTTTGCATATTTACCACTCAAGTTAAGCCAATTATTTTTTGAGCGTGACAGTGAACAAAACAAGAAGTTGAGTCAACCAGAGGGGAAATACACTGGTTTAGGAGTAACGAAATCGTGTTGCAGGTGTGTGCACCCTTCACGGCCATCCCGAGGCTCCCACCCCGGTCAGGCTCACCTCAGCAAAGGCCTAATGAGGAAGCCACCACTTTCCAACATGTCAAAGGTAAGTTGTCCACAAAATGTGCCAAGTTAGTGTGTGCGTTGAGACATGAGTTTTCAACAAGGGCTTGAGTAGGGACAGATCCCGGAAATCTATAGGTAGGTTTATAGTAGGAATAGATCCCTGAAATGTGGAGTCCACACACTTAGTGAGGTGATGGTCGGGGGCTGGAAGGAGGCCCACTGTGCCCCATGGAAGCTCTACTAGATCCAGTTGGGGCGCTGTCCCCCATGTGACGTGATGTATGGTACATCATGAGCCATGATCCTCCAATCACCCCGATGGGCCAAATTCCCAGGAGGCCCCCTGGGTCTGCCTCCCAAGTAGGTTCCCTGCTCTGGGCCCCTCCTATGGTTTTAGATGCCACCCGCAAGATCTGGATCACCTTCTTTGGCTCTGTATCTCCTAGTGCATTTCTAAGAGTTACGCCAAGCCTGTGGATGGGCCCCTCGTGCTCTAACTCTGGGCTGTGGAAGCGCTGCCTACCCTATGGTCTCAAAGAGCCAGATCCTTAACCCAAAGTACCTGCTGGCTGCGTCCCAGCTCTGAACTTTCCTGTTCCCTCATTATTATCTGGTGATAATATCAGCAGAGATAAATATTCACTCCAATATTTAGTTTTCCCCATCAAGTGATTCTGGTATACACGTGAGAATTTTTGAATGTTGGACTCATCCAACAAGAGTCAAATTATAACAATGACAGTGTTGGTGTCAGGAAATGACAAGTGATTTTAAAAATTACTATCATGTATTTACTAAACCATAAGCTATTTCATCTCCCTTGATGTAAAAAGTGTAAAGGATTGGGTCCTAGTAAGCTTTACCACCTCTCAGACCCAAATGTGGGGCTACATAGTAAGAACAGCTAGCTTTACGTCGAAGAGCCAAAAATGGGAAATGACCCAAATTTCTATTAACAGGTAAAAGGATAAACAAACGTTGGTATATTTACACAATGGAATGCTATTCCGCAATAAGAAAGAATGAACTTCTAATATATACAACAGGATGGATGAATCTCAAGATGATTATGCCCAAGTAAAAAAAGCCCAGAGGGGGAAACACACACACACACACACACACACACACACACACACTTCCATGATTCCATTTATGTGAAATTCTAGAAAATACAAACTATTTTATAGGGGCAGAAAGCAGATCAGGAGTTGCAAGGAAGAGGCGGTGGGGAGGAGTGGGAGGGAAGGATGACGTGGATATATGTTCATTATCTAGCTTATGGTGATGTTTTCATTGGTTAGACACATGTCAAAATTATCCACTTTGTATGGTTTCATTACGTGCAATTAGCTGTCTCTCTGTGGAACCTCAAGAAAGCTGTTTTTAGAAAGAGAGAAAGGAAGAAAAGAGGGAGGGCCAGGGGCATGAGGTATCTGTTCTGATCTGCCCTAAGAGCAGGGGCACTGCAGCTTCCAGAAGCTTCCGTCCTCCTTGCCAGGAGTTTCCTCAGTTCTCACTGAGCCTGGAGGGCATCACCCTCGGTTCACAGCTCCTTCATCCTTTCCTTAAGATCTGGTCTGTGGCCTCATACTGGTTGGCACTCCTCCCCCCGGCCCAAGTACCCTGTGCCTCTTTCTTGATGGATGAGACCAGTTTTTTTTTTTTTTTTAATTCCTGTAGAAACCGGTCCCGCTGTTCCAGATTGGGTTGGAGGGAAGGGTGCCTCTGCTCCACCTGTGACGTTTAAACAAATAAGGATAGATTCCCTGTCGTGGAGCTGCACTAGCGGGCACCGCTGCCTCTGAGCAGTGGTGAGGCCCGTGACACCATGGCTTTTGCTTCACCCCCGCAGGACACTACCAGGAGGTGGCCACAGTGTCAGAACGTTGACATCAGCGGGCCCCTCCAGGCCCATGACGCCCCTCCGCCAGGATCGCCTCAGCGAGTGCTCCCACCCCTCCAGAAGGTTCCTCGTGCGCCCCTCGTCCCCGCCAGACCCCTGCCGGCCAACCCTGCCCTCCGGCAGATCCAGGTACGGCCCCCTCAGCTAAGGTGATGGGTGTCATTCGAGTCCAGACTCCGCCACGAGTGTGTCTAGTTGGTCTACTTGCGGGGCCTCTAGAAGGTGCAGATGACTCAGCTCCCAGATGGTCAAGTGGGATGAGCCACGTGAAGCATTGAGCGCCGTCCTCGGTGTATCGTCCACACAGGTGCATTTTATCAGGAATATTTCTGTGATCGGAACAGTCAGGGCACCCGTGCAACTTACCGCCTAAACCAAGACACTTGTGAGAATGGCAGGGACACTTCGAATAGCGAGGCCTGGACGATAGGTCAAAAGATGGTCACCTCAGGAATATTAGCGGGCAGACTTTCTTACCCTTTTTCCATTTTCAAAATTATTCACAAGAATTTCACCACCCATTGAGTGTCCCCAACACCAGATGAAGCACGATGTTCAATCCTTTGTGTCTATCATCTCTTTTCTATGCTATCATGGAAGTTAATGGTTTCTGTTTGCTATGACCATGAATAAGACATCATTTCATGAAAAGAAACCCGGGGGTGGTGGGGGGAGGGCGGGCAGGCAGTAAAAACAAGCACATGCAAAACACAGAGAAATAATCCCTGATAATTTTTCACTGCTTATCATTGTCATACTTTTTGTAATGTTTCTTTTTTTTTGTAATGTTTCTTTTTTTTGTAATGTTTCTATTTAACAATTACATGTGTATTTTTAACATAATTTAGATTATTCTATATGCACATTGCTTTATATGCTAATTTTTTGCCTTAGAATTATTCCTATATACCATAGCACTAAAAAGTCTTTAACATGTCACTTTAACAATAGCACTATATGTGTATGTGGAATACTTTTTTAAGCACCTGCCAATTAGTGGGCAAGTCTGGACCTCTCAAAGTTTCACTGTTATAAATAGCTGTGTTGTGAAGGTCTAGACAGATAAATTTTGGAACACTTTAATGGTTCCCTTACGAGAGATTCCTAAAAGTGAAAATACTGGGTTAAAAAGTACTATAACTCTTTTATGCCTCTTAATATATAAAATAAATACTTTTTCAGGACTCCTATGTATATTTATGTTTCCACATTATTACAGAGCATCTGTCTCTCCATGACTCTGCTAGTTCTAAGTATTACCATTTCAAAGTTTTGCCCATTTGATATTTTAAAAATCTCATTTTTTCTGGCTAGCGGTTCCATCACTTACTGAAAGGGGATGTTGATGTTTTTAGCAATGAATCTGTTTCTTTTCATTCCATCAGGTTTTCCTTCACGTATTTTGAAACTCTCGTGTTTGTGGTACACGTAGTTAGGATTGTTGTGTTTTCTTGGTGAATGTACCCTTTTATCATTACGTCATGTCCCTCTTTAGTTCTGGGTATCATCTTTGTTCCAAGGTCACTTTATCTCATATATCCACTTCTGTTTTCTTTTGATTCGTGTTTGTAAGACATGTCTGTTGCCACCTTTCTACACTTAACTTTCCTATGTCGTCGTAGTGGAAATGAGTTCCTCAGAGACCATATGTAGCTGGGCCCATCCGTTCTGTCAGTCAGTGTCTTTTAATAGGTGTGTTTAGGGCATTTACTTTTAATGCAATTATGGATGTGTTAGAGTTTGTCTACCATTTTAATACTGTTTGTTCCCTCTGATTTTTGTTTATTGTACTCCTCCTCCCTGAATTCCTTTAGGTTAGTTGAACACGTTTTTAGTATTCCCTGCTGATTGATCTGTAGTGGTTTTGAGATATGTCTCTGTATACTTTGCTGTTGGGCAGGGTTTCTCAACCTCAGCATTATCAGCAGTTGGGGCTGGATAACTCTTGGTTGTGTGGGACTGTCCTGTGTATTGTAGAATGTCTAGGAGCATCTTGGTTTCTACAAAGTAGTTGGCAGTAGCACATGCAACCATGTCTCCAAACATTGCCAGATGTCCCCAGGTGGGCAAAATCACCCAACTGAAAAGCTGCAGTAAAGATTACACCATATGTGCATAATTTATCACAGTCTGCTAGTATCAGTACGTTATCACTTCAAGTGGAATGTAAAAACGTTACCATCTTTGAGGTCTCTTTATCCTTCTCCCTTTATCACATAGATGTCTAACTATTAGCTTTATGTGCACTGAGAATCACTTCAGATGCTGTAATTTAGCTTTCAACCATCAAGCCTAAGTTTTAAAACTTAAGAGTGGTCTACTATTTCTACTCATATATGCACCCTTTCTCTCCTTCCTTTATTCCTGGGTTTCTTTCTCTTATCATTTCCTTTCTGTCTGAGAAACTTCAGCTATTCTGTTAAAGCAGGTCCACTGGTGAACAAGTTCTTTGGTTTTCCTTCATCCAAAACTGTCTACTTCACCTTAGCTCCTGAAGGATATTTTCACTGGATATCCAATTCTGGGTTGACTGTTCCTTCAACATTGAAAAATGTTCTACTTCCTTCTGGCCTCTGTGGCAGTAAGAAATCCACTGAAAAGTTCAGCCTACAGTCTCTGTTCCAGGGAAGAGATGTGGCCTGTCATGGTACACCGGATTGAGAAGCAGGTCTCTGCCATTTCCAGGATGTGGTGGCCAGCTGGGGGTGGAGGGGATGGCTTTTTCTGGTGCCCACCTAGAGCTGGAGTAAGGTCAGGTATGGTCAAGATGTTTCTCTCTTACAGAGTCACCCCGTTCCCATCTATTGGCTGGAGACAGAAGGCTTTCCTTGGGCCTCCTTTTGCTCTGGTGCTGTTGGCATTTCCAGATTGGGAACCTCTCCAGAGCACAGGCCAAGATATAAAAATGGCAAAAACAAAAACAAGAACTCAGTATTGGGTAGTTCTTGAGTTCTGAGATCCACAGCCAGTCCATTTATTTTTCTCCAACTTTCAGAGTCTCAGTCAGTTGCTTTATGGATTTTCTCCAGACGTTTTTGTTGCAATTTGCAGGAGGTCTAGGGTGAGGTGTACTTGTTCCATCTTGTCCAGACCTCATTTTTTTTTCTATTTCTCTGATTACTGGTACATTTGAACTGCTTTTTATATATCTCTTAACCAATGGAATAGCACTAAATTGGCCATCAAAAAACAAAAAGGACCCAAAAAAGGCTTGATTTGTCAGTGATTTCTCTGCAATAAAAAAAAAAAAAAAAAAAAATCCCGCCATGGCCAATTCCATGCTATCAACGTGATGTCACTAAAGGAGGAGCAGAGAATTGGCGGACCTGAGCTAGCACCAGCCAGCTCCAGCAGAAAGCTGCCATTAACTGTATTTGTTGTATGAACTATCTGTCCCTACCCTTAGCCTATGTTTTTCTATTTGAGAGAGAATTTTTCTTCCCAATTTGTAAGGGTTCATTTTCTCCTTCAGAGTACTTACCCTCTCCCAGTAATCTATTGTAAACATTTCCTTAATTTATCTTTTCATTTCATTTATGATATTTTGGGGTATAAAAGGAATTCCCACTTTGAATATTAAATTTCTTCACCTTGTGAAGAAATTCTCGGTGCTTACAAAGTCCTCTTTCATTTCACTGCCAGTCAGGATCTACCTCTAGCCTCTTCGTTTATTTTGTGGGCTGTTGAGAATTCTTTTACAAGTGTCTGTCTAACCTGTCTTGGATTTACTGTGAGAAGGAAGGCAGTGGGCATGTCCTAAATTTTTCTGGGCGATGGACTTATTCGAGAATCTGATGAAAGCTATGAAATCTCAGAAAACGCACCAGGCCTTGATACTTCACATGCAAATTTCAGATATCCACGGGGCCGCCAACCCCTTCCCCACAGATTCCCTCAGACTTTGGCTTTTTATGTCTCTCTTCAAGCAACTCGCCTTTGCACCATGTCAAACTGGGACTGCCTTTAACAGACCATGGGATCTGAGGCAAGATATTTCCACTTGCTGGTATCTTTTTTTTCCTGACAGCAGTGAATGCCTACAGAAGGCACTCCCTCAAGATTTCCTTTAAAAACAGGCCCTGAAAAAAGGCCTTCGTTCTGTTTTATGAAACGAAGGAAATGTTACCCTTTAAACATTAGGAACTGAAAAAATCCACATTTCTCACTCCAGGCTGGTGTCTGTCTGGAGCTTTTCCGAGACATATGATATAGATTAGGCTCGCGCTTTCTCTCCCATCACACATAGAGAACTGAAATTAATTCCATGCAGGTGTGGCAAATATTGGGAGGTGGCTCGTGCTTGGCAGCACAGATTGAACCCACTGACTGATGTCGGGTACTTTCGAGTCCCCGTGCCCTGCCCCTCGCAGCTTGACAAAGACAGCTACCTGGCTAGCTGTGCTTCATTTGTCCAAACTTTCCCAAAGGAAAACGTTCTCATGGACGCAATATATACCTCACATCGAAAGGGTCAAAGTCAGGTCTTTATAGAAAACATTTGATCTTTCCATCACACGTTCTGTTTGATTTATAGAAACCAAGGACACTGGGATCAGCTCCCTCACTTGTCTGCACATAACACCCTTCCTGTGTGCCATTTCCTTCTTGGCCAAATGGCCCTTGCGACGCAAGCTTCTCAACCTAACTCGTCAGCCTCGGTCAAGGAAACGAACTTTTCGTTTCCTTTTCATCCTGCCAGCTATTTTAGAGGCAACTTAATGCGGTTGTTCATCTAGCTGCCATGTCCCCCCCCGCTCCCCCAGATCATGAAAGGCAGAAGGCGATCTTGGGAACAGGACAGTAAAAGGAGGACAGCGGGGTCACAGAGGCGTGTGACCGTGGACAGTTGTGTGCTTGTGCAGGGGGGGCAAGCACAGGGGGCAGAGGAGCATCACAGGATGCTCGTACCGTGTGTGGCCTTGAGCTTGCCCTGCCCTAAAGGGGCACGCACTTGATGGGGGGACCAGACCAATCTGTGGAGATTTGCATCCTTCAGGCCACTCTGGAAGCACCCAGTGACTTCTGTGCTCGCTGCTGGGTAGTTCATCTCTAGATCTGGCAGGGAGTGAAGAGGAAGGAAAGGAAGTCTGTGCATGGATCCCAGAGGCTTTGAGAGACCTGGCAATGGTCATCCTTCAGACATTCTCTGTTGTTTTTCCTCTGACTACAAAGTGTCAAACATCTCTCAACTCTGTGCTCCCCCGGCCACACAGAAAGTCAATTCTACCGTTTTGGTAATTTTTTTAAGTAGAGTAATGTGTACAAAGGGGAGAAAACACAATGCCTGGGAAGGGTGGGTCTCGAGCAGAAGTCTGCAAGGACCTTCTCAGGAGGAAGCCACATAAGGTGGCAGGCTCCAGGCTGACACCAAGGCCCGGGAGACAAGAGGTGGGCACCTGGCAGTTGAAGAGCTGCACAGAATCCAGTGGAAGGATCACTTTCTTGACCACAGACTTCGTGTGTGGAGTCAAGTGAGCTGACTTCCAGGAGGAAGGCCTCTTCCTGAGAGGCCCCAGGAATACTGGGTGAGCTCGGGACCCCTGGAGGGGGAACATCTGACACCAGGTTTTACAGTTTCCTTTCCTCTGTGCCGGTCCTTAGGACATCCTCCAATGTTCAGGGAAGCATGCATCACCACCGTGGCCTAGAGCCAGTGCCAAGAGTGTTAGAGAAGGATGGAGCTGCTGATTTCCAGGGAGAGGACAGCCCCTGCAGGGTCAGGTGTGAGATGCCGGGACAGGATCTGGACAGTAGTCTGGAGCAGGTGTCAGGTTGGGGCCTGGGGGGAGGCGGGAGCCTGATAAGAGTGTGGGTGCAGATGGAGCGTCCCCCTGTCACCTAAGAAAGGTTGTCAAGCCACTAAGTCTGAACTGAACAATTAAGTGGGACCCCCCAAAAGACTGGAAAATATGAAGACCACTCATATTCTTAACACCAGGGTGTGTAATTTTGCTCCTCGAAGAGAAGAAGGACCAATAGGGACAAACTCATGGGGTTTTCATTAGATTTCTAGAACATATCCACCTGAATTCCTTTATGCGGGTTATTCTGATTAATTGGCCTAATGAATTGGTTTAAAGTTTAAATAAAAACGTCTTCAATGTCACATCTAAGAAATAGATATTTCTGCCAAAAAGAGAAAAATGAAAAAGATATTTCTGCTCACAGAAAATTACATCTAGAGAGGGCTGTGCTAAGTAGCGGCAGATTGAAATGCAATTTTCTGCTGTCAAATTGAAATGTGCCAGGATTCTAAAGGGAGTATAAGAGGCACCTTCAATCCATAGCCGGGCCATTCTTCTAAAGAGCAAAAACTTCATGGGAGTGTCATTTTCTTAGCATTTCTCTGAATTTTATTTTAAGGATTGCCTCATAAAATGGCATGTGAACCATACCTGCTGATGTGTGGTCATATTTGGCTTAGGGTGCCAAATATGTTTATTTTTTTAAGCCCTTAGTTTCCTGGGAAAATACAAGGAAGTGCTTTCCCTCCGTGCACTCTTACCAGTGAATTCTAATACTGAACTGACTGGCTGGGATTGTTTTTCCAAAATAATAGGAACCGAAAACAAAAGGACAGTTGGATCCATCCTTTAGACTGATTTTTGCTGAATCAAAGTCTTGTCCTGAAAGAGCTGGTAGGCCCATGGGAACATTTGCCAACCCTATTTCTGGCACTGCTTGTCTGGGCTGCAGAAATGTCATCGAAACGGCAACAAAAGGATTAATTTCTGGTTTTATTTTATAACCAAATAGTGTAAAAATGTATTTATGTGTGCACATACATGTTTGAATGTGTTATTTTACTGATTGTTTTGGTGTAAGGAGCTTTCTATTTGCATCTTAGATTGTTGTAAAATAGAAAACATGTATTGAACACCAATCACATGGCTGGTAGTCCTGAGCCCAGCCCTTCACGGACGTTTCTGACGGTCTTGCAGAGCCTGGGAGCGGATGGCGCCCTCAGCCCCACTTTACAGAGGCTGAACCAAGGAACCGAGGCCCAGGGAAGCCCCCCCTCCACCCCACGCCCAGCTTGGGTAGAGAGGCACCGCCAGCTGGGTAGCTGGAGGGAGGCAGAGACTGTTCTGGTCAACGGTGAAGACTGTAACAGCATAGTTCAGGCCCCTGACCACCTCGGCAATGTTTCATTCATTGTTGCCTCATACAAGGTGGGGAGTGGGGGACCTTCTGGCATCTAGTGGAGGCTTCAGACCGTAACAAGAGAAGCCTGCATTTCTCTTTTCCTTTGCCTGTAACACTAGCATTCTGCGTGTCCTAACTGATCTGTCCTGGAGCCAGTCCTTGTTCAGAACCAGGGCAGCCCTGGAGCTGCACTGGGAATACCAAGAAGGCTTGCGTGCATTTTCAGTAGAGGTGGAGATTCTTGGTCCCGTGTTCCTGGCAGGACATTTCTCCTAATCAACACCTTGTCTGTGTCTGTGGAACGTACAACAAACCACATTTTGTAAAACGAGACCGGCTGATCTTGTGCAGGCTCTGCCGAGAAAAGGCTGTGGATCGACCCAGCGTGGCTCCAGTGGCCCCAGGGGGGAGGGAGGGGGCATCTAATTCAAGGAGCCCCAGACCGCCCCTCCCCCAACCCTCCCCAAAATGGGGCACTGAGCCGTCCCCCCACCTCCCTGGCCATTACTGGTGAACAACAACTACTCATCGCAATGCTTTGGGATACAGATGTGAGCGAAACAAATTAACTGAGCTTCTGAGGTTGAGCCCTGACTTTCAAGTCTTCTCCAACGGAATGAACTCAAGCATTCAAATGAGTAAGGACTTGTGTGACCCCTTCTTCTGGCCCGTGTGGGCATCTGATATTTAAAACAACACTCACAGGGCCTGAGAATCTGATGATTTAGGTCCTTTCCGATCAGAAATGCCAATATGTAATGAGAAAGGGAAATCCACGGGTCAAGATGTTCTCCCAAGGAAGCGAGATGAGATACAGCGAAGCTGATCCTTATAAAAGCCTTCATTCCGCCAGGCGACCCGAAGCTAACCCCTGAGCTCACGTGCTGGAAAGTGTCCCCCTCGGCCCCATGCCTGAACGCCGCTTTCCACGTATCACCCTCACCCACATGCCCTCCGAGATGCCTCCTGGCCCGTGTTTTCCGCGGTCCTCCCGGGGGCCTCCACGCTCACCTGCTCCCTCGGCCCGGAGTAACCTTGCTACTTGCCCTGTCCCACTTCAGAAGGCACCCATGGCTTGTGCATCTCCGGGCACACCTACGTCCAGCCCCTTGAGCATAGATGTGAGGGGAATCTGCGGAGTGGCTGTGAATTTTAAGTAGTAGAGCAATAAGCCTTGTCACAGCGTCGGTTATTCCCCTGGGGCCGTCCCATTCCATGAGTCACGGATTCATAAAAATCTGAGTCCCTTCCTCCTGTCAACCTAAAATGCAGCTACCAAGGTCTTGGACACCTGCTGACCTCTCCCCGCCACCTGCGCAGCACTCCCAGAAAGCTCAACCAAAATTTCTCTGGTTTCATATCCTACCCGCCGTTACTCATACGACAAACCCACCCGATGTCCTTAAAAGCATCTGTCACGTGCGAATGCACCCGTATCTCTCTGGAGAGGAGTAACTTAGAGGAAGGCCGTTCAAACGATGACAGTACTCTAAGGGGTGTTTGCTTTCCACTCATTTAGGAGGTTCCTAGAAGCATGCAAGCCTTTCATGAAAAAAGTGATGCCTATTTTATTTTACCCTTTATGTTTTTTAATAGGTCAGGTGTGCCCATAATTACAAATTCCAACAGTACAAAGGGTTCCTTAGAAAACAATTGGTCTCCCCCCGACCTCCGCCACCAGGCTTCCTTTCCCAGAAGCATGGTCACTAGGCTTTCGTAAGCTGCAGCTTGGAATATGGGTGAAGGCCTCATTTCTACTCTGTCTCTCTCTACAGAGAGAGATTATTGAAAATTTGGGAATTTTCAAACATGCAAAATTGGAGAAAAGAATGCAATGAAACGCCATCTGCCCGACACCCACCTTCAGCACCTGCCAGCTTGCTGGCACTCTTTTGTCATCTTAGATTCTTGTTTGGAACTCAAATGGCAGCCCACCCCGGCCTCTCTGGCGCTCTGCTCATTCCCGATCGGTGCTACAAGGGTCCACCTCATTGTTTTGGCTACTTTTGTGTTTCATTGTGGAACCATCCCATAAATTATGCATCCTGTCCTTTGCTGAGAGCCACGTGGGTTGTTTCCAATCATTTGCTGCATCAGACAGACGTGTCCTTGCCCGGGGACCTCGGGGCTGCGCAGAGGACATCTGTGGGGTAGCGTCCTGGGAGCACAATGGCCGTATGATCTGATTAAGTGGAACAGCCCCAAAAAGAGTCCTGCAGATTTCTACTCCCCAACTCCCCACCAACACGGCATTCAAAGATTTTGCTTACTTTTGCCGATAGGTAAAATAAATGTATCTACATTTTTCTTTCCATAAATGAGGCAAAACCTCTTTTTGACGGCTTAAGATCCATTTGTGGGGTTCTTTTTTCCCTTTTCGTGGACTGTCTTTTCGTGTCCCCTGCCATCTCATTGTCCTCTCAGAAAGGACACCCAAAGAATTCAGGCATTTTTGTCTCTTATTCTTTGATGATCTTTTTTTTTTTCTTACAGTGAAATGTTTGATCCATCTGCCATGGATGGTGGTGTATAAAATGAAGTAGGAATCCACCTCCCTTTTTCTGGTTTCTTGAGTCTGGATGCTGTTTTGTCCCTTCCCGGCCTGTGTCTTATTAGCGTTCCCTGGCTCCTCGGCAGCCCCAGCCCACCCACAGGAGCTGGCTGGGGGCCTGGTAGGCAGTGTGGCCTCCTGGTCCCTGCCCTTCGGCCGCAGAAGCACCCCCTCGGTGTCCCCAGCACATGCCGGACAGTGCACCTGCCTCTTGGGGCTTCGTGGCCATTGCACGAAAGTATCTAACATTAGCCTGCAGTGTGATGAGTCTCTGCTAAATGATAGCTATTCATTTCTCTAATGTATTCTTTTCTCCTTTTATCATTTCTTTCCATCCTTAGGTTTATTTCTCTAACTTCTTAGACCCTTACCTCATTTCTGTTCATACTTCATTTATTTATTTTATGTATACATTACCAAATAAGCATAAGAGTCTAGGAATTTCCCTCCAAACACTGCATTGTCTGTGCTCACTGGGTCTGATTTGTACTGTTCTCAATATTTATATTTTTAAAATAACCTACACTTCCCCTTCTGCTTTGTTCTTTGGCCCAAAACTTGAAATTATTTTCCTTTTTGTTGTCATGAATTCTTAAGACATTTAAAACATGGAAAAGTGAAAATAATCTAGAATTCACCCACATCTATACTACACAGAAACAACCCGTTGTGATCTCCATGTTTTTCTACGCATGTGCCTACTTAAGTCTCAGAGGATATGCACTGTTTCCTTTAATTTTTTTTATTTTTATTTTTTGCACTGTTTCCTTTTAAAAAAAAAAAATAGGAAAAACAGAGCAGTCCAGACAAAGTCACTGTGACTACCTCAGATACAATCACTTTTGTGGGTTGGTGGTGATATTTTTATGGAGCCTTTTCAATACTTTTACATAGATATCCAAAGAACATATGGAATACTTCAATTTACATAAATGGTATAAAACTACAATTAGCTTCGCACAGTTTGCACTTACATTCAACTGTATTTTACTTTTTTCTTACATTGAAGTACAGCTGACGCAGAATGTTACATTAGTTTCGGGTGCACAACACAGGCACCTGACCACTCCGTACTGAGGCTGTGCTCACAAGTGTCACTCCCGTCTGTCACCATGCACGCCATGACCGTAGCCTCGTAGCCTGGACTGTATTCCCTGTTGTGCCTCTCATCCCCATTTTGTATTCATTACATAACTGGAAGCCTGTGCCCCCCCCCACTCCCCTTCACACATTTTTGTCCATTCTCCTACTTCTCTCCCCTCTGGCAACCACCAGTTTTGTTCTCTATTTATGGATTGGTTTCTGCTTTATTTGTTCACTTGTGGTTTGTTTTTTGTTTGTTTTTTTTTAGATTACACATTTAGATTCCACAAGTGAAGTCAAAAGGTCTTTGTCTTTCTCTGCCGTATTTCACTTAGTATAATACCCTCTAGGATCTCCTTCTTGTTTATGGCCAAGTAATATTCCATTGTACATCTCTGCCACATCTTCTTTATCCACCCATCTGCCTATGGACCCTGGGCTGATTCCATGCCTTGGCTTTTGTAAATAATGCTGTGATAAACATACAGGTGCATACATCTTTGCAAATTAGTGTTATCGTTTTCTTTGGGTAAATCCCCAGTAGTAGAATTACTGAATCATATGATAATTCCATTTTAATGTTTTGAGGAACCTCGGTACTGTTTTCCACAGCGGCTGCACCAACTTACATTCCCACCAGCAGTGCGGGAGGAACTGTTTCCTCCACATCCTCACCAACACTTGTTATTGCTTAGTTTTTGCAGACTAGCCATTCTGATGCATGAGGTGGTATCTCATTGTGGTTTTGATTTGCATTTCCCTGATAGTCAGTGATGTTGAGCATCTTTTCATGTGTCTGTTGGTCATCTGCAGGTCTTTGGGAAATGTCCATTCAGATCCTCTGCCCATGTTTTAATTGGATTTTTTTGGTGTTGAGTTGTGTAAGTTCTTCATATATTTTGGATATTAACTCCTTATTAGATCTGTCATTTGCAAATATCTTCTCCCATTCAGTAGGTTGCCTTTTCATTTTGTTTGCTCCTTTGCTGTGTAAAGAGTTTTCATTTGAGTGTAGTCCCAATAGTTGACTTGCGACTCCCTTGCCTAAGAAGACATATCCAGAAAAAAAATGTTGTTAAAGCTGATGTTGAGATTACTGCCTATGGTCTCTTCTAGGAGTTTTATGATCTCAGATCTCACATTTAGGTCTGTAACCCATTTTGAGTTTATTTTTGTGTGTAGTGTAAGGAAGTGGTCCAGTTTTCCCAGCACCATTTACTAAAGACACTCATTCCCCCATCATATATTCTTGCCTCCTTTGTTAGATTGACCAGATAAGCATGGGTTTATTTCTGGGCTCTCTGTTCTGTTCCATTAATCAATGTGTCCATTTTTGTACCATATCGTTTTATTATAGCTTGCTAGTATATCTTAAAATACTTCCAGCTTCGTTCTCCTTTCTCAAGGTTGCTTTGGCTATTTGGGGTCTTCTGTGGGTCCATATAAATTTTAGTATTATCTATCCTAGTTTGTGAAAAGTGCTATTGGTATTTTAATAGGAATTGCATTGAATCTGTAGACTTCTTTGAGTGGTATGTATGGATATTTTAATAATATTAACTTTTCTAATCCATGAGCATAGAATAGCTTTCTATTTGTGTCATCTTCAGTTTCCTTCATCAGTGTCTTATAGTTTTCAGAGTACAGGTCTGTCACTTCCTTGGTTAAGTGTATTCTTAGATATTTTCTTCTTTTTGATGCAATTATGTTTTACTTTGTTTCTAGAAATTTTATTATTCAAATATGCTGGCTTGTCTTTAAACACAGAAAATTTGTTCAAATAATTTCACAATCTGAAGTCTTTGGGTATGTTACTCCTGAGGTTCCTTTCACAATTCCTTGCTTCTTTGTATGCTTGGTAATTTTTTCCTATGAGCTGCTTATTTTTCTGGAAAATTATCTAGAAAACTACCTGGGAGTTCTTTGAGAACTAGGATGAAGGTACGACCCTCCAGAGAGGATGTATTTTGCCTCTGCCTGGCTCCTGGAAGCAGTAACCATTTGAGACCTCTCTCTCTAAATGGCTTGGGCTTGAGCCACTGAGGGGATGTGATCTCAGCTTCAGGTCCTCAAGGGCAATTTGTGGTTAGAGGTTTATTTTCCAACAATTTCAGTGGTTTTAGAGAGAGAATAGGTCAAAATAACTAGCCTGCCATATTTCCAGAAATGGAAGATTCACCTCCCAACTCTAGTTTGTTCTGTAGCGTCTCCATTATCATACTTTGTGACATCCTGTTCTGTAGCCATAAGCATCAGTTTTGTTAGATGCAGGTCTACACTGAAAAGACTCAATGCTCATGGACAATCTTTTTGCCACGTATTCATTCATTTCCTGGCTAGCTGATGTCATTCTAGTGTACGTCCTTCCCCAAGAGTTCCACAGGCGGCTACTCCCTGAAGTAGACATTCCATGTTCAAAGACATTTGGCTGTTGTTTTCACTTCTCAGCAATAATGTGCATATAAAAATAATGGAGCACACTTTGTCTTCCCAAAACTCTTCCCCATGGTCTTCCTCTCTCTCCCCTGGAGAAATCAGAAGCTGGCTTTTTTTTACCCTTTGAAGTGATGGGATTTGGTATCCTCACTGTCCAATAACTTCAATAGGTGATATCTTACTATTGAGGAGTTGAATTCATTTCTCTGAGGGAAATTGTGTGCACTTCTAATCATAGATTTGACACTCTTTTTTTCAGGAAAGTTCTTATGAAATCAGTGTATTTTTTCTATCTACTCAGATCCTTTAAGTGACACCATTTTTATGTATGTTGTGTCACCTTTGCTGTGGTCTTTATTTTACTGTTGAACTTTTCACTTCCCTCAGCTCAGACCTCACAGCCCTTTGTTCAATATGATTTTCATCCTTGGTTTTCATGGTTTTTCTCTTCCCCTTTTGAGTTTTGCTACCTCCTTTGTCATTTCTGTGTATATACATTTTTACAGGGTGGGTTCTTAACTTTGCCTTTTTCCCTAATGCGTCCGCCTCCTCCTTAAAGGCAGGGAGTTCTTCCTGGAAAACCAGTCACAAGACAGCTGAGGAAAAGGTGAGGCTGGTGCTGAGGTCTTTGAGAGAGTGGTCTGGCCCTCCCTGCTCCCAACACAGACCCTGCAGGCCCAGCCCTACTCCAGGTTTGCACAGATAGCTGGACCTGTCTACATTGCTGTTTGTTCAGTCCAGATACATCATGCTATCTGCTTACTCCTCATGCCTGTTTCATGCAAAAGGGCCTGATTTTCTCTTCTGCACTGTATCAGGTTGGCCATGGCAGGATCTTCTCCTTTCTCAAGGCCTTTCTTCACCCTGGCCTGCTGGACACTTTGCCCCCTTTTTATATAGATTTGGGGTTGTAACTTTTCCTCCATTTTGCTCCTTTCCATGCATTTTTTTTCCATGCATTTTCTTAAATGTTTTCAGGTACTTTCTAAAAGAAAGGTCAAGGTTTGGTCAAGGTCATTTTATAGACACGTCTGTGTTCTTTTAAGAGAGATTTGTTGAGACCTCTGCTTTTTTTGGAGAAAGAATAAAGAAATTGCACCATTTCCCTGAGAACTGATTATCCTTGGACTGATCTTTAAATATATTTCTCACAGATCCAGAGAGGCCGAGTGGAGAGGGTGAGGCTGATGCTACCCCTGGCCCTGCATGAGCTTGTCAGGGATAGCCGTGGCATCCCTGGCATTTTCCGGTGATAGAGGTCTCTGGATAAACAGGATCCATTTACTCTTGCTTACACAGAGGTAGATAACAGTTGAGAATTCTTTGATGATGGTCAAAGTAGAGGATTCTTTTTGGATTTTAAAATTTATTCTCAATCCTCTAAAACTTTGAAATATGTGGCTGCTGCAAAAACAGCAGAATGTGGACAAATGGGACGGTTCTATTTAATGTAGATCTCAATTTTCCTCCAATATCAGGAGGTTGAAAAGGGAGAGAGTGGGGAGGGGAGGTCTGCATTCCTGATTTTTAATAGGTCTACAGGAATATTTGAGTGTGAACAACCTGGCCTGGAGTCCTTTCTCCATTCTGATGACTCTTTGTGGCAAGGCTGGACTTTTCTGGGAAACTGAGGTTCAGGTTTGCAAAGGCAGCATGAAAATATGCAATGCCTGACAGAGTGTGTGGGAATCCTACTCTTTCCTACAAAGTCACAGCCTCTGTAGCTGTGCTTCCGCCCACCTGTGTATAGGCTCCACGTCACCACGCCTGATTATCTGAGAAGGGAGAACCCATCATCTTTCACTAGCTCCACTCCTAGTGGGCCTGTTCAGGCCTGGCAGGAAATAGACCACTCACCTAGGCAGCATCTGTGAGTGTGACCTATTTCATAGTGGATCAATGTCTCGCGGATCCCAGGGCTTGAGGTCAGAACTTTCGATCAACATTTCCACAGTTTGGGCTTTGGTCACTGTAGTGACCATGCAGTTTATCCTTTAAACCAGGACGTAGCTGAGTCATGATTAATAATTAAACAGGGCCATAAACATAAATTGCAGATGTCCCAAACAAAGCAGAATGAATGGCCAAGCTAACTATCTCCTGGGTTTCCGTGATAAATCCAAATGGATTATGATACATTATAACAAGGATCTCACTTTTTCTCCAGCATGGCCATAAAAAGCTGACGTTATCTTTATTACCAAGACCAGATACTTATTCATTCTTAGCAGCAAAACTAGTATCACTTAGTAATGAATCATTTAAACCTCAATGCCTTTCAGTTTTATAGGTGCGTGCATTCATTTTTTACATTACACACTAATATCTTGCTCATAGTTTTCTGCCATCTTCTAGGGAATGGAGCTTAATTTATTCCCATAGTTTATTACCCGAGGTTTGTTGGTAGGATTGCAGTACTTTTAGATGGTAAATTTATTCCATCGTTAATAGCTGCGGTACAGCAGTAGCAGCTAACACCTACTCCTTGGACACTGTACTAGGGCCCGTGCGGAGAGCTTCCCAGCTCACAGTCCTCACATCAACCCCCTGAGGAAGGTACAGTTAGCATCCCCTCTCCATGACTTTGAGGCTGAGTAACGCCTGTATTTGCAGAGCCTGGTTGAGTATACAAACCACCTGTCCCCAATATGCACTCAGGCACGTTAGATGGTCTGTAGGCCTACTTAAGGGATGTGCTCTACTTTGTTTCCTTTAATAAGAACTGGTATAGAAATGTCACTTTGAAGTCTGCCCTTGATCGGTGGCCCCATTGCTCGTTGTTTCAACTTGGCATATCTTCCATACAGCTGTGGTTTCCAGTCTTCTGGGGTTGCTTCCTTCATTTACAGAGATATGTTAAATGGTGGTTGTACACTTTGCATTCTTTCAACTGAGCTCCATTTGCTGAGGAAATGTAATTTTAGTGGGATAAGTACTGGGAGAAATTTCAAGTCACATGTTTCAGAGTCCTCTTGAGTGGTCCTGGAAGTATGGAACTGCGGGTCCTGTGCCAGTGAAGTAGATCATCTGTTTGTTAGGACATCCTGTCTCTCCCTTGAGGTTCTAGCATCATTTCCTACACACTTGCTGTGCATTCGTGAGTGCTTCTAGACTCCAAGGACCAAAGGAGAAGGTGTCTTGGCACCTATGTTCACCGTTGGCCAAGAGGAGAACCCGGTGAAGCCTTAACTGTCTTCCAACCCTGTACCCCCTTTTCTCAGAGTAGGGAAAGTAGGGAGAGTCCCTTGAAAAGTGATTTGTGGTTTTACTATTCTGTTTGTTGCTTTTCTTCTATTTCCATTAAGAAGCATTTTAAAATTTGTGGCATCAGGGAATGCTGATGGTATTAATAGTGATCTGTGTTCTGGGAGCTTCCTAGGCATCATTTTATGTAGTCCACATTACAATACTCTCAATTCTCCCCCTATAAAATGAGAGGAAAAAGTGCCTATCAAGTGACTGGCTGGCACAGTCCCAAAGCATTGGTCTTCAGATAAAGCCCGGTGTAGAATCACACCCAAGTTCATGCTCTGGTCAATGTGACACCTTTCCAGTGGCTTCCTTGTAGACTTAATACTTGTCCCTCAAAACACAGTTTTTAGAGTTTCCTCCTACTTGTCACTTTGTGGGACAACTGTGTGAGTTTGTGATTCTTTGAACTAGGTATTTTGGTAGAAGAATTTTGGTGCATTTCACTCAGTGATCTGGATCAACATTGGATATCCTGACCCTATGGTGGAGGAAAGATGATCATTTTTGTCAGTGAATTCATTCACAGTTAAACGAATTCTGTTTCACGATTCTGAAAAACTTGAATAAACGATGTTTAAGAAGATTTTTGTCAACCTCTCAATTTGAGGCCTTTACAAAGCGAAAGGCAGCTTAAAGACACAGGAACACTTACATCCTCCAGGTAGCGTTGGCCCAGAAATGCCATATCAACTGTACTCCCAAGGCCTGTGAACAGTGTGGCCTCAGAAGACGCTCTGAGTGTTTGTGACTGTGCAATACTAGTGATAAATCTTTTATGGGTTAGAGAAAACATTGGCAAGAAGATAGACAAAGGTCAACAGCGTGGGCGGTGAGAGGATGTGTTCAGAAAGTTTGCTCAGGATGTGAAACCTGCGAAGCCCAGCACCAGGCCCCATTTCTCCCTGTTCCCACCTCACACAGGACACTGGCGGGTCCTGAGGTCAGGGTCTGGTCCCGCCTCACAGAGATGGGTGGTCATACATATGCTGTGATTTATTGCAGGGAACTCGTAAGCCAAACCCTCCTCAGAAGCCTCTGCCTGCAGATCCTTTGAGCAAGACAACCCGGCTCACCAGCGCCTCAGCCAGGGCCCCGGGACAGCAGGAGTCCGGGCTCCGCCTGGTGCCCCTCAGGTGGGTGTAAGAGCTGAGCCCATCTTTTCCTCCCCAGCACTGACCCGTGCTTTCCAGGCCCTGTCAGGACATGGGCCTGGTAGTCTCAGCCAGCCTTGTGGGAACAGCAGAAAATAGTGGCCAAAGCAGATAGGAGCATGACCAGGAGGCAGTCACAAGCTTATAATCCCTGGGATGCCCCAGTGTCCCTAAGAGATGAAACCAAGATCAAGTAGAACTAGAGAGCGTGCCCTGGAAAGCTGTGGCTCTTGAGATGGGCCGGGCCCTGTACCCCAGCGACGAAAACACCAAGCAGTGTGATACTTTAAAGGCTGAACCCACCTCCAAAACCATCTTAAACCTTCATAAACTGTGCCCCATCCCTGGGTCCTGAGAAAGGAGGTGAGGGGCAGGGAGGTCCCAGATGGATGAGGGAGGTGGGGTGGGGAGTGAGCTCCCGAACACCTGGCACAACCGGGAGCTTCTCCATCTACTTAACAGAAGGAATCACATTTAGAGACTGTTCCCGAGCCCTGGTCCTCACTTGCCCTGTCCAGAGGACGAGGAAGGCAGACTCCTGGCACAGGGGGTTAAGCGGTCATGCCCGGGGCTGGGCCACGCTGGTTTTCAAGAGCTATTACATTTCCAGGAATTTTGCAAGCTAGCTGTTAAACCTAGCCACGATTTAAAGTATATAAACTCCAAATGATACAAATCACAGGAAAACAAATGTAAAATGCTCAAAATTCCTTTTTTTTTTTTTTTAACATCTTACTATCACCTATGCTCTGGAGGTTACATGCAGCTGTTTGCATTGGTGGAAAGGCCATGGCTGGGGGCCAGTGTGCAGCTCCTCGCTCACGCAGCCAGAGGATTTACACCCTGGAAACAGACAAAGGTTACAGATCAGCCCCCCTCCCTCCCCACAGTGGGTAGGTTAGACCCGCAGCCAAAACACCCTTCTGACATGCATACCCCCTTGGCAGGAAGCTTGCTGTATGAGCTTGAAAGAACCCAAGGTAGGGTGTTGACCAGGCCCTGGGCTCAATAATTCAGTGTCTCCAACGGGGAAGACACACGTTCGTGATGTCATTACAGCTTTTGGGAAAAATGCTTGGCCTGTGGGAGAGCAAACTGCCTCATAAATCCCAGAGATAACGCCGGTCACGGGGGCAGAACAGTGGTTTAATTCCCAACTGCACAAATACAGCAAGATTGCAGAGCATCCGAATTATTTCACTGTGGTTCGTATGCCGATCTTAAAGTTACTTTTCTTGCTCAAAAGCAAAAGCACCCCTTACATGGCACGATGAGGGGAAGATGGGGAAGGCCCGCTGGGTAAAATGCCATCAAGCAGTGGCCAGTCGTCGCCCCTGCTGGCCACTGACACCGGTACAAGCGGGTGTCGTCTTGGTCTCAAAGGGGAAGAATTCGTTTTTGAGGGATCCCACAGGCCCAGCTCTGCTCCCCGGACGCACACGGGCTAATCCACTCACTGCAGACACACGCGGGATGGGGGACCACGCAGTGTCCCAAATGCCAAGTAGCTCAGGCTCTTTTCCTCTTGCTACACCTGTATGGATAGACACGGCTCCTAGGGCTGTATGCATTCATGAAATTCATTGCTAAAATCTATTTCACCTATCTTTTTTCCTTTTTTCACGTGGCTGCTAGCGAAGGTTCGATTAGAGACGTGGCTTCTGTTTCTCTAGTGAGTGGGCGCTGTTCTAGGGGCGGCTCGCAGAGGGGACGGAGCGCGTTGGCAGGGGCTCGTCTAGTGGCCAGCTGGCACAAACGCCAGCAGTCCCGCAGCCTGGATCAGGGTCCCTCGGTGGGGCCCCACCACCCTGCCACATGCAGAGGCATCCGCATGGGGCTGGGGGCTGGTCCCTAAGGCCCTGGAGGTCTGGCAAGGACACCCCGACAACCACAGATGTCCGTACCTGCAGAGGCCGCCACCTACAATCTTGTTCTCTCTCCTCTCGCTGCAGACCTGTTCCGAGACACCCGCCTCAAGGGCCCAGGCCCCCCCACACCGCCTGTACTAAGTGAGAAGCAAGTTGACACCTTTTTTCAACAGTGAAGACAGAAGTTTGCACTATCTTTCAACTCCAGTTGGAGTTAGTTTTTTGTACCAACTTTTAGAATTTTTTTTTTAATGTTTAAAACACCATTATTTTAAGAATTTTGAGCTACTGCCGTCGGTGCTGTGCTGTGCTATGGTGCTCTGTATACTTGCTCAGGTACTTGTAAATTATTAATTTATGCCGATGTCTGTTGCAGTGCGGTGCGCTGTGGGAGGCATTTTTACCATCACTGAGTTTTCCACGGAAGGAAGGCTTGTGTGCTCTCAATAGTGAACTTGAACTATCCTGCTTTATGGGATTCTGGACAGGATGTTTACCTTTCTGATCGAGGCTTTATTGAAGAATGGTTCCCCAACCATCCATGGCTGTGGTTCTGGCACAGACGCAGCTCAGGAGACCCCAGGTAGAAACTTGAGGGATTCTCTGGAACCCCTGGTCTCAGCCCCGAGCCAGGGGCTTCAAGTCCAGGCGGGCCTTGGGCCTTGTCACAGCTGACAGGCCAGCCCAGCAGCGGCCACACATTGACGCTCCAGGATGGCAGGGAACACTCTGGCCCCTGGCCGGGAAGCTCTGGAGGGAATCTGGGTCACAGAAAGGAATTCTAAGGTGTGGCCACACCAGGCCAGAGCCTGGGACACGAGGCCAGGCAGAAACTTGACCTTGAGCTCGCTGGCCATTTGGAGAGCAGGCGAAGATCGTTGCTTTACAGAAACCCTGCTCTTCACCCGATTATTCAGAGTGGGAGGGGGTGGCGTCTCTACCGGCCGTCTACTGCCCAGAGGCTGCAAACCTGCACCCCCCTGTACTGTCGGGAGCGGAGCTAAGCAAATTACCACCGTGTCTTCTCAACCGTGATGCAGGGATTCTGTGTTCAGACAGACGGATGAGGCTTTCCATGGGACCGTAACGATGTTCAGATGTGGCCCAGTAACCAGATCTAGTGAATCAATTCTGTAGATATAAACAGCTTATTAAGAATTAGGCAGGCTCCCTCTGCCTACAAAAGTACAAGCAAACGGAATGCCGGGTGGCAGGCTGCCGTCCAGGGAGGACAAAGAATCCTAAGTTACTGGTTAGTTATTTGGGGGGCATTCTCTTTTCCCAGTTTGGCTGCGGGAATCCTAAGAAAAAAAAAGGGGGGGGTGTTCAGAGCTTATGCTAAAAATATCTTTTAAACACTTGCAACCTACCTGTTGATCATCACAGAATGTGATAAGGAAATGAGGTTCCCAATCCTAAATATTCATGCAGTGCAGTCTTGGGCAGCAGCCCCTTCAACCTTTTACTCTTCAAAGGTCTGACTGGGGAGCTGTTTTCCCAAGGAGATCTTGAAGTCGCCTGTACTAATGGCATGAAAATTACAAAAACACTCAGACAAGGTAAAATGCCATTATGCCCCTGTCTTCTGCTGGGGTCATATGTGACTCGTTTTCACATTAGAAGGCAATTGACAACAGTTCCGTAATTCACTCTGAGTGTTTTAAGATAAAGACTTCAGTTGGGGTCATTTCAACGGGTTTTCTGTGCCTTGAAGCGGAGAGACAAAATATACCAAGAATCGGTTTTCCTTCCAGAAAACAAGACTGCATTTAACTCTCCCGATGTTCCCCGCTGTATCTAGGCAACATAGTATTCATGATCACAGAGAAAATAAATCCATGTCACAAACACACAAAAGGGAGCCCAGTCCTAATACATTCCACCTCCTATAGCATTTGTCTGTGTATCATACAATTATTAATTTCTTAAAAAGGCAAAGCCACGTTAGACAGTATTACTGCTGATGAATGCCTACGGAATTACTGTAACTGATACTACATTTGATCATTGTATCAAGGCAGGCCAAAACATATGCTATGGAAAAGTTTACAGAATTTTTATGGTGCATTATGTGGGTGTTGTCTTTACAGATGCCCAAATCCTTAGACCCATCATTTTAGCCCTTCCTCTTATTGTGAAGAAGAGGATGTGAAGGGGTTTTTTTGTTTTTGTTTGGTTTTTTTTTTTTTTTTTTTTTTTTTTTTTTTTTTTTTTTTTTTTTTTTTTTTTTTTTGTCTGTCCTTACCTAGAATTCCTGTAGCTTCCATTTCAGAGAATAGTTGGGTATTAAAGTTAATGCTGTGATCTTATACCATGTCATCAATGACCATGTAGGGGCTGCAGCTGATGACACATTCCTACCCCTACAGTACAAATTGCTTTTATAGAGAGGCATGCAAGTTATTTCTGGATAAGAATATGTTTAAGCCTAACAGCCCCTGATGATATACAGATCTTAAAGGAATAATACTTCCAAGATGCAGAATCAAATGAATATTTAGCAATAAGTTCCATTTTAATATAAAAGAACCAAGAGCCAGAGTTTCTTTTGGTGGGGCGGGGGGTCGGAGGGGAGACATGGGAGGGGAAGGTGTACCTCTCCCTTTTTATATCCTTATCAATGATGGAAACAAAAATCAATACTTGTATTTTCATGGCAGTCTATTTTTAATATTTTTTTAAATTTTTGTAGGCATGAATAAGAGTTGATTTGAGTTTATAAGGCCGTCAACGTGTCTAGACACAAAGCAGGCCCTGAGGGTAGTCGCTTTTCTTCTCCCCATCTTGTTATAGTTGTAGGTTATGTGACCCCACTTACTGGGAAGTATAGGGCTAATCTTCCAGGCATTCCCTTTAAAAGTTTATCTCCTGAATTTTTTGGTAACAGTTTGTTTTGCTGACACATGGAGTCAGATGTGTAGCAACCAAGAGAAACAATGCATAACATTTTCCATTGTCAAAATATGCATACAGAGGTTACACTTCCCAGTGTGAATTTTTCCAGCTTACACATGTGGGATGACATCACAGAAACCACAAAAGCAACAAATTAAACTACATGAGAATAAATACTCCTGACTGGTCTCAGAGGGGACATCTTTATGCCTTCTTAACTTTATTACAAATTCTCAGGCTGAAACCGTAGGCCATTGTTCTCCGGCAAATCAATGCAACCCATCGCTGTAGCCCCTCAAAGAAAAGCAGGGAAAACTCTGATCAGTGGCGAGCTGTCCTCAGGAGCCTGTGGTCTCCCCTGGTGCTGCAGAGAGCCTGGTGCTGGGCCAGCGAGAGTGCCCGGGCACCTTCCTGCCATCTCTCAGTTGATGTTTACTAAGCATTCTGAGCCAATGCGGCCCTGACAACTGAAAGGGCAAGATGCCTGGGCAGTGGGGCCGGATCTTTCTCACACAACCTGACCCCCCCCCCCTTTGGCAGTCTTTCCTCATGAGGCTTATTTCATTGAAAACTTCTGCAATGGAGGGCTCCCTTCTGTGTTCTGGGAGCAGCAAGCCCAGGGCAGGACTCGCTCTGGTGCTCCTTCCTCACTGCTGTCAATAGGACCCCAGCCAACCGGAAGTGACCCAGATAAACTTGATACCGACCCTCCCCCAGAAGTCCCACGGTGCCTGTGCTGACCCTGTAGGTGTGACTCTGAGGCTGGGGACTTCATACACTATGGCTTGCTGGTGGGGGACAGTGCACGGACCACCTGTTCCCCTCCCTACCACCACAGAGGCCTGCCCTAGGCTGCGACAGGTACCCCCATCACGACTCAGGAGCAGACCCATAAACACATCTGGATGCAGGCAGCTGAGGCTAATACATCTGTTTGCTTCTCACCACCCAGAGGCAAGTCCCCTTTCCAGACCAAACCCAGTGCCGATGCCCCTTCCCATGTGAGAAATCTCTGCCATCAGAGCCAACTCAGGTCAGCCAAAGTGGGGGCTGTGGGAGGGTGTCACTACCAGCCCCCCAGCCCACTCTTCTCCAGAGTGGCCATCTAAAGCAAGCCCACCAGCTACGCCCCAGCTTTGAATCCAGCAGAGTCCCTCCTACAGGCACATCACCCCCTAGAAAATCAGTTTATCTATGAGGGCACAATTCTCTTGACTCACTCCATAGCTCCTGTTGACATCTGTTCCTTTAAAACCTATTTGGAAGCTGCAGTGGTGATACACATTACACACTAAGAAAGATTCGTGAGCCCCAGGCTAAGAACCATTTCTGTGCAGTAAGGATGCTTCCAGAAGCCATTTACCTACACATGGATGGAAATCCCCTCTTTAACTCTTGGGACAGCAGTGGCAGCTGACCGTCCAGCCATAAGAGTCGACTTCATAGGAGAAAAACTAGGAGACAAAACACCGCATATAAAACTGTTATAACATTCAATAATGGGTAGTGATAGCCTGGAGATTTACCACATAGTGAAAGAAATTCTCACTGGGATTCAGCTCTTCCAGGTTGAATATTCTGGAACCCATCCTGATTTTCCACATCATCTGCAAAAAACATGTCTTATGTTCCCCCTGTGAGTTTCCTTCCCGAAAATAATTTAGTCCTCCATTTAAGCGCAGTTTAAATCCAGACAAAATAATAAATATCCTGTGATCCTTTTAGTTTTACAAAGAACTAAAAGGACATCTATGTTCATGGCCTATAAGCAAGCACATAAGGAGGGCAGTGATAGAAAAAAAAATGTATCAAATTAGAAAATCCTCTAAGAGTCCAAGGCGGGATGAGTAATAGCAGAGCTGATGGTTCTCTTTTACCTTCTATCAGGTCAAATTGGGAGGTTGTAGGGAAGACCCATGGTTTAAACGTGTGTGGCAACTGTTAAACTCTCAGAACACTTGGCTACAGGCCATTCAGCGCAGTACAGTTACAGCTACTAAACAAACCATTTCATCAAGTTCACAGAGCTTCATCCATTTATAATGCTTCAGTTTGCTCATTTCTTTTCACATACCCTTTATGTTACAGCCTGTTACTTTTGTACACGTTTCTCATATTGGGGTTCTACAGGTAACAACCTATTTCCGTAGAGAAAGTCATTGTTAAGAATATTATATCCAATAAATGGTATACAGGTAAACATAAAGACGTGTCTCGTTCCTTACTGACAAGGTCACAAAAACGGGGAAAGGGAAATCCCCATCCCTAACTCACCCATTTATAGAGGCACAAGGAAATTCTGGGACAGTCCAGAAGAAACGAAAACGAGTGGTGGTCAGGGCCCAGACACTGCCAGTCTACCTGAACCGGTTAGATGATGGCATAAGAAAGAAGGTGCCTTTTAACATACATAAGAGTGGGGAGGTGGGATTGGGTGGGTGGGTGGGAGGGACCACATTACTTGTTTTGAACAACATAAAAGTATAACCTATCAGAATAATTTTTTTTGAAAACTCAATTTACAAAAGAGAGAAACTCAAAAAAAGCAAGCACGCAGAAGTAGAGACATTGATACATTGATATCAGACTTATCCAGGATGAAAATCTAAGTGTAATGGAAATTTATAAAATTCTGAAAAAATAGAATCCAACTTCATGAAGAACTACAGAAAATACAAAGAAAAATAGATATGTAGAATGGTAACAAGGGGTCTTTATTCTTACCACCTACTACCCATGTCAAAGCAAGGAGACAAAAAATAAGTACCTGGAAGACCTCAGTTAATAATGTAATCAAGTGGATATGGATCATATTGAGATTCTTCAAACATACAGAATATGCCTTCTTTCAAAGTACCTCTGAAAAAGAAAACTACCTACACAGAACTGTATATAAAACTATATATATATATATATATATATATTTTATATATTAAGCCACAAAGTAAAACATTCCAAATGATACAACAAACCATGGGTTGCTTCTTTGGGAAAATTAAAACACAAGACAAATCACTAATCTCAGGAAAGATCAAAAGCACATATGCAAAGCATATGAACACAGAGAATCCAGCAGTCCACTGTAACCCATGAGATGATCTCAGAAATACAAGGATGGTTTGATATCTTAAAATCTAATCATTCATCAAATTGACAGATTTTCAGGAAATATGCCATATTAGGATTACCAGAGACTCTGAAAAGACATTTGAAAAAATTTAGTATCCCTGAGTTTTTAAATATCTGAGTAAGGCCAGAAACCACAGGACTTGAGAAATGTGAAGGCTATTTGTGGAAAATTAACCTCACAAACTTAGGACCTTATAAGCAGTCGTTGTTGGCTAAATTGCACTGCAATCGCAAGGCACTCTTAAATTTCAGTGGCTTACACCATGAGAGGATTATTTTTTACTTGCCCATCAAATGTCCATCTCTGGGTGAGCTCTGGCTCTGCCTCCAGACCCTGGACTAATGGGGAGCCTCTATTTGAGTCACAGCTGGTCTTGTGGCAAAAGGAAGAGACACATGGGGATTCTTAAAACTTCTGCTCAGTGGGGCAGGAGCCATCTCTGTTAACATTTCAGTGACCAAAGTCACCCCATTATATGGCCAGGGCTCCCATCAGGAGGATGGGACAATGTTGCCAAGAGTTCATCAACGAGAACTCTTGCCAGAGAGGAGGCTTGGGAATAGGATCTACAATAGACTGAGATTGAAATTAAGCTGAATGTCAACAATGACTGGGGTGAGGAGGGGCCATGGAAAGTTGTGACTATGCTTTGATTTTGAGAAAGATTTAAAAAGTCAATCTAGCAAATTTAAAGGAATACACATTTGTACAGATGGTAAAAGATTCATGAGGTGTGTAAAGAGAGGGCGATCTATGACCCACAGATCCAATTCCTGAGGTGGATGTTCTACAAACATAGAATATAGAATAAAGCTGAGAATTGCCAATATCAATACAATTGACTGCGCTTTTTCTCTGTGCCCTTTCCCCAAAGCTTTGGAGCTTTTATTGCCTTTTAATCGGGCTTTCTTTATGGAGAAATTTCCACTCCCGTGTGGACCTTTATAGCTGGTCTTCTTCTGGGGCCAAGTTAACCACTTTGTCTCTGGAGACACGAAATGCAGGTGATCTGCTGGTTCACTGGGCTCATTCTTACAAATGAGTTCAAGCTCCCGCACACGAGTGTCTCAGCTCCTAACCAGCTGACGTAGCTGTGGTTCCTTCCTACTTGTCTTCCAACTGTGTGATCAGCATCAAACACCTCTCCACTCTAGAGGCAAACTAATATATTGTCTTTGGCAAAGTCATCAGCGTGCCAGCAGGCTGGGTCCTTCACTGTCAGGGCAGAAGGGTATGCAAACACATTCTCAGGTCTGTTCAAAAAAGACTGACCCTCCACCAGATACCTCTAAGAGAGTGGAATCAGAGTCTTGAAATATGGGGGGGGGGGGGTTACTTTGATGTGTGGCCAACAGCTGAGGAGAAAACTTAACGCGTGGCCTCCTGGGCTTTCAGGAGGAGTGTCACTCCAGAAGGGAACACCAGCCTGACAACACAGCCTGGAAGGCCTGAAGTCAGGAGGGGAGGTCATAATTGAAAACACATGAGGGGAAGAATGTCCACAAGGTCCCAGAGTGGCTCAGAGGACAGCTTGGAGGGGGGACAGGGGCGGGAAGTGAAGAACCATGTATGTTTGTACAGCTCCAGCACATCAATATTTTGTTTCGTGTCTAACTCCAAGAGGCACAAGTGCAAGCAAACATCCCCACACTGCAGACGCCCAATGATGACACCACAGGCGCACGTGCTTAGGTAAAAAGATGTATTTCAAACTGGGAACAGTTGTACGTTACAAAAAGTCACTGTGAATCTAAATAAATAATCAAATGTATAGCCTCCAAGATGCAGAATTTCATTTCTAGCTCAACGGTCGCATTCGACTTTGTTTCGCTTGGGCTTTCGGAGTGAGTAGCGCCCTGGTGAGCAGACGGACTACTTCTTTGCCGCGTGGGTTTTTTTCCTTTCTTCCAACAGGGAGACCACGTTCTAGATCAACAGAAACAGGGGAGTGTAATCCAAGGTCTGCCGTTATTTTTTTTTTTTAAGTATCATAAAATTAGCCTTGAAAATCAGAAAGAACATCCCAACCTGTCTGTCAAAAACTCTGGCCATCTCTAGCACACCTTTGCCAAACTGAAAGTGAAAACAACAAAAATTATACACACACACACACACACGCACATATATGGTACTTTCTCCACCAGGGAAAGGCTTTAGATAAAGATTAAGTTACCTCATTCTTTACAGTTGCATCTGCCCCTTTGTCAAGAAGTAGCTGGACTAACTCCTCGTGATTATTTAACACAGCCACCTGAGAAACAGAAGACAGTGGGGTGTGAGGGAGTCTGCTGCTCCCGCAGAGGGCGAGGCCGGCGGCCAGGGTGGACCCCGTGCAGGCGGGCCTGGGGACGTCGGCCGGAGGCTTTCTCAAGAAGGCAGAGCCAGCCAGGGCCACCATGGCTTTGCACCACACATGTGTGCTCTCGCTCTGCAGCCATCCCAAGTGCCAGGAAAATGGAAGTGGAATCCGCCTTTCTCTGCGCTCCAATGACACGAGAAACACTAGGCCAGACCAGCACAGGAAAGCAGCACGTTCCTTGTTGGAACAGATCTGCTAGGATGCTACGATGGCCCAGGGGACTGGGGCTGGTAAGCTTTAAAGAAATAGTTGTAAAAAGACAACAAAAATATTGTAGTGACATTATCGTGCCTCTTTTAACAGGCCAGCAGGGAATATACAGGCAGCCAAAAGCCAGCGCTCGTACATGGCTAAGTTCACAAGAATTGCCTGATTATAGAAGCAGCTCTGACCTTAATTCCATACACAAAGCCAGGCTGTTTTCTGAAGAGTGGCATACCATCAGAGGGGTCTTTCCATCTTTGTCTTTCATGTTCACGTCCGCTCCAGCTTCAATCAGCAGAGAGGCTACCCTCTGGTTTCCTGAGACAGCAGAGACTCTCATGAGTGGGGTCCATCCTGAGCCCGTGTCCGCAGCGTCTACCTTTATGCCAGAGGAAGAGCTGCTCTTAGTCCAGTCTCTTTTCCTTAAAAATAGTCATCAGAAACTTATAAAGGAATATTTAGTTGCCCAAACTCCCCAGACTTGGAGAGCCGGTTAGGATCGAGGGGACCGTGCTAACATAACCCACGTTCACACGCGGTGAGAAGCTGTGTTAGGACTTCACAGGGTGCTGAGAGGCCCCAGGACATCCCACTGGCACCTTCACCTACATTTTGTTAAAATGGTTGAAAGATGGGGGCACCTGGCTGGCTCAGTCGGTTAAGCATCTGCCTTCAGCTCAGGTCATGATCTTGGGGTCCTGGGATGGAGTCCCATATCAGGCGCCCTGCTGGGGTGGGGGCGGAGTCTGCTTCTCCCTCTGCCCCTCCCCCTGCTCATGCGCTCACTCACACTCTTTCTTTCTAGTGAATTTTAAAAAAAAGGGGGGTGCAAGATGGAATAGAGAAATGAACCACCGTGCTCTTAGATCCACGAGAAGTCCCTACCTTAGTTTCTCTTAGTCAAGAGTCAAGGAAAGTCAAGAAACTTTCCTCCCTTTTTAAAAAGTTTATTTTGTTCACTGCTAAGTATCTCTTAAGCAGCTTTAAATCCTTTCTGGAGCAAGATGTTAATATGTAGCCACACTTGTCAACAAGCAGGAGAACTACAGGTCCAACAAACACAAAGCAACCAGATTTACTACATAAATTCCAATATGAAGTTAGCCAACCTAATACTTCTCCAAACTTAATCTGACTAGTAATGAGATGGCCATTTCCCAGTAATCCAGTGATTGAGATCTCTCAACGTCGTTTTAAAAGCCACATTCTAGAATAAGAAAATGTAAATGGTGCCTCCCCAGTTTCAGTGAAGGACTCACCAATCCATGAAGAATGACTCTAAATATATATACACGTGTGCGTGCACACACACACACATCCCTAATTCTGTTACAGAAGAATTACTCAGACATGTTAGTAAAACACCAGAATCGAATATCAAACCAAGAACTGCCAAAAGGTCCCTGGGATGTTTCAGGTTATTTATATGTATGAGATTATCCACTCGACATCATTAGGATTTGCAGTTCTTTCTCATGCAAATAACAAATAACCTTTGAGCAGCAGAACTCCATTATGTTTAAATAATAAAATCATCGCCTTGTTTTACATGGTGCTTTATGTGGTCTTTGGTGAACTTTCACCCCCATTTTCTCTTTGGGGGTTAAATGGGGTAGATGCTTTTATTGCTGGTCTACAGGTGATTAAACTAAATCTCAGAGAAATCAAAGGCCTTTCCTGAGGTCACGTGGCTCATTTGATATAGAGATGGTTCCCCAAGCAAGTCAGTCACTGTCAGTATGAAATTATGTTCAAGACTGGTGGCCACAATGCCCGGCTTGGGATCCCAGATGCCTCCTACCGGCACCCAAACATTGGGTGGCCCGTCTGCCAAGAACAGGGAGGCACTCCTGGTGACATCACCTATCTGCCACAGCCAACCACGGATATCTCTAGTGGCAAAATACATGTAGCTCTAGTGCTATTGATTTACCCACAAATCGGTGTGTTCTTATCTGAAGCCCAGAAAGTCTAGGTTTCCAAAATTACTGTATTTAAGTGTTCATGGCAGAGATCTGCCCTTCTTTCAGCAAAGGCCAAACTTCATTTTTCACTACAGAGTTTTACTGGGACCAAAGCATGAGCAGAGTTCACCATAAACCAAACAAGAAGACTGTGGCTCTTGCCACCACACAAGGTAGGTGCGGCCCCACCCTACCAGCGAGGCCCACGTGCTAATCCTTCTGACCTCTTATATGTCTCTCTAAAAGGGAAAAAACAAAAAACAAAAACAAAAACAAAACAAACAAACAAACAAAAAAAAAACAAGAAATGTAATAAAAAGTAACCACTGAGATTTTCCTTAAAGGGTTCCTTTCTTCAGCCTTCTGCTAGCAGCGGCAGGAAACCAGTGAGACCCCACAATTAAGCCTTGCTTTCCCCTCAATCACACTTCAGAGACAAGCTAGAACAAATCTGCTAACATCTTCCAGGAGACATGACTTTTCTCAATTTGAGTTTATTTTCCAGGTCATCAGTTTAATTTCTCCATACTCTACACCATCTGGCAGTCTCAATTAGGATAGCATTCTGCTTACCATTCCTTATTTCCATGCCTTGAAATTTTTATTTAACTTCTCTCAAGTCTTGAACTAAAGTTCTCAAAGTTATCAGCAGTCATCATAATTGAGCTAATTCTGTTTACTCATCTTCAAACAGCTACAGAAGTCCAAACAACGCCGGTTCTATTTGCTATCAAATCTGTACTTTCTGATAACGTGAAACCAAAAGGATACCCACATGCCCGCTTCAAGGTAAAGGCACGCGGAGCTGCTCTGCTTGTGATATGGTCAGTTTGCTCTTCAGAAAGGTTTTGCGAAGACTGAAATCTTTAAAGCAAACCACAAATAAAAATAGTCTAAGAGCAGTAAGAAGTACTACGACTGTAAGAGTTCTTGACATCTTGTGTCTGCAAGCACCTAGGATAGCAACAGGCACATGGCAGGTGCTCAGATTGAACAGAGACGCAATGAGTGAATGAACAGAGGAATAAACGAAGCAGAAGCATCATCAGTTCCAGCTCTGGATTCAGCAGGTTTTTTTTTTTTTTTCCTACACAAAACAAACCTCCATGATGATCTAAAGCCTCACTATCCTATCAATTCTATAATGATCTTTCTTCCCCAGGGCTTCAGGAACCTTCTTACTGATAAGTCAGACAACTTTCTGCAGCATTTTTAAGTTCAGCTAATCAAAGGCATCCACATAAGGCTGTTTCTCCCAAACCCTGTGGAATGGCGCTGCAAGGTCTTGATGCCACATGCGTGGCTGGGAAGGAAGATCCCGTACCTCACAGCCGTCTTTTATCATCCACTCGATCACACTGCAGTGGCCTCCATCTGCAGCCCAGTGCAGAGCAGTGCAGCCTCCTAGGTCTCTGGTCTCCCAAGAAGCGCCATGTCTTCGGAGATATTTCACAACGTCTAGGTGTCCTGCGTAGCACGCAAGCATCAGACTGGAATATGGAAGCAGCAGCAATAACTCTAAGTGCACTCACCAAGCTCAGGTCCCCGTTTTACCCTGCCTGGCTTAAACCAAGAAATCCTAATGTGAGTGGAAAACCATGAAAGTTATTCATATAAAATGTTGTGTCCAGGATGCCTGGGTGGCTCAGCAGTTAAGCATCTGCCTTCAGCTAAGGGCGTGATCCTGGAGTCCCGGGATCAAGTCCTGTGTTGGGCTCCCTGCATGGAGCCTGCTTCTCTCTCTGCCTGTGTCTCTGCCTCTCTCTCTCTCTCTCTCTGTCTCTCATGAATAAATAAAAAATAAAATGCTGTGTCCATCAACTGATGGACAGATAAACAAAATGTGGCACATCAATACAGTGGAATATGCTTGGGCCTTAAAAAGGAAAAAGAAATACTGATATTACGTACAACATGAATGAACCTTAAGACATCACACTAAATAAAAGCTGGACACAAAAGGCTACATATCGTTGGATACTGTTTACATGAAATGACCAAAACTGGCAAATCCATGGGGACAGAACTGGCAGTTTAGCTATTTCCAGGGGCTGGGGGAGAAGATACGAGGAGTGACTGCCAGTGAGTACAGGCTTCTTCCAGGGCTAATTAACAATGTTCTGGAATTAGACAGTAGTGGCAGTTGCACAGTTTTGTTAATATAGTCTTTAAGTGCTGAATTTTAAAGGAATGGATAAATTATATCTCAAACAAAAGGAATCACTGTAACTGAGTAAAATATTGGACTTTAAAACATCCATGAGTCTGTGAAGCTATTCAAAAAAAGAGGGAAGGAAAATACTCATCGACCTTATTACAGATGGCTATTAAGCCAATTCCATACTCTTAAATGTTGGTATTTAAGGAAAATAATTAAACATTTACTCTGCCTTTATGGAATAAAATGTAGTCCATCCTCCCTTGATGAGGGAAAGCCCTTTTCGTAGAAGCCTGCCAGCTAATCAATATGGGAGGAATTATGGAATCAGAAAACTCATATTTTTACAATTCCCAATTAAATCATTGATCTGGGTAAGGACCATCACTCGATGCTAAAATTCTTGGGTGAAAGGTTAACGGAGAACAGGATATTCACACCATGATTCCCGCATAGATTATTTGCTGATTTTAGTGGGAAACTGTATCTTTACAAAGGAGAGGTTTAGCTGCACCACTCTAACCAAATGATTAAACCTAGAATCACCAGCTGTGGGACAACATGCGTTCCTGAAGGATGTGGCTTGGAGCCACACCACCAGCTCTGAAGTGTTCTTGCTAAAAATGTTAACCTGCTTCAAATCAAACCTTTAAGCCTAATTTTAGCTTTATTGGCAATTAAGGGACAAATGAACAAGTTAAACATTGCCTCCACAACTAGGAGACAATGAAGCACCTCAAGGACATAGGGCATTCTATAGGACAATTGGTCTGGTCTCCTCAAAAAGGAGGAAGAGAAACAAATATTTAAACCAAAATAATGGATAGAGGACCAGACTGGAATAAGAGACTAAACAGAACCAGCTGCAACACATGAGCCTTAGTTGGATCATGGTCTCTCCCCATACCCCCAAGTACCTCAGATAGAGCCATGAAGACTTTCTAGAGGACAAGTGGGGAGACTGGGAAATGAATGACTGGGGCATCCATGGTGTCAGCGAATTAGCGTGAAGCGTGGGAAGTGTGATGATGATATGGTGGCTATGCAGGTTGATGTCCCTGTTTTTAAAAGATAACGTATTGAAATATGAATGGTAGAGGATTATAATGCCTATTAACACTGAAATGGGCAAGCAGGGGGGCAAAGCTAAGAAAAATTAGAGAAGCAAATAGGGCAAAATGCTGACAGCTGCCAAACCTAAGTGGTGAGTGTATAGAAATTTATCGTACTATTTATTCTTCCAATTTTTCTGAATGTTTGAACTTTTCAAAATAAAGAGCTGGGGGAGCGGGGCGAGAAGGCAGTCTTCCCAATAGGGAAATTCTATAAAGTCTCTGAGTGATAAATAGAGTGGGGTCCAGCTCTGAGGTCCAAGCCTGGGCTGGAATGGAACCTGATGTCTACATCTCTGTATGCTTAATGCAAATGTTTAAGGCTCCCTGTAGATGCATTGCTTTCTAGAGAGGCTATGACAATTTACAATTTTATCAACTGCACCTAAAAGTGTCTATTTTACTCACCTATACCAACACTATCTTTTAATTAACTATATGAAAGTTTTTAATTTTTTTATTACTGGCAATTTTGCATATTAATTTATTCCGCTATGAATTGTCTTTTTGTGTAAACTGCTCCTTTCTACTGTGTATCTTTAGGGGAGGGGGTGTATGTGTATCTGCTCTATATTAAATATGCCAATCATTGGTCTATAATATATTTGCAAATCTCTCCCCAGACTACCCTTAACTTTGTAATTAAGGTTTTAAAAATGTTTTATGTACTTTTAATCTCCTCAGTGATTTATTTCAGTGATTTTTCCTTTCCCATTATAAGATTAGACACACATATGCTGTGTTTTCTATGGTTCTGTCTTATACGTTTAATTCTTAATTCACCTGGAATTTATTTTGATGCATCCTCTAGAAGGCCAGAATTTAACTTTTTTTCTTCAAATAGCCTTTTTTCCCTAACCTCTTCCTCATTTGTTTGTGTTGCTCCCCGCGTCACATGTTAAGTTCTTACATATATGGAGACCTCTTTCTAGTTGATTCTTTTTTTTTAATTTTTATTTATTTATGATAGTCACAGAGAGAGAGAGAGAGAGGCAGAGACACAGGCAGAGGGAGAGGCAGAGACACAGGCAGAGGGAGAAGCAGGCTCCATGCACCGGGAGCCTGATGTGGGATTCGATCCCAGGTCTCCAGGATCGCGCCCTGGGCCAAAGGCAGGCGCTAAACCGCTGTGCCACCCAGGGATCCCTCTAGTTGATTCTATACATCTTTTTTTTCAATTATTTGTACCAGTACCTCACTAAGTACTATAATTTGATAAATCATTTTAATAACTGTCAAAAGCCGTTCCACATTTCTCTCCAACAAAATTAATAGCTGGTATCATCCATTTGTTCTTTCGGGTAAGTTTCGAGCCCATCATTTTGACGGGCTCCCAAGTATAATTCCATTTGAGGCTATACTGGATCTATATATTAATTTAGAAAAACTGAAAATTTTACAGTCTTCGATCTTGTCCATTCTGGCATATGGTATAGGTCCCTTTTAAATCTTTATATCTCTCAGTAATTTTTACAGGTTTTTTGACACAAATTTCTCATGGAAGTGAAATATTTATTCTATTTTGTTTCCCTCATTATATTTACTGATTATTGCTGTTATTTAAGAAACACTTTTTTGTTTTATAGCTGGCCACTATTCTCCTAAGCCTCCTTATTAAGACCAAGTATTTAAAAGTAGATTCTCTTGGATCCTGCAAGAAAGGAGCCAAGCCTCTCTTATTCTTACTCTACTTCATCTCTCACCAGGTTGATCAGCACTCCAAAATACCAATCATGAAATAACAAAATATAACGTGGAGTTACCATATGCCAGGCACTGCTTTACTTGTTTCTCTTGCATTAATTCATCAAATGCTCACAATTCTGTAAGTACCTCTATTACCCCTATCTTGGAGATGGGGCAATTGAGGCACACAGAGGTTAAGTGACCTGCCCAAGTTCATATACCCAGACCACAGAGGAATCTGGATTTGACATTGAGTGCTCCTGCTCTCAACCACTCTCATGAGCTTCACTCCTTACTTTGAAAAGGAATCTGTCAACACTAAGAATGATACTGGCTGATGGTCTGAGACGATAAACAACCTTTTATGATCCAATCGAAGGATTCACTCCAACAAGCAGAGGCTATCTTCCTAAGACATTGTACCAGGAACAAAAGCATCCTGCACTTTAAAAGAAAAGATGCTGAATAACGCCGAATTTTTGTTTTGCATCTATACACACATAGGTTTTCATCTTTGGTCTACTAATAGGAAGCATTAAGAAATCTCCTAATCTGTGGTGTCTGGAGGGCTCACTCAGCTGGTTAACCATCTCCCTGCAGCTCAGGTCATGATCTCGGGGTCCTGGGATCAAGTCCCACATCGGGCTCCCTGCTATAACTGGGGAGTCTGCTTTTCCCTCTCTCTGCCCCTCCCTCTGTGCACTCGTGCACGCATGCTCTCTCCCTCTCTCTCTCAAATAAATGAAATCTTTAAATGAAAAAAGGAAACTTCCTAATTTAGACATCCTAACCATCCTGCATGATCCTCCAAGTTGGGATGGAAGAGACATAAATACCTGTACATATATAAACATATGAACACTGCTCTTTCACTATCAGATTTCAGCAGTAAGATTATCCTCTGTGACTTTCCAAATACCCATCTGCTAAGTAAGTTATCTACAATCCTCACAAGCTCAGAGGCAGAACAGTCAAACCACAAAGTCTCTTTCATAGGGAATCCCTCAATAAATTTTCTAATTTCTTACATGGATATTGGTGGTCTCAGATTTTCTGTGTCTTGGGTTGGTTTGGGGGATTTATATTTTTCCCCAGAAACTGTACCATCGAAAAGCTAATTTCAATGAAATTATCACATCTACTAGTGTAGACACAGCACACTGCTTTTCTTTTTACATTTGGATTTCCTCTCTCACCACTGTTATATGTACCCTTCCAAAATTCTATTTTTTCTTCTTAAATTTCCAAAAATTTCCAACCACAGCCATGTACCATTTCTAAATTGATTTTTTTCTTAGATCTATGAGAAATTGGTTCATTTTATTATATAGGCCTTTTTTTTTTTTTAAGAAGCAGCCCTTACATCTTTTGCTCCTATGTTTCAATAATCTTCCGATTTTCTAATCAATTTATTTTCATTCTTTCCTCTTTCCTGCACCCTCAAAGTTTTTCTTTGTCCTTTTTAAGTTGGTATTGTTTTCAAACTTCTTGAGTTGATGGCTTGGCTCCAAATTAACCTAAGAGTTATGCAGAAAACAACTTTCTAAATGTTTTAAAATTATTTTAAGATTTTTATTTATTTAAGAGCAAGAGAGAGCATGAGCAGGGAAGCAGGGGAGTGGAGTGGGAGAGTGAGAGGGGGAGCAGTAGAGGAGAAGCAGAATCCCTGCTGAGCAGGGATCCCCAACTCAGGCTTGATCCCAGGACCCTGCAATCATGACCTGAGCCGAAGGCACTTAACCGACTGAGCCACCCAGGCACCCCAAATTTTAAAATTATTTCTTTTAATGTTATTTAAAACCTATTTCTCTGTGTGTTCAGAGAGTATAGCAGGTAGGTGTTCTGAGCTCAGAAACTGATGCTTTCCTTGTGGCCCACCAAAGTGACTAGTGTTTTGTTTGATGTAAGATTTTATTTATCTGAGAGAAAGAGCACAAGTGGAGTGAAAGGCAGAGGGAGAAGCAGAACTCCCCAACGAGAAGGGCTCCATCCGGGCACTCGAGGATCATGACCTGAGCCAAAGGCAGGCGCTTAACTGACCAAGCCACCCAGGCGCCCCAACCAGTGTTTTTGTAGCTACTCCTTAGATACTAGTTTGCAGGACACACACCTGTGAGCTGTATGTATGATGGGACTCTGAGGTCCTGGAGCAAAGCCGTTGTATTTTCTGTACTGTTCCACCCAAGCACCTACACATAGCCTGGCATATGGTAGTCATTCAACAAATACTAGTTAATTAGAATTAATCAGTTAAACCTAATTAGTTGACTAGAAATTATTTTTAGGTCTTTGTAGAGCATTCTCTCATCTCTCTAAATACAGGTTTCCAAGTACCATGCTCTTTCATAAACATCTCCTGTGCTTTCACCATAGGGAAGTTCTTGGGGTTGGTTGTATCTTTGATTGTGACTGCTTTGTGCTTCTTGGGGAACACCTAGGAGTCTTAGTTAAGAAAGTAAGGCCAAGGGGGATCCCTGGGTGGCGCAGCGGTTTGGCGCCTGCCTTTGGCCCAGGGCGCGATCCTGGAGACCCGGGATCGAATCCCACGTCGGGCTCCCTGCATGGAGCCTGCTTCTCCCTCTGCCTGTGTCTCTGCCTCTCTCTCTCTGTGACTATCATAAATAAATAAATTGAAAAAAATTTTTAAAAAAAAGAAAGTAAGGCCAAGTATCAGGAGAGCCCTTCAGGGGACCCCCCCCCCAAGTGTCCCAGGCACAGCCAAATGGCCAGCACAGGCTCATGATAACTACAGTAATAGCTGTCGGTTGCTGAGCCCTTAACATGGGTTGGGCACGGAGCTAGGGAAGGTAGGTGCTTCAGATCATACAGCCCACTTCAATCCCATCGAAGGAAGGAATAAGCGTGAACAAAACAAGCCAGACTTTGTCATCGACCTCTTTCCTTTGGTTTGTCATCGACCTCTTTCCTTTGGGCTACAGACCTGTCAAAAGAAGCTGCATCCGATATTTGGGTTAAATCAAAAGCCATCTGGGCACGAGCCTGGTAACGCAGGTATGGGGACGTTTCGGGGCATGGTCTACCACCCACCTGTCCTTGCCACTTCCGTTCCTCAGATTCACATCTGTGCCGTTAGAAACGAGGATTTTCACAAGCCTGAAGGAAACAAATTGGAAGGGAACTGGATACGCAGCTTTGATGATAATGCGGGAACAGGGAACAGCGCTATATGTAAGACACAGCTCCACAACTTGCTTTCCTGCCTTCAGAGGCCAGCTGGCTTCAAAGACAGGATGTTATTGAACCAGAAAACTACCTCTTCAACACCAAAAAAAAGGGGGGGGGGGAGTTTATCCCTCACATGAATTATTCATTGAAAACAAAGCATACCACATGAAACACATTGTACCATCAAGCTAATTCACTGTTGCCTTAATGACTGCTTTAAATATATTTCCAAATGGCAGTATTTAATAAAATATTTTTTTCAACATAGCACTTTAGTAGTTAACTATAAATATGACTGAAAAATAAGCTATTAGTATTTATGCTTCTGTGTGGCAGAGAGATAATGGAGCGTATCAGTGAAAATGATATCTTAGCAACCTATCAGGGAACTTTGTTTTCCAGAGTTAATATCCCTACCCCTTTCTTTTTTTTTTAAGAAATTTAAATTCCAGTAACCAGTTTTCCTGGGACATACAAAATATATTGCAAAACATAATTAAGTAGCTACCTCTCTTCCTCACCATAGAGTTAGACATTTTTACATTCTCTGCTGCATGTTCTAGAACTTCATGATTAAAACAGCTTGTTTGTGCAGCCCTTACAGTTTTGGAAACCGAGAGGAAAGGGGCCCTTGCACACCCCCTCTCCTTCCCATCCGTGTTCTGACCAGAGCTTCCGGGAGAAGTAAAAGGTTGGGCCACTCAGAGATGAGAAAGGAGGAGCCCTACCTGCTGTATCCTTTCTGGGCAGCGACCATCAGAGCGGTAAAGCCAAACTTATTGGGAACATCGACCTTCACATTTCTGGGGGAAAAACACAGAGAAAAGAGATTAACATGCTCGGCATGGCTCCCCAGAGATTCACAGTTGATGTCTCTTGCAGGACACAGGTGCCGAATAGGATTCATTTTCCCCGAAGTTCCAGTTTCTTCTGGGCCATTAAGTTTGTGTCTTAAACTGCCCTACCCTAATATTTTTAAAGGATTTAAATTCACAAGAAGAGAAATTGCCATAATTCCACTTAAAATAGGCACTCCCTTCAACCCAAAACCATGATGTCATCGGATAGACTACTGCAAAGAGCACCACCCCCTTACGTGGCCAAGGACGCAGGGTCTCCAGACCACACACCTCCCCTCCACGAGCCTAGACTGAGGGAAGCCTGAATTTTTCCCTTAATTCCCAGCTCACCAATGGGCGTGAAGTGCTGCCACTGGAGGAAGAAAGAGATCTTAACAGCTTAGAAGCCTTGGAGAAGTATTCCACAAAAAGCCAACTGAAGTGCCCTATTCGCAAAATGCCTGGCCTTCCAAGGCACTCAGAACTATGGATTCAGAAAAAATTTAATTAACATTGTTCACGTTTCATTAGGAGGCAGCTTCAGATATCCCATGGCAGCAAATGTATTTGCTACTTTTCTTCTAGTGTTTTACCAACCTCTTGAATCAGAAACAGCTGATTTCATGATTCCTTAGATAGATGTGGGCACTTTGGGGGTAAAATTGGCCTAAATGCTATGGCATATAAGCCAGGGTCAGAAATTATTTCTGGGAAGAAAAATATGATACCCAAACTTCTAATTTTCAATTTTCATTACATGATTACAAAATACAGTATTTACACAGGGCTAAAAGGTCATCTTTATTGACTATGCTGAACTTACATCGGTCACTGGAGATCTATTTTGGAGCAATTTCAAAGGCGTGGAAAATTTGGGGGGAAACAAAATAAATGCAATTCTGTGCACTTGGCTGGGCATTAAAAATTTAAAATTTTTAAGGCAGAGCTCTCTCACCCTCCTTGAAGTATTCGAACCAGCAAATCTTCATCATTCACATTGACAGCTCGATGGAAATGCTCACTACTTATGGGTTCTCCTAAAGAAAGAAGATGGAAAGGAGTCACCCAAAGTCAAACAAAAGAAAATTCCTTCCGGCCTCACACCACCTGCAGCCTTGAGTGGGGGCTCAGGTTCAGCTCCGGGAAGGGCCTTGGCTATTCCAGGAAGTGTAGCTTACATTTCCTATTCAACTTCTTTTACCGAAAAATACCTTGTTTCCATATATTAAGAACACTTAAGATTGTCCTAAGGACTTGAGACAGCCTCAAGTTATGAGAGTATTGCTTTGTGAATAGTATTTTGAGAGGTGAAAATAATCTTCCAGATTTCATAAGACTTAATAAACCTCCCTTACAAGCAAGGGGAAGCCCCACCATCATCACAACAGGCTGGTTTTGTTTGCCAAAGAGTCACTAAAGTACTTGAACAAACAACAAAAATAAATTACTTTAACGTCTGACGTCCCAAATTTCAGTTCTTCCTAGGAATAGAACATTCATGTTGGCCTGGTCTCCCCGGAGCTCCTGGGGGGCACACGGGGCTCATTCACAGAAGTGGGACAGCGTGAGAAAGCCTGATTATGGGGGACAGCCTGCAGGCGAGAAGGGCGAGGAGGAGGAGCCTGCAAAACAAGGGGAAGCAGGGCAGAAGGGAGGTGTCCCTGTGTGGGGGGGGGGACATTAGCTCCTCGAAGAAGAGAAGAGGGGGAAATGCAGAAAGGAGCAGAGTGTGACGATAAAGGACCAAGCGAGAGGGGTGCCTGGGTGGCTCAGTGGTTGAGCGTCTGCCTTTGGCTCAGGGTGTGGTCCTAGGGTCCTGGGATCGAGTCCCACATCAGGATCTTGCATGGAGCCTGCTTCTCCCTCTGCCTAGGTCTCTGCTTCTCTCATGAATAAATAAATAAAATCTCTTAAAAAAAAAAAAAGGACCAAGTGACAGAAGCCGTCTTTCAGGGCAATTATCCCACGTCTCTACTGGCTCCACATGCTGTGATTTTCTAATTGTTTGAAGGATTCAGTGTAAATGAAACACAAGCGAAGCACTTAGACTAGCACCCGGCACATCACAGATATCCAACACACTTCTGTCGTTGAGGTGGTGGGAAGGGCAGTGGCCCTCTCTGTGGCCCCCACACCCAGCCGTCACGCGCTCAGCGTACCTTCCTAACCTGGATGGATACCGAGTTTATAATCCCCAGTTCCAGTCAGCTCCAAGGTCACTTCCGTCCTTTCAACAAATGTTTATTAAGGAGCTCACACACCCAGTCCTGATGCTGAGGGTCCCAGAGGAACAAGGCAAGCATGTTCCTCTCCTTTGCCATTTACACAATAGTATCCACTTCTATCATCATCTTAAACCCTAAAACACCTGCCTCCTACCCTGTCTTCCCGAGCTCTACCCCAGACTGCTTCCTGGGGGCTCACCCACCACCTCACTGCCCTCTTACAGTCTGGCCTCCAGAGGTCCCCTGGCCAGCCCTGCCAGGTAGGGAGCCAAATTCCCTCTTCCTGTACTTCGGGTAGAAAAACTCTCTAGGACTAGACCTTGGAGCTGACTGGATTGGGGATTATAAACTCAGTACCCATCCGGGTCAGGGTGGTAGGCTAAGAAAAACATGTGGGCAAGGGAGCCACTTTGCTACTACTCATTTCCTTGGAGGATTTTAGCTGGGCGAATTACAAACTAGGAAACCAGGGTTGGGGGGGGTGCAGGGCAGAAGAATGTAGGGGTCACCAGCAGAATGACCTCTAGCTGATACCCTTTACTTCTGGTAAAAATAAATTTAAGCCAAGTTAAAGCTGTTTTTGAAATAACAATTTTGTCTGCTAGAGCTTGCCAATCTCCTAAAGATTTTTTAGCCACATTGTACTTCCTTTTCATCATTCCACACATATTTTTAGGCCAAAAGCTTCAAATAAAAGTATCATGATAAACTATCAAAGGGTAAGGCCTACCGCTGTCCCCAGCCTTCCAAGGAAGATCAGGCCTAGCCTGGTGGTTCCACCTGGGGCGTATGGACTGGAGCAGTACACCCCTCCCCCTCCACCATCACCATGAGGACATTTGGGAAAGCCTGGAGACATTTTTGGTTGTCACACCTTAGGGGTTGGTGCTACTGGCCTCTAGCAGGGAGAGGGGCCAGGGATGCTGATAAACATCCTACAGTACACATGATGAGAATTAGCCAGCCCCCAAATGTCAACAGTGCCAAGGTTGAGGAACCCTAGGCTAGAATAATATGGACTTAAAATGATCTATTGGGTGATGCATCTATACTTTAGTGGACAAGCTAAACCCATGGAAAGTTTCCCTTCCTCCTCACTTCCCAGAAAGGAGGGGAAGAGTGGGATGGTGGTGGTACATCTGTTATCCCACCAAACAGCCCCCACTTCTGGGACTCTCAAACTTCAATTGCCCCTAAAAATACAACAACAACTGACTTGCATAGAATCATCTAGAACACAGAAAGCTCATCCCATTTCTATGAAATTTTAAAAGATGGCATCCAAACTCAAAGAGCTATTAATTAAGCTCTGTCTAGGATTTTACACAATGCTTTTTCAATTCTTCTTCAAACCACAAAACTGAGAGCCAGGAAGACTGAGTGAGTTGTCCAAGGTCAAGCCGGTAGGCGTGGGCAACATCAGAGCACAAAATGAGTCTTTAAGGCCACGCTCCCTCCTCGGGCATTTTAAAACACGCTGAGGTAGCAGACCAATTCATTATATGCTTCCAATCTTATTAAATTTTGAAAATCAGCAGACTTCTTAAACAAACATGATCCCCACCCACACAAAGTGTTAAATGGAAGGGGATGCTAAAGCCTAAAAAGCTTCAGGAAAGTGCTAACTTAAGATTTTAAAGAAAGTTCTCAAAGCACATGCAGCATCCCAGCATATTTCTGCACTGACCCACCTCCAATCCCACATCATCTGTCTTACCTGGCCAGTACAGCTCTCCCGGTGGGGGGCACTTCCTGGTGCATCCTACCCAGGAAGCTCTGCAGCATGCAAATATTGGAAAATGAAATAAGTTCATTTTGTGGTTAGAAGCTTGAGGACAATGCGCAGCAAAGACCAGGGTTTTTTGATAGTGGGACATAACTTCAATGAACGTATTGCCTATTCCAGCTTCTGCGAGAGGTAATCAGTGCCCTCAAAACTCAATCTGAAGATAAAAGGACATCTCACAGAAGACAGAGGACACAGCACAACTGTTAATCATTCTGGGCTTGCTGAATTTCAGCAAAAGGAAGCAATAAGTATCATTCCGGGCACAAAAGCTCTTGCTCAGCATTAACTCATTAACCCCTCTCAGGCCACTGCCAGGAAGGCAAAGAGGTAACCGAGGATTAGCAGCACCAGACCAGACACCACCCAGATCAACCAAGGCACGGGAAAGTCTCCATTTGTGCGAATCGGACAGAGTAACAAATGAAAGGGCTCCTGTTCCCAGAGCAGATTAATTCTTTCTTCCTCCCACTATAAGCAGGAGTCACAAAGAGAGGAAATTCCAGGGTGAGCCAAACGTTCCACTCCTCCTACCCCTGAATCCTTCAAGATTTCGTGGGCCTGGCCCAAGGGATTGCCATCATTCAAGTGCAACTGCACACAAAAAAGGCAGGCTTTGCCTCTGTGGGTTTGGTTGGCTAATGTTTACCCCTGAGTGTTGCAATGACAAATACTGAATCAATGATGTTGCCCGTGGGAGGATGTCTGGGAGTGCTCATTTCATCAGGCAGGGCCAGGGGAGGGGAGGGGACCCCCGAGAGGAGGGGAAAGCCATCGCCGTGTAGCTACAGATGTGCCAGCAGATACTGCAATGTGGGGGTAACACGTTTCTGGGTGGAATTCAGGTCCCTGTTAGAAGCAGTGAATAAATGATGAGCTCATTGGAGGAGAGATTTGCCAATTAACAAGCAGCAGCTGCTTTTCTCTTTTTAAGGACCCAACTGATTAAAATTGCATGCCTCATTTAAGCAAGAGTCTCGTGGACTTTACCTGGAATTAAAAAAAAAAAAAAAAAAAAAAAAGCTGAGCATCCTTTATTCAAAGTAAATGCTTTCGTTATTCATTAAAAACACTTTCAAACTGAATGCAAATGATCAACCCACAGAAACATTTTTACTTGTTTTGTAAAATATGTACCTTTTTTTAATTCTTTGTTTAGCATGATCTACCTCCTTAAGGGAGTCTGCTTTGGATATTATAAATATAATAATAGCATAAGGGAGCAGCAGCCAGCAAGAAGAGGGTACTGGACCCTTGCCACCCAGGAGAGCCCCCTGAGGCTGAGAGCATGTCTTGGCTGCAGCATTGTGCTGTGACCAGACAGCAAAATGCACAGGAAGCCGGGCACTACCAGGAACCATGTCCCCATCATACCCCAATCCCTGCAGGAGGTCTTGTCTAATGACCCACGGAAGCCACAGACTGCAGTGACAAACGCCCTGGACCACTGGTCCAGCTCTCTGCAGCTGCCTCTCAGAAGCCAGCTCAGCAAGAAGACAGCACAATCCTTGTCAGCTGATAGAAAGCCACTGTGGTTTCTGTCTTCCCAAAGAGCTCCAAATGGTATGCAGACACCACGTCAGCTCTAGCCAGAAAGGTCCAGAAGCCCATGCCCTGACATTGATGTGATATGAAGAAAAGACGCCAGTGGCAAGCTGAGCTCACCATGGCTAGTTCTGCATCCTGTTCACCCTCACCTCATAGGTCCAGGGGGACTCTCCCCAGCCCATGGGACACAGGTCCATCTCCCAACAGGTATGAGTGTGAGCTGAGAAAAATCAGCGTTGCTCCTCATCCTAATTCTGCCTCCAGGCCTCTCCATTCACCACCCACCCATCCGTTGATTGTTGTCTTCTACAAGCTAGACCTGACCAACCTATCACATCCTCTACTTCAGAGGCACACAAGTCGGTGGGAGACGAAGATGATAATTAAAAAAACAAACAAACAAACAAACAAACAAACATGAAAGTAAGATGCCCTGAGTGTTAGCAGAGGCGGAGACCCAACTGGGTATGAGGGAGACACACCAGCACATGGCGGAGAAGGAGAAACACGAGGAACCACCCCTGAGCAGAGCTCAGCCTGTGGAGTGGCTCAGCAGGCAGAGGGGTGGGATGGGTGCCAGGAAGGGGGGGCTCCAAGGTGGGGGCATTGCAGACAGAATGGGCAAAGGCAGAGGAGTGTGGGAGTGGCCTGTGGCTGGCTGGGGACAGCAGCACGGGAGGGAGCACGCTGGCCCAGCGTCCCCTAGAGAGTCGCTATTCAAATAGTAGGTTCCCTTTGACAACTTTTCTCCTGCCCCTGCTCCCCTGTTCTGTATGCCTGCCCTCGACTCGGAAGAAACCAACTCACACTCGGCTGCTCCGCCTTTTCCTTCCCCTCAAAGCTCCAGGAGCTCCAGGTCCCCCCAGGAAGCAAACGCCTTCACAGCCAGCACACAAAGGACCAGCCCTCTTTCCTGACCTGCGTCTCCGTAACGGCCCATTCCACTTGGAAAGTCTCCTTGGAAATCATGTGCCTTCGCAGGGAGCTGAGCCCCCTGGGGAGGGCACACCTCTCTCAGCCTTCACCAAATTCTCAGTTTGCCAAACTAAGGCCCAGCTCCCTAGCGGCTTGGTTGCAAATGAAGATATGCTAGGCTAACTCAAAACCTGAATCACCTTTAACCCACACAAAAATCCCTCCAAATAAGTGCATAAAGGACACAACTGAAAGTCACAGAAGGAAAACTGTATTTTTATTTATACATGTATATGTGTGTATAAACAGCACATACGCCAAATGCAATATTGATTAAAACTTAATTTTTTTAAAGACTTTATTTATTTATTCATGAGAGACACAGAGAGAGAGAGGCAGAGACATAGGCAGATGGAGAAGCAGGCTCCACGTGGGGAGCCCAATGCAGGACTCGATCCCTGGACTCTGGGATCATGCCCTGAGCTGAAGGCAGACATTCAACCACTGAGCCACCCAGGCGTCCCTTGATTAAAACTTTAAAATAACTTTTGGGGCACCCGGGTAGCTCAGTCGGTTAAGTGTCATGATCCCAGGACCTGAGTGGAGCCCTGAGTCAGGCTCCCTGCTCAGTGGGGAGTCTGCTTCTCCCTCTGCCCCTCCCCACCCCCCACTTGTGTGTGTGTGCGCGCGTGCGTGCATGTGCACATGCTCTCTCTCAAATCAATCAATCTTTAAAAAATAAAGTAAAATAACTTTGACTCACAGAGGAAGATTATCTTTGTGCTAGTGATAAAAGACTTGTGTTTCCAGGGACTAGACCACGAGAAACCTGACCATTTTAATCTTTACCACATTCTAGATACACACACATCTTTTTAAAATGTTTTAAAATCCCGATCACAGAAACTATCTGCACCCTCAGATGTGACCTGGGAGGAGGACATGCAGGTCAGAGGCAGCGCAGCCCTCCCCTCGCCCCTGCGTGTGTGTGGAAGCCACATTGTTCGTTCTTCCTCACTCAGCCTCCCAGGGAACCAAATTTGTGTGTCAAGATATAGGACAGACATTGTCCAAAAAGGACAAAATGCTTTGTAGACCTTGTCGCCTTAGAGCATCCAAAGAGGGAGACTTTCTCAGCCCACACCCCACCGGCCTGTTTCTAAAGAAAGGCGACTCCACCCTGTGGTACTGAATGTGTACTCGCAGGGCGACGCTGACCCCAGAACAGCTCTCCCCGTTTATTAAAGCACAACTCAACATCCCTCATGCTGTATGGCCCGGCCTTGCCAGGAAACAATCCCATTCACAGTCTTTAAAAATGGAAGAGTTTCTGCTTCCAGTAAGGCAGAGGAGGAGAAGGCAGGATATTTTTACCTTTCTGTATGGCTTGTGGTCTTCATTTATCCTTAGATAGAGGAGTTTGGGGTTAGTAAACTATACTCACTGGTTGTAGACACGGAGACCACTGGGCTGTACTCATACTCTCCAGAGGGGCTGGTGACCTTCAGTCGAAATCTGTACAGTGTCCGTGGTTCCAGACCTTCCACAACATGCTTCGTTGCATATCCCCTAGATGGGAGGAGACAGGCATGAGGAGGACACCAGGGAATCCAATCAGCATGCTCTGAAAGTCACCAAAAGAACAAGTGGAAGCAATCTGTGAATGCGATCTACTTCCAGGATGATGTGATCGGGGTTGGTGTGGGCGTGCCCTGAGTGTGAAGGGGAAGTCACGCATCCATCCCCGCCCACCCAGCCCACATTGTAGGATCCTGAGAAAACACTTGATTTTTTTTTTCCACATTTAAACAAAACTACCAAGTTTGGGGGTGGTTTGTTACCCAGCAAGAGATAACTGATGCATCATGTACCAGCAAAGAAGAAACTGTAACAAAGACAATGAAGAAATGATACCAACGTCATTAAGAAAAACATCTAAATTAAGAAACCAAGAGGACAGAAGGGTTAAAAGTCTATATAAATACATAAATACACTTATTACCATAAAAGTGAAAGCTCTAAAACCAAGATAAATGTTCAGAGAAATTGCGTGGTTTTTCAAAATCATTATCATCACCATCTAAAACATATCCGCCCCGGCACAAAGTGGCCTCAAGACTAAGTGGATCTCATCCTTTGTGTGGGCGTACATCCATATCCACAGATGGGGGAATCCTGGAAAACGAGCCTTGAATTTGTGGCATCTGAAAAGATCTGTAGGAGCTCAAATTGAATAGAATATCCAATTGAGTAGAATATGCAATGTCGGGTGTCAAAGACTTAACCTAGTTTCAGACCAAAAGGAAACCCAAAGTGCCCCCAATAAAATCCAGTGTTGCTCAACATCCTGAGTCACCCTGCGGCAAGCAGCACCTTCACAACCCCTGGAAAGAGGAATCACACGACTGTTTAGAAAAACCGAAGTCACCGGGCACAGTTAGGGAGGGATGGAGGCTCTCCCTTCAAGACAGAGGACCCCGAGGAGGGGACCGGACACACACGGGGCCCCTGGACACAGCCGCCCGCTGCTGCTCCCTCCACCACGGTCGCAGCCCAGCCATGGGGAGACAGAGGCCGTTCAGCAAACTCGTAGAGACGCACACCTCCCCACGGCCCAGGCGTGGTACCTGAATGAATAAAAACAATCTTAGGACTTTCCCACCATAGAGGAGAGCATATGAAAGTGTGACGCGGACCTTTTTTTTTTTTTTTAATCATCAGTCAATAAGCAAATATTTGATGCAGCAGCTGAGCAAACGTGAAACATAGGAAACCCAATACCGAGACACCTAAGGACTCCGAGGCCAGACCTGCCCCCCTCTCTGTGTTCCCCCCACCCCCAGCTCCACTCCAGTCTCCTGCTGGGGACCCTGAAATTCACTTCTGGAGCCGTGACTCTCCCCTCGGCCGATCCTCTCCAGCTGCTCCTTGACATCTCCGCTCGGTGGCCAGCTGATGTCCCAACAGAGCTCCTGCTCCTGCCCTCGTCTTCCCGTCTTTGTTATTGGAGACGCTCACGCCCCATCCCCCGGTGCCACCTGCGGAAGACTGGATTATTGTCCCCAAATATTTGGTGCCTTCCCCCAAGGGTCCTGTTACCCCCGCCCTGTTGAATGCAGGCGTGGCTTTAGGACTTGCTTCGAGCAAGGAAGCAGAAGCAGGAATGAAAGGTGTCATTCTGGATGATGGAAGCTTCGAGAAACAGTTAGCCTGCCCTCAGCACGGTGACTGGCAAGCTCCAGGTGGAGGCTGCTCCATCAGCCCGGGCGGATGTGGAAGGAAGACAACAGGAAATGGAGCCACGGCCGACACAAAGGGTATGTCGTGTGGGAAATACACTGTCGTCCTAAAGCACAGAGCTTCTGAGGTTGAGGTTGGAGCAGCCTCGCTCGCCTGTCGCGGGGGACGAGGCCAGTTCTAGAGCTACCCCCTTGTCACTCCTCTTCCTCTCTCATCTCATATCTGAGCCACCAGCAAAGTCTTCAAGTCTGTCTTTAAACCCACCCTAAAAGAAATAAATAAATAAAAATAAACCCAGCCTAGATTTAACTGTGGCTCACACTGTTCCATCATCTTCCGTCTCCCTCACTGCTAAGACACTCACTGCCCTGCCTCCCCAGGGCCTGTTCTCACCTCAGCAGCCAGAGCCATCGTCAGAAAGCATGTCAGCCAGGCCTGGCCCTCCCGCCTCTCGGGGTAAAAGCCACAGCTGTGTCCCTGGCCGGCCCACTGACCCCAGCGACAGCCTCCCGTTGCCTCGCTGGCCTCAGCTGGCTTTGGTCCCCTCATTCGCTCACTCCTCCGTGTTCCTGAAACACACTGGGCCCGGGCCCCTCTCCAGGGGGCTTCACTTGCTGTTTCTTCTACCTGGAATGTTCTCTCCGAAAGGATGGGGCAGCGGGGAGCGGGGTGGACATTGGCCTGAACAGGAGAAAACAGCCCAACATACATGCAGGAGAAGTCAGGGCATCTCGAGGACAGGGGGTAGATCTCGCCGGACACTGGTGCTCAGAATAAGGGGCAACGGGGCAGCCAGGTGTGGGCAAGCCGTGAGGGCATCCTGGGCCGGTCTAGGAGTCTGACCTTCACGCTTCTAGAAAGGAGGCTCCCCGAAGAGAATGCGACAAAAGGATGATTGGGAAGAAGGCTAACCCAGCAGGACAGGCCAGGAGCACGGAAGGCAAGAGAAGCAGGACCGGCCCCTCCAGGCAGCAACACGCTCCCGGCTGCGGGTCCGGGATGCTGCCAGGGCCCGGCTTGCACGGAGGGAGGCCTCCGAAGGGAGAGCTCGCGAACGCTGGCGACCAACGGCTGTGAGGACAGCCCAAGTCACAGCCGACACCCCGAACCCCCGTGGGCAACGGGCAAGTCGAGCGCTTCCAAGCTCGGGTGTCCTAAACCTAAGGCATCGCCAGTGCTGGGGCAGCGGCAGCAGGAGGCGAGGCAAGGAGGTGGCGATTCACACAGTCTGACTCTGCCACCTAGTGTCAAGCTCTTGCTGCCAATTCTCCAAGGGAAGGCAAGCGTTTCTGGGGCGCCCTTGGAGTTGGGGGTCAGCAGGCCAGGCCCTCCAGGGGGGCCCCCAGCTGGATGGCACTCAGGTGTCTGGGGAATGTGAGGCACCAGGATGTACACCCCAGGGTGGGGACCAGCGCATGGGAGGGGGGTGGGGGGTGAGGGGGTGCCGACCACCTGGCCGCTGGCAGAGAAGGCGAGAGGAAGTGGAGGCGCATCCAGCACCACCCCACCTGAAGTGCCCCGGTGCAGGTGCAGTGTGGGGAACCAGGGAAAGTGGGGGGGAAAAAAAGTCGTTCCCTTCTCCATATTAATACTTCTAATATCCTACTCATGCTTTCAGATTGCAGATGGAAACTACATAATAGAGAAGAACATGGCATGACATCATTAAAATAACATTTTCAAGTAGTCAGGCCAGGAATTATTTGCAGATGGTAACTACATTAGAGATAAATGTGTGGATTTTTTTGGTGCGTTTGTTGGGGGGGGGTGGTGTTTGTGTCTTAAAAAAAAATTGTTCATTAAATCTCAGGGATACCTTCATTCAGGGAACAGTGAAAGCCTCTGTTAATCCCAACATCATCACAATGTCACCTTGAGAAGGAACCACTCTGCGCCTTGACTGCATCAACCCCAGTATCCTGGCGGTGAGGCTGCCCCATAGCTTCCCATGATGTCACTACTGGGACACGTGGGCAAAAGGTACACGAGACCTCTACGATTTCTCACAACCAGATATGAATCTACGATTACCTCAAAGTCAATTTTAGTTCGCAACCATATTTGTATCGTGGTTTTGGCACCCCTAAAACTGTCATTTTGCAAGTGGTAAAGCACTTGCAAAATCAAAGGGAAGCAAGTAAGAATTGAAATGAAGACTAAGGAAAAAAAATGACTTCTTGATTACCCCCATTACATTCATTTATTCATTTGTGTGACGAGTGTTCAGAGGGCCCGCCGTGTGCCAGCACTGCCTAGGATGGGAGCACTGGGTGTTACACAAGCAGTTCTGCTTGTCGCGGAATTTAAATACTGGTGGGAAGACAAAATGAACATGCCAACAGGGCAAGTAATTCCAGCAGAAGCCGAATGTGAGGAGCACATGAAACCAAGTCAGGACAGAGAGGATACCTGGATAGGACGGCCGCTTCAGATGGCCTTCTGCGGAGGGAATATTCAACCCGAAGTTTGCATGGTGTGGAGGCACCAGCCATATGAAAACAAGAGGAAACACACTCAAGGTAAGATAACAAGAAAGTCCCCAGCCTGGGCACCAGCACAGACTGGGAACAGCTAACAAAGAACAGCAGTGTGACAGGAGGTCCAGAGGGCATCCCCCAGCCCACATCTCCGAACACAGCAGGTACCTGACGGTACCTCCTCCAATTTCAAAGTCTCTTGATTCTGTCTCTACATTTTAGAGCTTTAAAATATACATCAGAATACTGCAGAAGCCTAAGAAGCTCTCAAAAGGTATGAGGTTTAATTTCAAAGTTACTGCTAATGCAGATCTTCCAAAAATCCTAATTCATAAAAAGCATGCATGCAGATGATGCCGACTCGTTCTTTTCTTTCATTTCAAAAGGAGTCTTTTTAGAGACAATCGAAACCATTCCAGCTCATCAGGAAATCAAAGCAAAATGTTAAGCGATTCAACATTGCACCTACGTATAAATGATACCGTAAGTGTGCATTTTGGGGTCTTCTTCTTCGATCGAGAACCTGAACCACTGCTCCTGAGGTCCTTGCCGTTTCGCTCTCTTTTCCAGATCCCAGTACAATTCAATACTGTGATGAGTCACTTTGCCCACAACAGGTGGATGAGGCTTTGAGGATGGTGTGATTCCTAAAAAAGAACGACACAGAATTTCAGAACTCCATTTCCGTAAGGACATCAGCTGAGTGCATTAGAGCTGCTCAGAGATCAAACTGTTTTCCTACGCATCAGACACACGTGTGGGCACTCCTCCCTGCTGCTTGAAGAACATCTGAAAAGCTCAAGTGACAGGAAATTCGGCTGATATAGTGAGCTACCACATACTTCAATGAGTAGATCGTATCACAACCCATCAGTGCCATATTTCACTTATGGACCTTTCCAAAAACGATGGTTAACAGATCAGACTCATTAGGGCGTTCTTGAGCTAATGAAACTCCGTATGCTGCTGGAATCCTTCAGTGAACTGGCTGGTAAACAAAGCTGATGGACACATAGAGCTGGTCCAGCTATTTGTAACATAGGTGACAAAGGATTGATATCCCCTCTACATAAACAGCTCTTACAGACTAACCAAGGGGAAAACCCAAAGGCTAATAACCAACCAGGCAAATGATGAGCAGCGGACAAGACAAAAACAGCTAGCATAATGTCCAAACAGTCACTGATATTCCCAACTGGCCACAGAAATTGATAACAAAGGCATATAACTCTATATCCAACCAGACACTCAAGATGTCTTAACTATCAGAGGCGACGATGTAGGGAGAGGATGCTCTCATGTGATGCTGGTGGGGAAACAGGAATTCTGTGCAGTCTTTTTAGGAAGCAATGTGGCAGCTTGTATTACAATTAAAAATACAGATAGCCCCCTCTCCAGTCATCCCAGAAATCAGAGCACCAGAGCACAGAGGGACACCTCCATGTCCACAGTAAGAGCTACAGCTTTCAGCAAAAAAGAGATGACCCATGAATAAGGGGAGGGTCAAAAAAATGATGACATGTCCATAGCATGGGAGATTACAAATGAACTAGTTCCATACTGGATGCCTACTAGGATTTCTAAGTTCCTTGAGGGCTGGGTCCATGTCTTACTTTTTTCTTTTTTTTTTTTTTTTTTTTTTTTTTTTTTTTGAGAGAGAGCGAGAGAGAGCAAGCAGGGGAGGGGAAGGGGCAGGGGCAGAGGCAGAAATAGAGAATCTTAAGCAGATTCCACACTCAGTGTGGAGCTCTAGCTCACGACCCCGAAGATCAGGACCCGAGGCAAAACCAAGAGTAGGACACTTAATCAACTGAGCCACCTGGGCACCCTGATGTCTTACATTTCTTTTTTAAAATTCTTCGTATCCCACAGGGCTTTTCAGGCCCCATACATATCAGTGGTTTGCCACACTTGTCATTCATAAGAAACTGTCTTGTGCTTTCCTTAAGCCCTGTCTCAGGTAGGGGACCCACACTCCCCCCAGACCTCGGGGCCTCCTGCAGTGTAGACGCCTTTGAGGAAGGCAGGGCTGCCCTTGATCTTGCCTGCTCCAGGCCAGGAGGACAACTACCAGTTTCCTTCACTTCCCACAGAGACACTAGAGGGCAGCCTGCAAGCTTATTTTTTTCAACTTTATTTTCCTAATATTTATTGAGAGCATGGCATGGTGGAATTGGATAAACCCGGGTTTAAATTTGTGAACCAGTCAAAGATATTCAAAGTGTTTTGTGATAACTCAGCAACACGTGAAGTCGCTAGTTACGGTGTACTTCATACAATGAAATCTTACACAGCAACACAGGTACAATCTCAGTGAGTGAAAAACAAACGTTCAAGGATCTGCTACATCGTACTGCATATGTAAGTTTTTACAACACAACACTAGACATTGTGAGTACACAAATATGCAGTGAAAGTCAAATCTGTGAAGGGGAAGGAATGCACACCACCAGGATAGAGTTACCTCAAAGAAAGTTGGAGAAGGGATACAGAGAGGTCCTGGGGAGGGAGACTTGCCACTGTATTTGTAGGGTTTCAGTTCTTTAAGAATTTAAGACCTACTTGGCAAGATGCATTTTAAAACTATATGGTACGTGGAGCCGTAGGATTTTTAACAGCTTTGGTATATTTGAAATATTAAGACCCATAAAAATGATAAACATTACTCTTATGGGCCTGTTGGTTTCCTTAGAGAAACCTATTTCAATGTTCTACGTACTAACATCTGTGGGGAAAAGAACACGTGAGCATCGACCACATGCTAGACACTGACCTTTCGGCATTAGCATCTCATCTAACCCCAGCGACGCTGCCTGGAACACATTGGAGACTCACACTCTGATGTTATGATACCATTGCTGAGCAACCCTTTTTTGCTGGTCCTTCCAGAGCCTTCTAGAACCATCCAAAGACCAGGACTGATTGACTCTTATGGATAAACGTCCCCCCCACCCCATATAATTAGAAGCCAAGTAATACATCCATTTCAAAGACATCTGGCTTAGAATCCCACTCAAAATCAAGATAGGCAAGAACCTCTAAATGCCAGATTTTGAAGTGGGTAAGTCAAATGGCTCGCCACGGATTTATGTGAGGAATAAAGAGATCACATCCCCGGTTATGTAAGCTTTTCTCATGCTTTGCCCTTTACTAATCATTGATACAGTAAACAATAAGAGACCAGTGTCTGTGAGCTTAGCAGTGGCCACGGATGGTCAGACCTCTGTGAACTTGGCATCAGAGCCATGAGACGTGGCAACGTGCCCACATCTAGCTGTGCTCTCGGGATGGTCAGTGTCCCCCTGCTCTCCATTCACCCCTCCCCCTGATCTGCCACATCAGAAAAGGCATGGGGTTTGGACAGTTGTTTTGGGTTTTTTTGTTTTTTGTTTTTTGTTTTAAAGGAGTGACTCAAATTTCACCGCCCCATGGCCTCACCATGGTTTAGCACTCAAACTGTCTGGCGTCTGGCTATAGCTGAGACACCATTCTGCACTGCTTTAGTACCCAGAACCCCCAAAGGTTTGTGCACGGACCAGCGAGGACATATTCTAAGTCTTGTTTACTGAACAACAAAACTTCCCACGATGGAAATCTCCATCTGGGCAAGAACTGCTTTGGGCAGAAAGCTGTTGATGTCAAACAGGACTCACACGGTTAGGACATGAATGAGTGTTCTCATCAGGTAAGAGCTGAGGATTTTTCAGGTGGCCAAAAAAAATAAACAGTGGATGAGACCAAACTTGTTTTGGTCTTTGGCCAACCTACAGTCATTTGACGGGTGTGTTTGTATTTTCTTTGATAAAAATTCTGGTATTTTTATCATGGCCTGTCAATATGCATATTGTAGGATGTTGGCTTTAGGATCCTAAAATATATGTATCAAGGATCAACAGATTACTAGCCAAAGTGCAAACATCAGTATGCCAAGGGAACAGACCCCTGGGTCAGCACTGATCCTCCATGAGTGTGGACAGAAATGGTAAGCGATAGGCCTACTCAGGGCCAGGCACTGTCGTTAGATGCTTTACATGTATTCATCTGGTTAACCTTCACTACAACTATAAATGGAAATAATAAAAATCCTTCTACCATTACCAAATACCAGAGATGCAGAGATTAAGGAATTTTCCCAAGGTCAGACTGTAGTAAGAGGCAGAACTTGGCAATCTGACTCAGAAAGTCCCTATTGTTAGCCCTGTACCATATGGCCTCTTAGGAGCAGAGATATAAGGTAGACCCAGGTGAAAAATCTGTTTAGATCTAAAGATTTCTTCAAACCATTCATTTTATTTTTAATTCCAGTGTAATGAACATAGTGTTAGTTTGGGGTGTACAATATAATGGTCCAATCACTCCATGTATTACTCAGTGCTCATCAAGGTAAGTGTACTCACAATCCCCTTCACCTATTTCCCCCATCTCCCCAGAACCCCCCTCCCCCCCGCCCAATGACCATCAGTGTGTCCTCTAGAATTAGGAGTCTGATGTTCGGTCAAACCACTCATTTTAAATAAGGTTTAGCTTGTGAACTGGACTAAACCCCCCAGGACATTTAAAGATGAGCATGAGAAGTTGACAAGAAAAAGGGAGACAATCACTGGTTGAAGTGCAGGGATGCTGCACGTGGGAGAGATGAGGGAGAGTAACCCCCTTCACGACACTGGGGCCAGGGAGGCTGCTCATCTTTGGGAAACTTGGCTCACAAAAAATAACATGATCCAAGAGGAGCACAGAACCCTAATGGGGCCAAGAAGGCAGAGAGGTTTGGCCGCCATTCACCTTGACACTGTGACCACAGGTAGGAAACCAGCCAGTTGCCTCTACATCCAGTGTGGAACGTGGAGAGGAAAAGATGGCAAAACCGGTCAAGCAAAGGGTATAGCATGTGGGTTAAACAGTTAGTGAGATGATCCCTAGAGAAGTCTGAGACAAATATTTATACCAGGCCAGGGAATACACAATAAACTGGAAAGAAATATGCTACATTGAGTTTACTATCAATGTATGCACAAATTCCGCTATTTTTAAATTTGTCACCTCCCCCCCCCCCCCCACACACACACACACTTTACATGGAAGCTAGAATTGCAAGGGGAGAGGTACATGTATCTAGGACTCCACCCCTGGCTCACCCCACTCCAGCTGGCTGTATGACAAGTAATGTATCTTTCTTAAGGTGACTAAAAATCAACATTTTGGAAAAACTCAGCAATTCCCCTTTTTGCTATTTAACCAGGATGTTTATGTCCATTTTTGCATTTATCTTGTATCATAAGAAACATTACTTGGGTAACTGTCTTTTAAAAGTTTTATAAAATGAATGCATAAACACCACAACACATTGAGAGACACATGTGAGATGCTTTTTTTATTATTTTCATTCCAGTCTAGTCGGTATATAGTATTCGAGGCTACTTTTTTATACAGAACGTTTATTTTCCTGATAAGTGAGTTTCAGATCTTTTAGAAGGTGCTTTTGCTGAAGTCTGATAACCAGTGTCACATTTAGACAATCACATCACCTCAGGTCATAATCTCTGGCTTAAAATTTAACTTCCCTAAAGAAACCAACAAAAAGAAAAGAAAAAAAAAACCATACCTTCAATTTTGCATGGTTCCTTTAAACAGTTGGTAGGTTCTTTCCATTGTGACAAACTTTTCTTATCTTTAAAATTTTCCACCAGGAAACAGGTGGCCAGAGGTGGGGGGTGGGGGGAGTAAAGGCTGGAAACATATAAACTTCCAGCCATAAAATAAGTCATGAGAATCTAAGGGTGGCTATAGCAAACAATACTGTACTGCCTATTTGCAAGATGGTAAGAGTAGATCTTAAAAGTCCTCATCACAGGAAGAAAAGAAAAATGATTTGTAATTAGGTGGTAATTGGACTCATTGTGGAATCACAGAGCCACATACACAAATACCAAATCACTCTGTTGTACACCTAAAACTAATGTTATAGGTCAATGATACCTGAATACAATAAACGCCAAAAAAAAAAAAAGTTTTCCCAATTATGAAAAAGGAAAAAACTACAAGGCAGATGGCAAAAGGATGATTGAGGATTTATGCATGTGTTGTGTACCATAAATGCTCTTTGTAAGAAAGTTTATGCAAATCTGACAAAAATTTTATGCCCCTCTTGCCATTTGTTAAGTAATAAATAATGTGAACATGAAATATAGAGCCCTTCATACACTGTCATCATCCAGTCCCTATGGTTGCAAAAATGGTAAAAAAAAAAAAAAAAAAAAAAAAATACAGCCCTCAAGCACACCAGAAATCCATTTCTAAAAAACTATCATTTACAAATTATAGGTTTAAACACAGAATACTGTAAAGTGTAAATAAACCAGTACATTATTAAGCCTTATTATCCTAATTTTTTTAAGTACAGGTTGTAATAATATAACACAACAGAAATGTGCCAGCCCTAGAAAAGGAGACTCACAAGATGAATTAGTAACAACAGCAGAGTGACCTAGTATCCTAATGATAGGCACGTGACAGTATCTTAAAAGCTACAGAGAGAACTCGTGACCATGATCTTTATTGAAATTAGTTGTGATTAGTGTCATGGAAAGCAGAAAATGATGGAGAAGTAGAGAGGAGCATAGTCATCATAAATATAATACCATAAAAGCAGAATGGCTGTCTCCCTGTCCTTCCAAAGACATCTGCAGATTTACGGAGGTCAAATTTCATTGACAAGGGACATTTGCAGCCTGGCCTCCAGTGGCAGATGGTTTGTAATGAAGAGGACAGCACACGGAGGGGACACTATATAAAGAACAGTCGTGGCTGTCACCTCGAAGCAATTCATCATGGCCTGACCATGGATTTATAGCAACCGTCAATCAAAAACTTACTCCAGATCAATATGACAAGGAGATCATAATCCTTCCTACACCCAAGATTTTAAAAGTATCATAAAAAAATGTTTGTCATGAATATATATACCAAAGAAGGATTTTTCAATCAAGTATCATAAGAGCCACATATTGAGGACAGTTTTTCCTTTAAGTTAAAAAATGAAATGTGACAGTCAAAATGGGCTTAGCTCCCCAAACAGTCCTATTGCTCTCATTAAATGGAATCCTATAAAACTCTAATAGATGAAAGGACCAAGGAGAGAAGTAGATAAACTTGAGAAATTATAACCATCAGTAAATACAATTAAGCAAATATCCAAAGTTACTATTAATCCAAAAAGGGAGTGCTTAAAGGGCAGAATCAGACCTATAAATACAATGAACTGGTAGTTGCCAGAGGGGAGGAGGCTGGGGGGCCGGGCAAACGGGTGAAGGGGAGCATGAGATCCAGGCTTCCGGATATGGAACGAATGTCATGGGACAAAAGGCACATCGCAGGGAACATAGGCCACGATACGGCAACAGCATTTACGGTGACAGATGGGAGCCACACTCGTGGGGAGCGCAGCGCAATGTATAAACTTGTCCAATCCCTATGCTTTAGTCCTGAAGCTCATGTGCATGAGCATCTTCTATACTTCAGGAAAAAAAGAAGTGGGACAGGGCGAGGGGGTATTAAAATAACTGAGGTACCTTTTGATTTATAAAATTTGATGAAAAAAAAAAAAACCATGAAGTGCTAAAGACTGTGATAAAACTGGCTTACCTACAGATTGGGGGAAGTCCTGTAAACAATTCTTGACTAAAACAATTTGGCCAAAAAAAAAAAAAAAAAAAAAAAACAATTTGGCCATACTCGGCAAGGATTATGCAATATCCAACATCCCACCTGGTGACTCTTCTAGAAACAGGTCCAAGGAAAAGACTTCAAAACCAAAAAATGAATATAAAACCTAAATGTCTTTGTATTGTATATACTCTTACTTCATATTGTAAAACATACAAATAAACTCAAACATAAAAAAAATAGAATAGAGGACACCTGGGTGGCTCAGTGGTTGAGCGTCTGCCTTCGGCTCAGGGCGTGATTCCGAGTCTAAGGATCGAGTCCCGCATCAGGCTCCCTGTGAGGAGTCTGCGTCTCCCTCTGCCTGTGTCTCTGCCTCCTCTCTCTGTGTGTCTCTCATGAGTAAATAAATAAAATCTTTTTTAAAATTTAAAAAAATTAAAAGAAGTAGAATAGCATAGTATCCTCACATCTGGCACCCATGCTTCATCAACCGGCTGGATCATGGCCAATCTGATGTCATCTATCCTTCCACCTACCTCCATCTCTCCCCCAAACCTGGATTACTTAATAGCTAAATTTTAATGAGCCTTCACTTTGTATCAGACTGTGTTGTAAGCAATTTGTATATCACATCTCCTATATTGCATCTCCTATACCAATGATATTCTACATCATTTAGTCTTTCTAACAATTCCAGGAAATCTAAGAATTTCCTCCATTTTACAAATGGACTAAAGGTTGAGGTCACAGAACTTGCCAGGGAGGGCATCCAGTAAGCAGCAGAGCAAGGCTGTGAACCCAGGCAACATGACAGCAGAGCCATGCCCTTAACCTCTCTGTGCACCATTTACTACCTCCCTACATTGAACCATACACGCACACATACATAAACGATAACAGAAAAACCAAAAGAATCACCTCAGCATCACTGATAGCAATAAAAACTGCAAAGAATCTAAATGTTCAAAAATATGGAATTTGTTTTATACACTTTGGTACATCATTTATACGCAAGAATATTTAGCCACTAAAAAGCCACATGGGAAAAAATATACTAATGTCAATATGCCTGATATGCTAAGGGAAGAATACAAATTTGTACACACACTAATGGTATAGAATATACAGATGCATATACAGAAAAACAGAAAAATGAAAGACAATTAGAGCAGAATTATGGCTGATTCAGGGTATGTTCTATTGTCATTACGGTATGGAATACAGAAGAAAAACCAAAATGTTACTGCACATTTTCACGTATTCTTAACGAAAACAAAATTCAGTTAAGGTCAACTATCAGCCTAGATTCCTTCTCCAAGCCTGTACATACATGAAGAAACAAGCCTGATAAAATAAGCCAATAAGTCAACGTGGATGCTTCACAGCCTGAGACATTTCAATTACACTCTGGCTCGATTTATTGACCATTTTAGTAGCAGATATTCAGCATCACACCTACTTCCAAGGAGTAAGTTTACTTTAGATCCATTCATTCAGCATATTGGTGGGACACCTACTATGTCTTGATGGCCCAAGCGTGAGCAAGATGGAGAGGGAGAGGGCGCTAAGAGGCCTGACACCAAAGGAACACAAACCAGAGGCAGGCCACGGCAGAAGGAAAGGCAGCAGGTGTATCTCAGGTTGGAGGCATGGGGCTTCAAGGGGTGGGGAGATGCTCTCAAGTGAGGTGTGAAGGGTCAGAGGGATAAGTCTAGCAGGGCCTGTGGGCGGAGAGGACATCATCTATTAAAAAAACATTAACTTTCCTTGGGGTGCCTGGGGGGCAGACTCAGTTAAGCATCCTACTCTTGGTTTCCACTCAGGTCATGATCTCAGGGCTGTGGGATCTTGCTGTATGTTGGGCTCCGTGCTCAGCGGGGAGTCTGCCTCTGACTCTCTCTCCCTCTCCCTCTGCCCCTCCCTCTGACTCTTTCTCTCAAAATAAAATAAATCTCTAAAAAATTTTAATGAAAATTTTAATTTGCTTAGAAAATGTCCTTATATTTTTACTGCCAAGCATCCTTATCTTCTAAGAGAAAATAATATAAAATGCAAGCTTCTTACAGCCACTTCTCTCTACTTTGCTAGAAAGCTTTTAGAGGAAAACAGAAACCAAATAAAGCAAAACTCAGCTAACAAACAAAAGACAAAACCTCCTAGAGTAAGAATTAGGAACCATAGCTTCTTGTCTTGGCTCCACCACACGTTTTCCTCCTCAGAAAAAAGAAGGTAAATAAGGAGGACTACCTGGCCTGCCTGCCTCCCTCCCTCCCCACACTCCCCACCCTCCCTCTTAGATTTCCTGCAAAGAAAAAAGAGCAAAATATTGAAAAGTGATTTGAAGTGTATAAGGGGCTTCAACATATGATAGAGGTAATGCTTCTGAAAAGGTGTACTTTCTACTTTTTGCTACATGCAAACTCTGCTTGGAATTCCACATGGGTACCAGGTAGGAGACAAAAATCGGAGAGGTGTTTCCAAACTATTTCTTTTACCTAGTTCTTATGACTGCAGTTTACCACAGTTTGCTCTGAGCAAGTCACTGCACCAGACACTCGAGCTCGAGTGTTTCTAAACCTCTCAATGACCTGATGCTCTTAATATACAGACTAGGAGGAGACAGCAAGAAGAGACAGGCTCAAAGAGGTAAAGCTGCTTAATTCCAGCCCAGGTCTCTAACCCCAGAGCTGGTGCTCCTCCCCACATGCAGCACCGTGTGGAGCTTCAGAGCTTCTCAATGGAAACGAGTAATGAATCCTTGGGAAATGACAGTCTTTCCAAACCAAATGTGAAAAGTCAACTTGCTATTTATATTCTTTTGGCACAAAGCATGCTACTGAAGTTTCAAATAGATTTAGGGTGAAAATGGTAGGATGTTTTAATAGTGGCAATAAGAAAGATGTTCACAGGTATCTGCCTCGCCTACGTACTTTAAGAAAATTGCACTGAAGAATAGGACTAAGCAATTCAACAGAAGCAGAATGCCAAAGAAATCGTACCCTCAAAGATAATCAGAAAAAGGAGCTGAAAGGAGATTTCACAATCATCAAATTTATGAAAATTGAATCTGCTGACTGCAGAGAAGAGAAACAGTGGGAATGTTCTTAAATGGCCAGAGGAAGTATGAACAGAGAATTCTCTCTGGCAAGCCATCTGCCCAGGTGAAGTACAGTGCAATCTCCACCATCCAGCCATTCCACTCCTAGCTACACAGGCCCTGACGTGGCAGGAATGTTCATGGCAACTCTGCATGTGGAAAACACTGAAAACCACCTGAACTGCCTGCATGAGAAGATTGGACAAATTATGAATAATCGTACATATACTGGAATAGTGTATGGCTAGTAGATTGAAATTGCAATTAATAGGATTTTAAAGCTTCTACCTGGATAAATCTGAGGGTAACTGAATTACAAAAGCAAGTTGTAAAGTGATGTGTACATGATGACACAATTTCCATAAAGTTTGAAAAGCAAAACTGTCTCATGACAGAGAAAGGAGGGAAAGGAATGGGAATAGCAGAATAGTTTTATGGGCAATGCTTGGTTTCTTGAGCTGGGTGGCAGCATGTGATAACTTTTTTATGACTAAACTACTTAATGAAAGAACAGAATAAGGTACTACACAGAGATGTATTTCTATCCTTATTCTTGCCTTCTCACTGCCTAAATAAACGGGTATGCAAATAACCCATATATAAAAATCACCTTAATATGTTAAACAGGAACACCTGGGTGGCTCAGTGATTGGAGCAGCTGCCTTCAGCCCAGGGCATGATCCTGGAGTCCCAGGATTGAGTCCCACATTGGGCTCCCCGCGTGGAGCCTGCTTCTCCCTCTGCCTGTGTCTCTGCCTCTCTGTGTGTCTCTCATTAATAAATAAAATATTTTTTAAAAATTTAAAAAATAAAGTATTTTACAAAGGTGGTTCCATTTCAAATTCAGACACCCAAAAGGAGTCATGTGTCTTTACTATTTTCTACATTTCAATAATACATTCAATCCACCCAGAGATCGAGCTCCTTGAGGTGAACCGAGGTTCACTCTCCACTCCCAATACCACTTCATAAATGCTTGATCTGAGCTGACACTATTCAAATACTCAAGGAATTGTCCCACAATTCCTTAAAAGTAGATTGCAATTAATTCAACTATGAAAGGCTAGTGTTTTAACACAGTATATTATTTACCATGTTTTATTCTACATCTGCCAATGCTTATCAATGCGGAGACTGCATATTATTGACCAGTAGGTGTGAGAAATAGCAACTTTGAAAAAGCAGAGAGGTTTCCACCACTGGAAACCTGGTGTTGTAGGAGTTCAAATCATTATGTTGACCACCTTCTAGTCCACACTTGTCATCCCATGGGATGTGATACTTTGTCTCCTGACAGAGATTTGTCAGTTGCCTTCCGCTGAGCCCTATAAAAATTAACTCAATCCAGCTTGTAACATAAATAACTATACTGTCATGAACCCCTCTTATTCACACCAATATAGTGGAAAATGCATACTGCCAAAAATCTTTGCAATCTTATAGCTTTTTAGCACATTTCGCAGTTAAATTTGTAAGATTTTATTTATTTTTTGACAGAGAGAGAGAGAGAGAGAGAGGCAGAGACACAGGCAGAGGGAGAAGCAGGCTCCATGCAGGGAACCTGATGTGGGACTCGATCCCGGATCTCCAGGATCACCTGGGCTGCAGGTGGCACCAAACTGCTGCACCACCGGGGCTGCCCCATTTTGCAGTTTAAAATGATTGTAATCAGGATCATTGTCTTAAATTTCTCTCAAAACTGCTATTTTCCTGATCTGTTCTCTAGGCCAATTAATCTTTTTTCTACCTATTCTCTGTTCTTTACTTTCCAGTATTTTTTTTTAATGTTACTGTGTGGTAGGCACTCTGCTAAGTATTGAAGGGGTAGGACAAGACAGATGGTTCTAGCTGAGTCCACGGTCTTACAGCAGATAGAAACATGACACAAAGAACCTCCCCCTTCAAAAAAAAATCACAATTTTGATCATTGCTCTACAAGAAACAAAGGTGCTGAGAGCCCTTTGAGCTCATCTGTCGAGGGTGCAGCCCAGAAAGGACAATGAAGACATTATAGCAAGGAAAAAAAGAGTCATCATTCCACTTAAGTTGGTGGATGGACACGAGGTGCAAACTTTCCCCGTGCAAATCCAAACCAAAAAATGAACTGGATCATTTTAATAGCAACTGAGTAGTCTAATATTAAGACCTCTAGAGAAAAATTCAACCCTTATCATCAACATACAGGTCTCTCTAGCTATCCAAAAACGGAATGTTCCTGTGAAACTTTTTATAATCCAAAATGGCATAAGATGAAGAAGCAATTACCATTAATTTAGATGGAAAAATGTGTTAGCATTCTCAGACCCAAAAGATAACCTCTCGTAGGCTTTTCTGTTACCCTAGAACATATCTCGTTATTAGATGCACAAAATAAGTGGAGATGAAGCACAGCTTCTCACAGACACAAGTCAAAGCTCTGGCAGCTGGAGGCAGAGAGTTGGATGCAGAGATTTTGAGTAGAGCTCCCCCGGGAGGGAGTCTGGGGGCACCACTCACACTGCCTCTAGAATGGCCTGCTGCAAAACCAATGCTGAATGCTTTTTTCGCTCTTTGCCCTTTTTCTTTTTAATTTAAATTCAATTTTAACATATAGTGTATTAGCTTCAGAGGTAGGGTTTAGTGATTCATCAGTTGCCTTTAATACCCAGTGTTCATTCCATCATGTGTCCTCCTCAATGCCTGTCACCCACTTACCCATCTCCCCCCAACCCCTCCCACCTCCAGCAACCCTATTTGTTTCCTAGGGTTAAGAGTCTCTTATGGTTTGTCCTTTCCTCTGGTTTCGTCTTCTATGGCCTTTTTCTTAAAGCGAAAGTCCTCTTCAGATTTCATTCAGTTAGCAAAATCAGGTACTAATATAGGCCTGTGTAAAAGTGAATTTTGAAAAGTAGAAGATACCTGTATTGTGATTAATGAAAACATCACAGTTCTGTTATGCATCAGTACACATTTCCCACACACTGTGGCCCTTCCACATGTGGCTCTTTTATAAACTTATAACCACACCCCAGCTTTTCCAGCATTTCTTTCTGCAATAATAAACAGAAAGGTTGAATGAACTCACCATATAAAAACTTCTTAAACCATAAATCTCTCCAAACTCACTCATTCTAAATAAGTTACCAGGGTATACACAGGAAAATGCGTTGTACTTTGGCAGCCAGTATGGAAAGAACCAGGATCATAAGTCAGGCATTAATTATAAATAGTGGTTATTGTTCTTTGCATTTATCAGAATAATGTCCTGAATAAGAAAGCCCCTGCTTCTATTATGGGATTGTTTTTGTATCCATCTGTGTCTTGGCTCCCATCAGGTCTTAGTGGCCAAGATTTATGATCAGACACTTCACTGTACATAGTAACTAAACCTGTTCAACAAACAAAATTCAGAGGCAACTACTATGTTATAGTTGTCCTTCCAGAAAGTCCCTGTCCTCTAGTGTGTAAGTAACAGTTTGAAATAGAGTTCCTTCTCCCTCTCTGCACTTGTTACAGATGTACAGCTTTGATCTCAGGCTTGAAGGCAAATAAATTTCTGGTGTCCCTTGAGCCAGCTTCCAGCGTGCTTCCTCTGGCTTCCACCCTCACCATCTCCCTTCCTCCACATCTTTCCCTCTTCATACGCTTACATCCCCTACCCCCAACTCTTCCCTTAAATTTCTGAAAAATGATTAGGAAATCATTAGGAAATTAGGAAGTGTTGACTCGAAATGATCATTAAATTACAAGCTTTTTTTGTACTCACACAATCTTACCGTGGCATGGAAATGCGTATCCCTTTCTAAATGGAGACTACAAGATTAATCCTACAAATGAAAACTGACACCTGTAAGCATTCCAGCATAACCTCAATTAAAAGGCAAAGTCATTACTGTCCAATCAGATGAGCTCTAAAAAGTATGCTGTACTGTCTTCAAAAAGAAACAAAGATAGTTATTCAGATACTGGAGATTTTTTAAAGAGAATTCTCTGGGTTAAGCACATTTTTCCCCCCAAAACAATGATGACCACTAGCAATTCAATGAAGATACAAAGATTTCTTGAGCATGGAGAAGATTTTTCCAAAAATGGCATCATATTCAAGGTATTGTCTTGCAGTTTGCCATTTTAAGTTAACAGGCTACTGATACTCTTACGTGTAAGAGTAAGCCACATAGGTGGCTTTAATTCAATTTTTGAAAACTATTCCATGCATATGATAATCTTGTACAGACAATAAAATTCAATAAAAATTATGGTGCATTTAACTTTACATAGTATTGTAAGTATTCTTATAAGACAAATTTGTAGCAGTAAAACTCTTGAGTCTTTGGATACATATAGATTTCGTTTTTATATTTATTGCAAATTACCCTTTAAAAGGTGCATATATCAATGTACCAACTGTATGCAAGAGACTGGTTTTCTTGAATCCAGACAAACAAGACTATTATCAGACCCCCAAAGACACTGTGATAGATCCATGCACTGAAATACCACTTAACACTAAAAATGCATAGTTAATTCATAAAAATCCATGAAGAGTTATTGTACTATTGATACGTGCAGTAGCAGTTAAAACTCAAAACCATTATGCTGAGTTTAGAAGGGGCCAGACAGAAGTGTTCATACTGAGTGACTCCACTTATATGGAGTTCTAGAAGAAGCAAAGATCTCTAGTGATCAGATCAGTGATTGCCTAGAAACGTGCTTGCAAAGTAGCACAGGGACCTAGGGGGATTTTTTTGGTGATAGAAAGGCTCTATATTTTGACTGAAGTGGTGGTACACAGGTGAATACATTTGTGGAAACTCTTACTTCATACTTAAAATGAGTACACTTTACTGTATGTAAACCATACCTCAGTGAAGCTGATTCCTAAAAGAACAAACATATAGTATGTAAGATGACCCTAAATGCTAAGAAAAAATAATAATAAAAGCAGGGAATGGGAATAGGGAGGTTGTGAAGGCTCCACTGGCAATGTAGCTTTTTTTTTTTTCTTTTTTAAGAGAGCTTACAAATGGGGGCAAAAGAGCAGGAGAGAGAGAATCTCAAGCAAGCTCCATGCTCAGCACGGAGCCCAATGCCCTAGCTAGAGGAAGGGCACTGTAAGCAGCAGGCAGAGCTAACACGACAACTTACAGGCAGGACCAAGCCCAGCATGCTTCTTGAACTGCAAGGAGGCCAGGATATTATAGGATCATGAGCAAGAACAGGAGAGGGTGAGGGGAGGGAAGCTCATGGGGACAAGGGAGTAGACAGAAGGTCATCCAGGGTCTTTTGGTCACTGCACAATCTTTGACTTTTGTGCTGGAGATGGAAAGTAATTTGAGTGTTCTGAGTACAGGAGTGACACAATCTGATTTAGGTTTTAACAGGATCTCTCTGGCTACCATATTGGAAATAGACCACAGTGAGGCAAGGGCAGGAGCAAGGAGGCCACTGCAGTGTTCCAGATGGAAATCTGAGGGCCTGGGAGGTAGGAGTGATAGAGTCAGAGTGATAAGATGTAGGCAACAAAACCCTCCTGACTCTGAAGGACCCTCCACTCCACAAAATTAGAGCTGGGATGGGACACACCCTTTGAGGCACCTTTAGTCTCACAAAAGATAGAATTATCATCCAGAGACGGCCCACCTCTCCACACCCACCCCAATTTTAAAAACACTGTAAAACGTGAGCAGGGTTCAGATCCATCAGGAACCATCAGGAACAGAAACCTAGGCTTCAAGTCTCGGAACAACTGGAAGTGAGGAAAGAAGAAATCCACAGAGGCCAGAGAAGCAGGGCGTCAGAGCACGGGGAAGAGAACCAGAGTCGGCCTCATCCGCAGGCAGCAGGGCATCAAGTTCCCACGAGGCCAGAGTAATACAGAACCGTGTTTCCAGGATATTGGACCTGGAAAGCAAAGAACAGCAGTGGAGGCAGACTCCCAGCTCTAAGGGAGGGAGCCAGAGTGGCCATGGTTCCTTTAAGCCCCTTGGCTACCTGTAGGGCAGAAGCAAATGCTCTTTGGTGGAAAGATTCCCTGAGTCGAGTCATCTGCCACACAGTCTAAGATCAAATAAAGATCATCAAACACAAAGGAATGCAAGCTACTACCCAGTGAGGGGTGCGGACCCTTGTATTAAGCATGCCTTTTTTATTCTGAGGTTCTGACATCTGGAGCCTTACTGCCCCAGGAGGACTCCCCCTCCCAGGGCTAGCCAATTCCTAGAGACCCTAAATGTACCTTCCAGTGCACCTTTCATATGAAAACTAGTCAATCTAGAGCACACACATCCTCCCACCTCCTCTAAGCTCTTAAACTCAAGGCCAATATCCACCTGCCCTGACCACCTGCCAGGTACCTAACAAACTAGGGGCAGCCCTTAGGCCCCAGAGCCTGTGGGAATTATTCAGAGTAGCCAGTCTTAAACCTGCTTACTCTTCCTTGTCTGGTCTTTCCCACAGAAACAGCAATAAAGGGTCTTGCCACAGTGCTCCTTACTCTCCCTCCTAACTGACCTGCATTTCCCTGTGCGCCCCTGTCTCCACAGGGTATGACATGCCCCCTGCTTCTGTGAAATGTGAGATAAACTATCTAATGGCAATCTCCTGATCTGTTCACCTCATCATACCTGAATAATAAACTTACATTTAAAAATACCCTCCAAGATCCCAGGGTCCTGGGATCAAGCCCTGAGTGGGGATCCCTGCTCTGTGGGGAGTCTGCTTCTCCATCTCCCATGATCATGCATGTGAGCTTGCTCACTCACTCTCTGTCAATTAAATAAATAAGATCTTTAAAAAAAAAAAAAAAAAAAAAAAAACACCCTCCAAGAACTGAAGAGGTTGGAATGGTCAGATTCAAATGATCTAAGAGTTATATACATTAAAGAAATAAAACATTTACAAAGTTGAATAAATAACAAAAAAACTATTAGGAATGGCCAGAAATAGCTGACCAAAAAAAGCATATGGAAGTCCTAGAAATGCAAATGTAATTATTGAAATAAAAACCTAAGCAGGGGATTAAGAGGCAAAGTAAGCAGAAATGAAAAGATAATTATATGTGTGAAGAATTTACCCAGGATAAAGCAAAGATTGAATATATAAAATAGAGGTTAAGAAAACAGAATGAGAAAATCAACATATCTTCTCTCTGAATGCCAAAAAGGAAGAATAAAGAGAATGGAGAAGAGGCAACATTTAAAGACTAACTTATGGACCATAACTATTTAAAAATACAAATTTGTAACTTCAGGAAGAAAAACATATCCCAAGCAGGATAAAAATATGCCTAGACACAAAAATGCAACAGCAGCACATCAAAAGCAATGGCAAGATCCCAAAAGCAACTATAGAGAAAGCGTGTCCCCTTACAAGGGAAGGTCAAGAGGAGACAAGATTCTCAATGACAGAACAGGAATATCTTCAGAGAGAAGAAAAAAAGTAGCTGTCAGCCTAGAATTGCACACTCAGGAAAATATTCCCTTCAGGGACAAGAATGAAATAAATGCTTTTATTAAAAAAAAAAAAAAGGAAGGCTTTTTTAAAGATTTGTTTTAGAGATAGGGAGGGGCAGGAGGATAGGTAAAGAATCTCAAGCAGACTCTGCTCTGAGCACAAAACCCAACATGGGACTCGACCCCACAATCCTGAGCCGAAACCAGTTGAACCACTGACTGAAACATCCAGGTGCCCTGAAATGTACCAACTCTTAGCCCTTTACCCAATGCTCAAAGAATTTCACAATATGGTCCAAGCCTACTCCTCCATTTCTACGCTCAACCAACTGTGCCACCCAGGTGCTTTAAAAAACAAACAAACAAAATGTAGGCATTTTGCAAATATGTGCAAAGCCTACCTGATAAAGGACTTACATCCAAAATATAAACAGACTTCTTAAAATTCAACAATAGCAATTAAGAAATTGGCAAAAGATTTAAATCGATCTCACCAAAATGACATACAGATGGCAAATAAGCATATGAAAAGATGCTGCACGTCACACACCAATAGGGAATTGCAAATTAAAACAACATGCTGCCACCATACACCTATAAGAATAGATGATATCCAAAAACTTGACAATAACAAATGCTAGCCAAGATGCCAAGCAACAAGAACTTGCTCGTTGCTGTTGGTACAGCCACTTTGGGAGACAATTTGGCAGGGTTTTTGTTTGGTTGGGTTTTGTTTCGTTTTTACAAAGTTGAACATAGTCTTACCAGATGACACACCAATCAAGAGCCTAAGTAATTACCCAGTCGATTTGAAAACTTATATCAATACAAAAACTTGTGTGAGAATGTTTACAGCTGCTATATTCATCGATGTCCCAAACTGGAAGCAATAGGTCCTTCAGTAGGTAAATGGACAAAGGAGCTATGGTGCATCCCTATGGTGGAATGTTATTCAACAATGAAAGAAGTGACCCATCAAGCCACGAGAAGAATCTTACATGTATATTGGTAAGTGAAAGCAGTCCAAGAAAGATACATTCATACAATTCCAATTATATAATATTGTAGAAAAGGCAAAACTGTGGAGAGAATTAAAAAAAAAATCAGTAGTTGCCAGAGGTTTCAGGGTAGGGAAGGAGGGACGAATAAGTGAAACACAAAGGATTTTTTAGGATAGTGAAATTATTCTTTATGAATCTCTAAAGGTACATACATGATACTATGCATTTGCCAAAAACCATAGAGCTTTACAGCACAAACAGTGAAGCTTAATGTATATAAATGTTTTAAATCATTTAGGTAGTTGGGAATCCCAAGGTGGAATGCACAATGTGATAAAACAATCTTTAACTGTTAACAAATATATGGAACCCCCTCATGGATGGGTAGGGGGAAAGGGTTCCACCCTAAGTAGCTTTGAAATATACAGAGACTCAAAGGGAAAAGAAACCACCCCCAAGCACTATACTCCAATGGGTAACACTGCTTCCCACAGGGGTACAGGTTAACAATTGCTCATTGCTGCCCATGTATACTGGAACTGAACAATGAAGTAAATGAATGGCAGATGGTGAGAACCAAATCTGTCACTATCAGAGGTGGACACTTCACAGATAAGCAAGGAGAGTGATCCACATGTTAAATCATAGTTGGAGACCTCAGTATGAATTCATGTGTAGCTTAACTTACATATATATTTATTTATTTATACATGTGTACACACATGTAGATTTCTCTGTTCTGTCAGCTGAGAAGTCCTAAAAGCAATGATACCCCAATAAACAGCAACACGCAGTGCTAGCACCCAGATCCTGTGTCCTAATGCCATTCTTCAGGTAAGAAGAAAGCCTTTGGAGAAAGGGCTGATTCTAGAAACAGAGCAGGAAATATACAAGATAAGTCTGCAGCATCTAATAGTGCTAGAAAGTAGGTTAATGAGTTAAAAAAAAAAAAAAACCCAGTGGTGAAGATATGCCAAATAGACATCAACTGAAAAACTCCTAATTACTCAAGCTGGAAAATTTGAGCAACAAAATGAATTTAGTATTGGACTATACCCCAAAGCATAAAGTATATATCCATGAGTCCACACCGATATGAATAAACAAACAAATGGGAAAGAAACAAAAAATCTCCCATGCAGGACTCCAGATAATTTAGGTGGATGATATGTCCTCGAAGAGGTGGAAGTGACATTTTTACTTCTGTGGTCTTTTGCCCCAAAATCCCAGAACCCAATCTAATCTTGAGAAAAACATCAGAGAAATCCCATTGAGAGATGTTCTACGGAACATCTGAACCGGCATTCCTCAAATTTGCCAAGATCATCAAAAACAAGACAAGTCTGGAAAGTCTGAACCACCAAAGGCATAAGGAGACCTGACAATAAAATGTAATGTGGTATTCTGGATGGAAGCACGGAAAGGAAAAAAAAAAAGCATTTGGTAAAAACTAAGGAAATATAGACTTTAGTTTTAACAGTAGAAACTGAGTGTGGGTTACAGAGAAACTATGCACTATCTTTGTGATTTTTTTTGTGAAACTTATAAAAATAAGCCTTTTTAGAAAAAGCATCACCAATAAGCAGAAATTATTACCTATAATGAGAAAAAAATAGGAATGAACCCAGACATGCTATAGATGATAGAATTCATAGAAAAGCATATTAACCTGGTGTAAGTCTGCTCCAGGTGGTTCAAGAAGATAAACAGGAGCATGAGGAGGAAAGAAAAGAAAAAAAAAAAAAAAAGCCTAACTGGACTTGTTTGAAAGATACAATAGGAAATGAAAAATAAACTTAATAGAATTTATAGTAGACTGTACATGGCAGAAAAAGGTCAATAAATTAGAAGTCACAGCAATTTAAAAAATGGTAAAATGGGGGCAACTGGCTGGCTCAGTTGGGAAGAACCTGTGGCTCTTGATCTTGGGGTGGGAGTTGGAGCCCCACATTGGGTGTAGAGATTACTTACACTAAAAAAAAGTTTTAAAATGGGAAAATGAAGCATACAGAGAAAAAACCTTGAGAATTAAGAGAGCATCAGTGAACTGAAGGAAAATATCAAGCAGTCTACCTTACATGTAATTGCAGTTCAAGGAGATAGAGAAATGCAGAAAAAATTTTTGAAGAAATAACAGCCAAGAATTTTCCAAATTTGATAAATAGTATAAACCTACAGATCCAGAACTTCAAGAACCCCTAGCAGAATAAACTTAAAGCTGTGCCATGTAGGTTTTATTCTAGTTGTTGAAATTCAGTGAAAAATCTTAAAAGCAGCCATTTATGGCAGGAAAAAACCCAGAGGAATAAAGGACAGTGGACTTTTCCTCTGGAATTGTGTAAGTGAACACAATACAGAAACAAACATCTTTAAAGTATCCAAGAGAAAAAGGGTCTACCTAAACACTTTAGCTGCTGGCAATCTCTTTAAAAAATAGAAGTAAAATAAAGGCTATTTTAGATGAACAGAAGCTGAAAGAATTCATCACCAGCAGCCCTGAACTATACAAAATGTTAAAGGAAATTTCTTAGGCAAAAGAAAAATCATAGGAGATGAAAACCTGGATCTACACAAAGGAATAAAGTGTGCTAAGGATGGCACATATGTGGGTAAATGGATCATCTGCCTAAAGTAAATAAGAATGTACTGTAAGGTTTAAGAGTTCGTAAAGAAGAAACATCTCGCAATAGCACAGAGGATTGGGGGATGGAAGTGCACGGTCAGGGTTTCTCGTGCATAATGTCAAGTGGTGTGATATTACTTAGAGACTTTGATGAGTTCTCTACCACCCAAGCATACAAACTTATAATGCATTACCATTTATCCTTTTTATTTTATTAAGATGCTATTTATTTGAGAGCGAGCATGAGAGAGAGAAAGATCACAAGCAGGGGGAGGGATAGAGGGAGAAGCAGATTCCCACTGAGCAGGGAACTTGATGCTGGACTTGATCACAAGACCCTGGGATCATGACCTGAGCCAAAGCCAGATGCTTTATGTTCCAAATAGCAATTTGGAACATGGTGTGGCCCAACCAACAAATATTGTCCAACTGGACTGAGCCACCCAAGTGCCCCATTTCTCCTTTTTAACTGTTTACTAAAACTATCTAGTTGTACTGTTTACTAGTTAACTGTTTAATAAAACTAGAGTAAAACCTCTAGTTTGTCAGATATTTTCTTAAGGAAACTGAGAAAGTTCCTTCTTGGCCACTAAAATTGCTAAACGAACATATCCACAGTTTATCAATCATTTAACTCTTGTAATTATTAAACTGGCACTTTAAAATTGTGCTCGCTGGGTGTTATGCTATATGTTGGCAAATCAAACTCCAATAAAAAAAATATACAAAAAAAAACTGTGCTTGCTTCGGCAGCACATATACTAAATTTAAAATCCTAACCATAACTTTTAAACTTCAAAATTACTGTATTTTACTTTATGCCACTACAAACCCATACAATAAATATATTACATCCCATGTACCTGGGCTACATTTTCTGCAAACCCAACAAGCGTCTTTGCTCAAAAGTAAAAAATTATATCTTGATCGGAAGTGGGAAAGCAATAAAAATAAAGATTATTCATGCTCATACATAACAGTAAATCTGACTGTGCCTTCCCATTTTCTACTCTAGTATAACTCACATTATATATGGTGGCTTAATGATAGAGCATGCAGGCAAGGGGTATCTCCAATAAATTTTATTTTCTGTACAATCTTTGAGAAAGCCTTGGATTTTTTCTTCTTTTCTAAAGTGAAATCCTCAATAAAATGTCACTTTGAATCCCCTTGCAAATATATTCCATCCACATCCAGCTCATCCAGGCTGTTGCTTCCCCTCCTCAGTCCCATAAAAGTACCGGTTGAGCTTCAAGAACGGGAAGAGCTTTCTACAACATGCATGAAATATTTGCATTCTTGGCAGGTAAAACACCTTGTAGCCAAACTGTTACACGGTTTTCTTAAGACCTCCATTTTCCTCCTGATTTGAACTTTAAAATATGAAGAAATAAGAACGTGGCCTCACATGGCATTCTGGGGACATAGCCAGCATAATTAGCTTGGAGTGATGAGCTCAGTCTCAGGGGGACATTTCCACCAAGATGACACCGGAGCCTCCCCTGGTAGAGGCGGCACCCACAAAATGTTTAGTTTACACTAGCGATTTGGAACATGGTGTGGCCCAACCGACAAATATTGTCCAACTGGACCCATATTTATTAAATTTTTAGGAGGGTGTACCTATGACAGAGAGAGATTTACTAGAAAGTTCATGAAGCCTAAATCTCTGGGGTCTCGCATGAGCCTCTTCCAAGGGGTCTTAACAACGTGTTCACGTGGCAAAACATTCTCTTGTAAAATTTGCAAACGATGTCAGAACTCTAAATTGTTAGGAGAGTACCCTCTGCTTGCCTCCGCTGGGTCTGGTGGCATTGCAGGGACTGGTAATTTTACGATCAAAGGGGCCTTGAGTTAGAAACTCATTTGCTTTGATCAGGTATTGATGCAGGTCAAAGTCATTCCTGTGTGTCACGGAGATACTGCTAGCCCTCCTTCTGGAAACGGTGGCTTCCTGGGATGCTCCCACCACCTATTGGGCTCACTCCCCATCACACAGGTTCAAGGTGATCCAATCCTATTGCCCTATGAACATGCCCTTCAGGGAAAGTTCATTGACATGGATAAAGCCAAAAGCTGGTCTGTGGAAAATTCCCCCCAAATATCAAATATTCAAAATCTGAAGCAGAGGATGTGGATCTCATTGATAACTAATTAATACAGAAGTTTTCATCTGTCAAAAATATACTCAATAAACAGCATATATAATCATAAACACATCCTGGTTTTCTCTTTTTGCAGTAAATCACATAAAATTAAATGTTAAAATTCTTGGCTTGTAGGACACACACACAAGCATTACTTCAAACAGCAAATATAACTGAAGAGGAGGTGCATGATTTATGCATTCCCAGGTACACCTTAACTTAGCCAAGGCATCCTGTCCTCACAAAGTCTGACAGTTCCAGATAAAACAGCATGCAGAATTGCCACCAATACAGCAAAGTAGCCTGAAGAAACAAATGTCCCCCTGAAAAACTCCTACACGTATCCCATCAATAATTCACTAGTTGCAGCCTGAGAATAATTTAGTTACACTATTATAGGGTTTGATCAAACAGTGGCAATTTTTAAATGCATTTGAATTGCTCTTGTATTGGCCTTAAATTCAAATAAGTTCTCTATTTTCTACTGTTATTGATCATTCCAAAATGCAAATATACTGGAAAGTAAGGACTCTACTGGAAACTAAAAGAATAAATCGGCAGGGCCTTCCAAATGTTAGAAAGGGGGAAAAAATAAGTAAAAAACAAAAAACAACAACAACAAAAAAAAACCTCTCCTATTTAAGAATGGAATAAAAACTCTCGTGGTTGAAATGGTATACAGAATCATTTCAAAAAGGATCATAATAGTCAAGAAGACACTGATAATGAGAAGATTACAGAATCAAACACAAAACAATTTCCAAAAAGAAAACAATTTGTCAGCACAGCCTCCTTTTAATAAATGTGTTAACTTCCCTAAGTAGCACGAAGGCTCATCCTGGTCTGCTACACACTGTGCATGTGAGTTTTTCACCTGCAAAATCATGATCTCAATTCACAGAGAATCAAAATAAGAATTTGTTAAAATGCTTCTCAAACAGGTATCATAAAACAAGTTTAAATATGAAATTTCAAGATCTTGGCTAGTCTCTTCCACAACTGATGAATATACATATTGGGGTGGGGGGGATACCAATATTAAATATTTTTAACAAGACCCACATTACCTAACCCACATAAGTTTTCAGACGGAATTAAATATATTAAGAATTCTCAGAAACCAGGTGCCACAGAACCCAAGGAGGTTTTGTTTACTTGGATTACACATAAATTTACTATTTATATTCCCCATAAATTTAAATGTACTTTATCACTGCCTGGAAGAACTGACAAGAAAGAACATACAATATTATTTTGAAGTACTAAAAGGAGTAGTTGAGGGCATTAAATTGTTAAGTGAAAAAAGATTACCCAAAAAAAAACAAAAAAAAAAAAAAAAAAAAAAAAAGGATTACCCATCAGAGACAATAAAAACGACGCTCTCCAGAACTTCAGCAAATCATCAGACTAACGGCTAGATTTGATCCATTTTTACATGAGTGCTTAGAAAACTGTCATAATGAAAAAATGACATTGACTTATTTATTCAAAACACCTTATGAAAATTAATCAAAAGGAGGGAAAACCTGAGCAAAATGAAGTGAGAAATCAAAACCAGACATCAAGGAACCCTCTATGGCTTCGGATTCTGCAGTAGTGATTTGCTTTGGGGATGTCACTATGTGTGCTACTTTAAGATTAAAACAACAACAACAACAACAACAAAAACACACACACAAAAAAAAAACCCACAAAACCACTTAGTTACACAGGAAACCAATTTTTCACTTTTTTGCCAAAATTCATCTGAAATTAAGCCACACACAAGAATAATTCAAATGCAGTCTTGGCAATTCCACAGAATGAATGAAGTTCTGGGCTATTGTAACCTACGTGGCACATTTGCAATCGGTCAATGACAAGACAGATGACAAAGTTTCAAGCACGCTTTAGAAACATGAGTAAGCACTTAAAATACATTCTGGACGCAACTTCCTCCCTAAATCACATCAAGAAGAGCTCCTCCCAATTCCTGAAGTTGCTGACTACTTCAGGGTTTTGCAACAGCTATTCTTTCTTATATTAGATGTAGTGTTTTAAACATCCATGCCAAATTGGTTTTTAAGAGTCTAAGGATAGGGAAATGGCTTGTGCATCACAAAGCAGTGAGATCTTACAGCACATTTTACAACTCTTTTTTAAAATAGGTTCTATGCCCAAGGTGGCTCAAACTCATGACCCCAAGATCAAGACTTTCGTGCTCCACTAGTGGAACCAACCACCCTGCAGCACATTTTGAAGTACAATAACAATTCTGACTACTCTGAAATATATTTTCTATGACAAGAAAAACGTGAACATAAGGACATGAGGTTATTCAAAAAGTTAATAAGGATTGCACAAAAGGCCACACATTGTAGAATTCTGTTTATAGGAGTTGTTCAGAATAGGGAAATCCATGGAGATGAAAAGATTATGGTTGTCAGAGGCTGGAGAACAATGGGAGTGACTGCTGATGAGGATGGGGGGGTGGTCTTTGGGAAAGATAAAATGAAATTAGATAGTATGTCCTTAAAGCTGAGCATCACCACTAAAAAAACACTGGATTGTAAAAGACATACTTTATGATATGTGGATTATTTTTAAATATTTTAATGGTTTAAAAATTAAGAAAGGTCGACTATGCCATCTTAACTGTAATTTGGAAAAATCATTTTAGATTAGTTCACTAAATTAAAGTTTTCAGATTTGGACATATAGGAAGGATTTCAATCTACTAAATACAGAAGTGTAAAATTATCAGGCTATGAAACAAGTGATTAAAAAGGAGCGATGAATTTAATAGAAATTATTCTGACATCAGGAAGCAAATTGTAAGAGGAAAATTTTCATATCTCAGTAAAAGCAGTAATTAACTGGGAAGGATAAATTTCAAATAAAGCGAATAGGCTCTGGATTTCTGATAACCCAATTAATGAAGAGAAGTGGATCATATGGACATTGGGAAAATACTCAATATTCTGCTGAATTCTCATTAAAAATTATTTAAGGATAAATGAAACTCATAATTGCTACTATTATGAAGACCTTGATGACAAACTGTTTAATACTGAGTATTTATGACTGCCCTAGCCCATGAAAATATGGATTATGCAGGAAAGAAATCTGATGGAAATCACAGCAAACATGACAGCAAAAATCTAAAAAAAAAAAAAAAAAGTACCTGACATTACCAATAACGAGTTGCAGAACTACAATTGTCAAACACTGTAATGCTATCAATCAAAGACTGAATTACTTTACTTTTCCTTTAGATACTTACAAGTATGCCATTTTATGAATATACTGTATGTAACCCGTTCCCTCTTGTAGGATATTTGGAATATTTTCAGTCTTTTCCCTAGTATAAATAAGGATGCAATGTGTACCCTGGGTTCATAGATGGATACATTCCTAGAAGTACAATTGCTAAGTCAGACTATGCATTTGTAAGTTGGATTTAAAAAGATACACCTTCCACGCCCCAGCAAAAATCATGTCTACTCCCTACCCTGAGGAATACAGGGTGTCAAATATTTAGATGATTTTAAAATGGTATCTCCTTGTCATCTTTTAAGTATGCTGGTCTTTTAGAACAGCTTCAAGTTCACAGCAAAATTGAGCAGAAACCACAGAGTTCCCACACATGCACAGCCTTCCCTACTATTAACACCCTACGCCAGCACCCTACAGTTGCTACAACTGATGCACCTGCACTGATACGTCATTACCACCAGAGTCCGTGGTTTCCATTAGGACTCACTCTTGGCATTGTACCTTCTGTGGATTTGAACACACGTATGATGATGTGTTGCTACCGTTATAGCATCCTACAGAGCTGATTTACTGCCCTAAAAATCCTCTGCTCTGGCTCCTCATCCCTCCTTCCCCCTAAACTCTGGCAACCACTGATCCTCTTACGGCCTCCACAACTTTGCCTTTTCCAATTAGCTTTTTTTACTTAGTAACAGGAAGTTAAGGTTCCTCTAGGTCTTTACATGGCTTAGCAGCTCATTTCTTTTTAGTGCTGAATATTCCATAGCCTGGATAAACCGAAGCTTATTTATCCATTCACCTAATGAAGGGCGTCTTGGCTACATTCAAGTTTGGCAATTATAAACAAAACTACTATAAACAGCCACGTGCAGGTTTTTGTGAGGACGTAAGTTTTCAACTCCCTTGGGTAGGTACCAGGGAGCAGGATTGCTGGACTGTGCAAGAGCATGTTGGTTTTCCTAAGATACTGCCAAAATGTCTTTAAAAGTGGCTGTGCCACTTTGCCTTCCCACCAGCAATGAATGAGAATTCCTGTTGCCCCACATCCTCACCAGCATTTGGTATTATTGGAATTTTGGATTTTCATCATTCTAATGGTATGAAGTAACTTAATTTGCTTACTTCATTTGTCATTTTAATTTCAACTCCCTAATGATATACGATGTTGAGCATCTTTTCATGTGCTTATTCACCATCCGAGTGCTTCATAAGGAGTTTGGTCAGATCTCCTGCCTTTTTTTATGTGGAGGATATATTTTAATTTTATTTAAATTCAAATTGCCAACGTCTAACACCCCAGTGCTCATCTCATCACATGCCCTCTGTAATGCCCATCACCCAGTCACCTCATCCCCTACCCACCTCCCCCCATTCTGCAACCCTTTGCTTCTTTCCCCAGAGTTAGGAGTCTCTCATGGTTGGTCTTCCTAATTTTTCCCCCACTCAGTTTCCTTCCTTCCCTTATGGTTCTTTTCACTATTTCTTACATTCCATATATGAGTGACACCATAAGTCAATTGGAGAAAGACAATTATCATATTTCACTCCACACAATACCCTCCAGTTCCATCCACATTCATGTAAATGGTGGATATTCATCCTTTCTGATGGCTGAGTAGGATTTCATTGTCTATATACACCACGTCTCTATCCATTCATCTGTTGAAGGACATCATGGATCCTTCCACAGTTTTTCTGCCCATTTTTTAATTGGATTGTTCAGCTGCCAATTTTTGAATTCTTGTCATTTTAATCAACACTTCTCTAAGATTGAACTTTAAGATTGAGCATTCTTTGATGTTTAAAACCCATTTACATTTGCTTTTAGAAAATGTGAAATGTTTGAAACTGCTGCCTATTTTACTATTGTATAGTTGATCTTCTTAATTGTGGAATTCTTTACATATTAAAAAAACATTTTTAAGATGAACTAACATTTTCCTTCTGTCATTTTTACTTAGCTTCATTTTTTTCCTCCTTACACAGTCAACTTCATCTTCTATGGCTTCAACAGTTCAAGTCCTACTTCAAAAAATCTTCCCCACTCCAAGGTTATTTTTTTTAGAAGACTGTTTGACAGAGAACACAAGCAGGGGGAGCAGCAGGGAGAAGGAGAGGCTCTGAGCAAAGAGCCCGATGGGATGCTCCATCCCAGGACCCAGGGATCATGACCCAAGCCAAAGGCAGACCTTAACCAACTGAGCCATCCAGGTGTCCCTCCAAGGTTATTTTTAAATTTCCTATTTTTTTTCCTAGGGTTACTTTTTAAACACATCTTTGATCCTTCTGAAATTGGGTTTTTAAATATGGCTATTTCTCCCAACATGTATTGAACATGTTCACCCCTGATTTGAAATCTTTATCATATATGAATTATCTCTTTAATAACGGTCTATTTCTGCACTTTTGTTTGCTTCCTCGGCCTTTATGTCCATTCACATACCTATTACCAGGCAGATTTACTAATGCTTTCTATTCAGTTCTATTCACTTTTGTTTGGGTTTCATAATTTCTTTGCATGCCCCCACATACTTATTTTCTATACGTGAATTCTACAGTTATCTAGGCTGAAAAAAACTTCAGAAATTTTATAAAATGTTAAATTTATAGACTTAAGGAGAATTGACATCTTTATGAATTTTTCTAGGAAAAAAATATGCCTTTCCATTTTCAAATCTTCTATGGCTCTCCGACTTTCAAAACTGTCTTCACATAGATCTGCAGATTTTGTGAGATTTTTCCCTAGAATGTCATTAGGAAGTTCCCTTCCGGGATCCCTGGGTGGCACAGCGGTTTGGTGCCTGCCTTTGGCCCAGGGCGCGATCCTGGAGACCCGGGATCGAATCCCACGTCGGGCTCCCGGTGCATGGAGCCTGCTTCTCCCTCTGCCTATGTCTCTGCCTCTCTCTCTCTCTATGTGACTATCATAAATAAATAAAATTTAAAAAAAAAAAAAAAAAGGAAGTTCCCTTCCTACAGCATATTTTCTAATTAGTTATTGTCTATCTATACACCAAGGCTAATTGCTTCTTAGTAGTTCTACTTTTTTCATCATTTTCATTAGGACAGCTGATATCACTAGACTATGTGGAATATATACATAAAATAATAAGCAGACACTGTAAAGCAACCACCAGCTGAAGATCTAGAAGAGTACAAACACCAATGACTTTATTTGTGTGCTGTCCCCATCCTCTTCCTTAATCCCCCAGAGAGAACACGACCATTTATGTTCATTAGTCCTATAATTCATAAAAGTGGTTTAACATCGTATGTATGAATCCCTACTTACTGTTTAGTTTTGCTGGCATATTAACTTTATAGAAGGATATTGAACTGTATTAGCTTCTGAGACTTTTTTTTTAATTTTTATTTATTTATGATAGTCACACAGAGAGAGAGAGGCAGAGATACAGGCAGAGGGAGAAGCAGGCTCCATACACCGAGCCCGACGTGGGATTCGATCCTGGGTCTCCAGGATCGCGCCCTGAGCCAAAGGCAGGCGCCAAACCGCTGCGCCACCCAGGGATCCCACTTCTGAGACTTTTTCATGAAAGTTTTACATTACTGTCATTTATCAAGGTGTGAATAGCTTTTCATTCTGTATTATATTTATTTAAATTCAATTAATTAACAGTGTATTGATTTCAGAGGTAGGGTTTAATGATTCATCAGCCTTATATAAGTTACGTTATATTCCATCACGCAAATATGGCATAATTTCCTCAGCCTTTCTGACAATGGATACATGGTTTTTTCCAGGTTTTTGCTACTGTAAACAGTCCAGCTATGAATATTCTTGGTATCCTGGGTCTCCTGGTATCAATACACAAAGGCTTCTATGGATTTTAGACTTAGGAATAAAGTCTGCTTGTCTGTAGGTATGCAAACATTCACCCTTTATATAATGCCAGATTGTTTCCCAACCTGATTATGGATCAATAATCCTTATATATCTGGTAAGAGCATAAATAAGTATAATCTAGCCCACACACTTTCAAACTTAATTATCACCAATCCTGTAAATGCAAAATGGTATCTTACTGTGGTCTTTTTATTTCCTTGTTTACCAAAGAGATTAACTGCCTTCATGTGATTTTTATTTGCCAAAAATACTTTTTCTTCTGCCAAATGTTCATTTTTTTATACATTGCTTATTTTTCCTTTGGTTGTTTGTATCTAATTCGTTTATGGAAATTCACTATATATTCTGGAGACTAATCCTTTGATGTTGCAAATGTGGGATTTCTGCAAAATTTTGCTTCTTCACTTTATGATCTACATTTATGAAAAAAGTTATTTTCTTTTTTTTAAAAAATTTTTATTTATTTATGATAGTCACACAGAGAGAAAGAGAGAGAGGCAGAGACACAGGCAGAGGGAGAAGCAGGCTCCATGCACCAGGAGCCCGATGTGGGATTCAATCCCGGGTCTCCAGGATCGCGCCCTGGGCCAAAGGCAGGCGCCAAACCGCTGCGCCACCCAGGGATCCCAAAAAAAGTTATTTTCTACCCCAAGCTTAAAAATATTTTTTCCTATAAATTCTTCCAAATGTTTTAAAGCTTGTCTTTTACATTTGAACAATTTGGGACTGATTTTAACATACAAAGTGAGACAGCAATCAATTTCATAGGATTTCCCCCCATATTGATATAATTTCCCCAGCACCCTTTTGATTAGAAATAAATTTACAATTCTCAGTACAGCTACCTGTAAGTCTTTATACTTTTGAGTCTTTAGTAATGTTTTTCAATGAAGTTGTGTAAGTTTCTGCATATAGGACTCACATATTTTATTAAATGTATTCCAAGGTCTTTTGGATTTTATATAATGATATCTTAAAAGTTATGCTTCCTAACAATGTATAATTTGGCCATATAGAAATGTAGCAATTGATGTTTGCAGGTTGATCTAGTAGCCACCTTAGGAGACTCAGATAATAATTTGTCTTTAGTTTCCATAAGGTATGATATTATGCTATTTTGGCAGACAATTATACCATTTGCCAAAAATAAAAATAAATCACCCTGTATCAGCTCATGGAGATCATTCTTTAATGATCATTCTTTAAAAAAAAAAAAAAAAAGTTGCATAGCACTCTATTGTGTGGATGTATGGATGTATAATAGTTTACTCACCCAGACTTCTTTTTTTTTTCCAGACTTCTAATGTATGGAAAATTTCCTGAAATATTAAATTTCATGCAAAAAATAAATTTAGAGGTCTTCCCAAATCTAACAATTCTGAAAATTTACACAGTCCCCAAAACAAGTTGTAAGCAGTCTTTTCTAAGCTATTAATATTTTATAAAAGTTGCAGTGCAAATTGAAACCACAATGAAATACCACTACACAGCTGCCAAAAAAATCTAAAATTAAAGAGACAGAAAGTACTACACCAGGGGTTAGTGAAGAGGTGGAGCAATCAGAACTCTCATACACTGTTGGTGAGTGTGTCAACTGCAATGTCTAACCACATGAGATCACGTGCATACCCCCATGACCCAACAATCCCACTCTTAGTTATATACTCAACACAAAGGCATATACATGCTCACAAAAAGATGTGTACTAGAATGATCACAGTGTTTATTCACGTAGCCAAAATATAAAAACTATTCAAAAGCTCAACGGTAAAATAAATAAGTTGTAGTATATTCAGACAAAGGAATAGCAATGAGAGTGAAGGATTTGCTACCATGCACAACAATACAAATGAGTCTTATGATGTTGGGGGAAATAAGCCAGATCCAAAAAGTACAGACTGGGTGGCTCAGTAAAGCTTCCAACTCAGGTCATGATCTCGGGGTTGTGAGATAGAGCCCCCTTTAGGGCTCCCCACTCAGCAGGGAGTCTGCTTGAGATTCTCTCTCCCCCCTACCCCATTCCCACTCCCTCTCCCTCTAATTTTTTTTTTAAATCAGGCAAAACTAACACACACTGTTAGAAACCTGGGCAGTGGGATGGAGGTACATGTGGAAGGGACTGTAAGGAGAGCTTCTGGGGTGGTGGTCAAGTTCTGTTTCTTGACACCAGTTCTTGACGTACAGGTAGGTTTATTCTGTGAAAATTCAGTTAGCCATAACCTGAATTTCTGTGCCTATGGTGTACTTCAATTAAAAGTATGCTTTAAATCTCAGTTAAGTAGTGAAGTACAAAATCACCAAGTTCGATTAAATCTTAAGCACAAATGGAAGCCTTAGAATAGAAACCAGATGATGATCTTAGATTCAAAAGTGCTGATATTAACTCAAAATTATAGCCTTATAAAATCTAGCATTTGAGCTTTAAAAACTAATGTTTTTTATTCCATTCTAGGATATTCCAGTTTTTATTTTAGCATAAAAATATTTCAACATATATACTAATAAGTAAAACTGATGCTCCAGGAAGAAGGGCCATGGTTTCCTATAGTTTGAAAATCTACCACTATCAACTGTGCTCACTACTACCTGCATACAGAGAAGTATGCAAACCTTTACCCTGTTGGGGGCCCTCATTGGGTTTAAAATAAAATAAAACTGCAGTTATAGCAAAAATATTAAGCAAAAAGTCTAATAATTTTAAAGAACCTTAATAACTACAGTAATGGAAAGGCTAAATTATCTTTCTATTCTAGCCATAAAATTCCAAGATCACTTGTTACATAGAAGATGATACAATAGCATGCAGCCAGAAAAAAATAACAAATCACAGTTAATAAAAATGTTATTCTTTCTGGACTTCTGTGGGGTTTTTTTGAGTAGCTTTTTATGTTTTTAATTACTTGTGCTTTCTGTCATTTAAGTATACTCCTTCATAACCAATTTTACGTTCATAATTTCCATTCTTGTGCTCATTCTAGTAGCACATAGACTCTAATTTCTATTCTTTATCTTAAAGAGGGCTCCCCAAATTGCTTCAGAAAATCTAGGTCTGCTGCTGAATGGGATTCAAGTTCCTGGCAAGGCTGCAGTTTCTCACCATGCTGAATGCAGTTTGGAAAACAGAGCTGTGATGTAATAACCTACATGGCAATTAAGAACTAAGAAATAAGGGCACCTGGGTGGCTCAGTCAGTTAAGCATCTGCCTTCTGCTCAGGTCATGATCCTGGGGTGCTGGGTTGGAGCGCCACATTGGGCTCCCTGCTTGGTGGGGAGCCTAGTTCTTCCTCTCCCTCTACCCTTCCCCCCAGCTCATGCTCTTCTGATGTCTCTTTCAAATAAAAATCTTAAGAAAAAAAACTAAAACACAAAGTTAATTTAGGTGAGTCATTCATGTATTCATTCACCAAATAGTATTGTTTTCTAGTTTTATGGGCCTGTAACTGACATAACGTTGCTTAACTTCAGGTACATAATATGAATATATAGTTAACATTCATTATCTCTCATTATTGCAATTTTTCTTGTGATGAGAACTTTTAAGATCTACTCTCCTCGCAACTCCCAAATATACAACACAATAGTGTTAATTCTAGTCATTATGCTGTGCATTACATCTCTGGGACTTCTGACTGAAAGCTAGTACCTTTTGACCACTTTCATCCGTTTCCCCAACCCCCGTGCCTCTGGTCACCACCAATCTGTTCATTTTCTGTGAGTTCAGTCTTAGATTTCCCCTATATATGGGGTCATGTAGTAGTCGTCTTTCTCTGACTTATTTCACTTAGCATAATGCTGTCAAGGTCCATTAATGTCATCACAAATGGCGGGATTTCCTACTTTCTCATGGCTGAATATTCCATTGTGTGTATAAATATGGCACATTTTCTTCATCCACTCATCTGATCAAAGGACATTTATGCTGTTTCATGTCTTGGCTATTATAATGCTGTAGAACATGGGGTGCAGAGATTTCTTCCAGATAGTGATTTGGTACACTTCTGATACATACAACAGAATTGCTGGATCACATCATAACTTTTTTTTTAAGATTTTATTTTTAAGTATCTCAATCTCCAATGTGGGGCTTAAACACACAACCTTGAGATCAAGAGTCACATGCTCCACCAACAGAGCCAGCCAGGCACCCTGGGATTTTTATTTTTAATTTAAGGAATCTTCATACTACTTTCCACAGTTGCTACACCAGTTTACATTCTCACCAACTTTGCACAGGGTTCCTTATTCTCCACATGCTTGCCAATGGTTGTTCTCTCTTGTCTTCGATAACAGCCATTCAACAGGTCTGAGGTGCTAGCTCACTGTGGTTTGGATTTGCATTTCCCTGATGACTAATGACTTTGAGCACCTTTCCATGTACAGGCAGATCTCTCTCTATTGTGCTTTGCAGATATTGAGGGGTTGGAGGGGTGCTGCTATTTTTACAAATTGAAGGTTGTGGCAACCCTGCATGAAGCTCATCTATTGGTGCTATTTTTCCAAACAGCATTTGCTTATTTCATGTCTCCATAACACATTTCAGTAATGCTTACCATATTTAAAACTTTTTAGTTATTCATACATTTGTTATGGTAATCCACAATCTCTGGTATCACTACTGCAGTCGTTTTGGGGTACCACAACGCACACTCATATAAGACAGCAAACTTAGTTGAGGTTAACTTGATATTGTGCATGCTCTGAGTGCTCCACTGACTGGCTGTTCCTGTCACTCTCCTCCTTCTCCTTGGGCCTCCCTAACTCCCAGAGGCACAACAATATTGAAATTGGGCTAATTAATAACCTTAACAATGGCCTCTAAATGTTCAAGTAAAACGAAGAGTCATAGATCTTTCTCTAAAATCAAAAGCTAAAACTGTTTCAGCTTAGTGAGGAAGGCATGTTGAAAGCCAAGACTGGCACAAGAGGCCTAGCTTTCAGCCTAACAGCCCAAGTTGTGAATGCAAAGGTAAGGTTCTCGAAGGAAATCACAAGTGCTACTCCATTGAACACATGAAAAATAAGAAAACAAAAGAGCCTTATTGCTGATATGGAGAAAGTTTTAGTGGTAGACAGAAGATCAAACCAGCCACAGCATTCCCTTAAGCCAAAGCTAGAGCAAGGCCCTAATTCTCCAATGCTGTGAAGGCTGAGAAAGCTGCAGAAGTTTGAAGTTGGCAGAGGTTGGTTCAGTAGGTTTAAGAGAGAAGCTGTCTCCATTAACAAAGTACATGGTGAAGAAGTGCTGAGGTAGCTCTTGCTGCAAGCTGCAGCAAGTTATCTGAAGATCTATCTAGCTAAGATAATGAAGGTGGCTACACTAAACATTTTTAAGATTTTACTTATTTATTCATGAGAGACACAGAGAGGCAGAGACACAGGCAGAGGGAGAAGCAGGCTTCCTGCGGGGAGTCCAATGAAGGACTCGATCCCAGGACCCCGGGGTCACGCCCTGAGCCAAAGGCAGACACTCAATGCTGAGCCACCCAAGTGCCCCTAAATAAATTTTCAATGTAGACAAAGCAGCGTTTGATTGGAAGAAGATGACATCTAGGACTGTTATAGCTAGAGAGAAGTCAGTACCTGGCTTCAAAGAACAGGCTGATGCTCTTGTTAAGGGTTAATGCAGCTGGTGCTCTATAAATGGAACAAGGCCCGGATGCTAGCACATGTTTACAACATGATTACTGAATGTTTTAAGCCCACTATTGAGACCTGTTGCTCAAGAAAAAAAAAAGATTCCTTTCAAAACATCACTTCTTATTGACAATGCACTTGATCACCCAAGAGCTCTGATGGAGATGGACAAGATTAGTGTTTTCATGCCTGTGAACACAGCATCCATTCTGCAGCCCATGGACCAAGGAGTCATTTGACTTCCCAGTCTCCCTATTTGAGAAATAGATTTCATAAGGCTATAGCTGCCATACCTAGTGATTCTTTGGATGAATCTGGCCAACAAAAGTGGAAAATCTTATAGAAAGGCATCACCATTCCAGAGGACATTAAGAGCATTTGTGACTCATGGGAAGAGATCAAAATATCAACAACAGAAGTTTGGAAGGAGTTGATTCAAACCCTCTGGATGACATTGAGGGATTCAAGATCTACATGGAAGAAGTAACTACATATGTGGTGGGAATAACAAGAGAACTAGAATGAGAAGTAGAGCCTGGAGATGGGCTTGAACTGCTGCAATCTCATGACACAACTAGAACAGATGAGGACTTTCTTGTGATGGATGAGCAAAGACTGGTCTTTTTGAGATGGAATCTAATCGTGGTGAAGACTGTAAAGACTGCTGAAATGACAAAGAATTTTTAATATTACAGAAACTTAGTTCATAAGGCAGCAGCAGGGTTTGAGAGGACCAACCCCAATTTTGAAAGAAGTTCTACTGTGGGTGAAATGCTGTCAAATGGCATCACACACCATAGGGAATTTATTCGTAAAAAGAAGAAGAGTCAACCAATACAGTGAACTTCACATTTTAAGAAATTTCCATAATCACTCCAATTACAGCAACCACCACCCTAATTAGTCAACATCCAGAAACATTGAGGCAAGACCCTTCACCTTAAAAAGTTATGATTCACTTGAAAGTTCAGATGATGGCTTTTTGTTGTTGTTGTTGTTTGGGGTTTTTTTTTTAGCAATCATATTTTTCATTTAAAGTAAGTACATTGTTGGGGTTTTTTTAGACAGATTGCTATTGCAATTAATAGACTATGGTACAGTGCAAACATAACTTTTATGTGTATTGGAAATCCCCCAAATTATTTTGACTTGTTTTATTGTGTTATTTGTTCCATTGTGGTGGTCTGGACCTGAACCCACAATAGCTCTGAGGTATGTCTGTACCTACTGACCACTCATGTGTTTTCTTTGGGAAAATATCTATTCAGGTCCAATGCCTTTTTTAAAATATTTTTGTTGTTGTTATGCACTTCTATCAGCTCTTTTAATAATTTGCAAGTATTTTCTCCCATCCTCCAAGTTGCTTTTCATTTGTTTTCCTCTGCTATGCAAAAGCTTTATCCTTTGATATAGTCCCACTTGTTTATTTTTGCTTTTGGTATCAAATCCAAGTCATCATTGCCAAGATCAATGTTAAGGAGCTTAGGTTTTCTTTTTCAGTTTCGAGTTTTACATTCAAGTGATTCATTTTGAGTGGATTTTTATGTTTGATGTCCAATGGAGTCCAGTTTCATTCTTTTGTATGAGCTGTCCAGTTTTCCCAATACTATTGAAGGTACTATCCTATCCCCACTGTATACTCTTGGCTCCTTTGTTGTAACTAACCCTATAAGCATGGGTATATTTCTGAGCTCTTCCATTCTGTCATCAAATGGTATTAAAACTCTTTTAGGGGTCAGGAACTGTGCAAAGTTAGGAGGATACAATGGTGAGCAAACAGACATGGTCTCTGCCTTCATGAAGCTTAAAGTTCTATGGAGCAGTGAGCTAAGAATTGGATAATCCAGTTACAAACTATGACAAATGCAATGAAGGAAGATTACTCAGAAGATAATCAGAGTGAAACAGGAACTTTCAAAAAAGGAGCAAAATGTGGGGGCTGGGGTGGGGAGATGCCCTCTGGCAGAGTATCTACATCAGAACAAAAGGAGGTCTTTGGTGAAACATGAAAAGAGAAGCTCTGCCCACACATCCCAAAGCAGAAGAGACCTGGCACATTGGAAAGATGGTCTCAGCCCAGTTGGACTCCAGCACTGAGCTGACCTGGAAGGGGAAATTCAGGGAGACCCATGACAACATGCCTGCAGTGCCATCACTAACTGTACCCAAACTGCAACTAGCTGCCTTCCTGTGGCCCTCCCTCCACTCCTCCAGTCAGTTTTGTTCCTTCCACTAACTTGTAGAATTAGCCTTAATTCATCCAGGACCAGAATTCCACCCACCACTCCATCCTTATGAATAGCCAGACATCCCTGAGGCCTTCATCTGTCTGCCCCACCCTGCCACACTTCCTGCCTATGACTAGAGTCCTTCAGAGCCAAGTTCCTCTCAGCCCTTACCGAACACTCTGCAGGAGAGATGCTGTGGCCAGCCATGACCTGGCCTATGTTCATCCTCTCCCACTGGATCTACTTACTACACAACCTGTCCCACCTCTGAAAGATGCCCATTTCTTTAGTAACATATGGTAATGGGACATCTCTCAGCTTCTGGTCTCCTCCCTCCGAGCCAGGTTGCCAGCTGTTGCCCCCAGTTGCACTGATAAGCCTTCATATGGCCATTATGGACTTCTAATTTACTGTGGAAGAGGGCACTCAAGTCACATTTATTAAAAATCATGTATTAAATGGCAGCCAGACAGAGTAGGAGGCTGAGAAGGAAAGCACTGGGCTCTCGTTCAGGTAAATGGACTGCTGCAAGAACTTGAAGTTCTCTCTTTTATCTCCACAAATAGAGCCACATTCCCAGGTTAAGTTTGCCAGAAGCTCCACCTCCAAAAGTTAAAATCTCACTCCATCTTTTATATTTCTACTATCCAATGTCTGCACAGGTATTTCAAAAATCTTTCAGTAATCCCTGGGTGGCTCAGTGCTTTAGTGCCTGCCTTTGGCCCAGGGCGTGATCCTGGTCCTTGGATTGAGTCCCACGTCAGGCTCCCTGCATGGAGCCTGCTTCTCCCTCTGCCTGTGTCTCTGCCTCTCTGTGTGTGTCTTTCATGAATAAATAAAAATCTTTTAAAAAATAAATAAATCAAAAATCTTTCAATGAGTATTTATAAAGTGCTACAAACAAGACATTGTACTAGACAACTTCACTAGGTATGGCCTTTATTCTTCTTCGCCGTGAGCAGAGTCAGCCTTTCTGTCTTTCTCCCATGCTGCCCCAACAGCTCTGGGCTGTTGTCCTCCGCTTGGTAAGACTCTATCCCTGGCACTCTTACTTAGCTTTTCCATTGTTGTTCACCCCAGCCTCCTGGACAGGCCCTGGTCATCTCAAGTTCAGCAGGCTAGAAAAACAAACTTCTCTTCTCTTCCAGATCAAACCCCTCCAGCCTGGTTCTTGGAGGTCATTGGGTAGCTCATCCTCCTCAGACTCTCCCACATTTGAACTCTTGTATAACTCCCGTGGACTCTGTGCTGTTTCTTCCCCCCACATGCATGATCAGGTCTTATGGATTCCTGCTTCTTCCGCAGACACAGATGACTGTGTGACCTGAGCATCAAGTGATAAAATCTGCTTCATTTACTGCCATAAAATGTACTATGGCCCGATGCTTTCACCCTGGATGAGGCATATTCCCCAAAGGTCACTCTCCTCCCCCCCCCCAACTCTGTCTCTCTGCTTGGTCTTTTGCTTCTGCCCTATGCTCAGAAACCCATCCTCCTAGCTTCATACTCTTTCTGGAACTGAAGATCTCCTCAGGATAGAGCTCATAGAATTTGCTCACCAGCTTCTCAATTCAAAACCCTAACAAGCACCCCGATACCACCCTTTACCTTTCCATCTGTCAGAGAGGACCAGACATGGTTGGTAATCTTCTAATCAGAGAAATCATAAATTTGTTGGCATTGAATTATGTGCATCCCTAATATAGCTGAGGGGTAAGTAGGCACTCGTGTCAGAAGAAGAGTGGCAAACCTGAGACAGATTCCCCCTTTTGCACAGTATTGTGTGGTGTGCCACTCCCATCCCAGACAATGGTAACTTTCTTAGGGAACAACTTTGCCTTGACTGCAGGGTAGCCCTGACCAAAAGGAGGCACTTATAAATCCTCCTCACCCATTCCCTGGGCCAGAAAAGGCACTATAAAGGCAAGGTTATCCACACAGGCCATCCTCCTTCCACTTCAAGTTTCTGCCATGCTACAAAGAACAAAGTGTCAACCACTTGCAAACTTGACCTAAATGTTCTTATGTTGACTTGAAATTTTATGCTGTAAGTCCATGAAAAACCAATACTATGGTTTTAACCAAGAGAAACTATTAAAATGTAAAGTGATCATTTTAAAATGTTTGTCTTAATACCACCTAAAATGATGCTATATGCCAGATCTTAGGAGCTACCGATTTAATGGAAACCACCTGGCATGAAATTTTTCCTACTGCTAGAAATTCTGTCACTAAAATATAATTGGTCTTAAAAGCTTAAATTGAAACCATAACAAAAACAGTACAGAATACATGTGGTATAAATGTCATTTTATAGTAGAGTCAAACAGGTAAAACTAAACAATGTATATTTAGGGATATATTCACATATGGTAAATGATAAAGAAAAATCCAAGTAATGAAACACAAGATATCTTTGTTACAATAACAGCCTTCCTACTGAATTTCTTTACTAAAGTGAATCTGAAAACTTAAACATGAGCACATTTTTAACATTGTTTTCTTCCACACCACATTATGTTGAAATAAGCTACTTAACAGATTCCTACATTAGATACTAAGTATTTTCAGAGCAAAGGCTGCATTTTATGCTTTTTCTTCCCAGAACAAAATACAGAAAAATCAAGTAAAGAGCTAAGAGACCAGAAAAGCATCCATATTGCTCAGTGATGCTTGATTTATAAAAAAAAGGGGGACTCGCAGAATGGTGAGGAAAGGAGGTCATTTTAAGTAATCTCTACACCCAATGTGGAGCTTGAACTCACAAAATCAAGAGCACTCTACTGAGCCAGCCTATGTACCCCAGAAAGGATGTCATTTTAATATAACAGTGCTAAGTCAATTGACTAACCAGATGAAAAAAAAAATCTATACATTAAAAAAATTCAGATAGATATAAACATGAAAAAACTTCTAAAAGATAACAATATATTCATGACCTTAGATTAGGCCAAAGAAATTTATAAAGAATACTGAAAATATGGACTGCCTGGGTGGCTCAATGTTTTAGTGCTGCCTTCGGCCTAGGGTGCAATCCTGGAGACCTGGGATTGAGTCCCACATTGAGCTCCCTGCATGGAGGCTATTTCTCCCTCTGCCTGTGTCTTTGCCTCTCTCTTTCTGTCTCTCATGAATAATAAAAATCTTTTTTAAAAAAGAATACTGAAAACATTAACCATAAAGGAAAAGATTGATAAATTAGACTACATTAGAACTAATTATCAAAAGAAACCGTTGAGAACAAAAAAAGCGCTAAGAAAATCTAACCAACAGACTCCAATTTAGAATAGATTTAAGAATTCCCTCACATCAATAATTTAAAAAAGACCAACAACCCAAGAGAAAATGCAGCAAGAGACTCTTCCCCCGAAGAGAATATCCAAGTGGCTGATATTAAAATATATGAAAAGATGCTCAACCTCTTCAGGCATCATGGAAATTCAAATTCAATGAGCTACTACTACACACCTAACAGAATGATTAAATTAAAATGTATTTAAAGCTGACACAATAGTAAGTATCGGGAAGGATGGGATATAATTGTACATTCATGCACCAGCTGTGGACATATGAATGGACATAACCAGTGGAAAAAAAGTGAGCAGTTATCTCCTAAAGCCAACCCTAAACATATTCTACAAAACAACACTTTCACTCCCATGTACAAGCCAAAGGAAATATATACAGGTGCACCAAAAGAGATGCACAAGAAAGCTCACAGCAGTATTACTTACAAGAGACCCAGTTTGGAAACTGAATTTCTACTACCAGCAGAGTAATCATATTATGGAATATTAGTAAAATAGAACTTCTGCAACAATGAACACAAACTAATCATCGCTATGAGCAAGGGCATGAATGTGTTTCACATAGCTAATGCTGATGGAAAGAAGACAGACAAAAAAAGCTTCATTTATAAAATGCAAAAATGGGCAAAACTTATCTACGGTGTAAAAAGTCAGGATGGAAAATTTCTTTAGGAAAGAGGGGAAGGTAATATAAATGAGGCTTATGGGGGTGCTGGTAATGTTCCTTTTATATTAACTATGTAAAAATTCACTCAGTTGTACTTTTCTAATCTTAATTGTATGTTTCTTATACCTATATACACTTGCCTATATGTAGCTTATATACCAATTAAAAATTTCCTTTTAAAAATAGTTTGAGAATGAGGGACACCTGGGTGGCTCAGTGATTGGGTATCTGCCTTCAGCTCAGGGCATGATCTCAGAGTCCCGGGATTGAGTCCCACATCAGGCTCCCCCACAGGGAGGCTGTTTCTCCCTCTACCTGTGTGTCTGCCTCTCTCTCTCTGTCTCTCATGAATAAATAAAATCTCTTTAAAAAATAGTTTAAGAATGAAATAAAGACAGCGTACAAGATACAGAAACTTAGGAAGTTTGCCCCAGGAGACCATTACTAAACCAAATCCTAAAAGACCTATTTCAGGCAGGAAGAAAGTGACCCCACGTGATACAAGAAGAAATGAACAGGAAAAAAAAAAAGTGAATCTGTGGCTAAAACTAAAAAAATATTAAGTATGTAAAACAATAAAAGTAATTTCCCAAGAAATATACAAAAATGGTAAAATTAAAATATATCAAAACAACTTGAATGAATCTCAGGAGAATTAGACTGAATAAAAAGTCAATTTCAAAAGATTAGCTACTACATGGTTTCATTTATATAATGTTCTTGAAATGACAAAATTATAGAAATAAAGTAGAGGTTAGTGGCTGTCAGAGGTTAGGGAGAGAAGCAAGTGTCTGTAGCTAACAAAGGGCAAGACATAGGGTCTCTCTTATGGAACTCTTCTATATCTGGGGACTAGTAGCCCTATACATGACAGGAGAGCATAGAACAAAATACACCCCCATGTGCATGCACATAAAACTGGTAAAATCTGAATAAGATCAGTGCATTGCATTAATGTCAATTTCCTGGTTGTGATGTTAGCTTTTTTTAAAGCTTTTATTTCTTTATTCACAAGAAATACAGAGAGAGAGGCAGGGACATAGAAGGAAGAGAAACAGTCTCCATGCAGGGAGCCCAGTGATATTATAGTTTTGAAAGATGTTACCATTAGGAGAAACTGAGTAAAGAGTATATTTGCATATTTCTTATATCTGAATGTGGATCTACCATCATCTCAAAGAGATGAAAATGAAGAAATAAATGTGGATATACTATATAGAATAGCATAATTCAAGAAGAGTTAAAGCAATTAAAATATTCTAAAGTTCTTTAGACTTTAGAAGGTACGTAAACTTCAGACTTCCATAACTTAAATATACATGTTTAGTATGATAGCTGCTGACAGATTATAAACAAAGACTTCCAAATGACTAGAAACGACAAAATATCCCACCAGTCCAAAGAGGACATAAAAGCTGGGGTTTGTGGGGACAAGTAGAAAATAGGAAATAAAATGATTGAACACATATACATACATGTCAGACACACAACCATATAGGGAATCCAAAAGCATCAGGATGTATAATAAATGCAAAGTGACTAAATGATCTGGTTAGAAATTGTTAAATTGTTTCATCCAATCCCATGCAGTTTACAAGAGTCCTACTAAAATATGAAGATACAGAAGGGCTGAATATTAATATACATGTAACACACACATACACACAGAACATGACCGCAGTTACTATAGCTCTATCATACAGTTGAGAGCATACACAAATGAGGAAAGCATTTTAATAGAAATTCAATTTACAAAGATACACATTTTTAAATCATATGCCCCAAAATAGCCTCAAAACTGAAAGCAAAAGTTGACAAAATATAAGGAGATAAATACTCCACTATGATTGTGGACTTGTCTAACATCTCTCAGGCAAAAGAGAAAGTAAAAAAAAAAAAAAGGATATTATAGATTTTAACCAAATTATCAAAAAAAGACTCAATGGACATATATAGAACACAATACCTTAACTGCAGAAGCAGACTTCCCCTCAAGTAAATGAGAAACAATTTCAAAAAATTAGCCATATATGTAGGTGTTAAAGCAAGCAACAAATTTCAAAGAAGTGGGATACAGATCACAATCTCTAACAATAACATAATTAAGCCGAGAGTGAGAAACAAAGGATAAAAATGAGAAAATTCACATTTTAGAAACTGGGACACATAGTTCTGAATAACCCATAGATCAAAGATAAAATTACAAGGAAAATTCATCTTCATCAGTTCTACATATCAAAAGCTGTGAGGTACAGCTGAATCCATTCTTAAAGGCAAATTTATAGTCTTACTGTGTACTAGAGTAATACACTGAAAAATAAGATCAGTGAACAAAGCATCAGTCAATAAATTAGGAAAAACATAACAGAAATGAACAAGATACAAAGAAACATACAATAGAATCAATCAAGCTAAAACTCAGTTCTTCAAAAAGCATAATAAAATTCACAAGCCTTTACCAGGAGTTAGCAAAAGGGACAAAAGCCAAAAATTAACAGACAGCACAAAATGAGGATTGTATTATAGACCTGAAGACTTCGAAAAGATGATTTGCAATTACTAACTTTATGCCAATAGACTTTGAAGTATAGACCATAACAATTTTCTGGAAAAAAAAAAAAAACATCAAAACAGACTCAAAAAGTAGAAAAACTGAGACATCTTCTACCTATTAAACACACTGAATCAGTAGTCAAAATCTTCCCTTAAAATTTCTAGGCTCCTGTGGCTTTACCAAATGTTCCAGGAAATATACAAGTTAAAAAAAATTTTTTTTGAGGCACCTGGGTGGCAGTCAGTTAAGCGTTCAATTCTTGGTCATGATATCCAGGCACTGGGGTTGAGCTCTGAGTCAAGCTCTGCATTCAGCACAGAGTCTGCTTGAGATTCTCTCTCTCTCTCTGCCCCTCCCACTTGTGATCTCTCTCTAAAATAAACAATTCTTTAAAAAACTGAGACTCTCTTGGAGTACAAAAAAAATGCAGAAACACTCCCCAGTTCGTTTTTATGAGGTTAAAATAAAAATAAACTCAATACCAAAACCCAACAAGGCAGGGCGCCTGGATGGCTCAGTTGGTTAAGCATCTGCCTTTGGCTTGGGTCATGATCTCAGGGTCCTGGGATCAAGCCCCGCATAGGGCTCCCACTCAGTGGGGAGTCTGCTTCTCTCTCTCCCTCTGCCCCTCCACCTCCCCACTGCTAGTGCACATACACTCTCTCAAATCCTTAAAAAAAAAAAAAAAAAAAAAAAAAAGAAAGAAAAAAAAAGCAACTGCAAGAAAAGATATTTATACGGCAATGCTATTCAATGTGGATGAAAAGGTATTTTTAGAATGTGTTGACAATTTATGGTGCTGGCCAAGATGCAGTATTCATGTTGTAGCCAGTCATTCTCTCTGATTACAATAAAAAAAAACTCCGGATAAAATATAAACTGCAATGACTCGAGGACTCTGAGAAGTAAATGACAAGCAGATTGAGACAAAGTCAAAACTTGGAACACTGATCAATATTGCAGGATACATAGACCATATTTTGGGTCATAAAAGTAAACCCAGCAATGTGAAAGAATTGAAATTAAATCAAGTACAGAGAACAGAATTCTGATAACAGAATTAAGTCCAAAATCAACAAACATTTCTAGAACATTGCCAAGTGTGTGGAACTAATGTACTTCTAAATGATGTGTGGGGTCAAGAACACCTAGGAAATATTTTGAACAGATCAATTGATCTAAATTTGCGCCAAAGGGAAAATTCAAAGCACTAAGTTATGACATCAGAAAGATATCAGGTCAATCACCTAAGTATCTGCTTAAAGTAGAGAAAAGCAGAATAAACCCAAGTCAAGCAAAAGAGTAAATAAAGTAAAACCAGTATAATAGAGTAAAATCAATAAAATTTAAAATAAAAAAGTCAAAATCCAAAACTGATTCTTTGAAAATAAATAAATTGATAAAGCTCGAGGCCAACAGACCAAGTAAAAGGGAGAAACCCAAATCACTGATACCAGGAATAAGGATAGGGAGCACCATTCCAGACCCCTGCAGACCTTAGATTAAGAAAGGATTCTACTAAGATGACTTTTGTCTAGAAAGCCAACAAATTAAATAGATTGCCCCCTTGAAAGACAAATTACTGAAGGAAACCAGAATATATCGCCTCCAAATATGCCTCTTTCACATAAAAATTATTTTAAGCTGCAGGCAATTAAGCAGCAGCAAACACAGGAGAAGCTTTGTCCTCCCTCTCTTATGCCTAAAGGCAGGATGTAAATTCTTTTACTGGAAAAAGACTTCCCCACCCAGAGATGGCACAAGAGGAATCTGGTATATACATATATATGTATATATACAAACCTTCCCAGTTTGTTGCCCCTGGAAGCCTAAAATTGCTTACTTTCTCCTGTCATTTCTCTACCAACATACTGCCCTTGGCTGAAGAGGCTACATAAGCAGACCATTCTAAGCCACCAAGCTAAGTTACTTCTCACTATGTCCCCTGTGGGATGCACCCCCACCCACGTTAATTGTTTTTCACTTATTAATCAGTCTTTTTTGTTACAGAGCTCCAGCTGAAGTCATAAGATGGGTCAGGTAAAGTTTTGTGCCCCCTGTACATCAGCAAACTCAGTAGGATGTAGAAAGCTCAAAGTCTCCGGTTATCTCTTAAAGAAACTGAAAGGATACCTCCACTTTGGAAAACAAATTGGTGGTTTCTTATATAAAGTCAAACATACTGACAACGTGGTCCAGCAACCCTATTCCTCGAATAAAAACCTACGTTCAAAAGCCAGTATGTAAACATACATAGTGAATTCTTTTATGATGCACTAATAAGTGAAAATAATCCATTCCCCCAATGGTGAACAGATAAACTATGCTATATTCATACAATGAAATACTAAGTATAAATAAAAAGGAATGAACTGTTGATACAGACCACATGGATAAATCTCAAGTGCATTATGCTAATGACATTCTGGAAAAGGAATCACTAGGGGGATGTGGATCAGTGGTTGCCGAGGGCTAAGAGGGGGAAGAGTTACTACAAAGGGATAGCACAGGCATTTTTAGAGTGATGGACGGTTATGGGTCTTCACCGTGGCAGTGGTTACACCACTATTTATCAACATCACCAAAAAGAACGAGGTGTACTGTATGCAGATTTACAAAGTCTACAGATGGATCTGCAAACCAAAGCCAGCAGCAATATATTAAAAGGGTAAGTTTTGTTTATTCCAGGAATGTTTGATTTGAATACACGCACACAAAATTATAACCCATGAGCAGATTAAAAGAGAAAAAAATAATCTAAGATGCATAAAAAGTGTCTGATAACATTCAAAACTCATTGCATATTTTAGAAATAAGCAAATTAGGGGGTACCAGGGGTGCTCAATGAGGGTCTGCCTTTGGCTCAGGTCATGATCCCACTGGGATCACATCCCGCATCAGGCTCCCCACAGGGAGCCTGCTTCTCCCTCTGCCTGTGTCTCTGCCTCTCTGTGTCTCTCATGAATAAATAAAATCTTTTTTAAAAATAAACATATTATGAATGTAAGGGAATGTCTTTATTCTGATAAAGGAGATCTATTACAAGTAAAAAATGTTCTCAATATGAGATACGTAAAGTTTTCTCTGAAATTGGAAGGACAACAAAGATAACCACTGTCAGTACTTATGGTCAACATTTACTATAGGTCTGAGCACAATAAGGAAAATAAGAAAAAGCAAAAGAATTGGCAAGGGAGAAAAACAAACTTATTTACAGAAGGTTTGGTTACCTATATCGAAAATTCAAAAATATATATATGGAAGTAATGAACAAGTTAGCTAGTCATACACCCAACAATTAACATTACATTTTAACAAACTGAATAAGTTACAATAGCACTGAAAACGCAATGAATCTAGTAATCTATGAAATGTGTAGGCCCTTAATGGAGAAAATCATATTTTAGGATGTACTCAAGACATAAGACGTGGGAAGATAAATGAAGCTCAAGGATTGGAATATTCGATAAAGTTCTCCCCAGGATGAACTATTGATTTAATCCCAATGGAAAACCTAACAACATTTGTAGGAAATATAAATTCTTTTTTCTTTTCTTCTCCCCAAGTTTTTTTTTTTTATTGGAGCCCAATTTGCCAACATATAGCATAACACCCAGTGCTCATCCCATCAAGTGCCCCCCTCAATGCCCATCACCCAGTCACCCCCACCCCCCGCCCACCTCCCTTTCCACCACCCCTTGTTTGTTTCCCAAAGTTAGGAGTCTCTCATGTTCTGTCTCCCTCTCTGATAGGAAATATAAATTTTAGAATTGACTTACCAGTTAAGTACAAAAGGCTAAGAATAGCCAACCAAGATCAAGGGAGAGGAAGCAGACAGTCACAAATATTTTCCTATTAATGAAGTAACTAGATGGCCACCAAAATTAATATGTGGCAGCACAGAAGAACAATAGTAGGCAGACAGAAGTATCCCTCAAATCTGATTTAAAATAAACAGGGTTTTTTAAATACATCAACTACTTCAGGAGGTAGAAAAAATTAGGAAGTTTTTTGTTTTTGTTTTTGTTTTGTTTTGTTTTTAATCCAAGAAAACATTTTCAGGGGGAAAAAAGAGCCAAAAAAACAAAAAATCTTCCTAAATTTTTTTACTTAATAAATCTAGTGTATTGGGACACCTGGCTGGCTCAGTCAGTAGAGGGTGCAACTCTCCGGGTTGAGCCCCACATTGGATGTAGAGATTACTTAAAAATAAAATGATTTTAAAAAATTAAGATTTGAGATGGGGAAAAAGAGAGCATGCGCACACATAAGAGTAGGGAGTGGGAGCAGCTTCCCTGCTGAGCAGGGAGTCCAAGTTGGGGCTCAATCCCAGGACCAAAGACCAAGGATGCTGGGATCATGACCTGAGCCGAAGGCAGATACTTAACTGAGCCCCTCAGGTACCCCTAAAAAATTTTAATAAATAAATCTAGTGTATTGTGAGGAGGGAGCAACATATTCATCTGGATAATTTATGAAAATGGCCATAAGGAAGCATTAGGCCCAAAGTCACATCTAACTTTTACAACTGAGCTAATGCACCATCACAGTGCTGAAAGACACAGAGGCCAGAGATTTCAAGGTTCAGTCTGCATCTGAAATCCAGAAAAATAAAAAGCAAAATGTACAGGGGTGCTTGGGTGGCTCAGTCAGGTCATGATCTCAGGGTTGTAGGATCAAGCCCTGCATTGGGCTCTGTGCTCAGGGCTGAGTCGGCTTGGGATTCTTGCTCTCCCTCTGCACCTTCCTTGCTCACACACTTGCTCTAAGAAAATATTAAGGAAAAAAAAAAGGAAAAATATACAACCCAAATGATTAATGCTTTCTTCTCCTGCATCCTGAATCTTGTTTGCTCACAAAAGCCTCAAATTACTTTTTATGTTTGCCAGCACCCCTCGGCAATGAGATAAAACATAGGGAGTTGAAACAAATTTTTTTTGAACGTACAAAGTTTCACTAATTCTGTACCTTTGGATCAATAATGCAATAGTAACCTTGGAGATTTTTAAATAAACTTTCCAGATAAGAATGAAGATGCTGGGATCCCTGGGTGGCGCAGCGGTTTGGCGCCTGCCTTTGGCCCAGGGCGCGATCCTGGAGACCCGGGATCGAATCCCACATCGGGCTCCCAGTGCATGGAGCCTGCTTCTCCCTCTGCCTGAGTCTCTGCCTCTCTCTCTCTCTCTCTCTCTGTGACTATCATAAATAAATAAAAATTTAAAAAAAAAAAAAAAAAAAAAAAGAATGAAGATGCTAAATATTAGCTCAAATTTCCCCCCATAAAGTGGGAAAAGTTTTTACACAGATTTTCATGATTGTTATATAAAAAAGGTAAGGGCGGGCAGCCCCTGTGGCTCAGCGGTTTAGCGCCACATTCAGCCCAGGGCGGGATCCTGGTGTCCGGGGATCGAGTCCCACGTCGGGCTCCCTGCATGGAGCCTGCTTCTCCCTCTGCCTGTGTCTCTGTCTCTCTCTCTCTCTCTCTGTCTCTATGAATAAATAAAATCTTTTAAAAAAAAAAAAGGTAAGGGTAGTTAAACTATTTTTTTAAGATTTTATTTATTTTAAAGAGTGCACACACACACATGCAGAAGACTGGTGGGGTGGGGGACCGAGGGAGAAGGAAAGAATCTCAAGCAGACTACCTGCTGAGCACAGAGCCTCACTCAGGGTTCGATCCCACATCGAGGTCATGACCTGAGCCAAAACCAAGAGTGTGACGCTCAACCTACTGAGCCACCCAGGCACCCCAGGAGTTAAAATTCTTAACAGGCCAATAACCAGGGAGGAAATTGAAGCAGTCATCAAAAACCTCCCAAGACACAAGAGTCCAGGGCCAGATGGCTTCCCAGGGGAATTTTATCAAACGTTTAAAGAAGAAACCATACCTATTCTCCTAAAGTTGTTTGGAAAGACAGAAAGAGATGGAGTACTTCCAAATTCGTTCTATGAGGCCAGCATCACCTTAATTCCAAAACCAGACAAAGATCCCACCAAAAAGGAGAATTACAGACCAATATCCCTGATGAACATGGATGCAAAAATTCTCAACAAGATACTGGCCAATAGGATCCAACAATACATTAAGAAAATTATTCACCATGATCAAGTAGGATTTATCCCTGGGACACAAGGCTGGTTCAACACCTGTAAAACAATCAATGTGATTCATCATATCAGCAAGAGAAAAACCAAGAACCATATGATCCTCTCATTAGATGCAGAGAAAGCATTTGACAAAATACAGCATCCATTCCTGATCAAAACTCTTCAGAGTGTAGGGATAGAGGGAACATTCCTCAACATCTTAAAAGCCATCTACGAAAAGCCCACAGCAAATATCATTCTCAATGGGGAAGCACTGGGAGCCTTTCCCCTAAGATCAGGAACAAGACAGGGATGTCCACTCTCACCACTGCTATTCAACATAGTACTGGAAGTCCTAGCCTCAGCAATCAGACAACAAAAAGACATTAAAGGCATTCAAATTGGCAAAGAAGAAGTCAAACTCTCCCTCTTCGCCGATGACATGATACTCTACATAGAAAACCCAAAAGTCTCCACCCCAAGATTGCTAGAACTCATACAGCAATTCGGTAGCATGGCAGGATACAAAATCAATGCCCAGAAATCAGTGGCATTTCTATACACTAACAATGAGACTGAAGAAAGAGAAATTAAGGAGTCAATCCCATTTACAATTGCACCCAAAAGCATAAGATACCTAGGAATAAACCTAACCAAAGAGGTAAAGGATCTATACCCTCAAAACTATAGAACACTTCTGAAAGAAATTGAGGAAGACACAAAGAGATGGAAAAATATTCCATGCTCATGGATTGGCAGAATTAATATTGTGAAAATGTCAATGTTACCCAGGGCAATATACACATTTAATGCAATCCCTATCAAAATACCATGGACTTTCTTCAGAGAGTTAGAACAAATTATTTTAAGATTTGTGTGGAATCAGAAAAGACCCCAAATAGCCAAGGGAATTTTAAAAAAGAAAACCATATCTGGGGGCATCACAATGCCAGATTTCAGGTTGTACTACAAAGCTGTGATCATCAAGACAATGTGGTACTGGCACAAAAACAGACACATAGATCAATGGAACAGAATAGAGAACCCAGAAGTGGACCCTGAACTTTATGGTCAACTAATATTCGATAAAGGAGGAAAGACTATCCACTGGAAGAAAGACAGTCTCTTCAATAAATGGTGCTGGGAAAATTGGACATCCACATGCAGAAGAATGAAACTAGACCACTCTCTTGCACCAGACACAAAGATAAACTCAAAATGGATGAAAGATCTAAATGTGAGACAAGATTCCATCAAAATCCTAGAGGAGAACACAGGCAACACCCTTTTTTAACTTGGCCACAGTAACTTCTTGCAAGATACATCCACGAAGGCAAAAGAAACAAAAGCAAAAATGAACTATTGGGACTTCATCAAGATAAGAAGCTTTTGCACAGCAAAGGATACAGTCACCAAAACTCAAAGACAACCTACAGAATGGGAGAAGATATTTGCAAATGACGTATCAGATAAAGGGCTAGTTTCCAAGATCTATAAAGAACTTATTAAACTCAACACCAAAGAAACAAACAATCCAATCATGAAATGGGCAAAAGACATGAAGAGAAATCTCACAGAGGAAGACATAGACATGGCCAACATGCATATGAGAAAATGCTCTGCATCACTTGCCATCAGGGAAATACAAATCAAAACCACAATGAGATACCACCTCACACCAGTGAGAATGGGGCAAATTAACAAGGCAGGAAACCATAAATGTTGGAGAGGATGCGGAGAAAAGGGAACCCTCCTGCACTGTTGGTGGGAATGTGATCTGGTGCAGCCGCTCTGGAAAACTGTGTGGAGGTTCCTCAAAGAGTTAAAAATAGTCCTGCCCTATGACCCAGCAATTGCACTGTTGGGGATTTACCCCAAAGATACAGATGCAATGAAACGCCGGGACACCTGCACCCCGATGTTTACAGCAGCAATGTCCACAATAGCCAAACTGTGGAAGGAGCCTCGGTGTCCATCGAAAGATGATGGATAAAGAAGATGTGGTTTATGTATGCAATGGAATATTACTCAGCTATTAGAAATGACAAATACCCACCATTTGCTTCAACGTGGATGGAACTGGAGGGTATTATGCTGAGTGAAGTAAGTCAATCGGAGAAGGACAAACATTATATGTTCTCATTCATTTGGGGAATATAAATAATAGTGAAAGGGAATATAAGGGAAGGGAGAAGAAATGTGTGGGAAATATTAGAAAGAGAGACAGAACGTAAAGACTGCTAACTCTGGGAAACGAACTAGGGGTGGTAGAAGGGGAGGAGGGCGGGGAGTGGGAGTGAATGGGTGACGGGCACTGGGGGTTATTCTGTATGTTAGTAAATTGAATACCAATAAAAAATAAATTAAAAAAATAAAAAAAAACACTGTTATGTGCAAGAGGCAGCAGTTATTGCCTGCACCTGTATTCTTCCCCCATACTTTGAGACCTGGTCCAGTATCCTCTGAGCTGGAAGGAACCACCATTGACTGGAGGGGTTGCAAAAATCTAAACTCTAGTCATCATGAAAAGTCACAATAACTTAAAATTCCAGAAGCAGTACGAGCAGAAACAAAAAGGTCATACACCCGCTGTGTGGTGAAGCAAGGAACCGGGACCAGGCATTCCAGAAAGAATTAAATTACAAAAGTCAAGGAGATTTGGGAGCAGTTAAAGAGTCCATCAGAAAGAAGAAACTAGAAAATAGTCAAATTCAGTGGAAAATTTCATTTACAGGCTTATGGTCAACCTCAGAGCATTTTTCATCACACACACAGGGTAAGGATTTTGCAGCAGCTGTGGGCAGAAGGTGTACCCCAGGGTCACAGAAGGAGAAGGGAAGTGAACGTACAGAGCCCCAGCAGAATCAGACAACCTCCACTGGCAAAGGTCAGTGAGGGTCAGCTGGGTTTGCACAACCTTTGACCCACTTCATAGCCTTTGTGTTCCTCAAAGAACTGATCCCTTCTAAAATTTCACAGAGGAAGACACAGACCTGGCCAACAAGCACATGAGAACATACTCCGCATCACTGGCCATCAGGGAAATACAAATCAAAACCACAATGAGATACCACCTCACACCAGTGAGAATGGCTAAAATTAATAAGACAGAAAACAACAAATGTTGGAGAGAATGTGGAGAAAGGGAAACCCTCTTGCATTGTTGGTGGGAATGTGACCTGGTGCAGCCACTCTGGAAAACTGTGTGAAGGTTCCTCAAAGAGTTAAAAATAGAGCTGCCCTATGACCCAGCAATTGCACTGTTGGGGATTTACCCCAAAGATACAGATGCAATGAAACGCCGGGACACCTGCACCCCGATGTTTATAGCAGCAACGTCCACAATAGCCAAACTATGGAAAAAGCCTCGGTGTCCATCGACAGATGATGGATAAAGAAGCTGTGGTCTATGTATACGATGGAATATTCCTCAGCCATTAGAAACGACAAATACCCACCATTTGCTTCAACATGGATGGACCTGGAGGGTATTATGCTGAGTGAAATAAGTCAATCGGAAAAGGACAAACATTATATGGTCTCATTCATTTGGGGAAAATAAAAATTAGTGAAAGGGAATAAAGGGAAAGGAGAGAAAAGGAGTGAAAATATCAGAGAGGATGACAAAACAGGAGACACTCCTAACTCTGGGAAACGAACAAGGGGTAGTGGAAGGGGAAGTGGGCAGGGGTTTGGGGTGACTGGGTGATGGGCACTGAGGGGGGCACTTGGCAGGATGAGCACTGGGTATTATGCTAAATGTTGACAAATTGAACTCCAATAAAAAAATTAAAAAATAAAAATAAAATGTTATGGGTCAGGTCCAAAAGAATAGAGGCAACCACCATTAGCCTGAGGAGCTGGTGGTCCTTAATATTCCACCTGACTCTAAAGGAATGACACCTCCTTTCCTTCCTGAAGGTCTCCCAGGTCCTCACAGGAGATTCAGATGGGCCATTCTTACCTCCAGTGTTTCCTAGTATTCGTGTCTCTTTGACATCAAACAATTCCAGGCTAATGACATGAGAAGTTGGCTTTACTGAATATTCTCCTAGCTGACTGTAGCTGACTCCTAGTTCTCTCTAGGGAGCTAGGATTTCAATTTAGGTAACTCTCAGGACTTCTAGTTCATCTTGACACCTAGAAATTCCTTCCCTTTCCTATTGATTCACATTTCAATTAGACTTAACCAGTCCCAGCCACCTCTAGCTGGTCTCTGTTCAAACACCATACATGTGTTTCTTATGCTTTCAATTGTTATTTTTGAGATTCTTCACTGATAGTGAGCCTTCCAGCTATTGAGAGGGGAGTGAGGCAGGGCCGAAAGAGGCCACGATTCCCATTACACAAGCCCACGCCACATTTACCAGCTCTGAGACCTTGGCTGTAGGACTAGCCTCTCAGAGGCGGTTTCGTCATCTGTGCGCTAGGGATCGATTTACTATTACTGCAAGGCAGTTTTAAGGAATAGTGGAGGTGTACCTAAAGGATTTGGCATTTAGCAGGTGCTCAAACGGCAGGTGTTTACAAAGTCTTTATTGTGGCAAAGACTTTTTGCTGCTGCAAAATCCTTTAACAAGATTTACCATGTTAACTATTTTTATGTGTACAATTTACTGGCATTATGGACACACATTGTTGTACAACTATCAGTACCATCCATCTCCAGAACTTTAATCATCTTAAACTAAAATCCTATATTCACCCATGAAATAACTCCCCCTTTTCCATAAGCTGCAGGCAATCTCTAGTCTACTTTGTCTCTATCAATTTGACTGCTGCAGGTAAGCGGTGAACTCAATTTCTAGGCCCGAGCTGGAGGCACTCCAGTGCCAGGTGCCACATCAGCAAACCAAACTTTCCTGTTCCTGTAAATGCTCCAACTTGACCAGGAATGCCGTATATGCAGTCAGCCAAGCCTGAAATGCTGAGGCAACTCTGGGCTCTACTTATCTCTTCAATCCTGGATCATAAATCCTGGGCATAAATGAGGTTATGCCCTGTCTCTGCATTGCTCTTCTGATGTTCTATAGAACTCATTCTTGCCCCAAATCCTTCAGGAAAAGTGGTCCATCGCTTGTAAGACACTCTAGTCCCCCATCTGTAGCTTATTTTCTCTTAAAGGACAAGCATCACTACATTATCTTTGTCCTTTGACAGAATCATACAGTATTTGTCCTTTTGTGACTGGTGTATTTCACTTGGCACACGGTCTTCCAGGCTCATCTCTGTTGTAGCCGTGTCAGAATCCTTGCGTTTTCAAGGTTGAGTGGTATTCCATTGTATGTATAGACCATATTTTGTTCGTCTCTCTGTTCATCTATTAATGGACACCTGAGTGGTTTTCCTCTTTTGGCTATTATAATGCAAGGGGCAAGTTTCTTTTTAACTATAGATGTTTTTTGTACCAAGTATATACGTTAAGCAATCAAAATAGTCTGCCCAAGGCTCACAAATATCGTCTTCATGACCATATGTGAGGGAAATACAGACCGCTCCTACTTTCTATTGATAGAAATCCTATTTAAAACCTCTCATTAGGGATCCCTGGGTGGCGCAGCGGTTTGGCGCCTGCCTTTGGCCCAGGGCGCGATCCTGGAGACCCGGGATCGAATCCCACATCGGGCTCCCGGTGCATGGAGCCTGCTTCTCCCTCTGCCTATGTCTCTGCCTCTCTCTCTCTCTGTGACTATCATAAATAAATAAAAAAATTAAAAAAAAAACTCTCATTAGTTGATAAATTGAACACCAATAAAAAAATAAATTTATTTAAAAAAAATAAAAATAAAACCTCTCATTAGACTCCTAACTCTGGGAAACGAACTAGGGGTGGTGGAAGGGGAGGTGGGGGGGGTAACTGGGTGATGGGCACTGAGGGGGGCACTTGATGGGATGAGCACTGGGTGTTATTCTATATGTTGGCAAATTGGACACCAATAAAAAATAAATTTATGTAAGAAAAAAAATAAAACCTCTCATTACTTTTTCACACCCAGAAGACCAAAAACGGTTCAACTATGAAAAAAGAAACAAACTGCTAGTCAGTTATTACACACTGTGAAGTTAATACAGAGCAATCTAAAATTGGAAAGTGCCAACCACTTACAAATTATAGGAAAATATCTGTGCTTCAGTGGAAAAATTATGCATTGTTCACATCATCTGCTTTTGGGTTTTCCAGTCAAGCCTGGCACAGCCTAGGTCAAAGTTGAAGAGAACCAGTGGTAACAAATGATTCTGGTCTGTACGTAGGCAAATGAGCCTGTCCACCGGAAGGGCAGTTCTCCCCCCAAATAGCAAAGCCACCTATGCATCATTTTCAAGTTCACTATTCTTAAATGGATTCCTGGTAGAACTGGATCTACCAGTCTTTCCCAACCTTTCCCAGGGTTTTGCCAACCACTTCCAGCCTTCCTGGCTCCCTCTTGGGGAGGGCTGCAAGTTCATTGCCCGAAATTTTCTATTTCGACTCGAAGCCTCACCCAACCCAGGAGCTCAGAGACCACACTTCTGATCACAACCACCCTCTTCCCTTCGCAGGCAATCAAATCTTCAGGAAGTAAAAGTAAGGCCACAAAGAAATCTGAGACCCAGGCCTCAGATCACGGACCTTACATTGAAGCACTCTGCACCCAAATTAGTTGCTGGACCAGGGAGTGGAGGATGAGTAGAATCTCGGTTATTACAGCAGCCTTTTAAGGCTCAATCATACCTAAGTATTTAATTTTTCTTAGGGAGAATTTAATTTTTCTCCTTGGGGAAAAAGAATACGGTTTAAAAAAAAAAAAAAAACTGTCTTGGGTCTATGTTTCTTTATCCACAGCACTAGAAGTTTCCTCTAATCATGTGTCCTGCCCACCCATTTTCAGGTGTTCCATTTATTCAACTAGTACTTAAGGCCCTAAGTGCTGATGACACAGTGAATAGGCAGGTGTGGTTCCTATACTCCGGAGGTTTTCCACCTTGCTGAGGCAGAGGGTGGGGTATGGGCATTAACCACAGAACAAGAACAAGAGATTACGGAGATTTTTTTTTTAAGGCCTAAAAAGAAAAAAAAAAAAAAAAGATGTACAATGGAGCTTTGGAAAATGAGAAAAAGTCCTGTAAGTTTATATTGTTACATCACAAAAGAAAGAGGATTGTTACATATTCGGCGTTGGGGGGGTGGGGAGGAACACTGACCATAGGAAGTTGTTTTCCTGAGGGAAGAGTAGTGTCCCACACTATGATGGGTATGTAGGAAGTTTCAAAATACTAGTTTTAATGGTATTTTAAGTGTTGCTAGGAGTATCACATTTTTGTAAGTTAGTTCATTTTTATCTAAAATGAACTGAAACAGATGCCATTTGGAAGCAGCGGTGGCAAGGATCATGGCCAGAGGGAAAGCTTTGGCAGAAACACCCTGTCTCGTATTCGTGTGTAAACCATCCCACAGCTGACTAGCAAATGAAGCCTTGGGACAGTGTGCTTCCCACAAATATGCCTTCCTTCAGGTAGGCCTCCAAAGGACTCAAGTTAGGTAGGGGTCACGTAGAGCAAGGGACAATCAAAATGCGGGGAAATGATCAGAAAAGGATAGAGAAGCTCCAGTCTATCTTTAAAGTCAGATGTTGGGCATTTGTTAATTATCACCACTTCAGAATAGCAAGGGGACAGGAGTCACATGTTTTTAATAGGCTTCATTTTGTATCCTTGTCAGTAACCAAAGGATTTTTATCATTGGGCTCATTGTCAATAGATTTGTTTCCCATTTCCATGACATATTTTACTTAAGTTTTGTGGTTTCTTGGAAGGTTTGAAAATTCTGAACGTGTACCCTAACACTGGTTGGCACTGACGCTAAACACTATGTATTAAAAGAAGTTTTAGCTAACAGCTCAAGAGATTAACTGCATATTCCTCGGGTCAGAACTTGTACCAAACTTTTTTTTTTTTTTTTTTTTTTACCATTTCAAACCAACCAGGCAACACTGTAAACAAAAGAAACAAATTTTTAAAAAATTAGAAGCCTCCAATGTTTTCATGAAACTCATAGCTTTTCCTTTCCCCTGAAGTTTTAAGATCTCAAAAAGGTAAAGATGTTGGCAATGCTAATAAAAAAACCACAGGGAATGGAGGTGTAACCATCCCCAAGCTATGAGAAGGAAGCTGGTAGAAGGTTCTATATTTATGTTTCATTCTTCACTGGAAATGCACAAGGTTACAGTTTGTGGTGCAGCTGGTGGTCCTTAAATAGGACACAAATAAGTTTTAGCTCACTTGCAAATAATAAGGATTGGCTACCTCCAGGAGCCGGGATTGTCGCCCTTAATGGTAAGGGTCTACAGTAGGGGCCTGGGGCACAGAGGCAAGGCAAAGCCACATATTCTTTCTTGATCCCACCTTATATCCATCAAACATTTAAAAAAAGGGGAGGGGGGCAGGACAAGCACACCAATCATTCCAAACTCTTATCAATGATTGCAATTAGGATGTTTTTGTCCAAAACAAAGCAAGTATTTTGTTTTTATTTTTTTAAATATTTCACTAATCCATTCATGAGAGACAGAGAGAGAGAGAGAGGCAGGGACACAGGCCGAGAGAGAAGCAGGCTCCATGCAGGGAGCCCAACGTGGGACTCGATCCCAGGACTCCAGGATCTTGCCCCCGGCCAAAGGCAGGCACTAAACCACTGAGCCACCCAGGGATTCCCCCAAGTATTTTGTTTTTAAAGGAAAATTTGATGGATATATATATATATATATATATATATATATATATATATGGATAAAATGGATTCTACATAACATTTCTCTCCCACTATTGTAGAATGGATGCCTTTGGATATGTATATATCCCTTTACTACTCTATAGGGAGACCCCACTCTACGTAAGGTAGGAGGGGGGATGCAGCCAAACAATGTGGAATAAAATGGAAATAAGGACTTAGTCCTCACTCTGAAGGAGACGCTAAACATGGTGTGCAGATAAGGAATATTTAGTAATAATTAGCTCGTTCAAAGAAATTAGGGTTTTTTCAATTACTCAACAGTAAGAATCCAGTTTGATTACACGCTCGTTGGAGACCCTATGGAAGTTGTTCTCCCAAGTTATCACCACTGAAAGTGAGGATTAGCCAAACCCAACACTGCCCTTGGGCAATTCTACATCTAGGCATTTATTCTGCAAATATGCTTGCACAAAATGCAAAATATCCAACATATAAGATAATTTAACGCAACTTTGTTTATAATTGCTTGTAATCACAGCTGTACTAGTTTCCTACCGCTGTTGTAACCAATTCCCATAAACACAGCAGCTTAAAAACAACACAAATTCGTTATCTTGCAGTTCTGGAGGTCAGAAGTTCACAACTGGTCTTACCCAGCTAAAATCAAAGGCTTGTTCTTTCCAGAGGTTCTAGGGGAGAGTACATTTCTGAGCCTCTTCCAGCTTCTAGTCCTCCCACATTCCTTGGCTGTAACCTTCTACCACTAAAAGATCCTCTGTTCCTTGCTATGTAGGCCATGCCATAAGATGCTTGAGTGTGCCCATGACATGGCAATTGATAAGTAATCCAAAAAAGAGGGAAAGAGAGAGGGAGCAAGGGAGGGAGAAGGCGAGAGATCAAAGACCAGCCCAAGGCAGAAGCCCCAGGCTTTTATAATCTAATCTTGGAAGTGACATATCACTCCTGCCATATGTCACTGGTCACACAGACCAACCTTAGCACAATGAGGCGGGGTACAGGTACAGAACACCAGGGTACAGGTGAGAACACCAGGAGGCGGAGGGCTCACGGGGAGCCACCCTGGAAGCAGGCTATCAGGCTACTGCAGGTACAGAGCTGTGGAGGGCAGGGCTCTGGTGAGCAAACATGAGGAAGGGAATAAACATGAATGGCTACAGTAAATGTGGATGGCAAGGAGGAAACAGGCCTAGTTAAGTACACACTGGGAAGCAGAAAAAACAAAAATACGGAGAGTAGGGTTTGCCCCGATTACCAGGCCCCTGACTGGCCATTCTTGTCATGCTCACATCTGTGTTCCAGTCCTAAGCTGAAAAATATCCTCTCTCATCACACTGGAAAATTCTTTCATACGTGTTAGCTTCTCTCTTCTACTAGAAGGAGATTCCTTAGAGAAGAGGAGCAAGTCTTTCATGTTCATACCCCTGCCACCCTCTGCTTGTAAAAGCAAGCTTGACGCTGTGGCTTACGTGATGCAAACTGACTCCTGTAGCACCGGTCCTGACAGCCTTGAGAAACTAGTCTTTTTCTTCTTAACAGATTCCTCAACGCTTAATTACATTTCATTCCAGAATATTCGTCTTTTCTTTTTCAGTGGCAGCAGTGACATTGTATCAAAATACAGGACTGACATCACGTGCCTCCTGACAAGATGCAACAGAGAGACACGGCATCATCTGTGTAATATTACATTCCTTGTAAAAATATTCGACTTAAAACATCATGAGGCAACAATCAGACAAGCCCAGCATGGAACCTTCTGTAAGCCAGCTGGCCTGGCCACTTCAGAAATATCAGTGTCATGAAAGAAAAACAGCAACAAAAAATACAGAGACTATTCTACATTAAAGAAAGCCGAGGGACTATGACAATTCAATGCCATGTGTAATCCTGAAGAGGGTCCCAATCATTTAAAAAGAAAAAACCACAAAGGACATTATTAAGACAATCGGGAAAACACAAAAAGGGACTACATATTAGATAACATTACTATATCAGTGTTAAATTTTGAGATGTATTAGTATTGTGGTTACAGAAGAAAATGTCCTTGTTCTTAGAGGAGAAACATGCCGAAGTATCTAGGACTGAAGTGTCACTGTGTGTGCAACTTTCAAATGGTTCAGAAAAAAAAGTGCATGTGTACATTTGTGTGTGTGTGTATATGTGTCTGGACAGAGGAGAGAAAGACAGAAACCAAGTGTGGTAAAATGTAAACAATCAAATCTATGTGAGGGGTATGGAAGTGTTCATTGTATGACTTTGAACTATTCTATAGCCCTGAAAAAAAATTTTTAAGATTTATTTGAGAGAGAGAGATTGCAAGAGAGAACACAAGTAGAAGGTAGGGAGAGGAGAGGCAGACTCCCCATTGAGCAGGGTTTGCTCAATCCCAGGACCTGAGATCATGATCTGAGTGGAAAGCAGATGCTTAACCAACTGAGTCACCCAGGCACCCCTGAAAATTTTCAAAATAAAAAGTATATATATATATATATATATATATATATATATATATATATATCGTTTCTGTATATATTTCTGTTCCACATATACATTTAGAAAGCATAAACATAAGGCAAGCTGCATATTTATGGAGCTATGGAGCTATTGTGCCCAAGGGGGCTATGTCCAATTTTGAACAGAACTGTTAATTCCTTTAAAGATCTGAAAAGCCCACCTCACAATCCACAGTGGGGATGAACTGACCCTGAAATATCCTATCATCACAAGTAGCTGAGCCACAGAAGACAGGATGTAGATCTTTTCATTTCTTATCCTACCGGTGATGATGCACAATCTTTTGTGAAGCAGAAACGATCCAATGTTCAAAGTCCAAAGTTCATTTGAGTCATGCAGTTACTGAACTAAGCCATTCTCAGCTTCATTCCTGAAATAAAACTAGGAAATTTTGTCCTGAACTTTGTTATATTTGGTCCTCGATGGTGAAAGCAGCAGAGGTGGCCTGTGATGCCGGCAGCACACTGTATCAAGAGTGATGTAACAGACATTTCCCACGCTGCCAGGCTGTGATGCCACAGCTCCGATTCCACTATCAGCCCCATCCTCAGAATTCTATTGTACATCGAACCACAAGTTATTCTCCCTTTACAGACTACAAAGTGGGAATTCTGTAGCTACTTGGTGTCTCTTAGAACTCCTTGTGCTGGCTAAATTGTTCATATTAACCCATATAAAAGATTTCTTAAAGAGGCACCTGTGTGGCTCAGTTGTTTAAGTGTCTGACTCTTGATTTTCACTCAGGTCATGATCTCAGGGTCATGTGATCATCAAGCTCTGTGCTCAGCATGGAGTCTGCTTAAGATTCTCTCTCTCCCCTTCCCTTAGCCCCTTCCCCACCCACCCACCCCTACTTGTGCACATGCTCACTTGCTAAATAAATAAATAAATAAATATCTTTAGTATTTTTTTTAATTTATTTATTCAGAGAGAGAGAGAGACTGAGAGGCAGAGACACAGGCAGAGGGAGAAGCAGGCTCCATGCAGGGAGCCCGACGCGGGACTCGATCTTGGGTCTCCAGGATCAGACCCCGGGCTGCAGGCGGCGCTAAACCGCTGCGCCACCGGGGGTGCCCAATAAATAAAGATCTTTAAAAAAAGTTTTCTTAAAGATCAGTTTGTGATCCTCATCTGGAGGACAAGAAAGCAGGTTCAGGTACATGGAATTTCCTACAGAACACTGTCATGATTATTTTACTCTGAGAAACGGGAAGGAGTCCCATGAATAAATCTAGGTTTAGCTATTGAGTATGCTTAGGTTTGGAATGCTCCAAATAAAAGAATAGGAAGTGCCTTTACATTGATCAACAAGACCTGGCTGCAGTAATACTTTGATTTTTAGCAGTACTCAGCTCTGTCGCTGTAAGCAAGATAAAGTGGTTGAGTCATAAAAAGTAGGTCCCTGCTTCTCTGAATGGATCTTAGAGCTAACTCAATGAAAAGTGACAACTTTGGAGGAGATGGATCAATGGAGGAACAGCCTTCCCTCTAACAGACCAGAGAGACAAGTAGAAGAACCTCTGAACACAGTATGGAACTGTTTAGTTTTACACGATCACTTTGTTTGGCAAAGGTCTGACATTTCTCCTGATCTTTTCAGCTTTTTCTGCACATGTCCTATCATGGACATCCCTCCCCTCCATCTTTCCACCATGGATGGGATGGGCATCCGACAGAGCTGCTTTAATAAGAATCCTTGTCCTGAATTTTAGAATTGGAATCAAGAAAGAAATAGGGAGGTGGGTGGGTGGATGGGGTAACTGCAGGACAGACAATGAGGAGGGCACTTGATGGGATGAGAACTGGATGTTATACTATATGTTGGCAAATTGAATGTAAATTTTTAAAATGTAAAAAAAAAGGGGGGGGGAATCAAGAAAGAAAATTCAGTGTCTCCTCTAGTAGTTGGGACTGATGACTTGTAGTTGGGAGCTGGTGCACTTATGGGCACAGTACAGAAAGCCAGTCAACATGGAGAGAAAAGAGCATCGCCATCTGAGTAACATATCTGACCAGATTCAAGGGGGCTGGAGTAACGCCTCTAGCTAAGTTGTGGATTATCCTGAACACATTCTAAACCAAACTGACAAAATATTAAAAGACAGCAGGCTATTTTCCCTTGGAGAAATGATTCCTTTAGTTATCTTTGGTCTCATTTTATGTTTGACATAATTTTTTCAACCATCAAAAGTGCTTACTAAGCAATGTACATAAAATAGTTATAAAAGTTTCTTTTAATCTTCAAGGAATACAAAAATATCTACTGAAGTTTCAGATTATCTTTATTAACTAGGAGTTATGCAATTTGATCAAAAACTGTAAGATGTGGATATCATGTATAAAATTTATTCATTTGTTTACTTACTAACTACATATGGAATTGTTAAAACATAGGCAAATGCTGTTGTATTAATAAATTAAATTTTAATATATATTATCAGATGTCTTAAAAAACAGAATGGTATGAAAAAATTATTGAAAGCCCTGTTCATGGGGGATCCCTGGGTGGGTCAGTGGTTTGGCGCCTGCCTTTGGCCCAGAGCATGATCCTGGAGTCCTGGGATGGAGTCCTGCATCGGGCTCCCTGCATGGAGCCTGCTTCTCCCTCTGCCTGTGTCTCTGCCTCTCTCTCTCTGTGTCTTTCATGAATAAATGAATAAAATCTTAGAAAGAAAGAAAGAAAGAAAGAAAGAAAGAAAGAAAGAAAGAAAGAAAGAAAGAAAGAAAGAAAGAAGAGAAAGAAAGAAAGAAAGAAAGAAAGAAAGAAAGAAAGAAAGAAAGAAAGAAAGAAAGAAAGCCCTGTTCGTTCTTTTGAATTAAGTGTCTTTAAGGGTCTTCTGTTGAAATGTTAATTATCAATTTCTGCTTCCAGAAATTAATATCATGCTAATACTCCACAAAAACAATAAAAAAAAAAGGGAGAAGTTGAGTAATATACCAAAAACCAGAGTACAACAACCGTAGACAAGATTGCTGGGTCACAGAGGACAAACAGAAAGCAGAATCAGAGAGCTCTTTACAGTACAATGAGGGGTGCTGGGTGGCTCAGTCGGTCAAGAATCCGCCTTTGGCTTGGGTCATGAACCCAGGTTCCTGGGATGGAGTCCCGCATCCAACTCCCTGCTCAGTGGGGAGTCGCCTTCACCCTCTCCCTTTGCCCCTCCCCCCTTCTCATGCCCTCTCAAATCAATAAATAAAATCTTGAAAAAAAAATAATAGTCACACTGAGCTGGGAGACAAACATAGTTGGTGGAAGCCCACCCAAACCACCAGGGCTTAAGGGCCAAGATCCTAGAGCAAAGGGAGCACGGACATTGAGCCCAATGAGAAATGTGCTGATCACAGATGAGCAGAGGTCTTGGCAGTGCCATGGTGCTAGGGATCAAAATGAAATATAAGTTCTGCTGAAAGGGAGGGGTGGGGTGCCTGGGTGCCTCATTCGGTTAAGCATTGGACTTGTATTTCGGCTAGGGTCATGATTTCAGGGTTGTGGGATCAAGCTCCTCACTCAGCGTGGTGTCTGCTTGAGACTCCCTCCCCCTCTCACTCTCCCTGCCCTGCTCACCCCCAAACTGCTAGTGCTCTCTGTCAAAAAAAAAGGGGGGGGAGGGAGGGGGGGAGGGGGGAGGGGGGGAGAGAGGGAGGGCGGGGCACTAGTAAAGAACCTGAGTTTTCAGCTAAGCTTCCTGAAATAGCTACATCCTATGAATAAAGGCAAACTGAAAATGGACCACTCTCAGCTAAATGAAGGTTATTTGTTTCTAGCTAACACCAACCAAAAGTAAATAAAATCCTCTATGGATAATATCAAAACCTCTATGATTTTCACAAAGAATGTCAAGCATTCAATAAAAAATTACCAGGAATGCCAGGATCTGTGACCAAATGACTGAAAAACAGAAGAGAGTGATTCAGGTATTGGAATGATCAGACATGAACTTTAAAGTAACCAGAAATATTCTGAGACTTGGGCTTTGAGATAATTAATAGTCATCTGTCTTTTGACCTGGGTGCTCGTTATGGGTGTGTTTACTTTGAGATAATTCATCAACCTGTATATTTAAGACTGTGTACTCTCTTGGGCATATATCCTACTTTGATACAACTCTACAAAAAAAAAAAAAAAGACTTGTGAAATGTAGTTAAATCTTGGCTTAGAAGGAAATTCATAGTCTTAAATGCACATATTTGAAAAAGTAGGTTGAAAAACATGATGCTAGTGTCTATCTCAAAGATTCTTTAAAGAAAGAACAAAATTTAAAAGATGGAAACAATGAGGATAAATGCAGAAATCAATGAAATAAAAAAATGCATAATGAGAAAAATATAAAAATCTAAAAACTGGTTTCTGAATGATATCATTGATAATTGCTATAGTTAATTCTCACCTCCTGCTATTCACACCCTTGTAGAACCCTCTCTCAGGCTCACTCATAGTCAATAGGGCTGGCCTGTGTTAAGGCAAATAACAAGAGTGTGACATCCAAGGACGGATTATAAAAGACACTGCAGCTTCTACCTTCCTTTCTCTGAGATCATTCACTCTGGCTAAAACCAACTACCAAGCTGTAAGCACACTCACACAACCCTACAGAGAAATTAATGTGCTAAGTTACTGAGGTCTCCTACCAACAGTCAGTACCAACCTGCCCCCATTTTGAGTGTGCCATCTTGAAATCAGATCCTCCAGCCTCGGTCAAGCCTTTACAGACCTGAAGCCCTGGCCAACATGTTGACTAGAACCCAACACAAAACCACTCAGCTAAAGCATTCCCAAAATCTTGACCCACAGAAACTATATGAGGTAATCTATTTGTTTTCTATTGCTGTATAACAAATTACCACAAACACATATTGTATCACTCATTGTGGCTTTGCTTTCCTGATTAAACCCTAATTGATACAAATATTAATATAGAAGCAGATGCAGAGAACAGAACTTATAGGATGAGTCTCTGAATTGGTACTGGGCTATCTGGAATTGTTTCTCCAATCTGATTAGAGACAGTACTGACCCCCAGTGGTAAAGGACACTGCTAGTCCATTGCTTTACTGTGGCAAAAACGTACTTAAAATATAAACTAGGTACCTATCATCAAGTAGTATAACAGGGTTAGTTGGTTTCTTCTAAGTGCTCTAGAGAGCCTCAGGAAAGAAAACAATGATGAGCTCATGGCTTTCCACCTCCACCCCCAGCTTTATTGAGATATAACTGACACAAAACATTGTATAGATTTAAGGTATACAACCTGATGATTTGATACACTCATGCATTGCAAAATGATTACAGTAGGTTGGTTAACACCTCTATCGATTCACAAAAGTAACTTTTTTTTTTTTTTTACCAGTATGGTTAGAACATTTAAGGTCTATTCCCATAGCAACTTTCAAATATTGTTAACTGTAGTGATCATGCATAACAGATCCCCAGAACTTACTCATCTTTACCCTCTGACTGGTTTCCCCATTTCCCTCAACTCCCAGCCCCTGGCAACCACCCACCATTCCACTTACTGTTTCTATAAGTTCCAGTTGTCCAGATTCCACGTATGAGAGAGATCATAATCATACAGTGTTTGTCTTTCTCTGTTTGCCTTACTTCACTTAGCATAATGCCCTCGAGCATACCTCTGTGTTGCCACAAAGGGTAAGATTTCCTTCTTTCTCATGGTTGAATAATATTCCATTATACCTCTGTCTATACATCTTGGCTATCATGAATAATGCTGCAATGAGGGAATGCAGATTATCTCTTCAAGGTCCTGATTTCATTTCCTTTATACCCCAAAATGAGATTGATATATCATATGGTAGTTTTAATTTTTTTGAGAAACCTCCGTACTGTTTTCTATAGCAGCCGTATTAATTTACATTCCCACTGACAATGCACCAGGATTTCCTTTCCTCCACATCCCTGCCAATGCTTGCTCTTATCTTTTTAATAAAAGCCATTCTAACAGGTCTGAGATGTTCTTCATTGTGGTTTTGATCTGCATTTCCCTGATGAGTAATGATATTGAGCATCTTTTTGTGTCCCTTTGGCCATTCGTACAGGTTTCCCCAGCTATCTGGAAGTAGAACATCCTTAAGAAAACTATCACAAGCTGAAGTGGTGTAGAGAAGCAGCAATTACCCATTAATTTACATGGAAAACTGTTTTTAGCATTCTCAGATCCAAAAAACAACCTCTCTTGGGCTTTTCTGGTACCTTAGGACACATCCTGCTAACAGATAAACAAAATAAATCAAGACGAGGCACAGGTGCTTACAGCCCGCTCAGAGCTCTGGTGGCTGGATGCAAAGATGCGGAGTGTGGTTCCCAGGAAGGCACTTGACAGCGCTACTCTTCCCACTTGCGGTGCATGCTGCCCCTGTAAGGGCTCTCTGCAAAATCTTGATGAATGCTATTTTTTTTTAAGATTTTATTTCATTTATTAGAGAGAGAACGCAGTGGGAGGAGTAGAGGAACAAGCAGACTCCGTGCAGTGCATGGAGCCCAACAAAGGGTTTGATCTCAAGATCCAGAGATCATGACTTGGAGCTGAAACCATGAGTCGGAGGCTTAACTGACTGAGCCACCGAGGCACCCCAACTCTATTTTTGATTAGAAAAAACAGGTACCTATGTAGGTCTGCCATCAAAGCCAAGTAGGGTAAACTTTTGAAAAGCAAAGCATATCTGTGACTTCTTTGGGAAAATGTCTATATAGGTCCTCTACTCATTTTCAATTGGATTATTACTATTATTGCTATTGAGTAATATTGAATTCCTTATATATTTTGGATATTAACCCCTTATCAGATAGATGGCTTGTAAATATTTTCTCTCATCTGAGATTGCCTTTTTATTTTGTTGTTTCTTTCACTGTACAGAAGCTTTTTGGCTTGATGTAGCCCCACTTGTTGATGTTGTGTTTGTTATTTGTGTTTTTAGTGTCATCTCAAAGAAATCATGGCCAAGACCAGTGTCAAGGAGGTTTTACCCTATGTTTTTCTTCCAGGAGTTTTAAAATTTCAGATCTTATGTTTAAACTCTTAATCCATTTCAAGTTAACTTTCTTTTTTAAGACTCTATTTGTCCACCTTAGAGAGAGAAAGAGAGACAGAGTGTGAGAGAGAGAGCATGGGAGCATGAGCAAGGAGAGGGGAGAGGGGAGAGGGAGAAGCAGGCCCCCACTGAACAGGGAGCCCAATGCGGGGTTCAATCCCAGGACCTTGAGATCATGATAAGAGCTGAAGGCAGATGCTCAACCAACTGAGCCACCCAGGTGCCTCTCAAGTTAACTTCTAATGAAAGAGTTGAACAGATAGATATCTTGATTACAAACTGTTAGAATAATAAAGGTATTAATAAAATGCAGACAGTACCTAGGAGGGAGAAAGTAACTCTGATTTGGGTTGGGGGATGGTAGGTAGCAAAGTTTCTAAGAGACAGTGATGTCTGAAACTTGTTTTAAAGAATAGACAGGTGGATGGGCAGTGAGTGCATTTTGGACCAAGACACGAAGGCAGGAGAGTCTGAGGATGAGAGGACACCCCCAAGACGACAAGGCCAGAGAAGGATCCCTGACAACCCGGAAGAAGGTAAGGCACAGCTAACAGAACTGGCACATGGGGTCTAAGAGAAAGGGATGCCCCCTCCCTTCCTTCTGCCTCCCAGGAGGCAAATGCCCCCAGGATGCAGGCTGGAGGATCCTGAGGAGAAGCATCTTTGCCCCTGGCTTGCCAGCCAGCCCTGTGAGTGCAGAAATGCAAGAACATTTCTTGCAATATGAGTTGTTTACTTGTTAATGAATTAACACCACCTTGTGTACTTAATGAGTCATTCAGGCCATTCTTGGATGATGCTGGTTTGCACAAACCCCTCCTTTAATCTGGTTGGCTAGCTCAACTCCTGGGTGTGACGGGGTGGAGGCAAGTCCTAACAGTGCTTCCTTTACCCTGTCAAGAGGTAAAATCCAAGTTACCAGGAATAGACTTGGTCTGGGAATGATGCTGAGGTGAACGTGATCTTCTGGTGACACAAAGCTGCAATCATCAAGTCGTTTTGCCCCTTTTCGGGGCTGGCTGAACATCCAGAGGTCAGGATTGCAATGAATTTTACTATTTTGATGGGAATTTGAAACGATGGCTATTTAAAAGATGTTGCTTCGAAAAATTTTTTTTAATTTTGAACTTGATTCATATAAGCATTTATTTCTTAATGATATCACTTCAATTAAAGCCTAGTTAATAGAATTAATATTCTTTAGGGGCTAAGACTACTTGAGAAGAAACTGTTAACCAGATTTTTTTAAGACATTCTTGGGCTTACCTATTTACTTCTCAAACTCTTACCAGGCAATTAACACACAAGCAGCCGATTGTAGTGCAATGATTTTGTTGGGTCTATGTATGATTCTGGTGAGTCTTTTGTCTCAAAAATAAGATTACTTGCCTAGTTCCTTAATTTTATTGAATAAAATGAGATTCTGAAAACATCTCATTTAGGCTAGCAAAAAGGAATGCTGTGTTTGTAATCAAGCTAACTTTTATAAGCACCTGAGTTAAATGAACATTACCTGAAGCATCCTACACAAGAGGCACTTTAGATTTCACTGGTGCAAAGCCCTTCCTGTCATAGAGTAAAATGGCTTTTCATTTTTAACTACATCCCATTCTTAAGGAAATAAAATCAGATGAGGCATTCAGCTGTTATCAGCATTGCCATCCATTCCGTAGATGCTAGTTCAGGGCTTACTTCATGTCAGGCACTGGGACCAGAATGACAGACTGAGCCCTTTAAAACAATCCTACAATCTGGTGGAGAAAACAGATTTTTTTTTTAAATTAACAACGAATTTCGAATTATCATTGCTAGGAAGAGAAAAACACAAAGGCAGGAATCACATGAGGAAGGGGGGCACTACCTACTTTAGGATTGAAGAGAAGGATTCAATGAAGAGGGGACCTTGAAACTAAGACCAGAGGATATTGAGTCAGATCCGTCAGAACAGGAGGGAAAAAGCTGGTGCAGACTTACCGTCCTTAAAGGAGCTTGGTGAAGGGACTAAAAGACCCATACACTTGAAGCATAATTATCTAAGATCATACCCCTGATAAGCCTGAAGAGGCAACTAGATCATTATAAGAACCCTGGAGGGTTTTTGGCAGGGGAGTGACATGATGTCAAATGTTATTTTGAAAAGGTCACTCTGACTTCCAGGTGGAGCACAGATGGGGCAGGAGAGAGGAACTGTAGAAATCAGGAGAGCCTCTGATCATGGCTTAAGCAAGACGGTGTGGCTTGGGGTCCCACTGATGACAGTAGGAATAAGGTTGCACATTTGAGGCGTATTTTGAAGGTGGAGTAAACAGGCATTCTGGTGGGCAGGATGGTACAAGGAGTAGGGCGTGGAAGGAAGGAGTGAAGGATGACTCTTTGATTTCCAGCTGGAATAACTGGGGAGGTGTTGTAATCCTATCAAAGCTGGAAAAATGAGTAGAAAAACAGGCTTGCAGAAAGGCTTCAGCCCTTTAAGTGAATGCCTCATTCTCTTAGTCATTGGAGCAACTTGGATCCCCATTTGGCATTTCTTTCTAAGGGCAGGTATATAGCAGTCAACTGCTGCCCGGCCTAAACTAGACCCAGATTTTTATATAGGGAGTAGACAGCAGTAGGGGGTTCTAATGCAGAACTGGGGGCTTATCTCGGTGTTGCATGTGATAAATACAGTTTTTAGACTCAGATTGTGTGTCTGCTTAGGGGATTTGGTGGGCTAGGAAAGATCATGAGAGGGAGGGTAAAGAAAGACCCCCAAAGCTACCCCTTGGCATTGTCAGTCACTAAGAAATTAGGGAAGAGACAGTACTGTTGAACTTAAATATTTTCTAAAAACAAGACCAAAACCAAAACCAAAACAAAACAAAAAAAAAGAATTTGATGTAGATTTTCCATGTTATTTCATACGTGGGTTATCTTGCCTACAGTGTAGTTAGTTTAGGAAAAAAATAATAAAGCTGAGAGCTGAGCCAAAACCACTCTGAACGGCCTGAGGTTGTGAATTTACTTAATTTGCCCTTTCCCTGGGGAGTCATTTCTTGGCTCATTGATTTATTATGATTCTGTAAAATAGTGGTAGCCCCTGTCCTCCTCTGCCTATAGCCAGAGTATGATCCTTCTTTGGGGCCTGAGGAGTTTATGTTTATTGGATTTTAATGACTCTGTTAATAAAGGTCATTTCTAAAAGTAATAGAAACCTAAGTGTGTGGAAACAGAATGGATAAGGCTGACTCTAGCGGGTCCTCGGTGTTGTCCTTTGGTGTATATCTTATCCTTAAAGGATCCTTCATCAAGAAGAATTCTTCCTTTCAATCAATTCACTGATGCTATGTGCCACCACGGTTGTAAAATGTTCTTTGAAACCCGTCATGACAAACGGTGCCGTGTAAACACCAGGTTTAAAATGCGTTGGATAATATTGTATCACAATATATTGTTAATATAATATCGGTTACAGTATAATTGTAGTTATAATTATAATACTTGTTAATACCCTCTATATAGTGCTCTCCAATATTTTTGAGAGAATTAAATAATGTGAGTTTCAGGGAAAATCTTAATTTTGAAGGTTGGATATGAATTTTGAAGTTAAAAGGGACCTAAAAAATCATTTAATGTTTTAAGTGTCTTCCAAATATTTACTAACAGTGAATGATTTAGTAAATATTTATCCCAATGGTGCTTATTGGACTGTGAAAGAAGTTCCTGGGGCACCTGGCTGGCTCAGTCAGTAGACAATGTGAATTTGACCTCAGGGTTGTGAGTTTGAGTCCCATATTGGATGTAGAGATTACTTAAAAATAAAATATTTTTAAATATTTTTTTATTTTTATTTATTTATGATAGTCACAGAGAGAAAAAGAGAGAGAGAGAGAGAGAGAGAGAGAGAGAGGCAGAGACACAGGCAGAGGGAGAAGCAGGCTCCATGCACCGGGAGCCCGACGTGGGATTCGATCCCGGGTCTCCAGGATCACGCCCTGGGCCAAAGGCAGGCGCCAAACCACTGCACCACCCAGGGATCCCTAAAAATAAAATCTTAAAAAAAAAAAAAAAAAAAGAACTTCCTAAGATAACTGGTGATTGTTTGGATTATCTAAAATTAAACTGATAGGGATCCCTGGGTGGCGCAGCGGTTTGGTGCCTGCCTTTGGCCCAGGGTGCGATCCTGGAGACCCAGGATCGAATCCCACATCAGGCTCCCGGTGCATGGAGGCTGCTTCTCCCTCTGCCTGTGTCTCTGCCTCTCTCTCTCTCTGTAACTATCATAAATAAATAAAAAATTAAAAAAAAAACTTAAAATTAAACTGATAAAAGCATTTAAGAATATAGTGAAAGGAATAAACGTACAGTTATACCCCAGGCATGGATTAATTAACAGAAATTTTCCACTTCAAAACTCAATGCGATGGGATATAAACATATAATACATACACATAATACTTCCCTTTTCTTTTTTCTTTTAGAGAGGGAGCAGGGAGGGAGGGGTAGAAAGAGAGAACCTTAAGCAGACTATACACGCTCAGTGCCCAGTATGGAGCCCATCGTGGGGCTCCATCTCACAACCCTGAGATCATGACCTGAGCTAAAATCAAGAGTTGGATGCTTAACTGACTGAGCCACCCAGACACCCCCTGATACATTTCTTACATAGTTTTATCAAGCCTTTGTGATCTGGCTCTTGTTGACTTTTCCAGACCTGTCTTTTCTACTCCTCTCTACCCTCAAGTCTTATTAGCTAAAACTTTACTAATCTACTTTGAGCCTCAAACCCACTGCACTTTAGGTCTCAGCACCTATGTACTGCAGGGTTCCCTCTGCCTGGAACCCCTTCCCTTATTCTTTGCTGGGTCATTTTGCAGGCCTCTTATTCCTTCCTCCCAGGAGCCTTCTATCTGTCTCCTCTCTCCCAATCTCAGACCTGAGGGAGGTGTGGGTGGTTCTTGAACAAGTCTCTGCAGGGTTTTCCTGGGATGGCCCAAACTAATAGTGTCCTACTCATCGTGCCACCCTGCTGTCTAGAGTGTGTCTGGAACACAATGGATACTATGAATGAGGGAGTGAATAAAGACCGTGAGCACTGAATTGGCTGAAATTTATACTTAACGCATTTAAACAACAAATCGGAAGGAATAAAGTTGTTTCCAAAGGATATATTTCATCTCATTCTTCGTAAACAGAGAACATACACAGCTTGGTATCAGTTTGACAGGAGACAAAACTTTTAGTATTGTCTTATGTTCAGTTTCTTTTGACAAGTTAGATGTGATGTAGAATCTTGAGAGTTATAAATGCAAATGGCAGGATAGTGTATAAATTCAATTCAAGCAAATGATAGATAACTCACACCTTTTACGTTTTTCATCAACAAATGAGTTGAAAGGGGTGGGGGACAAAACCTTTAAAACCGTCTTGCTTGAAACTAATGACCTTTTAAAATGCCAGCATTTCCCCCCGAGAATGGATTTGATCTGAGTACTTCCATCTCTGAAATGACCCAAGAAAAGATGACTTGGTTTTGAGAGTCAAACTGCATCCTTCTCTAAAGGTTTAGTCTTGGGAAATACTGTTCTTATTTTAAGAACAAAAGGAGCAATAACACATTAGCTTGGCAAAGGAAGGACCGAGCTCTCCAGCCCTAGAGGGGCTTGGGAGGCCGGGGACCCATTAACTTAGATAGAGCTCCAATTGGATCTCTTGATTCCAGACTGGCCACGTTTTGCCAAACAAGGTGGGAAACAGGAAAATAATTTTGTTTTTCGTAGTGTCCCACCTCGTAGAACCTCCAGCCATGAATCAAACAGGCTTAGACACAGCTCAGTTGTTGCTTTTTGTTTTGTTTTGTTTTTCCTCCTTTAAACCACAGACGGTGGAGGGGAGGGGGAGGGAGAGGTTGGACAGGGTCTCTCTCGTGAATGCAAGACCCACCCTCGTGGCAGGTTCAACTGCTGACTCCTAGGAGCAGGACGGTTCTTAAAAGGAGAGAAACTGAATGAAAATATCAGTGAGGGAGACAGAACAGGAGAGACCCCTAACTCTGGGAAGTGAACAAGGGGTGGTGGAAGGGGAGGTGGGCGTGGGGTGGGGGTGACTGGGTGATGGGCATGAGCGGGGCACTTGGTGGGATGAGCACTGGGTGTTATGCTATATGTTGGCAAATTGAACTCCAGTAAAAAAAAAATAAAGGAAAAATACAATGAATGAATGAACTAAAAACTACCATGACCTGGACGACCTGAGCGGTGGCGACAATACCCGGTAATTCCAGGGAGGAACCGGGCGGGGGCGCTGCCGCCTCCCGTCCACACTCCGAGCTCTCGCGCCCCCGCCCCGCCCCCCCCCCCCCCCCCCGGCTCCCAGCGGACCCCCTCTGCCCTCGCGACCCGACCCGACACGCGCGGCGGGGGCGGGGGGGACACCGTGTTTCCGCGTTACAAGCGTTAACGCCTGCGGGCCGCGCGCGGGCACCCACCCCGGTTCCCGGAGGCCCCGGCCCGCCCCGCCCGGCCCCCTTACTGTGGGGCTCCATGGTCAGCAGCTCCCGGGCCCCAAGGGCCGAGCCCCCGCCGCCGCCGCCGCCCCTCCTAACGCCTCTGCTCCGCGGCTGGCGTCGCCCGGGTTGCCTTGACAACCGGGGGCGCGGGGGCGGGGCCAGGAGGACGGCGAGAGGGAGGGACCAAAAGCCGCGAGGAAACGCGGGCGAGCGCGAGGGCCCGCGCGCCTGCGGGGCCACCGAGCGAGGGTGGCGGCCGGGTCGTCGGCTGCAGACGCTGCCCTCTGAGCCCCGCCGGGCGTTCGGGCCTCCCCCGCAGCCCTTGCGCCCCCAGCGGGGCCAGCGCCCGGGCCTCCGGGGCGGGGGCCTGCGCGGCCGCGGTCGCCGCCCGCGGGCGTCCGTCGGTCGGTCGGTCGGTGCGTCCGGCGAGCTCGGCCTGCCCCGCGGGGAAGCGCGGGCCTCCCTCCCTCCCCGGACTCGGGAGCCGCCGCTGCAGGTAAAGGCCGGCCGGGCGGCGCGAGGGGGGGCGGGGGGCGGCGCACCTGTTGCGGCCGCCTGGGGGCCCCCCCCGCCCGCTGGCCCCGCACGACCCCGCCCCGCCCCGGCCCCCGGGACAGCCGGGCGGAGGCCGCCCCGCCTCCCGGAGCCCGCGGGCCCTTCCTGGCAGCCGGGGCGGCGGCCGGGCCGGGGAGGTGCCCCCGGGAGCCCTCGGTCGGCGGCCCCGGGGCACCTGGGCCTCCCGAGCCCCGAACCCGCGAGCGCTGCGTGGCCCCGCGCTGCACTGTCATCCCCGGGATCCCGTTTCAGGCAGCGGCCTGAGTTGGGCCTTTCCGGGTGGATGGGGGGGGGGGGGGGTGTGCGTGCGCGCGCGCGCGCGTGTGTGTGTGTGTGTGTGTGTGTGTGTGTGTGTTTCGTTTGCATCAAGCCTCCGCGTTTTTGGTGGAGCTGGGGAGTCCACCCACGTTATTTTGTATCGAAACTTTGCAGGGCCGTTCAACAAATGTAACATTGTCCCACACAATAGTATCCTAATGGCTCTTGAGATACCGGTGCCGGTGCCGGGTGGTGCTCTCATTTTTTTTTTTTTTTTAAGATTTTATTTATGCATGAGAGACAGAGAGAGAGAGGCAGAGACACAGGCAGAGGGAGAAGCAGGCTCCATGCAGGGAGCCCGGTGCAGGACTCGATCCCAGGTCTCCAGGGTCACGCCCTGGGCCCAGGGCAGGCGCCAAACCGCTGAGCCACTACCCCCCCCTCCCAGGGATCCCCCCAGGTGGTGCTTTTAAGGAATCTTGGAGGACCACGGGAGACTGTGCCTGGTGGGTGATAAACATGCAAACAGCCGACAGAGTCCTGGATTGAGAAAGACGAGCCTCGAGGAGGAAAGAAAAATGGAGGAGAGAGAAGATTGGGGAGGAAAGAGCAGGCGGGTGGAAGCCGCATGATTGATTCAGTGCTCGTGTCTGGAGATTATGGCTCCTCCATCAGTTCTTCCTGCGGCCCCAGACAGCACTTGGGGGAAATGGAGAGAAGAGCCCTCCTTGGGTCGTGTAAGCGATCGCTCATTCTTTGCCACCAGAGAGATTTCCAGCCCACAGATGACAGGGACACCAAGGAAAATTACTTTCCTCTTAGAAGGAGAACCGTTCAGAGGTTAATTGAACCCAAGAAGCATATATTCCGTGATGGAAACGGACATTTATTATGTTTCACCAAACTGGGCTTCCCGGCTGGGACTCTGTGGGGCCTTTTTGAGATTAATTGTCAAAGCAAGAAGGTTTATGTGTGGATATTGACACTCGGTGTGATGTATACAGAACCTACGATTCATAAGCTAGAATATTGATGTGATAAATTCAGATCGGAAAGTAAACCCTCCATGGCATTTTAATTACCTGTTCCCGAAGCTTAGGGCCAGGGGATGCATTTTTAGACAAACGACATCTAAGATCAACAGCACTCCTGTAGTACCGCGTTTTCAAACTCTAGTTTTCACATCGTTAGCAAAATCGTGAATTGGTCTTTTCATCCAAGAAACGTAGTGGTGCCCATTATTAATATCATGAAGTGACAAATTAGTGATAAAAACCTGGCCTTTGTTAACACAAGAGTAGGGTTGTATTTTCTCAAATAGTACAGGATTCGGCATTTGTATTTTAAAAAGAACAAGGAGGGATGCCTGGGTTGCTCAGTGGTTGATCCTCTATCTTTGGCTCAGGGTTGTGATCCCAGGGTCCAGGATCAAGTCCCATATCCAGCTCCTGCTTCTCCCTCTGCCTGTGTCTCTACCTCTCTCTCTCTCTCATGAATAAATAAAATCTTAAAAAAAAAAAAAAGAGAGAGAGAGAGAAGAAGAAGAACAACAACATTGTAGATCTCCATGCTGAAGTAACGAGGACTGGAGAATTTGTGCAGATTTTAAGGTTGGAAAAGTGGAGATGTGTGTTGGTACTTTATACTTGATGTAGAAGAATGATTTTATCGGTAGCTATGAACTTGACATTGAGGAAGTCTTGCACTGAAATATTTCAGGCAGTAGGTAATGGCAACTGTGAAAAGCAACACTTGATTTTAGGGGATAGTGTGTTGATGGAACAAATGACTGAGGGGTGGAAGGGGGGAGGAAAGGGTACTAAAATGTTTAAGGACAACATTCAATTTCTCTTTCCCCCTCCAGCAGCTGGCCCTGTGTACTTGTACTTGTCTGTTGCTTGAGTGAGAAGAGGGTCAGAGAAATTGCTTTAGATTAACAGATACACTTTATTTTTAGAGGAACTATCCTAAGGTCACAAAGTTGCTAATGGGGTAGGGGTTGAGAAGAAGAATGGCAAAGGTCTTGATGTTGCCCCTTGTGGGGATTTCCCACCATGTGTTTTCTATTTCTTTCCATTGGCAGGTTCAGGATGTTATTGGCGGTCAGGTAAAAAAACAAAAGTCCTGACTTTTGAAGAAGTTTCCAAGCTCATCAAATTAGAATAGTTACATTATTTACTTTGCTGATACTTAACTAAATGTAGCAAACCAGAACACTATCACCAGGGAATAAAGTAGCAATGAAGAAACAGATGCAGCCTTTTTCTTACTTAAATCTCTTAGCTACATCAGAAGTCAAGGTAAAAATAATTGTGGTAGAAAGCTATCATTATTTAATGAAGTAGGATGACTTTAAAAAAAAAAAAAGACAAGCAAATGACTGCACTGTTTCCTAGCCTTACTATTATAAGTCAGAGGAAGTTTTCCTTTTCGTTACTGGACTTCTGTTTGCTTTTTGTTTTGCCAGCGTGAGGGTACTTTTTTCTCTTTTTCTCTGCTACTTTCGGAAACTTATAAGAAATTCAGTCAAGGTAGAAAACAAATTTCCATTTCTAACTTGTTTCCTCTTTGTCGTCTGGATCTGTATTGGTCTGCACTCAAATCGTTGGAGTAGAGGAATGCTCTTTCAGCGTTTTACTCATTCTTCGTATAATTGGGCTGCAGGACCATGCTGCTGCCCCCGCATCTGGAAAGTCTTCCAGGATTAGGTTGATGCCCACAAAATGCACTTCTACTGGAGCACTACCCAGTTTGGCACCTAGCCCTGTACTCTGCTTTCTTGTAGAGTTTTCTTCCATTTTATGTGCATGGATGGGTCTGTGCCTCTGATTAAATTAAATATTTTAGGATCCAAGTCCAGTACTCCTTTTAGCCCATAGTGGGTTTTCAGTACGATAATAATAGAAAGAGGACAAGCCCTTAGTCACAGATGATTGCCTTAATTTCTAGCTATGCCACTTTGGAAACCCAAGAGCTATTATTTCCTCATTGGTAACTGAGAATAATAAGATCTTCAATGATTGTCCAACAGTCAAGTTGTGAAAATCAAAATCAATTAAATGTGATTATAGATATAAGTGAAAGTATCTTGTATATTGGAAAGAACTTCTTAAATGTAAATAGTTGTTATTGCCGGCATACAGCAAACACTTATTATTGAGCATCCTTAATGTATTAGGCACTTCCTGGAGGTTGCTCTTCATAAAGGGAATAGGAAATGACTAGATGGAGTGTGTGAGGGCTTCGCGGGCAAAGGCACGGGGCACGAGAGTACAGCTCTGAGCAGAAGTTCCATTGTGGCTGGAGTGGAGGGAACTTCTTAAAAGAGCATAGAAGGAAATGAAGCTGAGAGGCAGATATGCATTAAATCAGAAAGAACTAAAAGGAGTGAGATTTGTATCTTGAAGGTAATGAGAAGGATTTGGGTCAGTGACGTGATCGGTTCTCCTTTTGAAAGGGATCACTGGCAGCATGTGAATGACGGATTGGTGGAGAGCCAAAACTAGAGGCAGAAAAACCAAACTGGAGATTTTGTAGTAATTCCATGAAGAAATGAAAAAAATAAGTGTGGTGGTTGGGAGGGCAGTGAACAGGAATGGAATGAGGGGCCTCTGAGAGGGTCCAAGCAGCAGGTCTTGGTGGTGTAGGTGGGGAGGAGGAGGGAGAAGCCAGGGATGCCACCCAGGTGATGGGGGAACAGTTGTGTTAGTTATCAAAATCTAGAACACAAGAGAAGGAAAGAAGTCTTTTTCTTCTTAGGAAGCATGAGAAATGCATACGTGATGAATGTAGTTCATTTGAAATGCCTGTCTAAATTGGGATTTCCCTTAAGTAATGGTTGGATGTGTGGGTCAGGAACTAAAGAAAGAAGTCTGAGACGAAGGTAGAAATTTAGATTAAGCATTCAGAAATTGGAGTTAAAATATGAATGATTTTCTCCAGGGAGATTATGTGGAATGAGAAGAGAGTCAAGCAGCAGGTCAAGGCTAGGACCCCGAGGGTACACAGTTATTTGTCACAAGGAGTTGGGTGGGGTGGATGAACCCAGGGAGACTAATAAGAAGAGGCGAAAAAAGTAAGCCCCAAATCTGGAAAGATTGGGACACCTGGGTGACTCAGGGGTTGAGCGTCTGCCTTCAGCTCGAGGCGTGATCCCAGGGTCCTGAGATCGAGTCCCACATCAGGCTCCCCACATGGAGGCTGCTTCTCCCTCTGTCTGTGTTGCTGCCTCTCTGTGTGTGTCTCTCATGAATAAATCAAATTTTTTTTTTTAAATCTGGAAAGTTTAATAAAGCAGAATCCCTGCTTTTGAGGGGTTCGTGCATTGGCATTCCCTAAAATTAAATTTTCTTCCACTTGCCATAGAATGTGCAACATAGTTTATCAATCTATTATTGTGTTATTAAAGTTACTGCAAAATGATCAGGAGATCTTTCTGTATATAAGTCTACAAAAATTTAAATTACCAGTGGAAAATAGTATTCTTAAATTAATTGTGCAGGATTGGTTATTTTAGCTGCATTTAATATGAACCAAATTGAGTTAAAAGTGGATCTTTTTTTTTTAATTTGAGGGTTTTTTAAAAGCCAGCTAATTTAATTTGCCAGCTAATTAAATCAAAACAAAGTCACTTGTTAGAAGTCTGGAGATAAGATTTATAAAAAAAAAAAAAAAAAGATTTATTTATTCATGAAAGACACAGAGAGAGACAGACACAGGCAGAGGGAGAAGCAGGCTCCCTGCAGGGAGCTCATTGTGGGACTCCATCCCTGGACCCCAGGATCACGCCCTGCACCCAAGGCAGATGCTCAACCACTGAGCCACCCAGGCATCCCAGATTTTTTTTTAGTGAATTCTGAACTGAACTTTTATCTTGTTCAAGAAAGGTTTTAAGTAGATACTAGAAGCCAAATAGAATGTGCTTTGGGGAGCTCTGAGCCAATTAAAAGCAAGCAATAGGGTAACCTTCTAAAAATCCTAGTAATCACAAGCCCATTGTTTCAATTCGAGTATAACATGCCTTGGAGATAAAGTTTACATATTAAATATTTGACTGTAATGCCGCATGGGTGATCACAACCATGGTTTTCAAAATTTTTCAATGTTTTTCTTTCCATAAGAGAACTACATTTGTTTTGTTCTGTAGTATTTCTTCCAGACCACTCTGCCTGACATCTCACATAGCATCAAGTATTCCTTCAGCCCACAGCTCAACATGAGCCCTTGTTCTTTTATGCGGTCAGGAAGCAGTATGGTACAGTGTGGTTAGGCATATACTGTACACTTAACTAGGGTTAAGCTGAGATCAGACCACTTGACTTCAAGCACCTGCTCTCCCAGAGACGAGCTATTAGAAGCTGGATAAATTAACTAAACCTCTGAAGGCTTAAATTTCCTCATTTGAAAAATGGAAATAATAAAGTAAACCCTCATGGGGTCTTTAAGAGTTTAAATGAAATAATCCATACAAAGTGTTTAAGCACATAGAGCATCTGGCACCCAATAAGCACACTCTATAAAGGCTAATTGGTAAATTATCATCATTACCATTATTGCTATCAGCCCAACTCTAGGAGCAGTAGAGAACCATGTTTCTCGAAGTGTGATCTGCAGACCAGTTCCAGTCCATAGACGGTTACTGGTTGGCAGGAAGATAAGGAACTTGTGCCAGAATGTAAATAGACTATGGCACTAATCATACTGTTGCACTGAGCTGACGTTTTTAATAGTAAGACTTCTTCAATGAAGGAAGCAATGGGTTGATTTATATTCAGTGCAATCTCTTTATGTTGCCACAAATAAGCATTTTGAATAGAATTGGCATAGCATATTGGATCAGTGATCCTGTTCTCTAAAAAATAATAGCCCTTTATCCTGAAGACAGTTATTATTCATTTGTAATGCCTCATTAACCCTCTCTGTTCTAAACATTATAATTATGGGTTACAAGGATATTGTTTATTAGTTCAGCAAATATTTATTGAACACCTAGTCTGTGCAAAACCCTGTGTCTTTTTTTGTACAAGTTGTAAAGATGGCTCACAAATGGATCTTGACTTTAGTAAGTCTGCAGAGCATCTAGAGCATCTAGAGGGAGAGGACAAAGTGAAAATCTGAATAAATGTGTTGAGTACGTGTAGCAAGTGTTTCTGTTAGTCCTATAGCTTGGTTCCGAAGGTTCCACGTAGACAGATACCTCCTTTTGCTGAGCTCTTCCCATAAATGGCTAGAATTAATACTTTTTATTTTTCAATACTTAGACTAACATAATAGAGATCAGTGTTCACTTTATCAGGCATAGTGATTCAAACAATTAAAAAATCTGCAACACTAGGGAATCACTGAATTAAGGGATACAAATGACAAAAGACAACTTTTTCAGATTAGTATTTACAGAAGACTCATCTTTAGGCATTTTTAAAATTATTGGTTCTGTTTGATCCTGTATACAAATATTTAATGATAATTTACTGCTGTTCGGAATATGAGGAGACATTAAATAGATACCAAAATGTTTCTCAAGTTTCAACAAATTAGCACTGAGTCTTCAAGAAAAATTCATTGGTCAAATAGTGGCAACACAGATTTGGGAGTCATATAAAAAGAATACTTTTTTAAAAAGGCAAGATATGTGTGTACTTATTCCCTTTTCTCTCAGAACTTGTTCCCCAAAGAGTAGAGATAAAAAGGGGTTGACTGTGAATTAGATCACAGAACAGACTATTTTCATAGACCTATCAGAAAATGATTTAAAATATTCAGGTCAAGAAATGTTATTTAGTTTTCATAAATCTTAAGAATTCTTGTACATGAAAATGATTTTTTGCCTGACTTGGTAAGCCAACTCGTAACCCCATTATGTGTTTCATCCTGCCATTTGCCTTAAACTGTTACCAGCTTTCCTAGAACTTGATTCACTAATGACTTTAAGAAAATTATGATCTTTAGTATTAAAAAATATGTGATATATCAAATTTAAGAGAAGAATTGTAAAGAAAAGCAGAAAGTAAAAATAAGAATTTCAATCACAAAATGACAGGGTGAGTTAGACCCATGGCACTTAAAATAAAACACAATCTTTTTAGTGTATATACCATCTTTGGTGATCTGGCCCCATCTGCTCTGTGAGCTCATCTGTACCAGAGCCTTTCTCTCTCCTTTTATGTACCAGCCACATCTTCCTTCTTCTAGTTACTTGACCATAAGACTAAGTCCGTGTGTCATAGAGCATCTCTGTTCCACACCCCACACTCTGCCTCGCTGGGCGGTAAGCTCCATTAGGACAGGACCCAGACCTGGCTGTTTTCTCTGTGGCACTGGCCTGTTTGCAGGGTAGACACTTAGTGAGCACTCGGGTCCTGGCTGAGTCAGTAAACGGAAGGCCAGAAATACAGGGATGGAAGATGAGAAAACTTGAGGACAGAGAAAACCTATTAGATCATGAATAATACCTATAATAAAACAGACAGATGGAAGTCTTAGAAGTGGAAAAATCCCTAAAGAACGGAAAGTGATTCAGTCATTAGCTGCTCAGCCTCTAATTGCTGATTAAACACCCACAATATTCAGGCTCAGACTGTGGAAATTACCAAAGAGGGCATCGCTCCAATAACCGTCTAAGTAGCGAGACCAGAAGCGTGGGGGAAAGGATGGTAGGTAGTCCAGACAGCTGAGGAGCTCCCTGGTATCTAAGGACGTTGCCTCGTCCATATCGGTTATTTCCAGGCTGCTGGGACCATGGGTGGCCCAGAGCGAGCTTGGGACGCGCCTCCGACAGATTGAGATCTCAGCTCTGCTGTTTTCTGCACCGTAACTCTTCTGGAAGAAGAAAACGGCTTTAATGTTGAAAAAAGCATGAGCTGTGGTTTGGGTGTATGAGTCAAGGGAAAACTAAGAACCTGTACAAATATTTCAGTTTGGAGAAATATTGCCGTGTCTGGGAATTCACGACAATTTCAGGCCAGAGCCTTTGGAATAGCATGATTCTGTGATTGCATGACTGGAAGGGGACACAAAGTCACAGAAATCCAGCAGCACAGTAACAGTAGGATGTCGGCACGAAGCGAAGGTGTAGGGAAATGGGAGGGACCGAATCCTGAGGAGTTTTAAAGGACGTTGTCACAGACACAGTGTAGGGCAACTTGGAAAAGTTGAGTAAAAGTACCTCTGAGGTACTAATGTCACTCAACAAATGCTGATTGAGTGCTTAGCAGGTGCCAGGCTCTTGTAGGACAGCAGTGAGCAAAATAGACACAAATCCCTGCCTCCTGGTGTTGGCCTTCTGGTGGAGGACACCAGCCATACGTAAGCAAGATCAAGAGGTCAAGTGTAGACTTTGCTGGACCATGGTGAGCATCAAGGGGAAGGAACAAAGCAGGAGGAGGCTGGGAAGTGGGTATGAGTCGCAGGGGGTGTGGGTCAGAGTTTAGACAGGGTGGCCAGTAAGCCCCTCATCCAGTTGACATTTGATAAAGACCTTTACAAGGGGGATGCCTGGGTGGCTCAGTGGTTGAGCATCTCCCTTTGGCCCAGGGCGTGACCCCGGAGTCCTGGGATCGAGTCCCGCACTGGGCTCCCTGCCTGGAGCCTGCTTCTCCCTCTGCCTGTGTCTCTGCCTCTCTCTCTCTCTCTCTCTGTGTGTGTCTCTCATGAATAAATAAATAAAATCTTAAAAAAAAAAAAAAAAAAAAAAAAACCTTTACGAGGAAAGGGAGCTAGCCGCTGGGACACCTGAGACAAGGACATTTCAACCCCAGGAGCAGGCGCCGCGTCCTGAGGCCAGCCCGTGCCAGGGTGTCTGAGGAACATCCAGAGGCCACGTGGCTGGAAGGGGGGGGGAGGGGAGAGAGCAGTTGGAAACAAGGCTAAGGTTGTGCTGAGCCCAGGGCCTCCAACCTTGTTGATCCTGTTAAGTGGGGTTTTCCCTGGAGTAAGATGAGATGGGAAGCCAGTAGAGACTGAGCAGAGGACACGTGAGCTGACTTTAACGGGGCCACCGTGACTCGGTTGAGAAGTGATTGATAGGGCCAGGAGTGAAACCAGAAGGCGAGCCAGCAGGCTGCTGTAGTGATCCAGGTGACCACCTGCTCCCAGCGGAGCACCAAGGGTGCTTGATGTATTTTGAAAATAGAACTGACATGATCAGGTTGTTTTCTGTTGCTTCTATGACAAATCACTGCAAAGTTAGTGGTTATTTATTCTCTTCCAGTCTGATAGGTTAGAAGTCCATCGAATGATCAAGGGGTCGACAGGGCTGTGTTCCTTTCTGGAGACTAGAAGAGAATCCATTTCCTTGTCTACTCAGCTTTTAGAGGCCACCCTCTCATTCTTTGGCTCATGGCCCTCCCTCTGTTTTCAAAGCCAACAGCACTGTATCTATCGCTCTGGCCCATCTTCCATTGTCCTCTCTCCCTCTGACTATAACTGGGAAAGATGGTCTGATACCAGGGCTCTCAAGATTAGATTGGACTCACCAGGATAGTCCCCCTAGCTCGAGGACTTTACCTTCATGACATCTTCAGCCCTTTGTGGCATTCAAAGCACACGTTCCTAGGTTCTGGGGATTAGGATGTGCACATCTCTGTAGGCTTATCAGCCTAGTACATCCATTGAAGGAACAGATGTGGAATTCAAGATTGAGAAAAATCAAGAATAACTTCAGATTTTTTGGTCTGAGCAATTGAAGGAAAGGAAGTAATTGGTGTGGAAAAGACCAGGTTTGTGGCTTTGAGGTAAATATCGAGAGCTCGGTTTAGGACATAGTTTGAAATGAAATGCCTTTTAAAAATCCACATGGGATGTGATGAGGCAGTAGTAGAACATAGGAGACCGAAGATTAGAGTGAGGATTGACAGGACATGTAAATGGGAGTCCTCCTCATATAGGTGGCACCAAAGCTGTGAGACTGAATGAGACCACATAGGCCCTGTTCGATCTCTGCAAAATCCTAATGTTGTACCTTTGAGAATTTGATAGGTGTGAAGAATGTATTTATAGTAAATTGAACACGGAGGAAAATGTCGAAGAGGAGCATTGAACCATAAAACCTAACCCAAAGTTTCTCAGGACAAATTTCGCAATCTTGTTTTACATAATCCCTTGCAAACTTTATCTTTTCTGTGAACTATATTTCTAGAATTAACTGCATCAGAGTCAAGGATCCAGATGACTAAGACATAGCTCATCTTACACCAACTTCTGAGTCTTTCTTGTTGAGGGAGTTTCATGTTACATTAGCTCTGTGTTGTTTTCATAAATGCTCATTTAAAAGTCGTAATAGACTCACTTCAAAGGGCAGTCCTTGACAAATTATGCAGGCTACAATTTATATGTAAGAATGCTTTGAAAAGGAGCAAAAACCAATCTTTCTGGTTCTTGTAGTGAAATGTACCTGATACTGCTAACAGAACAAATTTTATTAACTTTTATTTTGAGTGGCATGTAACCTGCCATGTTTGTTTTCCCTTCTTGGTACTGCTAAATCTGCCAAAGGCCAAAACACGGATCTCTTGTATGTACTTAATTACATCTAAGAAAATACTGATACGGCTTGTGCCAGTTGCAGAATAAACGCAGAGAGGTGTTGTGTATCATGAAAACTCCGCCACTGCCCCCCTCTAAATCTGGAACTCAAACTACGGAGCAGCAGAGAGTCCCTCTGAGTAGTGAAAACAGATTGTCACAAACTTCATAGCTCTGCCCCTCAGACTCCTTGGATTCAATATAGAACCTTTTGAGGACTCAACCTTTACAAGTATTTTTGTCAAACAAGCCTAACTGGTTTCTAACATGCCTGGTAGAGTTGGTCAGAAAAGCAGACAAGGCCCCGCTAGGTAAGCATGTTGACCACAGTGTGACATGGGTACTGAATCCCTACAGAAAGAGGGGCTCCGGGGATGCCTGGGTGGCTCAGGTCATGATCCCCGAGTCCTGGGATAGAGTCCCACATCGGGCTCCTCTCAGGGAGCCTGCTTCTGCTTCTCTCTCTCTCTCTCTCTCTCATTAATGAATAAAAATAAATTTAAAAAAAAAAGGAAAAGAAAAGAGGGGCTCTGAACCAGTGGATCCTTGGACCCTAAAGTCTGAGGACATCTTTCTGTTTGGGAACTGATGGATCAGTGACCCCAAGTCATGAAGAGAAAGTTAGGCTGTTCTAGCAGGCAGAGGTCTGGGTATCTGTTGCTGTAAGGCCAAACCCCCAGAACGGAGAACCTACAGAAGTGGTGACCGTGTGTGTTCCCTCTCACGGTCCCTTGGATTGACTGGGTGGCCGTGAGTGCTGCTTTTGCCAGTCATGTTGGCTGGGCCTGTGGTCATCTGGAGAGCTGACCTGGGGAAGGGTCTCCCGTGGCTTACCCACATGGCACGTCCGTACTGTCTGTCAGAGGAAGCCCAGCTTTAGTCCCTTCCCAGTGGCCTCTCCGGTGGCTTGGGCGTCTCACAGAATGACAGCTGGCTCCAAGAGGGCGTGTTCCAGTCATGTGAATGTGGTTCAACATCCCTTCACCGCATTCTTTTGATCACAGTGATTCACAGGGCCAGACAGGGGGAGAGGAAGTAGACTCCACCTCCCCAGGGGAGCCTGCAGAGCGTGTGCAGCCACCTTCAATCCACGTGACACAGAAGTGGGTGATGGAGCTGGATTGTGTACATGTGCTGAGGGGGCCCGGTGACTCTCCAATCTCTGGAGACATGCCGTTCGGAAAACTCGACTCTTCCCCCACAGGCTCAAAGTGGTCAATACTTTATAAATAAGATTTTACTTTAATTACAAGATTATTGCCCCTTTAGGGAGCATTATACGACAAAGAGACACATTTCAAGGGTGTTTATTTGGTAAAAAATAATAGCTTGTTTTGTTTTGGTAAAACAGTTCAGAAATTGTTCCTATGGCAATCATTGGTCATAAGAAGAGCAATTTATATGTAGAATGAGAACCTCTAGAAGGAATTCTAAGCAGAATAAAGGAAAAATGGAATATAAAACCAAATGTTAACTTCTCTTAAGCAGTGGAGTTTTTTGATTCTTAGATACCTTCTCAAAGTTAGCTTGTCCTGTGATTTTTTTAAAAAATATTTTATTTATTTATTCATGAGACACACACACACACACACAGAGGCAGAGACACAGGCAGAGGGAGAAGCAGGCTCCTCGCAGGGAGCTCGACATGGGACTCGATCCCAGGTCTCCAGGATCAGGCCCTGGGCTGAAGGCGGCACTAAACCGCTGAGCCACCCGGGCTGCCCTTGTCTTGTGATCTTAAGCCATCGTGTTTCTTGGAGCTGGCTCCATGTGGTCTCACCCATAGGAGCAGCAAAGAGCTGTGCCGTTCATCCATACTACATTTATGTTATTATACCATTTTAATTTTGAAGCAGCAGCTTTCAGAATGGATTTTGAAGAACTCTACCTTTGATGAGCTAAAACATCCTTTCTCTCCTCCCTCTAGTTATTAATTTCTCCCTCTTTTGGCCTATTTGTGTGTGAGTTTATAAAAGTCTTGGTCCTGACCTCAAAGTATCCTTAGGTGTGTTATAACTGAAGCCCCAAGAAGGCACTCAACAAGTGCTTCCTGAGTGTTTCCCTGGAGCCTGGCTTGAATAGTGAAGAAGCCTGTCGTATTACATAGGATGAGGAGCTAGCCCTGTGAGCCCCCTAAACATCTAAAGCAATGGTTACCATAAATGGGGTGCTGTGAAAAGAGTAATGTAACTGAGAATATCATGAATTATAGACTATGCTGTGTTCTTTTTTGCTTGAGTTTCTTCTCTGTGTTTCTAGTTTTTACCCGGTTAATGGGAAAAGGGGCTTATTTCCAGCAATATTGATTGGATTTTTAAAAATCACTCATAATTGAAAGATCACTTACCTGACACGTAGGGAATAAGTTACTGGAGTAAATTTGCCCTTGCTTGGGTGACTTCATTTAAAATGTTCTTAGGGTGCCTGGGTAGCTCAGTCGGTTAAGCATCTGCCTTTGGCTCAGTTCATGATCCCAGGGTCCTGGGATCAAGCCCTGTATCGGACTCCCTGCTCAGTGGGGAGTCTGCTTCTCCCTCGCTCTCTGCTCATGCTCTCTGTCTCTCAGATAAATAAATAAAATCTTTAAGACAATAAATAAAATAAATATTTTATTGCCTCTTGAATCTGACATTTTAGGCTCAAGACCCTGGAATTTCAAGAAGTATGTGTGAGGTTTCTGGTTTGATGAAACCAACAAAAGATCTTATTAATAAAAGCTAACTAACTGTAGCCTGAGAGGGAAAAAAAGAAATCCACTTTCCTTACCTGTCATAGTAAACCGGCATAAGCAAATCTAAATGAAATTTTGTATAAAATCTTCCTTTAAGCTAGAGAATTTCTTAATTAAAAATAAACCAGTGTTAGGGGAACACTCACTGGGCCCTCACAGTTTTCCCCATGACACGATCCAGCATCTCTTTTGCGGTGGGACTAGAGACCACATGGTGGAGCCTTACAGCCACCATGTACCCACCCCCCCACTCATCCCCCATCCCCTGGTTCACTGTCAGGGCCTGTGCTGGAGGTTAGGCAGAGAGCACCCGGTCCAGTGTGGAACTGTCCCCAAGCTGGCCAGGAGAAAATTGCAGCTGACCAGACTTTAAGAGCTAGCCTGAATTATTCCTGGTCTTTCAAATAGGCAGCAGTAACCAGTTCACAGAAAAAAACCCATTACTGCTTCTGTTTTGAACACCTGTGCTTCTTTCTTTTGCACATCTTGTATGTGTACCTGATTATCCCCCTTTTTTTGTTTGTGTGTTTATAGTGCGATTTATGGACGGTCGTTCAACGTGCAGAAGAGTGCTTACCTGAGCCAGCACAGAAGGTAACCGGGCGAGGAAGACCAGATGCAGATTTGAGGACTTCAGCTTGCAGAGACTTTGAACCAAAGTCTTGGCGATTAAGACGTCCAAGTCTGTATCAACCCTGTTCGCAGTGGGTTATTGTAGGAGAAACTGGAACATAGGATGCCAGCTGCTTGAGCTCCCTCGTGGACAAGATGGAAGAGGAAGAACTGGAATGCCCAAACTCTGCCTCTGAGAAACGCTATTTCCCCGAATCCCTAGATTCCAGTGATGGGGATGAGGAGGGGATTTTGGCTTGTGAGGATTTGGAACTTAACCCTTTCGATGGTTTGCCATACTCATCACGTTATTATAAACTTCTAAAAGAGAGAGAAGATCTTCCAATATGGAAAGAAAAATACTCCTTTATGGAGAATCTGCTTCAGAATCAAATTGTGATCGTTTCAGGAGACGCTAAATGTGGCAAGAGCTCTCAGGTGAGTAGCCACTACAAAATACCATTTGCTTTATGTGTTGTACTTTTTTTATTACTTAAAAATAAGCATGATGTCACAGGATAGCGTTCAGGTTTTTTTTCGTTTTAAAAATTTTTTTTGTTGTTGAGAGAGAAACAGACAGCAGGAGCGTAAAGGCAGAGGAAGAAGCAGACTCCCCACTGAGCAGGGAACCTGACGTGAGACTCGATCCCAGGACCCCAAGATCATGCCCTGAGCCTAAGGCAGACGCTTAGCCCACTGAGCCACCCAGGCACCCGAGCATAGTGTTCAGTTTTAATAATGATATCTAAGCCAAAAAATAGAACAAAAAATAGAACAAAAAAAGAGTATTAGCAATTCAGGCACAACAATTAAGTTACTTACTTGGTTTTGTTTATTAAAGTCAGCTGAATAACCATTATACCTATGTGGATATTAATTGTGTTTAGTGTACCAGTAAATTTTCTCCAGAATAGTAGATAAAAATCCATTCAGATTGTTTCATTGCTCGTATTACATTTAAAAGATGTGATAGATGTTATTTGCCTGCCACAGATTCGGAGATTAATTTCTGTGTCTGCGTGCCCAGCAGCCTGATGATTGAGGTGTTTGGCTATGCTTATTGGCAAAGCTGGTTCAGCGACAGAAATTCAACAGCACAAGAAAATTATTTCCTAGACTATAAGAAATAAGTGAGTGGCCAAATGCCATCCTGGCCCCAGGTCATACATTTTGGAAGCTAGTATGGAGGATAGAATTAGGGTAGCTAGTTAATGAAAATGTATTGTCCAGGCTATGGTTACCCCTGAACTTCCAGATTTTAGTAGTATTTATATTTTGCTTTAAAATTATAAAGTGTTGGCAAATGGAACACCAATAAAAAATAAAATTATAAAAAAAATTATAAAGCAAGCAGTAAGTATGTTTATTACAAAATTCATGTATGGATTCTTGGCAATGTAAGAATTAGAATAGACCCTAAAGATAATCTGAAAGAATAGAATCCCTTCATTTTTCAGAAGGCGAAAGCAACCCAGAGGGATTTGATAATTTGTCACATAACTTTCTGAGTTGGAATTATAAGAACATCTTCTGTGCATTGCCACTTTCAGGTTGTTACCTCTGAGACATAATTGTTCTGACTTACAGAGAGGAGGGATAGACAATAGGTGGTGGTTCTCTTTAGAGCTGCCAATGTCAGAGGTTTGCTATGAATTATTATTTGTTGCAGTGAGTTATTGTAACAACAAATTCTTTTGGTCTGTTAGCAAACCAAAAGAATTCTTGGTTGAAAACTGGGTATAATATTCTTGGTTTCTGTGGACAAATGGCAAGTTAAATGATTTGAAATTGTTATTTTACAATAATTCAGACTTACGAAAAGTTGCAAAAATAGGTCAAAGATTTTCCATATGTTGTTCACCCAGCCAGCTTCCCTAAGTGTTAATATTTCACCACATTGGCTTTATCATTCTCTGTCTTTCCATGCACACACACAGACACACGGACATGCACATTTTTTATTTCGAACCTTTTGAAAGTTAACGATATAATGGCCTTTGCTTCCAAATACTTCAAGTTTTACTAAAAACAGGGCACAGCGACACTGTAATTATCAAAGTCAGAAAGGTAAAATTGACATTTCATGATTATCTAATATATAGGCATTCAAATAGCATGACTTTCCCTACTAATGTCCTTTATAATAAAAAAAAAAAAGTATTTTTCTGGTCTAGAATCCAATATAAATTACATTGCATGTAATTGTCATTTCTCTTTAATCACCTCTAGTCTGAAACAGTTGCTCAGTTTTTCCTTGCCCTTCATGACCTCAACATTTCAGAAGAGTACCACTAGGTGTTTTGTAGGACATCCCTGAGCCTGTCTGATGTTTCCTGAGGATTAGATTCCAGTTACACATTTGCGGCAGGAAGACCACAGAAGTGCTGTGGTGTCCTCCTCGGTGCATCCTATCAGGAAGCGTAATAAGATTTTTCCCTTAACTTTAATTAAATTTGATAGCAATGAGGTGATGATTTCCTTGTTGTTCATCGTAAAGGTATTGTCTTCCCCCATCATTTAAAAAATGTGGGGAGATTCTCATACCCACTGCCTAATGGAAGAAATAAGGTGCTGTTCTTCTCAGAGGCTGTTGTGTGGCCCTTCCCCATACTTTACCCACTTTCTTCCACAAAGTAACTTGTATTAATCATTTCTTGCCTTTCTTTATAGCTTTACTATGTTTTTGGTATAAACACCATTAATTTCGGTTAGCCAGTTATTCACTATTAAATGGACATATTGTGTTCTTCTGAGACCAGCTTGTCTTGCCCAGGTGTTACTGACATTCAGCCAAAACAGTGATGCTCTAACCTGAGTCTAACAGACTCCCCTGGAGGCCTTCCACAACCGACTTGCTGCCCCGCTGACCCCGCCCCTGCCCCAGTTTTTTTTTTTTTTTTTTTTTTTTTCCTGCCCCAGTTTATAATCCAGTTGGTGTGGGGAGGAGAGCGTGGTGGTTAACAAGCCCGGTGATGCTGATGGTCTTGAAACCGTGCTTGAAGAACCACGCATGATCCTGATGCTTTAGAGCTGGGTTTCCTGTGCTTTTCCTCTTTATGCTGTCCCACTGTGTGACTGTACCACAGGTTATATATCCGTTCTCCTGATGGTGGACATTTGGGTTGCTTCCAGAGTTTCCTATTCCAACAGTGTTGTGATGACCATTTCTGGCTTTTTTTTAATAGGCTCCACGCCCAGTGTGGAGCCTAAACTCATGACCCTGAGATCAAGACCTGAGGTGAAATCAAGAGTTGATGCTTACCCAACTGGGCCACCCAAGTGCCCCGTGATGAGCATTTTTGTATATCTTCTGGTAAATATTCTCAAGAGTTTTTACACAATGGAGTAAAAAAAAAAAAAAATCAATGATTCACTTAAAAAAAAGTAAAAGATATGAGGAGATACTTTGAGACAATATAAAGTATGCTTCTCATCGTGTGTTTGCCTACTAGTTTTAGCATCCTTAGATCATTCTTTGACATTATGATGCTGGTAGGTAACCAAATCAGTGATTTCTCTACTTCTGACATTCCTACAGTTAATATTTGGAATTCTTCTGAAAAGCTAAACTTTCTCTTCTTTCTTTCTTTCTTTCTTTCTTTCTTTCTTTCTTTCTTTCTTTCTTTCTTTCTTTAAATATGGGCACATAAATTCTTTCTTTATTTTATGGATTATAAATCATTACTAAGCCCATTTATTTAGTTCAGATTGTCCCTGATGTGGCCTCTGGGAGCCCCTTCAGGGTTTCTGTGTCCTGCTCACATGACCACATGGTTCTTGAGCACTTCTTTGCTCTTTCTCAGTAAGACATTACAGGTTCCATCCACCAGGAGCCCTGGTTCCTTTTAGTGGAGGATTGTGCTTAGACACCAAGATTGGAGCACTAAGTGGCATTGCCATTGGCTTATCATTGTTTCCTGGCCCTGTCAGCTATAACAGAGCAATGAAGTAAATTTGAAGGTGTGTGTGCTACTCCTCTCCCTCTAACTCTGCTTCTCTGTTTCTAGCTCTTTTTCTCTGTGTATTTCTTTCTACATATATACACATATATATTTGTCTTTCTTTCTCTGTGTGTGCATCTTAAAAAAACAGAAATTCCTGCCAATGCCAGTTTCACACCACAGGGTTCATTATGACCTTGCCCATTTCCTAAAGTTTTAGTTTGTTAGGAAGAAGCTACTGTTGAAAACTGGGTATAATATTCTTAGTTTCTGTGGACAGATGGCAAGTAAAAAAATTATTTGAAGTTTTTTTTTTCCCCCTGCTCCCTTCTCTGTGGGAAACCTGCCACTCATTATTCCTGATAGCATTACTTGTTCAGTCTTAGAACATACTCCTAATGTAGCTTCAGAATTGCTAACCCAAAAAAAATAAAAAAATAAAAATAAAAGAATTGCTAACCCACACTTTTGGTTAAAAAAAAATTAAAAATATATACCCCGCGTTTTTCTTTTAGAATTTGTGATCTCTAAGGGCAAGAATTATCATCATCTGTAATATATTATGTGAATACCTAACAGCAGTTTCTGCTGTCATCGTTGACTTCTCAACCATTTTCACAAATAATGCTGGTTTTCTGTTAATTGAGAAGTCAGTGTATATCTTCAGGGTGGGAGAAATCAAAATAGGACTCAGATGATGGGAAAATGGGCCTATTCCAAACTAATTTAAATAGTGGGAGCACTGGTTGTTTTCTCAGTTCTGGAAACAGCCTGGTTATTTTTGAGAGAGCTTCCAAGACTACTTTGTTCCTCAGAGTTTTAAACCTTTCTAACAAAAGTTTGTCTTTAGACCCAGGCCTTCTAAAGAGAACCACAAACATTTTGCAGGATTTTAAAAATCCATTGCACTTTGGTGCAACTGGCATTTTGTGGCTGCCCTCGGGAAAACAGGACAACCTTTCATACATTTATAGAGCCTTTTCCTATTGCCTTTTTCAGGGGCAGCTTTATTAAAAAAAAAAAAAAAAAAGCCTGAAAGAGAATGGAATATCTTTAGAACTATCTATTTTTTTGCTTCTCCTTCTTTAGCTTTTGTCCTGAAATTTCCCAGGAAACGGATGGATGGGTTAGTGAGGTGGGTAAGTGCAATGTACCTGAGATTTAACCTAAATTCAGACTCTACATGGTATAGAACATCTCCACCCTATTGAGTAAACTTGTCCACTGTTTTCTGCTGGTAGAGTCCACCTGTGTTCACTCAGTGTCAACATATGTACAAATTATGATATCCAGGGACATGGGATACTTAATTCAGAAGGGGACCGAGTGCTCAGTAATGTATCCCGGCGTCGTGGCTCACCGTGGGAGCCTTGGGAGTGTGCTCAGGCACAGGCGCTCTGCAGTGATGTTTTTGCCGGGGTTCTTACCTTTGGGTGAGTCCATGGTCCTTACGGTTCCTTTCCACTTTTGGATCCCGTGCCTCTGGTCCTGAAATAAGGGCGAGCGAGCAGAGCCTTGGCACTGGGCGCAGCCTCGATGGTCCTAGGAAGCAGAAGAGGAACCAGGCTGTCACGGACAGACAAGCGATGGAAAATGAGGGTTTGGGGACCTTTGCAGGTAGGATGTGTTAACAGGAGTAGCCTTGTGTCTCACACCTGACTCTGTCTCACTTCATGTGTGCACGTATCTGTTCGGTGAACGGAGAGCATCTCTGGCAGCGGGGGGGGGGGGGGGGGGACAGGAAGGACAGGAAGTCCTCGCGGTGTAACTCCGTGGCTGTCCTCTCGCCACAGTGGCCGGCGGGGACCCGAGTGCGGATCCCGCCACTGCTGCTCCCCTGGATCGGGCCCCCCGACGTCCCTGCACCCCAGCACTCCCGGGCCCAGCTGCCGGCCTCTGGGCCCGTTGCCTGGAGATCGGAGCGCCTCTGCTTCACTTTGGGTGTGTACAACCGGGAGAACTCCGGCTGCCGATTTATGTTGGCGAAGCCTCGATGTAGATTAGGTTCTGGTTACTCAGGGGACTCCTCTTACCTGCTCTCATCGGCTGATGGGCGGGAGGTACGAGCCCGGGGACGCGTGCTCTCGCCGTGCACTGTGACACGGATTGCCCACCTCGCCCGCCCCGGGGACGGCTGAGCTGGGCGCTGGGACAGAGCTGAGGCGTGCTTCAGGCTTTAACACACTTGGCACATCACACGTCCAGGAAATGGCATTTAAAAAATGGGCTGAGGGAGGAGCCCCTGAGTGGCTCAGTCGGTGAAGTGTCTGCCTCCGGCTCAGGTCATGATCCTAGGATCCTGGGATCGAGCCCCCGCAGCGGGCTCCCTGCTCAGCCGGGATTCTGCTTCTCCCTCTCCCCTGCCCCTCGCGCTTGCTCTTTTCTCAGATAAATAAAATCTTAAAAAAAAAAAAATGGGTTGAGGGAATATAAAACAATTGTGAGGTAAGTTCAAAAGGAAAATATTTGCAGTCGTGATTTCTAGTAGGGAGAGTTTCTAAACCAAATATATAAATTTGGGTGTTGTCTAATTGCCCAGACTCCCATGAAAATGTGTAAACAGGTTCATTTTTTTTTCATGCGTTAAAAGAGCAGTTTCCTGTTTTGTTCTCCAGATTGTACAACTGTTGCCATGTTCTGCAGTGTTACGTAAGGCACCAAGCGGCCTAGAACCCAGTGTTTCTGTCTGGAAAGAGTAAAACCAAGTGCTTGAGAGAAAGGTGCAGGTATTACGATCTCCAGGTTCTTGGGGAGCCAACCTGCACGGGGTTCTGGATGCCCAGGGCGGGGCATCTTCCCCAGAGAAGCCATGGAGGGAGGAGTGAACTCTCGAGTAGGGGCAGGTGTGATTCCTTGGTGAGAGGGTAAGGGATGTGGGGGTAAAGAAGAAGCCCCGACCAGAGGAGAACGTAATGAGAACACGGTGTCTACTGTTGGCACAGAGAATGCAGGTGTGCCCGGGAAGCTGGAATCCTGGTGTCCCTGGAAATGATGAAACGCCCACATTTCTAGCAGTTGCTGAATCATAACTTTTTTTCAGCTGATACTTTGAGTTTCCTAAGGTGTCCAGCTTGACAATGGGCCTTAGCTGGTGTCGAGTGATTGAGAAGGTGCATAAAAGCCAGAGACATTGTACCAAGTAGGGCGAATGAGTTGGTATCATGGCGTGTGTGTCACTCACTGCCACTATCCATGTGTAACTGTTCACATGGGCCGTGTGTCGTGCGCAGTCAGGGCCACACTTGTGGGCTCTCTGCCATTAGGCGTGACTACTTGTGCTCAACTTACAGTTTGGCTGTGTCAGCAAACATCCCTACATCAAGCACCCGATGCACGTGGTCAGTCTTTTACTGGTTATTTTAACTGATATCATTTAGAAGAGCTGTTCCCGTTTCCGAATTCCTCTGCTTCGTAGGTGAATAATTTGCTCGAGTGTGTGAGGGGAGCAAAAAAGGACAATGAAGACTGTTGGATTGTTACATTTATTGCACTGCCAGACCTGTATGATGTTTATACCATTATAAGTGCACCGTAATATATAATCTTGCAGCATTTGTTTATATGAGTAGATAGAAATAAAAGAAATGCAGTCAAAAATCCCCATCAGTAGCTTGGGAACATGGCCCATAATTGTCTGAATCACGCATAACGCGTGAAGACTTTGAAAGCATCTCTCCTGGATCTTAGAATAATAACCATACCGAGCGTACCCAGGTGTTTTAGTGAAGCTGGGTGGTGTGACTTCAGCCCAGTTCTACCTGTTGTGCAACAGTGCCTGTCTTTATAGTGTTGCCTGCCACTGCCCTTAGGCCGGAAAGAGTGATTAAAAATGTTGATGGCTAAGAATCTCAGGGCTTTGGTTGCCACCTTTGTATAAAGATGCTTGGAAGCACCTGCCGTGTGGTGGAAGTGACACGAGACGAGAAATGGGAGGATTTGGACCAGCCTGGCTGGGCTGCACGCTGGCAGTAGGACTTGGGCAAGGCACCCTTCTAAGACTTCGCTCATGTGGAAAGTGAGAGTGTGGCCGATGTGCCTTCCAGAGTTCCCCCTCCAGCTCTGAAATCCTGTGACTCGTGTGCCTGAACCTTGAGCTCCGGCCCCTCAGCGCTCCCGGCTTGTTTGTCATTTGCTCTCAGATTAGCTACACTTGGGTATGGCCCTTAACACCACTGACCCCACACCTTCCTGGCTCCCAAAGGTCATCTCCCTCTCCTCCCAGTTCCTCCCTCCCCCACAGAAACACCTGCTGTTTAGCTTCCTTCCTTCATTTTATTTTATTTTACTTTCCACTTTTCTATTCTTGTTGGTGATACCATCACCCTACTATCTGTAGTTAGAAAGTCTTAGAATATGTTTCTTCTTGTGTGTAGTTATTCTGCTGGTGAGTACTACTCATGCTTCCTTTGCAGTGAATGTCCCTTGCTTTTATTACTTTTCTCTGAGTCCAAGCCCTTCCCTTTCCTTCTTTTTTTTTTTGTGATATCCTTAACCTTCCATCCATCCAAATATTTATCATTCCTATTTGTTCCTCTGTGAAGTTTTGGGGAAAATATGAGCCACACGTGTCCAGCTTAAGGACTCTCCAATCTAGTGGGGAGACAAAAATGAAAACAAATGGTTTTCACAGAAATGATGTTTGCAGTCTTGGACGCCTAGAGAATGGACCCTGATATGAAGGGAATCAGGTTAGAAAGGAAGGCTTTGGCAAGAATGAACAAATGACTTAGAAAATGAGGGAGACAGGAAATTTCGGGTGATGTGGTGATGGTGAAGCAATTCACAGTAACGTATACAGAATGGTGGGCTTTTAAAGTATTTTTGGGAAATCTAAGGAATGTGTTCATCAACTGTTTATTGAATAAAATTACTTGAGGGATGCCTGGGTGGCTCAGTGGTTGAGCATCTACCTTCGGCACAGGGTGTGATCCTGAAGTCCTAGGACTGAGTCCTGCATCGGGCTCCTCACATGAAGCCTGCTTCTCCCTCTGCCTGTATCTCTGCCTCTCTCTCTCTCTCTCTCTCTCTCTCTCTGTCTCTCTGTGTGTGGGTGTCTCATGCATAAATAAATAAAATGTTTTTTAAAAATTACTTGAGACTATTTGGTGACCAAGATAGACAGATCCCTGGTCTCCCAGAGCTTATAGTCTAGCAGGGCAGGTGGACACTGGGAACAGATCAGCAGCTGCAGGAAGGGTGATCCATGTGTGGTCGCTGGGAGTGCCCTATGGGATCTCGTGCCTAGGGAGTCACACTAAACCATGTGGAACAGGTGTTCCAGGAGCTTAAAACTGAAGGGTAACTCATTCATTCAACCCATTTTACGGAGAAGAAACTGAAGCTTAGAGAAATTGTGATTTACAAATAACAAACTAGTTGGGACACTTGGCTGGCTCAATCAGAACATGTGACTCTCAGGCAGCCTGGGTGGCTCAGTGGTTTAGCACCTGCATTCGGCCCAGGGCATGATCCTGGAGTCCCAGGATCAAGTCCCACGTCGGGCTCCCTGTATGGAGCCTGCTTCTCCCTCTGCCAGTGTCTCTGCCTCTCTGTCTCTCTGTCTCTCTCTCTGTCTCTCAAGAATAGATAAAATCTTAAAAAAAAAAAAAATAAGGACATGTGACTCTTGATCTCGGAGTCTTGAGTTCGAGCCCCACACTAGGTATAGATATTACTAAACAAACCAACCAAATAACAAGCTAGTAGCAAACCAGGCTTGGAAGTCTGGACTTTGGTCCCTGGAATGCTTTGTAGTTACCTAGTATGCCCTGATTCCACATTTCCTGGGTACCGTACCTCAAACCTTCATCTTTCACAGAACACAGTGGGTGCTGAATAAATTGTTGATTAGTTTCCAACCTGTTGACAAGGCTGACACCTGTCTTAAAATGGAGGAACTACATTTATGCTATTTATTATTAGGGATTAGTGTTCTACAGCAGTTTTTCATTTTGAAGTTACTTAGGATTTTTGGTTGTGTTTATTTTTCAAATTATAGTGAGGATTAAAATCTAAGAATTCTTTGCTGGGTCTACTAAATAGCAAATCTCAAAGTAATTAAACATGTTAAAACCTTTAAGTACCTTAGATCTATTTAAAAACACTTTGGAATGATTTATTTTAAAGACCCAGGTAACAAAGCATGGCTTACTGACAGTACCTGAGGTTATAGCATGCAGATGAAACATGTACTTTCCAGTGTACTCATTCTAGCACAAACGAACCTGATAAATTGCTCTATAATACATATTCAGTAAAAGGATCTTTAATATAAATGACTTAACAGCAGACTTACAATTGACTCTTTCCAAATCTGGATGGATTGATTGACGAGCTCAGTGGATTTATTTTACATTGCATTTAGATAATAAATGCCTGTGTATTTTATCTTCTATTACCAGGGAAATGTTGAGTCCGCCTGTCTGGTTATTTTGTTATGATCATTTAGGTTTAACTGTGCATGCTTTAATTTGGAGTCACTATTTTTCATTGAAATGTCATTTCATATTTATATTGCTTAAAACACAGTAGTAGATACGAGAATCCATTTTTTTTAGATTTTATTTAAATTCAACTTACTTAACATATAGTGTAACCAAAAACCATATTTTTGATGGAGCTTTCTTGTAACCAGGAAGAAGCTAACAGTCTGTAAATGCATTAGTCTTTTCAGAAACACAGCTGAGGTTAAGAATTTTTTTTTTAATTTTGCTTATTTTTATCTACTTTTTTTTTTTTTCAGTCTGGAAGAAGTCAAACTTTCACAATCCTCGCTAACCCCAATTTGTTCCAAACTTTTTAATAGGAATGACCCTATGCAAAAATGCACATTGTTCAGACTTTCACTGAGTAAGATGTAGTGCATGCAGCCCACTGGTGACTCATTCGTGAAAGAAGGAATTATTTACAAGACGAACCCTTGTTGTTTGGTAGTTCTCCCAGAGGAAGCTGATCCTATCTCATTTTTCCCTGTGACAGGTTCCTCAATGGTGTGCCGAGTATTGCCTCTCCATCCACTACCAGCATGGGGGTGTGGTATGCACACAGGTCCACAAGCCCACCGCCGTGCAGCTCGCCCTCCGGGTGGCAGATGAGATGGATGTGAACATTGGGCATGAAGTTGGCTACATGATCCCCTTTGAAAACTGCTGCAGCAGCGAAACCATCCTGAGGTGGGTGTGGGGGGGCTGGGTCTACTGGGTCTGATGACACTCTGCAACCCTTGGAGAGCGTATTCTTATGTTCTACATTATAAACGTCTGTCATGTGTCATAGTAACTGGTCAGTCTGTCACCAGCCAGCCATGCACTGGTTGTTTTCCTGCTCTGGCATCATCAGGGACTTCGTGTCTAAACTTCTTCCATAACTCCCCATAATCCTCAGGGAAAAGTCATGACTTGTTGGGTTGGACCCAAAGACCATCAAGCTTGTGCTTCTCAAACTCCTCCTCATGATGGGTCCATATAGGTTATCTGTGTGGCAGCCATGTCAACCCATACCTGTGGTTCTGTTTGTGCCCACGTGCCCTCTGTGTGGAATGACCATGCCTCTTCTGGGCATAACTAATGCCTCCTAGGCCTGCAAGACCCCATGCAAGGCCACTTACTCCAGGAAGGCTTCCCTCACCCTCCTGTACTGCGAGTTACAAAATACTCTGCTGGACCTCTATAAAACTTGATACCAGTCTTCATCATAGCAGGTTAGATCAGTGTTTTTCTAACAGTACTTTTCAGAGCCTTACGGGTTCCAAGGATCCTTCTCACTAGCTACCACAAGTAGAGGGAGCAGGGCAACTTTTAATCTCTGTTTTTAGCTTCACTGTGAGATTTCCATTGCGCAGAGGGTTCTAAGAGCTTCACACACAGAGGAAAAGAGAAAAGAAAAAAGATAATTGGAAAAAAGCTATGCTCTGGGGCAGCGTTTCTCAAGAAGTTTTATATCATGGGCCACACAGAAAGTAGGAATATCCAGCAGCACCTCAAGGAAATGGTCAAAGCTGCTTGGCCATCCCAAGGGCTTCATCTGCCCCAGGCACTACCTAACCACTCCCAGGGGCTGAGGAGACAAGTTTCTTGGGAACAGTATATCGCATCTATAACTCCTTTGTGTGGCACACCACTGGGGAAGCTCTGCTCTAGTCTAGGGGTGGTATATATGGTGTAGTGCAGTGTGGTATGGTATGGTATGGTATAGTGGTACAGCGGTGCTGGTTCTTACATCCTTATATCCCCAGTGTCTGACCTGCTTGTTTCATAGGGAACATGCAGTAAATTTGCTAGCGGAAGGAAGGAATAGTACCCTCTCCTAGCTAGGTAGAGAGACTGGAGCCTCTAGTGGAAAAGTCTGGAGACTTCTCTGATTCAGAAAGGCCATGAGACTCATTTGGTTTGTACTAAGCTGCTTTCCCTCAAATGTTTATCTTCAAAAATAGAAGACACAGGTCTTCAGGCTAATGTTAAACCCTAGGGAATCTTTCCATCAACAGTGATATGACATCAACTTCTTGAAGATAGAACCTTCTGCTCTTATAGCCACGGTGTCCCCACATCATCAAATTAGTATGTATGTATAATCAAATAATCTATGGATGATACAGATGAAATAGGTAAAAACCTCCCTGAGTTGGAGAAAGCAGGACATATGACCCGGAAGGAGTGAAGAAGGATCTTTAAGCTTGACAGATTCATTCTTTATCCCTTAGATTTTGAAGTGGCCTTTCAAGTGGCCATGATATTAATTAAAGGACAGCTCTGACTATATTCTAAAGTTAATATAGATATTTTTACATCTTTTTTTTTTTTATATTTTTACATCTTTAATGCCATCTGGACTTTGGAAAACTTTTGGCAGGAATTCTTGGATGTAGTCACTTTTAAAATGAAATATTACAGTATTGTTAATATAGATCAAGTGCATGTTTAATTTCTTTTTAGAAATCCACAGAGATAAATAATTGTGGAGAAGTCTAATAATGTCAGAATAGGTCGAAGACATATCTCCTGTTGGGAGTTGGCTTCCATGTGATTATCTTATGGCAACCCCTCCCCACCAAGCATTCACTTGTGACAGTCAAAGGAAGGACTACAATTTATGTTGACATTCCTTTTTAGTTCTTATCTGCATGTAGGATTCTCTCAATATGGCCAGTAGCTTTCAGCTGTGGGGGCTGCTGAAGTGCAGGTACTCCCTGGAGGTGGTGGGATGTAGTGGCCTGCCCTGGCCCCTGCAGGTCCTACTTCCTGCTGCCTTTGCTCAGGGGCCTGGCCCTCACATGGCCTTTTTTATCTGCACTTTGCCATTAATCTCGTTGCTGGGATACTGTTCTCTCTTCTCCACTGTCCCATCCCCCCAGCCAGTGGAGAGTCAGCAGATACTCTGACCTGTTGCTAACAGAGTTTGAGTCACAGCAAAGAGATCCAAACTAGTGAAAAGCCCCCTAAGATCAAAGAAAGCAGTTCCCCATCTCTCTCCTGGTTTCCTGTGCCCTGAAGAGGAGGTAATGTGGCAACGTTACCTAGAAACGTTGCTAGAAAAGGAGGCTAGAAAATGTGGCAATGTGGCTAGAAAAGGAGTGTCCCCGCCATTTGCTCCCCTGAGCCCTGCACAAGCCATCTGATCTCCCCATGCTCAGGCTTCCCCATCCAGAAGACGGGGTGCTTACTCTGCTCACAGGGTGGTTGTTTGGGCAAAATAAGCTAATCCGTGGGTCTGATGCGTGAGCACCCTGTACGTGTTAATGAAACTTTCATTATTAAGGTAAATCGGAACCAGATTTCATTTTCTTAGAGATCTGTGCTAACCATGATTTTTTTAAAAAGCTCAGATTGACTAGCTATTTAAATGAGAGGATTAAAAGTTACCTATTGACTATGGAAGGTTCTATACTTGGTATTGTCTTTTTCATTTTCTTTTGTAACCCCTTAGTATCTAATCTGTTAGGCACATAATAGACACTTAGTAAATATAATCTTTATGCCTGCTACCATTTTGGGGGGATGTTATATGTAATAACGTAGTTCTTCTGTAAGCTGTTTTGTGGCCTTTTTTGAAACCGTGGATACCTAAATTTATACCTAAAATAGTCTTTCTGAACCAGATATCCATACTTGGAGAAGTGACACATAAATTTCAAATATGGACTCTCTTAAAAGAATTACTCAAATTTTCATTCCAGGTCAAATTCAATATATTTAATTTCAGAAAATATTATTAAAGCTATCCTATATTTTATTTTTAGCTTTCAAAAATTCTGTTTTAGGAATTTGAAATATAAACTACATTTCCTGAAACCTTAACAATATGTCTATTTTTTTTTATAGTTATCAGGAGCAGCACTTTTAAAAGCACTGTACACATGATCTTATTAACACAAAGGTAGGAAGTAGATCTCTGTGTTATGGAGAAAACTGAAGGTTTGTATAGTTTTAGGATTGAGCTTTAGTATTCCCTTAGCGTGACATAATCATCTGGAAGGCCCAGGCCTTGCTGAGTCTAGCAGAGTTTTAAATAAGTCACATCTTCCTCTTTTTAATTAAGCCCTGATATATTTACATAACACACTCCCTCCTTGTAGGAGAACATTTCTCCCTATAAGATCAGTGCTTAGATGAGTCTTGCTGAGAAGGGAATAGATTTAATTTCTAATGTGAAGGAAGTAGCATAGATATAAATAATTTGTTTTTAGACCAGAATCAATAGTAACGTGTGACGATGACGATGTCAAACTAACTCCTCGGTTAGAGAGAGGGTGTAGCCAGGGCATTTGTGGTGGTGTTTGAAGCCTCTGGTTTCTCCTGAGCGCCTCTAACTTTACTACTGCTTCTTTGTAGGTATTGTACTGATGACATGCTGCAGAGAGAGATGATGTCCAGTCCTTTTTTGGGCAACTATGGGGTCATCATCTTAGATGACATACATGAAAGAAGCATTGCCACCGATGTGTTACTTGGACTTCTTAAGGATGTTTTACTGGCAAGACCAGAACTGAAGCTCATAATTAACTCCTCACCTCACTTGATCAGCAAACTTAGTTCTTATTATGGAAATGTGCCTCTCATAGAAGTGAAAAAGCAGCACCCTGTGGAGGTTGTGTACCTGAGTGGGGCTCAGAAGGAGTCCCTTGAGTCTATTTTACGCCTTATCTTTGAAATTCACCAGTCTGGTGAGAAGGGTGACATTGTTGTCTTTCTGGCCTGTGAACAAGTAAGTAAGTAATATTCTGACCTAACAGAGTAATAGAGTTCTTCAGGGGGAACCTTTTAACCTTGTTGGGAAGCTTTTAATCATTAACATCCAGGTTTCAGATTGCTGACTTGCTGTTTAAATATTTGGTTCCAACACACCCTCTTTTTTAAATACTCGAGAAGACGTGCAGGAGGGTAAATAAAACGTGTTCTGAGCAAGGACACAGGAGGGCTTCTGAAATCACAAACTGTGAGAGCAGAGGACGGGGAAGGCCTCGGGACTCCGCCAACGGTGGTCTCCAGAGCTCTCAGGCCGAGTCTCGGGCTGCCCCAGATCCAGAGCCGGTGCTGCTCCTGCGTGCTTATGTTGTCTTGGAGAGAAGATGCACACTGACTCCCGTCTGACCAGGAGCGTCTGCTTGCAGATGAGGACTGTGCCCTGAGCACTTAGGAACAAAAAGGATTCCCACGGATGTTCCTGCAATAGGCAGTGGGTTTTGAGGCAGAAAAAAAAATAGAATACCCAGAAGGCTACCTTCCAGCCCTGGGGCTTCTTTTCTAAAAAGATGAAAGAGAAAACTCTGACTTGGATTCTAGAAAATGTGTTTTCAAAAGAACAATTCAAAATGTATAACTGAGCGTCTGTTACTGCTTCTCCGTGGTCAAAATGCCTTTTGGATTGCATTGGATTTTGTTTTTATTTTTAATTGCAGCTGTACACCAGCCCTACTTCCTCTCCATACTCTGTTGGCTGAATCTAGAAGCCTCCAGAATCTCAAGAATTACACCTTTCTTCTTAGAGACTGATTTCCTGGTCTTTTTCTCCCTACCCATCATTTTATTCAATGAAAGTACTACTTTTTAGTAGACCATGACCCAAATATGTGGTGATTCCAGTGATTAAGCAGAAAGCAAAAAGGAAATTATTTGATACTGGCTGAGCCAGCAGCTCTCAGCTCTCCATCAGATGCTTGTCTTAAGGATTCACATGCTTTCAGAAATACTTACAGAAGTATTTATTCTGTTTTACATTCAAAGCATAAAGGATGGCTGACCCTCCCATCTGTCAGGAACTTCAGACAGATTTTACCTGCTTCCACAAAGAAAGTGATTTAGAATCTCAAATGTATAATAACCATGGCGTATTTATCAATTTTTCATGTATAGATGATACAGGCTCTTCAATAGATCTTCTGCCTATTTCAGTGATTTATTCTATTATCATTTCCTAATCCTGCATGATTCAAGATGAATATTCAAGAAAGTCCTGAGTCCAAAGGCAGTTGCTAAACCGCTGGGTCACCCGGGCTGCCCTAAAGTGGAATTTTTTTTTAAAGATTTTATTTACTTCAGGGGCGCTCAGGTGGCTCAACTGGTTAAGTATCTGACTCCCCCCGCTTTTTTGAAAATATTTATTATTTGTTTGAGAGAGAGAAAGCACCAGCTGCGGGAGGTAGTGGAGGGCAGTGGAGCAGAGGGAGAGAGAGAAGCAGGCTCCTCCCTGAGCGTGGAGCCCGACATGGGGCTCAGTCCCAGGACCCCAGGATCATGACCTGAGCTGAAACCAAGAGTCATGGGCAGCCTGGGTGGCTCAGCGGTTTAGCACCACCTGCAGCCTAGGGCCTGATCATGGAGACCTGGGATCGTGTCCCGCATCGGGCTTCCTGCATGGAGCCTGCTTCTCCCTCTGCCTGTATCTCTGCCCCTTTCTCTCTCTCTCCCTCTGAATAAATAAATAAATCTTAAAAAAAAAAAAAATAGAAACCAAGAGTCAGACTTAACCAACTGAGCCCCCAGACCCCCCCCCCCAATAGACTTTAAAAAATAAAGTTCTTGACAGAATTAGGGATAGTGGATGGTCCTAAAAAAGGCATTTGATTCTTATAAGTTTAATATAAGCTATAATTAATGACACGGTGACTTTTGAATGTCAGACTCTAGGAGATGCATTCTCACCCAGGCTGGTAGTCAAACCGTAAGACCCCAGGGCTTAGGAAGGCATATGCTCTTCCATGAAGTGAGACCAGAAGGACATTTCCTGTTAAGAAACCATAGTCTGGTAGCGTCTGAAGATCTAGCCCATGATAGTATGATGAAGGCTGCCAGCCAGATTTGCAATTCCTAGCCCTGAGAGAGAAGCCACTATGTCGGGCAGGTGCAGCCCGTCTGAGTTGGGCCTGGGATCCCGAGGGAGGCTCCCCGTGTCCACAGGCTCAGGGCAGAGGCCTGGGTCAGCAGCAGCCTGCTGGCTTCAGCAGACCTTTGCCGGACCAGCTTTCCCCTCCCAGTTGGGCTCTGAACTCCACAGCTGGAGTCTGCTTCTCCCCACTGTCCCCCTAACAAGCTGCACACACTTCATCTCCCGACGGACTTTTCCTCTTTCCTTTACCACTTACATCAGCATTACCATTAAGATATTCCTCTCCTGGGGCGCCTGGATGGCTCGGTCTGTTTAGTGTCTGACTCTTGATTTCCGCTCAGGTCTTGATCTCAGGCTCGGGATGTCAGCCCCCAGGCTGAGTTTGGAGTCTGCTTAACATCCTCCCTCTCCCCACCACCTCCCACCCCAACTCGTGCGCACGTTCTCTCTCAGAAAAAAAAAAAAAGATAACTTCTTTCCTGTGGTCTTACAGTTTGTCTCTTTGAAAAATTTGCCTTCCTCTGAAATCCGTATTAATAGCTATTGATCATTCCTCCCATACAATTAGAAGCTTTCTTGATTCTTATGTAAAAATTAAAAATCTGCCATAGCTGTGAAATGTGTTATGATAACACAAGGAGTTACGTACATTAGCAGGAACGTACTAATTGTCACTTTGTATTTTAAGGGCTACATTTATTATTGTAGAAATATAAATATAGAGATACTCTCAAACCTTTAGGGTTGGTGAGCATTGGGTGCCTCACATTTGCTGTGACCGCTGGCCTAGTGCCTCACCTGCTGTGAATTCATCCCCATGGCCACATGCTGCCCTGCGTCTTGACACTCAGCCGAGACTTTGAGCCCTCAGGGTTTATAGCAACTGTCTCTTAGCCTGGAAAAGTCAAATATGTTAAGTAGAGGATGAATTTGAGATTTACGGTCCCATCAGCCCAATTATTGTGCTTCCTCCAAACTGTCCACCAAAGCCACTGTCAGGTTGAAGGGGAATGCTCTTGTGTTGGGGCTTGCGGGGGCTGGGGTCGCCCTCCAGTGTGTGTCTGCCTTCCTTGGCTTTCCAGGGATTGTAGGAAAGCCCCGTGGAGGTAAATGCACTGTACACACTAAAGAGGAAATGAACCAACAGTTTGAAGCATTGGATGGGTGTGCCAAGCAGTTTTCTCTCACATTCTGACGGTTATGGCCACAAAGCCCTGTGTCAGCTGAGCCTGAGGCCTCTAAACTACATACGGCATCAGTTTATATTTTGCTCTGCTTTTTTCCTTTTGGAGATTTCTTTGATGCCTTTTTCTTTGTCCATTAGGGACAAAATCAACCTTGGAACCCATCGACAACCAAGAAGTTTTAGCAACCAGGAGCAAATAAAAAATAAGTGTCCCAAATTACCTTTTAAACTGTATTCTAGGAGAATAAGAGACATGTTTCACTGCAGTTTGAAGGCTTATTTTGAAAACTAATTGCTCACAAGCAGGCTGCTGGAATCAGTTTCCGTTTCCAACTCCAGCAGCACCTGTGGCAACCTGCTCAAAGGGGTCATCTGTCCGGGAGGATCGGGGGAGATCCTGGTGGGCCAAGTGGGGCCCACTGCAGGGACACCCAACCCACAGTCCTGCCCCCCTCCCTGTAATTTCTAACAGGCTCTCCTTACACAGAATGATGGCATGATCAGAATTCTAAGTTTGTTCTGATTATCCCCATTGGCAAGTTTTCATTCATTATGATCAACAGACTCTTTGCTTGGTGGACATCTGCCCCTAGGAAGCCACCACTGTGCAGGAGGGGGACGTGTACATGGGAGAAGGTAACTGGACACCTGCTCACATGGAAGCCTCTGCCCTGCTTTCTGTGCCTCCCAGCAGCTCAGGAATAATTTTCAAACAGCTCACCCCAGGTCTTCGAGACCCGTGATGCCATCTTTCCAGGCAGATCTGTCCTACAAAACCCTTGTGTTAAGCCTCTTCTGCAAAAGAAGAAAAGAGAGAGAGCGAGGGCACTGGAAAATGAGCTAAAAACTCAAACGGTCAAGGAAAGTCATCTCTTTTTCTAGATTTTTAGTGAAATCTAATGAATGAAATGTAGCTTCTTCCATTTGGTAGTTGGGCCCTTAAGAAAGTAGAAAATTTTAGAAACAAAAACGTTTAAGAATTTTTTTTTAAAGATTTATTTTTATTTATTGATGATAGAGAGAGAGAGAGAGAGGCAGAGACACAGGCAGAGGGAGAAGCAGGCTCCATGCAGGGAGCCCGACGCGGGACCCGATCCCGGGACTCCAGGATCGCGCCCCGGGGCCAAAGGCAGGCGCGAAACCGCTGAGCCACCCAGGGATCCCCCAAAAACGTTTAAGAATTAAATGACGTCTTTTTTTATATGAGGTCCTAAAAAAAATGGTTGCATTTGAAAAATAGAAAAATACTATCTAAAATGCTTTGCCTTCTGAGGCATACTACTTATATGTAGTTTTAGGAGAAATAACTTCCTTTTTTTTTTCCAATACATTTGGCAGGGAAACAGTTTAAAAGGATATTTCTAAATGCCTGAATCACACCAAAAGGTGTAATTTAGCAGTGAATATTTCCTGCCTGCATTGCATTTATGCTGTCTTAAAGTGAAAATGGATCAAAACAACTTTGAGGGTGACCCAGAGACCCTGGTTATAGAATGTGTGTGTCTGTGTGCTTTTATTGGAAATCCAGAGATTGCGTAATAATTCTTAGCTCTGCCACCATTAAAGCATAGTGATGCATTATCACTGATGTGAAAATAATTGTTTACCCATCATTGTTAATGGATATGAGAAATTGAATCAAGCTAGAAAAATAGGATAAACGCATAAAGGCATTTCAGGTAGTACATTTCACAAGAGGAAAGCCATTTTGGACTGAAATCAATGAAATTGTTTATAAATTATATTTAACTTCCCCAGAGAAATGTTCTCATCCAGTTACATCTTCTTTTCACATAATGATTCACATAGACAACAACACAGGTATTTTTTTCCATGTATACATTCTGCAGCTTTTGCCGACAGTTTTATTTAATTAGACTTTTTTTTTTTTTTTTTTAAGTAGCAGAGTTGTTTGTGACATGTTTATTCTCATGAATGACGTTATTTTTTACTTTAGGATATTGAGAAAGCCTATGAAATCGTCTGCCAGGAAGGATCGAACTTAAACCCAGATCTTGGAGAGCTGGTGGTGGTTCCTTTGTATCCAAAAGAGAAATGTGCATTGTTCAAGCCAAATGATGAAACAGAAAAAAGATGCCAAGTTTATCAGAGAAGAGTGGTGTTAACTGCTAGCTCTGGAGAGTCTTTGATCTGGAGCAATACGGTCAGATTTGTTATCGATGTGGGTGTGGAGAGGAGAAAGGTAATTATTATCAAGCAGGTAAACCATCTGCTGATAATTGTCCTTGGGTTCCTGCAGTTGTATCCACTGGGAAGTGAGGGTGACGCATGTGGTCTGGGGAGTCTCTGATATGCTCATGTGTGCAAAGGGAAAGTATTGCCAGTCTTGTTTACCCATTCCTGCCTTTCATTAGCACACAGGTAATCCCCAAACTAAGTTGATTGCGATGCCACAGGAAAACCTTTTGAGAAAAGACACAACTGCTAAAGCATAAAGGTGGTGGTTCTCCTTGTCAGTGGTTTTTCGTAAGCTAAATAATAAGCAATTAAATAATAATTAAATAAATAATTATTAAATAATAGCAAGGCAAGTTATTTGACTCCTGAACCAGTCTTTCCCTGTGTACATCTACTGAGTATTTTTGGTAGCCCCTTTATCAACATCATTAGCATCTTCCCCGAGGTGATTTGCCAGAAATTAGTTTCCAGTACACAGCCTTTAATTTACCAAGTTTCTGCTTTAATGTTGACCTGATAAAATTCTATCCTAAGCTTTTAAAAATATTTTTTTATAACTGCCTTTAAATAAAATTAGGAAAAGTGCAAGTAGGATATCTCAAACTCTCAAAGACACTGGAACATAAGAAATCATAGCATTTAAGAACTGAAAGAGCCTACCCAAGTATTGATCCCGTCGCGCATTATTAGAGATCACGTAGCTTTTCTCCTTTAGGAAACTGGCTCTCCTAGTATCTTACTGTCTTAGTGCTACAGAGTGATTCCAACCATTCCGCAGGTTCCCTTGGAGCCACTTTGGATTCTTACCATTCAGAAAACCCAGGGATATTATTTGCACTCCCCCCGACCCCCTCTCCCCCACCAACAGGAAATTTTTTTTTTCAATAGAAAAAAAAATCACTGTTGGTGCCACATGCAGCCTTTGTCTGAGCCATTATATCTGGAGAAGCTCAGCTTATCAAGGTCAGACCGCTGAGGTCACAATTTGAATAAAACCTTGAACAGTCCCATCAGCAGATGATGATGCTGGTGCATATGTGGCGTATGCCCATCTGTCGTCATCACAGTGTCATGCTTTGAGAAATGACACTGCCAGCATTTCAGGACAGGTGTAGAGGTCCCATATTTATTGAACCTCCAATGAAAGCAGACAACTTGAAATCCATTTATCAAGGCACTAGCAGTTTCTATCTCACAGCAAGGGAAATAATAAGCGTCGTCCAGAGAGAATGAGTCCATAGCAGAGCATTTCAAGAAGTGACGTGCTCCGACCCACACGGTCCCCTCAGGTCCATCGAGCCTGTGAAATCTTGAGTGATCTGATGCTAAAGAGCCTGTCTTTCCATTTAAAGGTGTACAACCCTAGGATAAGAGCAAACTCCCTTGTCACGCAGCCCATCAGCCAAAGCCAAGCAGAGATTCGCAAGCAGATTCTTGGTTCATCTTCTTCAGGTAGCACCACGGTCACGAAAACCACTGCCAATTCCTGTGGGAAGGCAGCCTAGAGACGTTAAAACCATTCTTCTTGGTTTCTCCTAGGAAAACTTTTCTGCCTGTACTCTGAGGAATTTGCCTCCAAAGACATGCGGCCACTAAAGCCAGCCGAAATGCAGGAAGCTAACCTAACCAGCATGGTGCTCTTCATGAAGAGAGTGGACATCGCGGGCTTAGGCCACTGCGACTTCATGAACAGACCAGGTAGCGTTGTGCTCGTGTGTTGGCCAGCGCGTGGCCCCGACGTGCCGCCTCGCCTCCTGCCCAGCCCAGTGTGAAGAGCAGGTGGCGCTTGGCGGAGCAAGCAAGCGTCGGGGTTTGGTTCATACTGAAGCATTTTTCCCATTAGAGGGAAACAGTCTTAGAAGGACTTTTTTAAAAAGCCTCTAGAATCATCTGCCCCAACCCTGGAGAATTATCTGTCATTGGACCCTGGAGCCTGGGGGGCTGGGCCTGAGAGACCCAGCGGGTCCGAGTGTGGCATCAGAGGCCGCCTGCTGCAGAGGGCAGGGGACTTCTGGTGGCCTCCAGGCTTCCCGGTGGGACGTGAGTCAGCCAGCTGTCCTGCACCGCACCATCACCCGGGGGAGCTCCCCTGGAAGTTCCTTCCTTCACAGTTAAGGTCTAGCATTTCCACGGAGGGTGAGGTTCCGGAGCCTAGGACCGAGACTCTAGCTACGGGCTGGCCATCACCCTCCGAGGGGAATGACGCCTCTGGCAGGCCCTTGACAAAAGCCCCCTGTCACCCAGGAGGTGCTGGCTGTCTCCGCTCCAGTGCTGCCCTCCCTGGGACCGCAACTGCCCCGTGGAACACCAGCAGAGTGCTGTGGAAAGGCCGAGAAAGCAGGGACAGGTGGCCTCTGCGGTGTGCAGGGCGGCCACGCCACATGGTCAGCCTGGGAAGGGGAGCCGGGACCAGCTCCCCTCAGCCTCCCACATTCCCAGTTGGCTTCTCCTACCTGGCGGGCAAACGGCTTCCGTTCTGCCTATGATGTCGGGGTGGGGGGGCGGGGGGATGCTGGCTCTGGAGTTTAAAATGTTAGCAATCAGCGGCCACGAAAGGTTGAAAGCAGCAAACGCTCTGCTTGTTCTTGTCCATTTAAATACGTCTCCGGGGGAACAGCAGTAGCGTCCTTGTGGCCTGTGCAGACGCAGTGGTTCAGTGCTGCAGCAGCCCTCTGAGCTAAATGCTCTGAATTGCTCCATTTTACAGATGAGGAAACAGAGTCACAGAAGTTAGGTCGTGCACGCAGATGAGAAGCTGGACCCTCTGCTGCAGTGTCTCCTTACACAGACCGGAGCCCCAGGGGCCTGAGCATCTGTCCTAGTCATCCGTGCCCTCCATCCCTTCTCTGGTGCTTCTCACGCACCCCCAAGCACCTCACCTCCAGAGCTGCAGGGGGCGGGTCCGATGCCTTTCACTCCTTCCACCTGCCACCCAGGCGAAGGCCCACGTCCAGGCAGTGTTGACCGCAGGATCTGCCACTTTGTCCTCTAGCCTGAGCTTAGTTTCACTGAACCCCAGTGGGTATTTACGTCCCCATAAGGCTCCTGATTTAAAGTTGATTGCCCTTCATTGATATTTTAGTCTCAGTCATGCTTCAACACAAAGGAGTTCCTTCATTTCTTTTCACACCTTAGGCCAGTGGTTGACATCTTCAGTACACTGATCAGAGAGGGTGAAAGGCAACCTACCGGCCTGGGTGTTATTTGACAAATGTGCACAAGAGAGTCATCAGCCACAAGGCCTCGTGAGCACAGAGCATGCTTGGAAACTGAACGATTTCTACTTCCTTGCGCTGCTTTCTCTCTGTTCCTGTGTTTTTCAGTCATTTTGTCCAGCGGTGCCAGTAGGATTCACAAGCCCTTGAGAAGTATGTTCTTTTAGAGTCACCCTTTCTCAAATATTTCTGAAAATGACTAGTAGAATTGGGAGTAAGTAAGAGGAAGGTCCTCCAAAGATGCCAAACTTTGAAATGAAAAGGTGCAAGGGAAAATTAACAGTGGAGATGACAGCTTGTCCTCGTAAGTGGGGCAGCGCTGTGTGGAGAGCGCGCGAAGCGGGATTAGGAAGTTTCCTGTCGGGAGGTCACGGCAGGTGCACCGTGCTGTGCTCTTCACCAATGCTTCCTCCTTCCCTGGAGCTTCTCGGAGCTTTATGAGGAAACTCTCCCAGTAAGCAGTTTGAAAAATGAACTACTTTGGGGAAACTTTTGGAATCTTAAATTTTCAGCAAAGATTCTCTTCCCTAAAGGAGCAGTGGGATCTCTAAGAGGGAGAGGGACCAGAGGAGTCCTTATCTCTTGTGAAATCCATCTACTTCCCTGCAGCCATTTCCTCCCTCGGAGCTCTCTGTTCTTCCAGAAGCAGGTTTGCAGACTGCTGTTCTGTCCACGCCCCTGCCCCCTCTGCCGCCTGCCAGGCCACGTCTGCTGGGCCGGAGTGTGGGGCCCCTGGGAGCCACAGTAAACTAGCGGGGATTGGAGGCCCCGGGGGAGGCTGTCCTTGGGCAGGAGACTGGCTTCCCTGAGGGCTCAGGAGACGCAGTGCGTCGGGAAAATCTCCTCCAGATTAAGAAGAGGAAGAGCTCAGACACAGGTGGGAGAAGAAGCCCAAGTAGAATGTAGGCCAAGAAGACCTTGGCATTTTGGTGCCTGGGAAAATGAGCATGTCACCTGGATAACAGCCAAGCGGAGCGGCCCTACTGCCCGGCTCTGGGCAGGTTACAGCCAAGGGGAGCGACCCTACTGCCCAGCTTGCGTGGCCCCTGGCTTCCCCGCCCCAGCAAAGCATTCTGAGGCCGTGCGTCCGTGTGCTGAATACACCGGTCTGAGAAGGAGCAGCCCAGAGGAGCATAGTGGCCTGAGAATGTGATGGAAAGCTGTAGAGTGTGTATGGCAGCCTCAGTTGGGTGCGCGTGTCTTATCTGAAGGTTAGGAGCGACGGGAACTGGTGAGCTCGACGGGGGTGGGCCCGGGGGCACAGGCAGGCCGGCATCCCTGCAGCCTCCATCCTGTGACCACAGCGGCCACGTGCCCCCATTTCCCGGGCTTCTCATTGGTGACCTCAGAGCCTCAGACAGCTTGGCTTTTGTCAGAGGCCCGTCGGCCACAGCAGTCCCTGCAGGGACCTTCCAGAGACCATGCTCTGAGGAGACACGCTTCCCGTCCCGCTGCTCGTCTCTTAGGCCTGGAATCAGCCCGCGTGGATTCCCCAGGCCTCTTCTTGGGTCCAGATGGCAGATGTCTGGTGAACTTGCCAGGAAGGCAGAAAAAAAGCGGCCTTTGTAACCTCAAAGGTTTTAAAAAGCCGCCAGCAACCCCCAGCAGTGCAGAAGAATCCCTGCGTTCTCCGGGCGGCCACCCTCTGCACTGCTGAGGCCTAGAGCGGGGCCCGGGGACAGAGGGTTGGGGTGGCAGTTTATTTTTGTCTCCTGACAATAGCACATAACTGTTTTCTGCTGTGCTTGGGGGAGAGAGAACTGTGGATTAACTCTGACTCATCATTTTAGAAGGAAAAAAAGATGATGCTTGCAGCTGGTGCATTTAACTCAACTTACAATTGAAATACGCAAATGCAGCAAACCTGTTACCCTTTTCAGGATTCATGAGCCATGTGGAAATGAATTTGGCATAACTAGGCTACAGGCTATTCACTGAATTCCCTTGATACAGATCTCCCAAAAAAAAAACAAAAAAGGAATCGGTTGTTTTTTCTTCCCTGGTGCTGAAGATTGACCCCCATCCTGAGGGACACCATTACTATTGATCTGGATCAGTTGCCCAGGACCAGGTGACCGCATGTTTTCCTCCAGGAAGCAGCGACACCTGCACAGAGACTGGGGACAAACTAGCTGAGATGTACCAGACAACACCAGACGTCATCTGTGTATTTGGACGCAGAGCTCGTTTAGCGGTGGTGAGACGACCGGCCTTGGAAGGGTCTGTGAGGAATGAACCCACGCACGGACTTGCCAGGCAGGGTGCACAGGACGAGCCAGGGCGCCCGAGGAAACGGGAAGGAACGCGGGGGACAGAATAAAGTCGGGGCGCCGGGGCCAGCGTCGGAGTTGGCAGGAGGGGGATGAAGTGCCGCAGTGGCGTGATCTGCGGTGATGGTGCGGGAGGCTGGCCCGAGGAGTCAGGAGTCAACGAAGGAGGCTCTGGAACTCCGTCCACCGCAGGAAGGCCTAAGCTGGGTCCACCCCGGGGCAGACCTGGCCTGTTTCCGCATCCCTGGAAACGGGATTTTGCCTCAGGGCTTACGAAAGGGTCTTTAACTGCTGCAGCCTGAACTAAGGGGAGGGCAGAGGCGGAGTGGGCCGCACACTCGCTGCACGCGGTGGCACAGGCCCCGGGCCGCAGCCCCTCCACCCGCCCCTGCCGCCCCCGGGCAGCCTCGGGTGAGCAGATAGTCTGGCGCCACACCGGCAGCAAGGCCCCGCCTGGATGTCTAAGTCGGTGACAGTCACGCTCTTACCCATCTAGAGGCCACGCGGAGCTATTCGCTGTGTCCAGGCGGCGGGGTAGGAGTGTGCAAAAGAGGCGCAAAAAGGCTAGAACAACTCAAGAGCCACCGAGGTCTTGGAGGGTCTTGGAAGCGACAAAGTAATTATTCAGAAAGACGAGCATGGAGAGATTTCTGAAGGCGCAGAATGGAGGCCTTTTCCGCTCCTGATTCGCATCAGGCTCTTGATGGCTCCGGTGAGCGCGTGACTTGTGGCCCAGGCCGGCGCGTCCGAGGGCGAAAGGGGACGCTGCTCCTAACAGCCGGGGAGCCGTGGCAGCTCGGGCTCCCGAGCAGGCCGCCAGGACTCCAGTCCCCCCGCACCGTGTCACCTCGCCGTGTCACCCCTCGGGCCTCAGCTTCGTCATCTGAATGTGAGTGTAATCAGGGTAATTGGCTCCTGGAGTTGGCGAGACAAATCAGCTCATGTACGTGGGACCCTTAGAGACGTGACCAGCACATGGTAGCCACTGTAGCTGTCCCCACCTGCGTGACTCCTGCCCGAGCTCGGAAGCGGGTACCCACAAAGGGCATTTCACCTGCGAGAGGCGGATGCGGAGCCACGGGCGCCGGGAGGCAGCACCGGGCGGCCTCTGAGGACCCGGGTTGGGCCCGGGGGGGCGTCGGGCCCGGAGCCCGAGGCCGCGTGTCCCCGGTGCGGCCCACCCTGCGTCACTTCCCTCGGCTCATCTGCGGCCCGAGGACGCGGTGTCCGCCCTCGCCCTGAGCAGCTCGCGTGTGGCCGCGGGGACCAGGCGAACGCCAGGCTCGGGGGCGCGGCCCTGGGGCCCAGGGACACGGAAGCCCGTCCGCCTCTCCTCTTCGGAGCCAAGCTCTAAACCCGGTTCCTGAAAGCCTCGAGGCTTTGGAGTCTACACCGCCGACCCGGAGCCAGCCCCTGGCTCCCCTCTGTGCGCTGCGCGGTGCCCACCCTCACACCGGGCGGGGCCCGAGAGCTCCTTTGCCTTCGGTCCTCTTACGCCGTGACTTTATTTCTCTCTTTCTCCGTGTGTGTGTGTGTGTGTGTGTGTGTGTGTGTGTGTGTGTGTGAGAGAGAGAGAGAGAGAGAGAGAGAGATTAACGCGGGGCCGGCGCACAGCGGGTTCCTGGCGCCCCTCGCCCCCGCCGTCCCCGCCCCAGCGGCCCGTGGGTTCGCTGCCCTCCACGGGCTTCCGAGCCACGCTGGCCTGGTCCCAGCGCCCCGGGGGCGAGGGCCAGCAGCGCGGCCCACACCTGCGTGAACACGGGGTGGTGACAAGGAAACCGGGGTGTCCCGTGAAATCAGGGTGGGAATGAGCCTCGGGAGCGCTCGCGAAAACAGCCTCGGACGGCCTCGGCGCGGCGTCTCGGTGGCTCGTCCGCTCCTCAGTCCTGCCGGAATCCGGGCGGGTTCGGCTCCGAGCCTCAGGGCCCCGAGTCAGCCCCTGGAAACTCCTCCGCCTCTTGGTCCCAACCCTCAAGCCCCAGGGAGGGGCGTCGCTGGCTCAGTTTGAGAAGCGGCACCCTGAAGCCGGCAGCGCGTCTGGCCGTGGGCACCTGCTAGGGTCCCCGCTTCTGGGGGGCGCGGGGGCGCTGCCCACGAGGGGCCAGTTAGGGGCAACTGGGAATTATCCCAGGACACCGGAAATTGCCTGTGGGTTTGTATGTGGGTCTCCCTCCTCTAAGACCTCCGACCCCTGAGGGGCCAGGGTTGCGCCCGTCCACGCGTCCCTGCCCCAGGGCCTTGCAAGTGGCTTGAGAGGACGTGAGTGAACGAGCTGGGTGTCACCCTTAGAAGGAGTGAGCTGACCGGCAGCCAGCAGGGCGGCCCCTGCAGATGGGCCCGGCTCCCTTCTCTGCCTCAGTCCTCTCCCGGGCCGTGGCCCTCGGGTCTGCGAGCGTCTCGCTAGGCAGGCCGTGGGGACGGCGCCGCTGCCTGAAGGCCCCGCTCACAGCAGGACGGGCTCCTCCGGGTAAGGAACGGCACCTTTCAGGGGGCATGGCCTGTCTCCTCCGCGGACCACTGAGGCCGTCCTACCTCTAAAATCCTTTCCCACTCCAGTGACGCAGATTGAACCTGGATCCCATGGCCTTCTTGGTTGGTTAAGGAGTGTGGGGGAGGAAGGGAACCAACCCTGCCCTTGGAGACTGCCGAGAGCCGGCCTGCTGTTCTGCCCTCCTGCCCGCTGAGACGTCGTTAGCATGACTTCGCAGGGAAGTCTGAACGCTGCCCTGCCCTGCCGTGAAGGGCCTCACCTAAACACTTCGGCTTTGTGGCTAAGACGACTTCGTGAGCCGCACCGGGGAGACGTCTTAAAGTGTGGGATGTTCTATTAGCAAATTCTATTCAGTTATTTATTCTTGTTGCTTCACCTGTGTGATCTGCATTCATTAACTTGTTCCTTCTGATACAATAAAACCCCCAGAACATTTTTTTTTCTGGTGTTAGGGTGGGAGCAGAATTATGAAGTTGTTTCTGTTCATCATCCTGTGTGCAGCCAATTTAGCCACAAGACATAAAATGAGGAGTAGATGCCCTTTGGGGACACAGCCTGGCTGCGAAGCCAGATGCTTACAGGGACAATTGCCAAAGATCCTGTAAGTTATAACGTGGCAGCTTTGCTGATTTATAGAAATTGGTTTCTAAACAGTTTTCGGTAATTAAGTTTGTGCTCCCAGCCCCGTCCCGCGGTTTTTAATCTGAGATGCTTGTTCCTCCGACTGCATCTTGCACCTTCTCCCAACAGGTCAGCTGTTCTTTCATTTCATGGCTGAGAGAACTCTCGGACTTTTTTTTTTTTCCCTAAATAGCCCATCTGTCTCCTTCCCGGGACTGTGGCTTCTCAAGGTCTCATCTTTGCCCAGGGGTGTCCAAGAATGACCGAGGGGCCCCGGTGCTCCGTGCCAGCACCCAGACCAGGCCACCGGGGCCGAGCCTGGGGAAGGACAGGGATCTCCTGGAGGCCCTGCCCCACTCACTGGTAAATCTCAAGGGTGGAATTCAAAAGCAGAAGGAAAGTTAAACTTCTTTTCCCCCAGCTGGGGATTAAAGCTGTGCTCCAGGTCTTCCAGTGTGTGTCCCGGGTCTGGGCAGGTTTGGGGGTGTGGCAGGCTACTTCTTACAGCCCCTGCAGCCCCGACACCTGCTTTCCCAGGACTGATCTTTTGCTTGTGACCTGTGTGATGTGTCACAGGTTGAGAACAGGTCCGTGACCCGTTCTGCTCTTCTTCAGCGAGAGGACTCGAGACTTGAAGAACTGCACGTCGGCATCAGCGAACCATTTCTCGACCCACCATAGTGGTTTCTCCTGATGTTTTCATCAAGTCTTAGTAGGAACGAGGGGATTTTAGCGGATCTGAGTTGTGACTGGCTTTTGAGTTATAGACTTTGCCCAAAATTTTGCCAAGTAGCTTAGCGGTCAGTGTTTGAACAGCAAATAAGGAAATTTTTACTATTCATTATTTTGAACTCCCCGATGCCAGCAGGTCCCCGTAGTGCTCAGCTAGCTCACCATGCACCTGCTGGAGTCAAGACAAATGAAAGGAATCTAGCAGTGCTCGGAAATCCTTCAGTGTCTGGGGTAGAACACGATAGTGGCTTAATCCTGTGTCATTTGCTTCTCTGTGTGGCCTTTATTGCTGTACCACCTGCCAGACAGGAGAAAAACACACATATTTACTAATCTAATCTTACTCTGCAAAGGCAAGGAGAATACCTTGCTTTGAATAAGTGGATTACCGTTTCTGGTGGGTATTAATCATCTATGATGAGCACGCCATTACTGACGTTCTACAGGCATGGAGAAAATCAGCCTTGTCTTTGCACTGGCGAGTAACTCTTTAACATCCTTACCTACTATTTGTCATCTCTCCAGGTTCTGGGTCAGTTTCAATTGATTAATTTTTCTCCCTATTACAGGATTGTATTTTCCTGCTCTTCATGCCTCATAATTTTTTATTGGATGCTAGACATTGTACATTTTGTTGTGTTGGGTATTGGATATTTTGTATTCCTATAAATATTCTTGACTGTTATTCTGGGCTGCAGGATGATCCTTTCAGGTCCTGGTTTTAAGATTCGGGTCCTGGAGCCGTGCACATTGAGGGTTAGTTCTTCCCTTCTGCATCTCCCACCCAGGGCCCCATGAACTCTGAGGTTTGCCAGTCTGGTGGGCAGAAATGGGCGTGCCCTAGATCCAGTATGAGCACCTGGGACTGTCCCTCTAATCCTCTGGCTGGTTCTTTCTGTGACCTGATGGTTCTTTCTGTGACCCGATGTTACTTCTGCGTGCTCTGCCGACGACGCAAGAAGACCTTTCATAGATATTCCGATCTCTAGCTCTATATGGCTCTCTCCTGTCAGGTGGCCCTACCTGCAAGCTCTGGTGACCTTAGCCTTCCTGAACTCTCAGCACCATCTTCATAGCTCAGGAGTCTGGCAGGCCTCACCTGGGTCCCCTTCTGGCACTGCAGCCGGGAAACTTTCAAGGCCTTTTGCTGGGTGGTCATGGCCTTCCCTTCATTAGCGCCCCTCTCTGGAATCCCTGCCTTCACTGCTGACATGCTTTGTCCCACAAACTGTCGTTTCACGTGTTTTGCCAACTGTTCGGTTGTCTTGTGTGGGAAGGGAGGTCCAGTACTTGTCACTCCATCTTGGTTATAGAAGACTGGTGATTTTTTTTTTTTTCTCTGCTAGCACCGGAAAGCTTGATGCAGGCTCTGGAAGACTTGGACTACCTAGCAGCACTGGACAATGATGGGAACCTCTCTGAGTTTGGGATCATCATGTCGGAGTTTCCCCTTGACCCACAACTCTCAAAGTCTATCTTAGCATCCTGTGAATTTGACTGTGTGGAAGAGATGCTGACAATCGCTGCCATGGTGACAGGTACTCCTCGGGGAGCAATGCTCTTTGTGTTAATCTGTGCCAGGTCTAGATTTAAATGAGATCCATCTGAAGGATTTGAAGAACCTAACAGAGAGACACTGACCAATTCATTTAACCTTTTGAAGTGATAAGCATATTAATAGGTTTAAAAGGTAGGGAGTTACACAAATTATCTTAATAATTGAAAGATGGAATCAAGTGATTGAAAAAAGTCATTCAAAATCCAGTGAATTTCTTAATCAAACATTGAAAGAAAAATTGGGTCACTAGGAATGTTCTTCCCCCAGAGAGCTCTGTTTCTGTTTCCTACCACATTCATTCTTGCTTCCTGGCTTAATGTATTCCTTTACTGGCAGAACAGGCCAAAGGCAGTGCAGCATTAGGACTGTAAGTCCTAATCCTGTGCCAGCGGCTGGGCCTCAGAGAGTCTCAGGTCCCCCGGGGGCCCTGCTCTGACGGTGGTACGAGCAGGGTACTCGCTACACTTACACAGGCAAACAAGGAGAAAAACAGGACAACTCACCCTGAATCTGATTTCTGAGTAAGCAAGAATAACGTTGATCCAGAGCAGCAGCCAGGAATGGTTGGTTCTACATACAGGGTCACGAGCCGGCCCTCTGCGTGTTCTGCTGGGGAGCAGGGGAGGGGAAGTGCCTTCAGTATTGCTGACCTTGTGACCTTTTGCGTCTTAAAGCTCCCAACTGCTTCTCTAATCTGCCACATGGGGCTGAGGAGGCCGCCTTGACTTGCTGGAAGACATTTTTACATCCTGAAGGAGATCACTTTACCCTCATCAACATTTACAAGGCCTACCAGGACATAGCTCTGAATTCCACCAGTGACCGTAAGTGAATGCTTGTGAGTCTGAGAAATTAGCTCGTGTCCAGCTTTCCTCCCCCAGAGGAAGCCGAGCTGTTCTCCCTTCTCCAGCCTGTCGGTCACTGGAGTGGAGTGGCACTTGTCACCGGGCATGTGGAAGTCCAGTGCCCAGCCAGCCCAGGGAGCTAGCCTGGGCCCAAAATTCTGGCACAGCACAGCCCCCACCCTCCAGGGCCGGGGGAGGAGAGAAAGGAACTGCCGTCTCTAGGTGCCCTGGGTCAGAGCTGGGCTTTGTGCTTTCCCCAACACCCACCTTCACTGGACAGACAGAATGTGGACATCCAGGACCAAACCAACCAACCCCGGCCCCAGATACTAATCGGCAGGTGTGCCGAAGGAGGCAGGAGAGAGCCGGCTTGGCCGGGGGGGAGGGGAGAGGACAGGACGTGTGGAAAAGCGGAGGCACAAGTCCCGGGGCTAACCCACAGTGGGCGTATGACTTTGCACAAGAGGGAATTGGAAACACCTATCCATGAAACTGCCTTGCTCAGCTTTAGACAGGAAGGGGATCCCGAAGGGCCGACAGGACAGAGTGACACACGCAGGCCGGGGCCTCCAGAGGCAGGCGGTGAGGAACCCCCTTCCCACAAGGGAACCTTGGTTTTCCCTTTAGCAACTTTTACCTCCTCTGCTCTGGTAGACAGGATGAAAACTGAGCTGAGAAATAGGACAGCAGTTTGGCAGTAGAATTATTCAATGGGGAGTTAATTTTTCCGAGCTGAGAAGGTAAAGTTGTCAGTAGAGCCAGAAAGGATATGGGGAGTTTGGTGGCATCTTTGGAGAGCAAGGAGGCTGGGTACAATCGTCTGCCCAAGCACATGCTCCTGTCAGACCAGGTGCACAGGACAGGATCGACTGGGGGCCTCCCCCCACTGTGCCAAGGCCAGGGGCGTTCCCAGGGCCAGGCAGCACTCCAGGCCCGTCCTAGGGAACTACACCGGTAGCAAGAAAGCATTCACTTCAAACTGAACCAGGGGACTGAATTTTAATATAAAATTTGCAGCTAAAGTAGATGAGCTTAACAGAATTCCCCAATCAGCCTAGTAGTGATCCTTCCCTTAGAAGTATGTTGAGATATTTTCATGGCTCAGGGGACCTTCTACTGTACACTTTTCCCTCCTAGTTTGATCAAACGTTGTGGCCACGTACGTCCTCATCGTGTACACGACACAAATGTTGATGAGACCACCTCCTCTGCCCGCCCTCGGGTGCAGGTGATGGGCGGTACACTGGCCTGGTCTGCACCTGCCACATGCTGCCCCCCAGCTCGGGGGTTCCAGAACCCCACAGCCAGTGCAGGTCCCACCGGCCAGCACACGTCCCTGCAGCCTCCGTCACCCAGGTGACCTCCTCTTCAGGACAGGACAGAGATCCCACCTTCTTCCTGGCCTGGGCTCTGGTAGCTTATAACTGGTCATTTCTTTTCTTCTTTCCCTCCCAGACTGTGTTGAAAAGTGGTGTCACGATTACTTCCTCAATTGTTGTGCTCTCAGGATGGCAGACGTTATCCGAGCTGAACTCTTAGAAATTGTCAAGCGAATTGAGCTTCCCTGCGCAGAACCTGCTTTTGGCTCAAAGGAAAACGCTCTGAACATAAAGAAGGCTCTCCTGTCCGGTTACTTCATGCAGGCGAGAATGGGGAGGGCGTGGTCTCTACAGAACCTCACGCTCAGGACAGCCTGTCAGGAAGTCTCACCTGGGATGGTGCTTTCAGTGGTGTTGACATTATATAAAACTAAAACCTTCTGGGTCACTAAAGATTATTTAAATATACTTCCCTTCAAGGGAATTGAAGGGCTAAGCCACAATATGGTCACTTTGTCCAAAAAGACAAAAGGTCTTTTTTCATTACAGAGGGGACATTAGGAAAAACACGCTCTTTGGGGGAGCATCAGTCCCTCACCTCACTGGTTTGTGAAGTAGCTCATGTTTAACCAGTGATACTGGTAAAGGTAATGTCTCATGTGTTTCATCCCCCAAATGAAGGCTGCCCGATGTAGCTCCCCTAAATTAAAGCACATTACGGATGCATTTTCTTCACATCGTGGGGAGTGAAAGTGGTATTTCTCAAATTCTAAAACGGTCTTTAAAGAGGAGAAAAAATGACATTTTAAAATGAATTTCCTCATCTTGTATGGACAAAGTAAGGTTCCTACATCAGTGTTAACTGTATTGAGCTAGAACATCTGGCATAAAGCCCCTGACAGGAGTATCCTGCCCAGAACGTGGCTGGCAGCACGCTAGCCTTCACGACCCCAGTTAGCCTTTGTAGCTACGCTCTTTTCGCCCACTGCCCTGAAACTGCTAGTCAGGAACATCATCATCACGGCCTCAAAGTTTTGGGCAAAACCTGTGTTTGGCTTGTTTTCTAGATCTGAAAATAGGAAACATGGGTGGCAGATGGGTAATTTTTACTATTTTGAGTGAAATAAGTACTTAGGAATTTTTTTAAACAAAACATCTTGTCTATTGATCTCATTAACACAGAACCTTTTTCCTTAAAAACACTGCCTTGTAGATTGCCAGGGATGTGGATGGATCAGGTAACTACTTAATGCTGACACACAAGCAGGTAGCCCAGCTGCACCCCCTGTCCAGTTACTCCATCACCAAGAAGATGCCAGAGTGGGTTCTCTTCCACAAGTTCAGCATATCTGAGAACAACTACATCAGGATTACCTCCGAAATCTCTCCTGAACTGTAAGTCTACTAGAGAGAAAAAGGTTCTTTTTAACTCATAACTTGAGTCAGTGATACATTTGGTTTTTACTACATTTTCAGTTAGGTTATGTTGGCACCAATCTAAACGTACTGCATACCTACTTAGGGCAGGTCCCTCGGGAGGAGCATCTAAATGTTCCTCTCTCTGGGATCACAACAAATTACATACCATGCAAAGGGGCGCCTGGCTGGCTCAGGAGGTGGAACGTGCAACTTTTGATCCCAGGGTCATGAGTTTGAGCCCCACCCCATGTTGGGTGTAGAGATTATTGAAAAACAATACAGTGTAGTAATACAACAGCATGATGCCTCTTAAAAGGAACAAAAAAAGCCACAAAGAGTGTTTACAGGTGCAAACCCAGAGAAGGAATGAGCTTAGCCACTCTCAGAACAGACGTGCCAAGACTAGGGCTAGTGGGAGAGGGAGGGATGCAGGGGAGGTGGGCGACGGGCAACTGAGAGGTTTAAGGCTCATGGGCCACGTGCAAGTCTAGAATTTGCCCTACGAAATTATGAGAGTTTTAAGTAGGAATAACATCCTTTCTGTGTACTTCCAAAGACAACTCTGGCTGCCAAGGGAATGAAGTACATGGGGTACCCGTGAGAATGAAGAGCTGTCTCTAGTGCTCCTGCAGATGCTAGGTCCACCTGAACATACGCTCCTCCCTGGACAGTGAGCTTCAAGGCAGGAACCTAAAGTACCTAGTAGCTGGACGCGGAGTGGTATCAGTTAATGAGAGAAAGAACTCTTACCCACCCGGAGTTCTCCCTAACACCTGACCTGATCTTTCACATGTGATGGGCCTTAAAGCAAGTGCCAGTTTCCCCTGGTGATGAGTGGTGGGCATCATAGTTAGGTGTGGCCTAACACTAGAGAAGCCAACTTATTCCAGAAATGCAATTGGACTGGTTCAATAAAAAAACCACAGGAAGTATTTATCCTGCAAAGGGAGACAGAGACTGAAGAGTTCAAATTAAGTACCAGTTCGACAAGTAGATTCTCCAGGGGTGGGAAGTCCCCCCATGTTTGGTATTACTCACCAAAAAAAAAAAAAAATCTAATCTTTTTGTTTTCAACAGATTTATGCAGCTGGCACCACCGTACTATTTCAGTAACCTGCCTCCTAGCGAAAGTAAGGATATCCTACGTCAAGTAATGGATCACCTTTCACCTCTATCAACAATGAAAAAGGAACCGAAAATGTGTGAGAAGTGCCCTGAGACTACTGAGCAGAGATGCACCATCCAGTGACTTCAGAATCTTCCATAAAAAGCAAGATGTGCAATAAGTGCCCCACACTAGCCTAACAAACAGCCAGTCTGCCGGAGGGAGGTGCAGACGCTCAACTTGAATGAGATCATGCCCCACGAGTCTTGAAAAAAAATACTTTGTATATTATTTAAAAATAAAAAAATAGAAGTTTTTATTGAGTTCTTTAAATTACGACTCCTATGTTTTCCTTCTTATTGGAAAAGCTTTTAATCATTCATAATTTGACCAAATTTTTTTTTTTTAAAACTATTTTGTAAATGTGTCACAGACACAGGGGACAGAACCCTACTCTTTTGTAGAGGACCTTACTCTGAATAAAGTCGTGAGTTTTTCAGTAAATCAGAGAGCTGTTTTCTGGTAATTTTACAAACACAAAATCACCAACTACTGTCCATGGGAAATGGGTCACACAGAGAGGTGCTCTTTCAGTCTGTCCATGATTTCGTCCATCCGGTCACCTGGAATCAACATCACGGTTCGCAAGGGCTTCATGGGGACGTCATCAAAGGACCACCTGCCTCCCAGACGAGTGTCGCTCTCTTCCTGCACCGAGTAGCTGAACTTCAGGATGGCCTTCTGAACCGAACATAAAATTGTAAGTTAAAGTTTCAGACAACCCAAAGGGAAACTTGTTTAAAGGGCAGCCAGGAATATTGTCTGACGTGCTTACGAGTGACGGCAAACAGAAGCCGAACAATAAAATTAGCTCAAACGGGATATTCCAGCAGAAGTTACACAATGCTTACCAGATTTCTAACCTACAGGAAAAGCATGAAGAGCGGTGTGTCCCAGTCTTAAGTGTTTATAAATCAACAGGAAAGTGAAATAAAGACTCCTAGCATTTTGACAATGAGATTCAGAATGGTCCTCACACACTGGTCTTTCCTCACTGTGCTGGCATCAAGCTGTGTGAAGACAGGCGTGTGTGTAACCAGGCCATCTTCAAACACCCATCCGGCCTTCCCTGAAAAAAATCTAAGGTGCTCGGGGGATACACGTTTAATTTTCACTGTTTACTTCCTGAAAAACAAAGGTAGAGCTGAATCTGCAGTATTTAGTATTTTGCAGAAGTCTTTTTTCAAAAAAGTAGTTACGGATGCCCTCTAATCCAGGAAAGTAAGTTACTCCTCAGATTGACTATCTTTGAGCAAGAAAGCAGATTCTCTGGCATCTAGCTGTCCATGATGGCACAAGCTACCTTTCTGGAAAAAAGTGCTAGAAATCCTGTTACGTGGGAGGACATCCAGGAACAAGGACACAGAGAAGCATGTGAGCCTTCACAGGGCAGCAGGGCCTACGCCAGCTTCCACATGAACCAGCTGCATGACCTCAGATGATGGCTCTCCTCCCCAACTCTGCATGCCCATCTGTAAACCAAGACTAACGTCTACCTCATGACGTGGTTCCAGAACAAAAGATCTTCTAGTAAGCATGTGGACAGTGCTTGATCACCATTCAAAGTTCATGGCCCTTTTCCTCTCCACATTCCACCCCAGGGGCTGGGGGGCTAGGGACAAGCCTGCTGGTAGTGTAGTAGGCGCAGGCAAGCAAGACCCTGCCAGGAGGTACTAGGTGTGAGCGCTGCTTATTAAGTCCCTGCAGGGGACGTACTAGATATGGACGCTGTGTGAGCCCCCTGCCAAGATGTACTAGGCATGGGCCCCGGGTGAGCCCCTGCGGGGAGGTACTAGGTGTGCGCCCGGGTTGAGCCCCCGTGAGGAGGTACTAGGTGTGGGCACTGCGTGAGCCCCTACAGGGAGGTACTAGGTGTGGGCCCCAGGTGAGCCCCCACCGGGATGTACTAGGTGTGGGCCCCGGGTGAGCCCCCACCGGGATGTACTAGGCTTGAGCTCCCACAGGGATGTACTAAGTGTGGGCCCTGCGTGAGCCCCCGCAGGGATGTACTAGGCGTAGGCCCTGCGTGAGCCCCAGCAGGGATGTACTAGATGTGGGCCCCGGGTGAGCCCCCACCACGATGTACTAGGCGTGGGCCCTGCGCGAGCCCCCGCAGGGAGGTACTAGGTGTGGGCCCCGCGTGAGCCCCTGCAGGGAGGTACTAGGCGTGGACACCATGTGAGCCACCAACTGCCAGCTACATGAAGAAAAGTGTGGCCGTACTCCAAGGACTCAGAGAGCAGCAAATCTTGCCTACAGTCAAGAAAGCTCTGGTTTACGTTCAAAAAAATAGAGGACAGTCTTACCTCATAGAAAAATTCTTCCTCTGCATTTGCAAACATTAACTCCTCTTTTTCTTCTTGGTTGCTCCCTTTCTTTTTGGAATTTTTTCCAGCTTCCACAAACGTCTTGCTAATCAGAAGGTAGAAGTAACACTTCCCACACGGCTTGTTAGTTTTGTGTGCCTCTGCTAGTTCTTTCCTACAAAGCACAACACAGAGACGGTCTGCCTGCTGAGCCTGGTGAAAATCCACAAGCCAGAGCACAGGGAAACCAGAGAGGCCTCCGCAGGGGTTCTGTGGTCTCTGACACAGGCTCGAACAAGTCAGATCTGGACACTTCTAAGGCATGAGTTTTATTTATGTGGTCAGTTGCACTTGTGATCGACTACGACGGGGTTTTGTAGTAAGCAGGACGAGCCCCTCAGATTATGCTGCGATGTGGATACACAGCAAATAAGAGGGGTCTTAAAGGCAGTCAGCATCACTGCTCTGCCTCTGCAAAACTAAAAATATGTAAGAATTTGGATTTTTAAAAACATTTAGCAGAGACACAAAGGCACAGAGCTATAACCAATGCCATTAATCTCTAAGCACCAGAGTCAAGCACTAGGACTAGAGTCCTGACATGCTGCAGAAATGGCACACCAGGACACACATCCCCTAGATTCTAGAATAATCAGTAGAATGGCAATATACCCTTCATTTTTTTCCTTCCAAAAACTGCCCGTGTCCCTATACATCTGTCCAAAGATGTAAAGACTTCAGCTTTAAGAGAGGATGATCAGGAGAAAGCAGATCACTCTCCTGTGATACCAAATACACATGAGCTCCAGCTGATCAAAAAAAAAGACAAAGCAAAACAAAGAACATGCAGCAAAAGTACGATGAGTGCCAGCTGGGCATGAGGGGGTGAGAGTAAAACGATCAAGAATGAACTGGTTAAGTGGGAAACCCGAAGGCTCAGCCTGTCCTTACATCCCCACTAACTACTACCAGGCAAGCATGAGCACCACGACCTGGAGCAACAGCGCCTGTGCATGCGGCACGGGGGCCAGTCTGTATTTCCATCCCACTCTACCTCAAAGCACAACAATCCCAATTCTTAGCTCTTGACAATTAAATGTAAACCTAAAGTCCCTGCATTAAGAAAGTACTGGGTGGCATAGTCGGTTGAGCTTCCAACTCCTGGTTTCAGCTCAGGTCATGATCTCAGGGCAGTGAGATCAAACCCTCCATTGGACTCCATGTTCAGTGGGGAATCTGCTTGTGAGGTTCTCTTTCTCTCTCTTACCCTCTGCCCTTCCACTCGTGCTTTCTCCTTCTCTAAAATAGGGGAAAAAAAAAAAAAACCCACAAAACAAAACAAAAAAAAATTAAAAACAGCAAACCTCAAGAAGCCAGAGACACAGTATCAGGACTGCAGCTTCCTTAGTTAAAAAACATCCCAGGGCAGCCCTGGTGGCGCAGCGGTTAAGCACCGCCTGCAGCCCAGGGTGTGATCCTGGAGACCCGGGATCAAGTCCCACGTCGGGCTCCTGCAATGGAGCCTGCTTCTCCTTCTGCCTGTGTCTCTGCTTCTCTCTCTCTGTGTCTCTCGTGTATAAATAAATAAAATCTTTAAAAAAAAAAAAAAAAAAATCCCAGTGGAACTTAGGAATTGTACCCAGTTTTTGTTACCAGAGTAACTGTTCAGCATTTTATCCACGTTACAGAACTCTGGGAAGACGATGAAAACTTTAGTCCAGTAGGGGGTAAAAAGTCTATATAAACTCATCTGTGTTTATACCCTGTTCATCTTCTAAGACTGTTGAGACTACGGTCACAAGACATTAGGAAGCCTGCTGCTAAGCAGGGACAGGCCTCTGGCAGGAGGAGGTGTCCTCCGAGGCACAGGGCTCCCGAAAGGGCGGGCAGGGCGCTTCCCACTACTGAAATCCCTCTGCCAAGTCCACCTGGGAACAACCTCTGTTCAGAGGCATGTGGCCCAGTCTCTTACTGGAGCTGCTGGTGCATGGGCAGCGCAATCTGAGGAGGGACGTTAATGAACCTCTCGCTGAGGAGAAAGCCCACAGGCTTGGAGTTGTCGTTTAAAAGTGTATCCAGCTGTTCCACCAAACTCTTTCCACAGTTCTTCTCACAGGAGCTCAGGATCAGCTCTTTAATTTGTTCAGCACACTGGGTTCCCTAGGAAGCAAAGACAAGGCTTGCCGTTCAGTACAGGCCGCACCTGGAGCAGAAAAGAGAGAGCTCTCTAGCACTTTCTATCTTACAGTCAGGGCAGTCTCCTGGCATCGCCTTTACAACCCCACCCGTCCTCAGTGTTCACTGCTTAAGCATTTCTCAAAATTAACTACACCTGGCTATTTACCGTCCTATGAGCAGTGGTGACAGCGTGTTACACCTACACTCACACACCGGAACAGCCATTCCAGTCCACTTCGTAGAGACAGATGGACATAACTGGAAAGTTCATGTAAAACCTGAAGATGAGGGGCAGCCCGGGTGGCTCAGTGGTTCAGGGCGTGACCCTGGAGTCCCGGGATCATGTCCCACATTGGGCGGGCTCCCTGCATGGAGCCTGCTTCCCCCTCTGCCTGTGTCTCTGCCTCTCTCTCTGTGTGTCTCCCATGAATAAGTAAATAAAATCTTAAAAAAAATAAATAAAACCTGAAGATAAATGGTGACCTGCACCTTACTCTGAGGAGAGTAAACAGCTTGTTCTCCCTTTTCTTAGAACTCAACGAATCAATAAAGAGACAAATGGAAGCACAAGTGAAGGTCAGTACGTGCCCTCTGCTGCAGGAAGCAACAAAGCCTCACAAAGGAAGAGCCACAGACAGCAGCACCACCAGCTCTAGTATCAATACCAACACCACGACCCCAGTTCTGAATGGTTCTCTACACCACGAGGAGCCAGGACTTTCATGGTTGAGATCATTCAGCACAAAAACACTCTCACATTTGAAAAAAATTACAGTGGGGCACCTAGGGGGCTCAGGTCATGACCTTAGGGTGGGTCCTGGGATCAAGCCCCATAGCAGGCTCCCTGCTCAGCAAAGAGTCTGCTTCTCCCTCTCTGCTCTAATAAATAAAATCTTAAAAAAAAAAAAAAAAAAAAAAAAACAAGATTACAGTGAGATTTCACAAGAGCACATATCCTTATTGTTAATTCCATTGCTGATATAAAAACAGTCATCATACATTAAAGTGATTTGGGTCTAAGGAACAGTCTGATGCCACCCAGTGAAACCAACCTTTCTTTCAGTTAAATTTAAAAGACTTATGAACCCAAAAATCTCATCTTCATCCACATCGTCATCGCTGTCTTCTGAAACATCCGTCTGCTATTTTAAAAAGAAAAAGAATTAAAGTTGTACATTTGGTTGGGAGAAGCAGAATACCAAGTCACGCTTCGGTTTTCAAACACCATCCTTGGCCACCATCACGGCAGGGAAGTGTCACAGGCTGAGGACCGTGGGCCTTGCCCTGATCAGCTCACCTCCCTTGCTTCTGCTCCCCCCTTTTACATTGTGGATGACCCCTTCCTGCTCCAAAATTCTTTATACTAGATTCGCAGTATGTCACCAGAACAGATAAAACTTCCTGAAATCAACCACTTCAGTCTGTCTTCAAAGACACCTGGCTGCAGCCAGCCCTTGCTCATCCCTCCGTGGATCCCCTGCAGTCACAGGCCTCCAGAGCACAGGCCCAGCCCTAGCACAGGTGAGAGCGAACAACGCTTGGGCACCACTCACTCCTACCACGTGAAGAGAAAAGAGGGCAAGAAAGGAACGAGACCTAAGAATGAAATGCTTGACTCCGACCTGAACTTCCAGACTCTACAGACAAGCCCTCCCCCGGGGCCTCCGCCTCCACCTCTCCATGTGCTGCTGATGCAGTGGTGCTGGTGCACGTGTTCAGGCGGCACACTCACTGCGTCCCCGGCCCCTAGCGTGAGGTCTGGCAAAGACAATGTCCTTGGGGACCATGTGCTGAAGGAAGGAAATGAAATGAGGCTGCTGCTTTATCTACAGAAAGCCAGCAGGGACTCACGACTGTCCCATGTGTCTCCCTGACGCTCTTCTGTGGGAAGGGACTCACAGCTCTGCCTCCTGCAGCAGCACCCAGGCTCACTAAGGTAGGGCCAGTGGAGCAGGGGTGCTCCCGGGGGCCGCAGGGCAAGAACAGGGCCACGAAACCTGCCTCTGTGGGGACAGGGCATCAGACCAGTGACTCAAGGGGCCTGAGGAAGTAGTCCTGGATCTCCTGCTACTGACAGGGAGACTCAGGCAAAGGCACTACCAGGCTTTAAAAGCAACATCTGGGGGCAGCCCGGGTGGCTCAGTGGTTTAGTGCTGCCTTCAGCCCAGGGCCTGATCCTGGAGACCTGGAATCGAGTCCCACGTCAGGCTCCCTGCATGGAGCCTGCCTCTCTCTCTCTCTCTGTCTCTCAAGAATAAATAAATAAAATCTTTGGGGGGGGGGGGGAAGCAGCATTTGTGCTGAAGCAGTTTCACCTGTAGAACTAGGGTGGGCAGCATGGCCTAGGGAGTAAAACCATGTGCCAAAATGAGAGATGTTTTAAGCTCTATGAATCCAGAGGATACATGGAGAGAGAACAGGCAGGTAACTCAGAACACAAACACCAGCCATGAGAGAACCGGGGCACATCTACTCAGGCAACAGAATTAGTCCACCAGCCCTGGTCCATCAAGACCAACCTGGGACAGATGTCCTGCAGCTCACAGGTCTCCCACCTACGGTGGCAAAACACATGCAGTACCAACAGAGGGCCAGGGGTAGGAAAAGGAACCCTCAGTGTCGAATTCTAAGCAATCCCCAAAATTGGGGCACCGGGTGGGCTCAGTCACAGGAACATGTGACTCTTGCTCTCAAGGTTGTGAGTTCAGTGGGGCACAGAGCTTACTGTAAAATAAAAAGGGGGGGAATCCCCCAAATGGTCACTGGGCTCACAAGCAGTTAGCATCCCCTGGAGCACACTCAGTGTTCCTCCTTGATGGTCATCAGCCATCAAAGCAACACCACATGGGGGCTACCTCTCCAAAGGGGCCGCGGTCACAATCCCATCAGTCTCATCCATGACCACCTGCTTACCGTACCCCCCAGCAAAAGCCCCACCCACCTGACCCGTTCACTGCCTCAAGCCTCCTTCTTCAACACAATTCCTAGGGCCTTCGTCCTGAGCAACTCCACCTAACCCCTCACCCCTGAATCTCCCTACACTAGCCACACAAGCAGGGCATGCCCTGCAGGCCCCCGCCCTTTCCCCTCCACAGCCCTTGGGACTGCCTTCTCTACAGGAATCCAAATTCTCCCAGTCCCAGAGGCTCTGGTGAAAGTTCTGGGCAGTCCCTCTTCTAGGGACAGAAGTCTCTGTCACTGGGACACCCTGAGGACCTCTGCGGAAGCCAAAACTGTAACTGTCACTGTGAAGTTACCCGTAGAACCATCCCATTGAAGGCTGAATCCTCCACTGACCTAAGCTCTTTCAAGAATAAAAGTGTTTCTTCTTGGACAGTCTTAGAACACGGTTAGAAGGTAAAGGAGGGTCAGCAATGGATGTTCTACATGGAGAAGCCACCTAAGACAGACACTGAAGCAAGCCACTCCACCATTCGCAGTCTTATTGAGGCGATCTTACTGACAGAGAGACTGGGTGGACCAACGATTCTGGCGCCATGCAGCTTTTCTCCACAAAGCTTGGACCTCACCCACAGCTTCGACAAGCTAGGGGCATGGTGGGGAGGTCGCAGGGTAGTTACCTAAAGTGTAGCCTTCTGTGCGGCCTTCTGTGCACCCCTTTCTGGATGATCAAAACAAGCCTTCTCCAAGGTCACGGCACAAGCACCAACAAGACGGAGGGCCGAAGATGGAGTGAGTGTTGACAACACTCCTACAGACACTGATCAGCTGGAGGGAACAGGTGTCTGGTGAGAGGTCTGCCTTTCCCACTGCTCTAGAAGGAAACTACTGGAGGTACTACTGCTTTCACTTTCTTCACTTTAGTGCCATGAGGTTTAGTAACAAGACGCTGGTGAGCCTATCCGATAGTTCCAGAACCTCAGTGGAGTACTGGTTGTAAAAGCCAGGTACAGTTGTTTAGGAGAGGAGATAGGGGCTGTGAATGCCAGCTTGTTGAAGACCTTCGGCTTTGACCACAATGGGAGATGGCTAAAGGTGAGGTGGTGAGTGGGTGCAGTAGACCGAAGTGGTGCTGCTTCTGTACCATGACCCCAATGGCAAGTTCTGGGAACGGGAAAAGACACCAACTGTGGGCACTGAGACTACAGCACTGGCCATGCTGCTGCTCTAAGCACCAAGTGCTCAGCAACTCCCGCTGCTTCTGCAATGCCAGACGAAGTAGGGACCAGGACCATCCTCATTTTCAGAGATGGAAGTGGGAACAGACCAAGGTCACGGTGCTAGATTCTATTCTCCACAGATGGCCACCACAGTCCAGTCCTACATTCTCTTCTGACAAAGTAACCTAGCCCCTACTCCCACTGAATGCTGAGGTCCATGCACCCTCCCCTTGAACCTCTGCAGACCCTCACGTCTGATTAATAGGACAGCGGAAATACAATGCTGTGCACTTGTGCCTGGTTCTTTTGGGCTGCTTGCTCCTGGAACCCAGCTGCTTCGTAGAGGGGCCCATGCCACAAAGAAACTGAGGCCCCTGACCCATAATCCCAGCTGGGCTCCCTCTGGACAGCCGGCATGACCTTGCTGATCATGTGAGTGAGCCATCTTGAAAGTGAATCCTCTGGCCTCCCACTGGCTAATGAGACACAGAGCAGACAGGAGTTGTTCTCACTGAGCTCTGTCCAAATGAGCCAAAAAGATGACCATTGCTACTGTGACAGTAAACTGCAAGCAGTATATATGGCAGCCACAGAAAACCCAAAACCACCACGGGGAGGCAGAGGCAGGCCTCACCCCTCCTGCTGTGCCTCCTCCAAAAGCTCCCTCCAGTGCTTCACGCCCTCCCTTCCAGGTCACCCCCACCCCCCACTGTGGCCCCCACCACAGCTCCTTTGCAGACTCTGCCACTGACTCCTCCAAGTAATTGGTATTAGCAGTGTCTGTCCCACCCTCCCTGGGCAACCGTCCATCTGCTGAGGACACCCAGGTCTCCAGCCACTGCTCACACCTCCCTCACATGTATCACAGGCAAATCAAACTCAACACGTGTACACCCGAACTCAGGTTCCCTCCTGGCCTCTTCTTCCATGTTTGCAATCTTGGTCACTGGAGGCAAACACTTGGGAGCCACCCTTGACCCCTCAACTCAACCCATCACTCACTAAGCTCCATTATCTCTCGTCTCCTAAATATCTTCTGAATCACCCCTTTTTCTCACTATCCATTGGCACTCCGGGGAATCCAGCATTCAGGAATCTTGGAAATTACTAGAATGACTTTATAACCAGTCTCCCTTCCTCCGGTAACATCTCTTTCCAGTTTGAGCTCCTGGCCCGTCCGCTAAACCTTGGGAGGATCTTAACACAACAAAGAACTAATTTAATCAGAACAAACATAACTCCCGCTTACCTTTATCACACTCCCAATATGGTTTTGTTGAATTAAGAGATCAGTTAGTTCTGCAGTGTTCACAGGAGCCTTTAGGAAAAGCTAAGGAGAAGAAAAAAAAAAAGTACTTTAAATGAAAATCAAAACGCAATTTTTAACAAAACTTCTAACATCCATACTCAAATAATGAAGTATCAATGATGGAAGACAACTCAGAAGAGCAATTGCAGGAGGAAAAGAAAAGCCCTTGGAAAAGAGAAACAATCCTTCCTACTCTGCAGGGTAGAGAGGACAGGAATAGGAATTCTAAAATAAAGGATGAAATTTGACCTAGCTTGTGTTGAATGGCCTAGATTTTCTTAGAAGAGCAAATTTGTGTGTAGAGGGTAAATGACCATACCTGTTGCAATAACTTCTTAATTCCGTCATGATCCTTGTCGGAGATGGAATAAGCTTCAAATTCAACATTCACTTCCTGTAAATAACACACAAAATAGGTCATCACACATAACTCCCTAAGATAATTCAGGCAGTATTTTCTACTTTGCAGCTTTTTCTTTTCCTTCTGCCTCTATTGTTTTTGGCTCTATCTCTATCTACAGAACGTGCCAGGAGAAAGGACACAAAGAAAATGTTATCTGAAGAACTGTCTAGGTTTCAAATAGGCAAATATATTGCCAAGATTGCCATCTGCACAGGTTACAAAGCACCTTCACGCCATCTCTTCTGACACATAAGCCTGGGAACAAAAAACTCAGACTGATCTAGTTTCAATGTAGAGGAAGTCTGCTCCAGAAAAAACAGTCACAGCAGCCACAAAGAAGAAATTATTTACCTGACTACAATAAGGATGAGCAAAGCGCAGAATCACTTCACAAGTCCCCAGCACTGCCTACCGCTTGATGCCCTTGATTCAGCCCATGCATCTGAGGCTACACTTCATTCACCTGACAAATACTGACCACCACGTACATTAGCACTGTGCCAGGCACTCGTGACGAAAAGGTAAGCAAAGCAGACTGAATGATTCTGCCCTCGTGGAGCTTACAATTTAGGGGAGAACATAGGCTTTAAGGAAATATTCATGGAGATAAATATAAAGTTGCAACTATATGTGCTATAAAACACAGGTACGCGGTGCTGTAACAACGTGAAAAATAGGTAAGAAATCAGGAAAGAGGGTATTATGCTGAGTGAAATAAGTCAATCGGAGAAGGACAAACATTATATGGTCTCATTCATTTGGGGAATATAAAAAATAGTGAAAGGGAATAAAGGGGAAAGGAGAAAAAATGAGTGGGAAATATCAGAAAGGGAGACAGAACATGAGAGACTCCTAACTCTGGGAAATGAACTAGGGGTGGTGGAAGAGGAGGTGGACGGGGGGTGGGGGTGACTGGGTGACGGGCACTGAGGTGGGCACTTGACAGGATGAGCACTGGGTGTTATTCTATATGTTGGCAAATTGAACTCCAAAAAAAAAAAAAAAAAGTCAGGAAAGTCTTCCCTTAGAGAAGTGACACAAGCTGGGAGGGACTTCCTGGCACTCGGGCACCTAGGTGGCTCAGCTGGTTGAGCATCTGCCTTCAGCTCAGGTCATGGTCCCAGAGTCCTGGGATTGAGGCCCACACTGGGCTCCCTGCTCAGCAGAGAGTCTGCTTCTCCCTCTGTTCCTCACCCCACTCATGCTCTCTCTCAAATAAAATCTTAAAAAAAAAAAAAAAAAAAATTAAAGAGTTCCTGGCCCCGAGAACAGCACATACTATGGCCCAGAGGCCAACAAACTATGTTAAGTACATGGGACTATATGAAGCAAAACAATGAAAACAGAACCTAATCTGTAATGCTACTTGTGTCCCATAAATCAATGAAAGGATTGCTTCACACCAAAAGCAAAACCTTAGAGGCTTATAAGCCTCCACAAGATCAGTCCTAAATCATACCTTGGTAAGTGACACATTTATTTTGGGGATCTGCTAAAATAGTGTGTTCACACATAGTTCCAAGTATAGCAGATTCTGGAATTTGGGTCTTCGCTGAAGGCCAGAGAGGTCAGTCACAGCTACTTGTGCCCGGTCATCCTGACTGTGCATACATTTAAGCATCCCCTGGGCTGTTACATTCGCCAGGGGGGTGAGTATTGAGGCCAGTTTATCAAGTTCAAATCCTGACTCCTGGAAGGAGGCTCAGCCAGATTGTGAGGGCGACACAGCCCGGGTGGGTAGGGGGTGAGGACATGTTCCAAACAGGGTCAAACTAAACCACGTAACAAATTGTCACAATTCAGGTATTCAGTGCATTCCTTAAAAAAGAAATTCTTTAAAGGATGCTTTTAGGGTTTTTTTCCTTGTCTGGACAGATGTCTCCAACCTCTGCCCCAGGCTATGATGGCACCAGCACCGCAGCAGATACCAAATGGACCATCTGCCCAGCACCCCTTGCTCTGGGAATCACTCCCCATCCACGTGGTTTCAGGGGAAACAGCCACCTTTGTGAAACAGAGCCCTGCCACTTACTCCCAAGTGACAGACTTCAGAACTAAAACTAGATGTGGCATCTCACCTGCTTGCTCTTTTGACTGACAAATCTCAGAAGCTGTTGGTATTTTCTATTCTCTGCTATAAGGAGTAGAAACAGAAAAATAACCAAATATTTTGAATGTAACAAAGAGCGGGAAAGGAGAAAAGGAAAATGTGAAAGACTCCTCTGGTTTTCCACAGCATTCCAGGCTCAGTGACCCAGCCGGTCCCTGAGGCCCCACTACTTCCTGCCTTGGAGGTCTAAGATACCCGGGCACCCTCACCACCCACTCCCCTTCCTCTGCAGCTACACTCCAAGGGTCTGTGTTAAACACAAGCACGCGTCCCAGCCACATGGCCGCAAGAACTTAACTAAGCATGCCTAGTGCTTTTCGTCTCATCTTTTCAGTATCCTGACCTGAAAAGAGGAGACGAAAAGCACTAGGTGTTAAGTTCTTCTAGCCACATTCTATCACCACTCTGCCAGCTGCCTCAAAGCCAGTCACCCTGTTTTTTAAATCAGGCTTCACATATACACATGCGCATTTCCTTCCTTCTCTATATGCAGAGCAGGTCTGAGGTAGATTCTTCATTTCCAAAACAATGGTCAAGGATTTATTCATCACAATAATGACAAATGGATGTGGATGAGTGAACACCACAAAAACTAAAAGCCTCTTTCCAATAAATACAGGAATCAAGATCCACCAAGTGTAGGAAACTGCCGTGAAAGCCTTAACAATTTCTTCAATCAAGAAAGTAATATATTTCAGTGGTAAATACGACAAAGAGCACAGAGATTCCAGTTGAAAGTCTTACTACCCACCCCCCAACTCCTACTCCTCAGAGGTCACTAACAATAGTTATTATCTTTCAAGAGGTTTCTTCCTTCCCCTATATCTACTGCACCACACACACTGTCTTCATTTAAACTTGCTGTGTATCCTCTGTCTTAAATGGTGCTAACTCCTAACTTTACATGGTTGATGTAAATACTAAATGAGTTAATAAAGTGCACAGACCCTGGAACAGCATGTATTATTATGATGACTAAAGAATAAATTCTTTGCAGTCCAATTACTCTATCAAAGGATGTATACATTTTAGATTCTGATACTGTCAAATTGTCCTCCAAAGACACTGCAATAAATTATACTCCCACCAACAGTATATACAAGTGCACGTTTTCTTACACTATAGTCAATGAGGATCATCACGCTAATTTTTAATCACTGGAGTGCAACAGACTATCCATGTCAATTCAAGAAGCACTGATTGTTGTGCTTAGCAAAATAGCCAATAAAGTTCTAGGTGAAAAAAGGTGAGACCACATCCAAGGCAAGGGGCCAAAGAGCTGATTTCTAAGGGAAAGCTCTGTTCCCTGGAAGATTTATCATGCACCCAAGCCAGTCTCAGCCCTAATCCTGACTCATGTTCATCTCTGACTTGATATCCCATTACTCTCCTTTGCTTATTCTGTTGTGGCCACACTAGCTACCTTCCAGTCCATCAACCAGGAGGTATTTGGATTTTCCTATAAATGAAGTGGAAAGCTGGTGGAGTGTTCTGAACAGGGAAGAGAGAACACACCTACATTTAAAAAAGATCTCTCTTGGGCAGCCTGGGTGGCTGAGCAGTTTATCGCTGCCTTTGGCCCAGGGTGTGATCCTGGGGTCCTGGGATCAAGTCCCACGTCGGGCTCCCTGCATGGAGCCTGCTTCTCCCTCTGCCTCTGTCTCTGCCTCTCTCTCTGTCTCTCACGAATAAATAAATAAAATCTTAAAATATATATATATATATCTCTGGGGGGGTGTCTGGCTGGCTCAGTAGGAAGAGCCTGTGTGACTCTTGATTGTGAGTTTGAGCCCCATCTTGGCCTTAAGAGTTCACTAAAATATAAATAACTAAATTTCAAAGTATGGTACTGAGCATGCTTAGTATTGTATAAAAAAATAAAAAGATCTCTCTGGCTGTGGGTGTAGTGATGGTACAAGAATGGACAAACAGCAAGTCACTGAAGTTACCCCGGGAGTCCAGGCAGGCGATGATGGAAGCATGGACTTGTGGACTAAGGCTGTTGGAGAATCAACAGAATCAACCCAGAAACCATCTGGGTATGTAGATATAACTAGCAGGATCTGGGATCCCCGGGTGGGTCAGCGGTTTAGCACCGCCTTCGGCCCAGGGCAGTTGATCCTAGGGGCCTGGGATCCAGTCCTGCATCGGGCTCCCTGCATGGAGCCGGCTTCTCCCTCTGCCTGTGTCTCTGCCTCTCTGTCTCTAATGAATAAATAAAATCTTAAAAAAAAAAAAAAAAAAAGAAAGAAAGAAAGAAACTAGCAGGATTTATCGCAAGACTGGATGTGGCATGACAAAGGAGGAATTAAAGTTAATCACCAGGTTTGGGGCTTGAGTAAGTTGCCAATACGGGGGGGTGGGCATTTAGAGAAACGGCAAAGACGAGAACCTGAAGCGCGAATTACCGATTCCGCTTTGGACGCAGTGGGCACTCAGTGCTCTTAAGGCCCGTTCAGTCCTACTGATTCATTCAACAAATATTAAATACCTACAATGCCAGGCGGTTCGGTAGAGGACAGTCTGGGGAAAAAAAGAAACCCGGTTCTACGGCGAACCCAGCAACTGGACTCGCTGGGGCGGGCGGTCAGGTGCCTCGGAGGCAGAAGATGCAGCTTCACTGAGGTCACTGGGGTCACTGAGGTCTCAGCAAGGGCCGGAGGGGCCGGAGGGCGCCGCAGGGTGGAGAACAGCATCGCAACACAAGGCCTGGAGGGCGGCCCGGGGCGTTTAGCGCCGCCTTCGGCCCAGGGCGTGACCCCGGGGTCCTGGGATCGAATCCTGCGTCGGGCTCCCCGCGTGAGGCCTGCTGCTCCCTCTGCCTGTGTCTCTGCCCCTCTCTCTCTCTCTGTGTGTCTCATGAATAAATAAATAAAAATCTTTAAAAAGAAGGCCTGAGAAACGGAAAGAGGGCGCCGCAGGGCGGGCGGAGAATAAGCGGCGGGTCCCTGCCTACGGCTCCGGCGGCCAGAAAGTCCCCCCCACCCACCCCCGACAGAAACCAAACCCGGGTCGCACGTGTGCTTGTCACCTCGTCGACGCTCTCGTCGTCTTCATCCTCGTCTTCGTCGCTGTCTTCCTCGTCTTCGTCCTCATCTTCCACTCCGTCTTCCTCTTCCTCCTCGGCGCGCACTGCCAGGCCGCCCGGGGGCTGCGGAGCCGCGCTGCCCACCGCGCGCCGCTTGGGCCTGGACGCCATCTTGCCGGCCTCCCTGCGCCTGCGCAGGCCCAGCAAGCCCGCCCTTCCGGACCCGCCCACACAAGCGGCGGGGGGGAGTGAGAGACCACGGACCACCTCGGCGCAGAGTCGGCGCCACCCCAGGGGCCCTGATGGATTCCACGGCCCGTGATCCCTAGGAGTCAAGTCAGTTCGGGGGTCCTGTTGGGGCACTTTCTTCCCCCCGTCTCCGTCCTGCCTCACGCCCTCCGACGCTCCCCCCACCCCTCAGTGGTTCGACCCATCTGGGCCCGCCCCCCCGCCCCCCCGGGCCTGGATTGTCGGTGCGCATGCGCGCGCTCCCTCGGCTCCGGGACCCGGGGCGGTGGTGCAGGTGCGGGCGGCCACGCGCGGGCCGTCTCCATGGCAGCCGAGGCCACGTGGTGAGGGCCCACCCACCCGGCTCGCAGCTCCCGCCGCTGCCCCGCAGGCTGGTTGGCACCGCGAGACGCTGCCCCCGACGGGGCGCCCGCCGAGTGCCGGGCACGGGCCCCGCGCCTGGCCTTTCGGGCCTCCGCGGCCCGGCGAGGTAGGTGTCGCCGCCCGTGGTCGCCGACGAGGACAGCGAGGCCCGCGGACGCGCAGGTGTGCGGCGCTGGCCGGAGCGTGAGCCAGCGGGGAGAGGAGCGCGGGGCCGCTGCTGGTCTGGGCGGGCCGGGCCCCGGGGCAGGTCGCCGGGGCGGCGCAGGTGCGCGCAGGGCCCCCAGCACCGTCGGGGCGCGGCCCCCTCCGAAGCCCTGCTCCCTGCTCCCAGCCGACGCTCTTTAAGCGCATTGCTCGACCTGAAAGTTCCTCCCAAGGAGGGATGAGGCTTAAACGCTTTGGGTCCGGGGGGTGGAAATGAGGATTACAAGGCAGGGCCTAGGGCCTACCTACTGCAAGGGAACGGAGCGGAGGGGCTGTGGTCAGCCAGAGAGCGTGCACCCTGCTGCTGCAGCCACGTGCGGCCAGTGGACATCTGCCCCAGTGCGCTCGGATCTTTGCACTTCCAGAGAACCGGAGTTCTGGAGTTTTACGAGATCTACCCTCATTTTTTTTTTTTTTTTAATTGGAGTGCAATTTGCCAACATACAGCATAACACCCAGTGCTCATCCCATCAAGTGCCCCCTTCAGTGCCCGTCACCCAGTCACCCCCACCCCCGCCCACCTCCCCTTCCACCACCCCTTGTTCGTTTCCCAGAGTTAGGAGTTTCTCATGTTCTGTCTTCCTTTATGATATTTCCCACTCATTTTTTCTCCTTTCCCTTTCATTCCCTTTCACTATTTTTTATATTCCCCAGATGAATGAGACCATATAACGTTTGTCCTTCTCCGATTGACTTACTTCACTCAGCAGAATACCCTCCAGTTCCATCCACATCGAAGCAAATGGTGGGTATTTGTCGTTTCTAATGGCTGAGGAATATTCCATTGTGTACATAAACCACATCTTCTTGATCCATCATCTGTCGATGGACACCGAGGCTCCTTCCACAGTTTGGCTATTGTGGACGTTGCTGCTATAAACATCGGGGTGCAGGTGTCCCGACGTTTCACTGCATCTGTATCTTTGGGGTAAATCCCCAGCAGTGCAATTGCTGGGTCATAGGGCAGGAGATCTACCCTGATTTTTAACAAAACCTGTGCCAAATAAAATTCAGTCCCCAGGCAGGTTTATCCCAGGGGCCACTCATTGTAAAGACCATTTGGAAAGAACATCCTTCATTAAAGAAGACACCAGACATAGGAGAAGGAGGTTCATAGTTTAACTTGTTTCTCTTCTGTAAAGTGAAGAAAGTGGGTTGGATACCTGGGATTCTAAAAACAGAAGGAGCTGCGGCTTCCTGGGGAGGTGGCTGCTGCCCAGAGGTTTAAGCAGAAGTGTGATAACCTCTTCTCAATGATCCTTCAGCCGCAGGAAATGGAGTCAGGTTAAGGTAAGGGGCCACAGAGTCCCCATGACTGTGTCCTGTGGGTTCCAGCCTCCCTGAGACTCTGCTACCACACCCCAACATGGATATTGATAGACGTGCATATCTGGGATTCACATCTGATAGGGTAGCTTAACATGACCCCTTTGGGTCCTACAACCATGTAAAAACATTTTCCTATAATGTGTAAGACAGGAAGCTGTAAAAAAAAAAAGACCTCTTACAAAGCTAAAATTAGAAAATAGACTCAGAAGGCACAGTACCAACATATCAATGGAGTTTCACTCAGACATCATAGATAAGTTTTTCCATTTCTTTTTTATTTTTTTATTTAAAAAATTTTATTGGAATTCAATTTGCCAACATATAGCATAAAACGCAGTGCTCATCCCGCCAAGTGTCCCCCTCAGTGCCCATCACCCATTCCATTTCTTTATGTTTTCTTGTAGTAAAATATATATAACATTTACAATTTTAATCATTTCTAAGTATACAGTTGAGTGGCATCAAGTATATTCACTTTGCTGTGCAACAATCACCACCACCCATCCCCAGATCTTCCTCATCTTGCCAAACTAAAACTCTGTCCATTGAACAGTAACTCGCCAATTTCTCCCAACCCCCAGACCCTGGATACCACCATTCTGTTCTCCGTCTCTATGAATTTGACTGTTCTAGGGGAATCCTAATAATTTGTTCTTCTGTGATTGCTTATTTTACTTGGCATAAAGTTCCCAAGCTTCATCCATGTTGTAGCATGTGTCAGAATTTCCTTTTTAAAACAATGGTATTCCATCATACGTATATATCACATTTTGTTTATCCATTTGTCCATTGGTGGACACTTGGGTTGCTTCCACCTTTTGACTATTATGTAGAATGCTGCTGTGCACTTGGATGTACAAATACCTGTTTAAGTCCCTGCTTTGAAAGCTTAGGGTGTGTATACCCAAAAGTGGACCTGTTGGATCATATGGTAATCCTATGTTTACTGTTTTTTGAAGAACTATACTTTCTTGTAGTTTGCAGATTTTCCAGGTACCGTGTATTGCTTTGATTAGAGATCAGGGGGAAAGCCTTACTTTGTGTCTTCAGACTAGCTCCTAGTGTTGAGCTAATGATCAGAGTGTGAAGACAATCTTACAGGAGCTGAGAAGTGGTGGGAGTGCTTAGGGAATGGGCATGGCTTTAGACCAGGATTAAATACCACCCCTGCCACTCAACTGTGCTATGTGATCTTGGGCACATTGCTCAACCCTTTGGAGTTTTGGGTTCCTCTTCTGTGAAATAAGGATAATAATACCTACCTTTGCTGGTTTAAATGAGGATTGAGATCCTGCAATGTAAAATGCTTAGCCCCGTAAATAACACAGACAGAGTAAGTGCTCACTAAAAGGGCAGCTGTTGTTACTGCTGGAAGAGCAGCAGGACACTGCTAGAAACTGAGTTTGAGACCTGGCTCTTTCTTACCAGCTGTCTTCATCAAATCATGCCCCTATTTCTTTAAGGAAAAGAGGTCATTTCCCCTGTTCCAGAGATGCTGGGTAAATCTACAGTGTTGTTTTCTTCAGTGTGAACAAGTGTTTACTTGTACAAGACGTTTACTAAGCGTCTACCATGCAGAAGAAAGTCCCTCAAAACAGGCAGCATCCAGAGGACCAGCCCATTTCACAATTGCAGGGACTGAGGCCGAGAGCAGAGCAGCCTAGACCAGAACACAGGCCTTTGCCCTCGAATGCAAGCTCCTTGCCCTTCAGCACACCTCTTCCCAAAGTCCGAAGTGGCTCATGTACAATCTTCCTCCTTTAAAACCTGAGGATACCCCTGCCTGTCTCCTGATCCTGGTTTCCTCCTATTCTTGGTGCAAGACAAGTAACAAGTTTCTTCAAGCAGGTTGCTTTCAGCGGGTCCCAGAGAAATGCAGGGATAGATCTTCCGATGTGGACAAGATCTGTTTATACCATGTTTGTGGTTTCAGCTTGAATGAGGCTGTATTCGTTTCCCAGGCTGCCATATCAAAGTGCCACAAGCTGGATGGTGTGTGCAGCAGAAATGTATTGTCTCACAGGTTAGATTCTAAGATCAAAATGTCAGTAGGGTTGGTTCCTTCTGAGGGCTGTAAGGGGAAATCCATTCTGTGCCTCTTCCCCCCAGCTCTGGCGGTTTGCTGGCCATCTCTAATGCCCTCTGGCTTGTTAATACATCACCCCAATCTCTGCCTTCATCTTCATGTTTTCCCTGAGTGTGTGTCTGTGTGTCCACATTTCCCCCTTTTTATAAGGACACCAGTCAGACTGCATTAGGGCCCACCCTAATGACCTCATTTTAACTTAATACATCTGCAAAGACCTTGTTTCCAAATAAGGTCACAGACTGAGGGTTAGGACTTTAACACATAAATTTTGGATTCATAACAGGGCAAATGCAGGGACCTGCCATTTCACTGCTTGCTCTTCATAGCAGACGATGGGATGATGAGTATGTCACTTCTTGATGGGAACAACTAAAGGAGTTCTGGGTGAAGACGAACATTAGAGCCACATTGCTGAGAAGGGGGTTGTTGACTTTTTCAGAACCCCCTCACCTGCTCCAATCCCTAGAGTACTCTGGGCTCTAGTCTACAGAAGCATCTCGGCTGGCTTTACCCATCTTCAACGTATTCAGCATGTTCAGGTACTAAACTCATTTATTAATCTCACCAAACCTTATATACATAGTAGCTGGAATGTACACACATCACCCTACATCATCTACCCTCACTTTATTCTGTAGCTTACTCTGTTATGGACTGAATTGTGGCTCCCCCACCCCCAAATTCGTACATTGAAGCCCTGATCCCCAATGTGACTTTATTTGGGTATAGGGCCTTTAAAGAGGTAATGAAGAGGGGGCACCTGCCTGGCTCAGTTTGTAGAGCATGTGACTTTTGATCTCAGGATTTTGAGTTCAAACCTCACTTTGGACATGGAGGCAACTCAAGAAAAAAAAAAGAAAAGAAAAGGGAGGAAAGAGGTCATGAAGATTGAATGAGGTCATTATGAGGTCAAGCCCTGCCATTAGGTGGAGCTCTAATCCTCTAGGTGTAGTGTCCTTAGAAGAAGAGCTACCAGAGGTCTCTCTGCACAGAAGACCATGCAAGCACACAGCAAGAAGACAGTAGCCTGGAAGCCAGGAAGAGAGCTCTCACCAGGAGCCAACCATGATGACGCCTCACTTCTGGACTCCAGCCGCCAGAACTGAGGAAATAAATGTCTACCGTTGAAGCCCCAGTCTGTGGAATTCTGTTTTGGCATGACTAAGACTCAACTCCAGTCTGTGTTCCCTCTCCTTTGCTAGGGTCTCCCTGCCCGCTGCCCAGACTTGATCTGGCATCGTGTGGGTGCCGTAGGGCTCCATCCTGGGCTGCCTCCTTTTCTCACCATGGTCTCAGCAGTCCTCCGACTTCAAATACCCTCAATACACTAACAACTCCCAAGTCTTTGTTTTTTGACCTGACTCCCACTGAGCCCAAATTGCCTACCCAGTTTCTTCATTTGGACATTTAATGCCAGTACTCTCCAACTTTTTTTAACATTACAGCACACCAAGTAAAAGTTAAATACAACATATGTACACACAGGAGACACACTTTACAGGTAAAGGCAGCCAGCCCTGGCTGGGGTGGGTGTGAGGAGAGTGGCACTGTGGTTCTGGCAACCCTGGCACCTACCAGCTGGCCCAAGGGATGAGAGGATCAGCCCACAGGCACACCTGTAAGCCATTCAAAATGCACAAATGGGCTGAAGCACATTGGTGGGGAACAGGCACCCTCAAACATAGTATGTCCCAAAGAGAACCTTTGTCCCCATCCATTCCCCATCTCCTGGATGTGCTCCCATTCTCCGTTGTTATAAACCTGATCTCTCTTTCCTCTACCCTGTGTCTAACCCAAGCAAATGCTATTGGCCCCACCTTCAGAATACATCCAAGTGCACTCTTCCCCATGACTACCAGCCTAGTCCAAACCTGTACCAGCTCTCACCCAGACTTTTTTTTTAATTTAATTTATTTTTTAAATAGAGCACACAAGCAGTATGTGGGAGGTTGGAGGGGGGCAGAGGGAGAGAGAATCTCGAGCAGGCTCCACACTCAGTGCAGAGCCTCACACAGGGCTTGATCTCACTACCCTGAAAATCATGACCTGAGCCGAAATCAAAAATCGAATACTTAACCGACTGAGCCACCAGGTACCCCTTGTGGGGACTGTTCTAAGAGCCTCCCAGTTCTTACTCCTTTCTACTTTGAGTCTTTCCTCTGCACACCTGCAAAAGTGACCTCACTGGAATATAAGCACATCAGCCCTCTGCTCAGTCCCCCAGTGGCATCACATCTCATTGGGGATAAACGGCTAAGTCCTGAACATGGCCTGAGCAACCCTGTATTGTCCCGTGCCCAGCTCTGACCTCATTTCCTACCTGGGGATGATGGAAAGACCAGATAAAAGGAGCATGATGCTCCCTTTGCACGACAGAGCCACCAGTCAGCCAGGACTTTTCCATCAGGGAGAAGAAAAGGCCTATCACTATTTCAGCCAGTGTTCATTTGGATCTCTTAGCACACAGCCAGACCCACACCCTAACTGTCCTCGAGGAAGTGCTGTTTACACCTAGACCTGGAGGCTGAGTAGAAGTTGGCAGGAGAAGCCCTGAGCAGGAGAAGCCTAAGAGATGGAGAGAAGTCTGGGGTGGCTGGAGTGCTCAGGGGAGAGTGGGGACCGGGCTGGGACACGCTGCAGCTTGTCAGGTCGTTTGAGGTAGTTTGGGTCTGATCATAACCACAGTGGGAAGCTTCTTTTTATTTATTTATTTTTTTAAATTTTTATTTATTTATGATAGTCACAGAGAGAGAAGGAGAGAGAGGCAGAGACATAGGCAGAGGGAGAAGCAGGCTCCATGCACCGGGAGCCTGATGTGGGATTCGATCCCGGGTCTCCAGGATCGCGCCCTGGGCCAAAGGCAGGCGCCAAACCGCTGCGCCACCCAGGGATCCCCGGAAGCTTCTTTTTTATAGATGTATTTCTCTTCTCCTTTTCTCATTTCTGCTTGCCCTCTTCTCTCTGGGCGAACAAGAGGAGGAAAGTGTGGTGTCCGGGAACAAGCCCAGGACTGAGGGTCAAGGGGATCTGATGCCAGCTTTATTGTGCATGACGTAGTCTTGTTTTCTCCCATTAGGTGGGAATAACCTCTGCCCTACCAAGCTGTAGGGTTGCTGAGTGACTCAAAGGACATAACAATGACCTCCAACACAGTTGTCAAGGACTACCTGTATACACCAGAGACTAATCTTATGCTTTATTTGCATTAAATCAATGAGGTTTGTCCTGCTTTATGGGTGAGGAAGCTGACCTGTAGAGGACAAAACTAATCCAAAGTCCCAGAAATGGGCACCTGGGTGGCTCAGTGATTGAACATCTGCCTTTGGCTCAGGTCGTGATCTGGGGGCCGGGGATCAAGTCCCACATCAGGCTTTCCATGGGGAACCTGCTTCTCCCTCTGCCTATGTCTGTGTCTCTCATGAATAAATAAATAAAAACTTAAAAAAAAAAACACATACACCAAAGTCCCAGAACTGATGAGTGGCAGAGCTGGGTGGGATTCACACTCAGGCAGTCTGGCTCTGAAGGCCGTGGTCCTAACCCCAGTACTATGCTGCCTCTCATATACTTGGCATACAGAAGTGTTAGGGAAAACAGGCATAAAAATAAAAAATATCACTCTGGTACAAAGGGCTTAGTTTAATAATGCAAACACTTGAAAGCAAAACCAGTCTACCCGCTGCAAATAGAGAAAATGTTTCTTCTGGGTTCTACTCTGTAGTTGCTCTAGGTAATAAAATTGATGGCTTCCAGATAATAACTGTTAAGAGAGACTATGAGATGTGCTGCTGGACTTGACAAATAAAAATCAGATTACTACCCACATTCCTTCTCAACCATTGCTCAAAGCACCTCTAGTGCAAAATTAAGAGGAACCATTGCTGGTGATTCTTTGTCCTGTTAGAGCCCCATGTCATCAAGTTCCACAAGAAAGAAATCACCTGATAAGTGCACAAAGGTAGTCATGCTCACACATTAGTAATTTTCTTAGTAATTTAAGATTTAAAGTTGATAATGTTTTGAGACTTGATTCCGCCTAATTGACCGGTACCATTCACTGTCCTATTAGCACATTCAGCCCACGGGAGAATCCAAGGACTCAGAGAAAGGTCTATAGGAGATAGGGGTTGGGTGTGTGTTGGGGGGGAGGGGAGTCCCAAAAGGTTCTGCAGAGCCGAAGGGTCTGCAGCAAAGGCTTAGGGACCTGGTGACAGACACTGCCTTTTGCAGAGGAAATACTCACCAGAGGGAGGACTGGCTCGGGACAGCCAAGGTACATGTGTTTCTAAAGACACATATGTAGGTGGCATCAGGCAGCGGCCCTATGAGTGAGGAGTGACTTCTATGCCAGGAATCCCTGACTTCTGTCCACATGGCTTTTTTTTTTTTTCCTGGGGATACGCATCCCAGATCCCAACTAGTACCATGGCAAGGTCATGGTGGGGCTGAGGTCGGCCACCCAGGACCAACCACTTCTAGCAGCATGATGCTTCCACCTTTTAATCCCACAATCGTTGCTTGTTTTGTGTGCCTGGAAACATTTATGTGTTAACAGAAAATGCTAAGTCTTACCTGCCACTCAGTGACTTACAGTTTCCTGGAGCCCTAGAAGGGTCTCTTGGGATCAGTTGGGGGTTCAACCAGAGAAACAGCTGGTGTTTGATCTCACTACCCTGAAAATCACTTAGAAGAAGTGGGAATGGATTAAGACCTACTGCCAGGCACTGCCTCGTGTAACTGTGGAGGCTGCCAGGGCAAGTCTGAGACCCCAAGGGCAAGCCACCGAGAAGGGCAGGCTGGCTCGAGCCTTGAGCAGACGTTGTGTCCACAGCTGGAATTTCTTCCTCAGAGAAGCCTCAGTTCTGCTCTTAAGGCCACTGACTGGAGGAGGCCCACCCAGATTACCTAGGATAATCTCTCTGGCTAAAAGCATTTGTGAATAAATGGGAACTTGAGCCCTGGGTTGACACCTGAGCGTGACCATCTCAGAAAGGCCGGTTCCTAATTTCTGTGTGAGACACATTCCAAGTAACTTCAGGAAATGATAGGAACAATACTGCCCATTCCCCCAAATCCCCAGTCTCTCTAGCCAACAGCTCAACGGCAGCAATAATTAGAACTTGATTTCATGATTATTATTTGTTCACCCAGGGTTGGTTGCTTAGATACAAAGCAATTCATTTTGAGCCAAATTTTCCTAAGATGTCCCATAGATGCTATAATGTTTCAGAAACCGATTCAGTAATAAATCACAAGTAATGGCTCTCAGAGTTAACACATTTCTGCTCCAAACAATATACACTGTTTGGCTATTATCAACCACCTTATAATATTTAGTAAGTAGCTGGTGGGCCTAATGCTACTTATGGGATAGTAATCCACATTTCAGGCAGAATTTATTCTGCAGGTCTCTGGCAGCATTTATTGTGAGGCCTTTGGGGGTGGTAGTATTAAATTCTCTTCCTTGATCCAAAAGAATTTAATATTTATTGTTTAAAAGATGTGGATCATACAGAAAGAGGTAAACAAGAAAATAATCACCCTAACCTGCCACCCATAAATAATTAGTGGTGGTCGGTGGTCTGAGCCTTTGGCTCAGGGTGTGATCCCAGGGTCCTGGGATCAAGTCCCGCATCAGGCTCTCCGCAGGGAGCCTGCTTCTTCCTCTGCCTATGTCTCTGCCTCTCATGAATAAATAAAATCTTTGAAAAAAAGAAAGAAAGAATTAGTAGTAGTATTTTGGTACAAATCCTTTCATATATACGTAGATGTAAAATTTATAAAATTATACTATTCATGCAACTACGTTTTAAACTTAGCATTATGATGTGATTAAAAAATCCATGTAATTAAGTTATTAATGAATATTTTAATGATTTCATACAACTACCATTCTCTCGCTTTTGGACATTTACTTTGTTTCCCACTCTAAATACCAGGATACAATCCTGCAACCAGAAGAAGAGTCAGTCCTAGAGACCTAATGCACAACATAGTGATTATAGTCAACAATACTGTATTATAAACTTCAAAGTTCCTAGAAGAGTTGATCTTAATTATTCTCACTGCAAAAAAGAAATAATTATGAGGAGGTGTGGTAGAGGTGTTAGCTGAGCTACAAAGGTAGTAATCATACTGCCTTATAGAAATGTATCAAATGAACAGCTAAATACCTGAAACTTAAGTTGTAAGTCAATGACATCTCGGTTTAAAAAAAAAAAAAAAGAATTCCCAGATGAACGTTTTTGTTAGTCTTTGCACACATTTGAGTATTGCCTTAGTATTTATTCTTAGAAGTGAAATTATTGGAAGAAAGAGTATGAAGTATTCAAGGCTTTTGATACATCTCAACAAATTATTTTCCAGGTTGTTAGAACACTTTTGAAAGATACCTCATAATATTCGACATTTATAAAACATCATTTGAGAAGTAGAAGGGTCAGTATAAGTATTCCCTAAAGAGCTTATGTTTATGAACTACTCAGTATATTTGTCTTGAAAGGAAGTAATTCTTTATTTCCTTAAAATAATTTGTCTATTTGTTAATGATACAACCCCAAATATGTATCACTCCTCTTTACGAGGCTTAAATGTGTGGCCAGGACACTGGCTTTCCCTAATGGCTTTCATCTGCCTTTCCAAGTGATATCGAGTGCTAGCATGCCGTCCCTTGGCCTTATCAGTGACAGGGTCTTCAGAAGGAACGAGCCCATTAATGCTAAGTCATTGTGGGCGAGGATAGGTCACCTCAGCTAGCAGTTGATTACCGTGCTCCTGTCCCATCTAACATTGCTTAGGAAGAGTCCTTGAGATCTAATTAAGATCCCTCCATTTCTCTGCTCTGTCACAGCGCCCTGGAAGGACTGCCAGGTGATAATGAAGGTTCTTTTACTGAAAGACCCTAAAGAGGATGACTGTGGCCAAGATCCATACATCAGGGTAAGTGCCCAAGGCTCCTGGTCCCCGCATAGCATGACACTGCCTTACTAAGGAAGCTAAGGGGATCAGGGGTGAAGGGTGGGGAGGCCTGCTAACCCTCTGAGGAGCTGACGCAGAGTACGGTGTTACTGTGACTCTTTCCTTATTTTCCAAACAACCCTGGCCAATCCAGAACTATATTCTTGTATTTGCAGGAATTAGGATTATATGGATTTGAAGCCACTCTGATCCCTGTTTTATCATTTGAGTTTTTGTCTCTTCCCAGTTTTTCTGAGAAGGTAAGGTCTGTCAGTGTCTGAGTCCCTGGAGGTTCCCTGCCAACCCAAGCTGGAGAATTTCTTCACTCCCTCATTTTACTACCACACTTTACAACGATGGCAGCACAGCCTCACCTGGCTACAGTGGAAGGCTATTAGACCGTCCCTGAGCTTCTAGCAGCTCCTCCGGAAAGCCACCCTGACCTGGAGGCGGGGTCTGTGAGGGCCTGGGAAACAGGTGGCAGAGCGGGCTCTCAGCCATGCAGCCAGTCCAGTCCATCCTCCCATTTACCCTCCCACCTGACCATGCCCTGCACAGGTGGTACCTTCCCCAGGTTGGGCCACTGGGCTGAGACCTCCAAATGTTTCCAAGATTCAGTGCTCAGGCCACCCTCCCCAGCATGCACCCCGTCCCAGGAACAGAGCGCCTTCGGGGCATCTCCCCTGGAGCTCCTTTCTAGACCCGGAGGCCAAGAGCCAGGCTAGTTTCACGGATGACGGTGCCCAGCCCTGCTCCCGGGCTCCACACCTCTGTTAGCGCCCCTTTGACTTGGGCTGAATATTGCATTATCCATTCAGTAATTTACCCGACAATGATCTGGTATCTATTACGTTTTTCTGCCCTGAGTTGTGAACTATGTAAGAGGGACCCAAGTCAGCATGCCCTCCATAAGCAGCTCTGAAAGGCCCCAAAGATCTCATCACTCAAGATCACATCTTGGACCTTGTGGTCACACAAATACTAGAGTTTCCACAGGAGCCTCTCCTGTCACCACCAGCCAGTGTGCCTCCTGAAGGCTCTTCTGGACGGACGTCCATATAGCTCCCTATACAGTGAGTGGGGGCACAAGGCATGTGGTCAAGTCCTGGCTCTGCTATTTACCTTGGGCCAGGTCCTTAGCCTCTCCAAGCCTGAGTCTTCACCTATGAGATGACAGTAACCCCACACATCTCACAGGGAACTTTCACAGATAGAGAGAAAGAATATGTAAAAACAGCAATGTTCAGTAGATTTTTTAATTTACCCTAGAGAGAGAAAGAACATGAGCAGGGGTTGGGGGAGTAGAGGAATAGGTTAGAGAGACTCTCCAAGCAGATTCCCTGCTGAACCCAGAGCCCAACGCAGGGCTAGATCCCAGGATCCTGAGATCATAACCTAACCCAAAATCAGGAGCTGGCCACTTAACTGACTGAGCCATCCAGGTGCCCCTTGAAGATTCCAGTTTTATTATAGATGCAAGTCCAGTCTGCCCTCCTGCCTGCACCCCACCCAAGCCCAGGCTGGGTCAGGTTGCCCCTCTCTGCTCCTGTTACGATACCACCCGAAAGTGCTCTTTCCTATCCCTCCTCTTGACTATAAACTGCTTGAGAAAAATGCCACGAATAGTGAATTCACCTGTATATTCCTAAAAGTCCTGAATAGTTCCAGGCATATAGTAAGCTCCTAGGAGGTGTTGAGTAGAAGAGTGGATGGAAGGATGGATGGGTGGATGGATAGAAGGAATAGTTTTGTGAAGCATTTGGAAATCTAGGAAATGTTGAAATTGGCATCATGTAAAATAAAATGCCTCTTGCTGTTTGGTGCACAGCTGTCTCATCCCGAAGGCTATGGGGGACTCATTTTTACCAGCCCCAGAGCAGTGGAAGCAGCGGAGCTGTGTTTGGAGAAAGACAATAAAACTGAAGGTGAGGGGCTCTGTTGTGGATTCCACCAGACTTCCTTTACTCTGATTCTTCCCACTGGGGAGACTGGGTTCCAGAAATAGATTTTTCATATTTTAAAAATTTCAGTGACTTTTTGCTCAATGAAGTATTTACATACCAAGTTAATTCATGTTTGTGTGACCTTTGGAGGAAGCAGAAAATGACCTTTCTCCTTGTAAGCTGACTCTTAATGTCCCACACAGAACGATGGGTTGACCGGGCAGCTCTCTGATGGGAGGGAGTGCCTCGTGGTGCCCTGTCACAGATGCTGGTATGTATATGTATCAACAATGAAACGATGGCTCGTGCCCTGTCAGGCACCTAATAACACGATCATCTCTTAGACCCTTCTACCTCCTCCTCTCTCCATCAAAACATAGGAACAGAGCCTCGGTTCAGACTGGACAACCACCTTCGTCTTTTGATCCGATAGCTTCATAGCTAACATTTATGGAGTGCCTAATGTATACCAGGCTCTGTTAACTACTTTACATTCATTATCTCATTTATTCCTGGATTTTTGGCCGGAAGCATACATACTGTGGTCCTCATTATTTTACAGATGAGAAAACTGAAGCTCTGGAAGAGTAAGGACTTGTCCAAGGCCATGGAACCAGTCAGTGCACAGCCAGCCTCAGACCTAAACCTGACCACCCCTACTTATCTTAAGGAGTGGAGGCAGCAGTCAGGCATCATTACAGAATGGCTTTGTGGCAAGGTAGGCCTCAGTTCAGATGGCCATTCTGACCTTGGCGAGTTCCTTGACTTCACTGAGCCTTGGTTTCCTTGTCTGTAAAGTGGGCATAATAAATAATCCCTCCATCCCAAGTTCATCACTTGTAACTACTAGCTAGCTAGAACTTGACAAGGTGCCTTCTCTGTGCCAGACCCCATCTTAAATGACTTACCCTTGAAATAGATACAATTAGTTTTTCCACTCGACATATGAGGAGTTTGAAGACCGGGTATGAAACTTGCCCAGACCACATGGTCTGTAAGTTGCAGATTTGTGATACCAGCTATGAATCTGAGCCCCCAAAAGAAGCATTTGGGATGTTGCCTGGCCCATGGTGGGCACTGAATGAGTGACAGTGGTGAATGCTTGTTCTCTCTCTACTTTTAATTAGGCTTTCATTATAGCCTAAAAAAATCACCTTACACATTCACCTTCTGTTAGAAATATCTGCCACGAGATTGGAGAATGGCTTGTTCACATGCTATAGATAATTTTCAAATATTATTTACATTTGTGGAGTAGGAAAGAAGGTAAGACTCAGTCTTTGGTTACTGTTTAAAAGGAAATTTCCCAGGGACACCTGGCTGGCTCAGCTGGATCAACTCTTGATCTCAGGGTTGCAAGTTCAAGCCCTACGGTGGGTGTGGAGATTACTTAAAAAAATAAAAATCTTTAAATGAAAGGAAAGGAAATCTCCCATGTGAGTGTAAAGGGTAGTGTAACAAATGTAAGGGAAAGTTATACTCATAATCAGATTTTAGGAATGGAGAACTCCTGTTTCCTTGTCTTCTCAAAAAATATTGAACACCCAGTGGCCTTATAATTATACAACTCATTTTCTCTTTGTATTTCTTTAATCCACATTTAAAGGTGTTTGTTTTTGTCATAAGATGATAATGTTCTTTATAAAATTGTGTTTGGGGATCCCTGGGTGGCGCAGTGGTTTGGCACCTGCCTTTGGCCCAGGGCACGATCCTGGAGACCCGGGATCGAATCCCACGTCAGGCTCCCGGTGCATGGAGCCTGCTTCTCCCTCTGCCTGTGTCTCTGCCTCTCTCTCCCTCTCTCTGTGTGACTATAAAAAAAAAAAAAAAAAAAAAAAAAAAATTGTGTTTGCCTATGAACCTGAAATGTATTAGCTTTACTTTGACTTAATGGATACATCCGAGACTACAGTTTCTTGACTGCATTCAGATTTATGTCCGAAATGAAACCAGTTGTATTGCTTTATGAGACACAAGGTTGCCCTTTTTAATGACCCGTGACTTTTTCTTTAAAAATCTATATTTTTAAAGGCACCTGGCTGGCTCTTAGAAGAGTGTATGACTTTTTTTTTTTTTTTTTAAGAATTTATTTATTTAATTTTAGAGGGGGCGCAGGGGGAGAGGGAGAGAGACAATCTCCCCAGGGAGCCCAACATAGGGCTCGATTCCCAGAACCCCGAGATCATGACCTGAATCAAAACCAACAGTTGGATGCTTAACCAACAGAGCCACCCAGGTGCCCCAAGTGTGCAACTCTTGATCTTGGAGTTGTGAGTTCGAACCTCATGTTGAGCATAGAGATTACTAAAAAATAAAATAAAAATTTTTTAAAATTTTAATAAATGTCTAGATTTTAAATTTTTTTAAGATTTTATTCATGAGAGACAGAGAGAGAGAGAGGCAGAAACATAGGGCAGGCTCCATGCAAGGAGCCCGATGTGGGACTCGATCCCGGGTCTCCAGGATCATGCCCTGGGCTAAAGGCAGGCGCTTAACCACTGAGCCACCCAGGCATCCCAAAAGTCTAGATTTTTAATTTTAAAGTCACCCTGCAAATTCATTCTTCAAGTTATGTTTGTTTTCTGGTACACACTAAACATGCTTCTAGTGCCCACTGTGGAAAAGAGAGGATACTTTAAGCAAGGCATACTGAAATATCACGAAAGTAATTTTTAAAAATTTGCCTGCTGAATATGAACAGAATAAAAATGAAATTTTAGTTTGAGATGCTATTCTTTATACTTGGTTATTAATAGTTTGCCTTGTTAATAAATGTCTTAGGATGAACAAGTAGCTTTGGGCAGCAGTCCAAATAGCCACTATGGTATTTGCAGCTCACATGTAATTCCCGTTTTACAGTCTGGAAGCATTCTCTGAAAGAAAAATGGAACGCTAAGACAGTGTATGTGGTTGGAAATGCTACTGCTTCTCTAGGTAAGCAATCGAGGTAAAGATAAAACACCAGGAATGACTATGATATTATGATTTGTAATAAAAAATATGAATTTTCTTTGTCCCTGTTCCTGGCACAGAGTTCCTCAGAACCTTGGTATTTGCTAAGTGATAAGGTTGCCTTTTTTTTTTTTTTAAGATTTTTTTTAGAGAGATTTTTCACTGTTCCCTTACCAGCAACATTATATATTTTACTAATTAACTATTTGTAAATTTAATAAGCAAAAAATCATATTTTAAACTACAGTGTTTAAAAAACAAACAAGATTAAGTCATTGGGGAATGGAAAAAAAGTCCTTGGGGAATGAAAAACTGGTTTTCTTCTCTCCTGTAGTCTCTGCTACTACCATAGTCATACTTCTGTACTCTGGTTAACAAATGTGTGTTGGGTTGGGTCATTTGCCCACAGAATTAGGCAGATGGTTTACTAACTATTGCCTGTTTATTACAAAAGATACAAATTAACAGTCAGATGGAAGAGATGCACAGAGCAAGGTGGGGAGTGAATGGTGGGTGTAGCACTTCCTCACCCCTTCCTGGTACACCACCCTCCCACACTTCTCTGTGACACCATTTGGGTTTTTATGAAGGCTTCATTACACAGGCATGATTGATTAAATCCCTGCTTCTTGATGATTCATCCAACCTCCAGCTCTGTCTGCTCTTCTCCTCAGAGGTGGGAGAGGCAAGAGACGACTGTCTCTGATCACAAGGTTGTTTACCCTGGAACCAGCCCCCATCCCTTAGGGCTTTCTGAAAGCTGCCTCATTAACAAACTCAGGCGTAATTGAAAGAAGTGTGTTATCAATAACAAAAGGTAACTTTAGAGGCACCCTGATGGCTCAGTCAGTTAAGTGTCTGACTCTTGATTTCAGCCGAGGTCATGATCTCAGAGCCCTGGGATTAAGCCCCTTGAAGACTCCATAGTCAGCGGGGGTGGGGGGTCTGCTTCTCTCTTTTTCCCCCTCCTCCCCACCACTACTCATATGCACGTGCACTCATTCTCTCGCAAGTAAATAAATCCTTTTTTTTTTTTTAAAAAAAACCAGGATGCAATATAGATAGATGATACAATTTCAATTTAATTTAAAAACATGGGTCCTGTACTAAATACAGAGCCCTCCTTACCCCCAAAGGAGCTGGAGAGGAACAGGGACTCAAGGAGATACTCCTTGGAGTATGTAGAGTTCATAACAGCATCAGCACCACAGGCAAAAGGTAGAAACAACCTAAATATCCCTGGACTCATAAATGGATAAAATGTGGTGTACACATGCAATAGAATATCATGGAAATTCTGACACATGCTACAACATGGAAGAACCTTGAAAACATTACACTCAGGGACACCTGGGTGGCTCAGTGGTTGAGTGTCTGCCTTTGGCTCAGGTCTTGATCCCAAGGTCCTGGGATGGAGTCCCACATGGAGATCCCTGCAGGGAGCCTGCTTCTCCCTCTGCCTGTGTCTCTGCCTCTCTCTGTGTGTGTCTCATGAATAAATAAATAAAATCTTTTCTTAAAAAAAAATTATGCCAAGTGAAATGAGCCAGATACAAAAAGATGAATACTGTATAATTCCACTTACTGGGGCTCCCAGAACAGCCAGACCCAAAGAGACTAAAGGTACAGTAGAGGTTTGCAGGTCTGGGGTTGGGGGAAATGGGAAGTTCTTGTTTAATCTGATGTAGAGTTTCTGTTTGGGATGATGAAAAAGTTCTGTAAGTGGATATGGGTGATGATTGTGACAGTACTGAATGCCATGGAAGTTATACACTTAAAAATTGCTTAGATGCTAAATTTTATTGTATGTTTTTACTACATTAAGAACAGAACCTGAAAGGAAATAACCCTACGAAAGGTACTTCTCTCCAGATGGTGGTACGATAGCTGTTTTTTATAATTTTCTTAATATAGTCCACATTTTCCAGTCTTGACTTCGTCTGTTATTTTTAAAGCACAAAGGTAAACAGTGAAGCATTAAAAATCAACATTGCAAGTAAACATGAAAAGTAAGCATGAAGCAATGCTTAGCAATTGTGAGGAAATCAACGTGCAGCTTTGTTTCAAAACGGTCCAGTTTGTCCAAATGAATTTTAAAATGCTGGTGGAAGGTGAGAGTAGCTTAAGAATGAAAAGCACTCTTTGCAGAGAATAAAATGACACTGAGGAGTTCACCAGCATGGAGTTGCCTGACTAATTAAGAGCCAGTGCTTCGCTATTCAATGAAGAACAATGTGTACCTGGAGCGCTGGAGCTCCACACAGATCAGGGAAGAGGGAATCAGCCTTGGTTGCCAAGGAAACCACCCCATTTCCCATTTCCTCCCTAATCGGTTAAGAATTTGCTTGCACCTTCTTTTGCTGCTGCTTTTTTTTTTTTAAAGATTTTTATTTATTCAAAAAAAAGATTTTTATTTATTTAATCATGAGAGACACAGGGAGAGAGAGAGAGAGGCAAAGACACAGGCAGAGGGAGAAGCAGGCTTCATGCTGGGAGCCCTATGTGGGACTCGATCCCAGGTCTCCAGGATCAGGCCCAGGACCAAAGGCAGCGCTAAACCACTGAGCCACCCGGGCTGCCCTGTTTCTTTTTTTCTGATGTAAAGAGGCAAGAAAATTCTAGAGGCAACTTCCAACACATCAGCACTTCAGCTATCAAACATGGTGTGTTTGTAAATTGTCCTCTTTTGATTTTCACGCTACCTTCAGTCTGATACCAAGAGTACCACTGTTCGTCTTGCATCTCATTGTTCTGTCAAACAAGAATACCCAAGAACAAAAGTGGTGGTATGGGATGAGAAACCCCGAACCAGAGCCTGCTAGCAGTGCGCTCCATCCTGTGGGCACGGGCGGCAGAGCCTGGTCTCCCGGGGACCCGCCAGCCCCAGCCTGCTCCCTGTTTATTCCGCTGTGAAGGAAAAGGCCACAAGTTCTAAATGCCGAAACATCTGATCACAGGAAAGATGCAATTAGGGGGCTTGCACCTTTAAAAAAAAAATCTCTTGGGAGAAACCACATTCTTAACATGAAAGTTAGTCACCCAACTTTTGAACCTTCTATCTTAGCTCACTTTCCCAGACATGATGTCCAAGAGGAGCTCTCTCTGGTGGGTGCAGGGAGGAGGCACTGCTTGAACTGCTGGTGCTTCTGTTCACCCTGTGGCTCAGCAAGAGCCTGGAGAGTTCCAGGAACGGGGGCAGCCAGAGGAGACCAGGCCCATGTGTCAGTCATCCTCGGCTGTGTAATGAATTCCCCCAAAACTTAGTGACTAGAAACAAGCGTTTAATTTCTCACAGTTTCTGTGAGTCAGAAATCTGGGAATGGCTGAGCCGGGTCTGGCTCGGGGTCCCTCACCAGGTTGCAAGTATCTCAGGGCTCCACTTGGAGGTTCTAACTCCAAAAGCACGCATGTGGATCCACTTCCCAGCCTTCACGTGGCCCTCTTTAAGGGCTACCTTAGAACACGGCAGCAGGATTCCCCTATTTCAAGATAATCCAAGAGCCAGTGCAAGAGAGCATCCAAGCCAGACTGGCTTCTTTTCATCATCTTGGAGAGTGACATCCCTTCACTTCTTCCACCTTCTTTTTGTTTGAATTGAGTGGGTCCAGCCCGCACTCAAGGGGAGGGGCTGTCACAGCAGTGTGAGCACTGGGAGATTACTGGGAGGTATTTTATAAGAGCTCTCCGGTCAAACTGAGCCCAAGAACTGCCCCCTGCCCCCCCCACCCCCCCCTCCCCCGCCCAGAGCTGCAGATCAGGTCAGGAGAGTTGAACATTTTAAGCAAAGAAAAGGTAGAAATGTTTCTCATAGCAGAAACCGAAACTGGGTCCACACAAGTGGTCCTGATGTCCGTGTCCACCAAGATTTATTTATTTTAGAGAGAGCCAGTGGAGGGAGGGGCAGAGGGAGAGGACCCTCAAGCAGACTCCCTGCTGAGCTTGGAGTCTGACCCAGGATTTGATCCCAGGACCCATGAGACTGTGACCTGAGCCAAAACAAGAGTTGGACGCTCAACCGACTGAGCTACCCAGAAACCCTATAAACCATATCTGGTTTTTTTGTTTTGTTTTGTTTTGTTTTTTAGTATTTTTCATTGCTCCCATTAATTCTGGGAGAATACTGAGACAATCTGTATCCATAACCTTGTTAATATGTCTTCACATCCCATTTGTTGATTCTTACTGATTTGCACTCAGGATTTTATCTCACCTTCAGATAACCACCTGATACCTTTTGAATGTAGGCATCCGCCAGCAGGGGAGCTCCTGGTTTACATGAGCCCCCCGACTGGATCCACCATGGCTGTCCTTGCCTTAACCTCTCAAATGTAAAGAACCCCATGGCAGGTTTGTGTAGGATCAGATTGGTTTGTTTCACACAGCTGTGAGTAACCTGAAGCTCCCCTGCCACCGTCGCCTGGGGAGGCCCGGAAGGCGGGCTTGCCTGGGCCCCAGTGCTGGCTCACATGCCTGTACCCACTTAGAGCAGAGCCAGCCTTGCCGCCACAGAGGTCGAGACCTTCCAGCAAACATCCATTCCCCTGATCTCTCCTGAGAACCTCTGTGGGCACCGGGAGGACCACACAGCCCTGTCCCTGCCCTTACAGACACTGCTGACACATGCTGGACGCCCCAGGGTCTCAGGGTCGTGCGAGGACAAAATGTGCCAGTGCTCACTTGGAACAGCAAGGTGGTGTGTGAGAGTCTAGGTGGTTCCTCCTGTCTGGTTAACTCAGGAACAGTGCGTATGAACGTCGATGTTTAAGTATCGACGTCCCTGCAGTACTTAGGTCCTAGTCCACTTCCTGGGAAGTTTTCAGGCTTTCTGGTGTACTGGGACCTTCCCCGTTCAATCAGAGGAGAGGCAGTCCTGCCTGGTCTAGCAGTGAGCATAAGCAACGGCTTTGTTCCAGAACCAGGTTTACAGCTACATGTGACTTTTGTCTGTTGGACTCAGGACACTTGAAATGACCTGTAAATTAAAAGCTGATGGTGTTTATGTGAAAGCTGCAGTTTGTCACCAGCCGGCCAGTCTCACATGAACCCTAAATGCAATGCCCACAGCACCTCCTCCGTCAGGGCTGCTCCACACCCCGTGAACAGGGAGTGAGCCCTGACAGCACGGGCCTGTGGCCCTTCCTCCCTCAGCATCCTCTGCCGAGGGGCCAGTGTTCTCCGTGTGGAAGCCTGCAGGGGAGCCTGGGGGTCTGCTCCTGCCTCCCTTCATGCTAGGAATCTCTCAAAGCAGCTGGTCCGCCCCTCACCCCAGATGACCTGTACTCGCAATACTCTGGGTCCCTGTTGGCAGGTTACCATGGAACCTCTCCTGCCCTCCCTTCCATTCCAGTCTGGTAGTCAGACCACACCACCCTTCTGGATGGGGGCTGGCCTCTGTCTCCCTCACAGAACATCCTAAATGTTCGCCACCATTCTTCAGCTCCACCTAGCTGGCCAGCGGCTTGCTCTCATCCTCTCGAATACTCCGTAGAGGCGTCCCATTGAGCTGGCATCCCCCCCTCGTGTAGGTGAGCTCGGGGGGGCGCAGAGAAATTGGCGGAGACTCAAAGCCAGACATCTAGGGAGGGTGGGACAGGGCTGGACTCCCTCCCATCTGACACATGCCTGTGGCCCTCGGATACCAGGCTACAGGAGGGGACGTCCTGTGTCATTTGTAAAGCACACGCATACAGCACAGGGACAGCGCGCTTTAATAGCCACATGAAAATGTATATTTCTTTCTTGTTTTCCAGTGAATAAAATCGGCCTAGATGCAGAAGGAGCAAACTGTGGAAATGCAGAAAAGCTTGCAGAATACATTTGTTCCCGTAAGTAGAAAAAGGTCACCTCCCCCCGAAGAAGCCCATTGACTTGTCAGCCTCACCCCTAGCCCCCTGCCAAGGAACACTTCCTGGGTGCACCAGGCCACTCCTGGGACCCCAGCCCACCTCTCTCCACCAGAGGACTTGACACAACTCAAACATTACACAAAATGAAACGTTTGGCGGCGACATATCCAGGGAGACCATCTGCAGTGACTGAGGGAGTGGAGGGAGGCAGCGGCTGCTGGCACCTGCCCTGCACCTGCACCCCCTCCCTTCCTCTCAGGGGCCCCTCCCTCTCTGAGCTCCCTCTCTCAGAGCGGACCCACCCCCTGGGAGCATGTCCCTGGGGCAGCATGGGGACAGGGACCTGAGATGACATGGGTTGTAGAGGTGTCTGCCTTCCAGGCGGTGTCCAGCCTTGATGGAAGCAAAGATGTGGGGGAGCTCTTGGAGCGAGAGGGGCCGGAAGGTGGGCTAGTGGAACCATGGACCCGGCCACTAGAGCCGTGGGCCAAGCGACTGTCGTGTTTAAGAGCCCCCCAGGCACGGCAGCTCATGCGGAGTGCTGGATACGAGAGCCAGGGCTGGAGGCCCAGAGGTGCTGCCCTGGGACGGGAACACGGTGCTGGGCGCCTGCTCCTCCACTCCAGCCCAGGCCAGTACCTGTTTCAACCAGGATTGAGCCCAGAGGGTCACCGGATTGGGACTCAGCTCCACTGTCCCTGGGGCTCCGTGGCTCCTGGCACACCCTCATCTCCTGCCCCCGGTGATGCCTACAGAGGCCCCGTTCTTCCCGCAGGTTCCTGGAGGACAGCCCTCTGTGTAAGGGATGCCGTGGGCTAAGCTCCTTGTGCACACGCTGTCCGGAAGACCTTGGCCCTCTTTTGGCCTCACTCACTTCACACACGCTTTGTACCTTGTCCTGTCGCTTAACCCCCTCTGTCTTGTGAGGGTCGCTGGTCTGCGCGGCCCCCTCCCTTGCGACCCCCCAGCCCTCAAAGGGCCTGGCCTGCAGGTGATCCCATGCAGTGTTTGCTGAGCGCTGTTGAACTGTGCTGGTGTGAGGAGGGTGTATGGGGGACGGGGCAATTGGGGGGCTGGTCAGTTGTGCACTCTTGTGCAGCCAGGCATCGAAAGCGGCTAAGAAGCCGAGGGCAGCTATGCTGGCGGCCCAGGGGTGGCCACTGTCCTAGGTGCCGCAGGGGCCTCAGGCCCACAGGATTATTTTGAGGGTCACCGAGCCTCACCTCTTCTGGGACGAGAAGAATGTCATGTGATTGGGTTTTTCCCCCAGCAGTTCATGGTGTGGGATGCATATGTTCCAGAATGATCCAACTCCAGGCTATTTCTAATGTTTTCAGGGGGTAATGGTCACCAGTAAACAGGAACAAAGCCCTTCTGTTTGAATGTAGAAATCACTGTAAACTGTAGAACGTGGCACTCCCTGGGGGATTAGGTGCCTTCATTTACGAAGACTAATGACTGGTTCTGTGGGCAGGATGTCAATTAGCTCCTTACTGGAATGGGTGGCTGCAGCCTGTTTCTGGGGCAGATGACCTGGCTGTACTCCCCACGGACGCACTAGTTCTAGAACGAGATGGAAGGAAATTGAGTCCTTCCTCACTATCAGGTGCAGAGCCATCAGGCCGGTGTGCTCCTTGCCCCGCATACGCAAGGCAGGGAGGATCCGGGTCACTCCTGAGATGTCACACTGGTGTTTTAATGAACCGACTCAAGGCTTGGAGGGGAGATAAGCACAGGCTGTGCCTTATCTCGGTGAAGACTGGGCTGCGTTCTTTGCAAAGCCTTTGTTACTTCTTCCAACTTATTACCAACACACCTATGTGTCCTGATAAATCTTTGTCAATTAGAATATCCAAATGAGGATTCTCCTTGGCTGCCAATAAGGACGCTCGCTCACCTTGGTTTTACCAAGGCATTAATGACTTTCTCCCCCAGCAAGCTCTGAAACTGGATTTTAAAAGCTAAGAATCTACTTCCAGTGTTTGGAGGAAACAGGACAATTCACAGTTACTGCTTATTTCTTTTACTTAACGCTTTTTTTTTATTATTATTAAAACTATGTGATAGATTTTTTTGGCGAGCACTTAAAACTATTAACTCATTTAATCTGATGGCTCATTGCTCTGATAGAAAACTCTCCCCTCCCAGGAGGTCTCCTCTAATGGAAAAGAAAGCAGCAAATAAATGGTAAAAGGGGGAATTACAACATCCTGCAAGAGGGGGTCAGCCTGAGTCAGATGGGGGAGTGCGTTTATTTGAAATGTCCCCCGGATTGGGGGCTGCCGACGGGCCACCCCTGCAGCTCAGCTCTTGCTCCCCTTGCCATCAGCCCCACTGTCTGGATTCTCAACCATGAGAATCTCAGCCTGCCCGGCCTGCTCCTCACAGCCCCGCCTGGGAGGCCGAAATCAGCCTGACAGCTGCTGGAGCTTTCCAACCACGCACGTGTCCTCCAGTGAAATGGCATTTCTAAAAAAAAAAAAAATCAGCCTTGTTACCTTAATTGCTACTGTGACTACTTACGGAGTCCCCCAGCCCCCTGCACAACCCTCTCCTGGGACTTTCAGCACCCTTGCTGGCCTCAGCCCCCACAGCCCCCCCCCACCCCCCAGGCCTCCTTCCTATTAAAGGAATGGGCAGCCTCTGAGCCCCGTGAGTCACCATTCTGGGTCTTCTCTGTCGGGTGAGACCCCTGCCAGGCCCCCATCTCTCCCTGTCATTCCGGGAAACCTCTCACACCTCTGCGGAATCAGCCAGCTTTAGCATTGACCTATTTAGCGTTGGCCTAATGGGGTTAAAAATCTGCAGGCAGCAAACTTATCCCCCAAAAAGAATGGGTTGCCTCTGACTTCTTGAAGGGGGTTAGGTCCCAGGAAGCACAGCTGTGGTAGATCTCCACTCTGCAGAAGAGGATCCTGCTGCGACATTTTCACATTTTCCTCCCTTTTCTGTTAGTGTGGAGGGTTTCCATGAAGTCAGCATGCGTGGCCTGGCTCTCCAGGGAGCAGTGCGGTGAGAAAAGACAGTCCTCTGTCCTGTGCCAGGACATGCGTGCTAAGCTCCCATCCCCCGAGTTAGTGGCCAGCAATCCGAGAATAAGCATGAGCAGCTCAGTGCTGTGCTAGACCTTCAGAAAGGTGCTTCAAAGGGCAGATTCTAGAATCTTCCGAAGGTCCCTTGCACACCCCGAGGGCTGGGCTTGCTGCAAAGGCAGGCCCTTGGTTTTCCTGATGGATTCTCGACGCTGCCCCGGAGCAGGGTCTGTGGGAGCAGCTTTGGCCCCTAGAATCCTGCACACCCCAGCACCCCACCCCCACCCCCCCACCCCCCCCCACACACACGGGAGGGACGCCTGGGCTCTGGTTAAGAAAACAGTGCCTAAACATGGCGTTGAAAATATGTTTCCAAGGATGGTGTCTACATCGCATGAAACATTTCCTCCCGCTGGAAAAGAGAAATCAGTGGGCATCTAGTTTGCATTTGAGTTTTTCCCAGTCCCTGGTGTCCTTCTACATCTATGCTGACGGTTACAGAGCAGCTTAAAGAACACATTCACCAGTGCATAGTTACTGAGTAACCTGGAGAAAAGAAGTCTCCAGTTGTTCCTGTGGGTGGGCTGGGCCTTGGGGGAGATGGTGCCAGACGAGAAGAGCTTCGTTCCTTCTTCTGCCTGCGGTCCCCAAAGAGGTGTTCAGAGATCTCAGGGATAGAGAAAAAAGCCTCCGTGCATGAGCAAAGCCATTACACCTTCTTCCAACTGATGGACGAATGCCCGGGGGGGGGCGGGGGGGTCTATCAAAATATTCACTTTGGGGAGGATTCGGACATGAGCCCCATCGGTTTTGTTGCATGGTACTGTCTCGGGTCAGCGTTCGGACTGCATGCCATCTTCATTCTGCAGAGAGCTTGGAGCTGAGCACACCCCCAGGTCTTCCGAGAGTGGAGATGGGGAGTGGGGTGAGAGGCAGGGCTGTTCCCAGCAGGCTGGGCCCCTACACGGCCACCCATCTGCCCCTCGGGCACTTGGCCGGGTGGCCGCTGTCCTGACGGGGACAGTAGACGCGCAGCTCGTCCCTGGGGTGGGTGGCTGCAGGGCCACGCGGGGCTGCCGTTTCCCTGCCGCGTCATGAGCGAGCCTGGCTCCAGCCAGCTCTCTGAAGTGCAGAGCCCCGTGCCCGCTCGTGTGGACCAGAGGGGCTGGAGGGGCCTGGGGGACAGCAGCCCCTGGCTTGCGGGGACGCCCGTTTTCTGAGCACCTTGCCTCAATGCCCTGTGATCTTTGTCCTGCAAGGTCAGCGCTTCCCTCCAACCCACCGACACTGGCGGCCCAGAGCTGCTCCACCCTGCACCCTGGCACACGCACCCCTTTCTTGAAAGCGTTGACAAAGTCGGGTTATTTATCTGCAGGGGAGTCACCAGCATTGCCTCTTCTGTTTCCCTGTGGAACCGTCAAAGGAGAAATCCTGCCCCAGATGCTCAAGGACAGAGGTGAGGACAGTGCACTGGCTCGTGGGCACTGCTTCCCCATCCGTCTCCCTCCCCCCCTCCAGGTTTGGGGTCAGCCGTGCGGAGTCCCGGGGGGAAGGCGGGTCACCCCTCATGGTCGCATTTGGTGTGGGGTGCAGCCTGCTGTCCTTCCCGTAGCCCTGCGCCCACAGGGTGTCACTGAGCCTTCGCCAAGAGTACAGGGGTGCTGCTGTGGAGGGACCCGGGGCCGGTCCCCGTGCAGAGGAAAGTCTCTGGATGGAGCCGGTGTCCAGGGCAGGCAGGGTCCCGCAGCTCAGCCACTGCCCCAGATGCCGGAGGGGCCACCCGCACACTGTCTCCTGTCACCCTCCCGTGGTGGTCTGGGAGCAGGGGTCGCCGGCAGGTGGGAGTACGAGCTTCAGGGTGAGACAGAGCCAGGCTGGAAATCTCCGTCTGCTGTTCAGCTGCTTGAGCGAGGGCAAGTCACACCTGCTGTACATGCCTGTCTCGTTGCCTGTGACATGGCTCTAACCACAGAAGCCGCCCCACGGGCTGTCCTGAGAGTGTGGAGCACGGGTCTAGCTCCCCCAGGGCAGGAAACCCAGGGCCCCGCAGCTGCTGTGTTCTCAGCCCCTCTGTCCTGAATGAAGGCCGTCACCCAGGACGACCTCAGACCCCGGAACTTTGCCCCCTGTATTAAAGCGGAGACTGTCTCCCCCGTGTTACCGTCGGTCTCCCACGCGCTACCAGGAATAATAGCAGAGGACAGGAGGCCGTAAGCTGAGGATCCCCGGCTACGGAGAGCCAGCCGGGCCGGCGTGCACTGTCTGCGCCTCAGCTCCCGGCAGCCTGTTCGGGGGCGTTGGCATGTCTGGCTTGTGGCGCTGGCCTGTCCGCACGAACTGCCCTGCAGCGTGGAGACCCCCTGCTCCCGGTGTGATAAAGCCTGCCTCTTGCTTTTGATTGTGTCCAGGGATTCCCATGGAAAGCATCACTGTCTATCAGAAGGTCCCACACCCGGGAATCCAAGTGAACCTCAACAGCTACTATGCTAAGCAGGTGCGTGGTGCTTCCAGGGAGAGCTCAGCAGGGCGGGCACCCGAGTGGCGGGGGCCTGGGGACGAGAGGCCCAAGCCTCTGTGCCTGTGCACCGTCCCCGGCTGTGTGACTTGCCGAGGCTCCATCTCTGGATCTGTGACATGGGGGTAGACCTCTCTCGTAGGGTTTGTGTAAGGATGAAAGGAGATGATAGGCACAAAGCCCTATGGATAGCACCCAGACCTAGTAAGCTGGGCAGCGGGGGGCCGTGGTGTGACTGTCCTTCATCATGTGGGGCCCCGGTGGAGCTGTGGGGGGAAGGGCGGCTGGGCCCCTGTTGCAAGTCTGCATTGAATTCGGGAGGCCACAGGGACCTCTGGAGGCTTCAGGCAGGAGGATGGGTGGCGCCTGTGTGAATTAAGGTTTTCACATCTATTCAGAGAGAGACCTCCCATCCCCCTCCTAGGACAGGCTTCTGAGGACCTTGCTGGTTGGACGTCCCGTTATTTAGTGCAAACCAAAACAAAAAGGCCATGTGGCCAGTCTGCCTTCTGTTTCCTCAGAAAGGATGCAGAGTTGACGGGGAGCCAGCGTGGGCTGCTGCCCTATGGATCGATGCCACTTTGGCCACATTAGCTGGTGGCACCGTCCGCTCAGCTGGGCATGCAGGGCCGTGGGGCCCTGTCCTCTGGTCGGCAGAGGGATGAGGACAGCGCCCAGCCTCCCCAGTGGCACCCTGCTCTCTGAACGGTGCCTCACCTGAACTCGGCCTCGGCCTCTAGGGAGCAGAGAAGGCCACGTCCACCAGGAACCCTCCTGGGGCTCCAGGGCTCATGGTGCCCGGTGTGTGTGGGGGTGGGTGGGGGTGGATTGGGGAACAGTCTCTCCCCTGGGCCTGTGGCCACAGACGCATCTTACTCTCTCCCTGCAGGGCATCCCGGCCAGCATCACATTTTTCAGTCCCTCTGGCCTTGCGTACAGCCTCAAGCATATTCAGGAGTTATCTGGTGACAACATTGATCGAATTAAGGTGAGGTATTCAGTGGGCTTTTGGTCTCTTCAGATTTTTAGAAATTCTTACTGATTGTCCTAGCATTTCCAAGGAAAGTCAGAGCACTCCTGACCTAGCAGACACCCTGACGTCAGCTCTGTAGCATTGGGAAGGCTGGGGTCCAGGATTCTCGAGCGCCACTTCCCGGCTGCTGCGCTTGGGCAAGTTAATTAACCCCTCTGAGCCTGTTTCCTCACTTGTGACATGAGGACGAGTATCCGTCTGTGGCCTTCATAGACATGTGGTCACCCCTTATCTGCGGGGAGTACATTCCAAGACCCTCAGATGGACGTCTGAAACCGTGGCTACTACCCAGTCCTAATGCGGTTGTTTTTTCCTTCATGTACATCCCTAGGATAACCATTAGGCACAGCAGGAGGTTAATAACAATAACTAGTAACAAAGCAGTTGTAACAAGGTCCCAGACTAACAGTTACGCGAACCCTCTCAAGAAATCTTAACAGCACTGCACTCACCCTGCTTTGTGGAGATGTGAGATGACGAGGAGCCTCTGTGATGAGATGAGGGGAAGTGAGTGATGTAGGCACGTGACGCAGCGTGAGGCTGCTACTGACCTGCTGCCCATACGTGAGGAGGAGGAGGAGGGTCATCTGCTTCCAGACTGTGGTTGACCGCGGGAAACTGAATCCGCGGACTGTGCAACCGTGAATAAGGGGGTGCTCCTGCGCAAGAAGCCGTGGATGGCGGTGGGCGGGGGGCTGCTGTGGACGGTCTTCTCTGATCGAGGAGTCTCCGGATTGGATGAGAATTCGGGTCAGTCCTTGGCTCAGAGCCTGGCACATGTGCCAGCATCCTTTCCCTGTTTTCCCATCTAAACATCTTGTAATTATCTATTCTAAAAGCCGTTCCCCTTTTTCATGTCTTTGAATTCAAAGGCTTGACATTCCCACTTGTTAGGGACTCCATTTGCTAGGAGTCCACAAGTAATGACAAGGCTTATGGGGCCTGTGATGGGCGGGCTCTTGAACTGGCTCCAGTGGGACCAAGGAGAGGGCGGAGGCGACCTGGGGGCCAGGACAGAGGCCGCCAGCACCGTGCCCATGCACATGGAGTGAGGACTCTTACCTTTTATTACAGGTGTGTCTCACTGCACACCTGCGGAGTCAGCACTGGTTCCCAGTTCTCCAGGTGGAGTACTGGGCTCAGAGAAGTTGTGTGTCTTGCCCTAGGTCACACAGGAGGAAGGGAGAGCCACAATCTGAACCCAGGAAGACAGATTCCACGTTGTTCGCCATGGTGATACATGAGCCATGGCCAGGTGACAGAGCATTTCCAGGCAGTATCTTGCAGAGTTCGCACACCAGTCCAGGGGTAGGACTCAAGCAAAATTGGGACTATTGTCCTTATTACAGTTGGAGAAACTGAGGCCCAGAGAGGTTAAATGACTTGCCAGAGTCATATGGTGAGTTCCTGGGAACCCCAGGATGGGCACGTAGGTCACTGGGGGAGAACAGAGCTAACTCTCAGGGTTGTAGGGATGAAGATGAGATCCTGAAGTGCTCGGGGTAGCGACTTTGGGGGTTGGGAGAAGGGGTGGTGCTGGGGCCGCTGCCTCACCTGGACACGGCAGCTGTGATGCGCCCGGCAGCCCGGTAACCCCGAGTCTACCCCCCATCTCTGCGGGTTTCCTACTCTGGGATCTCAGGACTGGCTTCCTTCGCTTACTGGAGTGTTTTCAAGGCTCACCCGTGCTGTGGCCTGTGTGAGGACTTGGCTCATTTTCACCGCCGTGGAATAGTCCATTCTGTGAATACATCACCGTCTCTATCTGTTCATCAGCTGATGGGCATTTGGGTCGTGTCCACTTTGGGGCTCTGAGCAGCAATGCTGAGGAGCCCCTGATGATAGTTTTTGTGTGGGCGCATGTTTTCATTTCTCTTGGGTATAACAAACCAAGGAGGCGGATTGCTGGCTTATGTGGTGCCTTGATGTTTAACTTTGGTAATTTTGAAGAATTACCAGACCGTCTTCCAGAGTGGCTGTGGCACTTGGCACTCCCACCAGCCAAGCCTGAGGGTTCTAGTTCCTCCACATCTTTACCAACATTTGTGATTTTTTTGTCTTCATGATCATAGTCGTTCCCGTGGCCATGAGGTCGTTGTGAGTTGGATGCCCCTAACGGCCGACGGCTCTGAGCATCTTTGCCTGTGCGTGTTGGGCGTTTCTGTATCTTCGTCCGAGAAGGGTCCGACCACATCCTTGCTGTGTGGCTTGTTGCTGCTGGGTTTCAGAGTTCTTTGTTCTGGATACAAATTCCTCATCAAATGTACGATTTACAGAAATCTTCCCCATCCCGTGAGTTGTCTTTTCACGTCGGTGATGGCGTCCATAGAAGCATGACAGGTTTTCCATTTTGGTAAAGACCCACGTATCTACCTTTTCTTTTGCTATTTGTGCCGTGAGTGGTGGATCTCAGAAACCCACTGCCTAATCCGAGGGCGTGAAGACTCATCGCTCTGTTTCTTCTACGTTTATGGGCTTACCACCTACATTTAGGTCTGCGGTCTGCTGCGATGTCTGTGTGTGCTGTGAGGTATGGGCTCAGCTCCATCTTGTCTTCAGAGAGTTTCTGGAGGAATGGCTGCATTACAGGGGGGTGGGGGGTCCTACAGGAGCTCAGGCCCCCGGTGGAGGTGCCAGCAGCCTCTGTCCTGTGGTTCTGACATGCCCCAGCGTGGGGGGCGTCAAGCTGCAGCGTCCTGAATTGTTCCCTGCGCCACACCCACCCAGGGAGGGCAGGCGGAGGGGGTGCTGGGTAAGGGTGTGCTGCCATCCTCACACACCTACTCCCGAGCAGGGGTGTGTGCACCCCAGTGTTGGCATGGGGGCAGCGTGAGTGCTCGCCCTGCCAAGCAGATCTCCTTACTCACCCCCCTGCTCGCCCTGCCAAGCAGGGGTAACGGTACCCCTTTTACAGGTGAGGAAACAGGATCAGAGGGGCTAATGACACCTCACCAGGGCCCCAGGTGAGGCTCCACATGTGACCCAACAGACATGCGATGTTCTGAGAGAGGCATCCTGCTGACAAGGCTCGTGCCACTGGAGCAACAGTGCTCCCAGCAGCTCTGCAGGCCGCTGAGCATCTCTGTGCCAGGCCCCCAGCCAGGTGGTTGCTCACCTGGCCCCCATGTGACCCTCACAGGGGAAAACTAGTAAGCTTTGTTTTAGAGATGAAGGGACGGAGGCCCAGAGATGAAGGGTCACTTGCTAAGGCCACTACCCTGGGAGCTAGGATGTGACCCTGACCCTCTGGCTCCAGGGCCCGCTCTCTGTTGCTGCTGCGTTTCCTGGGGGTGGGGGTGCAGCCAAGGCCCCTGCCACGCCCAGAGCACCTTTCACACTTTGCTGCCTACTTGGCTTGCCACCCCACCCCCCGCCTGCCCTTCCCAGGGCAGAACCATGGGCCACTATGGCTGGTGGAGATGCAGCCAGGCCGGCGGGCAGGGGTGCTGGGGCCTGGCGCCCCTGCCCTGCACCCGAGCTGCAGGCTGGCGGGGAGGCTGTGATGAGCTCATGCGGGCAAAGGCATTTTGAGGGCATAGGAAGGGCGACCGCGCGTGCCAGGAGCTCCCACGCCAGCGGCCCGGCAGGTGCACTGACGCTCCCCTCTCCCCTCTCCCCTGCAGTTCGCCGCCATCGGCCCCAGCACGGCCCGCGCACTGGCCGCCCAGGGCCTGCCCGTGAGCTGCACGGCTGAGAGCCCCACGCCGCAGGGCCTGGCCACGGGCCTCCGCTTGGCACTGGAGGCCCCGCGCTGCTGAGTCCCCGCTGGCAGCGGGAAGAAAACCAAATAAACCGCCCTGGCTCCTCACGCTGAGTGTGTTGTCACTTGCTGTGTAGTGTTTTCTGTGCAAAGCTGCGTTTGCGGAGGAAATGGATGTGCCCACGTCCTGAGAAGCGCCAAACCTGATATGATAAAATCTGCTGCGTGGGAAGTAGTTGTATTCGTGCTCCAAATAGGAGCTTCCAGGTCCTGCTTTGTGAGCTGTGGACAACTGCCATTCAAATAAGGAGAGCCCCTCCTTCCTTCCTTCAGAAAGAAAACACAGCCTCGGCCAGCCGGGGCGTCCAAGAGGCAGGAGGTTTGTTCACGGAGAAGGGGTTCATCTGCAGAGGGCGGGCCCTGCACACAGGCTCTGGAAATCTGGCCCCAAACTTTATTTCTGCTTTTACAGTCCTGGCCTGGAACTTGGGCTGGGTGGAATGAAAGCACCACCCAAAGTCCATCTTTCAGTCACGTGAGCTGGTGGCAGGAGAGGGGACTGTATCACCGGCACGAGCGGAATCCTGGGGTGGGGGGTTCCATTGAGCAATCCGTGGGTGCCAGGCCCTGCGCACAGGGCTCTGTCTCTCCGCCCCATCCCTCTTGACGCCCTGACTGCGATCCCCATGTCTCTGGGGAGGAAACAGACTCCGGGCTTTACGAAAGGCCTGGCTCGGGGTCCCACAGCGAGGGAGCCACCAGCCAGGACGCTCTCAAAGGGCCGAGGGAACAGAAGCACAGCGCAGAGGCCCAGACTGGTCGGGCGCCTAAGCCGCCTCCCCTCGAAGTGACCTCAGTAGAACAGTAAGAACCTGGCAAGAATTAGTGGTGTGACCTGAACAGAAACTGCGGGGACTGTGATGGCCCCGAATCTTGGTCTGTGGTCACGCTTCTGCATATGGGTCAGAATCTCTCCCGCCACTTCCTTCTGATCTAAAAGTCAAGTCTGGATTGATGAGTTGAGTTTCAAACCCCTGCCGTTCCCAAGGAGCCTTTTTCTGCTGGAGCCACCTTGCCTGATCCTGGGGAAGAGGCTGGCCCCAAGCAGCACACACTGAGGCAGGCAGTGCCCTCCCCCAGGGCCCCCACGGCCAAGGAGCCCAGAGGCCAGGCCCCGGTGTGCCCCCTGGGGGCCACTCTGCTGCACCCATGCAAACACCCGCAGCCGCCCAGAAGCTGTGCCAGCCCCGCCAAGGTGGCTGGAGCCGGGTCTCAAGGCCGGCCTCAGGACCGAATGTCGCCACCTGGACCACAGAGGGCTAACCTAGCCTTAACTTCCGCAGGCTACCGCGTAAGGAGCACGCCAGCTGTGCCACCCTGGGCTGTCGTGTGGGGCTGGCAGCTCCTGGGCTGGGCAGGGCAGTCCCCTGACCATGCGCCTGCAGGTCAGAGCTGGGCCGGATTGCTACAGATTAAACCACCAAACTACCGCACTGCCTCTGACCCGCCTGCTGCCCGCTGTGCCGGGTGCACACGGCCCCGGGGGCCATCACCCCCCACACTCCTGTGAAGTGGCCACATACGAGCCCCCACTGAGGTACGTACGGGGGAGGAGAGGAAGCAGCCCTTCCCCAGCGGCCCAAAGCAGCCTGGGCTTCTTTGTTGGGGACAGGGAGCAAGTGACGGGTCCTGAGGGTTCAGGAAGCCCAGGAGGAGGGGTTGGGGTTAAACTCAAGAGTCCCGGTTTCTCTGTCACCCAGAGTCACTCCTGTCTTCTGAGTTGCCATGTCCCCATCTGTCAAGAGGGTTTGAGCTACCATTTCCTGGGTGTGAGCCCTGCAACTCAGAAAACTACTTGTGGAACGCTCTGAAGCCCCCTCAAGCTCTGGATGGAGAGCTTATGCTGGTGGTTCATAGAGGGTCGCATAGTCTCAGCAAATAATGCTCAGCATTTATCCGCCACACCTGAGGTTAGAGGTCTATCTGGTGGGAAGTGCTGCTGGAATGCAAAGGCGTCCTGAGGCCCTGAGTCCTAAGTACCTGGCATCAGACTCAGCGCTCCTCCTGCCCTGAGGGGCTGCAGACACTTGGAAAGAACAGTCAGGAGGCCACTGGGGTCAGCATAGCAGCCTGTATTTCACACAACAGCACTGTGTCCGGGAGACACGGGGGAGGCCGTGTCTCCTCGGACGACAATTACCATAGCACAGTGGGGAGCTGGAGCAGAGTCTCAGGATGGCCTTCTTCTAAACCAAGTCACTTGCCTTTTGCGTCGATGTCATTGACTGTCCTATTTCCCTTCGGAGATTTTATAACAAGCATTAGATTTCTTTTCGTTTTTCTTTTCTCAACCAGGCTCCACGCCCAGCATGGAGCCCAACATGGGGCTTGAAGCCCTTGACCCTGAGATCAAGAGTCAGACACCTCACCGAATGAGCCACCCAGGCGCCCCAGATTTCTTTTTTTTTTTTTAAGCCCATTTCTTACAAGTGTCCAGAGGTTCTCAGCTGAGCAAATCACACCACCGGTCATACGTACCTCTCTGCCCACCAGCCGTTCCCCTTCACTGGAATATACTGAACACTTGGCAGCAGAGACGGAGGACACAGCACATCAGCAACCACGCGATAATCAGTAAGAGGCAGCCAATGATAATCAAAATCTCCAGGTCGATGGCGATCATAATCTCAAAGCATGTCACACGCACCTGGGCGGAGGAGTGCAGGCAGGCAGTGAACGTGGCCCCCCTCCCCTCCCAGCCCCCTCAGCACGCTTCCTTCAGTGGGGGACCCGGGAACCCCCAAACCCCAGCCCGTCTATGTGTAAAGCACGTTCCTGGGAAGGCCCAGGAGCCAAGGCTGGCAGTGGGGGCAAAGGGCTTCTCTGTGCATGAAAAGCAACTGAAATGCAAACTCCAGAGAAAAGGAAATGAGAAGAGGAAAGAGCGCGAAGAATCTTTTCCCCCTTTCACAGCAGCAGCAGCGGTGAGCGGCTCTAAGTCCCAGGCACACAGGCCGCCCTTGTGCAAGCAGCTTCCCAGACACCTGGGCCTCCTGAGATCCACGGTTTCCAGAGCCCGAACGGACCCCTCGCTGTGCATCAGGCTCTGCAATCCCCCGTGGGAATAATTGAGGGAAAGTCTTCTACAAAATGTCCTGCTGCATGGGGCTGAGAATGTGCAAACTCATCTCGTAAAGGACTAAATGACACGTACTTGAGGGGGAAAGACAGTTTTCAGTCCTCTCAGGACCCAGACACCTGGATCACGCCATCTCAGCAGATTCCGGAAGCCCCCAGCCAGAGGGTTCCCCAAGCTCAGAGAGGAGGCGTGCCCTGCGCAGACCAGAACCGGCCCTATCCCCCCACCCCCCGTATTGTAGATCACACGCTTTTCGCTGCCATTTTTCCTCCTAAATTAACTGATTTCCGTAAAATCCAATTTACCTGCAGTACGAAATTTGGTTCATCAAACACTGGGAGCCTTGCAAAGCCAGTCAGTCTGCTCAGAGGCTTTGAAATAACCGGGGAGAGGAACAGTTGGAGAGAAGAGGGAACGATCCCCGAGTCCGGCTGCCCCCGGCCGCCTGAGGCCAAGCACACGACACAGGGACGAGGGACGACGCGAGGGAGGAAGGCCCTCCGTCATGAAGCCCTCACAGGTCCCACTGTCCTCTTCACGGGCGTCACCCACGTTTGAAGACCTGACCCTCAGGAGCACCGTCTTCGGCCAGAGTCGCGGATGGGACCGGCGCCGACTGCTCTTCCAGACCTAGCGGAACCCGGTCTGTGTGACATCAGCCGCCGGGCCCCGCGCCCACCAGAGTTCTCAATTCTTTCCGCGTCCGGAATGTTGGCCTCCCAGGAAGCAGAGCGCCTACCTGGGGTCTTGGGCGACTTTGTTCTCAATGTCGTACCGGGCAGGTTTCTGTTTCCCCAGGAGAAAACACTTAGGATTTATCTTCTCATCAAAACACAGTCAGAGGGATGCTTGGGGCAGGGGTGGGGTGGGGTGGGGGGGTCAGTCGGTGAAGAGTCAGCCTTGGGCTCAGGTCAGGATCCCGAGGTCCTGGGATCGAGTCCTGCATCGGGCTCCCTGCTCTGCGGGGAGTCTCCCTCTTCCTCTGCCCCTCGCCCCTGCTTGTGCCCTCTCTCTCTCTCTCAAATAAATAAAATTTTAAAACACCACACCGTTTGAGATTGCAATTAAAAAAAAAAAAAAGAAAGAAACCCCAGTCATGCGGGAAGGTGAACAATGCCCTTACACCTGCCAGTCGCACCTGGCTCTGTCCACACGGCGCGGCTCTATGTATCCAGTTATTCAGATGTCTGTCCACGACGTATCGGGACGCTATGTTGGTAAGTACAGCTGACGAGCTGACGCACACGTACACTGACACGGGATCGACCGGTGTCAGCGTGACCTGTACATTTATACACATCACACCCGCTGACACGTGGCTCCGACACGTACGTACGCCAGGTGTGACTCGGCGCAGTGGGAAGACACCAGCGTGGGGCCCTGGTGGCGGCGGGCGTCTGGGCAGCGGTGCAGCCCGCCTGCCAAGCCGGCTCTGGCGACGAGGGCTGATCGCGCGGGAGTCCAGGTCCAGGCGCAGCGCAGGCCCCCCCGGCTCTGCGTGAACGTCACGAGCCACCGTCCTGCGGGAAGTCCTAGGTGCTGCACGCCGCTGGGTGCCCACCTCCCTCGCCTGGTTTCACAGTGAGTTCCCCGGATGGGCCTTCCACTCCGAGGCTGGCTTCGAAGATACTAGAGGACGAGGCCGGAGTCGAGAATGTGACCTCTGTCCGGGCACACGGGACCCGGCCAGAGGGCTGTCGCGATGGTGGTACGCCCTGCGCGCCCCCCGACAGTCTACCGGGTCCAGACCCGCGCTAACACATTGCCGCACGGGATCGAGAGGGTGCGGCGGTGCGTGTGTGCACAGAGCGCAGAGTGAGGGGTGCCAGGGGAAGGGTGAGGGATCCACGCCCTGAGCCCCGGGTGCCCCCCTCCCCCCACCATCCACAGCCCGTGTTCGGGGGACTAGGGGAGCACGTCCGTAGGAGGCAGGTGGGAGTGGGGGCCTGCGGACACAGCCGAGGCTGGGCGGCCCTCGGTCATCAGAACGGCCCTGCTGGGGAAGGTCATCGAGAAGCCGCGCCCACCGACTGACCCGGGAGCTGGACCCAGGCGGTCCTTGGATGTGGGCGCTGCTCTGCCTGCACTTCCCGCTCCCAGAGGCTGTTCCAGGGACGTGGCCTCGACAGGTGACGTGGTGTTGAAAACACCTGCACAGAACGAAGCGACCCAAACAGTGACACTAATTCTGTGGAAGACACAACGGATAAAAGGGGCGCGTTAGGCCGAGAGCATCTCCGACGGGCGCACGGGACGCCCCCCGCAGCCCCGGGAAACAGCCAGGGAAGATAAAACACGATGAAATCCGAGAGGGAGACTGTCGGGGCGCCTGGGGGGCTCAGCCGTTGAGCGCCGGCCTTGGGCCCAGGGCGTGATCCCGGGGTCCCGGGATCGAGTCCCACATCGGGCTTCCTGCAGGGAACCTGCTTCTCCCTCTGCCTCTGCCCGTAGCCCCTGCTCCGGCTCTCTCTCCCTTTCTGCCTCTCTCTCTCAAATACAATATTTCTTAAAAAAAAAAAAAAGAGAGAGAGAGAGAGACTCGTAATCATAGGAAACAAACAGGGCCGCTGCAGTGGGGGAGATGGGGTAACGGGGTGAGGGCATGAAGGAGGGCACATGACGTCATGAGCACTGGGTGTTCTCTAAGACTGACGAGTCACCTCTACCTCTGAAACTAGTAATACACCAGACGTTAAGTGAATTTACATTTAAAAAAGACCCCCCCCCCCCAGGAAAACACACAGTTTATGTGACTCGGCCCAGGTAGGGCCTCTTGATAAACTTCCAAGATCCATCTGGCAGGCGGGTGCGGGGACCCGTTACCCCTGGACAGTCCTGGGAGGGTTTCGAGTACACAGGCCCCCCCACTCCATAGTCATGCCCCCCACACCCCCGCTCGCTCGTGTCCCCACCTGGTACGTGGCCGCCCCTGCCATCTGTGAGCCGACAGGAACCGAGCGGGGCTGTGCGGGTAGCCTGACAGGTGTCCCGGCTCCCCGTGGGCACAACCCCCTGATGTCACCGGGGCTGGCCTTGCCACGGCAGCACCGGTGTGAGGACAAGCACCTGCTCCAGGGCCCTCACTGGGAACGGGTCCCCCGGAACAGCCTGGAACTGTGCCCTGCTCGGGAACCCCAATATCCTGGAGCCCCATGAGGGGTCTCAGGGTACAGGGCCGTCAGACCAACCTGGCACAGAAGGGCTGCTGGGGCCTGCAGGAGGGACTGCCCGGCCAGAGGGGGCCATCGGCACCTGCCTCTGGGCCGCACCCCCTTTTTATCGCTCTTCCATAGAGCAGCTGGGAAGATTCTTTTACGTCTCTGTATCTAAGTAATCTCTACACCCAACGTGGGGCTCACACAACCCTGAGATCGAGAGTCACCTGCTCCTCTGAGCCAGTCAGGCGCCCCAGGAGGATCCTTTATTTTTTTTTATTTTTTTATTTTTATTTTTTTTATTTTGAAATATTTTATTTACTTATTCATGAGAGACACAGAGACACAGGCAGAGGAAGAAGCAGGCTACATGCAGGAAGTCTGATGTGGGACTCGATCCCGGGATTCCAGGATCATGCCCCAGGCCAAAGGCAGGTGCTAAACCATTGAGCCACCCAGGGATCCCCAGGAGGATCCTTTAAATAATGAATCCATAAAGTCACTCTCCTCAAAAAATCCCCATGAACTTAGGGTAGAATCCAAATTATCTGACCTCCGGGTCCATCACCTTCCCATCACCCTCTTTCCTATCCTCCCCTCCCCCTCCTTCCCCCTCTCCGACATCCACGGCACTGCCAGGTGCGGGGCCCGCCTCAGGGCCTTTGCACGTGTCCTTTCCTTTGCCCACACCACCCATGAATCCCCAATCACGGGTGACGGTATCCCTCGTACTTTTCTTCCATTGCTTCCATTTCACCTTTGCGAGAGGTGAACCTCTCGCAAATATTCACGGCCACCTGAATATTGACTGCCTGTCACTATTTGAATCTTTCATCATTGTTTTGTTTACTGTCCGCCTCCTCCACTTAAGGGCAAAGAATGAGTCCATCACGTTCAGTTCCCTACTCCCTGTCCCCAGGAGAACAAGGACTGTGCTGAATGAGCAGGTGAAGGACGGCGCCCCACACCCGCACCTGTGCTGCTGTCAGACCCGCGGCCTCGCACTCCCAGCTCTCCCCTGCAGCGGTGGTGCCTGGAGGGCCTTCCTCCCTTCCCTCAGGCTCCTGGACGTGACCAGTGACAAATTGCAGGCGGCTGAGCCTGGCCCCGCCTAGTCTTCTTCCCTGCCCCCCCCCCTCCTTTCCCAGAGACTCGTTCGTGCGGGGCGGTTCTAGAACTTCAGGGGACTCTAGTTGAACCTCATGGAAAACTCCTGGCCCGCAGACTAGGACAAGCCATTAGCTCGGATGATAAACGCCTACATTCAGGAACCCAGAAGGGTGCCCAGGACCGCCCACGGGGTTTTAGGTAACAGGATAGAGGACACGATGTCTATGAAGGTGGCCGGACACAAACACTGCCCGGGCACCTGCGAGCGCGTTCACCTGAGTGTCAGCACCTGAATCACTGGATTTCCTCCTTGATCCTCAGTACTTTTAAAATCCTTATTTTCCTAGATTATTCCTTTTATAAAAAGAAACAAAAACAAAAGATCAGAGAAAAAAACCCCGCACCCCAGCTAACCTAGGAAGAAAGTGGACGCAGGCTGCGAGCCCACTGCGGTCCGGGGGTAAGGGCGCAGGGTTGCTAGGGGCGAGGCTGGGGCCTTGGGCGGGGGGGGGGGGGGGGGGGGGAGCCGCAGCCCCCCCACCCCGTCCCCCACCCCCAGCCCCCCCACCCCGCCCCGGGGCACCTGCCGCCCGCGGCCCGTCGCCATAGGAATGGGACCCGCAGGCGGCGCCCGCTGGGGAGGCAATTGCCCGCGGGCCGCCAACATCGTCGCTCCAACAAGAAGGCGCCCCTGGGGGCTTCAAAGGGCCGCGCCCCGGACCGCCCGCGCCGGCGCACACTCGCCCGCGAGGCTCCCCGCGGCCGCCCATAAAGCCTCGGGCCGGGCCGGACGCAGCCGGGCGGGCGGGCCGAGCTCCCGGGGCCATGCCGGGCGCCCCCGCGGTCCTCCGCGCGCTGCTGCTCTGCGGGCTCGCCGCCCCCCCGCCCGCGCGGCCCGAGCCGCTCCTCCGCAGCCGCGACCGCCCCGACCTGGAGCCCGCGCCGCCCCGCCGGGCGCAGCCCATCGCCGACCTTCCCGCCGCGCAGGTAGGCGGCCCCGGGCCCGCAGGCGCGGCACAGTCAGACGGGGACGGGCACACGCAGGTGGGCACCTACACGGGAATGTGCACACGCAGGCACGTGCACACGCAGGTGGGCACTGACACCGGGACGTGCACACGCAGGCACCGGCACACACAGACACATGCACACGCAGGTGGGCACCTACTCAGGAATGTGCACACACAGACACGTGCGCACGCAGGGGGGCACCGACACGGGAATGTGCACACACAGACACGTGCGCACGCAGGGGGGCACTGACACCGGGATGTGCACACGCAGGTGGGCACCGACACGGGAATGTGCGCACACAGACACGTGCGCACGCAGGGGGGCACCGACACGGGAATGTGCACACGCAGGCACCGGCACACTCAGACACGTGCTCACGCAGGCACGTGCAGATGCAGACTCGCACACACGCAGGTGGTCACCTACACGGACACATGCGCACTTGCAGACACGTGCAGACGCGGACACGCGCACACGCAGGTGGGCACCTACACGCGAGCGCGCGCAGCCACAGGTGGGGCCTCCCGCAACCCGCCGGTACCCCGCACTGGAAAGGCCGCTCAGTCCGCGCCCCCGGCCCGCCGGCCGGTGCCTCCGTGTCTCCCCAGCGATTCCTGTCCAAGTACGGCTGGGCCGACGCGCCCCGCGGGCCCCGGGCCCCCCCCGCCGCCGCCGCCCTGGCCCAGGCCGTGCGCAGGTTCCAGAAGGTCAACGCGCTGCCGGCCAGCGGGCGCCTGGACGCGGCCACCCTGGCGGCCATGAACAGGCCGCGCTGCGGGGTCCCCGACACCCGGGCCCTGCCGCCCCCCGCCGCCCCGCCGCGCCCCAAGCGCTTCCTGCCGCCGCCGCCGCCGCCCGGGGCCCCGCCGCCTGAGGTCTCCGCGCCGCGCGGGGCGCCCCGGGCCTTCGCCAAGCGGACCCTGAGCTGGCGGCTGCTGCGGGAGGGCGCCAGCGGGCAGCTGGCCGAGGCCGAGCAGAGGCGCATCCTCAGGCTGGCCTTCAGGATGTGGAGCGAGGTGATGCCGCTGCACTTCCGCGAGGACCTGGCCGCCCCCGGGGCCGCCGTGGACATCAAGCTGGCCTTCGGGCGGGGTGAGAAGGCCCAAGACCCCAGGCCGCCGGGGAACCCCACTCAGGTCACCTGCACAGCCCCCTGGGGGGCCTGAGGGCGCCCGGGGTGGGCCTACGGCAGCCCCTCCGCGGGAGCTGCTGTGCTAGGACTCCTGCCCCGCAGGCGCCCCCTGCCCCTCCGGGAGGTCGGGGTGCTGGCCGTCGGGGTGCTCCCAGCCGGGTGGGGCGGGGCGGGGCCAAGTCACTCCTCTGCGGCCCACCTGGGAGCTAGGGACGCTCGCCGGCCCTGCTGGTCTGGCTGGATTAGGGCCCTCCGGTGAGGCCCACACGGGCGCTGAGGACTACCCTGGGGGGCCTGGGACCCCTGGGCAGCACCTCCTTCGCTCCTGACCAGTCAGCTGGTAGGCTCCAGCTCAGACCTGCGTCCTCCCCTCCTCCCGAGGCCTTTGGACGGCCCCCCTCGTCCCCCCTCCCCCGGGCTCCCCCAGGCTGGCTGTGCAGCTCCGTCTTCCAAGACTTTAGGCGTGCCAGCACTCGGTGCACGAGCCAGGGCTTGCTTCCGCTCGTGGACCACGAGCGCCGGGCCGCGAACCGTCTGTGTCCCCCTCCCCCTGCCAGGCCGGCACCTGGGCTGTCCTCGGGTTTTTGATGGCAGCGGGCAGGAGTTTGCCCACGCCTGGCGCCTGGGCGACATCCACTTCGACGACGACGAACACTTCACGCCTCCCACCAGTGACGCGGGCATCAGCCTCCTCAAAGTACGTGGGCGCCAGCGGCTCGCCTGCCGTGAGCGGCAAAGGGCGGTGGGGCCGGGCTGGCAGCCGGAGCTGCTCCGGGGGGGCCGCAGCCTTCGCAGAAAGGCCCCGAGGCTCCCGGTCCCTCCCCGCCTCCGGGTCGAGGGCTGGCCCCCTGAAGCCCAGCCCTGCCCTGGAGTGGGGGTGGGGGTGGGGGGTCCACGAGACACTGAGACCCCCGGGTTGGCACTGCCCCGGCCGTGTGTTCCCTTCCAGGTGGCCGTCCACGAAATCGGCCACGTCCTCGGCCTGCCGCACACCTACAGGGCGGGATCCATAATGCAGCCCAACTACGTTCCGCAGGAGCCCGTCTTTGAGCTGGACTGGTCAGACAGAAAAGCAATTCAGAAGCTGTACGGTAAGATAGAATGTTCTGGGAGCTCCTCCGCGCTCACAGAGGACACACCGTATTCTAGAGCGTTCCTGCCTGGGGGCCTGGCCCGGACAGCACAGCTCTGTGAGGCCGATTCTCTTCCCTAAAGGTGGTCTCGCCCCACCCGTAGCCGCGGGGTCCGAGCGAGCACGCCCACGGTGGTCCCTCATGTGACCTGGCTCCCGTGTGCTACCAGGAAGGAGCAGAACGTGGTGGTTTCCTAAAGAGCAGTGGGGTGGGCCCCAGGCGGTGGCACCTCCTGGGAGCTGCAGGCACCGGAGGCCCCTGGGAGAAGTTTCCTGCCTTCCCAAGGCAAAGGGCAGCAGAAACCTTGTCCAGATCAACTTCAGTCGGTTTTTAATTGTTCAGGCCAAAGTGTTAATGGTTTTTTTTTTTTTTTTTAAGATTTTATTTATTTACTCATGAGAGACATAGAGAGAGAGGCAGAGACACAGGCAGAGGGAGAAGCAGGCTCCACGCAGGGAGCCCAAGGTGGGATTCGATCCTGGGACTCCAGGATCATGCCCTGGGCCAAAGGCAGCGCTAAATCGCTGCGCCACCCGGGCTGCCTGATGGTTCATTATTTAATTGAAGTGATTCGTGACCTAGCATTGAGGCTGTAGGGAAAGCAAGCTCCCTTCCCCTTCTTACTCAAAACGGAGAGCACCCCCATTTCTGTTCCACGCAAACCATTCTATGCAAAGAAGCTCTCAGCATCATAAACTCCAGGATGCATTTATTTCCATCAGAGGAAGTCTTACTCTCGTCTGTGCCCAGAACCAAACTTCTTGCCTCTAATGAAGTCAGATGAGCCATCAAGAGGCATCAGCTAGGGGCGCCCGGGTGGCTCAGGGGGTGAGCATCTCCCTTTGGCTTAGGGCGTGACCTCAGGATCCTGGGATTGAGTCCCACATCAGGCTCCCTGCATGGAGCCTGCTTCTCCCTCTGCCTGTGCCTCTGCCTCTCTCGTGTCTCTCATAAATAAAATCTTTAAAAAGAAAAAGAGGCGTCAGCTATATTTAGGGTGATCACATAACCAGCATCCAAATCGAGACCCTTCAGAGAGTGACCCGGTGTCCTGGGTGCAGGTTAGCCAGAAGGGCCCGTGCGAGCCGCACTGCGGCAGCCAGCAGGCCCCCTCCAGCTCCTTCTGCTGGGCTGGGAAGGCCCACTGCCAATCTCGTGTGGCGTCGTGCTTTAGGACAGTTCAGTGGAAAACTCAATCTTCGAAGTTGTCTCTGTTTGAGTCACGCATGAACGTAGCAGCTGTTGGTTTTTGCACCAGGTGACGAGTGGTTGGGCTTTTTTCTTTTTTCAGGTTCATGTGAAGGATCATTCGATACCGCGTTTGACTGGATTCGCAAGGAGAGAAACCAACACGGGGCCGTGAGGATGAGATTTAGCACCTACTTTTTCCGCAACAGCTGGTACTGGCTTTATGAAAATCGAAACAACCGGACGCGCTACGGGGATCCTATCCAAATCCTCAGTGGCTGGCACGGGATCCCAACACAACACATCGACGCTTTTGTCCACCTCTGGACGTGGAGAAGAGACGAACGTTATTTTTTTAAAGGTAGAGGTTCTTATGGACAGCTCTATTTCTTTATTATAGAACAAATGTTTGAGCCCCATCCCAGGGAAGCTTATTCTCATGCCCTTGCAGTTACGCACCCCTTTGTTCCATCAGACTGTGAGCTCTGTGAGCACAGGGACCGTGTCGTATCCCCTGATCTCTGTAAGAAGGCCCTGAATGCCTCACATTCACAACTGAACGAATGAATGGGTGGTGAACCAACTGTGCCAGGCCCTGAGGTGGTTGCCGAAGACCCGTAAGGATGGGCCCTCCCTTCAGAGGTTTTAACTAGTTCTGGAGAGAAAAGATCTTAGAAGCCGACTGCTAGAGTTACGTGGTGCAAGAGAGGGGGAGCGGACAAGGTGACCACTGCCGCCTGGAACCAGATGCTGGAGTCACCTTGGAGGATGCGCAGGTCCCTGGGTGCCCAGGAATAGTGAGATGGGGGAGGTGCAGGTGAGGGGCAGGGGGTGGGCTTCAGAGTGAGCGAGGATGAAGACGCAGATCCAAGGGACAGCTGAGCCTGTGAAGGTGCGACAGGGTCACATAGGGTGAGATTAGTTTGGAAAGTCAGGGTCGGCCTGGGCATCGAGAGCCTCCCTGCTCAGGGCCTGGACTTCACCCAGTGGGCACTGAGGAATCTGTGCAGTTTCCCAGCAGGAAGGATCAGTGTTTTGCTGGAAGGTGGAAACTGGGGTGGGGGTCTGGGGTGGGGAACACACAGAGCAGGCAGGCCAAGGCTCCCTTGCTGCTGCTTCCCCTCACTCACAGGGCGCCATGCCCAGAGCCTGTCTGTGTCCCCGTCATCGAGGCTGGCCGCCCTGGCAAACCAGATATCTAACCACAAACAAGATTCTGTGGTTGCTACTTTCTCTTCCCCTTCCCCAAACTTACGCCCTAGAGGTAAGCCGTGTCCTCTCTGCCTGACTCCCGGTAATACGACCCTATTGCCTTAAATCGCGCTGGACTCAGTGAGGCAAGAGCCCAACCGAAAGGATGCTTCATGCGGATTTGCTGTAAGAAACCAGCGTATGAATTTGGCCTTAATTGTCCTCACATCACACAAAGGAAGAATTCTTTTAGTTCAGTGACATCAAGAAATTGCCCAGGGTGGACCGTCCTAGTTCGTCTTCCAGAGTTGGAAGCACAGCTTGCAGGGACGTAAGAGGTCCTGGACTAGAATTTATATTGGCGACACTCGGGGACTCTCAATTATAGAATTAGGTCATCGGGGGGATTGCTACCATTCAGCTGGATTTTATTCTTGGATCTTTAAAAACATCTTATTTTTTTTTTCCCCACCCCTTTTTTTTTTTCCCCACCCCTAAAAACATCTTATTAAAGGGAACTTGCTGTGAATACTTTAAATTCAAAAAAGTATTCCAGTTTGAATGGCACCCTCGGCGGGACACACATCACTGTTCTTTCTCGATGGCGAACCTTCCCGGGTGGGGTAGGGTGGGGGTGAGGGAGGGAGAGGGAGGCCTCATGTGGTTCGTTGCTAAGGAATGTAACTGGCTGTGATGTGGTGTAAGTTGTGAACACAAAAATATCTAACTCTGTAGACTTGCTCTAATTTATGCTGACAGTGTGCCAATATTCAGGATTAGGGACTAATAAGGAGAGCTTAGAATCCTGTGCTGTTTCAGAGCATGGAATTAGCATGTGGGGCTTGAAAAGAAACAGAGCCAAATGACAAGCCGGGACTTTGGGACAGTGGGTGGAGCGGCGTGGCTGGAGTGCGGGAGGCCCAGGCTGCCAACCTGGATTCTCTTACCGCTTCAGCTCTCTCCTCCAGTTCCCTCACTGGTACCATGGGCTTGAACTACCGGATTCTAAAACACTGAAAGAAAGCAAAACCCCATCAGAAGCATTATGGTTGTCTTCTGTAAAAAGAGGGCTTATGTTGACGGTAGGAAAAGGATTCAGGACGACTCATGGGTCTCTAACGTGTAAAAGGAAAATCTTGAGACTATGTAGGAAGATGAAAAAGAGTAAGATGCTTATGTGAAAAAGACCACATTTTTGTCCTTTTGTTGTTGCTTTTGATGAGCGCTCGGGGGCTGGAGTGCCGTGCAAAAGGCAACCGACATTTTTAACAGCAGCAGTGATTACTGGAATCTAGTAGTTCAAGACCTGGGGAATCATTCATCGCAACGGAGGCTTCCCTTAGCCGCTGGGGTCATGGTTGACTGAGACCTGTGTTGAAAGCAGTCCCTCTTCATCGTTGGCTGTAATTAAATGGTAATTTAGCATTTTTTTTTTTTTATTGGTCAGGAAATCAATACTGGAGATACGACAGTGACAAGGATCAGGCCTACACAGAAGATGAACAAGGAAACATCTACCCCAAATTGATTTCAGAAGGATTTCCTGGCATCCCAAGTCCCCTGGACACTGCCTTTTATGACCGAAGAAAGCAGTTAATTTACTTCTTCAAAGAGTCCCTCGTAAGTAGGAGGTTTCCAGCCTGGTGTTGCTTCTGTGTCCCCTACTTAAAATTCAAGTTTTTAGTTCAGAGTTGTTCTCAATTGCCTCAGACCTCTCTGGCCACAGCAGATCCCATCATACAGAAAATGAAAGAACTTCAAGCCCAGAGAGTTTGATGCCAAGCCACAGCTTTACTTATTACCTCATTCCTATAAATTAACTTAAAAATCAATAGTTTTCAGAAAAGCCAGTCTTACTTTCTCACTTGGCTTTACAGGTGTTTGCATTTGACGTCAATAGAAATCAAGTACTTGATTCTTATCCAATGAAGATCACTGAAGTGTTTCCGGGAATAGAGCCACAGAACCATCCCTTCAGGAATATAGACTCAGCCTATTACTCCTACGCACACAACTCCCTTTTCTTTTTCAAAGGCAGTGCATACTGGAAAGTAGTTAACGACAAAGACAAACAACAGCATTCTTGGCTTCCTTCAAACGGCTTATTTCCAAAGCAGTCAATCTCAGAGCGGTGGTTTGACATTTGTGACGTCCATGCCTCCACCCTGACTGTGTAATGAGAAAAATAGGCAAATGGACTCAAAGGATTTCTCTTCTGAGAGAAAGTCTGATTTCTTTTACAAAGAAAACAAACCAGATGTTTAGTAACCAAAGCAAGTAGGGCTAAAATGCGATGGAAAAAGCATTACTCAAACTTTTGAAATATTTGGTTTAAAAGTCAATTTCTCAGGCAAAAAAAATTATTCAGGGAATGATTTTTAGCAATTTTTTAGGAAAGGTTTAAAAAAAAGAATCCTGAGGAATCCCTGTCTGTCCACCCCTACACCTGTTTCATGGGTGGATGGGGACGTAGCCACAGCCATAGGGTCCAGTCGTGGAAGGGAATGCAGCTCCCTGGAAGCATCGAGAACGTGGGGATTTGGTGGGAAAGGTCGGATTCCAGACTGACTACACCCAATTCCTGTCATGGCAATTTCTATTTTTCAAATACTTGACAGCGTACGGAAGGTTTTCTATGTATTTCTCTGAGCTTCACAGCTATTGAGTGTCAGGGCGCCTCTGTGCACGTTTCTAGTCAGGGAAACTCTGGTTCACGCTTGTGTCCTTCCCAGAGTCAGACCCAGTGGTTGCCGGTGACCATCGCCGCCTCGCTCCAGCCAGTCAGCGCCCTGGCACCTCCTCTCCATCCCTGGACCAAAAGTCACTTCAAGACAAGTCCTCTCGGTGATCAGGCCACAGGCGGCCCAGTTCTTGTCCAGTGAGCTAAGACACCAGCACTTCAAGAAGCACTAGTGTAAAATCTGCAGACTACAAAAACATTTTTAAAAAGACCTCTCCTTCCCCCGTAGGGATGTTCGTATTCTTGCTGACAAGGGAAGACAGCCAGAATTGGGATCTTCTTGCTTAAAAACAAGTATTCTTCTCGACTAAAAGGCTGTTCAGCCAAGGAGCGGCCAGAAAACAAGACCGGGAACACGACATCAGGCACCAGCCTACTTCAGAATGAGACCTCAGTGGAAGCGTGCAGGCCGAGCTAGTGGAGACAGCACCTGACCAAGGGGGAAGCGGAGTAACAGCTGTCCTGGCAGGAGACTTTGCAGACTCTGTGCATCTGCTTCATGACTTAGAACTCTAAATGCTTCAGTGATTTGTGAAAATGGATGCAAATCTGTCCCAAGGAAATGCAAACTAAGTAATGAGGGAGTGGACAGACGGCCAGGCATAGCTCTGCCAAGCTAGGATTGGAGTCCCCTCACTGCCAAGGAAAACACCTGAAAGACTTGGCGCCTGAGAAAGCCAATCTGTAAAAATTCAGCTTAAAACAAGTTTATTCCAGACACTTTTCTGTAGAGTTCAGATTCCTCCGGAGAGGTGTGGCTGGTGAGCGGATGGGTTGCCGGCCAAAGTGCAGGATCGGCAGCCCAAGGGACCTGAAGATGGCATGAAGGAGGTCGGGCTGGCACTCTGGACCTGGAGGCAGGACAAGCTCTTGTCTACAAAGGCCTCACGCCTAATGTCCCGACCATCCACCCGACAGGCAAGGGTATGCTTGATGTTTGTTCCCTGAGATTGACAGGACAAGTGCAGCATCGCACGCTGTAGGCACAGAAAAGAATAGAGAAGTTTGTATGCAACCGGACAAGAGCTGCACAGCAACAGTGGCAAGTAACGAGTGTGATGTTCTAGTGAGAATTCAGTGGGTGGCACAATTTTTTAATGTTTTAATCTTTCGAGTTTTGATTCGAACTGGTTTAATGAATGAATTTTACAAAGTGAAGAATGTGAAATGGAAAAATACGAAGACATTTTAAATAAATAATTTATTTATTCAAAATAGTTTTCTTACCTTATTCACAGTTTCAAGTTTAACATGAAAAAAAAGGTGGTGGTGGGGGGAATAGTACCTATTCTTGATCAACTGTCATACAAAGTCAAAGAAAAGCGGATCCTTTCCGAACATGCACTAAATACAGAAACTCGCACGATGGCCAGTCTCCACAAACTGCTGCGCTGACGTTGAAGGAGAGCGGGCTTCCTTCTGTGCGACCAAGAAGGAGACAAGTAGATGCACAGGACATTTCCTTAACCCACTGGAACCACTAAAATCATCTGGATAAAAGTTTCCTTGACCAAAGTAACATCATCCAAAATAATTATCTTAAACTCACATAGCTTAACATATTTCAGAACTGTCTAGCAGTGTACCTGCAGCACAGCGTGTGTGTCAACACTGAGGTACCCTGTACTTCTCAAAGAAAGAACTGCTGGGAGCTCGAAGTCTGATTCTGATTTTAGCACTTCAGATGAAGAAGTCAAAGAACTCAACCATGATCTGTCATGGGAAGAGAGAATCTGTTTCCACTGCTGAGCCTGTTTAAGTGGCTATTTCCCTCATATTTAATAAAACGAAGCACCGAATGGACAAACTAGCCTCCAAGAGTGGAAGGCACTGCCTGACAGCATTTCTGCGGCCGGAGCATCAGGCGCGAGTCACTGCACGCCACCGCCACCTCGAGCAAGCTGATCCAGCAAATGGAGGAGCACGTCGATTCTTTCCAGAAGAGTTGCATTTTTGTTAGCAGTAGCTCTCAAAAGCTGGGAGTAAATCTGCTTGTTGGTTTTGAGGACTCCATCTTCGTCAGTATTACTGCTGTGTTAAAACAAAAATAAAAAAGGAAGTGAAGTGCACTGCGATGCCCAGCTGCAGTTCAAAAAATCCAAAAATAAACAGGAACAGGCCGTCACTTTTCACAGGGAAGCAGGTGTTTTTTTTTAATTTTTTTTAAATTTTATTTTACTTATTTATGATAGGCACACAGTGAGAGAGAGAGAGACAGAGACACAGGCAGAGGGAGAAGCAGGCTCCATGCACCGGGAGCCCGACGTGGGATTCGATCCCGGGTCTCTAGGATCGCACCCTGGGCCAAAGGCAGGCGCTAAACCGCTGCGCCACCCAGGGATCCCTGTTCATTTTTTTTTTTTTTTTAAAGATTTTATTTATTCATGGTAGACATAGAGAGAGAGAGAGAAAGGCAGAGACACAGGCAGAGGGAGAAGCAAGCTCCATGCCAGGAGCCTGACGTGGGACTCGATCCCGGGTCTCCAGGATCGTGCCCTGGGCCAAAGGCAGGTGCTAAATCGCTGAGCCACCCAGGGATCCCTGGAAGCAGGTGTTCTATTAATGCTTATTCCACACTTACCTTCTTGCATCTACTGCTTATAGGGCTCTGTAGACATTTACTTCAATATATCAATTAGAACCAACGTTCCTTCTTTTTACAAATATTTGAGCGCCTACTGTGTACTGGGAACTGCTCTTGACACTCAGTGGACAAGGCAGACCAAGAGTCCCTACCCTCACAGCACCCGAGTTCTACTGAGGTAGGAGTGGTGGGACGACGTGCATTACACAAAAAACAGAGCGGGTCAGATGACCACGCTGTGAAGAAGGTCCAGCAGGGAAGGGCTAGGCACGGGAGGCTGTCCGCTATCTGCTCCCTTCTTTGTGCTGAGCCCAATGCCCCTCAGATCAACCAGCCTGACCGTGGGGCTGCTCTCCGTGGAGCCAGAATTGCATAGGACTGAAGCATGGACTCCAGACTCGGGAACTACTCCACCTCACTGCAGTTCAACTCTCTGAGCAGCTTCTGGTGAAGGATGCCCCCCCCCACTGCCCAGGTGCAGGGTTCTAGACATACTCCACTTAACAACTTTTTGAACAAAAACTTGTTTGTTCTGAAAATATGTCCCCCACAGGATAGATTCATGGGTTCTATTTATGTCACTAGGAGAAAAGACTACTAATTACATGGCAGTTCATCTCTAGCATCCTTTTTTTCCTTTTGAGTCCAGACGTAATTCAGACCATGACCAGCTAACTGCGGCTCGATTCCTCATACGTGTGTCTAGATCTGAACCGCATGATAACCTGCTGCCCCAGAAGGGCAAGGACTAGTAATATTCCTACCTTACAGATGTAAAAACCAAGGCCCAGAAGGACTAAATAGTTTGGATTGGGGTCAAAACATTATATTCTCTGACTTCAAATGCTATGTTCTTTCCATTTGCCAAAGTACAAATGTACCCATGTACCCATCAGGCCAGCCACACGGTAAACCAGGAGTCTAGAACCTCCCTCTGGTGCACATCAAGGCTCAGGCTATAAGGAGTCCTCTTCGTGGCTCCACTTTCTCCTCCTCAACACCTGTCCATACTGGGACTGCCCACGGGCCCAAGCGGGAAGGAGTGTGGGCTCTGCAAAACCCTCCCTGGACCCGTTTCTCTTCTCCCTCTTAGTACTACTTATTTTATCAGGTAAATCTCTCTTCCCGTCAAACCACCCAGGGCACAAAGTGACTATGCAAAATGCATTTGCTGCCTACAGTTCGGGCCTAAGATGGTGATGTACTTATTTTTGAGTGGGGGTGACATTTACAAAACCTCTGATAACCTTATGAGAAACTTAAACTCCTGACAAATTAAGGCATCAGTACTTAACTATCAGAACCAGTGCTCCAAAAATGCATTCTTCATGGACAATGATACCTCATTTAGCTGGGTGCTGGAAGATAACCCATGGCTGCTGGGATCATACATTTAAAACATTTGAGATTTGTTCTAATCCTAATCCTGAACCTTAAATCTTCATCTTCCAATTTCTACAAATGATTTCCATTCTGTTTTTTTGTTTTTTTTTTTTTAGATTTTATTTATTTATTCATAGACACACACACACAGAGAGAGAGAGGCAGAGACACAGGCAAAGGGAGAAGCAGGCTCCATGCAGGGAGCCCGACACGGGACTCGATCCTGGGTCTCCAGGATCACACCTCAGGCTGCAGGCGGCACTAAACCGCTGCGCCACGGGGGCTGCCCATGATTTCCATTCTTAATGGAAATCAACTCTCATCAATAGTCTCACTAAACCATGAACTCTAACAAGAAAGGTCCCAGCATTTTGCGGGCTTATCTTTTATCCAAAGGCAACTAACACTCCTTTATTTTCCTTTTAATAATCTTAACCAATTACTAAATGTACATACCTGGCCAGGAATAGCCCATAAATATAAAAGATCTGCTCTCTGCACATGGTCAAAGGTTTTCCAAACCTGCAGAGATTACTTCTATTTTTCATTCTATGAACCCCCAAAGCCATCAAAAAAAGATCAAGGGGCTCCAGTCTGCTAAAGCAATGAATATTAAAATAAAGTACAAGAGTAAAATTCTTCATTCAAAATGAAAAAATATAACCCAACAGACAAAACAAGCATTTCTAGCAGGACAACAATACTGGTTGCCATAGAGGGAGTTGTCATAAGAAGATTCTAAGAAAATTAAGATTTTTAATTACTAAACTGTGTGTGTGTGTTTTTTTCCCCAGCAGGGGTGTGGTGGGTAGAGAATAATCAAAACAAAACACAAAATTATTATATTTTCTTTCTTTTAAAGTCTAGTTCTGGGGCGCCTGGGTGGCTCAGGTGGTTAGGCATCTGGCTTTGGCTCAGGGTCCAGGGATGGAGCCCCAAGTCGGGCTCCTTGCTCAGCGGGGAGTTTGCTGTTCCCTCTGCCCCTCCCCCCACTTGTTTTCTGTCCCCCTTTCTCTCTTTTTCAAATAAATACATTTAAAAAAGAAAAGTCTAGTTCTGATCTCCCTTTACTCTAAGCAGGAATGCTCACAGATTCATGGTGAGACAGCAGGGTCTCAGCAAGGGAGGCCTTCCTCCTTCTCCCCTCCAGTGACACAGGAGAAACAGTCAATAACTCAGTAACCAGTTTTCTGTTTCAAAGCCTATCAACATATTAACGTATAAACACAAATATCACGTTTAATAGTCTTTAACAAACCTTGAAAAATGAACACAAATTAGGTAAATAGGATTTTATACATTATGCATGAAAACTTTAGATTACATTTTTTCTGCAGAATATTAATAACCTGAAAAAACAGGTTAGAAGACTCTTCACTAAATAAGAATTACTTAAGCCATACATATGATGTTTTTTTTTTTTAAAGATATTATTTATTAGAGAGAGAGTGCACAAGCGCTCTCGAGGGAGAGAGAATCTTAAGGAGGCTCCATGCCCAGTGCAGAGCCAGACTCAGGGCTCAATCTTACAACCCTGGGATCATGACCTGAGCTGCAACCAAGAGCTGACCACTTAACCGACTAAACCACCGAGGCACCCTGTAAGTTATGTTTATAAAAGATATTGTTAGGACTGAACTGTTACCTGTTAGCTAACTACTCAAACTATCAATTTGTGAAAATTGGTGAATCACTGTTTCTCAAATGTATTTATTTATATTGCCACCTTGTGGAAACCAAGGAAAAATTTTAACATTCTCTACCTGCTGCTGTTAAACAGGAAAAGCCAACTGTGTGTCACTGTACACACTGTCCCCCCCCCCCGCATTTTAGTTCTTTGGTTCTTCAGAAGACAGATGTACCTGCTGAACCACAGCACGTACATACTCCCTGCTGGGTGCAGTGACCAGACACAGAGCGGATGCCGAGGATAAACAGCGGGGCTGAGATGACAGGGCACCTAAGGCTGAGTGCTCCCGCCCAAATGAGAGCTCTCCTTAGGCCACAGAGAATTATCTGAAAGCATTTACTGGAGAGGCTTTCTGCTCAGAATGGAGAGAACAAGAAAAACTATCATTCCCACCCTTTGACAAACCCAGCAATACAAAGCAGGACAACCTACAAGTTCATGACTTTCTATGAATCTATCAAAGAGCTGGGGTTGCCAGACAACCAATGAGTCTGAAAACCAAGGACAGACAGGGCACCAGAGAAGTACTTCCACGCCTGGGACAGAGGCAGCCAGGTACCACTAAGAATTTAGTTAAAAGTTACTGAGCTGGTAGAGGCTGAGTGAGACCTGGCGAGGGAGTGTGGGGCCTCTGAGGGTTGCAGGTATAGGATGAGTTCACCTTGTCTCCTAGGCTTCTCTTCAAGGACTCTGGTGAAAGCCCTAAGAAAGCAACCTTCATGCAGGCTGGGCAAGGGGACCAGCTATAGCTGCAGAAGGGCAGGCAACCCCACCCAGACCCTTTTCTCCATGGAATGAAAGCCTTCATCTGCACAGCCTAGTCAAGGTGGGTGGAGGGAGAGGAAGGCAACAAGCAATGGCAGCCTTAGGGTACTGGTGAAAGTCAATGCAGATAAAGCAGTGAGCAGAAAAAAACCACTCTACCCCAGGGGTGGGGCAGGAGCAGTGAGACTACACACACACAAACCAGGGACTCAGGGACCCAGTCCTGAGATTGAGGCTTACGCAAATCAACTGAGAAGGCCTGACTGGCCCTCTTTCCTTCTCTAAAAGGCTGAAAGCACTGAAGGACAAGTAGGAATGGATTATGGCTGAGAGCTGGAGGAGTATGCAGACAGACTCTTTCCGAGGTACCCCACACCTTCCTTAGGAAAGCCCTAAACTAAAGGTGGAGTAGACATTAAGAAAAACCCTCTGCAGACCTGCTCCACACTAAGCACAGGCACTGCTTGAGGGACATGAAGGCTGCTGGACATGGAAAATAACCAGAGCAACAAAATAATCTCAAACCACAGCTCAGCTCCAGACTAGAAAACACTCAACCCTCCATACTAAAGGCCTAGCATGGGATAGTGTAAGAACTTTCCAGGAATCAAAATTATTTCCCTCAGTCTGAGATGTAGAAAGTAATGAAACAACACATGCCAAGAGACAAAGAACAAAACAAGACTCAGATGGGGATCCCTGGGTGGCGCAGCGGTTTGGCGCCTGCCTTTGGCCCAGGGCGCGATCCTGGAGACCCGGGATCGAATCCCACGTCGGGCTCCCGGTGCATGGAGCCTGCTTCTCCTTCTGCCTATGTCTCTGCCTCTCTCTCTCTCTCTCTCTCTGTGTGACTATCATAAATAAATAAAAAAAAACAAAAAAAAAAAACAAAAACAAAACTCAGATGTGACACAGATGTTGAAACCAGATGTTGGAACTGATAGATGATTTAAAATGACAATGATTAATACATTAAAAGGCTCAAGTGGAAAATGTGGGCAACATGCATGATCAGATGGGTCACTTCAGCTGAGAGATGGAACCTCCAGAAAGAACTCAAAGGGAATACCAGAAATGAGGAACACAGTAAACAGATACAGAATGTTTCTGACAAGTTCAACTGTCAATGACACAAAATCAAGAATCAGTGCATTTGAAGACAGGTTCACAGAAATTACTCAAACTAACCTCCACCGCTGGCAAAGTATAAAAGCAACAAAACATGTTAACAGTTGTGGCAAAGAGCAAATGGTCTAGTGTAGATACAACTGGATCCACAGAGAAAGAGAGAATGGAGGAGAAGAAATAAAAATAAACACACTAAGGGGGGAAGGAGACGTCACCACACACCCAGGATACACCCAGAAATATCATGTTCAACTGCAGGTGGGGGGGCGAGGGGAGGGGAGCAGGGAAGAAAATCTTGAAAGCAGCTGGAGGAAAAAAGGCATTTTACATACCTATGAACAAAGGTAAGAATCAGAGTGGGCTTCCTGTCAGAAGGCAAGGGAGGGAAATCCTTCAAGTGTGGGACAAAGAAGTCTGTCAACCTAGAACTCTCTCCAGGGAAAACATTTCCCAAAGCTGAAGGAGGAATAGACTTTCTCAGACATTCAAAATGGAAGAATTCTTTGCTGGTAGATATTAAAGGAAGTTTCTCATGCAGAAAGAATAGGACACCAGACAGAAAGTGGTATCTATACCAAGTAGAGCACTGGAAATGGACTAAATGAAGGTAAAATAAATTCATAGAAAAATAAATTGTCCTTTTATTTTTAATTGCTCTAAAAGGTATCCATCTAAAGCAGGAACAGTAGTAGTATGTTTAAAAGTGAAATGGTAATAACACAACTGATGAGAGGGAAGAACTGGCAGTGATTACCTGAACATCTTCATACAGCACATGATTAAGGAGAATATCATGAGAAGGTGGCTCCTGATTAAAGATGTCAACCTAAACCCTAGGTCAACCACCAAAAAATTTTATTTTATTTTATTTTATTTTTTTAAATATTTTTTATTTATTTATTCATAGAGACAGACAGAGAGAGAGGCAGACACACAGGCAGAGGGAGAAGCAGGCCCCATGCAGAGAGCCTGACATGGGACTCGATCCAGGGTCTCCAGGATCACACCCTGGGCTGCAGGTGGTGCTAAACCGCTGAGCCACCGGGGCTGCCCTCCAAAAAATTTTAAATGTAGTATAAATAATAAATCAATAGTGAAATAAAATCCAATCATGAAAATGTTCAATTCACTCGAGAAGGCAGAAAAGATAAAATAGCAAGATGATAGATTTTATCTAACTATATTAATAATCACCTTAGATGTAAGTGGTCTGAAGATACCAATTGTAAGTTTGGATTAAAAAAAGCAAGACCCAATTATATGTCATTTGTAAGAATCTCACTTTTATTAAAAAGGCACAGTTAGGCTAAAAGAAAAGAAAGAAAAAGACATTAACCAAAAGAAGGTTGAGTAGCTCTATTAAGATAACAAGTAGGTATCGTATGATAAGGGAGTCAATTCTCCACGACAGAACAATCCTAAATGTGTCCACATCAAAACAGGGGAAACAGAACTGCAGAACCAAAAAGAAAAACAGATGAATCCACAACTGTACTTAGAAAATCCCACTCTTCCCTTAGTAACTGATAAAACAAGGAAGTAGGAAGACAGAAGTCCTGAAAAATACTGTACACCAACTTAACTGACATTTCCAGGGCAGTCTATCCAAGACAGCAGATACTCATGTATTTTAAGTGCACACGGAAAGGCAAACCATATTCTAGGTCATAATACAAACATACACAATGTGAAAGAAGAGAAATCATGCAAAGTTATGGTCTCAGCACATACTGGAATTACCAGTAATCCATAATAAAGATTACCTGGAAAGTCTCCATACTTAGAAACTAAGAGCATGCTTCTAAATAACACAGGGCTCAAGGAGGAAGTTTCAGGGAATATCAAAGATTAGTGTTAAACTGAAAGAAAAAGAAAATACATTTGTGAGATGTAGCAAAAGCAGAGTGAAATTTACAGTAAATGCTTATATTAGAAAAGAGAAAGGGTCTCAAGTCAATAATCTAAGCTTCTACTTTAAGAAACAGTAAAAGAAAAAAATCCATAAGTAGAAAGTTATAGAGAGAACTGAATAAATCAAGGACACTGAAAATAGAAAAACAATGGAAAATATCAATCGAATAAGCTAGTTTTTTGAAAAGATCAACAAACCCGATGAACTCCTAATCAGAGTAACCAAGAAAGAAAAGAAGACAAAAGTTGGCAATATCAGGAATAAAACGAGAGCTACCCCTGCAAACGCCTTTAGACATTAACAGGATACTACGGGAATACTGTGAACCTATGCACCTGACAACAGATAAAAGACTTTCATTCCTCCAGAAGAAAAAGTCAACTTGAATAGTATTTATCTACGAAAAGAAATTAAACTCATTGTGAAAAACTTCCAATAAAGCCAACTGTAGGTCAAGATAATTTCACTAGTAAATTCTAACAAACCTTTAGGGAAGAAACAATCTAACTCTACACTTCTAAAACCTAGAAGAACAAATAGTTGCAAATTGATTCCATGAGGCCAGCACAGCTCTAGTACCGAAACCAGACAGGAGCATTACAAGACCACAACTGTGATTACACTATAGGAGAGAACTGTCCTCACAGACACAACAATCCTTGATGGTACTAGCACATGGAATCCCAGGGATGCCTAAGAATGACACATCCCAGCAAAGTAGAGTTTCTCTCAGGAATGCAAAGCTGGTTTAACAATCAAAAAAACCTCAATGAGCTCCATCATATTAAGACACCAAAGAAGGAAAACACTGTGGTCCTTTCAACATGTGTACCAATAAATATCTGACAAAAATTTCACAACCATTCATGATAAAAATAGGAATAGAAGGGAACATCCTCAACTTGGTAAAGGGCATCTACAAAAAAACCACAGCTGATGCTACATTTAATGGTAAAAGAAAGCACACTTTCTCCCAGAGATCCGAAGAATTAGGATAGACCACAAAAAGGTAGCAAGAGGGAATTTCTGGAGTGATGGAACTTTCTAGATCATGATTTTGGCAGGAGATGCATGTCTGTGTTTGTCAAAGCTTGAAGAACTATGCAGCACCAAAAATAAATTTTACTACAGATAAATTAAAATAAATATAGAGACAAAAATGATCTGTACCTGAATATTATAAATTGATAAAACACACATAACAGCTGATAACAGCATATGTGTATGGTAATTTTTCCCCCTATTTTCCAAATTTGTAATATGGTCAGATTGTACTTATATATTTTTTTTTTGTGTGTGTTTTTTTTTTTTTTTTTTGTACTTATATTTAAAAAAAAGAGGCCAGCCCGGGCTCAGCGGTTTAGCGCCGCCTTCAGCCCAGGGCGTGATCCTGGAGACCCAGGATCAAGTCCCACATCGCGCTCCCTGCATGGAGCCTGCTTCTCTCTCTGCCTGTGTATCTGCGCCCCACCCCCCCGTGTCTCTCATGAATAAATAAATAAAATCTTTAAAATAGATAGAAAGAAAGATGTGTTATTTATATTACCTTCCTTTTTTTTTTTTTTTTTTTTTTTTTTTATGATAGTCACAGAGAGAGAGAGAGAGAGAGAGAGAGAGGCAGAGACACAGGCAGAGGGAGAAGCAGGCTCCATGCACTGGGAGCCCGATGTGGGATTCGATCCCGGGTCTCCAGGATCGCTCCCTGGGCCAAAGGCAGGCGCCAAACCGCTGCGCCACCCAGGGATCCCCCTACCTTCCTGATCTAGTACTTAGTACTAGATTTTCAAGTTAAATTAATAATGCCAACATAGTAACTCTGGCAAAACAACAGAATTGGACAGACTGACGCAGGTGTTAAGAACATTTTTTGCTGAGATGCTTATGCTTTTCTCTTCACTAAGTTCTTGGCTTTACAGAGATTTTCAATGTTCTGTTATCTCCTTTCTATTAGTGCATTTGGTGCTGAGTATCAAACTGCAGTCCTGACTTCCCACTACAGACAATGGTGAGTTACTAGAAACAGTGGAAGTGATTCCACTGAAACAATGATTCCAGTGTCATTCATCTCTCTCAGGGAAAACATTAAAACCAGAAGAGTACTTACTCTTGGGAAGCAAGATCTGTTTCTATAGCTTCACTATGTAGTAGGCAACACGGAAAGGAGTCTCATCTGATTTACCAAGTCAGGAAAGAGCACCACTTAAAAATTCCTGATCACCCACATAAAGGACAAGAATGAATACAACCTATCTTTTTATAGGGTCAGTAGAAGTTATTACCTTTCTACAGGTAAGGAGCTGGAAAAGAAATTTCCATAAAGAACAATTTGATTTACCTTGTTTTCTTCTTAGTTGAAGACAGCAGCTTGATGGACTGAAGGAGAAGGAATGACAACCGAGATTCAAATATACTGAGGAGCTTGATCACTTCTTCTCGATTAAGACTAGGAGAGGAATCAGCAGCTGGAGGGGACTCATCGCTCTTAGGCTAAGAAGAAGAAGAAGTCACTTCACCTAAGCTACCCAACAACGACAGCTTCATACTGAAACAAAAGGACTGCAGTTTCATTCACCAGTAGACTTTTTAGCCAAAAACAAAACAAACAAAAAGGAAACCCCAGGTCCTTTGTTTTTCTCCAAGCACAGCCTGTTGGTGGCAGAGGCTGTGATGAACCCCCTACCCCAGAGATCACTCTGATAGATTAAAGCCTGTGAAAAATGTCTTACACATAACAGGCACTTATGTAGAAGAAATTGATACTGAATGGAAATCTCCTACTTTGCAACACTGCACTGCAGTGTTGCACTGCACACTAAAGGACCAAGATGGAAATGGGCATGATCCAGGGTTGGACAAACCTGGGCTGGAGGAATAACAGGCTGGTTTACCATGGGGACTCAGAGAAGCTTTTAGCAACAGCAGAAGGCAGCATGAATGCTGGAATGCCAGGCAAACTGGAAATGCTTTCCAAGGAGCTTAAGCCCATTCATTGTTCAACTGCTCCCTGGCAGTTTAGTAGAAATTATAAAAGAGCTATATGCCTCTTTCTTTCTTAAAAACAAACAGTAAAACAACAAAAAAGAAACAATTTGAAAAAGAAAACACAACAGAGATGTTATACTCCTGGGGTCTTACTAAGCTGTATGTGGTTATTTAAAGAAAAAAAATTTTAATGCAAAAGATATAATTCTACCTTAGAATTTAATAATTCCACCAAGAAAATACAATAGGTCACTATTAGTGTGTTTTATGCAAAACACATACATGTCTGTATATACATATACACATAACATACATAACATACATAAACATATACGCCATATGCTCACTATTTAGCTTAAAATACACAAAAAACAAAGATAAATATAGTTCCCATTTACCTGGTCAAATTCCTCTACAAGCTCCTTTCTGATGAGCTGGAATGCATGCTTAGTTCTCACCATTATATCAAGAGCCCCAGATAGTGTTTTTAATTTTCCAACATTGCTATTCTGACCTAGTGTGTCAAACACAAAAATGATCATTCCTTTAAATATAAATCTAGAAACTCATCCAATGTCAGGGGATTAATGAAAACTGATTTTAAATGCTATTAAAAGGAGCTCATGAGAATCTATACAAATTTTCTAAATCCAACTTTTAGTAATCATCCCTAGATAAAAATATTAAATCTAGACAAAGCAATAAGTAACAATTACCAGTAGGTTCTATCAGGGTGAGAATACAACCTATCTGAAATAAGACCTGACTGCGAGGTCAAAGAAACCAGATGGGACAACTCTGGTCCAAAAGCCTCCAAATGCATATGTAACTTTTCTCAGGTACTCAATTTTTAAACATCTTTTTAAAAGAAAAATTAACCATACTCATCATCTTAGCAAATTTGTTCCCAGTATCTGTTTTTATGAAAATGATGCCTGCTGTCTTGAAGGAATTCAAACATGGCAGGAAATTTGAAGATGCAAATGAAAAAAGGCCATCGAAAACCTACCCTAGAAAGAGCTACTATTAATCCTGCCATCTAGTATACAATGGCAAAAAGTTAAAAATATTTTCAGTAAAAAGTTTTGTTTAAAGATTTATTTATTTATGGAGGGGCCAGAAAAGGACAGAAGAGGGACAGAAAAGTCTCAAGCAGGCTTCACAGAGGTGGAGTCTGATGTGGGGCTTGATCTTATGAACCTGAGATGACAACTTGAGCAAAACCAAGAGTTGGATGCTCAAATGACTGCACCACCCAGCTGTCCCAGTCAAAAGTATTTTTAAAAACTGTTTTGAATGGGTAATACATCCTCAAAATGTATAAAGTCTAAATCGGGAAACAGTGAAAGCCCTCCTCCTGGCCCCCCATCCTGCCCCCAGAGGCAGCAATGTTATCACTTTCTTGTGCATCCTTCAGGGATACTCTAATAAAAGAGTCATCTATCTGGTTCAGTATTACATTTAATTTAAAAAACAACTGAAATAAAATCAAATGAACAGCTGTTACTTCAGAGAAACTTTTGTTTCTTTACCACACAAGGGCTATTTCTCCAAAGACCCCTCCTGCAGAAGGGGAGCAGGTGGACAAGGATAAGAGAACTCAGGGAAACAGATTCAGTGTGGAGCAGCCACTCCCTCCCTGCTGTGGCCTCACCCCAACGCAGCAGGCTCATTCACCTTCCTCCTTCTCTTCCCTTCCCATTTAGCTCTGCCTTGCTCAGGATCTACAGTTCTAGTTCCACAACTGCCAGTATCCACTGTATGTTTATAGGTATTCAATGGGATCATTGCTCCAGGATCACTCCTTTTCCCTTCCTACATTGTTCATAATGATTTACATCTCTAATGGTCTCAACAAACTTGTCATAGTTCTTTCCAAATAAAGAGAGCATGGCTGTATTTCAATATTTCTATGAATATAAAGGGGTCACGGAACATAAATTCATTTTTTAAAAAAGATTTTATTTATTTATTAATGAGAGAGAGGAAGCGCGCGCGTGCGCGCGAGAGCGTGGCAGAGACACAGGCAGAGGGAGAAGCAGGCTCCACGCAGAGCCTGATATGGGACTCGATCCTGGGTCTCCAGGATCACGCCCTGGGCTGAAGGCGGCACTAAACCGCTGAGCCACCTGGGCTGCCCTCAAATTCTTTTTTTTTTTTTTTTTAATTTTTATTTATTTATGATAGTCACACACAGAGAGAGAGAGAGAGAGAGAGGCAGAGACACAGGCAGAGGGAGAAGCAGGCTCCATGCACTGGGAGCCTGACGTGGGATTTGATCCCGGGTCTCCAGGATCGTGCCCTGGGCCAAAGGCAGGCGCCAAACTGCTGCGCCACCCAGGGATCCCTCAAATTCATTTTCTAAAAGAGTGTAGACTTCTCCTGGCTTCTACCCAAAGATGTTAACTATGGGCAAATTTAAAGGAAAACAACATTGTTTACATTCAAGAGAGATCTCTGGTCTGCCTCACTCTAAGACAATTCGACACTAAGTCAAGTCAATGTACACAAATCTGTGAAATAAAAGAGTAAGACTCACTGGTCATTTGGAATTCTGCAAATGCCACTCTTTCTAACTGTACTCGAAGCAGTTCACAGGGAGCGTCTTTGAGAAGCTGAAAAAGCTTAACAGCTTTGCTGTAATGAAGATCTGCCAGCACCCGGTGCTGCTTCCTAAGATGTTCATCACCAACCTAGGATCAAAAATAAAATAAGAAGACAAACCTTAAAGCTTGGTTTCACAAGAACTACTTAACCAAGTCTCTGGATCATTAAATGTTATTTAGTGTTGGGGCACCTGGGTGGCTCAGTGGTTGAGCACCTGCCTTCGGCTCAGGGCGTGATGTGATCCCAGTCCAGGGACCGAGTCTCATATCGGGCTCCCTGCAGGGAGCCTGCTTCTCCCTCTGCCTGTGTCTCTGCCTCTCTCTGTCTCTCATGGCTAAATAAATAAATAATATATATATATATATTTAAAGAGTTATTTAGTGTCATTGTTTTATAGTTTTAGTTGTTACATTTAGGTGTTTAATCCACTTTTGGTTAATTTTTGTATATGATGTGACAGAGGACAGTCCCCCCACGTGCTCTGCACGTGGACATCCAGCTGTCCAGGCACACTTTGCTGAAAAGACACTTTGTTCCCCATTGTGTCTACAGCCTGCTCTTGCCTTGAGGATATTAGACCATCTGGGCAAGCCTGAATTTTGGTTAGGACCTCCTGTGGCAAGGGGAAGGGTCCTGGGCCAGCTTAAAGTGAAAAGAAATCCTTTTTCATTAACCTGGACCTCAAAGGACAGCATTCTCAGGATAAGCGTACTCAGAAGAAGGCCCACCCCCAAGGGACTGCAAGGTAAGTTGTCTTGGTCCTGAGCTAAGAAAAGAAAAATAACAACAAACACACACACAGCCCTGAGACACTTCAAACACAAAACTCTTGGCCACGCAACCGCTCTGGAGGAAGGTACCTTCAATCTGGCCCTCAGTGTATTCTTAGATACCCCTGCATCTAAGCACCAGGATTCAGGTACAAGGCAGTTCACAGCCGATTACTTCTAACAGTCTCACACTGAAACAACCCAAAGATTCAACAATCATAGAATAGATAAACGGTGATATATTCATTAAATGACTTCTAGTGAACTGAGAAAATGCACCAACCCGGAGGAATCTTGAAAACATCATGTCCAGTGAAAGGCAATAAACCACAGAATATGTACAGTGTGATTTGTCCTGTAAAGTTCACCACTGGGTAAAACGTAAACATACTGTTTAAGTGGTAAAACACAAAAGGTATGGACAGACTGGAGAACCCAGGATAGTAGTTATTTATTTTTTTAAAAGATTTTATTTATTTATTCATGAGAGAGACACAGAGAGAGAGAGGCAGAGACACAGGCAGAGGGAGAGGGAGAAGCAGGCTCCATGCAGGAAGCCCGACGTGGGACTCGATCCAGGACTCCAGGATCACGCCCTTGGCCAAACTGCTGAGCCACCCAGGGATCCCCCCAGGATAGTAGTTATTCTCGGTGGGTCTAGAGAGAGACTCAGTGGGGAGGGGGCAGCACACAGAGGATACCTAATTTCTCAAACTAATAGCCAATCAATTATAGTAGAGAGAAATATGCAGCACAGGTGAGAGGGGAAAATCCCCTACACTGCAAGTTTTTCTAAAGCAGCTAACAGAACAGCTGACATTTAAATAGATATTGAAACATAAGCAAAGCACCCTGAACATTTTTAAATGGACCTAAGCTTCAGCTGGAATGGCAATACCTGATTTCTCAGACAGCTGTGGTACATGGACGCCAGCCTGTGATGGATGGTTGCAGCTCGATATTGACAAAGAGGCTGTCGAGCAGACACGGAGTCCACATCACAGTATTTCAGGGACTTCATCATAGCTTCACTGACTTCTTTTTCAATCTGTTTTTTTTTTTTAAGGGGGAGGAGGAAAAAAATGACAAGCCTATAATCTTAAATAAAAATATTTAAATACTGCTTGCTATGGAAAATATGCTCAATATCTGTTAAAGGCATAAATAAAGTTGAAGACTTCTTTTATAGCCGCATAAATATTATTACCTGCTCCTGAGCTTTTCTAGATAATGGAGCATAATCTTGCTGCAGAGTTGCCATAGTGAAATAAGTAGTGGACAACTCCCAATTCACTGAATCCCAAACAGCTGGGTGTATGTCTCGTGTTCCCAGTGACCTCAGAGCTTTCAAATAATAATCAACAGCCTGTAAGGGAGGGAAAGGTACAGTTCTCAGTCTAAATCTATTCCGACAGCATATGAAAATAAATACTTTAAAATCACCCAGATGTTAATTTGATGTGGGAACAATTTACAGAGGGGCAGTATTGTGAAGAAAGGAAAAAACCCTAACAATGAAACTTTCAATGAGAAAAGCCATTTAAAATGGACTGTATGTCACTCCACATGCCCACAGTTAAGACCAGCATAAGCCTTAGTGCTGACTCATGCTCATTCATGAAGATGCACTTCCGTTTATTTTTCCTTTCTAAATGAAAATTTGTTTATATAACTAGTAAGATAGAAAAAAATTGATGACCCTAAGGATAAAAAATTGCTGGATCTGAGTGTAAAAAGCAGCAATCTCTTCCATGTTCTACCACCTGCAGCCTGAAGGGCATAGCCATTATATTTAAGCAAATAAAATCACATTCAATTCCATCACCCAGCAATAATTTCTACATTTCTTATCTGTATCTATCTACATTTTTTTTTCTGTGTATCTGTGAATTTAATAAAAGAAAATCTCTAACAAGGTCACTTTTATTTTAAAATTTCCCATGCCATGGGGCACCAAGTGGTTCAGTTGGAGAAGCGTAAGACTTTTGGTTTCAGCTCAAGTCATGATCTCAGGGTCGTGAGACTGAGCCCCGTGTTGGGCTCTGTATGTCAACTCCCTTCCCCTCTGTCCCTCCCTGTACCCCCCTCCCCAGTATTTGCCTTTTCTTCCTACTGGGACAGTTTATTTTCAGTGATTATCTTATTTTGTTTTATTTACTTGTTCTTTAAGTACCACGCCCAACGTGGGGCTCGAACTCACAATCCCAAGACCAAGAGTCATGTGTTCTACCAACTGAACCAGCCAGGTGCCCCCGTCTTCAATGATTCTTTATATATGAAAGGTTTATCAACCTCTGATCTGTCCTAGGTTATAAATATTTTCACTAGATTGGGGTTTGCTTTTTGATTTTGCTTTCTGTTGTGCATTTGAAAATTGTTATTTTTACACATTTAAATGTATCCGTCATTTACTGTGATTCCTGCCTAATTGTGTCATGCTGGAAAGTCCTGTCCCGTCTCATCACATGAAGCTCCTCTTCCACTTTCTGCACTTTCTGTTATCCTTATCCACGTCAGCCTTTAATCCACCTGATGTCTTCTCTGCTTATGCCAACATGATTAAGTGAAGTCATCTTTTCAATATGCCACCTTCGATACTAAATTCTTAGCATCCTTCGGTCAGACAATAAGTGTTTTGTCTGTCTCCTCTGCCATCACCACAGTTCTAATTAGTTTTAAAATATTTTCATGGTGCAGTAGCAAAGATAAATGACAATGAGGTATAAATGGATGAGGTTCAACATGCAAGCATGTTACCTTATTATAATACAAGCCTTCTTCTGGGGAGAATTCCCGCTTAAATTCGTCCCCAGCACCACAGTGTGCCTGTGCACAAATCCTCATGAGTCTCCCCGTGTTACACAACAGAAGGGCAGCATTTGTGGCATCATCAATTGACTCAAAGTTGTGAATTCCTTTTTCAAAACATGAAAAGCTTTTTTTCCACAACTGTTGTTCTGCAGTAGATACACTTTTGCTCACTTCACAAAAAAAAAAAAAAAAAAAGAAAATCACATGTAAGCAGACATCATTGTCAACTCCGTGTGTCCTGGAATGGATGAGAGGAGGGGGACAGGGACAGGATGGCTAAGGAACCGGCTACATGGAGCCATCGCAGTGACCTGCTCTCATCACACTCCCCTCAAATTTATGATGAGGCCCTAACCCCAATGTGACGGTATTTGAAGATAGGGCCTTTAAAGAGGTAATTAAAGTTAGCCGAGATCCTAAGATGGGGCCCTGATCCCACATGACTGGTGTTCTTCTAAGAGAAACAGATACCAGGAATATGCACAGAGAGAAAACCAGGTTAAGGACAACACGGCAAGAAGACAGCCATCTGCAAGCCACAGAGAGAGGCTTCAGCAAAACACAACCTTGCTGGCACTTGATCCTGGGCTTCCAACTTCCAACTTGTGAGAAATACCATTTCTGCTGTTTAAGCCAACCTATCTGTGATACTCTTTATGGCAGCCTGAGCAGACTCACGTAATACCCTCTTTCACTATGAACTGACTGATATGAAAACAAGCAAAAACATGAGCAAAGCCCTATTTTATAAAGATTCAAAACATCTTGTCCCATGGATTCGTAAAAGGTATGATCTGTGTTGTATCTAATTCTCCTAGGTTTCTACCACTTTGCAGCTCCTTCACGGACTTCCTCCTCCAGAGGCACCTTAAAAGCCCAGGTTCTTATTTCTCAACTAAAAAAAATATACACACACACACATATATAATAAGGAAACACGTTAAAAAGCATGATCTTTGTGTCCCCAAGCACAGTTCATAGATGACCAGGAACACACACACTTCAACTTACCTGCTGTCCCCCTTTCTACCACAGCTCTTTTCCTTCCTCAGGCTGGGTGGTCTTTACATTTGTAGCATTCTCATAGATTCAATCATCTCCTCCCCACATCATCTGAGTGTTGCCCGGCCTATGTCTTGCTAACCCAAACAGCTCTAAATACAGGTTTCTAGTCAACAACTGAGCTAGACCTTCCACTCACATGTCCACACAGATCTCAAACTTGACACAGGCCCAAATCACAAAAGACCACCTGCTGCTACTCTTACCATCCCCTGGACCCTGCATGTCTAGTCCTTCTCAATCTTTCCTGTATCTGCCTATTGATACCATATATCACATACCAATCTACAGAAACCACACCTTTTCCCCCCAAACCCTCTAAAAACCTCACATCAGTAAATGTCTCCTTTCCCCCTCTTTCCTCTTCTACTTTACTGCATCTGTGCTTATAGCATTTTTCAAAGATCTGTATTTCTTACTTTAAGACTTTTTATTTTTAAGTAATCTCTATACCCAACATGGGGCTCAAACTCACAACCCTGAGATCAGGAGTCACCCGCTCTACTGAGCCAGCCCAGCTCCCCAAAGATCTGTAATTCTATCTCTTCCTGACATGAAAGAGAACTATGTTTTAGTCAATGAACATATCAGTCAACATATCCAGGAAATAGCCTAGCACAGGGTGGCTGTCCATTTCACTTCTGAACTGATCAGATGAAGAAGGAAGGACAACAAAATGATGAATCTCAAAGAGAAGTGTTTTTTCCTGTTTTTATTTCTCAAGAACTTAATAAAAGATTCTTCAACAGAGCAGTCCTTTCTACATAAAGTGCCACAATTTCTTTTGCTCAGATCATAAAACCAGCACGATTTTCTGACAGAAGTGGCAATGAAGAGAATACTCCAAAGAGATACTCACCCACTCTCTCGCTCTGCAGTGCAGCAGCCTGATTCATGTAAAACACGCCCATCTCATTTCTAATGTTACCCATTCTCTTCAACACTTGTACATAGTGTTCTGGGTTCTGGCTTTTTAAGTCACTGAATTGCAAGATTTCATTAGCAGCTTCATAACATTTACAACTAACTGAAAGCTGACTCTCTAAGTCTGTAGACAAATCAGTTGCCCACGCAAATCCTTGAAAGAAAAAACAGGAAACATTACCGTGAGTTCTGAGAACCCTTATTCTCCTTAGTATCCATATAATCTCATATTTTTAAGACAGTAAAATAAATCCAAAATGGTATGAACCTACTAAGATTCAATCAATACAACTAAAATTTTAAGTTTCACAGTAAAGATCCTTTAATTTAGAAAACTGTATTTTCTTGGACTATTACTGTTTGAAAAAGAAAAGAAAAGAAATATTTTCCTGACTAAAAATACCAAATAATTTCCACGAGCTGGATTTTATCAAGTACACTTGCTGATAGGTGCAGACTTAAAGTTGTTCAGTGACACAAGGTAAAACTTTTTTTTTTTAATGGAAATAGTTCTCAAAATAAAGCTCTAATTGCTACTAGAGGCTACTTACGTATGTTATGGTTTGCGTATCAGTTTACCTCACTGAAGCTGCTGCTATCTAAGCTCTCAGAGACTTAAACATGGCATCATCTAGTAGAACTGGAATAAACTTAGGTACAGGGCCCAAATTCAAGGGGAAAAAAGGGAGCACTCCTGCTGATAACACAGGCATATGTGAGAGAATGTCTCTCTCACAAGGAAGTGATTTAAAGGAAATGAATTTGATGAAAGCAGTAAAAACAGTGAAGATTTTCTCACTGAGTATCTGAAAATAAAATGATCATTTGAGAAACTCAGAAGAAGAGAAGGTGAAGAAAGAGGGCAAAAGTGAGGAAATACTCCATTCCTCCCCAATGTACTTCTCTAGATGGTAAGAGAGATGGATGGATATCAAATAACATCAATGCTTTAAAAGCAAAATACGACAATGCCATGATATGTTACAAAGATGATTTTGTAGCTCATTTACTGCCCTGACTGTAGTGAGCTTATGACTGTACTAAGTATAAAGCCGCTGTGGATGATTTCTCCTATTTTCTAGTTTTAAAATCTGACAACTCCAAAACAAAGTAAAATATCCAGTAAGACAGTCAGCTATGAACTAAGTTTTAAAAAATGATCTCTGGATCTGAGCCCCCCAGGAACTCTTCAGAAGGTAATTCATTCCCTTTTACCAACTGTTACTCTTTTTCAAAAGAAAATCATGGCTTGGTTTGCTGATTACAAAATCACCTAGGAAAATCTCATGAAAAGACAAAAAAAAGTACAAAGCCAACACAACTCTAAGAGAGCTTATTTTACCTTTAGTCTAGTTGTATAATTAGTAATTTAAAAATATTTCAAAACCATTTTACATACAAATACATGAGAGATCATGCTCAATTTTAAAATTAAGAAATCAAGGGAATATAACACACTGCAATATCAAAACACTAACATTTCTGCCACTTTCCTGGACATACTCCAATAAACATACACTGGATGGAATAATCCCAATGTGAATTGAACGCTGTGTCTCACTGGCATACCTTGACAACTGGACTCTCTGTGGAGGCTGTGTAATATCTCCTGATCTTCTTTTGTTTGATAATTAAACTCTTCAAGATGTGCTGCTCTGTTGTTTGCATTCTGGGCCAGCATTAGTTGGATGTCACCACAGAGTGTCAAATATTGAGACAGAAACAGTAGCACTTCAGAAAGCATGTTGGTGCAGAGACAGCAGTAAGTATCTAGGTAGAATGGACGGGAAAGACAAAAACACTAGTGTATTAAAAATTAATGGATACAGTGAATATTCAGAAAATTTGTTACCAGTTGAAAGCTATGTACCACTGTATCTATTCTAAGTTCATGTTATGTCAGATACCCTATATGGCTTCACATATTTCAAAAGGAAGAGATAACCACTCAGAACAGAAAATAAAATACTAAGTAACACATTCAAGACTAGAAAAAAATTATTTCAAAATTAAATTTTACAACAGCAGTAGGAGTAAAATTTCACTGTGATTCTGGTGCCTTTACTTACTACTCCCCTCCTAATGTCCCCTCCCAATTAAGTGTATTAATTTACAATGACTTACCATGGCTCTGCAAGGCTAATTTAATGTATCGTAATGCTCTTCCGTATTTCTGAAGACTCATTGCAGCATCAGACAAAACATAATAGGCCTTTGATGACTTGAGAATCAGCTGGAGTTTCATTTTATGTTGCCAAGAACCAGGGATCATTCCAGATTGACTGGAATAATTACCCTTCTGAAGGGAGCCCACTGACATTGCGGGGGGGAGGGGGGGCAGGAGAAAAAGCACATTTTATTTGAATGTAAGTCTCACTATAAGAAAATAATTTGTTTCTTGATAGAAACAGTCCAGGCTTAGGTACTACAGCTACAACAAGACAAGTAAATACTGTGCTTTACTACTTTATAACAGAGTAAAATGGCAGTGTTTCAACAGACCCTCATAGGGATTTCTGAAGGCCCCCTGCTGCCTTTAACACCATTGTTCTCTTTTAGGGTCACTGACATAACTGAACCCATGACTGGCATGTCCTTTCTCCAGCTGTGTGTCAATCTGCCAGAAAATTTACCTTCCTAAAATAAGCTTGAATTATGGTGAAACCCCTGTTCTAGAACACTGAAATGACTCCACACTACTTGTTAAATCCTGCCTAGGCATCTTAGCCCACTTGCTATGTGACATTTTTGTCTTCCTCCCCCAGTATTCCACCCATACTGCCCATTAGCCAAAGTCAAGTTACTGCTTGTTGCCCATAGAGATGCCTATTTTTTCCATCTCCCCTAGTGGACGGTTTCCTCCACCAGGAACACTATCTAAAGTCCAGACTACTGGGATCCCTGGGTGGCGCAGTGGTTTAGCGCCTGCCTTTGGCCCGGGGCGTGATCCTGGAGACCCGGGATCGAATCCCACGTCGGGCTCCCGGTGCATGGAGCCTGCTTCTCCCTCTGCCTGTGTCTCTGCCTCTCTCTCTCCCTATCATAAATAAATAAAAAAATTAAAAAAAAAAAAAATAAAGTCCAGACTACTACTACCTTCTTCATCTAATAAATGATCCCTTTTGTGCCAAGCACTGTGCTAAGCACCAGAAACTATGACATGAAGTTCTAAGTTCTCCATCCTTGGAAAAATCTCACAATAGAGGCAGAGACAGGCTGCTAACACAAACCACTGGAAAATCTATTAAGTGCAACTACATAGGTAACAACAAAATGCTATAGGAGTCCCCCCTCCACAGTCTTTCCACCTCAAGATTTCTCATTTTCTGATCAGTGACAGCATGAATCTTTCAAAGCAATGAAAGGTACTTACAATCTTTATTAGGTTTTAACTGTGCATGTATTTTTTTCCTCTGCTATTGTATGCATTTTCTGTGTGTGAGGCATCGTGAGAACACCAGAAATGAATTAGACACAACTTTTGCTCACAACTGTATTGGTGTGTGTGCATAAGACCATTCAACACAGCTAACTGTGACATAAGGCAGGCTTCAGTAAGTGCTCAAGGACTAAGTAGTAAGGGGATCAATTCTGACTAGAGATGGAGCAAGCATAAATCTCTTGAATATCAGCAGGATTTTCAACAGCTGAGTTGGGGATGAAGGAAGAGAAAAGGCATTAAAAAAATACCATAAAAAAGGCAGAGATGTCTCAAGTCCTGGTTCCCCTCACTGTATAAAGGCTCAAGCCTGGCACATAGGAAACTACATAAAATGCTAGGGCAATAAATTTCCTCCCCCCACATACAACTTATGTTCATGAAAAGAAAAAAGTCAGGAAAGGTCTTTCAAGCATACAGGTTTTCAAAGCATTTTTTTAAAAACTGGTTTTTAAAAACTCCACATGTTCTTCATGAAGTGATTTCCTGAGGGACATATCAGACAATTTATAAGTGACCTTTCTAGCTTACTCAAGGACCACTCGGTAACAAAAGCCAACAACCCTATGGTGCTTATTATGTGCACTGTTCTAAGCACTTCACACACATATTAATTCATTTAATCCATATAAGAAACTTTAAAGTAGGTACTATTGTCTCCATTTTGAGAGAGAGAGAGAAAAAAAACAAAAAACAAAAAAACACAAGGCTCAGAAAAGTGGAACTTGCCCTAGCAAAGCCAAGATCTGAAGCTAGGCAGTTTGGTTCCAAAATCTGCTCTTAAACACTCCACTGCTTTTACTGAAGCAGTAATTTCTTACGAGAACCCTACTGAGCTGAAGGCATTAGCTCCTCACTCCAGGAAACTGGAAGAAGCGGAATTTATTAGGAATAGCTATAAAGGGTCAAAATTATTCTTTGTTTTATATTTTGAATGAAACTGTATTTTCCGCTACTTTCCATTCACAGGATATCCTTATCCTGAATTCCTTTCAATGAATGCCTTAATTGACGTGTCTGCTGTTGATAAAGGACTAGTATACTATTCTATAGAAAAGTCCCTATTTGCACATCAATTCAACTTACTTTTGTCCAAAAACAAGGCCATCTGCTTTTCCAGACCCTCAGGACCCCCTCTTGTGGATTCATCTTCATATTTTAATGGGATTGGAGTGTTGGGGTCAGCTGCAGGAAGGTCGCTTTCTTTTTTAATGCTGCTATCCACAGATTTTAACCCCTTTAAAAAAGGAGAAACATTTACTATACACACAACTGAAGGTCAACTAGAAACTAAATGTAAGGCGCTGAACATATTTAGGAGAATTTAAATTTTGAAAACAGACTTGAAAGGACTACATTTTACTTGAAAGGGAAAAAGTAATTTTCACTTTCTGCTTAAAAAGAAAAGAGCAGAGTATCATTCAGGGTAACGTTCAGACACCGACAAACAAGAGCTATGTGCATACCAAGTACAAGTTTACTGAAACGACGAAGGCGAAATTAAGACATACCTCCAGAACATAGCTAAGCACAAGTCTACAGCGCTCCTCTGTGTCATGGCAGACTGGAAATGTGCAACTGGGCTTTAGAAACAAACATTTAAAATGATTAATATGCTGCCCACATGACAAATTCCACAGCTCTCAGCTCCCAAGAATTACCAAAATTCTACACATCAATAATTTCAAAATTTGCTTGTGTATTCAGTTTCAGGAGGTAACAGGCACTAAGATAAATGTACTGCTTTAATTGCAGATAAAATTGCCATAAGCATCAACAAAAACCTTGCCTAATAAAAAGATCTTCCAAAGTATATGTTACTTGAAATTCTTAAATTTTAAAAATAATTTTATTATGGCAAGAAAAAAGCAAAAATGTGAGTAATGCTTTAGGTAAATGTATATCTAATCTAATGGGTGAGTTTAATCCCTAATTAGCACTGATACTTGGTAACACACAGTTAACAGTATCATCAATTTAGCACTACGTTAATTATCACCAATGGTCTCATTGTACAAATTATATGCTTAATTATGAGCAGAACCAGTAAACCTACATCTACTAAGTGATCTTATGTGTAAGGGCCTCTGTGAGGCATTTCATTTTCGGTGAATCCTGCAAGGCCGAGGACTCTTCCCATTTTGCATCAATCATAGATGTTAAGGAACCTGTCCATGGACACAGTCATTGAGCTGGAAATGAGATGCTGAAGCCATGCTGACTATACTTTCAGAAGTACATGTATTAGGTGAAGCTAACTAAAGACCAGTTTATATGAATACTAAGACTGCATTATTTTAGTGCTTTAGATATTAATAAAAGTGCTGTTATCTGTAAAGAAAAAAAAAAACAAACCCACAACAAAACTATAAACTAACATACTACTATACTATGTCTTTGTCATCTACTTGCCCCATAAATCTAGGGCCTTGTGTTACGATGCCTGAATACACATAAGTTTTGCCATCAGTAATTTTGTTTATAATCAGAAAAAATTTTTAAAAAATTCCACTGTGGGTTTCAAGCTGAAAGTGCACTAAAACTCAGATGAACAGTTAAGAACTTTTCCTGTAGTCATTTAAAATATTTCCCAAGTACACATTAAACTTTCTACACATGGGAGATTAAAGAATGTCCATACATTAAGGGAACTTCTGTTTCCGTGAAGGGAAAAAACACAAACTTCAGATACATATTATGATCTCCATGAAGGAGATGAAAACATAGCATCCTTTGGCTAGAGTGATCAGGGAAGATCTTTGGAAGGAGGGACATTTCCATTAAGACACAAGGCTTAAAAAAGGCAGCCATGAAAACTGAGACGGGCCAAGCAGAAGCAACAGCAGATGCCTCCTCAAGATGGGCATGATCTTGATGAGCCTGAGGCAGGAAAAAAGGCAAGTGGCTCTGGTAAATGAGAGGGGAAAGTGAAGGAAGAGTCAAAAAGACAGGTAATGTTTAAGGGTGACAGAGAGGTGTCCTCTAAAAACCTATCTGGATATAAGGTCTCTGTCTGAAAGTTAAACCCCGAGCTTACGTTAAGAGATTATCTGTATATGTGACTGTATTTCAGTGCTGGGAACAGTCAGAGTCTTTTAAGGCTGATTTAGATCTGTTCACAGACAGGTAGGACTGGAAAGTAATTAGGATTTAGGGAACTGAAATTTAGTTCTACTTTCTGGAAAAAGACCAATGGTAGGATAGTCAATGCAATCCATGTCAACAGAACTTAAAGGGTAGGAAGTTGTTAGAGTCTATCTGACCTTGACAAGACCAGAGATAGGACTAATCTAGCTGATATGGCCCAGTCACTGCAATAGCACTGGGATAAGGTACTGGCTTCCCCACAAATGGATCAACAAGCCACCCCATTTTCTATGCTTATTCTATGTTCACCAAGCAATCTACACGTTCAGTATCCCAGCAACCTATCAACTGAGAATGAATATCCTGGTGAAGAGACAGGATTATACACTGGTCACTGCAAAAGAAAATCACATAAAAATTAATATATTGATGTATGGTTTATATGTTGTCTACCATTGGCTTGCACATGGGATCAGCTACCCTAGGGTAATTATAAAACAGGTTTTAGTATTCATAAATCTAATGATTACTAGGCCCTGGACTATGAAGAATCATTACTAAAGTAATGCTTTTTTTTTTTTTTTTGAGAGACAGAGAGAGAGAGAGAGAGAGAAAGCGAGCACATGTGCAAGAGCACACACAACCAGGAGGGGCAGAGGAAGAGGGAGAGAGAATCTGAAGCCGACTCTGAGCTGAGCATGGAGCCTGACACAGGATTTGATCTCAGGACCCTGAAATTATGACCTGAACTGAAACCGAGAATTGTATGCTTAACCAAATGTGCCATCCAGGTACCCTAGTAATGCCATCTTTTGAGAGGCTAGTTGTATTCAATTAATAACTGTTTTTCCACTTATAAAACTTGAAAACAATTTTACCATGCTTACTCGGATTTGATGAATGGATTTGTATTTTTCTGGAACCGACAATTCTCCAACAGACTTAATAATAGCTACTGCTTTGTTATCATCCGAGGGATCAGAACTGGTGCTATAGGATCCATTTTCATCGCTGTCTGGCATCTCTTCCTCCTCTTCACTGTAACTTTCATCAGAATTCTCATTTAAAGGAGATTCTGAACTTTCTTCTTTTTTAGGTTCATCTAATTGAAAAAGTTCTGAAAGCATGTAATTGGCTGAAGCAATAATCTTATAAAAAAAAAAGAAATACATGTGATTGTCATCAAAACTGAGCATTCTAAAGTGGCATGAATTTTACTAATGTACTAACAAATTTTAGGAGGTCTTCAAAGAGGCTATTTCCACACTGTTACACAAAGAACAAATCAAAGTTCTCAATGCTCTGAAGGCTCTCCATAAAATCTTCATGGGTTGATATACTTATTTCCTGTAATTATTCCATCTCCAGCCCTCTGTCTTTAAAAAAAGGTGGCAACTGGAGACAAAAGTTTTCAGAGTGTCATAACTAAAATATTAGCAAGATAACACTCCATATTAGCTGAGAAACCAGAATTTCTCTTTAATAAGGGTCTAATAAGCAACTAATATTTACTGCATGTTCTTTGGTTCCAGGGGGGAAAAGCCCCACCAGCTTCACGAAGGAAAAGTCTGCCCCGGCATCTCTTAAAATGAGCATTTACGTACCATCATTATTTACTCTACTCTATTATCTGTTATTTATTCTTTTTTTTTAATTAATTATTTATTTATTTATGATAATCACACAGAGAGAGAGAGAGAGAGAGAGAGAGGCAGAGACACAGGCAGAGGGAGAAGCAGGCTCCATGCACCAGGAGCCCGACGTGGGATTTGATCCCGGGTCTCCAGGATCGCGCCCTGGGCCAAAGGCAGGCGCCAAACCGCTGCGCCACCCAGGGATCCCTATCTGTTATTTATTCTTGATCACAAACATTCCATAGTTTTAACACCTTTTCCTAACTTTCACATAAACTATTCAGTTTTTGCTAAACACCACGATCTCAATCATCAAGTTTTTCTGTCTCCAAAATAAACTTATATATCCAACTGGATATGGCTACAATTAAAATTAACTTGGATCTTTAAAAAAACATTGCATATGCTACATGCCTTTCCTAATATAAACAGGATTTTACACCAAAAAGTGGATGTCAGACTCAAACAACTGAGGGTAAGAGTGGTAAAATCGTGCAGCATGTGACTAGAAGATTATTTTAAGAGATGCTTTTATGTACTGAAGGGTACAGAGCGTGAACCTTATTTATACAACAAAGTGTTAACATCCATTTGTGTAAATGGATCTTTAAAAAAATATTGTAAAATACTTTTCCACCTTTTAGAAGCGTTAAAGGAAAAAAACAGCAGCACTGTTAAAATTACATGAGTTCTAAAATGAGAGAATAGTGTTATCCAAAAGAAATGTAGTGTCAGCCAGCCACATAGGAAATTCTGAATTTCTTGTGGCTAAATTATAAAAAGTCTGGTGAAATTAATTTTAATAAATTGGTTCAGTAACACAAAATATTATCATTTCAATATGCAATGTGTACACACAACCTTCAAATTTTTTTTTTAAAAGATTTATTTATTCACGATAGACAGAGAGAGAGAGAGAGAGAGGCAGAGACACAGGCAGAGGGAGAAGCAGGCTCCATGCTGGGAGCCCGACGCGGGACTCGATCCTGGGACTCCAGGATCGCGCCCTGGGCCAAAGGCAGGCGCCAAACCGCCGTGCCACCCAGGGATCCCCCAACCTTCAAAATTTAATGTGTAGTTTACATTTAAAGCAATTTCAATTCAGATTAAGTACATTTTTTTTTCATGGATTAAGCACATTTTAAGTGCTCGATAGCCACATGTGGTTATCAGTTACCATAACAAATAGGGCATGAATTAAATGGCTTTAAAGTCTAGGCAACTATCTTTCAGAATGCTAGGATACTTTTATTTTTTTCAGAATGCTAGAATATTTTTAAAGAGTATATAAATGTTAATCTTACTTGAGGATGTCTGCTTTTGTCCAACAATTTAACACAATTAAGAAGCAATGTTCTAATGGTTCCATAGTGTTTCTTATTTTGATTCTTCTTCATCATCATGTTGCAAGCAACCCTAAAAAAATTGTTTATATCAACTTTACACCCCATTCTTCATTCTCTACGAAACTCAAGTATAAGCATGCTCTTCTTACCTTCCAATAGAATAAGACATATAAGAAACAATACCATATTTTTAAATATAGTATTTACTCTCCCCCAAGTTGACTTTGTACGGCCTGTATACATATATACACACTTCGTTTCTTAAGCCACAGAAATGTAAAATGTGCCTTAACCTGGATAGTGTGGCTGTACACTTTAAAATTTTCAATAAGGCTACTTCTTCAAGCACTCACTTATATAAGAGAATAGCCACCGGCATTGTGAATGGATTCTGGTACTTGTCTTCAGTTTCTTCACAAAGAGTAGTGAGATCATAGAGCTTCACTATATCACTGCCACTTGCTGAAAACAAAAACAAAACTCAGTTCACCAGAGCCACTGATATCAATTATTACTGTTCATTCAAGAAGGGATTTACCTTTAAATAGCCAATAGGTATGTCCTTCTTTGGTACAGTTTGATTTTAGAAATGATAAAATATTCTGTGCAATGTCTTTTATGACTTTCGTAGAAAAGTTCGAGTTTTCCAAATTGGGAATCTCTTCAGTTTTTATCATTTCATACTTCTGTAAAACATAGACCGAATGCAGTTTCAGAGAAAACCTAGGCAGCAATCCTTTTTTTAAAATGGAACCAAATACAGAAATCCTGCCATCAGAGAGCTATGCAGCCCAGAAGAGCTTAAACTGCTGGCTTTTGATCTTTTTTATTGCTCTAATATTCCAGAGGAGTCTGACCCACATGTCAGCTATTCTGTAGGCTTAGCACAGAAATAAGTCTCAAGAGAGAATCTCCACCAATTTGGAACCACAGATTTAGGCATGGTCCTACTTCTGTTCTCCTGTGGAGCAGCGCATGGCATACACGCCCTTCTATTCTCCTGGTGGTTTTCATCCACAAGGATGGTAGATGAGGGCAGAATTCACCCAGCATGCTCTTCCCCCCAGACACTAGCCTCACTGGGCAAGTCTCTCCAGTAGACACTACTCTTCCCTTGGGCTACAGACTCAACTCCTTTATAGAACTGGAGATGGGGACTAGAGGCAGCAGCTAGAGCAGAGGCCACAAGGACACCTCTGCCAGTACTTTTGAGGCTCCAGTTTTTTTCTAGCTTGTCTTCTGTTCACACTTCCCTAAACACCTCTCACATTTTCTGAAAACTCTAAGAAACTCCAAATCTATTGGAAAATAAGACCAGTCTCCTAAGGTGAATTTTCATCCTTCTTGGCTCATCTACAGCCCCAAGTCATAATTTCCTTCCTTAAAACACTCCTCCTGGATTTAATACTGTAGTATCTGGGCCACTCTGCCCTTTCAACCCACATGGGGAATGGCTCCAATGTCTGAGTAGAGTAGATTTCCGTGATAATGACGTCCAACAGTATCCAGGCAGATGGCCCCTCAGGTTATTTCTCTAGCTTCATCTTTTCCAATGCCTACAACTTCAAAATGCTCATGGACATTTCAATGCTTTCTTCAAATGGAGCACATGATGAAGACAGATCACCTTTCCCTGCCTCACTAGTTCAATGTCTCCATCTCAAGTAATGATACCACTGCTATTTTAGACCCTGGACCCTGGAAGTCCCACCCTCTCCGGCCACAGCCTCTCATTAAATGCTATTTAGGGTAATGTTTACAACAGTGCTTCCCAACCAAGAGTGCAAATCAGAATCATCTACAAAGCTTTCTTTTTTTTTTTTTCTTTAATAGATACACAGATCCCACCTATCCTGATGCACCAGGGAGTCAAGCAAGTGTGTGTGTATGTGTCCTTGATCATGAGTGACTGCGATAGACACTAGAAGTTTAGAATCACTGGGCTGGATACAATGGTTAGAAGCATAGCCTCAACCAGATACAGATTCAAATACTGGCATCACCACTTACTAGCAATATGGCCCTGGGCAACTCACTTGAGCTCCCTGATGCTCAAATTTCCCTCTTCATCAAAAGGGAATAATGGTATTCAAGCAGCTAAAAAGATTGAGTAAGTAATGCGTGTAAAACGGTAGCAAAGTATCTAGAACAAAACAAGCACTCAATAAATGCTAGCTCTATCACTGTCAATTCTTAGTATTTCCTCTGCAGTCTACTAAGTCCATCATGTTACTTGTAGATATAGTGCTAAGCTCCAGCAGTCTTTTTGTCTCCGAGCCCTCCATGCCTGTCCTACGTGCCATCTCCAAACTAAGAGTCCAACATGACAAATTTCACCTTCCAGATGCAAAGCCTTCACAGATTACAGATTACTAACCAAACTCAGCCCACACTCCTTAGCTCAGCATCCTAGACTCTCCATTATTTGACCTCAGGTTTTCGAATCTATTTGCTATTCTGTTAAATGAATCCTCTGTCACCTTGCTGGAGATCCGTTATCCCTTCACTCATACTAGTCTTTTAGTGTAAAACATTCACCTGTTTTTGGAGGCCACTTCTTGAGAAGTCTCTTTCAGATAAAGACAGATATGATCTTACCTTCCCAGATCACTCACACTTTCGTAGTTGGGGTGTACTACACATCTCACAAATAATCTTTCTCTTTGCACTGTCATTTCCCATTAGTATTTTACCTTTCTGGGTAGCGACTGAACTTTATTCTTTGTTTTCCCCTCACATTTATAATGAGGATAAGGTGCCTCACAAATAGAACAAGCTCAATTTCAATATGCTATAAAACCGATGACTTCACACATTATTGCCGTAGCCTTGCTCTAAGACTACTACATATTTGTATACTGAATGGATACCTCCACTCTATAGACACTTTTAGGTAATTAATTACAATGAATGCCTGGTATTAAAATCAGAGTTTTAGGGCTAAAAATGCAGGCTTCAATATATTTATGACCTTCCCAAAAAATACCTGCACAATCATACTCCTGTAACATCTAGAATTCTGGCATTACAACACAAATGTGAAAACACTCAAAGTTCAGTTTATTCACAGCAAACTTCCTTGTTAAAAGGACAGCCTAGTATTTATGGACCTCAAATCTTTGGTGAGGTACTCTCTGCACTGATTTACATTTGTGAGAAAATTAGAAAAGTCACACTGGCTCACTTACCTGTACAATTCCATTTACGTGAAAACACATCACAAGTTCTGGTACGTTGCATATCAGGTTGTCCAACCAATAGTCAATTCCAGTTAGCACATTAATTGGTTTGTTGTTGTCCCTAAAAAAACACATTTCTAACGTTATGCAGTTTAAGATGTTCCCTAATGAACCATTTGAGACTTATTTCCACCATTTAAGCATTTTAATCTATTCTCTCTGGACGAAAAATGCCATATACACTTTCTTTTCTGGTGAGATACGTATAGGCAGCTCATGTGGTATGTTCTTTATCACTGCTCCGTAAGTTCTGCTTGTGTTTCTAACTGGAATCCCTAAGAGTTTTCAGTAAGAGTAGAAGGAAATAGGATAACAGATTATTGTGAGCCTGCTGCATGCTCCTCACACAAACTTGAGGTGAAATACTGGCCCCCATGTATTGTAATACACCACACGTAGCTCACGTTGGCTGATATGAACACATACAGCTAGAGTACTAACAGAAGTGCTCGGGATGCCTGGGTGGCTCAGCAGTTGAGCATCTGCCTTCGGCTCAGGGTGTGATTCCCAGGGTCCAGGACTGAGTCCCAGGACTGAGTCCCACACCCTTGCAGGGAGCCTGCTTCTCTCTCTGCCTTACTTTCTCTGTATCTCCCATGAATAAATAAATAAAATCTTTAGAAAAAAAAAAGTGCTCATAATTAGTTAATAGGAAGCTGGTAAACCACTTCCTTAACTAATTTAATTCTATTATATTGTCACTAGCTGTGAATTCAGAACTGATTAAGCCAGTACAACAGATCGCTGACTCAAATCATGAAGAACTTGAATGAAAACCCAGCCTCAGGGCTTTAAGCATTTGCTGATAACACCCCCCTTCCTTACTGTGCTGATATCAATTCATGGGGGAAGGAGGGAAGTGAAAACCCCAGATAAAGGTGATGATTAACAAATTAAGTGAACGCAGATGAGACACTGACCCTAAACGAACACCATTTTGGTTTACCTGAGACGCAAGCTGACTGCTGGGTATCTGCCTCCTCCAAATATAGGCATGTTGGAACCAACCAACATATGTATATCTTCAAATGTCCATAAGATATTCCGAACAAAATCATTTTTAAGACCCTTTGATTAAAAATAAAACAGGAAAGGTTATTATGTAATACACTAGAGATCCAAAATTTCCCCCCATGATTCACAGAAAGACTAGGAAAAGGAAAGACAAAGCAGACATAGTAAATTAAAGTCACAGAGCTCTAAGATCATAGAGATGTTTAGAAAGTGATTTTCAGGATCAAGTGGACTTTTTTCCCTACAAATTCCAATTCAAACTAGCTTTTAAATGACAAAGTAGACTGGGGATTAGGTGTCCCAATTTGGACACCACGGAAAGCATACCTGACTGTTCTCCCCGTCATTGAATAAAGTAGTCAGGTTTTGTTCTTTGGGTGCTGAGGCCACATGCCCCACTATGTATGAGGGTTCAAGAGGCTCACTTCCCTGTGAAAAGTGCAAGGATAAGGAGTGACCGTGCTGCCATAATTTCTCACAAATGGCCTACTTTTCAAGAATATCCACTAAACATTCAAAGCATAAACCTCTAATCTACTTTTGTGAATTAGGGCTAATGCAAGTCATGAACTCTCATCACTGTGTGGCTTATTTCAGCTCTTTATTATCATAGCTATTCTAAGCTAATCACATATAGATCTTATGCAAATAAAAAAATTAAAAATTATTTTAAGCTTTCAAAGTTTCAATTTTTTTCTTTTTGGATAAATCTGAATACCACTTATCAGCCCACCCCATATCTACTGAATTAAAAATTAAAAATTTCTAAGAAATCTCAGACGTATTTTTATTTTTTCTATATTTTTAAAAAGATTTTAAGTAATCTCTACATGTGGCATGGGGCTCAAACTTTCAGACCCAAGATCAAAAGTCATACACTCTATTGACTGAGATAGCCAGGTGCCCCTGAGCCCTATTATTCTTGAGACATCGGTCATTAGAGCAGTCCCAACGTTTGCCATTGTCTCACGTGTGCTTCAGAGAACTAGTCCCTGGCGTTCTTGGTGAAGAATTTCCAGAGTAAGCTTTGAAACCCCACTGCTGGGATCCCTGGGTGGCGCAGCGGTTTGGCGCCTGCCTTTGGCCCAGGGCGTGATCCTGGAGACCTGGGATCGAATCCCACATCAGGCTCCCAGTGCATGGAGCCTGCTTCTCCCTCTGCCTGTGTCTCTGCCTCTCTCTCTCTCTCTCTCTCTCTGTGACTATCATAAATAAATAAAAAAAAAGTTAAAAAAAAAAAAAATGAAACCCCACTGCTCACCACAGGCTTGCTCTTGGACAATAACAATGATTAAAAAAAAAAAAAAAAAAAAAAAAAAAGCCTCTAAAAGGTTCTGTACTGGAAAAATCAAGTTCCCCTCTATAAAATCCAATGTTCCCAAACTTTAATCTCAGAACATGTTTTATTCTTAATACATTCTGTGGAATATATTCTAGAAAACACTTAAGGGAGGAGAATCTTCGACAATGGGTTAACTCAGTCCAGAACTCAAATTTCCAACCATTAGGGACAGTTGCCTTAAGAAACATTAAACTTTTAATCCCAAGATCGGTATGTGTATGTGTGTGCTAATAGGCTCAGCCCCTGCCTGGGAAGTGAGTACCCTCAACTGCAAGCACGGTGAGGCAGGGGGAGAATCCAGTACTTTTGTTCAGTCTTATATTCTCCTTAAAGAGCCCCACCAGAACTTCAAACGTTATTTTGTACAGACAAGTTACCAGCCTATGGACCATATCCCCAAACTGTATTTGTGAGGGAGTACCCTAGTGGGAGTCTGGGCTCTGGATCATAATATTCTCAATAAAAGTATGGCTCCAAGGCCACCCACAGACACCTATTTAAACTCTATCACTGTGTAACAGAGGCCTCAAACTACCCAGGTTTGGGGAATAAGAATTCACGAGGTAATACACAAAAATCTCTATTTGAAATTTAGGCAGTATGAGGTTATATAAACTAGTCTGTCAGAGATTATTATTTTTATGGCAGGCTAGCTCTGCTTAGGACTGTGCCATTGCTATGACAACCATACTGCTTATGGAGCCCTTCTAAATACGTGTGGAATACGTGGATGCTAGTGGACTACTGCTGTACAAACAAGTCTCTGAAGTCAGAAATCTCAGGGTTTAAGTCCTCACTCAGATTTTACTAGCTATGTGACCACGAGCAAACATCTATTCTTCATGAACTTTACTTACTTGTAAAATGATATCGTCAACACTTAATACACATACAACTTGAAGGATGAAAAAAATGTATGTGCACACATACACATATACACAGTTTAAAGTACGTGGAATAAAATACATTAAACAGATGCCAGTTTACTTCTTCCGCATATGAGTCTACAGATTCTCAAAAGCCTCCCAGATTTTTTATAGTAAGCCCTAAACAAGGTAAGGACAGAATGGTAAGGTTGGGAGACGAGCAGATAGGTGGCAGAAGATTAGTATTTCCGTTATGTTTTCTGTAATGTGTGGATTTTGGAATCAAGGAATGTTAAAATAAGTTTTTAAAAACTCTATTAATGCAATATAATCACATACAAGAAAGTGCATAAAATAAATCATACAGTAAAATAACTAATTACAAAGCAAATTATCCATGTAATCATTACCCAGGTCATGACACAGGACCCTGCTCGCACCAAGCACCCATGCTCCTTCTCATTCACACAACACCCCATCTGCACCCCCTCACCCAGAGGTTAGCACTATGTGAACTTGCACGTAACTACTTCTTTCTAACTTTGGAAAAAAAATTTAAATTCACTACATAGCTTAATGAGGTTCCTCGATCTTAAAACCTACTAAAACTAAAATTCAGTTAAACATATTTGCCTCTTGTAACCCTATAGTCTGTGAGGACAGCAGCAACCTGGACAAATAATGTTCAATTTGTGAGAACACATAGCAAGAGGAAAAACACAATTTACCAAGATCTTATTTTTATCTTCTTCGACTTTGTCAATATGTCTTCCTAAAAACAGACATGTATAAATTTACATAGTTACTTACTTTACTCTTTGATAGACACAGTAAAGACAAAAACTAAACAAAAAATAAGAAAAAACCAAGAATACAAGAGACAAAACAGATATACTACTCTCTTCCTTTCTAAAAGCTTTACAATATTAATGTGGGTTAAATCTCAGGAACTTCACCCAGAAAATCTTAAGGGCAATTTTAGACTTACCAATCTAAAAGTTAAGGTAAGGTCAGTATTAAATTACAAACAGGCCTGTGAGTCTCAATACCTAATAGGCATTTACTATAAATCTAAAGCTTAAAATACACAACATGACTATATCATATATACTCATGACTTCAAGGAGATAATCGGTATTGATAAACATTGATAAGCTATTTTAAATGCTAGTAAAAATTTTTAAATATTTTGAATTTAAAAAAATCTGATCTAGCTATTCATATTTTTTATAAATTCTACTTTGAAAATCTAAAAAAAAGTATTTTTTCTAATTAATTATAAGACATAAATTAGAGTACTTTTTATACCTGTTCTTCTATCTTTACCAACAAGATCATTGGTTTTGTCTTCTTAAACAAGTTTATTAAATTAATATCTAAGTACTAACTAACCTGACTGGAAGCACTGGGATCTTCAGAAACGGAAGAAGGCATTTCAAAGGGGGCGGGCCACGAAGCCCCATCCGAATCATTTGTCTGATCTGAACTGGATGATTCGGGCTGTTCTGCAGTGGATGGGACGGGCTGAGCGGCTCCATCGCCATTGATACTGGCCAATCAAAAATAAAAATATCACATTGTTACTAAAGTTAACTTTATGTGACAGTCTACTGGTTTTCAAAAGCTGAATTCCATAATCAAGCATAAATGCCATTTAAAAAAAAAGGAACGTAAGACACTAAAATGTTAATACCATACTTGCAAAACTGAAATTACTTTTACTAGCTTAAGAATTAAATTTGAGATCACAATTTCATTTTCCTTAAGATAAAAAAAAATAAACAAGCAGCCAACTACCTGTAATATAAAAACTTGGAAAGAATAGCCTTCTGATACCAGTGCTCTTTGCTCTTTTTCTTCCTCTGCCACTTCTGATCAATGAGTCTTTGATAAAACTCTTTCAGCCACGTCCAATCACCCGTCTGAGTAACAAAAGAAAATGATAAATACAACAAATCTGTAATCAAAACAATTGGTTATCCTCTACTCTTTTACAGGAAATATTCTTTTTTAAAAAAATACTATTTCATAAACACATATGTAAACACTGTCTTTCTAGACTTAATCTCTATTACCTCTTTTGGGAAATCTGTCTTCCTCTTCTCCCCAAGCCAGGCTGAGAAGTGGTCTAACACATTCCTTAGTACCTGGAATAAACCCTAATATGCATACCATATTGATATTATCTGTGATTGTTTACAATGCCAAGACTTTAAGCTGCCAGCAAACAAGGACTGTGATTTACTCATTATCACATTTCAAGAGCTTGACCAGTGGCAAGGATACATACAGAAACAGGGAATAAGCCTCAAAAAACTGCAACACTGCCTTTACACTTGACAAAAAGTATCCACTATCAATACATGGGGGGTGGGGAGTCATGTACCAAAATACAGTTTGAGAAGCTTTGCTTTTAGTGAATCACTTAATTCTAATAACTATGTATTCATAGAAATAACCTCTAATATTTTCACATTTCCTGGCAATTGTTTCATGAGAATCTCTTCAATGGAGACATCAAAGGATTTTTAAAAAATTTTAACTATTCCCTTAAGTTACTGATTTTTCACAACTTTCTTCATTGGTTTCATCCTCTTCCTTGCAAGAATCCTGGCTGTTGGTTATAAAATAAGTTTCTTCCTCATTCACTCTTTTCTATTTCCTATTAAGGCTTCTTTATATTCCAAGAAATGTCTCATTTCTCAGTTGCCAAAGTGCTAAACTGTGTTTCTGCTTCAGCCTTTCTTAGAAACAATATTTCTAGTGCCCTTAAGTTGTTAAAAAAGTGGCTTACTAGTTGTTTTTCCAGAAAAAGCATTACCTGAGATGATCTCATAAAGAGTTCTTGAATATCTAACTCATCGAGTAAGAGAGTCCTTCCTATGCGGTGTACAGCCATGCTTACATGGGACTTGCTGTAGGGAATCTTCAGGAGCTTTTTTATGTTCTTTAAAAAATTAAAAGGAAAAACAGTTAAAAAGATCTTTTTAGGGTAGCTTGAACACTTTCAAATTTTAACTTCATTTAATTTTAAAGCACAATAAACTTTATTTCCCTAAGGTTATACAAACTATATTTCACACAAAGAGCTAAATACAAACTCATGGAAAACAAAACTTTAAAACCAGAATTACCCAAGTGGCTCAGTCAGTTAAGCACCTGCCTTTGGCTCAGGTCATGATCCCAGAGTCCCAGGGCCCAGGCTCTGCATCAGGCTCCCTGCTCAGTGGAGAGTCTGCTTCTGCACCAGGCCCTACACCCCCGTCCCTGCCCCTGGCTCCCTTTCTCTCTCAAATAAATAAAATCTTTAAAATTTTTATTTTATTTATTTTTAAAAGATTTTATTTATTTACTCACGAGAGACAGACAGAGAGACAAGAGACAGAGAGAGAGAGAGAGAGGGGCAGAGACACAGACAGAGGGAGAAGCAGGCTCCATGCAGGGAGCCCGATGTGGGACTCGATCCCAGGACTCGAGGATAACGCTCTAGGCTGAAAGTGGCGCTAAACTGCTAAGCCACCCGGGCTGCCCTAAAAAAAATTTTAAAAATAAAATCAGGATCACCTACATTTTACCAGCCATTCCGTGTTAATGCAAATGAAGGTCAAAGATGTATTTTAACACAATAGAATTTCCTAAAATTAAGTGTGTATAGGTCACTTTTGCACTGACTTAAGTTTTTAGCATATTGGATAAAATTACCAACTAAGGAGCAACTGATTTGCTGTAAGTATCATTTCTTGTTCTCAACTGGTAATATTATATAAATCACCCCAAACATTACAATAATTTATAATTGCTACCATTAAAACACAACTATCAATATTAACATCACCACTGCCAGTGTTTTGGGCATCGCTCCTTCCTTCTTGAAAGATGTAGCAGGGCATTACTTTACTAACAAAAAAGGTATTTGATAATCAGACGGTTGAATCTTATTTCATCAGTAATTTTTCAAGACTATACAACAAAGCATGTTATAAATCCCTAACATAAACACCCCAATTACATTTCCCAACAAGGACACTTACTTCAGAGTCAGAGACAACGTCCACATCATTTCCCACAGAATCAATAAAGTCGTATGCCATACCAAAGCTAATGGAGGGAACAAAGGCCACAAAGGTCACGCTCATAGTGATACAAGCAGAGTTTATAGGAGAAAACAGTGTTCCATCACTTCCAGGATACCCATTTTCTACATTCTTACATCTCTGAAATCAATATGCCTATCACCATTAGAATCAAGTAGTTTTTCCTTCTTAGTGGTACAAAGACTTAATCACAGATTAGATAATATATAGTAATAGAAGCAATAGGAAACACTAGAACAAAAAAAAAAAAAACAATTGACTTTTTAAGTTACAAATCCCCACCCCAAATCTCCAAAAGTAAACAGTTCAAGATATTATTCTTTTTACGTGATGAGATAGGAAACATTTATCAGGATTTAGTCTCTAGGGCTGTGTTGCTAGTGATACACAATACTACTTTTTCAGGATTGGGGGTGGGGTGGGGGAGAACCTGACCCCAATTGAGCCAGAAGAAGAAAAGAAAAAAAATGTTGTGTCAGGTGCCACGTGAGGCACGTCTATAATCACTAAGCCTGAAAAGCAGCTGATGTCACCATTTTTCAGTTAGTAAGTGGCAGAGGATCAGAACACTTGCCTAGGACTGCCTCACTTCAAAGCACGCTCTGATTTATACCATGTGGGCTAGGCAAGTTACTTAACCTTACCAAGCCTCAGTTTTCCCATGTGAAAATTAGTTAACACAACCTAACTCAAAGGGTTGTTGCGAGAATTCAATGAGATAAACGTATGAAGTACTTGGCACACTGCACACAGTCGATATAAATATAAAAATTTAAATCACTTCATAATATTTAATTGCATTGACATATAATTTATTAGGCCATTCTTCTAAAAGAAAATATCTGGACTATTTCCAACTTTTTGCTAGTATAAGTAATACTATAAACAACATTTTGCAAATAGGACTTTTACCTTCAGAGGCATTAGGATAATTTCTAAACTACTAACTCATTAGGTATTAATATATTTATGGCTCTTGCTAGCTTAGGCCGACATATTTTAGGTTTAGTCATGGAGGGGGAAACAGAAAAGAATCCTGCACATTAAATATTCTACAAGAATATAAATGTTAGCATACGTTTCTTTCTTTTTTTTTTTTTTTAAAGATTTTTACTTATTTATTCATAGAGACACAGAGAGAGAGAGGCAGAGACACAGGCCGAGGGATAAGCAGGCTCCATGCAGAGAGCCTGACGTGGGACTCGATCCAGGGTCTCCAGGATCACGCCCTGGGCTGCAAGCAGCGCTAAACCGCTGCGCCACCGGGGCTGCCCCAGCATACGTTTCTCTATAAGAACCCAGGACACACTCATCCTTAAATACTACCAGCGGAATTTCCAGCAACTACCTCAGCAAGTGCCAAAGCCAAGGGTATATAGGTCACCCAACATGCTGGGTTTCTTCATCAGGCTTTTTCAGACCAAACAATCCACCACTATTTAATGAAGAACTCTGTATGGCAGGTTAGGCAGTGTTACAGGTTTTCCTTCTCCTGTGCCACCAGATTTTTTTGTATTCACATACTCAAAAGGTATGTGATTGCCTAAAACCAAAACATCTAATTGAATTTTAGTGGTCAAAACTCAGCTTTGTTAAAAACAACATGCAGACCCCAAAGAAGTATATGCAAGTCATGTCCTCATATTAGAAATACAATCCTGTTAGAAGAGGAAAAAAGGACTTTGAAAGTCAGCTAAAACCTTTTTCTAAAGAGAAATCTCACCAAGATGATGAATATACCAATGAAACCGAAAAAGCAAATATTAGAGCTGGGGTGGCGGGGGCGTGGGGGGATGGCAGGGAGTGTTGAGAGGTAAAAATGTCACTGATTAATACTTACCTTGAAAATGGCTTGCTTTTCTTACTATTGCCAAGAATGGTAGTTCCTGCTGGCCCTAGTTTGGCACTCTCTCGTAACCAGTTGGCAGGTGGGAGTTTCAAGTCTGTCTTCTCTTCAAGGCGTGCAAATGCTGTTCGAGGAGGCGCAGAGGAGTACTTCACCACAGCTCGGCTCTTCACTTCATTGCCTCCAAGAAACAAAGCTGATCCCTAATTAACACATTGAACAAAACTTGAATAACACTCCTAGAAATTAAAAATCCCAATTTTTTTTTAAAACAACAACAACAAACCCGCCACCCCAGGCTTCACATGAATACATGCTACAGTTTCTAATAGCAATAAAAACGCAAGCATACACTGTCATGTTTACTTAGCTCTTTTTCTTTTTCTTTTTAATTTTAATTTAATTTAATTTATTTATGATAGGCACACAGTGAGAGAGAGAGGCAGAGACACAGGCAGAGGGAGAAGCAGGCTCCATGCACGGGAGCCCGACGTGGGATTCGATCCCGGGTCTCCAGGATCGTGCCCTGGGCCAAAGGCAGGTGCTAAACCGCTGCGCCACCCAGGGATCCCATACTTAGCTCTTTTTCATGTAATTTCAAAGAAAAACATGGGTCCAGAAGTATAATGTTTACGGTCATTGCCTGAGACAGTGGTCAAGTCAATAGAATCACGTTAACGAAAGGCAAAACTTGATAAAACCTTTGCTCCTTAGTAAAGATGGATTATTTTAATTTCAGTAACCTATAATTTAGAAAGCCGCTTTCTTTTATTTTTTTCTATAAGATTTTGGGCAGCCCTGCTGGCCCAGCGGTTTTAGCTCCTGCCTTCCCTTCCGCCCAAGGCATAATCCTGGAGACCTGGGATCGAGTCCTGCGTCGGGTTCCCTGCGAATAAAACCTTTTAAAGGTTTTATTTATTTATTCATGAGACACAAAGAGAGAGTGAGAGGCAGAGACACAGGCAGAGGGAGAAGCAGGCTCCATGCAGGGAGCCCAACGTGGGACTCGATCCCGGGTCTCCAGGATCACACCCTGGGCCAAAGGCAGGCGCCAAACCGCTGCGCCACCCAGGGATCCCCTTTTCTTTTCTTTTTTTTTCTTTCTTTCTTTCTTTCCATCCATCCATCTATCCATCCATCCATTTATTCAAATTAAACTTTACACCCAACGTGGGGCTTGAATTCCACCAAGAGATCAAGAGTCGCACGTCCCACAAACTCAGCCAGCCAGGTGCCCCCAGGGCTTTCTCGGGCTCCAGTTTAGTGACGGATTCGTCAGTTCATTACACAAACACTCTGAGCCTTGGCTTCACAGGAAGGCCGGGGGGGGGGGGGGGTCCCCTCACACTCTTCACCTGCACCCCCGCAGGTAAGCTCAGTGCCCCAGTTCACTACCCTAACCTCTCGGGCAGTCCCTGTTCGGCCCGGCAGACACTTGGAACCCTTTACCACCAGCCCACCTCGGTGAGCTCCCCGGGGACACCTGCTCTTCTCCCTCCAGCTTTGCATGACTTTGCCACGTTTCTTTTAAAGGATCTTATTTATTCATGAAACAGAGAGACAGAGAGAGACAGAGAGAGAGAGAGGCAGAGACACAGACAGAGGGAGAGGCAGCCTCCCTGCAGGGAGCCCGGTGCAGGACTCGAACCCAGGACCCGGGGTCACGCCCAGGGCCGAAGAGAGATGCCCAACCACCGAGCCACCCGGGCCTCCCGCTCTGCCACCTTCTGGAACCGCGTGCTCCCACGTACGCTCCTTGGGAGCCGACACCGGGTCCAAGTCGCCTGTGGCTCATGACCGAGCGGGAAGCCACAAGAGCTTCTCCTAGGAGTGACCCCGACGCGAACGCCGGACAGACACACACGGGCCCCCTCCCTCCGCCTGGGAGGCCGCCCAGGAGGCGCGGGGGGGGGGGGGCAGCAGCGGCCTCCGGGCAGCGGGACGCCCTCCCCCGCGGGGCCGGCCCGCAGCCCCCGGAGCCCCGCAGGTCCCGCCCCGGGACCGACTCACCTGTGCTGAGGGGTCCTCGGATTCTCCCTGGGACAGGAGGCTGAGCCCTCCCCGAGCAGCGGCCCCCGCCGGCGGACACTCGGCCCCGGCCTCCTTGGAGTCCCCCATCACCTCGGCCCAGGGTTAGGCGGGGCGAAACGGGCCCCGAGGAGCCGCGACACACACCCGGCCCGGCAGCGCAGCGGCCGCCAGAGACGCCCCACACACGGCGCTTCCGGCCTCGGACCGGAAGGAGTCGCGGTGACGCGACCAAATCTCGCGATCTTTGTGCCAGCGACCCGGCCCCGCCTTCCCCAGCGGAAGCTCCCTTCGCGGCGGGGGTGGGGGGGGGGTTGGGGGAGGGGCAGGAGCTGTAATGCGCCTGCGCCTGTCGGAGCCTCTTCAGGGGGCCACTTCTCGCGGGATCTGATTCCCAGGCTCCACCCCTTCACGCGTTTGACGTTTGTTGGCAAACAGTTCCGGCGGCTGGGGGCTCCGGGGGTCGGCGGGGTGGTCGCCGCGTGGGCGGGGGCGGGCTGGGGCGCGAGGAACCCGCGGTTGCAGTTTATGTGAGCAGCGGGGTGTTGGCGCTCCTGGCTGCGCGGCCTGCGGTGGCCTCCCCGGCTGGCGGACGGGCCCGCGGCCCCAGGACGGGAGAGATGGGGCGGCCAGGTGAGGCCTCGGCGCCGCTCCCCCGCATCACAGTGCGGCTGTGGGCCCGCGGCCCCGAGGGGAGGGGCGGCGGGGAGCGGCGGGGCCCCGAGGGGAGGGGCGGCGGGGAGCGGCGGGGCCCCGAGGGGAGGGGCGGCGGGGAGCGGCGGGGCCCCGGGGGGAGGGGCGGCGGGGAGCGGCGGGGCCCCGAGGGCCGGGGGCTCCAGCTGGAGCCGCCCCTCCCCCCCCCCCCCCCCGCCTTCCCCGGAGGGACGCGCTTCCGAGGCGGTCGCACCTCCGCAGGGTTTTTGCAAGATGCCGCGTTGGCCTGGGTGACTGCGGAGCATCTGCGGAAAGCCCGCTGCTTGTCGGGTGCCCGGGCGCTGGCGGAGGGCTTTCCGGGGGTCCTGGGGCTCCCCCAGCCTCCAGGTGCAGGTGTAGTTCCGTGCGGATCCTGAGTGCGTAGGTCGGGGGTGGGCCCGAGAGCTGCGCGACCTGCAGACTCCAGGAGACGGTGCCGGTGCTCGGAGCAGCGGGGGAGGCCGGGGACCCCCCCCCCCCCGCCAGCGCCCTGGGAAAGCTCGGGAGCCGGACTCCGCATCTGACGTCGCAGCACGCGAGCTTCACCGCAAGACCCGGCCCCGCGTGAAAATGTGTGTTGTTTTGCGGTGACACATTGGGAAGGTTTTTGAAGACGACTTTGCCTCGCAGGATTGGGCTGCCTCGACTTGTAACTTAGCTTTGGCTCTGGTACCTCGCTGCGTACGTCCTCACTCGTCCTCGGCACATCCTTGGGGCCGAGGAAGCTCAATTTACAAGTTGCTTTCAAATGTAACGAAATATTCTTATGAATTCTGTTTAGCAACGGTAGCAATACATAATGGTGCATTTTGTAGACACTTCCAACATGTATTGATTTTGATGGTTACTGGGTTTTTTGTTTGTATTTTGTACTCCTTCTTTTGGCAGGGTGATACGTTATTTATTGTACTAAAAACTTGAACAGAATTTATGATATCAGGCATTAGGAAGATGGCTAAGTCCTTTTTTTTTTTTTTTTAAGATTTAATTTATTCATTCATGAGAGACACAGGCAGAGGGAGAAGCAGGCTCCATGCAGGGAACCCCATGTGGGACTCGATCCTGGGTCTCCTGGGTCTGGGCTGAAGGCAGGCGCTAAACCGCTAAGCCACCCGGGCTGCCCTGGCTAAGTCTTTTTTGGTATATAATACCCTTAACTTGGGAAATTATTACCTTCTTTTTCAGGAATGTTGAAGAACATTTCAGTTCATACGATGTTAAAATTTTAAAAATCAAATACGCATCATCATCTTAATTTCTAAAACATGTCTTTTTCGTGTGTGTGTCCATAAAAACATCTCTGAGTGGTAAATAAAATGATTTAAAATTTATTCTTGACGTTTTATTTTCCAATTTTTCTTTTTGATTGTTCATTGTTTTATCAAAAACATGATTTTTATTAAACTTTTAAACTTATGGTTTAGCTTCTAGTAATCTTTAAATGCTGTTGTTTATTGGTAAGAAGGGATGTTCTGAGGTATCAATAATTTTTTTTTTCAGGACTCAAATATATTGCAAGCCTCTTGAGAAGTAGGTTCCTGAACCCTAGGTAATGTTGCTTAGTGGGACAATATGCTGGAAATGGCAGGGAGCAAGGGCCTGGGTGGCTCAGTCATTTAAGGGTCTAGCTCTCGATTTTGGCTCAGTTTGATCTTAGGGTGGTGAGATCAAGCCCCACATAGGTCTCCTCATTCACCATGGAGTCTGCTTAAGATTCTCTCTCCCTCTCTCTGCCCCTCCCCCTGCTCACATTCTCTTCCTCTCTTTCTGTTAAATAAATAAATATTTTAAAAAGAAGAAAGAAAAGGCAGAGGGGAATGAAACAGAGAGAGCCAGAAATTCAGCATAGAGAGGACAGCTGCAGAAAGAATCCTGGGAGTAGAGACAGTCTTCAGCCTGGGGGGTGATGGTGGGGGTTGACCAGTGACTCCCAGGACCATTTGTGGAGTGACACCTGAGGAGAGAGAGACTGGGTTTCCCGGGGCTGCTCCCAAGGCTAGAGCCAGCAAGGTTTGGGAGTAACGGAGGGGGATTCCTGAGGGCAGGAGAAACTGGGCACATCTGACTTAGAGAAAGTTGATCCATTTTGATTCTTTCTCTCTGTTCAAACACTTTTAAAAAGATTCTATTTATTCGGGGGGGGGGGGGCTCCAGCAGGGGTGGAGGGGCAGAGGGAGAAGCAGAGTCCCCACTGAGCAGGGAACCTGACATGGGGCTTGATCCCAGGACCCTGAGATCATGACCAGAGCCAAAGACAGCTGCTTAACTGACTGAACCACCTAAACGCCCCTCTTCTCAAACACTATTAAGTGTTGTGTGTGTGAGTGTGTGTTCCTGTGAGAGAGATATCATTGTTTCTAATGTAAGTAATTGAAATTTAATATTATGGATAACATGGATCATTACTTCCAGAATTTCACATTTGAAGAAGGTTATTTATGTTTCTTTTCGTGTTGTTTCAATGTCTGCCTTCCGCCTCCTTCCCGGTCCCCTGGCTTCCAGCCCCACTCAGACGTACTGCATCACATAGGGCCTGCTCTGCTGTGTGGGTAGGTATCGTTCTTGTACCCAGTCAGCACTCTCAGGTGTTTACCCCACCCCCCAGCACCTGATATTTTCATCTAAAACTTTCACCCAAACTTAGGGAATGTTTGTTGAATGAGTGAACTGCCTACAGTTTCCTGCTTCAACAGGTTGTTCCAGAGTGTCTATTTGCTGGTGGTTTTCCTCTGCTTAGAATACCTTTCCCTTCCTCATCTTCCATGTCAGGTATCATCCCTGGAAAGTCTCTCCTGTCCCTCCCCCTACTCCCTTAGGGACCCTTTCTTTGTTCCCAAAGCCTGTATGTAGCTTTATCCTGCCCTGCCGTTTTATAGAAGAATTAACCTGTTTTTATCTGCCTCTCTTGCCACCTGTGAGCTCCTCCAGGGCTAGTGTCCCATCTCATCATCTGTTTTACCAACACCAGGCGCAGCACCAGCCCACTGAACTCTTTTAGCCCTTAGGCAATGTAGGCAAAATAACCAGTATGACAGGCTTTAAAAATGGTTATCAAAGTGTTTGAGGCATATAAACAATGTTGTTGGCTCCAATTATTTTTTTTAAACTGCAAAATCAAAGCTAAAAATGTTTAACGAAGTATCTCCCAACTATTGCTGTCAGTCATTAATTACTAAAGTTCGTCTTCACATGCAGCTTGTCCCATTCCAAAACATTTTGTAGTTTAGACTGCACTTACAAATCTCATTCTCCCAGCACACATTATGATTTCAGAGAAATGCTTATCATAAATTTTCTTAGTTACTCGCAGCACACGGTATTTTCCAAAGCAAAATTAGACATCTTGTCAAAAATGTTTACAGTTCTATGCGAGGCAGATGTGCCTCATGATGTAGGGAAGATGTTAGGGTTCGAAGCCGGCAGCCAAGAAGAATTCTTGAGATGTCTTCGGTGCCAAAAGGTGCTTTTATTAAAGTCGGGGGACAGGATCCGTGGGCCTAAAGAGCTGCAGTGGGGTCGTGAGGAGTGGCCCATTATATACTTTCCAGTTGGGAGGGGCTTAGGGAGAATAAGTCTCTAAGGAATTTTGGAAGCAAGTTTTCCAGGACTTTGACAAGGCTAGCAATCATTAGGGAAAGGTCATTTATTACTGTCTAATAAAACCTGAGTCAAGAGACCCTTCAGATTTATATCAGTGGGTCATCTGCGTGGGGGATGATTGCCAACATAAATCTTGGGGGTAGAGATACAGGAAGTTTCTAAAAGAATTTTTATATGTTAAAGCAGACTTAATAGGATCCTGAGGGTCAGGCTAAGATTGCTTGTTGCCCTTAGCAAAGTACTAACAACCAGGCAGTTGAGTCCCTAGAGGAAGTTCACTCTGCCTGTTTCAGGGACTTGCCAATAGGCTGTAGGTAGTAAGGAAATTTAATAATTTTTCTTCTGCTTTTCTTTCCCAGATCACCTGGGACCCTGACAGTTCCTCTTGCAGAGTGGAGAACATGCAGGGACCACTTAGGTTAGGGCTTGTGTCCTTCAGTGTGTCATGGTCCCCTCCATGACCAATGTCTTTCACTTAACCATTCTCACTTGTTTACTTTGTGGGACCTTGGAAGGCCCTGGTTTCGTTTCTTTGCTTTTTTTTTTTCTTTTTAAAGATTTTATTTATTCATGAGAGACACACAGAGAGAGGCAGAGACATAGAGGGAGAAGCAGGCTCCTCAAAGGGAGCCGGATGTGGAACTCGATCCCCAAACCCAGGATCACACCCTGCTCTGAAGGCAGACACTCAACCACTGAGCCACCCAGGCGTCCCAGGCTATGGGTTTCTGACTCCTTGTCATAGACTTTTAGAGCTGGAAGAGAGATCTGAGATTATCTGAGCCCATCCCATCACTCTTTAGGTGAGCAGTGCAGCAAAGGCAAGTTTAGCAGCAAAGGCAAGATGAGTCTCTGACTCCCACGCAGCCTCACAAAATGTTGAAATGCAGACACAGGCAAGCCATTGGACCTTTAATGTGTCTCAGAATCTCCTGAGGAACTTGTTAAGCGAGCAGATCCTCCAGCCATCTCCATTCAAAACTGGTGTTCCAAGGTAATGCTGAGAAATTTGTATTTTTAGCAAGATTGCAGCATCTGATCACCATGGTCTGTGACCACAGTTTAGAACAGTGATCTCCACAGACACTCCGCCAGCATGCAGGAAGAACAACTATTTTTTTTTTAATCTGAAAAGTAAGGGCAAAATTAACCCTTACTTAATAAATAAATGAATTTTTTTTAAAAAAATTGGGTTTTGCAGCCAAAACAAATGATCCCTTAATGTCGTGACTTACAAGTAGAGTCCCCAGGTAAAATTCAGGATGCTGAGTTACATTTGATTTTTGGGTAAACTGAACAAATTTCTAAGGGTACAAATGTCCCGAATATTTAGTGGAAGTGTGTCCTGGGCACAATTTGGCACATCCTTGCACTAGTCCACATGATCTTTACTCTGTGAGCCAGACTGATGAGACCACTCTGAGCATTGCCAGTTGGGGTGGTACAACCAAGATAGGGCTGACCTGTATGTACACCAGTTCCCAAAGCTTCTGGTCAGGAGGGACAAACATTGCTTCCGCTCACTGTTTTTTTTTTTTTTTTTTGGCCAAAATGACACACATGGCCAAGTGTAACATCAATATGGCAGAGAAGACTACTACCCCCAGAGAGGAGCACTGGGTGTCTGGAGACCATTCTGTAGTCTACCAGAGTATATAGATGCCATCCTTGTGGTTAAGTCTGGTGACAAAACAAGGCCTTTAGGAGATTTTTTTTTTAAGATTTTATTTATGAGAGAGAGAGAGACAGACAGACACAGGCAGAGGGAGAAGTAGGCTCAGGGATCCTGATGCGGGACTTGATGCCAGGACTCCAGGATCACACCCTGGGCTAAAGGCAGGCACTAAACCACTGAGCCACCCAGGGATCCCTAGGAGAATCTTTAGAACTCTATAATGAGGGGTGACCTTGAAAATCTCATGTACACACACAGTTCACAGATCATCATGTGACAAAGCACTTAAAAGAATTTTCAAGCAAAAAATGAGTTAACTATGTTTTATAAAAAGTGTTCCACATTTCCTCATCTTCCGTGGTGACAAGTAGCCATCATTAGGATGCTCTAGGAGAAAATTTCACAAAAACAGACTTAATCGGTTCCTTTCAGAGAAGGGTAACGGTTTAACAACGAGTGAGAAAGTCTCTTTAAAAAAAAACAAAACCAAAAACCCTTATCTTATGGAGGGAGCATTTTTGAAAACAGATGTTTGCAAATCTATCCAACATTATGTGATTTTGTTGCTAAAAATGACCCATACTACTTCTAAAAAAAAGCCCAAAACCTAATTTTTGCACAACTTGAGAGCCGAAATCTCCCACTTTTTAAAAAAATCTTGCAAATGGAGTTTGTTTTAAATATATTGAGGAATCTAAAGAGGACAGTGGTGCAGATCTGGTTTACTTAGTCAATGTCTAACAAACGAAAGGGAGACAACAGAGCAGTATAGAGACAGCAAATCCGCTGTGCTCCTTAGCCACACTCCTAAGGCCTTGGAAAAACCTATCCACCTCTTAATTGTTTTCCTCAGTACCACTCAGCCTACTCAGAATGCCCAGGCTGATCTCTTTGTCAGCCACCAGCTGATTTGTTTACCCCAAAAATGTGCCCGCAAGATTCACTCTTCCCAGCTGCCAGCAGGGGCTTTCCTCTCTCCTCTCTTGCACATCCTGTTTTAATTTTGCTCCTTGACAACAGTCTGTTAACCTTTCTTCCTCACTTAGGAGTAAACAAATTGCATGTAAAGCAACGAACTTAATTCATCTCTGAATTATTCCTTGAAACCTTGTAATTGGTTTGTAAGGAAGTCTGATGGGCTCAAAGAAGATGGAGACGTAACCAAATTTCAGCTACAACGTTTGGGTTCTCTGTGGATACAATTGAAATGAGCAGTTTGACTTGGAAAGCTCTGAGACCAGTGAGTCTTCCTAGCTTATCTTTTGAGCTATTTTAAGTAATGACAGCCCTTAAAACAAGTTTTAAAATAGATCGAACTTGGACACTTCACATTGTTCTATCACAAGGTTTTCAACCAAGAGCTGCAAAAATAAGCCTGTTTGACATATTACTCTCTTTTAAAGTATATTAGTGGAACGGAACTAGTTTGCAGTCAATAAATAAAAATATCTTAAATATTGTTTTCCACGTTTGTGTTTTTATGTTAATGTATTACTATGTAATTTACAAATATAAATATTTGTATACATACGTGGGGGCTGCCTGTGCAGAACTTTTTTTTTTAACTAATAATAGTGTGTGATAAGAAAGTTATCTCTGTTTTTAGAAAGACTATTTTAGACACACCATGGTACCAAAAACCACCTGCCAGCTACTCTTGAAGTGAAGAACAGTTATCGAGCTACTGATCTGTATTTTCCTTTACACTTTAATTTGACAAGAGTAGAAAAATTTTAAAGTATAAGACAATGAAAACTTTGAGGTGTGATAGACCAGCGTAATAGCAAGACCCTCTTGGTTAAAAACTACATGATAATACCTTATTTAATTTAGGTGACAGTTATTTAATTGCTGTTCTGTAGACTAATTCCATTTAAGCAAATTATTTGAAACTCTTTGAAATCCATTTTGATTGCACTTTTGGGAGTTCTTCTTCTAGATACTGGAAGAACAGAAATTCTATTGTAAGCTATTAGCATCGACTTTGAGAATACAATGCAAGTGGTTGTAGGGGCAGGTTGTCTCTGGTATTACTTTGACAGCAGTTCTTGGTCCTGAGTTTTGTCCTTCGAAGCTGATTATTACCCTAAATGAATTCTAGAAATGGTTTCTTTTTTTTTAAATTTTATTTATTCATGAGATACACACAGAGAGCAAGAGAGAGAGGCAGAGACACAGGCAGAGGGAGAAGCAGGCTCCATGCAGGGAGCCCGAGGTGGGACTCGATCCTGGATCTCTAGGACCATGCCCTGGGCTGAAGGTGGCGCTAAACCGCTGAGCCACCCAGGCTGCCCTAGAAACGGTTTCAAAGTCACTAACCTCTGCTCTTCAGACAGCTCGCTGGTGGATGGAGCCAGAGTCGTTATTCATGCTGTGTATGCACCTTTGGCTAAGAATGAGAGAAGCAAGGAATTCTCAAATGAACCTTCAAATCAGTCCCACAGTCAGGTGCTGCCTGTGGGCCCCCCTCTGCCTTTCTAGTAAGGGCTTGGCCTTTGCAGACCCTAATGAATCATTTAGCCATTAAGCATTTACAAGGAGACTTCCAGTGGAGAGAACAAAAGGAAGGTATCACTTAGTGCCAAAGGATCCGATGTCAAAGCTGCTGACTGGACAGACCTTTTAACTAAACATTTCTAGATTTGTCTTCTCGTGGGCATGGAAAAGATATATTTTACTTTCTCAAGCGTCATGCAGTCACAAGGCATCCAGTAATAGAATCCATTGCACACAAACGTTGGGCTGAATGGTAACCATTGGATGAACCACGGGTATTATCCACATACGACAATTTTTTACATATTTATTTACATTTTTTTTCTCTCTAGGAAATGAAGCCAGAATCCACAGATGTCATTATCCATCTGCATACTTTTGTTTACTACCCAGAGGGCAAGGATATTGCATTTTAAAAGTGTCTGGACTTTTGTTCTTTCTTATCACAAATGACTTGAGAAGCTCTGACCATTCACGTTTACCCTGAGTGAAAGCCCCAGTCAAAGCCTTGCTTCCTGGAGAGCTTTGAGATTCTGGTACAAAAGGCATTTTATAAGCACAAAGTGGAAAAGCGTCATTTATATTCATTTGCTGCTGTGGCATTTCTCTCTGGAATCTTCCTCTTGTCTGTCAACATTGTGCAAAAAAGACTGGTCTCATCTACATTACAAATATCATTCTTTTAATGGTCTGGAAGTGGGAAAGAGATAGCACAAGAGTGGGAGGAGAAGCTTGAGCTCTTCTGTTGGAGGGTCTTGGGCTTGTTTATCCCTAAAATTGGTTGGACAGAGTTGGTGTGGATATTGTGAACTGTGTATGAAAGACCTGAGTATGAAAGTACTATGGTGCTTGTGCCTCTTGGCTGCAACGAATGTTTATGATCTGCTTGCAGTGACTCACGGGAGAATCGCAGCCATAGGGGAGGATCTCAGAGGGGTCGTTTAGAATAGAATGGGTCTCTCTGGGCAGAGGGTGGTCTGCATTGGCCTCCACGGCTACAGGAAGGCTTCCAGAGTGAAGAAATTTCCACCAAGATGTCTCCTAGGACCTGTGGCAAATCCTTCTTCATAGGGGACTCTACTTGATGTGATTTAAGAAACATCAAGGTCTTTATGTCCTAGAAGATCTCATGTGTGACTTAACACACAGAGAGTTTGCCAACTGGATTGGTTGTGGTAGAGCCTGGCTCCAAGGGACTCCCATTCGCATCTGGGAATGTCCTAGAACATGAGGCATTATCCAAGAGGCAGAGAATGGCGTCATTTGGGCCAAAGGTCTGAACCTGAGGGCCATATAAATGAGTGGAGATTCGGGGAGAGGAGCTTGGAGGGCAGGAGTGCTGCCACAGGGAAGGATGGCACCCGGAGGGAGAAAGACCTGTATCTCAATCCTTTCATACCTGTGTCTGGGGCCTCCTGTGAACCTGCAAACCAGCTGCTGCTGCCTCTTCTCCTTTACCTTCTTCAAATCTTCTCATCACACAATTTTCAAATATATACCTAAGTAGAGAGAATGGTACAACGAACTCCCACGTACCTGTCACCGTCATCTGCCTTGAACAATTATCCACACGCATCCTGTCTGCCTCCTCCCCCAACCCTCCCCTTCCTCAAATTATTATTGAAATTAGTTTATTCTTCATCATTTTTAATTTTTAATCTTCCCTGTTGCACTTTTTGGGTCCTAAAGATACATTTCTCAAGAGAGCCCTGAGTAGTTCTGACAGAAATGTTGGATTGACCAAACAATGTGTGCTTCATTCATTTCAGACACTTAGTGAGTCTGAGGCACAGCACAGGGTTGAAGACAGTAGCAGAACAGGGCTCCTGACCTCAAGGGCCTATCATCTAGTTCTGGGGAGAGGACGAGGGCACTAACAAGTCCTCGAGTAACAGGTGAGTGTGAGCTCTGCTATGATAAAGGGGAAGTCCCAGGTTTGGTAGAGCTTCCAAGGTGTGATAATTACACTCAGCCGGAAGGGGTGAGTGTGGAGGGTGGTCAGGAAGGGCTGTGGAGCCTGGGGCGGATAAGGGGATTTGGAAGGGTGGGCGTAGGATGGTGAGGGAAAAACAGTTGCCAAAGTGCAGAGGTTGGAGCAGCTCAGGCAAAGGGGAGGGACAAGAGGGTCACCCATTGACTGTTACACATGGTGCACGGGAACTGGTGGGAGGGATGGGGCATGGGAAGGAGGGCAGTTGGTTCTTTATAGGTTAATAACTGGACCATTCTTTTTTCTAAGTAAGGAAAAACAAAATTAGATTTCTAGAAGCATGGCTATGAAAAAGAAACTCCAGACCATAATTAGGAAACCAAGAGAAATCAAGGTGGGCTTAATGAAAGTTAGCAGGAATAATAAAAGCTCAGGGAGCTGCCTACAATAAAATGGACTCTCAGTCCACTAGCCAGGGGACACATTTTCTAAACCTAGAAATGAAGCTTGTTTGTAACTCCCCGCTACAGACAATGTAAAATAAGCTGTAGTCCTTTTCCCCTGACTCCTGAGAAGACGTGATTTTTGCCTCTGAAACTAAGACGCAGGCAGAAAATTCCTACTGTTGCTTCCATGCGAAGGATAGCAAAGAAGATGATGAGATCGGTGAAATGTTCATATTCTGTACATGATACAGAATAGTAACCTGATTTTTCAAAATAAGATTTTCATTACAAATGTAAGCGCTGTTATGGTAGGAAATTCAAACAGGGGGATCCCTGGGTGGCTCAGTGATTTAGCGCCTGCCTTTAGTCCAGGGTGTGATCCTGGGGTCCTGGGATCGAGTCCCGCATCGGGCTCCTTGCATGGAGCCTGCTTCTCTCTCTGCCTCTCTCTCTCTCTCTCTCTGAGTCTCTCATGAATAAATAAATCTTAAAGAAAAAAAAAGAAAATTCAAACAATAGTAAAATGCGGAAGGGTGCATTGTCCTATTACCTGAGGAACACAGTTTTTAATATTTTAGTGTCGTATAATGATTTTGGGACATGTTTTTAAACTAAATGACTTTAATTGTTTATCTCTGCCTGCCTCCCCCTGGAACAATTCATTGTGCTTATCAAGGAGTTTTGACATTAAATATTTATATCTCTGTTGACTTTAAGAGTCACTCTCCTTTGAACTCAGATTTCAGATGGGATACAGGAGATCATCTTGGTATTAAATGAGAGGTAAAGTTTATTGTTAGATATGCATGCATGAAACCACTTTTTCAACTGTTTTTTTTTTTTGAGGGTGGGTGGTTAGTGGGGTCTGGGGGAAACTATAAATGGAGTTCTGCATAGCATATAGCTAAATATCTCAAGTTATATATTAAGCCAACAAATTATTAAATGAAATACATTCTGTCCTCCTTCCTTGACTAATACACCTTTATCACAGCCATGCCTTGGCAACTATTAAAAAAAAAAATATATATATATATATATTGGGGAGGAGGGGCAAAGGGAGAGGGAGAGAGAATCTTTTTTTTAAAAAATTTTATTTATTTATTCATGAGAGACAGAGAGAGAGAGAGAAAGAGAGAGGGAGAGACACAGGCAGAGGGAGAAGCAGGCTCCATGCAGGGAGCCTGATGTGGGACTCGATCCTGGGACCCCAGGATCACGCCCTGGGCTGAAGGCAGGCACCAAACCGCTGAGCCACCCAGGGATCCCTGAGAGAGAATCTTAAGCAGGATCCATGCCCAGCAGAGCCCAACCCTGAGATCGACCTCACAACCCTGAGATCATAACCTGAACCGAAATCCTGAGTTGGATGCTTCACCGACTCAGCCACCCAGGCACCCCTAAAATACATTCTATCCTCCAACCTTTCCGACAGATGCCCTTGGCCACCCCTTGGGCATAGGGATGGACATACCAGGTCCTTTGGGGGACAGGCTTGGGAAGCAGCGTACATGGGCCCCAGAGCAGGCATGGGCTCCAGGGAGCTTCCCTCCCCAGAAGGAGAGGCGTGTAGCCTGAGGAGGGCTAGAGCAGGTGACTCTCTGGCCCCAATCTGGATGAGGCCTTCCACACTTCCGGTGTACAGGTGGTGTGCTGGGTGCTTGGGACTCACAGGTGAGTAAAAACAGTCTAGAGAGGGCGTGCAGAAACTGGCAGGTAAGCACCCCTGAAATGCAAACTCCCCACTCTGAATTGACCCAATCAGAAAAGTCAGGGAAGAGGTAACTAGGCCAAAGCGGGGAGAGAAGAGAATTCTAGGCAGAGGGAAAAGCATAGGCAAAGTCAGGGTAGCAGTGGGGAGCCCAGGCAAGGCGAGGCATGGGAGGCGGTGGTGAGCTGGGGGCAGAAGACCCAGGAGCTCCAGAGAGGCAGGTATGTCTTGACCAGGAAAGGCCTCCGTGGCCTAATTCAGATTTTTCTCTGTATCCTTAGCAAAAGGCTTTGAGCTCAGCTGACAGAAATTAAACAGCCCCGCTCTCCAATGCAGATGCGAACCTTAAGAATGAAATCACAGCATCAGTGAACTAAACTGAGAAAAAACACCTTCCGGCAACCTTGCACATGACATTTGTCACTGCAAACAGGCTTGTCATGCACAAATCACCTGCAACAACAAAGAGGATTATGGATGGGTTGGTGGCCGTCACACGGGATCTTTTTGTGCTGAGGAGTTTAAATCAGGTGGTTACTTGCACACCATTTTGTGGGATGTATTTGTAAATATATCCTGCTGGCATATTTTATGCTTCAGTTAATTGAGTTGGCATCTAATTTAGTTGACATCTAAAAATAAAATCAATTTTCAGACAAAATACCCATAAAATAAGTGAAATGCTATAATAGGTTTCAAGAAATTAAAATGTAATATATTTAGGCTTCTATTCTAAAGCAATTTCATGTGGAATAGTGGATACTGTAGATGTATTTTTTTTTTCTCCTGAATCTCTGTCAATTACATGATAATGAATGCTGCTACTATATTTTCAGAAATTTATTGCTTGGAGTAGTTTGTCATGAAGAATGAAATTTTTGTTGGGGTTTCCTTTACAATGTCAAAGAGCTTAAATATGAATACTTTGTATGTCGATGTGCAACTGTAATTAAGCCATGACAATGATTATTACTTTGGGCATAAACACGATCAAATTTTCATTGGGCGAGTTCTTTTTTAATTAATGTTGAGTTATGTTCTGTTTATTATCCTGTTTGCTTATGTTTCCTGCCATTTTCCAGTTGTCTGCTTGAATCTTCTTTTTTAATAGTGAGTTAGCAACTGATAATGTGTATTGATTTCAGTTTTGCTTCTCATTTACATTTTTATCTCTTTAGTTGATGTATTTGCCTTAATCATTTTATTTTTATAAGCAGTTGTACAGTTTGTTAATTTAGCTAGATGATTAAATTTGGCTTCTAAAGAGAGTTTGTTTTAGAAACTGGTCCCTGAAGTAAATTAGTATTTGGCATTTTCAACATATCAAAGGGACTGGTCTCCTAAAGATAGCTAAGAACGTCACTCTAAATTCTTCAAAGTGGATTCCTAGTTTTGAAACCTTGGACTATATAGAGCCATATATTCCAGTAGGTGGTGCAAATCGACTCCATTTCAAATGTAAATGTAATTTAAAATTGTGATGTAACTATTTGTCCTATAAAAATAATATTTCAACATGTTTTCTCAACTGCAAAATTATTTTCCTCTATGTCTAAAGGAAGCTTGATTTACTCTCCCAGGCTCATTTTTCTTCTCCCGGTACGATTATAATGATCACTGTCACAAGAGAGGTGAGTGGGGAAACGAGGAGGGGGGACAAAAACTGGGGAGACCTGTTAAAAATTATGAATACAAAGGAAAGTCATTTGCTTCTGTGTTCAGTTTTACTAGAAGAGGAACATAGGGTCCACATCAGCAACCTTCTTAGTTTTTACGTCCACATGATGAGGACACCATCATCACACCATGTCTTGTTTTTTTATAAAAATTAGGGATATTTTACTCCTAGGAGTCTGATATTCACATGCCAGCACATAAAGTATGTAGACAAGGAAATTCATTGCAGCATCTTTTGAAAATTAGTTTTCACTCTGATCACTGTAACGCACATGCACAAGGGGCCGTGCAGTAGGCTGAGAGCAGGGACTCTGGAGGCACCTGCCCCTTGGTGATAGGAGGATTAAAGAACATATACGTAAAGTATCTAAAGCAAACCTGGCACATAGTAAGCACTGTATGAATTTTTTTAAAAAGATTTTATTTATTTATTTATTTGAGAGAGAGACAGATAGCGACAGGGAGCATGAGCTGGGGAGGAGAGGGAGCAGGCTCCCCACTGAGCAGAGAGCCCCAGGACCCTGGGATATGGCCGAGCACTAATGTTAACACTATTGTTTGAAAAGTAAAACAGGGACACCGGGGTGGCTCAGTGGTTGAGTGTCTGCCTTCAGCTCAGGGCGTGATCCCAGGGTCCTGGGATTGAGTCCCCATTGGGCTCCCTGCATGTGCCTGCTTCTCCCTCTGCCTGTGTCTCTGCCTCTCTCTCTGTGTGTCTCTTATGAATAAACAAATAAAATCTTTAAAAAAAAGTAAAACAGTGCAACAAGGACTTTAGTGACCAGCAGCTGTCTCTTGCCTTCCCCCTCCCCTGCCACCCCACATCACCTCCTCCTGGCAAGCACTCACCACTCAGCTGTTTGTCCAGCTAGTTACTACCATAATGTTGAATATTATTTTTAAACAACTCTTTCTCTTTAATCATTGTTTTTAGTGGCATTAAGCACACCCACCATGTTGTGCAACCATCACCACCATCCATTTCCAGATGTTTACCTTTCCAAAAGCAATTCTGTACCCGTTAAACCGTAACTCTCCACTCTACCTCTCTCCTCCCAGCCTCTGGTAACCCTGACTGACTCTCTTTGTTGCGTCTATGACTTTGTCTACTCTAGGTATGTCCTACAAGTGGAATCACAATATCTGTCCTTTTGTGACTGGCTATGTCACTTAGCATCATGTCTTCAAGATTCTCCCATGGAGGGGCAGCCCCGGTGGCGCAGCGGTTTAGTGCCGCCTTCAGTCCAGGGTGTGATCTTGGAGACCTGGGATCGAGTCCCATGTCGGGCTCCCTGCATGGAGCCTGCTTCTTCCTCTGCCTGTGTCTCTGCCTCTCTCTCCTTCTGTGTCTCTCATGAATAAGTAAATAATAAAAAATGAAAAAAAAAAGATTCTCCCATGGAGCCGGTGTCAGGATGTCCTTCTATTTTAAAGGCTGAGTAATATTCTACTGCGTGTATAAAGCCACATGTTGCTTATTCATTTATTTGTTTGTGGACATTTGGGTTGTTTCCACCTTTTGGCTACTGTGAGTCATGTCGCTATGACCACCAATGTACAAATATCAGTCTAAGCCTCTGTGTTCAATTGTTTTGGGCAGCTGTTTCTTGATTTATCCATTTTTGATCCTACCTTTTGATTTCCAGACATGGTAAGTCAGACAGGTAAGGACATAATTATAACCAACTCCCTACCTTTCCATATACACACACTCCCCATCACCACTCCCACATAGTTTTTGTTTTCTTTTGTTTTCTTTCATTTCTTTGTTTTTAAAGTGGAATCTAATGCGGGTTTGAACTCAGGATCGCAAGGTCAAGATCTGAGCTGAAATCAAGAGTTCAATGCCACTTAGGTACCATCCTCCATCCCCACCCCCATTTTGAACAAATTAAAAAAAAAAAGAGTTTCCTTGGTTATAATGTTACAAATATTGTTAACTGCTGAGGCAGACATGCCCTAGTAGTTCCTATCTTTTCTAGAATACTCGTCACTTTTTCTGAAATTAACAACAGCATCAGTTTTATGTTTGCCATGTTCCTTTGTGTCATCATTACATTTTCCTTGATGCTCTGATCCATGTTTACCAATGATAAGTCCCGTGTGGACATGCCTGGGAGACTTTTGTTTTGTTTTGTTTGATCTTCTCTGTCTTTCTCTTTTTCCAGAAGCGTAGTGCCTTCCTGTTCCAGCCTGCACCAAGTGTTTTCTTGTACTCCTGTCTCCTGTGGCTTCCTTTTCCCACCATCCTGAGCCGCTTTTTCTTTCTGGTGCTCTCCCACATCCCATCTTTGTTGTTTGAAGCACATCTTTTGCTAGCTTCCTGAGTAAAGGTATATGGGAGATAAAAACTTTGACTTCTTTCATATGTTAAAAGTTTTTTTTTTCCGCCCTCACTATTTTGGTAGATCATTTGGCTGGGAATAGAAATCTGGATTGAAAATCACTTTTACTTAATATCCTATAAAGTACCTTTGTTGTTGGTTTTCGCTTTTAGTGTTGCTGTTGGGGGATCTTATTCTGCTAGGATTCTTTCTATTGTTGTGCAATATTGAAAAATCTCAAACCTGCCATCGACACTAAAGAATGGAACAGTGAATATCTGAATATACCACACCTAGTCTCGTAATTGTTAACATTTGGCCACACGGGCTCCATCTGATTTCTTCTCCCCACCCCTACCCCAACTATTTCTCTATGTATTTATGTATGTAACTGTCCACCTATCTATCTCTGCATACATTCACACACTTCTGTATCTGTATGTGTATAATTCCTTTGTTGGCTCTTTGAAAGGCACAGCTATTCTAAATACTTCAGTGTGGCTTATGGGAACAAGGATACTTGCCTATATTTTTGCATAATACTATTATCAGAGTAAGATATTTAACACTGACATAATAAAGAGTCCATATTTGAATTTCCCCAACACTGTCAACTCATCTTTTATAGCCGCCTTTTTTCTTTCTCTGATCCAGGACAGAGTTGAGGCTCCCACATCACATTTATTTCATTGTCGTGAACACAGCCTGTCTCTGCCTGTGTCCTGAGACCAGTCAGTGGTTGGCTTGCAACCGTGAAAAGCTGCGTCTCTGTGCGTGAAATTTTTCTGTGGAGCTGCAGATTATTAAATGCTCACCGAACTGCCCAATTTTAGTCTTATGATCTCCTTACCTCCATGCCTCATCTCCTCCCCTGTGGAGACTTCAGGTTCATTTTCTCCAGAGAAGAAGCCCCTGATTTTCTACTGGTCATCACCAGTAGAAGTGTCAGAGTAGAGATGGGGAAAGTTATTGCTTGGCTATCTAGGGTGGGAGAGGAGCGAGGGTTTAGCCTTCTGGCTATAGATTTTCAACCAACATTTTCAGCCCCTGCCTTGCCTTGCCCCCACCTTCCACAGTACCTGTTTCCAGGTCTTGGAGGCCCAGGCTCTTCATGTCACCCAGCTAACTTTCTATCAGCATCTGGGTCATCTCTGCTGCTCTTTGCTGCAGCAGCTACTGTTTCCCCACCTGCTTTTTTATATTCCCCAAGTTTGCTGAGATCTTTCTTTTGTTACTGTCTCTTCTTTATTTTTTTTGTTCTTGTTCTTCTGGGTCTACACCTTTGAAAAGTTCCTTCATTGGAGGGTTTCCAGAAGAAGACGAAATAAAAGCATGTAGTAAATTTGCCATGTTGATTAAAAAAAATTTAATAGCATTTTTAATAGAAAAAAATCATTCATTCAAGACTCTTGGGCACCTGTCATGTAAGAGGAGCTAGGGATGTAGTGGTGGGAGCAAAACCAGGGATAATTCCTGGGTTTATGGAAAGAATAGCCTAGAGAGGAAGCATGAATATGTGATGTATTACAAACTATAATAGGTACTTTGAAGGAAAGTTCAGGTTTCTACACTGAACTGGGGGAACTACCTTGATCTAGAGAAAATGAAGTTTAAGATCTAGAGGACAAACAGGAGTCGGGTGGACAAAGGGGCAAGGTGGCTGGGAGGTGGAGCAGCATACAAAGGCCATGTGGTGGCAGAGAGTGTGGTTTGTGGAGGGATGCAGAAAGGGAGGCAGAAGATGGTAGGAGTTGCAGCGAGACACAAAACTGGCAGGGGCCAGTTTATGGACTGCACAACGGACATTGTCTTTTTGCTGCATGACTGTGGCCACTGAAGGGACTTTAATAGTTGTCATGGTCTGAGTCACATTTTCAAATGATGGGATACAGAATGGCTTGGGTGAAGAGGGCTGCACAGATGCAGGGATTACCCCGAACAAGGCAGTCATCCACTTGAGAAATAGTGGTCACTTAAGCCAGGATGTTGGAAGCTGAGCTGGAGAGAAGTGGATGGATTTGAGAGATATGCAAGGACTTGGAGATGGTTCGGATCTTGGGAGTGGAAGAGAGAAAGGTATGTGGCTGACACCTATTTCTTTGGTATGTAGAACTGGATGGATGGTGGTACCATTCACAGGGGCAGAAAACTCTAAAAAATAACTAGATACAAGAACTATCAGAAACAACTGAATTGTCCATCAACAGAACAATGATCAAAAAGATAGTTACAGTGGCAAAGTTGCAGCAGCCATGGCTTTGGTTAACAGAAGGCCAGAGAGCTGAACAGACTAAGGAGGAAGTGTTTGGATTATGATTCTAGAAAGCAGGGTCTGGGTCAAGATCACGGAACCTGTGATTGACAAATGTTCCTTCTTAGAAGATCCCAAACCCAGTTTTGAGAGGTTAGGATTGGAGAAGGGTGCTAAGGGGGGGGGGGAGTCAAGGATGTTGGGTAAGCTGCTCCTTTTATAATTTGATATATCCATTTCCAAGGGAAGTCAATCATCTCTGGAGGGACCCATCATCCCAGAGGACCACAAAGGAGAGACAAATTGGCCTCTGACACTGGATGGGGATCCATGTGTGTTGTACCTGACAGCACCTGTCTGAAATGGGGGGCAGGCCAAGCAGAGTCAAGTGGCCTCTAAACATAAAAGGGTGATGGGCTTCAATGAGATCCAGTGAGGGGCTGTGCTCTGAGTGGGCATATGGCTGCCTCTCTGATAAACCCTTCCAGGTCCCCAGTGCCTGCCCCGACTTCATCCCCTTCTGCTACCACCTTGTATCCACCAGGGATCAGTGGGAAACAGCTTGCCCCAGATGGTTTAACAAAACTACTTCCATGAAGGCACCACTTGTGTTGTAGGTATGGGCAGGTGAGGGTCACGAATATGACGGTGAGGCTCTGTCCCTACCTGGGGACTGAGAGGATGAGGAGGGAATGGTGTTCCTGGAGCCCACTGAATATTGGAACCAAGGAGGAGATGGAAGGAAGCAGAGATTACTGAAGAAACAGTGCCAGAGCAGGAAGGATGCAGGAAGGGATGACCAGGCTTCTTTTTCTTTCCTTTCCTTGCTTCCATGTCCTGTTGCTCAAACCTGCCAGGGAGCCAGAGAGCAAAGGAGCCTAGGGGATGCTGTCGGCAGGGTCAGCCTGGCAGGGCTGAGAGGCGTGGATAATGGGCTGGGGGCACAGGGGAGCCCCTGCACACATCCCTGTGGAATGGCCCACACCCGTCCCATAGCCTGTGCCACTGCAGCTGGAGACGGCTTCCTCTGTGCACAGCCCTATCTCAGGATAGGTATGCCCAGAGCTGCCAGGGAGGATCGCATACACCCACACTCAGGATGAGCATGGAACTTCTCCCAAGGCCAAATGGAAATGGCTTTTGGATTACCCACCATTTGGCCAGATTATTTGCACCATTGCTTCTGTCCATTACCGAGGAGAGCCAGGAGGGGTCTGGACTGTCCTTGGTGTTCCAGGATGACCTTGTGGGGAGCTGATTACAGTCTGTGTGCAGAAAAAGAAGATGTTTGACTGTCATTCTTTCCCTTACTCTGGTTCAGTGAAGCCCGATCTTTGGCCTGTGGCTGGAACCCACATTGAAGAGCCTGTCATTGCTGGTGATTTTTCTTGGAAGGCCCGAATTCAGGCTGAAGCAAGGCTTTCCATTAGCAAAGCTGTACACAATCCATATTTGCCTTTGAGCTTCCAGACTTCTCATTCGGTGCTTGGGGGGTTCTCTCCTGCACAGGACTCCTCTTCACCCCCATCCCACCTGCGTGCCACCATCCGCAAGCCAAAGAAAGGACAGATGCCAACACAGCGGCCAGGGACCTTGGGTCAACTCAGAGAGCAGAAAAAGAGGCAGAGTCCAAGGTCAGGGTGCTTGAGAGTCTTTGGGAATTAGGGCATCTTTTGGGGGAGGGCATCCCAGGTTGGCATGGAAAGCATCTGTCTCTGCCATGGCCCCCGTTACATTTAAAAGCTCTGGCTCAGGCAGCCCGGGTGGCTCAGCAGTAAGCACCTGCCTTCGGCCCAGGGTGTGATCCTGGGGTCCCGGGATCGAGTCCCACGTCGGGCTCCCTGCATGGAGCCTGCTTCTCCCTCTGCCTGTGTCTCTGCCTCTCTCTCTCTCTCTCTCTCTCTCTCTCTCTCTCTGTGTGTCTCATGAATAAATAAAATCTTAAAAAAAAATAAAAGCTCTGGCTCTGTGGACAGCCTTCCAGACACTCAGGGCACATCCCCAGCTGGGGTCCTGCAGTCTTTGACTTCCTAGGCCCCTTCCTCCTTCCAGCCTCAGCCACCACTATGTTCCCATGGGCTTCTTGACAAAATCTGTGCCCTTTGAGGAATCAGTAATATATAGTAAAAAGAGCTAGCATTTGTTTATACCTAATTATGGGGCAGGAACTTTTCTGGGCTTTTCACCTGCTATTAATGAGTTTAATCCTTACAAGGCCCAAAGATGTAGGTAGGTACTTACTTACTTACTTACTTACTTACTTTATTTATTTATTTATTTGTTTGTTTATTTATTTATTTATTTATTTATTTATTTATTTATTTATTTATTTATAAGAGAGAGCAAGTGCTCAGGGGAAGGGGTGGAGAGGGAGGGAGAGGGACAAGCAGACTCCACACTGAGCACGGAGCCCTGAATCGGGCTCCATCCTAGGATCCTGAGATCAGGACCTGAGCCAAAACCAAGAGTCAAACACCTAACTGACTGAGCCACCCAGCGGCCCCCTAAAGATGTGAGTAGTTTAAAAATCACCTCCATTTTGCAGGTGAGAAAAGTGAGGCACAAAGGGGTGAAGAAGTTGCCTGAGATAACACACATACAAAGTGCAGTGCTGGGGCGCACACCAGCCTCCCACTCCTCGACTGCATTTTTATCAGGGGTGATACTGCTGCCAGCGGCCATCCCCGGGTTCTTGCTGCTGCCTACACATTTCTAAATGTTGGAATTTTTTCCTGCGGTCCAGAGAAATACTAAGAACAGTGAGAAACACAGAAATACTAGGATATTAGAATTCAGGTATCTTTTGCTTTCCAGGATGTCTTAGAGAACAGACAGCAGGTAATTCTGAAAATACTTTTTAAAGTTCTGTTTCAGTCCCCTGGGCTGGGTTAGAACAGAGGTCGGCAATTTTTTCAGATCCAAGAGTCTAACTGCACTAAAATCCACAAAACATGGTCAACAAAGATGCAAGATGAGAATACCTTTCTTTTTTTTTTTTTTATAAAGTTAATTTATTTGGGTAATCTCTACACCAAACCTGGGGCTTGAACTCACAACCCCGAGATCAAGAGTTGCATGCTCTTCAGATTCAGCCAACCAGGTGCCCCGAGAAGGTCTATTTTTAACAGAAAAATATATAACTTTACATGAATGATATTGATATGGTGATTAATAGGGAACTAAATATGGAACTTATTAACACTGTTCAATGAAATTAAATTGGTGAGGCTTCTGCCATTTACTCTTTTAAAGTTTTCATGATAGGGCCACCCGAGTAGCTCAGTGGTTGAGCGTCTGCCTTCGGCTCAGGTCGTGATCTCAGGGTCCTGAGATCAAGTCCCGCATTGGGCTCCCCACAGGGAGCCTGCTTCTCCCTCTGCCTGTGCCTCTGCCTCTCTCTGTGTGTCCCTCATGAATAAATAAATAAAATCTTAAAAAAAATAAAGTTTTCATGATAGCTGCCTCACCTTGCCTGTCATAACCCTAAACACAGAGACAGGGCCCTGTGGGTAACAAATGAGCTGGTCTTGTTAACGAGAAGGAAGCCACACTTAGGGCAAGAAGGGGGTCACTCAGTCCTTGGGGTTTGGGTCTCGGGCACCTGCACCAGCTTCAGGGAGAACAGAAATCACAGATTGAGCTGTGGGGCTGCCACGGAGGTCCCGAGATTTGCCAAATCAGGGAGGGGCAGGTGGTGTTCTGGGGTGATGTCAAATCCAGCATGTGTGTGTGGGCTGGGACTGGAGTCAAGTCTGAAGTCATCACGGAGACCAGGGAATGGGACTTTCTCCTTCTCCCCCCCCCCCTTGTGGGGGCTCACCTCCTACAGTGTCATTCCTGGGGAGAATCCATACCAAGAGGTCCAACCTGTGGCAGAGAAGGGTGACAGGTGTGGGAGGCATGCTGGGCAGTGGTGGAGAGCAGGACACAGATGAGGAGGTGGTGCGTGGGATGGTCCCCATCTGGGCAGCAGACTCCTGGGCTTCGGAGGCATTAGCCAGGCTCCAGATCCTGGGGGAAGTGGATTCTGAGCTTTGTTTCCCACCACCTTCCTGTCCCATAGGCCTCCCATCCCCCTCTGCCTGTAAGGCCAAGCCTTCCCTCTCCGCTTCTCCCTTAACCCTTCTTCCTCCCTCTTCACAGACAGAAGGAAACTACTGGCTTGTGCATTGGCCAGTTTAGGGGTCCCACCAGCTTCAGGTGCAGGTTCAGCCTGTGTGGTGAGGGTCACATTCCCTCAGCCCCTCCAGGCAGGTCTTTCTGAGTTGGCTTCATTCTTGAGGTCCAAGGCAGAAAGGTGGCAGCAGAGATGCCAGTTTGTATTGCTTTTGGGTTCAAATTTGTCAGGAAAGATTGAGATTCCTTCTCTGCTCTAGAACTGATTTTACTCTGCTTTGATTGTCCTGATTGTGTCATGTGCCCACCCAGAGCCAACCGGTATCCCCAGGGGATGCGATGCTCCGATCGGCTAGTGCTGGAGAGAAGAGCAGAATCAACCCCATCCAAACCGTGTGGACTGATGGTGGTGATGAGCAGAAATCGGGGTTATTGCTGGAAGAAGGCTGATGATGGATGCTAGAGAGGCAAGCCCCAAGTGTCCGTTACACCCCAATTCCTCCTGCCTCCAAGTCTCCTACAACTGCCCCTTTAAGTGAACGTCTATTCCCTAGGACTGAACCCCAGCTTGACCAGTTGGCCCTTGGGGCATTCCTTAACCCCTTTGAGGAAGAATATGTCAGATGGTCTATTTACTGTAAAAATGCACCCCGATAGTGAAGAATTCATGCCAGAAGCTTTTCAGTAACGGAGGGGATATATATCTCAAATTGACAAAACTCTATCTTTTGGGGTCTGAGTCCTGAGAACGGAAGCTTTCAAAGTTTCACGGTAGTGTTCAGAGGAACCCATGAAGACGTTTTAGCAGGGCCTAGCCTTCCTGCTTAAAGATCTCAACAGGGATACTGCTGGAACTTGAAACATCGTTATTCCTCATTGTTGGACTTCAAGCTCTCACTCTTAAAAGTCTGGGTTAAGGCCAAGTGTCATGCTTTGGCAGACTTTAAGCTTTATTTGATTTCACTTTCCATAATGCGAAGGCTTATTAAAGTAGATTCCACAGAGACCGACTGATCAGGGAACTTCTCTGCCTGCCACAAGGGCGGAGTGGAATACCCTCCTGGAAATGGAGATGCATTCCTCAGACAGGCTGTGAGCCCTCCAGAGTAGGGACCACCGATCACTCACTGTGGTATCTGTAGCACCTAATGCAATGTGGACCATTGCCTGTAAAACCCTTTTTCTGGAACACATGCAAATTCATGATTTGGCCATAGCCAGCCTGGCCTTCTTTGTTCTCTGTACATCATCACATGCATCACTGTGTTTTATAGCTAAATGTTTATGTCCTCTCCTTGTCTGGGTCTTGAACCGTCATAAGACATTGATCATATGTTTCTTGCTTTCCTATGCCTTCTTTTAAAAAAATCTTCTAATTTTGTTTCTAACCACAATAGCAATACATGTTCATTTGGAAAAGCCCGGTGAAGAAGAAAAAAAAAAAAAAGGAATTCAAGTAATTCTAAAACTTTTCGTGTAACCTTCCATTTTTCTATAAATATGTATATATATTTTTACAAAAGAGGATCATTCTATATATGCATTCACCTTTCTTTTTAAAAAAGATTTTATTTATTTGAGAGAGAGAGAAAAAGAGAGAGAGAGAATGAGCCAGAGGGAGGGGCAGAGGGAGAGGGAGAAGCAGACTCTCCATTCAGCAGAGGGTCCATCTCAGGGCTTGATCCCAGGACCTTGAGATCATGACCTGAACCAAAGGCGGGAGCTTAACCTCCTGAGCCACCCAGGTGCCCATTTACCTTTCTTTTTTTTTTTTAATTTTTATTTATTTATGATAGTCACAGAGAGAGAGAGAGAGACAGAGACACAGGCAGAGGGAGAAGCAGGCTCCATGCACCGGGAGCCCAATGTGGGATTCGATCCCGGGTCTCCAGGATCGCGCCCTGGGCCAAAGGCAGGCGCCAAACCGCTGCGCCACCCAGGGATCCCTTACCTTTCTTTTTAAATGAACAATATAATGTAAACATTTCTGTGTCATTCTATGGTTTTCGTGACTGCATTGGGTTCAACTTTAGGCTTCAATTTTTTTTTTTCTCTAACAAACGGTATAATGAGCATGTTTAGGGATAAATCTTCATGCAAATATATGGGTAGTTTCTTGGGGTAAATTCTCAGAAGTAAAGCTTCTGGATCATAAAATATGGATATTTTTTAAGGCTTTTTGGGAGCTATTGCTACCAAATTACTCTTTGCTGCCAATAGTAATTTCTTAATTCTGGTCCTGATGCCAGTCCTGCAGCATCATTGAACAGTGTCTAAAGTGCTCTTGGCTGCCCAGTAGGGCATATGTTGCCAAGAGCTGACCTTTGTAGATGAGACTTCCTTCTATAGTGTTTCTTTGTTCCTTACAGATGAACGGGTATTTAGGGTTCCATGTTTCCCATGGCTTCTTGTTGAAACATGTCTTTTAAAATTGATGATGAATGCAATCACCAACTTGAGACATTGGTTATTCAAGAAGGCAGTGCTGTGCTGTCCTTTGCTCCATTATTCAGCTTGCATTCTTGTAGATCTCCCACTGAACAAATTTAGTCGATTTCTCCCCCAAGAGGTGGGGGGAACCAGTAGGTAAGGGCCCCCTTACCTGAGAATAAGACCGTGTCTCTACAGACCAGCTTTAGTGAGGGCTTTGCCCTGTGGAATTATTCCAACCATAGGGATTATTTTGCCCAGATAATGCCTTGGTGTCTCTAGGGATGGCCATGGCGAATTTCCTAGGAAGTGAGCTGAGGTGTTCAGCAAACCAGTTTTTAAAAACTGTAGGCTGTTATTTGTGGCCTTTTCAGATGCCAGCTGCAACTGGCCAGAGTCCGGGATGCTCGCTAGAACGTCCCTGGGCTGTCCGTGAGCTGGTCACAGATGTTCTGGCCAATGGGAAGCGAGAGCTAATTTGCTCTCAGGGCCCTAATTGGCTGATGGGACAATCCCATGCCTACTATTTTGAGTCTGTGTTTCTAGCCCCAGCTTGGCAGGCTTGCTTGAGACATCTGGCAACAATGATCAGAATGCCTTTTCTTTCCTTTTTTTTTTTTTTCAAGGAGGCTCACAATCAGTTCATCTGTGGACTCACAAGGAAAGGCTCATTTAGTAGAGCCAACATGTTTCAAAGACAAGTATATTTTCATTAACTAGCCTCAAAGCAGTAATTATATGTTCAAGGAACACAGTAAAAATTTATTTCTAAATATTTGGCAGTGAGAAGTTGAAGGCGGTGTGTGCGTATATGTGTGTGCGCGTGTGTGTCCAACATGTTGCATGTGTTTTAAATAAATCCAGCATCTTCCCTTCAAAAAGGAAGCAGGAAATGCAATTGTAGACTTAATTTTTAGCAACAGGATGTGTTTCTAAATGCTGCTAATATATCAAAAAGAAGATGTGTAAAGGCTTTAAAATTGTTATCAAAGCAATTGTGAGACAAATGAGATATCCTTTTTTTTTTTTTCTTGAAGAGATGGTGGCGTCTGAACAGTGAAAACCAAATTTCAACCAAGGATCAAAAGCGACAGTGGTGTCTTTGCATGAGATGCCGCTGAACTCCGATGCACCCCCCCCCCCATCTGATTCACAGTTTATAATCACAGTTATCACAGAGCCATTAAAAGCCTATTAACTTGAATTCCCACAATTCCTTGAGGGCAAGGGCAAAGAAAGAGCAAAATAACTTTGAATGTAGATGTAACACAACGTTCGAAAGAGGAGAATCTCTTTTAATTATGCCAGCGAAGGAAGATGTCTTATGGATGCATCCACCCTAGCAGATGGCTGATGAAAGAATATACCATGAAGTCTCAGGACGCTCAGGATGTTATGAAAATGACTTCTCTGTGTGGAGACTGGGACAGCCTCCGCCTGTTCCAGACCCCTCTCTGAGAGGAGGAAGAGCGGATGGCTTGTTAAAATGTGTTCACTGCTGGGTAGGCCGGCTGGACGAACACCGTGCAGGGGCCGACGGAACCAGCCTTCTGAAAGGAAGCTGCAGCCTCATTCGGTGCAAGCAAAACCCCAACAAATATTCAAGCCATTGTCACATGAGCAATTTGATTTCATGTTTTGTCCACCCTTCAGTGCCTTCGCTGGCATTTCCCCTAACAACGTTATTATGTGCTGTACAGGAAGGCAGTGTAGTCAATACGGTGTCTTGAGACCTCAGATAAAATGCAGAGTTCTTATCTCAGCACAGAACAATTACAGGCATCCTAGAGCCGCGAGCTGTGTGCATGCCAGTGGTGGAGCCTGTCCCCAAGTCTCTGGGGCCACCACCACCACGAGCTGTACCCCAGCTCTCCAACGCGGCCCACACTCATGCAGCCCTGGCAGGCCGGCCACCAACCTCACCTCGCCTTTGTGGATTCCCCTGAGGAGGGAAAGCGCTTTCTCTGCGGCACTGACTCCGAAACAACCAATTCCAGTCAATCCACCCTCACCTAAAATGAGTTCTTCCTGCATGAATTACCCACATTCACTGCCCAGCTTGATCTCGTTCCCGCAATGGATAAAGCGAATGGCTCAGTCCGGGGAGAGCGGGTTATTGACTAAGAGCTTAATTAGGCGCACAAGCGTGAGGTGGTCATTCTCCTACAGTCAGGACGACTGGACCGTGGCGCAGCAGAACCATGAATCTGGTTTACTCTCATTTGCCTGAGCCACACTTGAATCAATGGGGCAGCAATCTAAATTAAACATTAAGACAACCACACTGCAGTATGTTTATGTAACTGTGCAGAGAAACAGCATGTGTCTCGGGGTCCTCCAGGGGAAAACATTATTCACTTCCCTCCTTCTGCATCAAGCACACTGAAGGTTGGTATGGGACCGTCCCAAAAGTGTTTGGGCACCTGAGGGAAAACCTTCTAGGTAAATGTAAGCTCTTTTAGCCTCCTGTTTGGCTTCTGAGTCTCTAAGAGTCTAGAGGGGCAGCGATCATTACCCAGGGATTAGGCTGCAGTGTGTATCTGCAGGTGCAAGATCGAATGTGCCCATAGGGCTTTCTGAATCCATGACCAAGGTAGGTCTCGCGTACCTCCTCATTCTCCATGGTGGCGCATGTCAAACTTTTATATGTACCTGAATCACCTGGGAGTCTTGTTAAAGCATGCATTCTGATTCAGAAGGTCTGGGGAGGGGCCTGAGAATCTGCATTTTGAATCAACTCCAACGTGGTGCCCGAGGCTGCTGTTCCAAGGACCATACTTGGAACAGCGAGGCCCTGAGGGGAGGGTTCCTTACCTTACGACCAACTCACGCACTGGAGAAGGGTAGGGGAGAAATGATCGCTGACCTTTTGGTGACAAATTGGAAGCCAGAGGGGGTACAGAAAGAGACAAGGAACCAGCCAGTCCTCCCTCAGATGAAGGGATGTATCTACTTTGGCTTCAGTTCCATGTCCTGTCTGGTTCCTCCATCAGGGTGTCACTTACGGAGCGAAGGAACAGGTGACACGTGTGCAGAAGGTGACATGACAAGACTTCATGCTGTGTAGATTTCCTATTGGCCTTTGCAAGGCCCCCGTTATGGGCGGAAATGCCCCCAGAATGTGAAGAAAGAGCAAGAGCAAGAAAGGACAAATTGGTGGTCATCCACACCATTAACTGAGTTGATGAACCTTGGGTCCCCGTAGAGCTGAGAAAGGAGGGCCTAAGGCCAGAACTTAGCCCAAGTCTGTCTTTTATGACTTTTCTCTTCTTATTATCTTTGTAACAAGGCTCTTTTATTAGCTTGCAATTTCCTGCCATGTTGATGAAATCTCCATTATGTTTTATAGTACAAAATAAGAGGATAAAGGAGATTTTAAAAGGCCCACAGATCTCTTCTTCGTTTGGGGACCCTGCCTCCGCTGCTTCTCCCGCCGGCTGGGGTAGAGATGAACTTTCTGTCACGTTCAGAGACACTGCTCATTTTCTCTTCAGCAGAAAAATAGATATTTATTTTGCCGTTTCGCTCTACGCTTCTGGAGGCTGGCATTTCCCATTTTAGTGCTCTGCGTTTTGAACCACACTTGTAATTACTGCTGTCTTTTATCCTGTGTTTTCGCAGGGCTCTCCCATTCAAACCGCGAGAGGACAAGAGCAGCTGTCTTTCCAGGGGGCGCAGACAAAGCACCACGTCTCTGCGGCCACACACAAGTGGAAGCAGGAATAAAAATCCCAACAAGTGGAAAAACGGGCACCCAACTCAACGTCTCCGCTTGTCTCTTTCAGCGTTTGGAGGAAGAATAAGCTCAACACATCTGCTGCATTTCGGGCGCGTCTTATTTATTTTCTAAGGTGCTTTGCTTAAAAGAGCCAAAGCTCTCAAGAAGGCTTTTTGGTTGTTGCCACCTGTATTCCTGTGTCTCCGCCTCCTATGACCTGTCGGGTCAAGGTCACAGAGGGCAGGTGCCTGTGCGCTGCTCTGGACTGCCTGGACGCCCTGAGCGGCCCGCCTTCTGCTCCTCCTTCCAGACCTCTGCTCTGATGACCGGCCTGTCCCCCAGGCATCAAGGCCACACTGGTTCCCTGCCATCTCCTGAGGGAGCCGAGCTGCACCCACCGCCAGGGCCTCCATCTGCCTGGCACGCGCTCCCCTCTTCCCCGGCTCGTTGCACCTGTTCACTTCTTCGTGCCTTCCTCACCATCCCGGTGGCCTTTCAGATTCATTCAGATCCCTCTGTTGTGCGGTCCTGCAGCACCCCGGGCCTCTCTTGGTTGTGACTGATTGTGTGTGTGGCAACATCTCTGTCTACAGGAGGGTCAGCTTCATGAGGGCAGTGGCAGGATTTACTGTGTCCTTCGCTGTCTCCAGCACAATCTGCTAGATCGTAGCCCCTCTCTGAGTGACCCACTCTCCTAATTATCAATGACCCCAAAGCTTCTCTGGAAACAATTTGAAGAGTTTATACCAATTCATCTTTCAGCAAAGTTATCAAGAGTTCAGTCACTACAATGACAATGCCCCATGTGATTTGAATTTGGGGTATCACGCGTGTCGGCAGAGTCAAGGGCTTTTGTAAATGTTAAGTGAGTTAGTTTCTGCCTTTCAATTCAATAAACTTCCAAGTTGGTGAGGTTCTCCTTCTTGTCTTTCAATGAGTCTTACTTGTCTGGATCTGCTGAATTGTTTTCTTGAGTGGAAGGGAGAGAGATGCTGTTAATCTTCCAGATAGTTTGCAACACAGGGTGCAACAAAAAATGTGCTTCCGTTACAGATGCCAGAGTATGTTTCAAGAGGGCATGCAAATGTGTTGTGTGTCCATTAAAATTTCCATTAGTACCATATGAATCATGAATCATAATAAGAAGTGCAATAAAAAGTCACCTTGGTTTGGTTGCTATTTGCAGAGAGAACCCAGATAGTTTACCTTGCAGTGTGAAACAAAAATGTGTTTTGTAGTTCAGACAGCTGAGAATTTCTCAGTGCTCAACATTTACACGCAGATGGAAGCTAAGTTGTACAGGATTTGTGGACGTGGGTGTGAAGATGAAACATTCATTTGGTGGAGCGACAACTGGAAGCACGCCTGTGTGTGCAGGTCTGAGTGTTTGTGGGGCCATCCCAGGTGGGCATGGGTGTGTGAAAGCATTCCTGCAGAGTGCCCATCATCCCATCATTTTCTCTCCCATGATAGATAGCACATCGTTAATTAAACAAGGAATGGTATGGGAACCCATATAGAAGAGATAGACACATCTACTCAACGCTTCAGAGGTGCAAGATCTAAAAGTCCAAGTACACAATAACTGTTAAGTCAAAAAAATATATTGGGCAAAACAACGTAGATAGTTTGCTGAAAATAGTTTTCAATTAATCAATAATTTGGGGTACTGATCATGGGATATACTGGTAAATTCATGATTTCCTACTTATAAAGACTGATTTTGGTGATCGCCTTGGTGGTATTTGAAAACAGGACGGGCATATAGTGGATGTTTGGTAAATATTTGTTGAATGAGTGAATAAACACTGCTACATGCTCACTCGTGTCTGCATGGGCCCCGTCTAACAAGCTGTCTTGGGGACCCAGCTCGGGCGGGGCATAAGGCAGGCTGGGGCGTGGACCTCTGCTGACCTCAGCCCCAGTGACTTGAGCGCCCTGAGTGCTCCAGGACTTGTGTGCAAACTGGGGAGGGTCGTGAAGTTCAGCCCAGTAATTCAAACCTCTGCAAATACTAACACCAACAAGGAGCAGCCCACCCCAGTCTGTGACTAAGAAATCCTAGCTGAAGAAAAATGGAATTTTATTTTTCCTGGCCGGGTGTCCTTTATTCAGTTTTGATTTCCTTGGAGAAATTTGTTAGAATTTTAAACAATCATTCAAAGGGGAAAAATGGAAACACACCTTAACCAGCGATCGTATCCCTTGTTTAACAGAGCGAATGACTGAAGACAGAGGAGATGCAAAGTATATTTCAAAAATGAGATTTCAGTTCTAAAAAATTTTCTGCTCCATTGGTGGAGATGAAGTGAATGCACGTGAAATACTGGGTTGGAAATGGCCCTGGTTCTAGGCCTTTAAACTTGAAGTCTTTGGCTTCCTCTGCGCTTCTTGCATTCCTTTCAGCTTCGGGGTGTGGGAGGAGCACGTTCTGCATTAGTGTCTCCCCTCTGCCCGCATCCTGCGTGCAGTGCTGCCTGGCTTCGCTTCTGCTGCCCAGGGCCACAGGCGGCACATGGTGTGGATCGTTTGGCCCTTGACCTCCAGAGGTCACCAGAGAGAGGGATTGTGGCCAAGAGGTAGGCATTTAGATGGGTCTTGTTGACGGGCACTGAGGGGGGCACTTGACGGGATGAGCACTGAGTGTTATTCTGTATGTTGGCAAATTGAACACCAGTAAAAAATAAATTTATTATTAAAAAACTAGATGCGTCTTGTTTTATGCAAATTAAAGAAAGGGAATTAAAGCAATCTTCCTTGAAGTAGCTGCTGAAGAATTTAGTGGAGTCAGGGAAGAGCTGCAGAGCGAGCAGTTTCACGCTGGCATTTAACTTGGCCTCAGTACATTTGGGGTCGAGTTCAGGCTCTGCTACATATTAGCTGTGTGACCCTGGGGAGTCCCTCCACTTGACTGAGGCTCGGTCTCCTCCTCTGTAAGTGGAGGTCATTGCTGATGCCTGTGTGGGCCTCTGTCTGTGTCCCCGCAGGAACCAGATGGTCCACTCCTGAGACAGAAGACAGTCTAACGAAGGATATGCTTCTAGAGAGGTGGACGGGGTTGAGGGGCTGACAAGAACCAGTGAGAGCCAAATGCCTCGTCCACCCATCCACCCATAGGCCCAAGGGGTGGGGAGAGGTCGTCATTGACAACAAGAGCTGCAGGGGTGGGGGCAGGGCCACCAGACTGACCAAAGTGGGCGATGAGGGGACACAACACAGCTCCTTCCAAAGGGTGGCCTGGGAGGCAGGGACCCTGGAGGTCAGTCCGACCCAGTGGGGTCCTGGAGCCTGTGTGTACATCTTTTCCCAACTCCACGTTGGGTGGTGTTAGCTTGAACACCACAGTAGAAGTATTTATACCATGGAAATTGGCAGCAGACACCACTACAAATGAGACTGTCCCCTAGATGGCAGGTGGTTAACCACTTACTGGCACATGGCACCTTGTCCTTTTTCACCCTGCCCTTCCTATTCCCACTGCTTCTTCCTATTGGGTGAATCCAGCCAGCGGCGAAAGGTGGGGAACAGGAGACGCAGTCTCTGTAGGTCAGTGTCTACACCAGGGCATTGAATGGAGTGGGGATGGGTCGAGAATGATCTAGCATGTGGGAGGCATGCAAAAGGAAAACAACCAGCACGTGTCTTGGGACTGTGGTGAAAGTCACGTAAAACCATGAGCAGCAAGTAGGAAAGTACTAAGTCAACAATGAAGTGCTTTTCACATGTGCCTTTTTTTTTTTTAAAGATTTTATTTATTTATTCACAAGAGACACAGAGAGAGAGGCAGAGACACAGGCAGAGGGAGCCTGATGTGGAACTTGATCCCGGGACCCCAGGATCACGACCTGAGCTGAAGGCAGACGCTCAACCACTGAGCCACCCGGGAGCCCCAGATGTGCCCTTATATCTCTTGCAAAGTACTTTACAGGTTACAGAGTGCTTTTACGGGGTCTACTTCCTTTGTCACCACAGTGCTGAGGAGCAGGTAGCACATCGCCTTCTGCTTAATGTTGCTAGAAGTCAGTGCAATTCAAATCACAGATAAGAGAATATTTTACACCCATCAGGGTGGCCTAGGCTTGGTTGTCCTTGATGCCTGTTCTGTCTCTTTCATGGTAATAGAAGTTCGGCTGGACGAAGACCCCACCAGGACAAAGCCCATTGTGTAGCCTCTCTTAAATTGAGGTGTGACCACGTGACCCAGTTGTGGCTCACAAGACGATGTGCGGCACAGGGGCAGGTGGAAACCGCCCTGAGAAAAAGCAGCTGAGCCAGCAGTGAGAGCGGGCCATGAGCCCAGGGGCCAGGATCAGGCCAGTCCCACACTCTGGGACCTGCCCTTTCTCCACCCTGCTGCCTGGAGGACAGATGCCACCTCTGGGCCACAAGGAGGACAGCTGGCAGTGGTGAGAAGAGGAGGGAGCCTCACCTCAGGGTCAGGGATGGTCAGCTGGTCGGAGAAACCCAGGCAGCCTGCGTTTCCCCACACAGCAGCTCTGCCTGTCTGGAGCTGGCCCAGCAGCTCCCCAAGCAGAGGAGGACACTATCCTGTCTTTTCCTCCTCTACCCTTACTGCACGACGTTGGCTCCCTGACTGTGAGAGAGCTGTGCCACCCCAGGCATCACATCCAGGAGCCCACCTCTCTGGGCCACCAGTGCTGGCCGAGGAAGAGGTCTCATGTCACTGACACGGAAAGTCTTGTGCGAATGCCCAGCTTGGTGATGAGGGAGTGAGATGGTGCTGGACAGGTTCTCCTATAGGTGTTTGCTTTTATTATTTCATGGAATAGCTAAGAGAACTGTTAAGATAGAGCATTTAAAATAGGAGAAAGCAAGCAGAAATCACATTGCTGAGTAGAAGAGAGGCAGACTTGGGTGTCTGGGCTGGGAACAGGAGTAGCCGGTGCACCCCAGGGAGGCCCGCTGGTCCCCGGGAAGGCTCATGAGCTCTGTGGCCATCCCATGACCCAGCGATGGCTCCGCTGGCTGAGTGATGTAAATGTCAAAGGCTGTCATGGAGCATAAGGAAGATATTAAGACATGAAAGTATTCAGCTCAGCACAGCACCTGGCATTTCATGATCACTCACAGTGGTTGCTTCCTTGTGGCCTCAGTGCTGGGCAGTAAGGTGAGCAAGCAGTGGGTGCCCTCAGGACAGAGACTCTGAGCTGGGACACAGAGGGAGGCCTGGGGCCTGGGTGTAGCAATCCCACCGAGGAGGAGATGGTCATCTCCGGCCTGGATTCAGTTCACTTCTCCGAAAACTAAGAAATTGGGACAGATGGTTACCATGGGGACAATCAACCCCAATGTCACCAGTTCGAGGACTGAGAGGTACAAAAGTTTGCCATCATCTCCAGGCCATCTTATCCCCACTCGTTGGACCCGTTAATGGGGCTCCCTCAGCTGGGACCCGGTGGCTCTCTGCCTCACACCTTGAGGAAGAGCAGCTGCAAGGACCCCAGCGCAGGAACCCTCAGAAGGCTTAGAAGACCCGCAGTCCTCTCCCATTGTGATGGGGGCTCTGATTCTATGGCAACAGTGGACACCCCTGGATCTCCCCCAACCCGCCCCGGTAGAGGCTGAAGGCCAGGAAGAAGGAGGAGGAGTGTTTTCCAGATGTGCAGAGTTTACGAAGCAGTGGGAAAGCAAAGGAGCCAACCTCAGCCACTTCCAGCTTCCTGCTGAAAATGGCCAAAGGAAGACGCTTCAACCCAGCTTTAGACAAGGACGGAAGATGGGTAAGAATGATCGCGGCTCCCCTCGCCTTTCTCACCACGTGGGGTGGTCAAGGTCAAAGAAGTGAGTCTAGATCCCGCTGCTGCTACTTCACGTGGCATCTGCTCTGAGGAATCACTTCCCTAGCCTCAGTTCCTTCTCCTGTGAAATGGGGCCCTCATAGTGTCCTTGGAGAATTAAATGAAATAAATCTTGTGTGTAAAGCACTCAGCACACCTGTGAGTGTCCACGAGGCAGGCGTGGCTGTGTGCTTTCTTTTCATGACCTCTGTCTTGCCCATACTGAGTGACCTACGGTATCATGTGTGCTGTCCTCTCCCTTCCTCGAATAGGAGCTCCTCGAGGGCTGGAATCATTGTCTTCTTATTTACCTACTGTATCAGAACAGTAATACATGGAAAAGTTAACACTTTTTGCTTGTTTACAAAGAAAAAGAAAAATGGAAAACGTCTTGGAACATTTCAGTCTGAAGACTCTAAAAAACTAACTTTATGGGGTGCCTGGATGGTTCCATCAGTTAAGCGTCTGACTATTTTGGCTCAGGTCCTGATCTCAGGGTGGTGAGGTTAAGCCCCGCGTCAGGCTCCAAGCTCAGCACAGAGTCTGCTTGGGATTCCCTCTCTCCTCTCTGCCCCTCCCTTTGCTTGCGGGCTCTCTCTCTCTCTCAAAATAAATAAATAAATAAACTCTTTTTTAAAAAAACCCTAACTTTACCCACCGGGATGTGAGCTTGGCTAAGCAGCTTTAGTCCTAAATCACAGTCTCTTTGTCTGTTAAATGGGATCATAGTGTACCAAGGTTATAGGGCTATTGCACAGATCAATGAGACCATTCACAAGTGCTTAGTATGAGGCGTGCAAACAGAATAACCACTCAATACGTGTTAAATATGTATATTAATGATATATATATAATCTACATTTTGTTCTTCCCTATATATCCTGCTTCATTCCTCAAAGATTCACAGTAATGTATGGAAAATAGTCACAATAAAGTAGGAAAGCATAAAAACACTAAGAATTCAGAATCGTTTTGGTATATTTTAGAATAAAAGGCTGAGACTAGGAAGGTATGTTAACATATACCGGCCATGTGACCTACATGACAGCTATTTATATAGTATCATCAGATTTGACTCTGAGATTCCTGGCAGCCACAGGAAAATGGCAAATAGGATGAACTACATAACACTAATCAGTCTTGAAGAGAAACACGCAAGTTTCTCAGAGTAAGTAGCTTCCCCTCTTCCTATCACCTATGATATCAGCGACGATCGGGTTTGACCGGATTATCATAAAAAGCTGACTGCAGCCTCTTAACCAAACAAGGGTTTGTATTTCTCAAGTAACAATAAATCCACAAGGAGGTGGGAACAGATGCTCTGAGGGGTCATCAGGTTCTTTTCAGTTCTCTGTTGTGTCATCTTGGTGTGGAGCCTGGGAATGTCCTCTGTCAAAGGACGAGACTGAAGGCACCTGTTGGCTAAGTCTGTCCCTTTTCTCAGAGCTATCCCAGGACCCTCGCCCTGCAGACTTCTACTTTTCTCTCATTGGGTCCCTTGGCTAATTTGGCCACAAGGGAGTTTGGGGAGGCTTTTTTTTTTTTTTTTTTTTTCAAGCAGCCACATTGCCGCCTCAAACCAAGTCAGGGTTCTGTTTCATGGGAGAAAGCAGGAAAGAACATTTCATCTCCTACTATGACCCCAGGACTGTGCCCAGAGCCCGGTCTCAGGTGGAAAGACATTACCTCCCAAAGTCCGACTCGAACGTTTGGTGTGGGTTCCTTCTGCTGCCAGCACCTCAGAGCATTAAAAGAATAGTGCTGATCATGAAGTTTCCCAAAGTAACTTGCAGACAAGTTGGGAAAATTAAAGAAACCGTTGGCTTTGAGTCAGCAGCAGCCCATTGGGGAGGACGGTAATTGCCACATTAGAGGTGACAGTCATTTTGCAGTTGACCTTGCTGGTTGTAATCTGGCTGTTGCCAGGGAGGAAAGGCTTTTTCCATACACTTTCACCTTCCTCTTTAATATTGCAGTCATTGTGTGATTGAATGCAGCAAAAATTTCACCGCCAACTAGTTAAAAAGCTATATTTCATGGTTACAATATCCAACAGAAGGGTTTATTTCACAGCTATCATGTTATCACCATTAAATATATATTTTAAAAGAATGAAATTAAAATGCTAGAGCTGTTTTTTTTTTTTCTCCCAGTGATTTAGTCCATAGACTCCCAGCATACAAATGAACTCAAGTCAGTTGTCATTTAACGGGCAAGAGGGATCATTCCTGAAGCTCCCACCCCCGCCCCGATTTTCCGTAGCTGCCCAGACAGGAGTGTTGACACAGCCAGACTGGAGGGAGGGAGCGAGGAAAGGTTCTGGGTCTGGAGGCCCTTTGTTATTATTTATATTTACTTTGGAAGAAGAATTGTTTTAGAACACTGAAAAAATAGAACAGAATGAATTAGGAATATATAGGTTGACTTGGGGAAATTTCTAGGGTGCCCTGTTAAGTGGGGAAGCAAAGAGCAGAGGAATGTGCATCCTAGGGTCCAATTTTTGTAAAGCAAGAGAAGCCCCCTCCGCAGGTTAGATGTCGGTGTACGTGAGCACTCAGCCACAAATACCGTCTTCTGGGGTGACAAAAAGGGGAAGGGGAAAGTAGTCAAAGTTATTCTTAAATAAATAGGCGTGCATGACTTTTAGAAACCACATGGATGATATGATCCTAGGTATTACTTATACACACACACACGGATGTATGGAGAAGATGGTCACCAATGAGTTCATGGGAATTTGACTGCCCTATATTTTCATGTTTGAATTTTTTTAAACCATGAGTATGTATTACAACTGCAAGCAGAAACAAATATTAGGGACGCCTGGGGGGCTCAGCGGTTGAGCGTCTGCCTTCAGCTCAGGTCGTGATCTTGCGGCCCGGGGATGGAGTCCCATGTCGGGCTCCTGCATGGAGCCTGCTTCTGCCCATGTCTCTGCCTCTCTCTCTCTCTCTCTCTCTCTCTCTGTGTGTGTGTCTCATGAATAAATAAAATCTTTTAAAAAAAGGTTTTTAAAAAGAAACAAATATTTTTGTTGTGGAAAAAAAAAGAGAATGCAATGGATGCACTTAGTTAAGAAACATCTGTACAGTGGAACATGATGGTAAAAAGAAAGTCTTCCTCCTTCCTGGTTCCCTGCTCCCTCCCTCCTCCTTCAGGTCCCTCAGAGAGCCTGGGCACTGACTCCTGGCTGGTTGGGCACTGGTTGGGGCACTGGCTGGTGCTGGTTGGGCCGCTGGCTGGAGCGCTGGCTCCAGGCTGGCTGGGTGCTGGTTGGGGTGCCGGCTGGGTGCTGGTTGGGGTGCTGGCTGGGTGCTGGTTGGGGTGCTGGTTGGGGTTCTGGCTGGGGCGCTGGCTGGGTGCTGGCTAGGTGCTGGTTGGGATGCTGGCTGGGTACTAGTTGGGGTGTTGGCTGGGACGCTGGTTGGGGCTCTGGTTGGGGCACTGGGTCCTGGCTGGCTGGGTGCTGGCTAGGTGCTGGTTGGGGTGCTGGCTGGGTGCTGTTTGGGGCACTGGCTAGGGTGCTGGCTGGGGTGCTGGTTGGGTTCTGGCTGGGACACTGGCTCCTGGCTATCTGGGCACTGGCTGGGTGCTGATTGGGGTGCTGGCTGGGTACTGGTTGGGGTATTGGCTGGGACGCTGGTTGGGGCTCTGGTTGGGGCACTGGGTCCTGGCTGGCTGGGTGCTAGCTAGGTGCTGGTTGGGGCGCTGGTTGGGGTGCTGGTTGGTTTGCTGGTTGGGGTTCTGGCTGGGGCACTGGCTCCTGGCTATCTGGGCTCTGGCTGGGTACTGGTTGGGGTGCTGGTTGGGGTGCCGGCTGGGGCACTGGTTGGGTGCTGGTTGGGGTGCTGGCTCCTGGCTGGCTGGGCGCTGGCTGGGTACTGGTTGGAGTGCTGGTTGGGGTGCTGGCTGGGGTGCTGGCTGGGCCGCTGATTGGGGTACTGGTTGAGGTTCTGGCTGGGGCACTGGCTCCTGGCTGGCTGGGGCTCTGGTTGGGGTACTGGTTGAGGTTCTGGCTGGGGCGCTGGCTCTTGGCTGGCTGGGCGCTGGTTGGGGCGCTGGTGTGTGGTTGTTTCACTGCCCAGACCCCTATTCCTGCTCTCCTCACCCTGTGTGCACCCTGAATGACTATTCAGGAGTGTTTACTGAAAGTTCTTTCATTCGGATGTGTTCTGTAAATTAGGTATTGTCATTTTGTGTGCACGGATTCTTTATTTACGTGAGTGAGGCTGGGTTATAGATCCCATTCTGGTTTTCCTTTTTCCACTCAGCATGTGTTTAAAAGATGGCTCAGTGGCTGTGTGTCACCTTGCCCATTGCTTCTCATTGCTGCCGAGAACACCCAACCAAGTGTACAACGTGTACAATATGACCTCCCCTCCTTTTTACATAAACGGTAACATGCTGAACCCACTGTGCAGGCCACGAACAGAAGCCACCTGAACATACAGTTACGCTGTGACGCGAGAAGGAATGAGGGAGACTAGCAGCATTGGCCAAATTCCTTATAATCCAGCAGAAAGGAAGCAGCAGGGGCCTGAGGTGTGGCAGTGGTTTGGGGATCGGGGAGGTGACAGCTATGAGCACAACTAGAACCTGCTAGCAGGTACTGGGCACTCTGTGGTGCAGGTATTTTCCCTTTTAATCACATCTACCCAGTCAAATAAGTCTTATGATTCCCATTTCACAAATAAAGAGACTGGGATTTGGAAATTTCAATCTCTTGCATCAGGCTCACCTCATAGGAGAGAGAGCTGGGATTGGACTCAGGACCTTTGAGTCTACAGCCTGTGACCTGACCACCAAATTACGGTTCCTCCCTTGTTGGAAGCCCTCAGTGCTCTGACCCTGGGGATGCCTCGGCTGGAGGCCGCTGCCTCCTTGAGGTCACCCCCTCTTCCTAGAACAACTCACACCTGACGACTGATTGATGAGGGAGCACAAGGGCCCAGTCCCCTTGTCCTGGCTCAGGACAGTTCTGAGAGACCATCCCATGCAGAGAGAGAGAGAGAGAGAGAGATAGAGAGAGAGAGAGAGAGAAAGAGAGACCCAAGGCTTTCTTGGGACCTCCTCCCTCTGCTCAGTCCTGCTTCCTAACCCCCAACTCCTGCCATTCACGGGGAGATATGGGCAGTCTCCCCAAATAGTCTTTATTATTATGCTTTGTATCCTATGTCCTATTTTTATCCTTGTGGACTCTTCCCACCCTCTCCCAGCAGAGACTCAACTGTGTTTTAGAATCCAGCTCCAACCTGCGGGAGGTTGGTTCACCCCTGTGAACATAGGCTGGATCCCCGTATGGCGAGCGCCCTGACAGGAGGGGAGTTTCAGCCCAGTTCTATCTTCTCTGAGCACATGGCTCCTGCCCCCTGGGTCACACCCCCTCACCAGGCAGCGGAAGCGTTTCCAGGCTCCAGTGCAGCAGGGGTGGCCCTGGTAACTTGAAACAGCTGGCGTGATGGCCTGGGGCCATTACAATATTTTTTTTTTTTTGTCTTGGAAAGAATACTTGAAAATTACAAAAATTATGCCATTTCCATCACACACCAGAAGCACCCAAATGGCATTTTAATCACGTTACGGAGGAAGCCCCGATACTTGGCTTTGAGACACAGATGTGTCTGGTTTTAATCACAGCGTGTGCTGGTTTTCCAGTTCCCTCAGATCGGACTAACACAAAAGACACCAGAATCCAGCACAAGTGCAGTGTTAAAAGAACCCCACCGTCCGCATTTGTCTCGGCAAGTAGAGGAGAGGCTGCCACCCATCTACAAAGTTCGGGAGAAGGTGAGTCCAGGGTGCTGGCCAGGGCCGCACGTCCCTGTGGCTCTCCAAGGGGGCAGTCCCCCTGGCATCTCCAGGCAGTCAGTTCTTCTTTGGAAGGACCTGCTCTTTTGTCATCCCCTGCTCCCTAAATGCTGGTAGCATCTCACCTCATAACCTGGTCACTGTGACACCCCAAATACTCTCTAGAAGGAACTATCTCCTGGTGCAGACAATCAAATTAGGCTCCTCTGTGGACAAGACACACCGCCTTTGGTTACAGCTCGCAGATCATTAGCATGCACATTCTGCCTCCCTGGCCACTTCATGAACAACTTCAAGGGCATGACGTGGCCAGAAGGAGCAGCAGGCATGGCCGTCACCCTTAGCTAACTCTTGCTGCCTGTTGAGGCCTCGGGCTCTGGGCTGCCAGGATCCTTGTTGGTCAGATGAAGAAGTCTGGTCTTGATGGCCTCAAAAGTCCTTACCAGCTTTCAATTCCATGATCCTATATACTTTTCCTTCCTCGTCTTCAAAGAAGGTGTTTTGAAAGAGAATTTTTATGATTTTCTGCAAGGTTACCAGTAAGGCTGAGTTTTAAAAAAACCTTAAGTTGATGTGCACACCAATGACCTCGCTGCCCGGTGCCGGTTGCTCCTCTCCGGTGATGGCCTTAATTCTTACTCAGGGGTCACTCTGCTTCCTCCGTCTTCCTTTCATGCTACTGTATGTCGGTTCTGAAAGCACGTTGGGGTTCTGATGTGTGTCTTTTAATCTCTTCCTTCACTCTTTTCCAGCAAGCGGTCAATAACAACTTCCCCTTCTCTGTACACGACAATCGGCACAGCTTTCAGAGTTCTGGATGCTACCTTGACTCTGTGAGTATTCCTCTCCAAATTCCTAGTAAGACTGGGAGCGCCACTGGGAGGCACCTGAAGATAGAGGACTTTCCTCAAAATTGGAACAAGATCAGAACTCATGCCTCGTAGCAGTTTTTAAAAAAATGCATGAAGCTCTCAAAGTTCCATGCAACTTTCTACACCGGCCTTCTGCCTACGTTTGTGTGCACTTCATGCTTCTCAAAGTGTCTTCTGGTAAACTGTCTCATTCATGAGCTTTCTTGTGAAGATCTATAATGGGAAGGAGGGGTTGCCTGTATGTCTCTGGTGGACAGAATGCAGCCCCATAAGGAGAGGTCAGAGGGAGGAGAACTTACATAATACAGAGGACTTCTCAATGACTATAGAGTTGTCTTTCCCTAGAGGTGGTGAGTTGTCCTTAGTGGAGAAAATAAAGTCTGATAGCACTTGTTAGTGGTGGTTATCACAGCATTCTGACATGAAAACATAGTGAACTGTATAATTTCAAATTTTCTAGTAGCCACATGACGTAACAAGGGGTAAAATTAATTTTAATAGTATATTTTACGTAAAGTGATAGCTCCCCAAATTATCAAATTGACATGTAATCAATATAAACATTTTTAAAAGATTTTATTTATTTATCCATGAAAGACAGAGAGAGAGAGAAGCAGAGGTATAGGCAGAGGGAGAAGCAGGCTCCATGCAGGGAGCCGGATGTGGGACTCGATCCCGGGACTCTAGGATCACGCCCCAGGCCAAAGGCAGGCATCAAACCCAGGGATCCCAATATAAACATTTTTTTTCATGAGAGATTTTACATTCCCTAAACTGAGCCTTTAAAATCCAGATTGGCACCTCTCCATTTGGAAGACCCACATTTGAAGTGCGCAGGTAGCCAGGTGTTATCAAACGGGACAGGGCAGGGTTAATATTATCTCAGATGGAGGGTTGGATCAGGTGATCTCTGGGAATCCTTACCAAATGTGAATGCCAATGGTGGTGGTGATGATGATGTACATAATTCCCATCATTTATTAAGCATTTGCCATATGCTAGCATCTCATACTATCTCATTTAATTCTCATGCCAACACTTCTGGCTAATACTCTTATTATCTCTAATTTAAGGATGGGGAACCTAATAACAGGGAAGCTAAACAACTTGCCCAAAGTTATTCTTTCCTTTAGGCTACCATATCTAAGCTAAATGGAAGTGGTTTAACTTTGAAGTTCTGGTTTGCCCCTGGCTGAGTGTTGAATACAGATCCAGAATATTCACTCTGCCTGCCTCTCTAAATGGAATGCTTAAAATGGTTTTCTAAATTATCAAAGTAGCATATATGCTTCACAGCTTTCAAATTATACAGAATTAAATAAAAGTTAAAAAAAATTTGCACTCTTTCTTTCCCTCCTGACAAGGTCACCTTGATGGCTCACAAGGTGGGTTTTTGGTTTGGTATTGGTTTTTTGGTGGGTAAAATTGGAGAATTTTTTGCAATTTACATGCAAACGTGCACATATAAGTGTGTATCTTGATATAATAAAGAGGGTTGTACCACATGTATTTTTCAGAGCTATGTTAGTCTCATAGAAAATACTGGAAGCTTTCCAACTTTCTCTACCTTTGGGAATAGTTTCCATAAGGTGTGGACTTTCAGTTTAATGACGTTTACATAGAATTTGCCCAAAGAATTATTTAGATTTGATAACATTTTTTAGAGTAAGTTTTGTTTTTTGTTTTTGTTTTTACCGTTTGCCCTTTCAATGTCTTCATTGGTTACTAATCTATTCAATTGACTTCTTGTGTACTTATTGCTGATTTGCTGATACGTGTTTACCTAAAATTTATCTATTTCTTTAAACATTTATTGGTTTAACAACTCCTGAAATACTCTTATTTTGCTGTTTTTTTTTAAATGTTTTTTGGTTGCATATTTCATTCATATACTTGTAGCTGTTTTTGTTAATACACTTATTAAAACTATGAATATTCCTCACATTATTGCTTTGGCTATATTCCAACAGTTTTTCTTTTTTTTTAATTTTTTTTTAAATTTTTATTTATTTATGATAGTCACAGAGAGAGAGAGAGAGAGAGAGGCAGAGGCAGAGGCAGAGACACAGGCAGAGGGAGAAGCAGGCTCCATGCACCGGGAGCCCGACGTGGGATTCGATCCCGGGTCTCCAGGATCGCGCCCTGGGCCAAAGGCAGGCGCCAAACCGCTGTGCCACCCAGGGATCCCCTCCAACAGTTTTTCTAACTAAAGTTTCATTGTTATTGCTTTTGAATAGTCTATGATTTAATTTTTAATTCTAAAAGTAATTTAGAGGAATGTTTTGAATTTTCTACATGGTTAGAATTTTTTGAGATCATCTTTCACTGCTGATGTCTAGTTCTATGGATTATATGTTTTATAGAATATGGATTTTGAATTATAAAGATTTCCTTCATTATCTTATACATGATTAATTTTAACAAGTGCTTCATGAGTGTTTAAAAAGAATATATATCCCCCATCTGTTGATTACAAAATTCTTTATTTTATTAATTAAAGACTATTAATGATGTTACTCAGATTCTTCATATCCTTTTCTTAATTTTTGTCTTGACTGTCAATTTTTCCTTGTAAGATTATTCTTGAGTTTCTAAATTCTTTTTGTCTAATATAGTGTAATGTCATATCTTTCTGCATAAAAATTCACAAGTATTTTATTTTCTTTGTGGGTTTGATTATTTATCAAAATGAAGTATCTCTCTTTACATACCTTAGTGTTTTTAGCCATGCATTCTAGATTGCAATATTAGCTTTGCCACTATTACTTTCTTTTTGCTAACAACATTGGTTACTTTTCCCTTTGTGCCTCTAGAGCCAGTCATCTCCTTTCTCTCTGCCCAGGGGCCAATCTGTGGGGACTACATTCCTCCCCTTGGATCTGGAGCCCTTGCACTGTTCCCATGGGTTTCCCCATGAATAGTCTGTTCACTAAACTCTCTTCAAATTACTCTAATTTGAATGTGCCACCTGCTGCTATTGTGAATGATATTGGTTCTTATGAAAAGGCAAACTCATTTTGCTACGGACAGTCCTTGATTTGCGATTTTTTCCAGCTTACCATGGGTTTATCATATGTTGCTCCATGGTGAGTCCAGGATGATCTCTAATGTAAAGTCTGTGTAATCAAATGTCTCTTTCCTCTCTTTTGTCTAAGCATAGTGTTTTCTCTTAATTATGATCAGATTGAAAGTACAATTCTGAATTCATAGTAGTTCTGGGCTTCGTGTATGAGGTCTTGAGAGTTAATGAGGAAGCCTGTGGGCAGAGTCCCAAAGGTGTTGCTTCTTTCACAGGAAAGATTCCAGCCTCTGTGGACTTCTTGGAGGGAGAACCGTTTATTCCATTGAATGCTGGAATGCAGCCAGGGGTGGATTCACTGAGGAGCCACCTGGGTGCACAGATCCTGTCCAGGGTGCCTGGGAGTCCAGGCTGGCTAGTAGGCTGTTTCCAGCTGTCTCTCTGGTTCTGACCTCTGTGTCTCTAAAAGACCAATTCCCTTGGTGGAATTGGAAGACTGCAAGAATAATAACAAAAAACCACCTGCATGCTTTGAGTGTTGATGTATAACCTTTAGCAGGTCGGTAGAGGATACCTCTTGTAGTGGTTGCCATATTGTGCATTAAGACATAGGATGCTATGTAGCTGGTTTTACTAAAGACTTCAGAACTCTGTGACCATGAATATTTTTCTCCTAAACTTCTTATAATTCTTCCCCAGGGCCTGGGACGTAGGAAGATCTCCCCAGAGAAAAGGCAACATGTTTCAAGAAATTTCAATCTCTGGGCAGGTGACTATGTTCCATCTTGTCTTGATGGTTTTTCAAATAACCAAATATCATATGTCTATCAAGAAGTTGTGGTGGTCCCAATTTTTAGACGCTTCCCAAGACGTTATAATGAGAAATGGAACTCTTTTAAATTTATTCCTCAGAGAAGCTACACAGAATTTTTGAAAAAGAAACCAAAAGTAAGGTTTGCTATTGACAAAAAAGTTGGTTCTTCACTGGAGCCTTAGTCCTTCCAGAAGGTTATTGATGAGTCTTGTAATATTGGTACTGCCCTGAACATTCAAAATGGTCAGTGTTCTCCTAGTTGACATAGGATTTGTTTAAATTAGAGATTAGAGATTGTACATGCCTTAATGCTGTGGTGAAGTATTCTTGCAGTGATAACACAAAGATTCAAGTCCTTATATTGAAAAACTAGAAAAGCTACAGATTATGTTACCACTCCCTGCCTTTAAAATATTTTTGTTTTTAAATAAGGTTGAAAAATATTCAAGTCCTTCTAAAATAAAGATATGTGAAGATATACACATTTTTAAATGAAAGTCTTTTAAACGAAACTTTTTTTTTTTTTTTAAACGAAACGGTTTTTAAATGAACTTTAAAATTGCCACATTCACTTTGGGGGGAGTTTTAAAAATTATGTAATTAATATATAATTACATTTTCAGTTCGAAAGTTCAAACCGTACAGAGGTAGCAGGAGTTCCCCTCGATTTCATCACATCTCCAATCCTTGTCCTGTTCCTAGAAGTAATTAACCATTTGTTTTTATTCTGTGCATTTATAATCATATACATATGTAGGACTCATAAATTTTGAACATAAACTGTTATACAGCATATAACACTCTATAACTTTCTTTTGAAGTATCTAACAATGTATCTTGGGAGTTCTTACTATGTCAGTATGAAGAGACTGGTTGGCTTTTTAAACTGCTGCACTGTATTCCTTAATACGGATGCACCATGTTTTTGAAAATTATTTTTTAAAAGATTTTATTTATTTGTTCATGAGAGACACACAGAGAGAGGCAGAGACACAGGCAGAGGGGGAAGCAGTTTTCCTTCAGGGCACCCGATGTGGGACTTGATCCCAGGACCCTGGAATCACGCCCCGAGTCAAAGGCAGACGCTCAACCACTGAGCCACCCAGATGTCCCCTGAAAATTATGTTATTAATGAGCATTTGAATTTCTTCTACATTTTTGCTGTCAGACCTGGTACTACATGAACATTTTGGTCAACCTCTTTGGGTGCTTGTTTATATGCACCTCTGGAGTAAAATCTGATAAGTGACCCTGTTAGTGCTAGACTGAATGGGATGCACAATTGAGGTTTTAAAAAATACTCCCAAATTACCTTAGAGACTGGACACATTAAACTCCTACCAACCATAGCTGTGCTTTTAGGTTTCTGCCCCCTCAAATGATCTTTTATTGTTAAATTTATTTTCATTTTTTAATTTTTAGAAAGGAAGGAGAGAGAGTGAGAGAGAGAGAGAGAGAGAGGGTGGGGAGGGGCAGAGGGAGAAGTAGAGAGAGAATCAAGCATGCCCAGTGTGGAGCAGGGCACAGGGCTAGATCTCACAACCCTGAGAGAAATCAAGAGTCAAATGCTTAACCAACTGAACCAATCAGATGCCTCTCAAATTATCTTTTAGATATTTAAGGATGTGTAAGAAAAAAAGTCACTTTTCTTATTTTGATTTCTCTGATTATTGGCGAAGTTGAGCATCTTTTCCCACTAAATGGTCCTTTGTGTTCCCCTCCTATAAACTTAGCACTGTCACCAGCTCTCAATGCTAACACTGTCTTGTTTATATTTGGATACTTTTCCTAAAGATGAATTTTAGAATCAGCTTGTCAAGTAAATCCATTGGTAATTTGATACAAATTTCCCCAAATTTAGAAAATAATTTATAGGAGAATTGATATCCTTAAGCCACCCTGAATTTCACCATTTATCCAAATCTTCTCTTAGGTTCTTCAGTAAAGTTTTATAGTTTTCTTCACATAGTTCTGATGTGTTTATTTTCTATGTATATTCCTGCATATTTTGAACTTTTGTGGCTATTTTGAATTTTTTTTAAGTTACAGTTTTAGGTTGATTTTGACTGATGTGTAAAAAAAACCTATTGGTTTTTCTATGTGAATCTAGTATTTGACACCTATCTAAACTTGTAATAATAAATATTCCAAAAAAATAAAGTTCTAATAAATTTTCAGTTGATGTTCTTGGATTTTCTATTCAGGCGATTATATCACTTGTGAAAATGATAATTTATATCATTTTTAACATTTATACATCACCCTCATTTTATGGCATCAGGTACAATTTGAATATTAGTATAGAATATTATTTTATTTCTGAATGTTATGGAGCTGCTTCTACTCTGTTGCTCTGAAGTCTGACTATTGCTCTAGGTTTTAGATAGGTAATCTTTATCCGGTTAACGATAATCTCTTATTCTTTGTTTCTCCTCCTTAAGCTATTTTGTAAAGTCCATGTAACATATGCACATGGGGAAAAAGAAAATAAAATTAAACAGTGAAAAATAGTTTCTCTGAATCCCTGACTTCAGTTCCCATTTTTTTCTCCCAGTACCAGCCCTACTGATGGACAGTTTTTTTACATGCATCTTTTTTCAGGTAGTCTGTATAGAGTTATTCTCTCTCTCTCTCTCTCTCTCTCACACACACACACACACACACGCACACACACACATACATGCACACACACACATCTTTAACAAACACCAATGGTAGATGCCATTCCACTATTGCTTTCTACTGCTCCACAACCAACTACACTTATGAATGTATCTTTGAAGTTTTGAAGTCATTCCTTACAAGTACTTATAAATCTACTTTTTTTGAAAACATAGTTGCCTGGTATTTCATTATATGGGTGCAGCATGGTCCTGGAATCTTCTGATGGCCATTTATGCAAGTTTCTGTCTTTTCCTCCTATAAATGTCTTTATAGATAAATATTTGTATCCATCTATGGACTTTTCTGTATGGTAAAACTTATAGAATAAACTAGTCCAACCAAAGAGTATGTGGATTTTAAATTTTAGTTTATATTAAATTCTTAAAATTTTAAGATCAAATTTTCTAAAAGAGGCTGTGCTCCAGCTTACAACTTCACCAAGAAGATGTGAGATATGAGTGCTTCTATTTCCTCTCACTTGTGCATTATCAAACTTTTTGATATTTACCAATTTGTTAGCTAAAAAATGGTATCATATTTCAATTTTAATGTCTTTCATTGTGTGTGTTGCTATTGAAAAGCTATTTGCATTTTTTTTTTGCTGTGAACTGTTTATCTGTATGTATCTTTCACTAATTCTTCCATTTGTCTTATTCTTTGTCTTATTCTTCAATTATTTGTATGATTTCTTGATATATTAAGATATTGAGGGTTTTATATCAAATGTTGGTTATTCCCTTTTTGTTACCATATATGTATTTTTAACAAATAGAACTTGTTTCTTAGAGAAGTTTTAGGTTTACAGGAAAACCAAATGGGAAGTACCCAGTTTCCATATACCCACTTCCCTTATTATTAACATCTTGCACAGGTGTGGTACAAGCCATGTTTTTAGTTCTGCATGTATTTTCATGTAGTAAAATGTATGAATCTCATGTTTAATGGCTTCTGAAATTCATGCCTTGCTTAGGATCTCCTTTGTTTGAGATTATGAAATAATTCTAAGTTTGTTGTAGTTCTTGGTAGTGTATGGGGTGACATTTTAGCACATGATGTTTTGGCACTTATTGAGATGATCATATAAATTTTCCATATTAATCTGTAAACATAGTAAAGTATATCAGTAGATTTTCTAATGTTGAACCATCCTAGCATTTTTAGGGACAAACTTTAGTTGTTTATAATAAGCTATATTATTATTTTGATAAATTGAGCATTTGATACACAAATTTTTAAAGTATTTTAAAGTCTATTTTTTTTAAAAAAGATTCATTTATTTATTTTAGAGAGAGAGAGAGAGCACAGGGGAAGGAGCAGAGGGAAAGAGAGAGAGAATGAGTCTTAAGCAGACTCCATACTGAGTATAGAGCCAGACATGAAGCTTGATTTCATGACCTGAGCCAAAACCAAGAGTCTGACGCTTAACCAATTGCACCACCCAGGAGACCATAAAATCTAGTTTTTATTTATTTATTTTTTATTTTTTTATTTTTAAAGATGTTATTTATTTACTCAGGAGAGACACACAGAGAGAGAGGCACAGACACAAGCAGAGGGAGAAGCAGACTCCATGCAGGGAGCCCGATGTGGGACTCGATCCCGGGACTCCAGGATCACACCCTGGGCTGAAGGCAGCACTAAACCGCTGAGCCACCTGGGCTGCCCAAAATCTAGTTTTTAAAAGATTTTATTCATTTACTTATTTGAGAGAGACAGTGAGCAGGGAGCAGGGGAAGGGGTAGAGGGGAGGGAGAGGGACAAGCAGACTTTGCACTGAATGCAGACCCCCAGAACTGCAGGGGCGGGGAGGGGAGGCACTACTTTCACAACGGGTGGAGGGGAGGACCATGATCTGAACCAAACCAAGAGTCTGATGCTTGATCCACTGAGCCACCTCTAAAGCCCTCCTCTAAAATATGTTTTTACTATGCCCTGACACTGCATGTATAAATTACAAATATCTATAGAATTTGCCATGAAATCTCTTGGACCTGGTGCAGTTTTCAGGTACAGATCTTGGAACACCTTTTCAATGTATTTTATAGAGATTCATCTGTATCTTCTATTTTTTTCTTTTTCTCTAATTTGAGTCACTCTTTTGGGGTTCATTTACTTGTTTCTTTTTAGTAATCTCTACACCCACCATGAGACTCAAACTCACAACCCCGAGATCAAGAGTTGCACACTCCTCCGATTGAGCCAGCCAGGTGTCCCATCTAACTTTGATCACTACTATTTTTAGAGGAAATCATCTGTTTCATATGGGTTTTTGAATTTGGGATATTTAATATAGCTATTCTCTTTAATGCTTCAAAATTATGTCCTGTCCTTTGACTTGTTAAATGTTGTTCACATGTCTTTGCTTTATTTACCAAATCTACATTTTTGTTGCTGGTGTTTGCTTTTGATCTCACTAATTTAGGCTTTCATGTTTATGTATTCTGTTCTTGGGCTTATTTATTTCTTTATGGCTTCTCAAGGTGAAAGCATAACTCAATTATTTGCAGCCTTTCTTGTTTTCTTGTAAATGTAGGTAAGGCTGTTTCTTTCAAATGTCATTTTGTAGATACATCATGCTCCTCTACATAGTGTTCATTTTATTTTTATTATTGTTTTACCTTTTTTTTTTCTTATCTTAAAGTTTTTATTTAAATTCCAGTTAGTTCACATGTAGTGTAATATTAGTTCAGGTGTACAATATAGCTATTTAACACTTCCAAACAACACCCAGTGTTCATCACAAGTGCCCTCCTTTATCCTCATCACCTGTTTCTCCTGTCCCCCCCCACCCCATCAGCCTCCCCCTGGTAACCATCAATATGTTCTCTATAGTTGTTAAGAGTCTGTTTCTTGGTTTGCCTTGCAGACACGTAGATCACTGGAACAGAATCGAAAACCCAGAGAACCCACAACTATATGGTCAGTTAACCTTTGACAAAGCAGGAAAGAATATGCATTTTTAAATTTTTATAAAGATTTTATTTATTTCATCATGAGAGAGGCAGAGACACAGGCAGAGGGAGAAACAGGCTCCCTGTAGGGAGCCTGGTGCATGACTTGATCCCAGGACCCGAGGGTCACACCCTGAGCCAAAGGCAGACGCTCAACCACTGAGCCACCCAGATGCCCCACAATCTCCATATCTTAGGGTCAATTGATTTGAGTCCTTAATTACATCTGGACAAGTTCCTATTTCCAGATAATATAGCACAATTATGGGAGTGATATTGAATCACGTTCACAGGTTCTACTCACACTGAAGGGCAGGGAGTTACAAACGAGTGAGGGTCAGGGGTGTCATCCTGGAGTTCTGCCCACATAAATAGCACAAGCAGGAAACTGATATTAGTACAATTCATAGATTTTTTTTTCAATTCAGAGATTTTATGCGGATTTCACCAGGTTTACAAGTACTTGCATATGTGCTTGTATGCGTGTGTATTTCTACGTGTGTATCCTTTTTTGCTAGGTACAAAATCAAAATAGATTATATCTAGCTTGTTAACTGACTAAGGAAGTCTAGGTTTTACACGATGTGTACACTTGAGAAATGGATGGGCTATTTAACTTTTAGAAGCTTTGTTTTTTTATTTTTTATCTTTACTTTTTAAAAAAGTGATATAAAATTTTCTTCAATTATTTCTTTGATTATTTTCTCTACTCCATTTTCTCCTTTTCTTCTAAAATACTTCTTAGATGGTTATGGAAATATCTCGACCTGTTTTTCTCAACTCTGAAGTATTATATTTCCTGACTGCTTGTCTATTTGTACCAGTTTCTGGGAGAATCCCTACATCTCACCTTCCAGTTTGCTAGTTGACTTTTCAATGGTCCAGTCTGTTATCTAGCCAAGCTAATGAGGTTTTCCTGTCATTTAGCAACATTTTAACTCTTAGAGTCTCTATTCGGGCCTTATTTGTGAATGGAATGTTTAATTCTGTCCAATAATAATTTTACTTACTCCAATATCTTGTGATTTTTGTCTGTTCATTCTGTTTCTTGGGCATTGCTCTATGTGTTTGCCTTTCTAGCATGGTGCAAACATTTGGTGATTTTTGGTTTTATGTTCATGTTGGGAGGATCCTTGTTAGTTTATCCGTGAGGAGTGTGTATGTCCTCTGCCCGATGCACCACCCGGGATATGGCACTAGCTCTGCTCCTGGAGGAGGTTTCCCAGTTTGTCTATTGTGTCTTCCTGGGGCACCGCCCTGATCTCTGGCCCAAGTAACTGCTCCCCATCCTCTTGCCTTGGCACAGGCACAGATCCAGTTCACTGCCTGGCACAGAAAATATGATGCGACCAACTCGGGCAGAGAATCTCTATAAAGAACCCCATCAAGCGTCCAGGGGTCCCCACCTCTTTCCAAACCCACTGTTTCCTTGGACTGGTTACCACATTTGCAGCCCTGATGTGCACACTTTGATCTTGTTTCCCATCTTTTAGAAAATTGAGATCCTTTGTCATAAATACAAAGTAATCTAAAGGTAATCACTTTAGAGGGGGAAAAAAAAAAACCAACCCCAGTCCTATGTGATTAAATTCCAGCCGAACACCATTGCTTCATCAAGACTTTGTGTCTGAGGTCTGCCCTCAGAGCCATTAGACATGTCACCAAACCCAAGGCTTTCTCCTCATCCTAAACAGAAGGATTAAAATAGAATGGAAAAAGAAACAACTTTCTTAATGTGTAAGCCAATATTATTTAATGCTGCATCTTTCAGCCACTTAAAAGTGTCTTCCATACTTCAGGAAATATGGACTAAAGGTAGGGCATGAATGTCCTCAAATTTACTTCCTACCCTGAGACATTAGGTCTCTGCACTTTCCAGTCATGTCCCTCCTTATCTTGTGCTTCCCTGCTCTCACTTACATTTCAAGGCATGTATGTCTTGTGCACAAAGATGATACATGTAGAAGGGAGACTCAGTGCGTGTTGACTGTAATTTGCAAGGAATAATTTTTATTTGTGTGTATTTATTTTTAATGATTTTTTTATTTTTAATGATTTTATTTGAGAGAGAAAGAGAGCACAGCAGGGGAGGAAGAGCAGAGGGAGAGGAAGAAGCAGACTCCTCGTGCAGAGAGCCCCACACAAGGCTCAATCCCAGGACCCTGAGATCATGACCTGAGCTGAAGGCAGATGCCCAACTGACTGAGCCACCCAGGTGCCCTGTGAGGAGTAATTTTTAAAACTTTAAATGTAGGCTTTTATTCTATGACATAGATAAAAAAAATAGATTTCACATCTGGGCAGTCACGTGAATAGCAATTTCTCACTCTGAAGAGCACACAATGTGTGGCCAACCAAATATTCCCAACCTTCTGTGTCGGTTTTGAGGTTGGACTCATTACTTCCCATCTCGGGGGACTGGGTTCATCCTCAGCCCCACCTCAGGTAGAATTAGCTGCCGAGGACCTCAGATCTTAGGAGAAAAGTTGCAATGAGACAATGGAGTCATGTCAATCCCTATCACAGCCTTTACAAATTGTTTTTATTTGCACTAACATTAATTTTTTTAAGTGACACACTAAAATGGAAAGACTATCCAGTGACATTTGTACAGATTAAATCAGTCCTCGGGGAGATTTCTATTTATCTTTCCTTTTTGAGGGATGCTGTGTGAATGCTCCTTCCTGTCCCAAGTTTCGAAGAGGTGCTTTGTTTTGGTTGTGGTTTGTTTTAATAGTATGTCTTATAACAGATTTGATGACATCTGAGCTACTTCTGGTGTCCAGTCTGGCCTCTCTCGTCTCCCCTGCCTCATCTAGAAGACATTCAAAGTACTCAACTGCTTGGAAATCTTTTGGGGATCGCCATGGGCATGACCCTCAGGTCTCCACCCCCACACACAGGGTTATGTGACTCTTTGCAAAGCAGTCTCTGACTCCCTGACTTACAAGGATGTGGGTGTCCCTGGTATATTCCCTCCCATTTCCTTGTCCTCTCCCAGCGTCCCCCACAACCCCTCACTTGTCCTCACCTCTGCCTCGCTTCACCTATCTCTGCCCAAACACCAACAATCTCCAACAGGAGTGACCCCAAATTCAAAATAGGGATGAGATTCACAAAATTACCAAAAAGGTATGCAGAACTAAATCTGCAATTATGTGAAGGAGGGATGAGGGGATGGGGGACGATCAGCCTCTGCTCTTTGGGATTAAAGAGTGGGGAGGTATGTTTACCATGGACAAAAACACAAATTAGATAGCTTGCCCTTAAACCCAGTCCTCTCTCTCTAATTGTTTCCTACATAAAAAGTAAACACCAATGTCCAAAGACCTCACACCTCACCATTTGTTCTCAATCCAGTGAACCAAGAACAAAAGAACTATGGCCCTTGAATGGAAGGGGAGCCCTCAGGGACTTAGGTTGACTCCCCAAATACAATAACCCACTTTACAAAAATAAAAGTCTCTAATAACTTGGCACAATGTCAATGACTTGCCATTGTTCATTCTTTGTTTTAGTGTGTTGTTTTGAACAGAGGAATAAACATCCAGTTAAAGAAACCCCAACTTACTAATCAATTACATGCAGGTGTTTATAGATTTCTTCTGTTTTAATGAATGAGACTTGGACTTGTGCCATCCTCGAAATGACTTAGACACCAAAAGAACAGCTGATGGCTTAGGAATACTCTTTCGGAGAGATGCTGCCTCGTATCCCTTCTAGAACTTTACCAGGGAGCTTCAGTTACCTCCTGTGCATGTTGTAAGCATGTGCGTAACTATTGGGTTTCTCATTTATAAAAATCAGATCTAAGACCCTTAAATACGAGCGTTAAAAGAGCAGAGTGATGATTTCCTATATGAAGCCAACTCTGAAACACGGCCTATTTTTAGGCAGAGGAGCACATTCTCATTTGGTCTGTTTTGACATTTATGACTATTTTTAAAGATTGCCTTGTGCCGTCCCTTTGTTTTGCACATTTGGTAGCTGTCTTTGGCCAAAGCCATCTCCGCTCTGGTGGCTGTGCATTGGATTCAGATGTGGTGGCTGTACTGCTCCTGCCCTGATAGGAGCTGATAGGGTAGCCATCCCAGGGACTGTGTCGGCTTGGCACCTTAATGGTCAACTGCAACTCCAATCAACGTTCAGGTCACATCGCTTTTGTCCCATGGGTCAAGATGAAAAGACACTTCACCCAACTGAACATTTTTTTTTAACCTACAGAATTGGTACCATATTGAGGACTCCTGGGGGGGGGGTGGAGAGTTGTGTGTGGGGGAGGAAGGGCTTGAAATGACAAGCTAAGTATAGGTTTCCCATATGTTCCGCTGAGTTCAGGGAAGAATCCATGCTGTTATGGTAACACCCTAAGAACCATAAAACAAGCAAGAAGAATCAATTTCCTCCTCTGGGCTCTTTGCTGCTGCCCACAATCTTTGGTCCTACGTGATAGCGGGAGCCCGAGATTGGGAAAGAGCCCCTTCAGCTGGGCTCTGGGTTTGGGGGCCCGGCAGCACTGCTCAAGCCCTGCTTTGCTCTGCGTGAAGTGAGGCTGGCACTTCCCGAACACGCAGGGTAGTCACTCTGGAGTCCTGGTGCTGCGTTGAGGACTCAGAAAGCGCTGTGGAAGTGTGAAATGCTGTACGTTGCCTTTATAAGTACCTATCAAAACAAGTGAAAACATCTCATTTAACACGCAGTATTTAAGTAAACACGTTACGAATATACCAAAATAATCCCCCCAAATATTAAACAACAAATCAACCCCCTGTCAGAGCCTGACTCACTGAATAAATGGAATGAATAAAATTGTAACTCACACGCTTGACTACGGCTCTATGAAATTGTTGAATTTGTTAGGTGTAGCGTGTGATTTCTGCACAGAATAACCAAAATAACTTCAAATGCTGTATTCTCTCTCCCGACCGAAATCAAACAGGATCTGCAAGTTTCCAAACTGGGCAATACAGGCACGAGAGCACACATCACATTTTCTCCCCATCTTTCCCTCCTCTCCCCCTGCCCAGATGGGAGCCCGCATCAGAAGGTCAGTACTTCGGCTCCACCAGGGTGCTGGTCTGGCCGCGTCGTTGGTAGCGGCCACCACCAGTTGCCAGCAGAACAAGTGCAATCGTCACCCAGGGTCGTGTCGGTGTTCGCAGGATTATAAGCGACCATAGTAGCATCTGGCCGTCCCTGCCCAAGAACACACTGCTTGCTGTTCCTTACACCTGCAGGAGAAACATTAAAACTGTCTTTTTTTAAATAAAGATTTTATTTATTTATTAATGAGGGACACACAGAGGGAGGCAGAGACACAGGCAGAGGGAGAAGCAGGCTCCCCATGGAGAGCCCGATGCGGGACTCGATCCCAGGGCCCTGGGATCACGCCCTGAGCGGAAGGCAGATGCTCAACCGCTGAGCCAGCCAGGTGTCCCGACGTTGAAACTGTCTTAAATAATCTCCTGCTGTTTGTGATCTTGGTCGAAGCTTCCACGGCTCTCATCAGCGGCGAGCAGTGGGTGCCATCCTCCTCCTACCAACACCACCGCAGGCCCAGGAGACGATGGGCAGGTGTCAACATCATCCCACGGGAGAAATCAGATTGTTCCTCCAAGAACGGACAGGTACCAAGGCCTAACGAAACCAATGCCTGACATGGGTCACATCTTTAAGAGGGAGGATTTGGCTCCGCACGTGCATAGTCACCGAAGAGCTGGGTGTCTTCAGCCGATCAGGACAATTCTGATTAAAGCAGATGTTTGCCAACTCAAGCTGGGCTGATTCCTAGCTCATTCCTAATACAGCCCTGTCCCCACCCCTGTCCCCAATCCTTCCCACAATTGCCCCCTTCCTTTTGGGCCTCAAGTAGCCACATTCCCACGTGCTCCAGTGTGAATACACGTAAGGCCCGCCCAACACCTCGTGTTTACTCCTCAAGCAACCACTGCTTCTCCAGCCCCTGCTTTGAGCCCCGGGGAGTGAGGGTGAGCAACAGACTCACCCTCCTGCAAAGGGCATGGGGTCTAGACTCCATCAGTCTACAAATTGCGGCAGCCCCCTTGCAAGACTCAAGGTTTCAAGCTAAGAACGCCGATTAAGTGTGGATCAGGCAATAATACTTTGAAAGGTCATAATTATAATTTTATTAAGCTGTGATAAGGGAGATAAGATAAATGTCATAGAAATGTGTTTAATATTGGAAACATACGATATTAAAGAACAATTATGAATTTGTGTTTCTTGTGTACATTAAAATTTGGATTTGTGTAAGGGCAGAAGCTGAGTCTAATTTTTTATCTGCTGGATGAGAAATTGATTTTAATTCTTTCCCTGCTAATTAAAGGAAAATTAGAAAAAGAAACTATTTGCTGAAGCACTAAATACATTTTGATTACTTATGGATATAAGCAGTTATTTTGGTTTTGCTTATTTACTTACTGAAAGCCTAATGATAGGTAAAATTAAGAGTAGGGTAATGGTGAGGGATTATGGATTTATTCAGCAGATGGAATGAGGTCTGTGTTCCTACCGTATGGTTGGGACATGAAGATGCCTTGCTTGCCCCTGTTTATATAGAGTGGATCGTGCACGGAAACAGCAGAGGCATTGGGTCAGGGAAGAGGTAATGACAGTGGAGGCAGTGAGGGACCCTTCTAGGTGCCTGCAAGGTAGTGGAAACCTCTAGCAGAGAGCTAGGTGCTGGGTTTCAGCTCAGGAGGAGGACCAAAGGAGATGGACCGAGGGAGGAGATGGGAGGCTAGCTTAAAGGAAGAGGGTCAACAGATGGATTTTTTTGTTGTTGTTGTTTAAAACAACCCACATTTATTACAGTTTTGGAGGTCAAAATGGGTCTCAATGGACAGAAATCCAGGTGTGGGCAGGGCTGCATTCCTTTCTGGAGGCTCTAGGGGGAATCCATCTCCTTTTCCTGGGGTGGTGCCCCCCTCTCGTCAAGATTCTTTGCCATTAATTCTTCACTAAACTGGGTCCCTAGTTACAATTCTCCTGCAACAACAGTGGATTGCACTAGTTCCTGGAGAACCAGAAAATACTGGGTTGGCGATGGGTCTGATGTGGCCTTGACCTCACGTCCTGCCTTGTGAAGGGAGGACCTGGCCATCCACCCTGGTCCCCAGCGGGGAGTAACATTTCTTCTTTCTCCTCCAAGCTCCCTTACAGCCCTGAGACCACTGGTACCTGAAGTATCTGCTTCCCCTCCCAGGTGGCAGCACCTTGGGGACAGGCTGACATCCACCTCTTTCACCTTGACCTTGGTGCAGGGCTTAGTTCACCATCTGATCCTCATGATGTACGGTGCCAATCAACGAGGGAGTGTTTCCAGACAGCCAACCACTAAAACTAGTTGGTTCCTTTTTCTTTTTTAAAACTTACGATTTTTAACAAAATGGACCTTTTTTTCCATGCTAGAAGTGGCAGCGATCATTTTGCTTTACAAAGCTACGGCAGGTGAGTCAAGATGACAACATCTTTCTGAGGCCACGTTTGTGGAAAAGAACTCGCCAACTTTTCCCCTCTGAAGATGGATTCCCTTGAGTTATTGATGTAATAGCTGTGATCACAGGTAGAGAGGGTAACAATTTTTTCTCTGAACCAAATATATGAAGAAATGCATTTCACAAGGAAACGTCGCCCACAGCAAAAACCACGTTTCCTCCCGAATGCGGGTGGGGACTCACAAGCCCGGTGGGCTGACCGTGGAACATGGGGTAAGAACATAGCCTCTCGGGGATGCCGCAAACCTTGCGGAGGTGGGGGGGGCTCACCCCCTCATCTGCTGGGTGGGAGAGTGGGGGGCTGCTTGGGCAGGCTCTGCAGGGAGGACTGCTCCGTCTATACGCTAAGTGCCCAAGCGCTCAGGTGCTATACAACATCAATCAGATTCAGAAAAAAAATTTCTTTTTTTGAAAAGCACGTATGTAACAAACATCCTTTATCCTTTCCCTTAAAAGACTGTACAAAGGCCAGCTTATCGTTTTTTAAACATTCGGGCCCCCTGCCCCCACCCAAAGCCCAGTATTTGGAAATCAAAGAAGCTAATGGTAACTAATGTCCAAGGAACTGGCTGGAACCTTAAAGGCAGCTGAGTGGGTACTAATGGCCCCATAAAGCACCGCCCTGCCTCCACCTAATGCCTAATTACTCACCGGCATGCCTTTGTTCAGGCAGTGTCTGCTTTTACAATGCAGTCAAACACGGTGAAACTGTGTCCATTTATGGGAAAGTCAAAGACCAATAAATAAAAAGTTTAATTTCCTGATTCCCTGAAGTCGATGAGGCTTAGAAAATGCTCGCCAATCCTTCCAACAATGGTCTCTCAAAAAACCCGTGTGAGCAGCCGCCTCGTATCAAATTTCATTGCTCATAAAAAAAGAATCAGATAACGTTGAAGTGAAAAAAAAAAAAAAAAAGCAGGATACAAAGTACACTGTGTTTACCACCAAAAAACTATCTGCTTAGGGCCAAGCGCCGAGCCTGGCAATTGCTATCAGGCCTTCGTGACGGGGGCAGGATTCGGGGAGATCGTCTTTCCCGTTTTCAAAATTTTCTATTGCTATATGAGTTTTACAACAACGACAAATTCAAATGGATCAGCGACACAATTAGTTAATTGTTTAACAGATGCTGTTGCTCAGAACAGGATCATCACGTGAGGCTTCCAAGTCAAGCAAACGTTTCTGGTTTTGTTTTCCATGTTTTGAACACTGCCATTTATTTAGGTTCTGCAATTCGGATAAATTCTACTTTATATCAGTATATCACAGGCAAATACATAGTACCATAAATTGCATTCGTAGATATAAAATTCAATCAAGTGCCAGAGGCCTCCACATCTTGGCTTTCGTCTGGAGGGCTGTTGACTCCTAAACAGATGTCCCTCGTTACTACCATTAATAAAAAGTAGTCCCCTCATTAGGTCTTTCCACTTACTGAATTCTTCAAGGCAATTAATGATGTTTAGCAAACTTCCTCTCTGTAAATATGATATAGAAAGATGAGACAACAAAGCGGGTGTGTGATTCTGTGTCTAGTAAGAAAATGGCTGGGGGGACACCAGCTGGAAGATTCTCGTAGATGGTCTACAGAGAGCAGATTCTGCGTGTAAATGGACAGAACCAGTTCTGACCCATTCCAGGCTGAGCAGATCAGCACAAGCTTTTCGACCAGGACCCATGTCTGAGGGGCTCATCGCCCCACTGTCGCTGTGTCTGTTGATACGGGAGTGGCTGGGGACAGTACATTAGCTGGGCTGGTTCTCTTGCCCCTCCCTTCTGTCCTTCCCCACCACCGGTGCTGGCTTCCCTTTATTTCTAACCATTTCAAATGGTGATCCCCAGCGTGCCCTCCCCCCACCCCCTTCCCTCCCATCCTCATCCCTCTCCTCTTTCTTGCATGCGTTTTGTTGGCCGGTCTTCTGTACACAACCGTGTATTCAGCACAACTTGCCAAACCTTTCTGAGGCCCCGAGATGCAGCGAGTCGTGTCCCTCTTGGAGCACCCATCGCGGCTGGGAAGAGAAATGGGTTAAGGAGATGCGTGCCCCTACGTAGAGCCAGAGTTGGGCCCTGGTGGTCTCAGGAGCACGTACATTCAGCAGGTCTGTCCTGGACTGACTCCTCCCCTGCTCACGTTCCATGTTCAGCTAAAGACATCACCGTCTATCCCGTTACCAAGTCCAATGCCTCCCTGCCTCTTACCTCTGCATAACTTCCTTCTTTGGGTTCCCACCTCCACTGCCCCAGACACCCCTGACTCTCAGCTTCCTGCTGTCAGCTTTTGGCTCATCCTCTTGCTCCTCGATGGCTGCTGTGCACAGTGTGATTCTTCTTAAATTTACCCAAATGCTGGCGCCGTTGCTGAAAAACACTGAGGACTCACATCAGTGGGATGAGCTCAGCTTCTCTGTCACAGCCCTTAAACCACTCAGTGCCAGCCTCCACATGCCACCAGCCAGGACACTGGTACCTGTCATTTCCCAAGCATATGGCTCTGGCTGACACCACCGGCCCTTGGCTCACACTGTTCCCTCCACCTAGAAGGCTCTCCCGCGTACACCCCATAGAGGATGTCATGCATCCTGTTCACCTGTTGGTTGAGGCCCAGGCCCAAGGCCATGTTTTTAGGATCCTCACACTCCCTACCCCTGCCCTTGGTCATCTCCTTTCTGACCACATTGCAGAATGTTTCAGATCAAGGGTGAGTTCTCCATCCTATGGTCGACTGTTGCACCTTGACGGCTTCTGTCTACACAGCTGTTCCCTGAGATAGCTTTGTGGGTAGTGATCTGATACTAGTGTTTGGTATTCCTGAACATGAGGCTATTTTTTTCAGAACCAAAAACACTTATATTTTTAAAAATGGAAAATCCGAATTGAGACTTGAGTTACACTCAGATAATTATAGGCAGCAGTACATTTTCAGATTAAAAGAGGTTCCACTCATTGAGTATGCATTATGACCCCACTCTTCCTACCTAAAAAAAATCCCTTCAGGGTATCTGATCGTGGCCTCAATGTCTATTTCCAGGGTTACTAGTGAAATTGAGTTTTTTTTTTCCTTTAATGTTTATTAGTCATTCATATTTCTGCCAGATGTCCTTGATGGAATCTCTTAAAATGCAGGTGGAGATGGGGGTAGATGGGGGTCTGGCAGGGAGACTTCTCTGGAGAGAAGAGAGCAGTCCTCATTCTCCCCCACACCCTCTCCCAAGGCTGACCACCTCCTACCCATCTGTGCCTGTGTCGCTCCTCTGCCCTCTCTTTTTCCTTCCAGAGCTAGATCCTAGAAGATCTTACCTTTTCCCTGGGATGATTCACTCTATTTGGGACATCTCCCTTGATCATTCGCCCAAACCCTCAAGCAGGAAGGAGAGTGGACTTCAGTCCTACATGCTGGCCTGCATTCAGATGGAGAGCATGCTAGGGCCAGGTGCAAAAGGTGAAGACTCACATTTTACAGAAAAATAGAACACAGTATAGTTTTATTATTAAAATGTATGCAGTTAATTTTTAAGATGGATCCCAATGATCTACACCTCCCTGTATTCATGCCCTGGTTTGATTCCCCAACATCCTGAATCAGGGCTGGACCCTTGTGATCAATAGAATATGGTGGAGGTGACCATATCTGACTCTAAGGCTGGGTCATAAAAACAGAGCTTCTGCCTGTGATTCTCTCTCTCGGAGACACTCGCCCTTGGAAGAAGCCCAAACTGGCCCCCGTGAAGAGCCACGTGCTCAGGTCCCCAGCCTCCAGCCAGCCTCAACCCCCAGAGAGTGAATGAGCCTTCAAATGTTTCCAGCCCATGGTCTTTAAATCTCCCACGTGACGCCCCCGACTAATCATCCCCTGTCCGAATTCCTGACTCACAGAATGGTTGTTTTGCATCATTATGTTTTGGGATCATTTGTGATGCAGTCCTAGTGGCTGGAGCAAGATACATAGTGAAACAGATTTTATTCCAATATTGCTGTCACCAAATGGGAGTGTACCTGGAGGGCTTCAGTCCCTAGCAGAGGAGATGCCTAGTACGTGCTTGTTGAAAAGAATCGGAACTATTTGGGGCCAGGGCTCTGTGATAAGGCGTACACACAGCCACTTAGGATACTGGTTGGGATACCCCATTTCTAATAGTCTTAAAAAGTACACGGTAGGCGACCATACAGATGAAGACCACAAGAGGGCAGGTGTACATACTGAAATAAGGCTTCGTGGACTTCCCCTTCTTCACTCCTATTGACTTTTTTTCCTTTTGCATTTCACTGATGATTTTGTTTGATATTGATCAGTGCCCACAGATCAGCCTCATTTTGAGGAAGTGAGTCCACATTTCAAAACCCAACCATCTAGGAAGGCGTTCAGCCAGAGAGGTTCCCCAGCAGTTAATTTAACAATGCCATATTTGTATTTCTTATAAAATATATTTTTGTAATGAAAACACCTACAATTTCATTACTAAGAAAAATTGAGCTGCTATTTTTAAATGTCAGTGGGATAAACATTTCGTGACTTTATATCACTGCATGAATGCAGATGTGCTATTTACTCAATCTCATTTATTTCATAATGGGATTAAATAATGCTTCATTATTTCATAATGAACAAAGTAATATTGTGATCTTGAAAAAAGAAGCAATTACACTTATTCGTCTTTCACCTTAGAAACCCCTCCCCCCTCGGTGCATTCTGACATTAAAATGAACTAATTTGTTGGGTAATTTTAAAAAAGTCGTCTCAATTTCCCCAAGAAAGATGAGGAAGCAGGCTTCTCAGACCCCGGGGTTTTTCTGATTATGAATTGTCTTCTCATAATGTTTCTCCTCAACTCCAGGTAGCCTGGCCCCTGGGGTGCTTCTCACCCTCCCTGGCGCCTGTCCCTGCCACGCACGTCTGGAGCCCATGGGGCTGAGTCATCAAAGGCTGATTGGGGGCCCCTGTAGTGTGCCCCGCACCAGTCCAGAGCCACCGGCGATTGCCAGTTGGGACATATAAGTCCTGTGACGCGGGGCACTTCAGCAGCCTCTCTGAACCTCAGCTTTCCCATCTGTGAGATGGACCCACACTGCTGCTTCTCCCCGGAGGACCCTGTGAGGACTGAAGGAGACAGGGGACCACGGCTCCTGGGATCACACACACACCTGGGGACGTGCACCTGCTGCCTGGGGACAGCAGACGCTCGGCAGACAGCTAGCTAGTACTACTGTTTACTGCCCTGCTTTTTGTCCTAGGACAACCTTTAACAACGACTTTGAAAACAAAGATGCTCAAAGAGTGGGATGTCTCCCTTACTGTGTACTACGCGTGGCCTCCCTAAGGTCTTCCAGAAGCTTCTTCCAGAATGGATGCTCCTCTCTATGCTTCCATAGGGCATCTGATGATGCAGCTCTTATCACCGGGGAAAAGCTCCGCGTGCAGGAAGCCTTCCTGCCCATTTTCCTGCTCAGTGTTGGGAGAAAGGGTCCACCGCAAGGGGCGGCAGCTCCTACAGCAGCGTGCTTTCCGACTTGCCCTCCGCAGATTTTGCACAACAGTCACTGGCCCACATTGGAAGCCACCACCACGAATTAGCTATAGTGGGGCTCTCGCTGTGTGTCTGGGTCCGAGGTGCCACGGTGGACACCTGTTACAGCAGAGCATGCACCGTTTGCATTAAGCAGGCCTGGCTCAGGCCGTGACGCCACATGGAGTTCTTTGTAACTCTGCTTGCCCCCAGCCAAGCACACCAAGTCAGATCATTTTTATGGGAGAGAATTCTACAACGGCACACTTGAATTTTTTCCCCTTCAACCTGCCAAATGATTCTTATCATTACGTGGTCTCAAATATATTTTATTATGAGGTGAGTGGGTTTTTCTGTTTCTTTTTTAAAGGCACCAATGACTTGCATAACCTTTAACCCTTGATTGTAAGCCTGCTACATTTGGACAAGCAGTAAATCGTGACTCTAGTTTGAAAGCCACTTGGGTTGGCCTGGGCAAATCTCTGGACGTCTTGGCTGGAGAAACTTTGAGGACTCTCTGTGGCTTTAATGTTCCAAGAGTCACACTCGACACTTCCTTGATCTCATGGAGGGTGAGGCTGGGGCTCTCCTCTGGCCTCTAAAGAGGCCTACTCCTCTCTGCACTGGGAGGCTCTCCTCTGTCTGTGTGGGAGGCCAGTCCCACACTCTGCTGTGTGCTCACTGGCCACAAGGACTGTGCCTTATCACTGTGGTATTTGCCTTAGTTCAGTCTGCTATTCCCCAGTCTCCAGGCGTGTCTTAAACAAACATGTATTTCCCACAGTTGTGAAGGCTGGGAAGTCAGCATGGTTGGGTCCCAGTGAAATTCTCTTCCTGGCCGGTAGACAGTTGTCTTCTGGTATCCTCACATGGCAGGGACAGAGAGAGGGTGCTCTGGACTCTTACTCTTCCTTAAGGGCACTAATTCCATCACGGGGGCCCCATCCTTGTGACCTCCCAAAGGTCTCATCTCCAAATACTGTCACACTGGGGGGTTAAGTTTTCAACATATGAATTTGGGCAGGACACACACATGCTGTCCATTACAGTATCCCAAGAGCCTCACACAGACCTGGACCATTTCCTGACATCACAACAGGAGTGGTGCCCCCTAGAGTTGTATGATGCGGTGGCACATAGTATTAGCACTCAAATACTTGTTGGCTAAAAGACATAATAAATTATGACATTTCTGATTCAAAAATATATTAAATATTTTTTAAAAAACTTTAAAAGATTTTTAGGTAATCTCTACACCTGACATAGGGCTCGAACTTACAACCCTGAGATCCCCGAGATCAAGAGT